>NC_141698.1:934760964-936082125 GCF_964263255.1 Lissotriton vulgaris | reverse complement strand
ATATTCTGGGATTGTGCCCTAAGGTCATTATGCACCTTGCTCCTCAGGTGCTTGTGAATTGGAGGCATAGCAGTAACACATGCTCCCTGATCGTATCAGTGTTTGAGTTAAGTGAATCATGGTGCTCTTATGAATATGGTGATCTGAGGAATAAGGTCCAGAGTTTTATTACTGCATTGCCATGTGATGCCAGTTATTTGAACAGAGACATTCAGGGCTGATAATATGACCAGGTGATAATAATGTTTAAGGAACAATAACCCTGCAAAGTTGAGACTTACAATTTGGTCATGTAGAGAACATTGCTAAAAAGAAAAGACAATTTAGAGCTGACCCACATAACTGTGGAATGTGCTGTGGTATTGGAAGAGAGCCAAGAACCTTTATGAATATTACCTTGAGTCTGGAATGCTTTTGCAACCCTGTTTGTATATTAAGAAACCTATCTGGAATCCTAAACAGTTGTAAAGTATGTAGTACATGCACTACACAGATAATTGCAAAATTTAACATTGTATAACCAAATCAGAGTAAATTACAAGAGTCTGTTGATCTTGTAACCCCACCATTGTATGAATAATCATTCTTAGTCCACAGGTCAGAGACACAGAGTTGTTTATCTAATGCCTACATTGTTATGTCATGTTGGTTTCTAGTGAGATTGGCACAGGTCTTCTAATAGGACTCTGTCTCGTGCCAGGTCTCCCTCTCTAAAATGCCCTTCCTAGAACCCTTCTCCTTGTGTGGCCTCCCTGACCTTCTTTTTATAGTGCAGAATCAGTGGTGCTGAAAGGTGGGCATATTTGGGGTACTGCTACCACAGAACCAGACTCATGACAGAATTACAAGCCAGTACAATATACATTCACCTTAGCAATGTCTCCAAGATGGCTTCCCTAGACAATCTGTGAAAAATGCTAACAGAAAAGCAGAAGGAAATAGTTGCTGCATGGCAGGAAACTGCTGCACTGGCAAATCACGTAGTTCATCTGTAAACACAGATAGAGGGTGGAAAGCAGAAGCCTGCCACTAGTCAAGCAGCAGCTAGCAACCTGCCCACTCCCACAGTGTCAGTGACTGTGCCAACGCCTGTGCCATTAGCAGCACCACAGTGATTCACAGGGAATCCATCCCGTGTTCAGACATTTCTCACACATGTTGTGCCCAATCGTCTTCCCTGATGCCCAGTCATGAATCGCATTCTTAATCTCATATCTCAGCGGCAATACCACCATCTAGGCAGTCCACTTAGTAAATTCAGACAGTAGGCTTTTGTATAATTGGCGGAACTTCAAGGAAGAGTTCCAGAAGATCTTTAATAGGCGAACCGTCACTGGGTCGGAAGGCAGTGAGCAGTTAGAACTCAAATAGGGCAATAAGCATTTGGTTCAATATCTGTCATAATTCAACTGTTTGATCTCAGAAACTAATTGCTCTGAGGAAAAGCGAGCAGCACTCTATTATCAAGGGTTAAAGGATGACATTAAGGATTTCCTAGTGCAAATCAATCCTCAACTGGACACTTGTGGAGAACTCATAACCCTGAACTTATGGTTAGATTACAGGCTTTCAGACCGTAAAGGTGATCGTAAGAGGTCAGATGTATGCCTACCTAATCGCCCAAAGGAGAAAACCATGTCCTTGTCACCAGACACCAGTGAACCTAGGAAACTGAAGGCGACTTGCCCAGGAAGAAAAAGATCAAAGGTGTAAGAGTGGTCAATGCCTGTATTGTGGCAAAAAGGGATTTTTTTTACAAGAATGCCCCACTCCTCCTAAGACTGCAAGTCAAAAACCAGTCCAAACCGCTAGTACCCAGGGAAACTAGTGGGCTCAAGTGACAGACATGAGAACCCTCCCCCCACATCGGTGTCTCAATGCTCAAGTATCGGTGGATACTGATATTCATGAGGTAGTAGTCATGGTAGATTCCGGGACAATCAGGAACTTTGTGGATGCTTAGTAATGTGCTAGTTTAAAGATCCCCACTAAAGCAAAGACCCAACCAGAAGCAGTAAGAGTGGTGGATGGGGCAATTTAAACATCAGGGCCCATCACACCGTGCCAGATGAATTAACATTAAATAAGGAATCTGAGGCACATCAAGAAAACATCAGGTTTGGTATTATAGATGCCCCACAATTTAGCATGATTCAGGAAATGCTGTGGTTAATGGAGCACAACCAACAGATCGATTAGCACAAAAAGGTGTGCATTTTGAGTCAGAGTGGTGTACTAAGTATGTATGGCTTTACAATAACCTAAGGAATCTGTAAAAACTCTGTAAAAACATCAGAGACATCCACAAATTACCTGATTACAGCTGCAGCAATCCATCTCATCGCTACCACAGTGGAGCAGGACACAGAATTGCCAAAACAGTGTGAATCGTTCCAGGACATTTTCAATGCCAGTATGATTGAAACTCTGCCTCCGCATAGAATTAAAAACTGTCAAGTAGCCCTTGTGGCTTGTTCCCAAATTCCATGCAGTTGGGTCTATGCCCTAGGTGTACTTAGATCAATATTTGAAAAATGGATTTATAGAGCCTTCCAAGTCTTCAGCTGCTTCACTGTTATTTTTAGTGTCAAAAAGTAACAGTGAATTCTGTCCATTTATTGACTACAGAGCCAGTACTGCTTGACCAAGTGAGATTGGCCAAGATTTACCAGAAAGTAGACCTCAGAGGCACCTATCACCTTGTACGCATTTGTGCTGGTTAATGAATGAAAGACTGCATTCCGCAGAAGGCATGGCTGTTCAAATACAATGTCATGCCATATGGTCATGCAGTTCCCCAAATGTGTTTCTATTTTTGTGAATTATGTCTTCCATGAGTAATTAGACGGGTTCATCATTGTCTACACTGACAACATTTGTATTTTTTCTGCTACAAAGCAGGGACATCTAAATCATGTCAAAACCATACTAACCGCCTTACGACAAAATGGATTGTATTCCAAGTTGTCCAAGTGCACTTTTCTTCCATATAAGTAGAGTTTTAAGGTTTCATTTTGACACCTCACGGTATCACCATGGCAGAGCGCAAGCTACAAGCAATCACCAAATGGCCCAGACCTCAGAATGTGAAAGACATACAAAGATTCTTGGGCTTTGTGGATTTTTATAGATTTATAGATCATTTCTCCACCAAAGTTGGTCCCTTAACCATACGGCTCGTAAGGGGGTTCTATTGCAATGGGCCTAGGAAACTGAGCACGCATTTCTCCAATTGAAGAAGTAATTTACAACTGTCTCAGTTCTTAAACATCCTGACACCAAACACCCGTTCATTATTGAAGGGGATGCATCTGATATTGCCATACGTGCCATTCTGTTCCAAAGAGATCATAATACCAGACAAAAGCATCCAGTGGGGTAAAAAAAACTGTTGTCAGCTGAGCGCAATTACACCATTGCAGAAAAAGAACTGTTGGCAATTCGCCTAGCATTTAAAGAATGGCAACACTACTTGTTAGGTGCCAAATTTGCTATAACGATCTACACACACCATAGAAATCTGCAATTTTAATGTTGTGCCAAATCATTGATGCCCACACAGTTGTGCTGGACCTAGTTTTTTTAACCACATGCGTGCGGCGGCTTTTTTCGCGCTGTGTGGCTTTTTCCAAAAAGCTGCGTTACATGACGAGCTGTGCTCGTCATGAGCATGCGAGCGGCACAACTCATGATGAGCTCAGCTCGTCATGAGCACGGAAGGGGTTAATGAAATTTGACTTCCAGATCACATTCCATCTTGGCAGTGCTGATAATAAAGTGGATGCTCTATCCCGTTCCAAGCTCCCCACTGTAGGACCTAGTGAACCTCCCCATATGGTAGCTCAAGAACAGCTCATCGGGGTCACTGCTGTTCTTACCAATGACTTCTTTTGTATCTTCAGAAGGCTTTTCCCATGTCTCAATTGGTGTACTGGTGTAAGCAAGACAAGAATCAACAAACACTGGATAATTTACCAATCGATGGCAAACTGTACATTCCTATGAAACAATTGCAAAAACAAATACTTCAGTGATGCCATGATCAACCATTGGATGAAAACCCAAGACATACTTAAACTGTACAGAAGATCACTCATCATTTCTGGTGGCCCACTTGTAAGTCAGATATAAGCACATGTGCGCGCCAATGTGACACTTGCAGTCGGACCAAAGCTAATCGGGCAAAGAAGAAAGGGTGGCTACCACCACTTCCCACTGCCTTATTGGGGGTACTGCTCCCGATGAACCAGATTCTTGACATTTTAACATCTTCCTAAGTAAAGAGCTAGACAGGACATCAAAAACCAAGCGTAATAAAAGAAAATAATATTTCCTACCATTAAAAAACTTTCTAAACTCCTAGAATACCATGATCATGAAATGAGGCAACAATTTTGCAACGTGTTAGCAGACTCCTTCCAACATAGCTCCTGTGATGGCCCCCCGATTAATACCTTAGCGGGTCTCTGCCCCCTGGTTTACTGAAGCACTGTCGGCTTCTCGACGGCAGTGCAAGGTAGCTGAAAGGGTTTAGCGCTCACAGTACGATCCCGCGGCCAGGCTTGCCTATAGGACAGCGGTTAAAGCCTATCATCTGGATATCCTCCTGGAGAAAAAAGGCTATTTTGCAAGGAGGATAGAGGCTGCCTCAAATTCCTGCAAGGAGATCTTTACAATCGTTAGGGAATTTACGGCCCCCCGATCTAATTCGACTCAGGCCACTCCCTCTGAGTCTTGGGTGTCTGATCTTGCCAATTTTTTTACTACCAAGATAAAACTGATCCAGGACTCTTTTCCTCTGATGGTGACTGAAGTACCTTCCAGCTTTGAGGACGGATCAGTTTTATTGGCCCCTTCGGGCCCAGTCTTGGCAGATTTTCCATTTATTTCAGCCTCCTCATCATTGGCACTCATGGTCAATCTTAAATCTGGGTCGCCTCTTGACCCATGCCCGGCCAAATTTTTGGCAAAAATGGCTGAAGTTATAAATCCGCGGGCGAACCCACTTTTGAACCTCTCCCTGAGTCAGGGAGTGGTCCCGCAGGCCTGGAAGCAGGCGATGGTCATTCCCCTTCTTAAGAAGCCTGGCCTTGACCCGGAGGCCCCGGCTAATTACAGGCCTATCTCTCTCCTCCCTGCGCTGACGAAGATCTTGGAGAAGCATGTGCATAGCGTGCTTTCCAACTTTTTGGAATCTAATAATTTGCTGCACTCTACTCAATCTGGCTTCCGCCCCAATCTAAGTACCGAGACAGCGCTTTTGGAGGTGTCTGAAGCCATCAAAGAGGTGCTGGACTCGGGGGGCAAAGCTATGCTCGTAATGTTGGACATGAGGGTCTCCTCGCCAGACTTTATGAGATCGGTCTGAGAGGGACGGTGCTTAACTGGTTTAGATCATTCTTGGCTGGCCGTCGACAAACGGTCTGGGCCTCATCCAGCTCTGCCGTGATGCCGCCTTTGGGAGTCGGAGTTCCGCAGGGCTCTGTGTTGAGCCCGACTCTTTTCAATATCTTTATGACCCCTTTGGCGGCATTGGCGGAGTCTTTTGGAGCCCAGATCGTATCCTATGCCGACGATACCCAGCTCCTCTTTGGGTGTAGGAAAGGGGAAGATTTTGATGGAGAGAGTATCCGTGAGTGCCTTGGGGCTGTTTTTAAATGGTTCCAGCTTAACAGCCTCAAGTGCAACTCAGACAAATCTGAGGTAATCTTCTCTGGTTGTCCATCTGATCCGGACTGGCAGGAATGGTGGCCTGCTAATATGTTCCCTCCATCGTGCTCGTCCCAGCTAGCTAAGAACTTGGGGATCAAGATGGATAATGGTCTGACGTTAAGATCTCAGATCCTTGGTCTCACTGGAACATGTTTTGGCCTCCTCAAGATGCTCCGTAAGTTCCTTCCTCTGCTCTCAGAGGAACATAGGAAGACGACGGTGCAGGCCTTAATTGGTTCAAGACTGGACTACTCCAATGTCCTCTACTTGGGCCTGCCGGAATATCTTTTGCAGCGGTTGCAGGTGGTCCAGAATGTGGCCGCACGGGCCATATATGGCCTGAATAGGCGAGCCAGAGTTTCTGGCCTTCTGCAGTCGCTCCACTGGTTGCCTATCCGGAAGCGGATAGTTTTCAAGGCCTTGACCTTGGCCCACAAGGCTCTTTACGCCGTGGGAGAAAAATATCTCCAAAGGAGACTGGCTTTTTACCACCCGGCTCGATCTTTAAGATCTGAATCACTGTTCCTTGCGGTGGTCCCGCGAGTAAAAAGGGCCCGCATTGGAGGCCGCTCTTTTAGGCTGTTAGCGCCACAGCTTTGGAATACTCTGCCTTTGGCATTACGTAGCACCGCCAATTTGCTAACCTTTAGGAAGGGTCTTAAAACTTGGCTTTTTGCCCTTTAGGCTGCTTTCCCTGTTTCTTTGTTTCTCCTGATCCGTTTCTATATTACTGTGTTGTGTTATTCTGCTACAGGTTCTCAATCAAAGCGCCGGGACACTCTTTGGAGTAGCCACGCGCTATGGAAGACAAAATTAACATAACATAACATAACATAAGGTCAAACAGGTCTTTGATGCATTTCTGCCCCAAGCAAACCAATCTTTGGTGACCCACATGAACACTGGTTGTAGTTCTGGAACTCATTCTGACCAGGATAGCTCTTCCATACCCACTTTTTCTTCTTTTCCGTGCCTCACTCTTGACCAGATCATTAAACGTAATATCTTAGTAAAATTTGGACCTCCCTTGGACCCATGCCCACCGAAAGTTCTTCATTTAGTCCCTGAGATTGTGGCCTCATCGCTCTGACCTACTTTTAATCTCATTATTTCTTCAAGGTGTTTTCCTACCGAATGGAAGAAAGCTTCCATTCTACCACTTTTGAAGAAATCCAATCTGGATCCCAATGACCCTTTAAATTATGGACCCATCTCTAGGTTGCCCTTCCCAGCAAAAATTAATAGAAAGGTTTCTAAATGAAGAATAATCCACCTTCATTTTGGAAGGAGACATTTTGGACCCTTCACAATATGGATTCCGTGTCAGGAATCCACCTATCGCGCCTACCTAATGCTTGAACTACAACTCCCATGTGCCCATACTGCAATAGGGTATTTCTTGTCTTCTCGCGCTTCAGAGCATGCGCGTTATTCTGTGTTTCCGGCGTTGCGGTTTGTCTCCCCAGTGAGCGGACCGCTCTTCCCCGAGTCCTGGAGCTGTTCCGTGTTCCCGCGTCTTCTCCTGGCAATTACTGATTCTGTGGCTGGTGAGTGTTGGGCACGGCTGCCCCTTCTACATGAAATGGAGCGCAGTGTGTCGGCCGACCACGCGCTGCCGTTTCCGCCCTGTGGAGACCGGCTTGTTTCCTCTGGTGTGTGTGTCCTTCCTGCGCGGCTGCGCTTCTGACACAAAGCGGAACGTAGTGAGTCGACAGGCCACACGTCACCGTTTTGTGTTGAATCATTTGTGTAAATCGTGAATATTGCAGAGCATAGTGGTGGCTACTACATGCTACTGTAATAAGGACTATTGGCTTCTTGAAAGACGGAACACTGTGTGTAACCCACACACGTTACCATTTATGAACATTTCTACGTGTACCTTGGACTATCTCCCCCCTGTTATAATAGAAGTGGAGACTGGAGAAGTGGAGAAGTGTGGCTCAATGATTAGAGCGGCAGACTCTGATGCAGAGGTCTAGCCTGGGACGAGGGTTCAATTCCCTGCCTTGGCAGGTCTTGGGCTCAAAAATTCCACAGACCTGATAATTCTCGCCTCGATGCCTATTCCAATCATGGAGTCCCACTCTGCAACTCTGGGCAATAGCTTGCTTAATCTCCACAACAGCCTATTTCTGGCTGCCTCCTCTGTAGCCATCTGTAAGCTGATTAAGGGCCTAGACACCTCTGGGTATAAGTAGTGCTCAACAAATTCCTCATTTCATTATTATCTCCCCCAAAATGTGCTGTAAGATGAGGGAAATTATGAGAGATCTAAACTTGGTACATATTTGGCGTAGGAAATATGGGACCTCTCAAGGGTTTACCTTTTACAGTAAAGATTGTGGACACTACTCAAGAATTGGGTATTTCCTCATAGAATAAGCCTTAAATGACCTGGAAGAGTCAGTTGCCTATCTTCCAGTTCTGCTTTCAGACCGCTCCTCTGTAAACATAAAATGACACTGCCCAGTTAGGCTGAGCCTGAGGAGATGGACACTAAATAGGGCCACGCTGTTGGATGAAAGCCTAGGCTCAGAACTGATAGAGTAGACCACTGAGTTTTTTGTGCAAAACATGGGCACAGCTAGTCAGTCCATTACTTGGGATGCACATAAGACTTATTTTATGGATGTAATAAGTAACCTTTTAAGAAGGCGAAGGTCGGAAATGCTAAAGCAGGAGGAGATGGTTAGGACTAGAATTCTAATGAAAGAAATAGGAATCCTAGGCGTTTCGGATAATGGCTCTTCTAAAATAGAAGCTGTTCATCTGCAAATACAGGAAAATGCAAGTAGAATAGAAGGGCAGGTTGGCAAGGAAGAACAGGATAGGTGGAGAACCAGTAAGTTGCAGCAATTTGCATTTGGTGAACATTGTAGTGCCTTAGCCTTGAAGACTAAGTCGGATAGAACCAAAAACTTCATACACTAACTAGTCGACTCCGATATAGGAAAGGTTTTAAACACTAATAAAGGAGGTAGAGGGGGAGATCCTGAAATATTCGGGATTGCGGGAAACTTCTACCAGACAAAGCTGATATAAATAAAATGGTTAGTGAATCGAGACCTCCTGGCACTAACAAAGGCGCAGGTCAAAACTTTGAGTTCAGGCATCACTTAAGAGGAAATACGAGGACAGGTCATGAGACTAAAGAGTTGCAAAGCATCTGGGCCCGATGGGCTTCTGGCCAAACTCCCTAAGTCCTTGTTGGATACATCGATACAAGTGTAGAAGGCATTGTTTAATACAATATATCTTAACGGGGAGAAGGCCCCACCCTTCTTGGTCGGAGGCTACCATTGCAATGGTGTTGAAGCCAGACAAAAATCAAACTGGATAGTCTTTTTATAGACCAATGTTGCTACTAAATAATACTGATTATAAGATCTTCACGAGCATACTGGCCAATATCGTGGCAGATGTAGCTAGAACCATCGTGCACTCCGATCTAAGGGGCCTCATTTGAACAAACTGGCTCACCTCTTGATTGGCGCAATAGATTTAGCAGATGCTCAGAATAGTCCTTTGACAGTTGCTGCCCCAGGTGCCACAAATGATTTTAATAGAGTCAATTGGGCGTATTTCTGGGGAGTGCTCAAATGTTTTGGGTTTAATCAAACAATGATTAAGACATCACAGAACCTATATGAAGCGCCTGTCACTAGAGTCTTAGTGGAGGATGTGCTGACAGAGAATTTCTCTATTATGAGGGGTATTAGGTAAGCTTTCCCCCTTTCTCCGTCATTATTTGATCTGTAAATTGAACCTTTTGCTCAATGGATCAGGTCAGACACCTCCATTATTCCGTTTTGTGCCCTGGGTTTCAAGGCCAAATTGGCACTGTATGTAGATGATATCTTGTTATATACTAGTAATCTGACCTATTCAATATATAAAATAGTGGAGTATGTTGAGTAGTTTGGCAAGATCTCGAGGTACTATATAAATAAGAAAAAAATTGAGGTTATGTTATCGGAAGCGGAGAGCAGAGCCCGGAACTCTAAGAAGTAGATGAGGTATCTGGGAATTCAAATAGTACATAAGTTGAAGGATATCCCCATGGTAAATTTTAAAAAAAAGTTAGAAGGTGAAGTGGGGAAGCTGCTGGTGTGATGAAACAATCTACCACTGACAATCTATAGGAGGGAACCCCTCGTCAAGAGGATGGTGCTTCCAAAAGTCTCTTTTTTGTATAACACCATACCCCAACTTTCCCAAAAGAGCATTTTAATAAAAACAGGATAAAGTAAGTCGTTTTCTGTGGCTGTCAAAGGGTATCAGGCTCTCATGGAAAAAGCGTAGAAGGAAGCTGACTGCTGGAGGTTTGGCAGTACCTGACTTCCAGATGTGTTGCTATGCTTTTCAATAAAAAAAAGTCAAATGTTAGCTGATGGGCCAGATAACTCATTAAGGGTCAGTGTGTACGCAGCAATGCCTAGGAAAAAGTCACTTTCTGTACAGATTTGGAAATCCCAAGTATTTAAAAAGTCAGGTTACAGCTCCTCTGGCTGCATGAAAGGTATGGGTCTGCATCAAAATAGTTATCTATATTTCCTACTATTTATCCTTGCCCCCAATTTGGGATTCACCTGGAACCCCAGAATATTTAAAAGATGTGCTTAGTAGGCGTTTGAAACAAGCAGGGTTAAACTATTGGGGGGAACTGATGGATGGGATTGGGCTGGTAGGATGGGATTCAATCGCAGCGCTTACAAGGGGGGACTCTCAAAGTATATTTCAGCTGCAGTCACAGTGGTCATCGCAAATATGGACTGAGGAGGCTGGGGAAGTGTGGGAGGGCCGTTAGGATAGTAGAGCAAATTTGAAGAACAAAGTATCATTTTGGCACTGGGACCTTCTTGAAGCTGAAGACATTCGTTGGCCAGAACCATATTTGATTTGGAAGGATGACCTAGCTTAAGACCGATACAAGACTATTGTGGCAAGTATCTTTAAATACTACATACGTATGTTTTTGGACCGGCCCAGGTTGTCATCTTACTGGAACAAAGTGAGTAGGATCCTAACTGAGAAAACTGACTACTAGATTAAGGGAAGTCACCCGTTGGTGATCTTTGGTAGTGATCCGGAGCTTAATATTATGGCAAATGGGGACCAGGCAAGGTTTATCTTTTATCCGGTTGTGTTGGGAAGGTGAGAATTATGTAAAGTGTGGAAGTCAGTTGACCCACCACCCTCAAATACATTTTTGAAATATGTTAACATTGGAGCTCATTACGATGTCGGGAGGAAAGCTTCCTCCCGACAGTTGGAATCTCCTCAACCGCGTCGGAGCCCTTCTGACCGACTCAGTCGGTTTACATTCTGACTGCCCGATTATGATGTTTGTGGTCGAATTGTAAAGCATTTGGTTATTCCGAATCAGTTTCGAGCGACTCTCTGAGTATTTGTGTCTGTCGGAACTGCATCGTAAACCCCTACGGACATCATTTCTAACTGCAGGATTATGATATCGCTTTCCAATAACCTTTCCACGTCGGCCTGTCCGATACAGAAAGGCTGTCGGAAAGTGACTTTGGGGCCCCTGGAAAGGAAGTACGGTTGTTGGCCAAGGGGGTACCTGAGGGGCTCCACTGTAAAACCCTGCACTGTGTGGCAGGCACTGTGGGGTGACTACAACAGGGTGCACGGTTTTACACACACAGCGCATTTCCCCTTAGGAGCCTGTGTTAGGGCCAGTTGTCTTGCAGAACACAAGCTCCCACAGGGAACAATTGGACTCTGACCGAAGAGTGTTCGATCGCCGCGTAATTCGGTGACTGGAACCGCCGACTGCAAGTCCGTCTGTCCCGATTCCGAGTCGTGTCAGGCAGAGGGTTTCCGCCCGACATCATAACGAGTACCTATGTCTCTCAAATGGATATTGCATGTGACACAGATAGCTATGACAGTCTGGAAGAGCTATCTCGATTGGCAATAAGAAGTGCCTTGTCCCATGATTACACCTCACATGCTCTACCCATGGAGTCTGCAAGCTACTGGAAGCAAGCTCAGTAAGTCCGTTTCTTCTGTTTATGAAACAATGTTACAAAAAAAGAAATGAATCACAACTTACAATGGTCAAGCACAAATTCTGAAGCATCAATAAAGTCACCTCTTTGCAAATCTTTGGTGGTATTGGGCCTAACATTTATCTCACGGGTTGAAGCGTAGTTTACAATTTTTCAGTAGGGTGGACTATGTCTGAATGTATTAAACACAAAGCCTTCTCAGATCAAGGTGACTGAGGAAGATTGGTTATGGTTACCAGAGGACCATCTAACAGATTTTAGAAATAATCATGCCTGAGTGCAACACTGACTTAAAAAAAAATTGACCCCTTTTGCATCACTCCTTATTCATTGAAGCGGCAATCCACAAATTATCTCAGGTGGTGCAATGTAATTTTGTTTACGAACATATGATAAAATATGCATCCAAAAAACCTGGACCAAGGACAAATAAATGTGTCTGTATATATTTTTGGAGAAATGGGCAGGCTAACTGTCACAGAAAAGTTGCCTGTCAGATAGAAAAATCATATTTCTTTCAGTGCGCCGTAATCTCACAGTTACTCCAGTCAATGCTGATTTAGACTATATTCAGATATTAAATCTCCAATTCAAGATGGGGGAAACTAAACAAAAGCTAATTCTATGCAATGTATACCACCCTCCAGACAAAATGACTCAAAATACTCTTCTGGTTTTCATCACTAATCACCTTACACATGACCCAAATATGAACTTCATGCTAATCTGTGATTTTAAGGATATACTTGAACTGCCCAATGCAATACTTGCTTGAGGAAAATAATCATTTACCTTTACCTAAATTGATCTCTAATTTCAAGAGAAGTAATAGAGACAGGGAACGCTTTTAGGTCCTTCTCACAACCTCCATGTTAAGGAGCCTTAATTGAAGGATCCAACCAGGCATTCCATCAAGGGCAACCTGCTTCTCAGGAAATAGGGGAAATCTTCTAAATTACACCCTGGTAACTCTGCCCATTTTTAAACAGGTCATCTCATATATATTAATTGATCGATTCAATAGCAACCACTTGGCATATAGGTCACTTTGACTTCATCGCTCTTGTGACCTTGAGTCTAGAAATGGGAATCACAGCCTAAAATGGCTAGACGGATCATGGGCAATAATGAGTGAATATGCAGAATGAAGACGAAAGCAAGGGAAAGCTGCCCTTGACCATTAAACTTCATTATTATGTCCAGTAAGTTACGCACTATTATCTTGAAGTGATCGCCTTAAAGATCTACTGAAACTTTCCGACAATACCAATGCCTCTCTAAGAAATAAATTGAATATGCTTTTCAAAAACTCAAGATACAAAGTCCCAGTAACTTCTTGCATCTTTATATCTATTGCAGGGTTGTGCTTTGGAAGTTTAGGAATCAGGGATTGACTTGGCGTATCTGTAATACTAACTGGGCTTTTTATAATTTGGAGTGATTGTTATTTTATGTTATAGGTAGTTTTATAGCGGGCTCAATTACTCAGGAGTATCCTGGCGCGAGCAGATGCAGATAGACAGTAGCTAGAAAGGAATGGAAGGTTAATCCGTCATTTTAAAGAGATGAGTTTTGAGTGCTTTTTTAAAAAGATTGAGATCCTGAGAAGCACGTAACTTCACGGGAAGGGTGTTCCAGGCCGCAGCTGATTTTGCAGTGATCAAGTGACCACCTAGACGCCCCCGTTTAAAGCATGGAACAATTAGCCAGTATTGAGTGCCCGACCGGAGGGGATGGTTAGGTACATACAGGGAGAAGCGTCTCCTCAAGTACAGTGGCCCTTGACCATTGATGGCTCTATGGGCAAAAATGAGGGTCTTAAACAGAATCCGCTGAGCAACTGGGAGCCAATGCAAACTGCACAGAGGCTGCCGGACACTATACTTCCGTGAGATGTTAAAGAGAAGTCTAGCCACAGCATTCTGTATAATCTGAAGGCGGTTGGTTAGGTAGGCCGGGATGCCAATGAACAAGGCATTGGCATAGTCTAGGCGGGAAAGAATGAGGGCCCGCACCACCGTTTCTTTTGCCTGCCTTGGGAGCAGGGGAAAAAATCTATGAAGAGCTTTGAGGGTACCAAAGCAACCGCTAGTTAGTTTTCTAATATATTCGTAAAATTTTAAGTTTTCCCCGAACCACACCCCCAGGTTTTTTGCCGGTTTGCCCACAGAATTAGGGCGAGGAGCATCAGAGGGCCACAGAGACTCTCTGAAGTTGGCAGGGAACTGTCCATAAAGAAGAATTTCCGATTTGTCTTCATTGCACTTCAATTGGGCAAGTGCAAGCCAGTGGAAGACTGATGAAAGGCAGGTCTGGACGGATGAAGTATCCAGATCCGTACCCAGCCAAGTGAACAGCAACTGAGTCTCATCCACATAGGCTATAATTTTCGCACCCAGTTCTTCAGCCAGAGAAATCAGAGGGGTCAGGTAGATGTTAAACAGCAGGGGGCTTAAGGTTGACCCCTGTGGCACCCCGGTGGAAAGTAATTTGGCCGAGGACGAATAGGGAGGCAGCCACACCTGCTGTGTCCGGTTGTCCAGAAACGATGTCAGCCATTCTAAAGCAGAACCAGTGATGCTGATGGAAGACAGCCTGGTGAGAAGAAACTGATGGGGTACCCTGTCGAAGGTGGCAGAGAGGTCTAACAATATCAGAGCTGCTCTGCCGCCAGCATCCAGGCACTCCCTGATGGCCTCTGACATTACAACCAGGGCTTGTTCGGTGCTGTAGGCAGCACGGAACCCAGATTGAGCAGGGTGCAAAGCATAGGAAGCCTCTACAAAGGCATCCAGCTGGCGAAATGCGATCTTCTCACACACCACTTTGGCCAGCACCGGCAGCAGGGAAATGGGTTGATAGTTAGCTGGAACTGAGGGATCCAATCCTGATTTTTTAAGAAGCGGCAGAAGTTTAGCCTGCTTCCAGCAGGAAGGAACTGTTACTGTCCGAAAGGAGAGACTAATAATCTCAGACACCTCAGAGCAAACCACCTCCGCCACCCCTCCTGAAACACGAGCAGGGGAGGGGTCGGTGGGTGATCCGGACTTCAAAGATTTCAAGACAGCCAGAATTTCGGCTTCAGCTGGTAAAGAGAATTCCCTAAAGACGTAAGTAGGGGAGGTAGGAGTTGGGGGAGGTGCCAAGGCGCTAATACTCTGAATAAGACAGGCAGTGCGCAGGCTATCCTGAATCCCAGCTATTTTAGCAGCAAAGAAGGAGGACAGATCCTCGCACCACTGCTCAGAGGAAGGCAGCATTGATTGCTCAGCACAGGGGGAGAGAAAGCTCTTAACAATAGCAAAAATGTCCTTGCTGTTGTTATTGGCCTTAGTAATCCTGCCCGCATAATAATCGCTCTTAGCCACCCTGATGGCCGCATAGTATTCCCTCTGAGCCGCACGCAGAGCCCCCTTGGCCGTTGGGCAGTAAGCACGTCTCCAGCAGCGCTGCAGTTATTTACAGCCTAGCTTCATTTCTCTCAGGGCATGCGAGAACCAGGGCTTAGAAGGCACAGGGCGTTTTTTGGAGCAGACGCCCGGTTTCACAGAGGACCCCACCTCCGAGCCAATCCAAGTGTTAAAGCGCTGCACAGCCACGGGAAGCTCAGATCCCAATATTGGGCGCCCATGAAGGAGAGCATCAGAGAAAGCAGGGAGGTTAATCTTCTGGTGGCATATGCTAGGCGAGGTGGCACAAGACGGCTTTTCTAAAGACCAGGAGAACCTAATCAGATGGTGATCAGACCAGGTAAGAAATTCAGGATATGATAGCGTTAAGTCATAGTGGGAACAAACTAAATCCAATAGATGGCCCCCCAAATGCGTAGGCATCAGAACCCACTGTGTTAACTGGGCTAGAAACTTAGGAAACTGCAGGACCCGAGGCACAATAACAACATCCAAAGCCTTAAAAAAGGCTTAGGAGGGCCTGGGGGACGATAGACCAGTGTGCCTCCCAACGTAAAATGAGGTGTAAGGACTTGTGCAAATGATTGTGAGCACATTCCTAGCTACATGGTGTTGAGTTATTAGATGTGGATATGACCAAATGTTACAATGTTTGCGTGGGGTGAATTGAGGGCAGTGATGTGCAAACATTTTGAAGAAGCCTGTGTTCCCATTTTTTTTTCCCAATCCTGGGCATATACTTCATAAGTATTAGCTTTACTTGGTATACAGACTTACTATTAGCAGCCACTACGACCAGTTGTGAACCAAGTGAGATTGTGTCCTTGTCTTTATACATACCCAAAAGCATATGGTGGCTAACACAGCCAAATGTGTTTTCTCCCTTGTACTTGTTTCCACAAACTATATACATCTGTATTCATACAGTATGTATTTTTAGACTATTGCATGTCTATCACGCCTTTGAGCGTGGCATGTCTCCTCGGGCATGTGGATTACAATATCAGTCTGCTATGTAATATAAGTGGCTCATGTAGACTTTCAACCTGAATGCTCTCTGCACATTATCACTGGCTCTCCTACCTTTTCCTACTTTTAAGGGTTATTTATCTTTTCTCTTCTTACTCTTGCTTGTGATTGCTGTATAGGACAGAGATCTCTCCTTGAGCCACATGCCAAGGTGGGTGGTGGCCTGATACTCTACTATAGCGGGTAAGCCCTTTCACTTTTGTGGTGTCCGAGTATTATTATTGTTTATATGTAACTTTTACCCATGTTGGCTGCCAATAAGGGAGCAGGTGCATACAGAGCTTTACTAATGAAAGCATCCAGTAATGAGAAGGGTTTCTAACTTAACACCCTCCGTATGGCTCATCGACATTTGAGATTACTCAATAACATTCAATGTATAGATATGTTTGCCTACTGTCTGTACCTTAACCATCTACACCCAGTATTTATATATTCTCTGTGAAAAATGTTTGTTCATATATGTCTCCCTACAGGTTACCGCTGGTTAATCCTTCACCCTCTGACGTTTCATGGGATCACTGGATAGTTTTGTATATATGCATACCATTGTCTATTTCATTGTTTTTTCCTCACATGCCCTCCTGCAGCCATCACCTCTTCTTCTCCCATATGATTTATGTCTTTTTTGATTTAAGGACTTTTTGGGCAGCAGCATCTCTAGGTCCTGAAGAAAGCCTCAATACCTTCTGGGTCATTGACTGAAACATGTCGACCATTCTGTAACACACAAGCAGGTCTAATGATTGCCGTAGTGCCACGTTGTTTTTAATCCTAGCCCCAGGACGCCCTAATAAAGTTTCTTGCAAACCCTGTAGTTAGTTTTAACCATCACTTTCACTTGCTCTGCTTCGCTCGCCACCCCGAGCTCGAGATTCGGGTATTTAGTGTACCTCTATTAGTACGAAAACATCCTTGAGCTCCGCCTTCTCAGTGAGTGGGTTGCAGCCATATCGCAACTAGGCATCACCATACGAGAACGATCCTTTTAAAATACCCAGCCTCCAATAATTTGTGACAAAGTTTCACACTGTTAGTCATTGGGATTTCTTTGGCAATTAGGAAAATGGCAGTTATGAGTCTGGACGTTGTCTCCGTTCCCTGCATCTTTCTTTTGAGGCTGATCTTACCTTTGCCATTGCTTCACGGGCACCTTCCGCTGTAGATTGTATGCTGTCCTTTGCCCCGCTCTCACTCTACCATACCCTGGGACAGTGTTCTATACGATTGTCTTGAGATGGTCCCCATTTGCCAACACCTCTTTCTCGTTGTGTCTGGTCTCTCTCTTCAAAGGTACACGGTTAACTTCTGTTGAGCTCACAGCCTACGATTTTCATTATCATCTTTGAGAAACTCCCAGACTCCACCCAAGGTCATCTGCTCTGGTCTCTGGTATGTAGCCTTCTTTTTCTGGTACTTTTTGTGGAAGGTATGGGTATCATCTACAGCTTTTCTCATCTGCTGTTTCGGGATAATGGGGATTCTGACATCTGGGGGTCTAGCGATTTATGCGTGCCACCATCCATTCTTGTGAGATGGTTGTGTGGGAGGACCACTGGATTGCAGGCCTGCATACCATTGTCTATTTCATTGTTTTTTTCCTCACATGCCCTCCTGCAGCCATCACCTCTTCTTCTCCCAGCTGTCACCTTTAGGCTGATGAACAGAAAGTTGTCTCTGGATCTCTTGCAGGATGAAGAAGTGGAGCATGTGCATTTCTCTGTCTTTGGTACTGCAGGTGCAAGGTGATTGCTACACTGTTCTGTTGACAGGCTTTGGAGATTGCCATCCCGTTGTCCTTCCTACCAGAATGTACTTATTGTTTCTGTGTCCCATGTGTCAGTGGTGATGGAGGAAGTGCTTAGGCAGGGCCCAATCACACTAGGATCCAGCCGCGGCCCATGCAGGTAGAGCGGTGGGGTGGTTGAGGTGGATGAGATGGGATTGCGGCGGACAACGACGGAAAATTATTTATTTAATTAATTTTTGCCTCATCATCGTCTGTCAAAATCCCAGCTCACCCACAGCTCTACCTGCAAGGGCAAGGCTGCTTGGATCTGGAGCCGATTATTAACCCTTTGCGTGCGTCGGATGGCTCCCGTCCATCCGATGTCACGGTGGGCGTGTGCGGAGGCTGGCCAGGGGCCGTCCGAACCACGCACAGACATAAATCACCCGCACCGTTGCGCAATTCGCGCCGCGATGAACGGGTTAACCACACTGGATGGTGCCCAGTGAGCTATCTGAGTTGTCTTGTGGTGTATGCTTAGTAGAATGGTATTCTGCCAACATTCTGTGACCATAGGAAGAAGGGTTTTCATATTTTAAAACCACAAGTTGCCTTGCTTCAGTTCCAATGCAAAAAAAATTATATGACCTCTGGTTTGAATAGAACATCGCATCGTGTCACATTACATAATTCAAGGAAAAGATGAAAGGAACATGTCACTTCTGAATGAGAAGGCACCAGGAAATATAAATTGTGTGCCAGGAATGAGCTCTGCTTCTTAATATTTTCAATTTCCAGGTTTCCAAATGCCGTGGGATGTCCCAGGAAACCAAATGGGCTGTAGTTTTGCAAAAATAATAAGATAAAAACTAAATAAGTACCGTTGGCACATTCGGGTAAAAAGATAGATAATGTTTATTTACATGCTTTTTCCTTTCTAGCACAAGTTTTGACACCATTGACTGTGTCCTTTAGTAGGCATGTGAACCATGCATGTAAGGACACAGTACTGCACCAATGTTCCAGGGGAAGAACAAGCTCACAGTGTGAAGTTAAGCCATCAAATAAGAAGCAAGTATATGAAAGTAACTATGAGGCCAACTAATGGTTAACAATTGGTGGACTTTAACCCCATTGTAAGTTAACAAAATAATTTGCAACAGACAGCGAGCATATACCCCTGCCTCATTCTCTGTCATGTCAGGAAATAATTGCATAGCTTCCTATTTTGCCTAAATTTTACTTAATATCTCATGACAGTAGAAAGCTATTTTATGAAGTTCCTTTTCTTTAATCAATTTACACCACATTGTCTGTTTGGGGACCAACTTAAATGCAGAGGTAAAATCCTGAAAGACCACATAAAGTATGGAGAATTGCTCCACCATACTGTATTTGCACAGCATGTGCTGGAAAACAAAGTCTATGGACCGTATATATGCTATTTCCATCTGCAAAACAGGGATGTGCAATTTGCACACCGATTGTGAATTCAATCAATCAATCATTTGTAGAGCTCACTACTCACCTGTGAGGGTCTCAAGGTGCTGGCGGGGGTGCTGCTACTGCTCAAATAGCCAAGTCTTGAAAACGTGTCCTGAATGTCAGCAGGTCCTCGGTCTGCCGCAGGTAGATGGAGAGGGTGTTCCATGTCTTGGCAGCGAGGTGGTAGAATGATCTGCCGCCGGCGGTCGTTCTGTGGATGTGTGAAACGGTGGCGAGGGCGAGGTTCGCAGAGCGGAGCTGGCGGTTCGGGTGTATAATGTGAGTCGTGTGTTGAGGTATGCTGGTCGGTGTTGTGCAGTGCCTTGTGAGAGTGGGTGAGGAGCTTGAAGGTGATCCTCTTGTTGACGGGGAGCCAGTGCAGGTCTCTCAGGTGTGCTGTGATGTGGCTGTGGTGGGGGATGTCGAGGATGAGGCGCGTTGAGGCGTTCTGTATACGTTGCAGTTGTTTCTCGAGTTTGGCCGTGGTTCCCACATAGAGGGCGTTGCCGTAGTCCAGTCTGCTGCTGACGAGGGCCTGGGTGAACGTCCTTCTAGTTCCAGTGGGTATCCACCTGTAGATCTTGCGGAGCATGCGGAGGGTGTTAAAGCAGGAGGTGGTTGACTTCCTGGGTCTAGGATGAACCCCAGGTTGCGTGCATGGTCGGTGGATGTCGGTGCAGCTCCTAGTGTGGCTGGCCACTAGGAGTCGACTCAGGCGTTGGGGTGGAGCCGAGGATGAGGACATCCATCTTGTCTGAGTTCAGTTTCAGGCGGCTGTTCTTCGTCCATTCGGCGACGGCCTTCATTCCTTCATGGTAGTTGGTCTTGACGGTGGTGGGGTCCTTGGTGAGCGAGAGGATCAGCAGGGTGTCGTCAACATATGAGATGATTTTGAGGGCGTGCCTCCGGGCGAAGTTGGCAAGCGGTGCCATGTAGATGTTGAAAAGGGTTGGGCTTAGGGATGATCCTTGGGGTATGCCGCAGATGATCTTGGTGGCTTCAGATCGGTACGGAGGGAGGCGGACAATCTGAATTGGAACAATATTTGTGATGTGGCCTACTACCAGTTTGCATTGCAAATTGCACATTTGCAGGGGGTCACAAAATGACCTGCCTATTTACAATTTGCCACCTTTGCTGATTAGCTTAAAATGCAGGGTTTGAGGCCTTGAAGATACAACAGATCTCCATCGCGTCATTTGCATTACCAAACTAAAGAATTTATTTAAAAAAGAAGTTGTGCCCATTTAAAGAAACCATTGCTATGTTTACAAATAAACAAATCCCCCTTGAGAAGACAGAGCAGGCAGGGGCCTCTGGAAAGCTGGGTGGAGCTTGCAGAATTTCACTCCGTGGAATTTCACAGAGTTACTGGACCACTCTGCCAAATTCTGCTGAGTTCCGCTAGCGGGAGGAGTATTGCTCGGCCACGTATAGAAGCCTTAACATCCACTGCCTCTGGCATTTTTCCAAGTCTATATCCATTCATAACAAACCTACCACTTTTCCAGATGGCACGCAATTAAAAGCATACACCACTGGAGTTAGTGCTCTGCACCCTCCAGTGTACCCTACAGTCACACACAGTCTCGGACAACACTGCCAACTCTCATTTCTGTTGGTCTTCCTTATGCCCCCACCACCCCTAGGTGTTTCCCAAGCTTTGATCTGTCTCCTAAGCTCCGGGTCTCTCTTCGGCCTTCTCACTGCCTCCTCCGGGTCCCTGGAATTGCCATATTCCTTCTGTGCTCACAGGCAGCGCCAGTCAAGGGGGGGAGTTGGGGTGCACATGTGTGGTCAGGGAGGCGGACACATACGGGAAAGGAATGGTGTTCGTGATGACGTTTCCTGAGTCCGATAGATAGCGCTACCAGATGGGTCACTGCGGATCACAGGTATGCAGACAGATCACACCGGAAAACACACTGTGTGAATTAACGTGGCCCCGGGGAGGGTATCGGATGCCACGGCACAGCTCGGTGTGCATGATGAGTTTGGTCACACCAGTCTTGTCAGCGGCAAGTTTGCAAACTTACTGCAGGAGCTCAGGGTCTTGTGGGCAACCCTCAGACACTTGCACTTCTCAGTCCACGGTGATTGTGAACCCGGGGGTGGGTCAAACACTGCTTGAAGGACTATAGTCTGGCCTTTGAACCAAGGAGTTTATATTATAGCACAATTGGTGGCCAATGTAACGTTTTTAAACTGTCCTGGTCCAGGAGCATGACGGAGAACCCAATGGGGTTCATAAGCACTATAGCAACACAAAACTGTGCACAACAACAAAAACAGCAACTGCATTCTTCCTGTCCATTTTGTGGGCGGATTAATAAAAATCATGCTTAAAGGTATGGCTCATTCAAGTTATTTATCTCTCAGTCTTTACAACATTTGCAGTCTCCTAGAGGAGGTGACAGTTTACATAAATATTGCCATAATGTGGGAGGAGTATCTGATTGTTGTGTAGTGTACTCGCCCCTCTGCCACTCACGCCTCTGAGTCCGTCGGACTCCCGGCCTAACCCTCCACAATCATCCAATACATAGATGGCAGTGCCAAAGGTCAGAAGTAAACTCGACAGCAGGAGGAGTTCTGTGAGACCCAAAGGGACAGCCATGAGCACAGTCTGACAGTGCAGTTGACACAGTTTTTGCCAAACTCAGCATTCGAAGTGATGGAGCAAGGTTGCACACGTAAAGCGACTCAAAATAATGTTAATGCACTAACTAACATGTTTTGTCATATTAATATTGCATTACACAACATTTCTAGTATCATGGGGAAGCTTGTCAATGTGCTTTTACTAACTGTAATCGGCTTGCATTAAAATGGCTGCTGCTACGCGGGATTTTCTACTGCGCATGCGTCTGTCACACTCACATGACATGACGTATTACTTTGCTTGGTGGGAAACTTTTGCTTCTACGCACTAGAACTAAGATGGCTGTTCTGTGTCTTACCGTGCAAGAAGCTTGCATCGCTGCTTTTGCTAAGCTGTTCGTTCTGCCTAATTCTTAATGCAATAGTTTAAATAAAATAATGGAAATAGAATAGAGATAAGTGGTATTCAGTGCATTCATTATTCTGTGTTTCTAACACTGTTTATCTTCTATTTTTGCATGTATCGCATTTGGGCCTGAAATGTACTTCTGAACTCCATCTTTGGAGGAACTGCGCCTGCACAAAGAAACTCAAGCTATTGAAGCCATGGCATTGAACCAATGCCAGCATCAGACATGAACTGTGAAAATTATGAGAAAATGACCTCCTAACCCTGCCAGAGGAAGCTGAATTGTACAATTTGTTAAAACATTGTATGTTATTGATATTCACTGCCGGGTGGAATAAAAGTGCATGGGAAGATAAAGTTATGGGGGAACGTAATTTGAATTCTGAATGACAGTTACCTCATATTAATATGGTGTGATGACCTCTCCTCGTCTTTTGACCAATAAAATTGGGGGATTCACACATTTGCAACATTGGAGGGTGGTACCCTGACCTGGAAAATAGTATAACTGGGGTAGGCTTAGCTAGTTAGATTGTCCGACTTGTCCGAATAGCTGACCGGTCACTGACCCAACGCACTCCATAGGTGATCAAGAGCAGAGGTGCTGGCGGAGCACTCTGTCAGAAGATTCGATAACCCAATCGGGGTTCTGGAAAGGAGTTCGATAACCCGATCGGGGTTCTGGAAAGGAGTTTGATAACCCAATTGGGGTTCGACTGTTAGTTGCAGAGAGAGTTTACAACACTGGCGTTCTGAACTTTAGCTGTGGTACCAATCTTAGCCTGTGGTGGTCCAGTCCTGGTCCAATTTGGTCTGCAACCTGTCCTGATTCTGGTCTGCACCTGTTCTTTCTCGCTGACACCTGCACTTTCGGATTCCTATCATTTATCCCAGCCCGTGGCCAGGGTTGGTCTTCACACCATTCTAGGTAACTATAAAGTGTGGATTTGTCATTGTACTGTTTTCCCTTTTCTACCCACCCTGTGTTTTAATGCTTCATGATATTTTCCAAATTATTGCACATTTTGTTTCAATCTTCATCATTCTAATAGAACAAGAAATTATTGATTTAACTATGGTTTCAAACATTTAAGAATTTTACTTTAGATAAAAGAACTTAAACCTTTCCCGAGTTTGTGGTTATTTATGAAATGCTAATGTTATTCTACTACCTATTTTCTTGTTAACTCCCTTGATCCTCTAGGACTTTAGGTATTGGTGACTTGGATTGGCAAGTCAAAATGGTATATATCCCGAATGTTTAAATTAACATTGATTGAGTGTAGGTTTACCTGTTCAATGTGTATATAGTTTTATGGGCCCAGGTGAGAATGGTTCACCGAGCAGGTGAGCTTGCGCTCTATCACAAGCAGAGTACAAAGTAGCAAAACTCTGCCAACTCCGCCGGTGGAGTGGAGTTTACTGCACAGGACTAAGGGCTGCTACCCGCAAGGCTGCTGTAATTGTTCCCAAAGGGGAAGATGTTCCACAGGGACAGCTTCCCCTTTGCAAATCGGTACCACCTCCATTGAGGTGCTGGTATCTCATAAATGGTTTACAACCTCAGTTAAGGTCACAGATCATTATAGCATTCCTTTCAAAATCATGCATAGGAGGGGGCCGCCCCTTTCATGCCCAGACTTATTTGCAATACATAAAGAGTCCCAAGTGCCTATGAGTCAGAGAGACTTTTCTAACTCATAAAAGTGCTTTTGCAAACAGCAAAAAGGGTTTTGTGCAGTCTCACACAGTGCCATTGTGAGAATCACAGGCTTCGGTCCCTCGAAATACCTCTGAAATCCAGGCCCTTAATCTGTTGTGGGCAGACCTGAATGCACTAGGCTCAATATTTGTATTTTCTGTATCAAATTTTCAACCACTGTCAATATCATTCTACAATAATAAGTCACCATTAATATCACTGTTGCAAAATTAAAATTCCTTAAAGAACACCAAAAGATCTGGAATCCAAAACTCTTCCAGGTGCGTGAATATATCTCCTGTGAGATCATATTAGGAGCAGGTGTCTTTCTCTTTCTCAAGTTGCTGACTGTTCACATTAACTTTCCCTCAGCAAAGAGGTTCTCAGACTTCACTGTGGTCAGTCACTATCCCTACGCTTGCTTCCATGGGCTCTGGTCTCTCCTCTTTCTATAATGTAACGCTGCTCCATCTAGATCAATTTTAAAAAAAATCTATCTTTGCTATCTTCTGAAATGTTTGCTTATAGACGAGATATTACTTTCCAGACTTTTTGTATATTTCAGTTTACTACAACAGCCTCATCTGTATGCCATCTCTTACATAGCTTTTCCTTCTTTTTCTTAGGAACCAGAGATTTATATATTGTGTGTGCTGTCTAGATGCCACACTTCATCTTTGTATACTGGTTAAGATCCTTCGTTCTCTGTTTGCACTCATTATCTAACCAGTCACCTGGCTCTGCATAAGATATGTGCTTTTTTCATTCTATTGCATGTTTACCTTGTGGTTATTGGTGTTACAGAGGTTTTTAAAATATTTGACAAGCTCCTTCTGATATCTTTCTAACCTGTGCTTATTCTTTAGTCAATTCATCTGCTGAAGGTGGCCTGCCAATTTGACTCTCCATCAGACACTCACAGTTGTAAAGAATTCCTAAATAATGTTTATATCTTGCATTTCTGGATACATTTCCTCTATGTTCCTTTGTATGCAAGAAAGGAGGGCACTGAGATTACTTTCTACATTCAAGCCTATTTCAGCATTTTCAAATCTTGACCAATCATCTGCTCTTAGTGGCATATAATTTATCACTGTGCTTTCCCAATGTGGTTTATTTGTGTGAATCAAACTTTCAGTTTTTAAAGTGATTTTGTTTGGAAATTAAACCCTTTATCTTGCAGAAGGAATTCATACATTTATCCTCTGAATTCTATTTTGGCAGATGAAGTTTGAAAACTGTGAATCACCGTGTGTTCTTCATGTCAACCACATCATTTGAGTCACTGCTCATTTACCTAGTTGTCTATAAAATCTTGTCACAATGTGTTATGTTTCCATGATGGTTTCTTCTTTTTCTTTTCTCCCCTTCCCCTCTCTTCCTCCACCTCCACCCCTACATGCATTGTTATCACCTTGAAGCATTTACTTAAACGTTTCAAGGTGACAGTTTAATGGAATTTGGATGCTGAAAAGAAACTGTGCTTTCTCATGTTTTCCACTTGCTACCTCCTACCTTGAAATAGAGCGACTGGATTTTTGACTGGTATATCTCTTCTGAAGGTCAGGCTGCGACAGACATCATCTCCTCTTCTTGACTTATGTTGTTGAGGTGCCGCTGTCCTTTGCCTCAGCCCCTCATTTCTAGCATTTAGCGCCTGCTCTCTTCTACTTGCTCCCGCTACTCTGCCTCCTTCAGCTGCCTTTGTGATGCACTAGTCTGCTGTGTCCCCCTCAGTGGGAGTGCCTTGTGGGTGTGTACCAAGCTGTTCCCTCCTCAGAGCATTTACCTGTCAGCTAAAAGGTGCCACACAGTGTCTTCTCTAAGGCGCTCCAAGACCAATTTTGGTTCACAGTGGCCATTTTACGTCTCAATTATTTTCAATAGAACATAGTGTGTTCCAGCTTCTGAGTAAAGAAGAATATATTGACAATTTATCCTCTGTTACAACTCATCGAACATGCCTCTTCAAACACGCCTCCAGCGTACTGGGTTATTCACTCGTGTTTGGTCCCATTAAAAAGTTCACCTCTGACTCCAGTGACACTTGACAGTGCTTCCTGTCATTTTGACATGGCATTATACTGACCTTGGCACCTTTTCCTTTGTATCCTCTCTAACAATCAATCAATTTGATCCAGTTCAAACGTTTTTGTAGGATAATGGGAACCACCACTAGAGTGGAAAAAATTGAAGAATGTTCAATTTACTTGTCAACCATAGATGCAAAAAAAAATTATAGAAAGGAGGAAAAATATTCTGTTACACTTACTAGGGTCACAATGTCAAGAAGTTTGTAGGTCACTTCTTAAGGTGAAGGCCTAGATTATCAAGAAAACTATGATTTTCTTGAGTAAGCCATGCTGAGATTAAAGCAATGTTTCAATGTCACTATCAGTAAATCATTGGAACGTTACCATTTCCATACTCACCAACAAAAATGTAATAAGAGTTTTGATGACTTCATCACAGACCTTGGAAGTTTGTCCAAGGCCGTTTTTTTTTGGTAACAAATGACAAGAAACTAAGTAATAGTCAATGAAAATGATAAGCGCATTAAATAACACCTCTGAGTCATGAGAGACCTCTTGTTAGAAGAGGTAATCAAATACGTAAAAACAATATAACAATGACAGGCAGATTAAGCAAGAAAAAGACGTTCAGTACTCCAGTTTCAAAACCAACAAAATCTATCTTGCCAAACCTTTCAATAAGGACTCCAGATTTAGTTGCAAGAGCAGTTCCCAGGTTGCTAATTTGAAAGGCTTCCCTGCTCTTAACAAAGAATTTAACATTAAAAAAAATCTAAGACACTTTGCAAAAGTGTGCTATGAGGCAACAAAATTGGGAGAAACTAAATAGCTTAAATATCCCCCCAAAAAGTTTCTCGTACAGACAAAGATGTGGAAAACCAAGATAATTATAGAGGAATAGTGCTGATGATGCAAGGCTCAAATTAAATCCACAAGGGAAAATCTCCTGTTCCTCTTCTGTGCACACTCATTGTGTTTTTACATTGAACTAACCATGAAGGCAGACTCTGGTTCACCTTTCTTCATCACGCCTAGTTGCCATTTTGACACTTTGTTTTATTCAAAAGTCTTGACACTTTCTGAGCCTGATGTAAGGACAGTGACATGTTATGGGAACTTGTTCAAGTCCCATGGAAATTGTGTGACAAAAGACAAATTCAAAGGGAGAACTGTGATAGTGAATTTTTTTGGTGGCATAAAGAGGTGTTTGTATTCTAGGATGAAGGGATAGGAAACTCCAGATTTCTATTAATCTTAGTGGTATAGAAGCAATAAGGTTATCACAGAAGAGGAGTATGGAGCAAAAATCGTTTGTTCTTTCCCTGAGGAATGTAACATTAGAATTGGCAAATTGAAGGGATTTGCTCATCAGATCAAATTTAGGACAGGTGTCGTTCTAGTGAAGAGGAAACTAAAGAATGTTTTGTTCAGTGTACGTAATGACTTGCAGTCTTTATTAGAGAAACTACAGAAAGAGGAAATAATAGCGAAAACAGGGCCAGACGTACGATTCATTTTATTCGTCGCAAATGGCCCATTGCACTGTTTGTGACTGGTAAAATGCATTTTCAAGTGGACCAAATCTATTTTGCAAGTCGGTAACCTATTACTGACTCGCAAAACAGGATTTGCGAGTCGCTGTTAGGAAGGGGTTTGCCAAGGGTGCCCCCTTCCTAATAGAGAGTCGCACTGGCATGTAGGAATGTTCAGCAACCGTGAATGTGCTTGCAAAACCATTGTAGTTTAACCTAAATTTCAAATTGGTGCAAAGCCATTTGCAAAGGGCCGAGGTACCCTATCCCCTTTGTGAATCGGGCATCTACCTTTTTTTCAGAGCAGGCAGTGGTCCCACGGATCACTGTCCACTCTGAAAAAATTAAAAGTAAACTTTTCATTTTTATTTTTGAAAAGCATTTCATTTTCCTTTAAGGAAATTGGGCTGCATTTTTTTTAACTACTTTATTTGAAAAGCAGTTACAGTCATGGTGATCTGCTGACCCTGCAAGCCACCATCCCTGTGAGTGCCGGCCATTCCCAGTGGGTCAAAAATTGCAACCTGCCTCATGAAAATTAAAGTGGCAGGTCCCATGTAACCCATTTGGGAATCACTAACAGTGTCTCAGACACGGTTGAACATGAAAACAAGGGATGTCCCGTATTGGAGCAAATATGCTATCCTATCAACTTAAGCACAAGTTAATACGAACCCGTACAATTCAGGTACTGAGGAGGCTCTCAGACACTGTTGTACATCAGGTTTTGCAACTCCCAAAGTGTGTCGCTAAAAATCATTATTTGCAAGTCGCAAACCCTAATGGTCGTACATCTGGCCCAAAGTCCTCTGACTGGATATCCCCATTTGTTCTGATGAAGTAAAACAGTGATGATTTGAGACTGCGTGCAGATCTCCAGCTCTCAATGCCAGTATATTCGCAGATAATCATCCTCTCCCAAAAATAATGATTTATTATCTTTGTTGGAAGGGGGCCACAGTTTTTTCTTCACTAGACATGTGCAGTGCTTATCATCAGGTAGAAGTTGTTAAATCGTCAAAATATGGAATAAACAGTCTTTTATTTATTGCTATAAATCATGAGTTGTGGGATTTGTATTTCATGTATTGCAGTTACATTATAGAAACACATGTATATCTTGCATATGTTAAAAATACAACCCTGGCGTAGTCCAGAAAATATAACAATGCATGATTGTAAAACCTGTAACTTTCATCCCGAATAAAAGGTTCCATGGGATTATACAAGGTAATTACTATTACAATCTTTATGGGTTGGATATCACTTGTCTCCTATTAACTATCATGCTTGACAGTGGAAGAGTGTCTTATCCTTTTTTGTTGTAACCTGTGCTAGGGTTACTGTTTATGAAACATAGTGTCACCATCAAGAGGACCACTGATATCATTCCTACCCCTAGTGGACTGGCAAATAATTTACATAATCCAGGACTAAATATGAATGCACAAATGTTCAGTTCTATGCTTGATTGCAACGCCAAAGACATGCAAATGAGAAAAATAAAGTATCAAAGTGAAAGCATAGGTGAAAATCCAATTCACGTCAGTCAAAGTTCTACGTGATGCACAAATACAAATATAATTCTTTGTCTTGGTTTTGCCTGTTCAGGGTTTTAGTTATATATATTCTGATGTGCTTTGATTCCATCTTTCTTATGGAAGTAGTAGGTGATGGGTTGTGTGTGTGAACTGATCTATAATGCTGAGCTATGGGATAACTTGTAACATTGATTGTTATTGCACATAACTGTTCAATTATGCGGTTAATTTTGCAGCTGACATGTACTGCGAATATACATAATTATACACAGGCATTTGAGAATATATACCTGTTAGAAATGTGGCTTCTGGTTGGATATGTTATACACCGAAGCCAGGCAGAACCCACCACTCTAGTCAGGTCAAGTAAGTTGCACACCAAGGATAACGTGCGCTGACCCTCTGGTAGCTTGACACAGAGCAGGCAGGCTTATCATCAGAGGCAATGTGTAAAGTGTTTGTGCAACACACTCACCAGGAAACACAATGAATACACTGCAAAAGAGACTCCATGTAAGATTATAGAAAAATATAGTATATTGTGCATAACATAGACCAAAACAACATAAATCATAAATACTGTGCATACTATGCAAATCCTGAGATAGAACTCGTTATCCTTACAATGCAAGAATCAAAACAACATTTGAGGGAAAACCTTTATGTCAACAGGTATCACCATAAATACATGGATC
The DNA here is from genome assembly GCF_964263255.1 of Lissotriton vulgaris. Lineage (NCBI taxonomy): Eukaryota > Metazoa > Chordata > Amphibia > Caudata > Salamandridae > Lissotriton > Lissotriton vulgaris. The sequence goes on along the minus strand of NC_141698.1, from coordinate 936,052,212 downwards.
ACTAAAGAACACCATAAGTATAGGGTGCAGCACTCCTAGTACACTTTATTTAGTCATTAAGCATCCTCCATAGGGCACAGGAGCCCCAGAGAGCAGGACAGTGATGGGCACATTGGGGAGAGAAGTGGCATCCTGGGCACCATTCCCTTGCCTGTAATTATCAACACTAGCCATTAGGACCTCCGCCTAGTGAGGCCCCTCTGCCGGGAAAGATTCAAAGAGCAGGGCTAACCAGCCACTGTGCTGAGAAAAGCCTGGATTGTGGACATCGTGGGGCCCACCCCCGAGGCCTGTTGGCGCTTGCTGCACCTCTAGCATGAGGTCTTCTATGGCCTGAGAAGTCCTGATTGCCCTGCTCCCGAGGCCCACCAGATGCTGGGCCAGCCGGCAGGAGTTCCTAGGGGACCGCAAAGTTCTCCCATGCCCTCGCAGAGTACAGAGGGTGAGTGGGGCCAGAAGAAGCCATGAATCCGACCATTAGCCCCTTCTGGCAGGAGGGGTGCTCTGCCCAATTAGTCTCTTTGAGGCATTGGTGGTGACCTGTAAGGCCCCAAAAGGGTTGCGTGCTCACCAGGCCTTGGTGCCAATGTAATTTCTCTGCATTACGTGGTAGACCTCTTTGTAGGACCCCAATGGGAGAGCGCAACTGGGAGACCAAGAGGTTTTCTGGGTCACAGTCAGAGTCCACAGTTAAGAGAATACAGTAAGATGGAGAACCTTGAAAGGAGCTTCGTTGGAACTTATCTTTTTGCTTGAGAGCAGTCTAGGAAGAGGACTTTGAGCAGGTTCTTGAATTTCGGGAATGAGGGGATCGTTCTGAAGTGGGGGATGGAGTTCCAGATTTTTTAGGCGTTTCCAGCGAAGGATTTAGCTGCTGTATTCTGCTTGCGAGCTTTCAGAGGGATGAGTAATAGGGTGTTAGAGCTCCTGAGGTTCCTGGACTGCCCAGCTCTTTTGAGTTTAGCGGCTAAGTATTCTGGTTTGCCTGTGTGTAGGGCTATATGCCTAAGGCAGGCTGTTCTAAAGCTGGCTCGCAGTTCAATTGGGAGCCATTTAAGTTCCCTGAGTGCAGGGGAGATGTGGTTCAATTTCTTAGTTCCTGTGACCATTCTTGCTACAGCATTGAAGGTTGTTGTTAAGGGTGCTAGGTGAAATGTTGCTGTTCCGGTCAGGGTTGCGATCCCATAGTCAATTCTGGAGAGCACCAGTGCGTGCGTGGCTTGTTGGAGATCTTTAGGGGGAAGGAAGGGTTTTATTTTGTACAGTAATTTCAGGTTGAGAAAAGCACTTTTGGCGGATCTTGAAATGTGTTTTTTCATGTTCAGTTTCGGGTCTAGGGTGATACCTAGAGATTTTACTGAGTCCACTGGGGTGAGGGTCCCATTGAGGGTGTCAATGGCTTTCAGCCATTCTTCAATTTGGGGGTTTTCGTCTCTGTTGGAGATGAGGAGTACTTCAGTTTTCTCTTGATTGAGTTTTTGGTGGCTGATTGTGAACCAATGTTGAGCCTCTTTGAGCATGTCATTAAGTCTCTGGATGTCGTCGATGGAGGTGGTTTCCAGATAAAGCTGCATATCATCTGCATATAGGTGGAAAGGGATGTTAGAATTCCTAAGTAGTGATGTAAGGGGTTCCATGTAGATGTTGAAAAGCTGAAGGGAAAGCACTGACCCTTGGGGGACACTTGGGGGACACCTCTAGTGACTGGTTGGAGGTCGGACTCAAAGTTTTTGATTGTTATTCTTTGTGAGCGGTTGTGAAGGAAGGAGGAGAACCAGTGTAGGACTGTCTCTTCAAGTCCGGTCCTTTCTTGGAAGACCTTGAGGAGCAGAGAGTGGTCGACTGTATCGAACGTGGCCGATAGGTTTAGGAATATGAGAAGGCAGCATTGATCCAGTGACTTGTGTATATCGTCTAGGACATTCATGATTGCGGTTTCGGTGCTACCGCCTTTTCTGAAGCCTGATTGATGGCGGTCTAGGAGATTGATGTTATCGAGGTGTTGAGTCAGCTGAGGGAGTACACATCTTTCCAGGATTTTGGAAAGGAGAGGTAAATTTAAAACAGGTCTAAAGTTGTTCATATCATCAGTGTCAAGTCCTGTTTTTTTCAGTAGTGGCGTAACTTGGCCTACTTTGAGGCAGTCAGGTACAATTCCAGAGCTCAGAGAGCTGTTTAGGATCTTACACCATATCGGGCAAGGGTGAGCTTCAGGTCTTTGGCCAGATGCGGGTCAGCTGGTCTTGAGCATGAGATGAGGGTTTAGCAGAGGAGATTAGATTCACTATTTCAGCTTCATGAATGGGGATGAAGGAGGACCAGTGTTTAGGGGGGATCGCGGAGGAACTATCCTTAATTTTGTGAGCATTGATCTCAATGGCGGGGAAGAGATTTGAGCCATGCGAGAGGTCGATCTTTGCGATTTTGTCGTTGAAAAAGGCAGCGAAGTTGTCGCATTGTTCTTTGGATGCCAATATTGAAGAGGACTTAGGCTTGTATGTTTGATTCCTGATGATATTGAAGAGTTATTTGGGATGGTTTTTAGCTGTGTTTAGGGCAGAACAGAAGAAAGCTGTCTTTTTATTCTTAATGTGCTTTTTGTAGTTCCTGCGGGCTTCATTGAGTTGTTCGCGATGGCGGTTTGAGGGATTGTTCCTCCAGATTCTTTCTGAGGCTCTGAGCTGTCTTCTTTCTTCATTGATGTCAGTGGTGAACCATGATTTAGAAGGGATGATCTTGGGTTTTTTTAATTTCAGGGGGGCAAGGTGGTCCAGGGTGAGCGTCAGATTGACGTTGTAGAGAGAGCTAAGTTCAGTAGTTGAGAGGTGATCAGTCGAGCTGGGGAGGGAGGAGCAAACTTATTCTTTCTTCTAGGTCAGACTGAGGGTTCTTAGCTGTGTTCCTGACCCATTTTGGGGGGTCCTGCTAGGGGGTTTGAGTTTGGACCATTTGATTGATGTGGAAGAGAATGATGTGGTGGTCTGACCAATCTACCGGAATGATGTGGTTAATGGAGATTGCGTTGTTTTCGGAAATAATAGTGTCCCGGATTGATCCTCTATGGTGTGTTTCTTCTGAGCAATGTTGGGTCAGATTATTTTCCAGTAGGATGCTATTTAAAGATTGAATGAGCGGGTTTTGTGTTTCATTCCATCTTAGATTGAGGTCGCCAAGAATTATGTTGTTAGAGTTGCCGAGTCCGCAGTGGGTGATCAGGTCCGAAAGTTGGTCCCCGAATTCGTTGGAGTTGCCTGGAGGGTGGTATAGGAGATGACTGAGTAGTGCCTGTTCGCGCATGTCTTGATGTTGACTGAGAGACATTCAAAGGAGCTATACGAGCAAGAGGTAATATCCGTGATGGAGATGTTACTCTTGTGAATAATTGCTATGCCGCCGCCCCTGTGAACTTATCTATCTTTGTTAATCAAAGTGAATCCGGGAGGCACCAGCATGTCCAAAATAGAGTAGGAGAGTTTGTTTAGCCAGGTCTCGGTGATGAAAACTATGTCTAAATCGTGGGAGAGGATGGCTTCTGCTAGTTCAGATGCATGCTTAGAGGCATATCTACAGTTTATGAGCATGCATTTAGTGGGGGGACCTTCTTCGTTTGTGATCTTGGAAGGTTGGGCTCTGGGTAGGGAGGTTAGGTGAGCTGGGGCTCTGGGGGCTCTTGGCGTTAGGTGATCCCTTCCGACTCCCGTAATTACTTGGATCTTAGCTTCAGGGGAGGAGTTCCAAGGGGGGGTTGTAGGTTCAATCAATCAATCAATCATGGAATTTATATCGCGCACTACTCACCCGGAAGGGTCTCAAGGCGCTAGGGGGAGGGAGTCCGCTACTGCTTGAACAGCCAGGTCTTGAGCTGTTTCCTGAAGGCGAGGTGGTCCTGGGTTAGCCGCAGGCGGACGGGCAGGGAGTTCCATGTCTTAGCCGCCAGGTAGGAGAAGGATCTTCCTACGGCGGTGGCTCTCTGGATGCAAGGGACGATGGCGAGGGCGAGGTTCGCGGATCGTAGCAGGCGGGTGGGCGTGTAGAAGGTCAGGCGGTCGTTGAGGTACTTTGGGCCTAGGTTGTGGAGGGATTTGTGTGCGTGGGTGAGGAGTCTGAACGTGATACTCTTGTTGACAGGGAGCCAGTGCAGGTCTCTCAGGTGGCTCGAGATGTGGCTGCGACGGGGACGTCCAGGATGAGTCTGGCGGAGGCGTTCTGGATACGCTGAAGTCTTTTCTGTAGCTTGGCTGTTGTACCGGCGTAGAGGGCGTTTCCGTAGTCTAGTCTGCTGGTGACGAGGGCCTGGGTGACAGTCTTCCTGGTCTCGGTCTGGATCCATCGGAAGATCTTGCGGAGCATGCGGAGGTTGTGGAAGCAGGATGAGGAGACGACGTTGACTTGTCTAGTCATCGAAAGGGAGGAGTCCAGGATGACGCCCAGGTTGCGTGCGTGGTATGTTGGCTTGGGTGCGGTGCCTAGGGCCGGGGGCCACCAGGAGTCGTCCCATGCAGAGGGCGACGGTCCCAGGATGAGGACTTCTGTCTTGTCCGTGTTCAACTTCAGGCGGCTGATGTTCATCCACTCGGCGACGTCTTTCATCCCTTCGTGTAGGCTGGCTTTGGCGGTGTCGGGGTCTCTGGTGAGGGAGAGAATCAGCTGGGTGTCATCGGCGTAGGAAATGACGTTGAGGTTGTGTTGGCGTGCGACGGCAGCGAGGGGTTTCATGTAGATGTTGAAGAGAGTAGGGCTGAGCGACGATCCTTGTGGGACGCCGCAGATGACTTTGGTGGCCTCAGATCGGAACGGGGGGAGGCTTACTCTCTGTGTTCTGCCGGAAAGGTATGAGATGATCCATTCCAGAGCCTTCCCCTGGATGCCGGTGTCGTTGAGGCGTTGGACTAGGGTGCGGTGGCAGACAGTGTCAAATGCTGCGGAGAGGTCAAGGAGGATGAGTGCCGCTGTTTCACCGTTGTCGAGCAGGGCTCGGATGTCGTCGGTGGCTGCGATGAGGGCGGTCTCGGTGCTGTGGTTGGCTCTGAATCCGGACTGCGATGGGTCGAGGGATCCGTTCGTCTCGAGGAAGGCGGCCAGTTGCTTGTTGACGATCTTCTCAATGACTTTGGCAGGGAAGGGAAGGAGCGAGATGGGGCGGAAGTTCTTGAGGTCGGTCGGGTCCGCTGTTGGTTTCTTCAGTAGTGCGCTGAGCTCGGCGTGCTTCCAGCTCTCCGGGAAGGTGGCTGTGTCGAAGGAGCTGTTGATGATGTCTCGGAGGTGGGGAGCGATGGTAGAGGCGGCCTTGTTGAAGACATGGTGGGGGCATGGGTCGGTCGGAGATCCGGAGTGGATGGTGTTCATCATGCGTGTCATGTCTTCGGGGGGTCATGTCGGTCCATGTCTGGAGGATGGCGGCGGGGTGTGTAGGTTCGGTCGATGGGTGCGGGGGTGGAACGCCGAAGCTGTTGTAGATGTCGGCGATCTTGCGGTGGAAGTACGAGGCGAGGGAGTCGCAGAGGTCCTGCGAGGGAGTGATGTCGTTGTTGCCGGTGCTGGGGTTGGAGAACTCCTTGACGATGTTGAAGAGCTCCTTGCTGTCATGGGCGTTCTTGTCCAGTCTGTCCTTCAGAGATTTCTTCTTGGTGGTGCGGGTGAGCTGGTGATGTCTGCGGGTAGCGAGTTTGAGGGCGGTCATGTTGTCGGTGGTCTTGTCGAGGAGCCAGGCCTTCTCGAGGGTGCGGCAGGCCTTCTTGGAGTCCTTGAGTTTGTTGGTGAACCAGGGGGCCTTCTTGCTTCTGGGCCTGGTGAGTGGGTTCTTCAGTGGGGCGAGGTCGTCGGCACAGGAGGTCAGCCATTGCGCGAGGTCGAGGGCTGCTGTGTTAGGGTCCGTTGTCCTGATAGGTGGGTTCTGGCTGAGGGAGGTGGTGAGCTGGTCGACGGTGATCTTGCTCCAGTTTCTGTGGGGGACCTGCTTCGGGTGGTGGTGGACCGTGTTCTTTTTGAAGCTGAAGTGGACGCAGCTGTGGTCAGTCCAGTGGAGTCCGGTGCAGTGGCTGAAGGTGACGTGCTTGCTGGATGAGAAGAGAGGGTCGAGAGTGTGGCCGGCGTAGTGGGTGGGGGAGTAGACCAGTTGCTTGAGTCCGAGGTTGGCGAGGTTGTCCAGTAGGGCGGTGGTGTTGCGATCGTTGTTCTCCAGGTGGAAGTTGAGGTCCCCGAGGAGGATGTAGTCAGCGGAGGGGAGGGCGTGAGGGCTGATGAAGTCTGTGATGTCTTCGCTGAACTGTGCGCGTGGTCCCGGGGGTCTGTAGATGAGGGTGCCTCTGAGGGTAGTCTTGGGGTCGGTGTGTATCTGGAAGTGCAGGTATTCGGCGGCGTTGAATGCGTCGATGCTGTCAGTCGAGATGCGAATGGTGCTTTTGTGAACGATGGCGATGCCCCCTCCGGTCTGGTTGATGCGATCCTTCCTGATGATCTTGTAGCCGTCCGGGATGGCTATGGCGATGTCGGGGGCTGAGAAGGCGTTCATCCAGGTTTCCGTGAGGAAGGCGACGTCTGGAGATGCGGTGTCGAGGAGGTTCCAGAGTTCCACGGCGTGTCTGTGGACGGAGCGGGTGTTGACCAGGATGCACTTGAGGTGGTTGCTGTTGTCCGTCTTGGTGGGCGTAGTGCCTGTTCGGAGGCAGGAGAAGTTGCAGGATCGGCAGACGAAGGGTCCATGGGTGCGTCGCGGGGACGCTTGGTAGCATCCAGGTGCTCGGGCGGTGTTGAGTGCGATGAGCGTGGCGAAGTCGTAGGTCCTGCGGAGGGGCTGGAGGGCGCGGGGACCAGGAGGTTAAGACAGGGAGTGCTGTTTCCTGGGAGGGAAGTGTGGATTTGGGGGAGGAGTATCCCGGGGGTCATAAGATGAGGCAAGAAGTGTCGCTTCCTGAGGGGAAAGTATGGGTTTTGCTCTTCTATCTGAGCGGATCTCATTCCCCGAAATGTTGGTCGAGGGTCGAGAACTGAGGGGGGAATGAGGTCCACCGGAGGGTGTAATTTTACTCCTTCTGGGTTGGCGGAGCGGCAGAGTGTTGAGTTAGCTTTCGGATTATGGCCAGGTTGTAAAGGGCTTCTTTCAAGCCTTGTGTTAGGATTTCGAGCTGGGATTCGAGTAGGTTGAGGAGTTGCGTCAAGTTGTCCATGAAGGGAGGGATGGAGGCAGGGGTACCAATGCCCGGGGTGAGGAGGAGAGGGGTCCGGACAGGTTGGTTAATGGGGAAGGGGCTGCCCAAAATGTTTCTGGGAGGGCTCCTGGGTAGGAGTAGTATTGGTTAGGGTTGGGAGTAGCTACTCGGATGGGCAGGGGGCGGGGGTGAAGAGGCTGAGCTTGGAGGTAACACTCCTCTCTGATTGGCGAGTTGGGATGGGAGGTGGGGCAGGGTTGGATGGGGCGCCTGTGAGAGGGGTTAGGGTCCTCATTCAGAGGGGTAGAGGGGAGATATGTGTCACTGGGGTCAGGAGGTGGGATTGCGGAGAGCGAGTGGGAGGGGTCCCTTGCCTTCTTTGTTGGGGGAGGCTCATTGGGGGAAGGGGAGGGATCGGGTCGAGTCCTGTCTTGTGCACAAGAGCTTTTTTAAGTGTGAGGAAAACGAAGTCGAAGACCTCGAGGTTATCGCTCTTAGCCTTTATTAGGACAGTGCCGTTATCATAGATGGTTATGGAGATATTACCGCTTAGGAACTGGTAATTCGGGAGAGAGGTCGTCAGTTTGCGGCTATGGGCTGTGATGGTAGTTTTGGAGACAAGAAGTTGCATGTTGAGGATGGTGAACCAGTGACCAGGTCTAACAGTGTGGAAGATGAAGTCCATTTTTAACTGCCCTCTAGAGGAGCAGTGGTAGGTGTCTACGAATAGAGTTTCGGAGTGTTGTCTGATCAGTCTGTGTTTGAGATGCCTTTTCGCTTTACTAGAGAGGCTGGGGGGAAAGAGATTGCGAATGAGTACAGTCCGACCTCGTTGTCGATAGGGGTCCCTCTCGACGTCCACTTTGTCTCGCAGAAACAAGTCTCCTCTCCAGCCGACCGTTCTGGGCTTCAGCCACCGTCCGGTGAGTGGGGCAGAGTTGAGCCGCACTTTCAGGGGCTGAGGGGGTAAATCTAGTCGGAATTTGCAATATTGTTATCCTTTGCTCTACGGGGATTTCTAATGACTGTTTAAAGTATAGTAGAAGTGTAGGTGTGTTGCACCCTATACTTATGGTGTTACTTAGTGATCTATGTACTTATGGTGATACCTGGTGATTTATGTATTTTCCCTCTAATCAAATTGGTATTACATGCACTGAACTTATGATGTATGTCGTTTTGATTCTTGCATTGTCAGGATAACAAGTATTAGCTCAGGATCTGCATAGTATGCACAGTATTTATGATTTATGTCCTTTTGGTCTAATCTTGTGTAGAGTCTCTTTTGTGGTGTATGCATTGTGTTTCTGGGTGTGTGTTGCACAAACGCTTTACAGATTGCCTTTAATGATAAGCCTGACTGCTCTGCACCAAGCTACCAGAGGGGGAGCGACCCTTGAACCTGTATTCAGCCTGGTCGCTCCCCCACACCGCACAGCTCCACCAGTGGGAAGGTGTGTCTCTGCTGCTTATCACCGCCGCTGCCGCTGGTTCGAGGCCCCTCTGCCTCGGTAGGCAGGTACTGTTGCACTCTTGTCATACCGATGCATTCTTGATGTACTGCTCATAATGGTGTTTGCTGCCCTGTGTATTGTCTCCCTTGTTTTCTCTCTACTACCCCTGTGCCCCCTGTTTTGTCTTCTGTAAACCCCCGATGCCCCTGCCTCACCCGTTCTCTTGCCGCTGCATCCCCTGCGGCTTCGCCCCCTGTGGGTCTGCCCCCTGCACGCCCATTCGCCACCCTGCTCCCACCTCCCAGCTGCTCCTCCCTCCCACCTCCCTTTAAATGGCGGCGGCGCCACTTGCGCACCAAAGGCGTGCCTTTGGCAAACCCGTGTGCACCCATCCACGCCTGGACCGCACCCAACCCCAGACCCCCTGGCCCCCGCGAACGCCACAACACCCGGCGCCGCCATGACACCAACACCCTCCACGCACTTAACACCAGGCGAGCGAACAACTGCTTGCCGGCTGACCCGAAGCACACCAAAGGACCCTTCTCCTGCCGGAGCTGCAGCTTCACAAGCCTCCAAGCCACCAAACTGCACACCGTGACAGGATGCAAACCCCTCAGATACATATTACTGAACACCCGCTCCGCATGCAAACACGCCGTCAAACTCTGGGATCTGCTTGACACTTCCTCCCCAGACGTCGCCTTCCTGACAGAGACCTGGATGAACGCCTCCTCGGCACCTGACATCACCATAGCCATCCCGGATGGCTACAAGATCAACTGCAGAGACCACACCAACAGAGTAAGAGGCGGAATCGCCAACATCCACAAGAACACCCTCAGGGTCACGACCAGCACCAACGACACCCTCAGCACCGCCGAACACCTACACTTCCAGATCCACACTGATCCCAACATCCCCCTCAGAGGAACTCTCATCTACAGACCTCCCGGACCCCGGCCTCAGTTCAGCAACTCCATCGCCGACTTCGTCAGCACGCACACCCTTGCCTCCACAGACTACATCCTCCTCGGAGACCTGAACTTCCACCTCGAAAATAACAACCACACCAACTCCACCACCCTGATTGACAACCTTGGTCTCAGACAGCTCGTCAAAACCCCCACCCACTCTGCCAGCCACATGCTTGGCCCCACCTTCTACGCAAGCTCCAACGTCACCATCAGCCATACCACCAAACTCCACTGGACCGACCATCGCTTCCTCCACTTCACCTTCCGGAAACCCACCACGCACCACTGCACTCCACAGATCCCACACCGCAGCTGGAGCAAAATCACCAAAGACCAGCTAATCACCACCCTTGCCCGTAACCGACCTGCCAACCCGACTGAAGCCGACACCGCCGGCCGCAACCTCAGGCATTGGATCGATGACTGCATCAACACTCTCGTCCCAATCAAGAAACCCTCCAACAGACGCACCAACAAGAAAGCCAGCTGGTTCACCGCGGACCGCCAGGCCTACAAGCAAACCTGCCGAAAACTAGAGAAGAAATGGCACCGCGAACAGACTCCGGACAGCCACGCCGCCCACAAGAACACCATCCACAGACACCATCACCTCATCAGATCTGCCAAAAGGGACTCCTTCAAGGCCCGCCTCGATAACAACGCACACAAAAGCAAAGAACTCTTCAACATTGTGAAAGAACTCTCCAACCCTACCTCCAACACCAACGACATTCCACCATTGCAAGACCTGTGCGACTCCCTTGCCACCTTCTTCCATCGCAAGATTGCAGACATCCACGACAGCTTCAACAACCTGACCGCCCCGACAGCCACTGATACCTCAGACCACATGAACACCACCCACATCAAACCCTTGATTACCTGGATCAACATAAACGACAACGACAACATCAAAATCATGGACACCATCCACTCCGGCTCTCCGTCAGATCCATGCCAACACCACATCTTCAAAAAAGCTAGCGCCACCATTGCACCCCATTTCCGCAAGGCCATCAATATCTCCTTCGAGACCAAGACCTTCCCTGAGAGCAGGAAGCACGCCGAGATCAACGCCTTACTCAAGAAACCCAAGGCGGATCCGAGGGACCTCAAGAACTTCCGGCCCATCTCCCTGCTCCCGTTCCCAGTGAAGGTCATCGAGAAAACCATCAACAGACAGCTGACCCGCTACCTTGAGGAGAACAACATCCTGGACCCATGTCAGTCCGGGTTCCGCTGTGTTAGAAATGGGATCTCTGGTTGGCTAAGGCTTGAGTCAAAGCCAGGCAGAGACCACCACTCTAGTCAGGGCTTGGCAGTTACACGCCAAAGATAACCCCTGCTCACCCTCTTGGTAGCTTGGCACGAGCAGTCAGGCTTATCCCGGAGGCAATGTGTAAAGCGTTTGCGCAGCAACACACTAGGCACACCACAAAAGGAACTCCACACTAGTTTATATATAAAAATAGCCTTTGTATTACCATAGACACATTAGATCATAATCACACAATGTACACTGTGCCAACTGGCACTGGGCAATATCTACAGGGGATTATATACACCTGATAGGGCCAATTGGGCCACTGTCAGAACAATCACAAATCACCAATTGTAAATGTAGCCAACTAATAAAAGTAGAGCACAACCAGTAACTATGGGTAAAAGTTAGGAACACACTATGCAATAATAATCACATTAGGCATAAAACATATTAGGCCTAAAAACCCTTAGCATAAACTGTAGTATGCAAAACAACCTCCTAATAATAAAACACATTTAGAGGTCTAAACCAGGGTGCATAAATACATTACGCATAAATCACATTAGGCATAAGGTAATTACCATTATAAACACAGTATACCCCAAGCGGGGGCACAATACCTGTAAACTGGCCCCAGACCAACAGGCCTCTCCCAGGGCTCCAATGCCCTAAGTCCAACAGTCAGGGCACGCTGCCTAGGGAGCGAAAGTCACGGGTGCGCACTCTGCTCAGGACTAAACGTGGCAGCTGCCCACTACTTGCTGGGCAGCTGTAAAAATCCGTCTTGGCACCACCGTGCCTTCTGAGCCCCTACCGGGGACTCTAGCAGAAGATGAACGGTCCCAAGTGTTGCAGTTGCCTGTGCTCTCACAGGGCAGCTGAAAGTAGAAATTCAAACCCGGGCACCACTGTGCCCTGACCCCTCCCTGGGGCCCTATGAATAACTGTGGCACCGTTGCATCTGCCTGCTGTCAGGTGGGGCAGCTGGTAAAGAAAATAGCACTGGTGCGGCAGAGGCTCTAGTAGTCCACACCAGGACTCTCCCACTGGATTGGCCCCCAAGTCCCCCTGGGACTTCTGAAGACAATGTGGCCCCAAATGAAGTCAGTACAGCAGGGGGGCTGGAACCGGCAATGTGCCCTGACGCCCCCCCTCACGACAACACCACTGCCTTACTCACCAGGCTCTTCTGCAGCTGCACGTGGGGCTCTCCTGCGGCGGCTGTGGCTCGTCTCTTCTGACCGCAGTGGGGACAGGCACCGGCAATGTGCCTCGTGCCTCCTCCGCTTTCTCTTGGATAGTTGATTTATCACTTCTCTGGTAGAGGCTCCGAGGCTCCAGGTAATTAGGCAGCACACAGGGCTCCAACCTCTGACACCGGAGCCCCACCCACACCTTTAGCCACTCTCCGCTCCTCTCTGGGCACCACGGGGCTCTCCCTCGCTCTCGGGGCCCCGGGTGCAGACACCACCTTTGTCCTCGTGGCCTTCTTCCTTTTACAGGAGCGCGGAGTGGGCTCCCGTCCGCTTCCTTTTTCTGGGTACCGGAGCACGGGGTGGGCTCCCGTCGGCTTCCGGCTTTGCTTGCGGCCCCGCCCACGTCCTACCACAGGTTGCCTGGCTTCCTGTTCATGCCGGGCCCCGCCAGTGATCTCAACAATTCCTTCCTGGCACAATACGGGGTAGGCCCCCGTTATTAAGCACAAAGTCCCTAGCGGGGTCGGCACCCCCTAGGGCTATAAAAACGGCACAATGCGGGGTAGGCACCTACTATGGAGGTCCCGATGCGGGGTGGGCTCCCGCTCGGTTTTCAAGCAGTACTCAGCGGGGTGGGCTCTCGCTCGAAACGACCCAACTGCAGGGGGATCCCCACGCTGGGGATGCCCTTTAAAAAATGGTTGCAGCTCCGTGCTGCAGCTCGCAAATAAGAGCGGTGCTCCTCTCAAGAAAACACCACAATAAAGTGCTCCTCAGGGAAGGAAGATCAACCGCTTCCCAGACTGGAGTCACAAAGTCCAGAGAAAGTCTTTTTAGAATGAAGGGGGGGCAAAGGCTGGGCCCAGGCAGGCCAGCACAGAGGGCCCTGCAGCAGGGAGGCAGTCCTTAGTGGTGGTTCCTCCTGGCACCCAGCAGCTGCAGCAGGCCCCCTCAAGTTAGAGACACACAGAGAGAACAACTTTCATGGGGTCACAGCCCCTTCTCTTATACACAGATTTCCCTTGTTCACCCAGCACAGGGTTGGGGAAAAACCAGATGCAACTGGTTTGGGGGAGCTTTGGAGCATTTGTTGTGCTCAGCTCCTCTCTCCATTGTCAGGTGGGGGTTAGGTGCTCAGACGCACCACAGGGGGTGGAGCCAGCATCGTGGAGGGAAGGCACATTCCTATTCAGGTCCCAGGTGCAACTCCTCCTTCCCATCTACATGCAGATCTCCCTATTCACCACCGGGCAGACCCATCATGGCTCCTGGAGCCAGGTACACCATCCAGCCCCTGTCAATCACAAGCCAGACATGCACTCCACATCAAACAGGCACACACACACAGCACACAGAAGTGCCAACTTCTAAAAGTGGCACTTCTCCACTAGTCACAATAAATCTGCGCACACCATTGCGCAGCGTTTATTCTCACGAATGTGCACATACTAAACTCGCCCCTGCACTCCTCTCATACCAGGAATTACCATGGACACACATATCCCAGACTGATTTGCATATGGCCATGTCTGAACTGGGGTGGTGTGGAGTGCAAAAAAACGATGGATTTAGGCCCAGATCTCTGTACTGGGGTGAATGTATGACATTGTTCTACATTCTGTCCATCACCTGTGGTTTTTGCATTTGTCACCCCGAGTGGGATGGGTATGCTCAGACGTGAGTCCCATGCACTCCACACCACTGGATTCAAGCAAACCGGGCTGAAGACGGCTGGAATGCCAGAAACCGGTCCTCTGAAGCTTGTTTCCGGTCCAGGGAAGGCATGGCTTGGCGGTTCGGGCTGGACTGTTCCCATGAGGCACAGGGTCAGACTGATTTGCATATGGCCATGTCTGAACTGGGGTGGTGTGGAGTGCAAAAAAAAGATGGATTTAGGCCCAGATCTCTGTACTGCGGTGAATGTATGACATTGCTCTACATTCTGTCCATCACCTGTGGTTTTTGCACACATATCCCCCATGCATTCCATTTGGAAGGGCAGGCCAATCTCACCACACGCACTTTACACTGCGACACAGTGCTAAAGTGCGCAGAAGCCAAAAACTACTAGTATCAGGTCACATTAAAAGGCAAAAAGTTTAGGGGTGAACCTGCCAAAAGGGCCTAGTCCAACATGCAGCAACCACAGTACCGAAACTGCTCTCATCACCGCCACCGATAACATCAGGGCCCTGCTGGACAATGGTGAAACCGTGGCCCTCATCCTCCTGGACCTGTCAGCCGCCTTCAACACTGTCTGCCACTGCACCCTATGCACATGCCTCCACAACGCAGGGATCCGAGACAAGGCTCTGGAATGGACCACCTCCTTCCTTTCCGGCAGAACCCAGAGCGTCAGCCTCCCCCCTTTCCGTTCCGAAGCCTCCAAGATCATCTGCGGCGTACCCCAATGGTCATCCCTCAGCCAGGCATTGTTAAACATCTACATGGCACGGCTTGCCCACGTTGCCCGACTGCTTGACCTCAACATCATCTCTTACGCCGATGACATCCAGCTGATCCTCTCCCTCACCAAGGACCCCCTCACCGCCAAAACCATCCTCCACGAAGGAATGAAAGCCATCGCCGACTGGATGAAAAACAGCCGTCTGAAGCTGAACTCGGACAAAAGGAGGTCCTCATCCTCGGCTCCACCCCCTCAGCCTGGGACGACTTCTGGTGGCCGACCGCACTAGGAGCAGCACCAACACCCACCGACCACGCATGCAACCTGGGGTTCATCCTCACACTCAACACTCTCCATGCCCAAGCAAGTCAACGCCGTCTCATCCTCCTGCTTCAACACCCACGCATGCTACACAAGATCTACAGGTGGATCCCCACTGAGACAAGAAAAATGGGCACCGAGGCCCTCATCAGCAGCAGGCTGGACTATGCAAATGCCCTCTGCGCTGGAGCCTCTGACAAACTCCTCAAATGACTACAATGCATACAGACCGCCTTTACACGCCTGATCCTCGACAACCCTCACCACTGCCACATCACACCCCACCTGAGAGACCTGTACTGGCTTCCCGTCAACAAGAGAATCACCTTCAAGCTCCTCAACCACGCACACAAGGCACTCCACAACACAGGACCTGCATACCTCAACAGACGACTCACCTTCTACACCCCGAACCGCCAGCTCCACTCCGTCGACCTCGCCCTCTCCACCATCCCCCGGATCTGAAGAACAACCACCGGTGGCAGATCGTTCTCCCACCTCGCTGCCAAGTCCTGGAACACCCTTCCCATCCTCCGACGCAGACCCAGGACCTTCTAACATTCAGAAGGCTGCTCAAGACATGGCTTTTCGAGCAGTAGCAGCACCCCTCCCCCCCTAGCGCCTTGAGACCCTCGCGTTTGAGTAATGCGCTCTACAAATGATCTGATTGATTGATTGATTGATTATCTACTACAGGTAGTCCTAGGTGCTTAAGACTTAAACCCATTAATTATAATGGGGTAACCCAGTGAACCTCAGAACCTGGGTATTACGTGGTATGCAAATAGTGGTTCTGTCGGATTATACTCAACCTCTTTGCTCAATAGCTACTCAGCTCAGTATTTTTTCATATATACTTTTTCTTAAAAAAACATGGAAATACTTTAAAGAACAATGCACACACCAAACGTTTTTATCTGTAAGCAAAGTTGTAATTATTCGATCACTTTGCAAAGCTTTTTTTTCTTTTTTTCAACATTAAAAGATCGGTTGTCCGTACACATTGAAAATATAATGACAATAAATAAGTGCTGCAGTGAATAAACGTGATCTGTGACTAATGGTGACTGTTATAGTGATACAGGTTCGTGAAAATGCAATTAGATACAAAGGTCCAGCAATAACTTCAATTTCCTCAATCAGTATTGTAAATCATATTTTTCTGTTGAGATGCAGTGAGGACCAATTGGTGGATTAGCATCGACGTTTCGACCCAGCGGTATGGTGCCGGTTTATTAGCAACCGTTTCGGGTCTTCATCAGGACAAAAGGGGGGGACAACCTAAAATTAGATAAAAGGTGCCTGTTTTAGTGATGGGTGTGTGCATAACTAATCCACAAATGGAGAAGCACGGCGGGACTTGATCACCTTAAGGAAAGAGACTGAGGTGTCTTACTCGTAACCTCCGTGGGATGATTGTTCTCTCCTATATCAAAGCGTGGTATCTGTAGGTTATTAATAACATTTAGTACCAGCTCTCCGTGTTATTTAAAAAGGGGGAGGGGAAAGGGGGTGAACACTTGGTTCATCGGAACACATACCTTCGTAAAAGAATTTATCACCGTCCGGTGACGAATTCGGGTTTGAAGTGCCGCAGCCGCGATCACCTAAACAATGAACATGTCTTAATTAGTCAAACTCCTTGCTGCATGGGTAAGAATCAGTGATTTACGGAAGGAGGGGTGCACCAGGCACCATAATAGTAGCCATGTCACTTACGGTGACCGCACTGTACCAACCTTTAAGATTCATTTGTTGAGGACTTACTTGAGGAGCATGACAGCAGACGTCTGTATCTCTCTCCCGTTCACGAGTCAATGGGTGGGGATCGCGTCTGATTACCTGTTAAAAACCGATCGCGTCAGCGTGGCGTGCACGGCTGCATGTCTGGTAGACACGTCATATGTGACGTGTAAAGGGGTATACAAAACCCGGAGGGCATTTTAGTATGACAGGGTTAAATGAAAAACCCGCAGTGGCCGAGGTTAGATTGCAACCGCTGTTATAGTAGAAGCACATCCACTCTGAGGAAAATCCATACTCCAATTGCATTACCAAATGGAACAGATATATAGACGACATCATAATGATTTGGAGTGGTACCGAAGAACATCTAAATACTTTCTTGCTTTGGCTGAACGACCGCTCAACAGACATCAAATTCACGATGGCATGCAACAGAGACGCGCTGCCCTTCCTAGACCTGACATTCGATGTGGAAGATGACAGAATAGTAATGAATCTCTATAAAAAACCAACTGATCGTAACACATTGCTGCAATATAATTCCCACCACCCCAGAAATCTACGTGATAATCTACCATACGGACAATTCTTACGTATCCGTAGAAACTGCACCAAACGATGTGACTACTTTAAAGAAACAGACATTTTCCTCATGAAACTAAGAGACAGGGGATATCCCAGTGGCCTACTCAACGGAGCACGAAAGAGGGCATGGTATCGACCAAGAGAAACGTTACTAGAAGTGGTGGAAAAGACTGATACAACTGAAAGATTGATTTGTGTAACCACCTTCAACACCAGGAGCCATGATATCACAAAATAATTAAGAAATTCTGGAATTTAGTAGGGCCAGAGATTGGGATTGAGGAGACACCCATGTGGACTTTCAAAAGAGCCAAAAACATTAAGGACTATGTGGTCTCCTCATTCTTGGATACACCCAACAACACGAACATCAGGAGCCAACTAGGAATGCCACCCATAACAGGGCACCGTAGATGTGGAGCATGCAAAGCGTGCAAATACACCAAGACTGTTAATTCTTTTATCCACAGAAATAAGACATACACAATGAACAACTTCACAAACTGTAACAGCCAAAATCTCATCTATGTCATCAAATGCCCTTGTCAGCTGTTGTATGTAGGCCAAACCACCCAACGAGTAAAAAACAGGATCCTACAACACCAAAGTAGAATCCGGTGTAAAGTCCATGGTGCACCGCTAGTGAAACACTACAACATGTCCAACCACTCACATGAAAAACTGGAATGGTGGGTTTTGGAAAAAATTGAACTACATCAGAGAGGAGGGGATATGGCCTCCATTTTGAACTATAAAGAGTGCCTCTGGATCCATATCCTAGACTCTGTAGCAGGAAGAAACATGTTTACAAATGAGCAGACTTTGATAACACATGTTATGTAACCTTAATTAAGCACTGTATGATAACTTCCTTTTGACTGTGCATTTATAACACGTATACATGCATTTGCATCCTAGGTAAACAGTGTAACATTTGGATGCCCCTTTTAGACCCGGCACAGACTGTGTTTCCAAGGTTGCCCCCCAGCGTCCACACGCTAGGACCTCCAGATCTAACAGTCCCCACTGCAACTGACATGGTCTCATAGTCAGTTAAAAGTCCTGATATAATCGACCCCGTTCTACTATAACAGCGGTTGTAATCTAACCTCGACCACTGCGGGTTTTTCATTTAACCCTGTCATACTAAAATGCCCTCCGGGTTTTGTATACCCCTTTACACGTCACATATGACGTGTCTACCAGACGTGCAGCCGTGCAGGCCACGCTGACGAGATCGGTTTTTAACAGGTAATCAGACGCGATCCCCACCCATTGACTCGTGAACGGGAGAGAGATACAGACGTCTGCTGTCATGCTCCTCAAGTAAGTCCTCAACAAATGAATCTTAAAGGTTGGTACAGTGCGGTCACCGTAAGTGACATGGCTACCATTATGGTGCCTGGTGCACCCCTCCTTCCGTAAATCACTGATTCCTACCCATGCAGCAAGGAGCTTGACTAATTAAGACATGTTCATTGTTTAGGTGATCGCGGCTGCGGCACTTCAAACCCGAATTCGTCACCGGACGGTGGTAAATTCTTTTACGAAGGTATGTGTTCCGATGAACCGAGTGTTCACCCCCTTTCCCCCCCCCCTTTTTAAATAACACGCAGAGCTGGTACTAAATGTTATTAATAACCTACAGATACCACGCTTTGATATAGGAGAGAACAATCATCCCACGGAGGTTACGAGTAAGACACCTCAGTCTCTTTCCTTAAGGTGAGCAAGTCCCGCCGTGCTTCTCCATTTTTGGATTAGTTATGCACACACCCATCACTAAAACAGGCACCTTTTATCTAATTTTAGGTTGTCCCCCCCTTTTGTCCTGATGAAGACCCGAAACGGTTGCTAATAAACCGGCACCATACCGCTGGGTCGAAACGTCGACGCTAATCCACCAATTCGTCCTCACTGCATCTCAACAGAAAAATATGATTTACAATACTGATTGAGGAAATTGAAGTTATTGCTGGACCTTTGTATCTAATTGCATTTTCACGAAACTGTATCACTATAACAGTCACCATTAGTCACAGATCACGTTTATTCACTGCAGCACTTATTTATTGTCATTATATTTTCAATGTGTACGGACAACCGATCTTTTAATGTTGAAAAAAAGAAAAAAAAGCTTTTCAAAGTGATTGAATAATTACAACTTTGCTTACAGATAAAAACGTTTGGTGTGTGCATTGTTCTTTAAAGTATTTCCATGTTTTTAAGAAAAAGTATATATGAAAAAATACTGAGCTGAGTAGCTATTGAGCAAAGAGATTGAGTATAAGACTTAAACCCTACAGTGGCTACTCATCAATCACACTGTCACCTCAACCTCTTCCCTTTTGTTGCAGGGTGAGATGGGGTCAGGAAAACCACTGATACAACCCGACCCTGTGAGGAGGTAGAAGCGGGCAATGTGAAAAAGTAAGAAACTGGTCGCAAAGGCCTGTACATTATTGTGCAGACTCCATCTTCCAGTTTACTGCATCAGTGCTGGAGGGGGAGAAGCTGTGTTCCTGTGGACCAGAGCAGCCAGAGGAAGGTAAGTTAATTAAAAAAACCTCTGAAATGTTATGTGTATATGTACATGTAAATGTGTGTGTGTGTGTGTTTGTGTGAGAGAGAGAATGAGTAACAGTGAGCGAGTGAGAATAGGCGACAGTGAGGGACAATATAACTGTGGGTGAGAATGAGTAAGAGTGAGTGAGATTATGTGAAACTAAATTAAAATGAGAGTGTGAGAGTGAGTAAGAATGAGTGGGTGTGAGTGTCAGTGAGAATGAGTGAGTGAGAATTAATGAGGCTGTGGGTAAGTGTGAGTGGAATTGTGAGAATAAGTGTTCACATACTTGAGTGAAAGCTTGTGTGTGAGAATGGGTGCATGTGAGTGAGTGAGAGTGAGTCACAGATAGTGTGTAAGAATAAATTGAAATAAGTGAGAATGAGAGAGTGAAACTGTGAGAGTGATTGAGAGTATGAGTGTGAGTGACAGTGAGTGAGAATGAGAATAAGAAAGTGTGGAATTGTGTGAAGGAGAAAAAGTCAGGAAGTCTGAGTAGGTATAAGACAGTGTGAGAAAGTCTGAAGGAGAAAGAGTAATGGAGTGTGAGTGAGAGAGAATGTGAGTGAGTAAAAATAAGAGTGAGGGAATGAATGTAAGGGAACATGAGCGAGTGAGAGTTTGTGTGAGCGTGCTACTGTTGTGAGTGGGTCACTGGCCAGTGGACACTGGAGGTGATTTCTGGCTTACATAGGCATCCATAGCAAACTGCTGGCACTTTAGAGGTCATTCTTGGAAAAATGGATAGCTGGGAAAAATGCTGCCACTGGCACATTACATGTAATTCTTGGAATAAGGGGAACTCTTGTCAAGATCCTGCCAATGGCGTTCTGGGCCTGAGTCTTGGCATAGGGGGCACCCATGGCAAAATCTGAATGCATTAGAGACCCCCTGTTAAATCATGCACAGTGTGGCAGGCACCATGGGGTGCCCGCCACAGGGTGCAAGGTTTTCCCCAACCACCCCTTTCTTCAATGGGAGCCTGTGTTCTCATTCGGAACACAGGCTCCCACAGAAGTCAATACGAGTCTTGGGAAGCCTCGTAATCGGTCAGTCAGACTTGCAGAACCCGATTCGGTCAGAAACTTTTCCAAAACCGATTCGGTCAGAAGAGTTTCTGGATGACATCGTAATCTAGCCCTAAATTGGTATCCACAAATTGATTTATTGGAGTAGCGCAAGTGCATCAAATAGAATACAATTTGGATGATGGGTGGCCTTAACAGAACTTATAAAAACTCCAACATTCCTTTTAAAATTAAAAAAAATCTAAAATATTTCATTATTTGTATATTTGTGTGATGAATACTTGTTTCTGTATTTTTGTGTATTGTTTTGAAGTTCAAATTATCGAAATTGATTACGTTGGGTTCTTCGGATTCCAGTAATGACTCATTGGGGGACACGGTATTCCAATTATGATGCGGTGAAGATCCCCGGATTCCAGTAATGAATAAATGGGGGTCCACATAAGTCAAAAGGTTAAGAACCACTGCATTGTAGGTAACTGGCACATGAAGCACCTGTGCAAAATGCAAGTACTAACATACTGGAGATAATTATTGGCATTAGGGAGGAAAATCGTGGTATGGGGATAGGTGGGACAGGTACCCAAGACAAAATGTTGACCTTTATATAGTAGAGGTCATTTTTGACTGGAATAAGTGGGCGCCCATGACATATGGGAAACATCCATGACAAAATGTAGGCTTTTACATTCTAGAAGTCATTTTGACATTTGGATCACCGATGATATATGGATGTGTAAGAAGGGTGCAAAGACAACCAGTAACCAAAGACCCTTCTCTGTGTTGCCCGGCGGTATCGCCTCTATGACCCACCAATATTAATCAATGAAGAAGCAGGCGCTGGAGACTGAAAGGCAGGAAACGGGGTTTTATTCTCTCCAGAGGAGAACACATCAATTCGGACAGCAAGTATCGTCACGAGGTGCTCTGCTCGCATCTCGGAGGCCTGGCCTTTTATACATAGGATTAGGATCTTTATTACATGTAACACATTCTTGTAACATTTTGGCATGTGAAAGAACATCCTCGGAATCTCCCCTTCGGGCCCGTTCCTACATATATTTGCAGTTGAATTCCCCACTCCGGTCACAACAGGTGATGATTATCGCGCAGCTGGACATTCCGCCGATTCACGGAATGTGTGGAGTTTGATCGGATCTCATAGGGTGGGGGCTTTGATCAACTCGAGGGCCCTTTGATGGGCAGGGGAAGCTTCCTACTGTACGGGGTAATAAACAGTATCCGCAGGGCCAGGTGGCGGCCTGGGAACAAGGAAGACAAACGGGGACACAGGAAAAGGGGGTTTTGTATCAAAGGACCTAAGACCATGAAAGGAATGAAGGGAGGTGTCGCGCTGGGAACAGGATGGGATTCTGTGGCAGAGCTGCGCTGAAGAGGGGTTTATGGCCCAAGGCATGCGAGAGCGAGGGGGGTTGTCAGCGTGCGGGGGATACCTGCGAGGATAGGAGAGCGAGAGACGCGCTGGCTATCAGGGAAGGGGCAGGGAGGCCATATCGCTTAAGATGGCTGCCGCTTACGCGCACGAATGAGCTCAGAAAGGGCAAGATGGCGCCGATAATGTTGACGTTTGCAGCCTAACCTTTAACAGTCCTCCCTTTTCAACATATCCTAGCCAACTTGCTCACTCAATGTCAATCTTCATCAAATTCTTAACCTCGGCATCATATAATGCTCCCATACGTTCGTTTCCAAAGTCCACAGTCTTAGGGCAGATACAATTCACACATAATGAACACAGAGGTGGCAGGCATTGAATTCCCAAGCATAAACCGCATATTATGACCACAGGAATCAGGATAATGGTGAATAGTCTCCAGCCCCAGTTCTTAATGGTGTTCCAGAACCAACCACCAAGCGACCATTCCTCTTGTTCCTGGTGGACTTCCGAAGAAAGTCTGTGGAGATGCTCGATGGCTTTGTACACTGAGGGTGAGTTGTCCGGTATGTATGTACAGCAGCTAGACCCAATGATGCGGCATGCTCCACCACGGTCCGCAAGAACCACATCTAGGACAAGGCGGTTCTGGAGGGCCACCAAGCGGACCGCTTGGAGTTCGGCGGTGTTGTTAGCAAAGATACCAGCTGTGATGTTCATTGTGGTCTCAACTGCCTGAGTTAGATGTCGGATGGCACGGCTGTTTGCCATCGGGCCCCAGAGGGGAACGAGTCCCTTCATAGCATCGAGGAATTGCGCTCCTGTGGAGTCGGCTTGTCCAAGATCTCCGGCTCGTTTTTGTCTATGATGATTCGCTGGAGCCACATAAGTCGGGGGGAGGACGAAGGATATGAAACAGGTGCCCCCCCAGCCTTTGGGGAGCCAAGTGTAAGCCTTCGTGCCACAGACGAAATACATGTTAGGGGATGACACAAAGGAAGGTGGGTCGGCGGAGTCCAAAGTTCTGGTAAAACGACAAGCACTGTGGCCTACCAGCTGTGTCCCAAGCCCTTCTATGCACAGGTGGCCTGTGACGTTGATGACTGACAGGGCCACGGTCAGGGTGGCGGCCGTTCGTTTCCGCAGGTAGGAGAAGGTGGGTCTGGTTGGATTGTTGAACACCTGCATTTCAATTTGCTCTTTAGCAGGAATGTCCAAGTGGATTGTGTTGTTGGTGGTCTGTGGGCAGAAGTGTGTCTTTGTTTCGTTCCGCCAGACCCCGTGGTAGAAATGCGCTACGGTTTTGCTGGAGGTGGCATTGTCCTTAAAGCTTTCTTGCAGGAGGATCAGCCAAGCAAGGCAGGAGCCGTGAACTGAGAAAGGTGAAGGGATGAATGGTATCGAGTGTCCAGTGGCGTGGGGCAGCAACCCACAGATCCAACAGTTGGTGGCATTGGTGGCGAGGTTGTGCTGGTGAAGTAGTTGTACGAAAAAGTTATTCCAAAACTCCTTTCGCCTCTCTCTGAGCTGAGGAGAGAGCGAAATCAGATAATGTTCCTTCATGGTGGTAGGTTGAGCAGTGGTCAGGAATGTTTCGTGGGCAGGTGCATTTTCTTCCACAATCCAGAGTGTGGTCATGAGGAGAAAGCAGAAAAGGATTGTGATGAAGAGTGCAATTGTCTTTAAATTGTGGAGTTTGTCTGCTCTTGGGTTTCTGTAGTGGGTATTTCCTGTTGCTTCCATCATCTTCTTATTTGGCGCTTCCATCATCTTCTTATCTGGCGCTTCCATCATCTTCAAGGTGCTCGGTGGTGGGCAGAACCTCAGACTTCGTTTTGCTTCTCTCCCGGTAACCCTTGGTTGTGTTTAGGTCACCGTTCTGAGATTCAATTTAGTCCGTGGTCTGCTTAACTGGAGCTTCTTCCCTTCGGCGCAGGAAATACCCTTCTCTGGATGGTACAGTAGGATCAGAGAATTTTGAGAGTTCAAGTGCTTCGGTATCAGGATAGCAGGCTAGTGACGGTCGGTCTTTGTTCAGGAGCTCTTCTTGGTTGCCGATGTGTTCTGTCGTGGCCAGGGTCGAGGAGATCTTCTTACAGTGGTGTGCATGCACCCAGTTGCGTTTTCCTTCCACTCGAAGTGCTGTTCGGGTGGTGATGAGGACTTGCCAGGGGCCCGTCCACCTGGGTTCCAGACTCTTGGTACGCTGGAAATTCCGGATCAGGACGAACTCCCCAGGTTGGATGGTGTGTCCGGGACCCCTGGAAGTGTCAGGGATGGCATGCAGCACCTGTTGATGGATAACAGACAGTGTTTTAGTCAACTGGCATAAGTAATCAGACATTAAGACGTCCGGGACGTCATGAATGGAAGTTGGTTTCGGTGCAGACCAGACATTCATAGGTCGGCCAAATACAACTTCGTATGGTGTCAAGTGGTGTTTGGTAGGGGTGGAACGCATCGAGAGCAATGCCAGTGGGAGTGCGTCCGGCCATTTCAGTCCTGTGGTAGCCACTATTTTGGCCAATTTTAGTTTCAGTGTGGCATTATGTCGTTCGACTAGACCAGCAGATTGGGGGTGGAAGACTGCGTGGAATTTTTGTTTTACACCCAACCCTTTCAAAATAAGTTGGATAACTTCTGCTACGAAGTGGGGGCCGTTGTCGCTCCACAAAATTCGACAAAGGCCGTAACGGGGGAAGAACTCCTTCAACAGGACTTTTGCTGTGGCCATAGCAGTGTTGTCACGGGTTGGGTATGCTTCCACCCATTTGCTAAATGCGCATACCACAACGAGTACATATTTCAGGCCTTGACATCTGTCTAGTTGGATGTAGTCCATCTGCAGGATTCAAACGGGTGATTCGGGACTCCAAACCCTCCCCGGGGTACTACAGTTCCTTTCCCGGGGTTGTGTTGCAGGCATATCAAGCATTGTTGAACCAGGCGTTTGGCGGAGTCTGTGATTTTATCGTTGTGCCAAACTCTGGAGACAAGTTCAATCATGGGGGCTGATCCTATGTGGGCAGGGGAGTGTGCCATAGTCAGTATGGGAATCAGGTACGAGTCAGGTAGCAACCATCTGTTTGTGTCTTTTGTCCGCCAGCAGCCTTCATCATCTTTTAATCCCACCCGTGTCCATTCTGTTAGTTCGTGCTGTGTGCTGGCCATTTGAATGTCCCTAATAGTGTCCCTAGCATCAGTCCATTTTTCTGCTTGTGACCTGGTCACGTACATATGTGTTGTTGTCCTACTCTCAGCTGTCGTTCGGGCAGTGATGTCAGCTAGTGCATTTCCCTGTCCTATAATGTCTGTCACTCTTTTGTGTGCCTGGCATTTGATGACTGCAAGCCTCTTAGGGAGAAGGACGGCTTCGATCAAGGCGGAGACTAGATCCCCGTGCAAAATGGGGGTGCCTTGTGAGGTCAAGAATCCCCTCTCCCTCCAAAGGAGCCCAAAATGGTGAACCACCCCAAAGGCATACTGGCTGTCGGTGTAAATGTTCGCTGTGGTTCCTGCGGCTAGAATGCAGGCTCGTGTTAGGGCACTCAGTTCCGCTGCCTGGGCAGATCGTTGTGTGATGCGGGCTGTCTCGACTACAGTTCGAGCCGTGGTGACCGCATAGGCAGCTGAAGTGGTGCCATCGGGGAGTTTGATGCAAGAACCGTCCACCCACAGCTCTCCGTCGGGGTCAGGAAAAGCCGTGTCACTGAGGTCAACCCTGCTTCTAGTCTGTTCGTCCGTAAGGGTCACGCAGTCATGTACAGGGTGCACATTGGGATCGTTTTCTGGTAAGGGTAGCAGAGTTGCTGGGTTCAGTGTGGTGCATCTCTTCAGAGTGATGTGGGGTGCGAGCAGAGTCAGTTCGTATCCAGTCAGTCGGGCACTCGTCAGGTGTTGCGTCTTGGTTTGGTTTAGGAGGGTGTCAACTGCATGGGGTACCAGTACCGTGAGGGGATTCGAGAGCACGATCCCCTCACTCTGTCGGATAGAGATCGCAGCAGCCGCTACGGCTCGAAGGCAAGCAGGCAGGGCTCTGGCTACAGGATCAAGAGTGGCTGAGAAGTAAGCGCATGGTCGTTGCTTTGAGCCAATGGATTGGGTCAGGACAGATAAAGCGCACCCCTCCCTTTCGTGAGTGTAAAGGGAGAAGGGCTTTGTGTAATCGGGGGTACCTAACACAGGAGCCGAACAAAGGGCATCTCGTAGTTGCATGAAGGAAGCCTGACACTCAGAGGTCCAAGGGAGTGGGAAAGGGATATCCTTAGCTAGCAGTGAAAACAGTGGTTTTACTACGAGGCTAAAGTTGGGTAGCCACTGTCGGCAGAAGGAGGTGAGGCCTAGTAAGGAGCGAACCTGTTTCTGAGTCTTAGGGATGGGGGTGTCGAGAATGGTTTGGATCCGGTCAGGAGTCAGTTTCCTTCCGTCTTTGGACAAAAGGTGGCCTAGGTAAGTGACCTGGGGTTGGCAGAATTGCAACTTCTTCCTGGAGACCTTGTGGCCATTTTCTGCAAGGAAGTGCAGGAGTTGAATGGTGGCTGTGACAGCTAGTGGAGTGGTGTCGGCTGCCAAAAGGATGTCATCGACATATTGCACTAACACCACTCCATCGGGTAACTGGACTTGATCCAGTTGTCTCTTGAGGGCCTGGCTGTAGATGCTAGGGCTTTCTGTGTAGCCCTGGGGTGCTCGGCAGAACCTATATGAGCGGGCTTTTAGGGTGAAACCGAAGAGATATCGGCTGTCTGGGTGGATGGGGATGGAAAAGAATGCATTTTTGAGGTCAATGACAGTGAAGGTGGTGGCAGTGGAGGGAATCAACGTCAGGATGGTGGTAATATCCGAGACCACAGGGTACTGGGGTACCACCACTTTGTTGATCTCTCGAAGGTCAATGATAAAGCGGTATGCTTTCTCGTCTCCTTCTCCCTGCTTCTTAATGATGGGCAAGATTGGGCTGTTGCAAACGTTGCTAACTACTTCCTCTACCACTCCTGCGTCTATCAGTGATTGGATGATTTTTACCAATGCCTTCTCGCCCTCTGGCGATATCCGATATTGTGGAAGTTTTGGGAGTGTTGCATCTGGCCGGACAGTAATGTGCACTGGGTCAATCATCATGCGCCCTACATCCGAATCCGTTTTGGCCCACAGATACGGAGGCAGAGTGTCAAGCAGGGAGGTGTCAGCATCGGTGATGGAAAACATGTGTCTGGGAGGGCAATGTCTAAGCAGAACGGGATTGTCGTAAAGAAAAACTCGGACTCCGTCTTGGGAACATCTAATCGTTGCTCTGAAGTGTTTCAATAAGTCAAGTCCCATAATTGCGTCAGGGCTATTGGAGGAAAGCAAAAACGTGGTGTCAGTGGTGTTGTTTTCTAAGTCAAAGAGGATCGGGGCGGACAAAGGGTTAGTGGAGGGCGTTCCATCGAAACCTGTCGATGTTATCAATGAGCCAGACAAGGGTGCCCTTGGAATCAGTCTTTTTGATAACGCACTACGTGTTGCGCCAGTGTCTACCAGAAATGGAGACTTTGTACCCAGGACCTTAGCAGTGACGTAAGGGCCTTGCTGGTCAACATAGAGCTCGACTGGATCCCTCCCTTGCCCTAGGCAGTCCTATGCAAAGTCATGAACATCATCGTAGTCAGATTGCTGGCATTGGTTCTGTCGGGGTCGGTCGAATGTGTTTGGCCTGCCTGATCTATCATTAGCTGCGTCGTTTGGGGGCCCTCGCTGTGGTCCCCTGTTTCTTGGTCCACTTGCTATATCCCTAGGATCTCTATTTCTGATGATTTCCAAAAGAACTGGGCACTGAGATTTCCAGTGGCCCGTTCCTTTACAGAAAGCACACTGGTCCTCTCTAATGTCTGTACGTCCAATGTGGGGAGTCGAAGTGCGGTCCTTGGGAGGTGCAGTTTTAGGGACGTTCATCTGATGGTTTCACCGGTATTGGTCTCGTCCTACAGTCACCCCTTGCAGTTGAGCAATCATCACCCTCTCCTTTAAGTCTTTCTTCTTTCTCTCTGTTGCTCTATCGCTTTCGTTTTTCTGATGTTCATAATATTGGGCCATCTGGAGGATAGCCGTAGGCTTGGAGGCTGCCCAGCTACTCTCGCTGGCCTGCAGTTTTTGCGAGACCTCTGGTGACAGACCCTTAACGTAATTCTGGACAAACAGATGGTGTCCGGTTGCAGTGGTCAAGTCCTGGCCGCTGTAATCGGAGAACACCGTTTCAAACCGGGAGAAGTATTCCGATACATCCTCCTGAGGTTTCTGGCGACAGGCCGTTACTATCGACCAGTCCACTTTCTTTTCTGGGATCAGGGTTTTTAATTTCTGTACGATTTTATCCGGGAGGTCTAAAATGGCTTTCAAAGGCTTTTGTCCGGGTTCTCGTTGTCTGTCTATGCCATCGAGTTGTGACCAGTTATGTCCAAACAGCTCAGAGTGGTCGACTTTCCGGATTTGCTTCCACACATCAGCTGGTAGACATAACCCGAAAAACAAGTCGATGTCAGCCAGGGTCATAATCGTCGATCCTAGGGCTGTACCCAACTCAGTATAGAAGGCAGTGGGGTTTTTACGCAGGTCAGGCAGAGATTTTCGGAATGTCAGAATCTCTTGCCGGTCCCATGGTTGGTAGACCCAATTGTACACTACCCTTCCCTTTGCATCTTTGTTGTTTGCGTCATCATGAGTCCCTTCACCTCGTGGCTGAACCCAGTAAGGGGCAGCCTCTCGTATCGGCATCATGGTGTTAGATTGTTCAGTTTGTGGTTCGGTCACTACGGATGTGGTGGGTTCGATTTTCGGCTTTCGTTCAGTGAGGTGGCGGAAAACCTCAAGCGTACGCGTAAGGAGGTCCGTCACATCACTCTCACTCTCATCCCCGATATCGACCTTCCGGTACAGAGTCGTTAGGCTCTGGGGACCTTTGTCTTGATACCGGTCCTCGTATGCGTTTAAGATGTGGTAACACAGTTGTACAGTAAAGTGTCGCCTGTGACTCCCTGTATAAGAGTTAAACACATCCGTGATGGACTCTTCATCTTCCCTCTTCTCTACCAGTATCTTTGCTATCTTGTCAACTCCTGCTCGCTCATTCTTGCTTAGTCTGTATGTCCTTGCAGAACCAACCCTTCGGGCCTCTGGGTCGCTCAACGTTGTCGTTTGCGTAGCATCTAATACAAGGAGTTCGGCCGGCACAGAGGCCATGGGGGCCGAAGCTGTGGTGCTACTCTCGCTTGTACCTGGGGGTAGTGGGTGCTGCGCTAAGGGTTGGGAAGGGGCATATGGAGGGGGCATGTAGATGATCGGAGGACCTAGCAGCAGATCATCGTTGGCCCGTTGTTTCGAGGGTAATTCAGGGTAGAGTGTGGAGGGCGTTCTAACCGGACACTGGCTTGACGTTTCTATTTCTGGTTTCTGTTTGGCTTCCTCTCTTTCCTTTATTTCTTTTTCTAGTTTCTGAGCCGCTAGATGGGCTGCCTTCCGCAGCTCCTTCCCCAGCCTACTCTCAGTTCTCTTTTTACGTTGTTCAGTTTCTTTGCGCCACATGCCGAAGCTATCAAGCATAGTGGGTGTCGTCTTGTTTTTACCAAGGGCTGTTTCTAGTGTATTTATTTTATCGTCATCGAAGGATCCTATCAGTGGCCACTGACTTTCTCGATCCTTTTTCGTATATTTATGCCACAGCTGGCTATAGGCTATAGCGATCAATCCATGCTTCATGAACATGTCCTTATTAGGGGTGCCTTCCAGCGGAGCCGGATGGTTCATCTCTAATAAGCGGTCCGGGCTAAACAGGCTACTAACCAGTGGGGAGAAGACAGGCATGACGGATCATAATGGGGATAATAGTCAGCACTACCTATCTTATCACTGCGTGCAAAGACTAGACAGAATATTTCTATTCTACGTTGTTTGCAGGCAGTGAATACCTCATGAACCAATTTCGGGCAATCAATGTTAGGTCAATAAATAAAAATGGTCAATGGGGAGAATGAGTAGGTTCGCAAAGGTCTGCGTCACCTACCCTTTCACTATCTGCAAAGAGACGACCTATTCTTCCCTGTTTGCAGACAGAGAATCTCCAGAAAACAATCTGTAACAGTTAATCAATGGGGAGGGGCAATTGTTCAGTGGGGGAGAAAGATAGGTCCGACGGATGCGTACCTATCCTTCACTGTTTGTAAAGGGAGAGCCTGTTGTTTCTCCGTTTGCAGACAGTGAATCTCCAAATAAATTAACAAAAAGTAATACTAGTATTTTCTCATCAATTATCAATCTTTTTCGCAATTTGTCGTGTTTACACGACCTTACCCGGACCGCATGGACAGTTTCTTGTCTTCCGAATCCAGCGCCCGATCGTCCTCTTCTCTTCGTACTCCTCGTGGCACTCCTGATGGTTCCCAGTCAGGACCGTAGATCACTCGAGAGAGGTCTGTTCGGAACCAGTGAAGTTCGGATGATCGGCTGTCAGACGAGGGTCTATCGGACAGGGTACCTTCCGATCGTTGCAGTCGTTCACTCTGTCGTCAGGACCTCTCCCACTGGATCCACGAGTCGCTGATGGGCCCCACGCTTGGGACGCCAATTGTAAGAAGGGTGCAAAGACAACCAGTAACCAAAGACCCTTCTCTGTGTTGCCCGGCGGTATCGCCTCTATGACCCACCAATATTAATCAATGAAGAAGCAGGCGCTGGAGACTGAAAGGCAGGAAACGGGGTTTTATTCTCTCCAGAGGAGAACACATCAATTCGGACAGCAAGTATCGTCACGAGGTGCTCTGCTCGCATCTCGGAGGCCTGGCCTTTTATACATAGGATTAGGATCTTTATTACATGTAACACATTCTTGTAACATTTTGGCATGTGAAAGAACATCCTCGGAATCTCCCCTTCGGGCCCGTTCCCACATATATTTGCAGTTGAATTCCCCACCCCGGTCACAACAGGTGATGATTATCGCGCAGCTGGACATTCCGCCCATTCACGGAATGTGTGGAGTTTGATCGGATCTCATAGGGTGGGGGCTTTGATCAACTCGAGGGCCCTTTGATGGGCAGGGGAAGCTTCCTACTGTACGGGGTAATAAACAGTATCCGCAGGGCCAGGTGGCGGCCTGGGAACAAGGAAGACAAACGGGGACACAGGAAAAGGGGGTTTTGTATCAAAGGACCTAAGACCATGAAAGGAATGAAGGGAGGTGTCGCGCTGGGAACAGGATGGGATTCTGTGGCAGAGCTGCGCTGAAGAGGGGTTTATGGCCCAAGGCATGCGAGAGCGAGGGGGGTTGTCAGCGTGCGGGGGATACCTGCGAGGATAGGAGAGCGAGAGACGCGCTGGCTATCAGGGAAGGGGCAGGGAGGCCATATCGCTTAAGATGGCTGCCGCTTACGCGCACGAATGAGCTCAGAAAGGGCAAGATGGCGCCGATAATGTTGACGTTTGCAGCCTAACCTTTAACAGATGAAGTTCATTGCAAAATTCTGTGGTGACATATTGTATGCAATTATTAATATAAGGGGACAACCATGACATAAAACATAGATACATTACATTGCTGGCCCTGGCACAATGGAGATAATAATTGTCCAGCCGATGGACATGCTTCTGGCCCTGGCACAATGGAGATAATAATTGTCCAGCCGATGGACATGTGCAAAAGGTAGTGAGTTCTGTTACGGCTGTTTGAATTGTTCTGGAAGCAGTGGAGGTTAGTGATTTTTTAAACTAGTGGAAGGAAATACTTGCCATGAATTCCTGTGAATGAGGGAGCAAAGACAGCAAAGACAGCAAACTCAAATTGCTCTAGAAGATTTTTTTTTTTTTAATGAGCACAATGCTTTCTATTAAAGTACACACCTCACATGTTCTCCATAACCAAATGGACTGAAAGGACATTCATTATATATTGAAGCACTATTGGAGAATATTAAGCCAATGAGTTCCAAAGAGTTGACACTGTTTTTTCAAAATGTGCAGTTTGTGCTCCTGTACATCAATTCTATTCTATAGTTCTTGTAAAGCGCATGGCTACCCGAAGGCCTCCTTGACCTCGAACAGGCATCACATACCATCAGATCATCATGAAAGGGGGGACAAGTTTCTAAACAACCAAGTTTTCAAGGGTCACAGGTAGTGACCGAGAAGATGTGCAATCATGCATCACACACCAAGAATATTCTCCTGAAACTCGGTGACAACAACCCATTGACTTAACAGAAAGTCACACCCAATCACACAACTGGTGGCACACCCCCCACGTGGAATTAGACTCTGGCCTGTGATGAAACCCTGAAAAACAATCTTGAACGGTACCCAGACTTCAGTAAGAGCATGGTATACAAATGCCTCAAATGTAGCCCAGATGTACTATTTATTTTATTTATTTATTTATTTATTTATTTGTGGGTTTGTAACGCGCCGGAATCACACACGAAGGTGTATCTCCGCGCAGTGCTGTGGGAGGAATCAGGTCTAAGCAGGCGCTAATACTGAAATAAAGTTGTCTTAAGACTTTTCCTGAAGGCTAGATGGCTAGAGCACTGTCTAAGGGAGAGGGGGAGGTTGTTCCACAGACGCGGACCCATAACAGAAAGAGCACGTCCTCCCTGTCTGGTCTTGTTATGTCGGGGAATCTGTAGTAACAGCTGGTTACTGGACCGTAAATTACGAGGGGGGTGATGATGAACACATTTTTCGGCCAGATAGAGCGGCCCTAAGTTATGGAGACTCTTGTGCACCACACAGCAGGTCTTAAATTCCACCCGTCTCCGGATAGGAAGCCAGTGGAGCAGTTTGAGAAGGGGCAGAGATGGTGTTCTGGGGGGGGGGCATTTGTCACCAGGCGTGCCGCGGTGTTCTGCACCACTTGAAGTTTGTTAAGCACTCCTTCATTGGCCGCTAAAAGTAGACCATTGCAATAGTCGAGGCGACTCAATACGAGGGCCTGGACCAAGGTCTTCCTTGTGCTGTCAGGGAGAAGGGGAACACTTTCCGGAGGAGGCTGATGATATGAAAACAAGACCCCACCGTGGTGTTGGCATGATGTACAAGATTGAGGTCATGGTCCAGACGGACCCCCAGATTTTTCACCACCTGTTTGGGGGAAGGGGCCTCTCCCAAACTTGTAGGCCACCAGTCAGGGGTCCACAAAATGTTTGCTTCCCCGAACAGCATGACTTCCGACTTCCCCACATTGCACTGGAGAAAGTTCCTGGCCATCCAGCCGGCGACCGCAGTCATGCCATTCGAGAAAGCTTGCCTTATCTCCGGGGTAAAGGTTTTAAAGGTAAACAACAGCTGTGTATCATCAGCGTATGAAATGGGTGAAAACCCAAAAGACCTCATAGTATCTGCTAAGGAGGAGACATAAACGTTAAATAACGTAGGGCTGAGACAGGAGCCCTGCGGGACTCCTCTGGTGATTTTGGTGGAGATGGAACTGAAGGCGCCCATGTTAACCTGCTGGGTACGATCTGCAAGGAAGCTGGTGAACCACGCCAGGGCAGATTTCTCTATGCCGATCTCCTTTAATCTTGTTAGGAGAATGGTATGGGATATGGTGTCGAATGCTGCGGACAAGTCCAACAGCACCAACACCACAGATAGACCCCTGTCCAGAGACATACGTATAGTATCCGTGACAGAAAGAAGAGCCGTCTCGGTACTATACCTAGGTCTGAACCCTGACTGAGAGTGGTCCAAACAGCCGGTCTGCTCTATGTAACTGGAGAGATTGAGATTAACGTGTTTCTCCATTATTTTGCCGACAAACGGCAGAAGGGAGATAGGCCTCAGGTTGGTCATATCCGACCAGGGAATGGAGGTGTTTTTCCTTATGGGCTTAACCAGGGCCTTTTTCCACTCCAGAGGGACCAATCCTTCAGAGAGGGAGCGATTAATCACCATCTGAATGGTGGGACTCAGAGCATTCCCTATAAGATGCATCACTCGGGCGGGAACAAGGTCCGCCGGGCTGCCCGATTTAATCGTCCCAATCAGTGAGTTGACATCATCCAGACTGATCTCGGGGATAGCGGACAGTACCGGAGGGCCAAGGCCAACTGTTCCGAGTTTTGGGCTAGGCGAAGAATCCTTAATATCGACCAAAGTGGTGGCTTGAGCAATATTTTGGTAGATAGTGTCGATTTTATTTGCAAAAAACCCAGCAGTATCATCGCACAATTGTTGGGACACCGTCTCTGGGCTGTCGCACGCGATGGGGTTAGTAAAGGTTCGAAGAACCTGATACAATATTTTAGGGTCATTACCTGCCTCAGATAATTGGAAAACAATATGGGTTTTGCGGGCAGCTCTGATATTTCTATGGTAGGATCTCAAAGCAGAGTGATAGCGGGATTTATCTACTACACTATGGGAGATCCTCCAGGCCTTCTCCAACTTCCTACATGCTTTCTTTTCTGCACGCAGTGAGTCGGAGTACCATGGTTCCTGCCTGCGGTTATACCGCTGATTACAAAGTCTTAGAGGGGCAATGAGATTAACAGCAGTGTTCAAGGCAACATTGTATTTGGAGAGGGCCGTGTCGGGAGTATCCAAGGGAGAGAATTCCGGGGGGATAAAAACATCTTTAAACGTTTCTGTGGACACCTTGTGCCACTGCCTACGCCATAAAGGGAGGAGAGCAGGTTGGGGACGTTCCTCTGTAAGGGTAGGGAGGGAGAAGCTTATCAAAAAATGGTCGGTCTATTGTACTGACCGCCAAAAGCAGTGACAACTTTGCACCGCTTTTTTGCAACAAGTGATTTATTTTGCAAAGCTAACTACATGCTAATAGATTGGATTATAAAATAAAAAACGGGGGGTTGCAGAATAATCTTCCTAATTAATATTCATTAGGCAGGTCACAATTTGGGACTCCCACCAATTGACTCCTTTCACAGGCATGGTGGTCTGCATAGGACAGAAGACTACGATCCCTGTGAATGTATTTCAAAATATTTTCTTTTCAAGAAACCCAAGTTTTTGAGTTTTTAAAAGGGTTTTTAATTTTGAAAAACTTCAGTGATAGCATGCGGTAATGTTCTAGAACACTGGCCCCTCCCCCTGGAGCTACCACCATGATTCCCAAAGGGGAAAGAGTCCAAAGGAGGCCCATTCTCCTTTGTGGATTAGTTGCCTCCTCTCATTGGGAGAAGGTAAGTGGTCCATTGTTTGCAATCGGATGTATAGGTGGAAACCATTGATCCATGGGTTACAGATTTGCAATTTAGAAGGGCCTCCCCAGACACACCCTTTCCAATTGCCAATTGGTAATCATTTATAAAGCGATATCGATTTAGCAATTCGGAAAAACTGGACTGAATCTTAAATGGGTTTAGTAACATTGCAACCGCTAGGAAGATTTGCGAATGTTAGAAACCTTTGCACAAATGGCCGGAAATTCCCAGTGGATTCCAGTGGCTCCTTGGAAGTGGTACAGGCCTGTGATCAAGTCGACTTGTTGCAGTTGTACCAGTAGACTTATCGAGCTCCTTTGCGGTTGTTGATGGCCTAGGTTGTGCAGTGTCCACGCCCCCCACATTGTACAACAGAGTTAGAAACATTCACAAATTGCGAGGGACTGAACTAAGCCCACACACCGTCCACGCTGGTGTGGCGCATTGCACTGTGGGATTGCACACGAGCGGCCTGCACGTGCAATGAGCTGACACTGGGGCTCGAGCTGGTGTCAGCGAGGGCTGGGGCAGTGCGGGGGCGCGGGGAGGGCAGGCCGCGCGCCACCCTGCTGCTTTTGCAGAAGGCATTAGGCTGCTGCCGCGCGCTGCCTTCATCCCACGCCTGCTTCCTTCATGGATACCTGACAGTGACACAGTGTTTGTGGTGCCTGGACTGTGTTTAACGCCAGATTTGTAACAACAGTCTAAAGACAAGTATCATGGGAATGGCGTTGTAATCCCGGAGTTTAAGTACTTTCTAACAGACCCCACGAATCCTGCCTTAAATGGACTGTCAATAAATTGCCACTTTCTGCAAATGAACGGCTTCTTTAGCAAGACGCGCTTCTAAACAACTAAGAAGGGATAATGCCGCACTTTGCAATCTTGCAAAATTCCCTAGTCAGTTTACTGGGCTGATTTGTGGGTATTACGGATTGCCAATAACAGGTTTGAAAGTGATAGCTGATCAGCAGATGTTTCTGTCTGCTAGATAGTTTAAGGTATGGCTCTGATGGGCTGTTAAGCAGCATATCATTGAGTATAGTTTAGGGTATGGCTCCGATGGGGCTGTTAAGCAGCATATCATTGAGCAGGCCGGTATATGGAGCTCTGTTTAGGCTAAAAACAACATGATAACAGCAGAGTAATTGGCCTGGTGGTAGTGGCGTCATAATGGTTCGGCGAGTTTATCACTCACCCTGAAACATGCGGTGAGGGCAAGTCCGACTCAGCCAACTATTCTTAAAAAAGTAAAAAATATTGCGTGCCATTAAATTGGACAATACAGTTCCGCTTGCTAAGGAAGTGCTAAGAAACGCATAAATGTGGTATGAAGTGCTTAAAGCGAAATGAAGGTATTGCCGCCAGGTGTTCAGCTAGCAATGTCATGCGCTGTTTTTTTCAGTGTGCTACTTGTGTGGCACTTGTGGGTATGCATTGTTAACACTATCTGCTTCCAAGTCGTGACGTCACATTGCAGGTGTTAGTTCGCTTTTCCAGCCTGTGGTGGTGCAATGATGAGGGGCTGCAAGTAGGCCCTTCCCATTAAAGCACAATAAACATGCAGTTCTACCTTTACAGTGAGATCAAACAATCCAATCTCGGAGGGTGCTGCCTCGTAGGGGGGTCGATAGATCTCTTCAGCTTTCCGCCAGCGGAGCCCTCGGTGAAACAATGGCTCGGGTTTTGTGTCAAGCCACAGACAATGGTTATAAAATGGCCGCCATCATGAGCACTTCAGTTTTGCAACCAAATCATTATATTTTTTAATGAAGTGATGCTGTGTGCTTTTCTACCATGTGCATGTTGTCCTGTGCGTGCCACATCGACTAACGCACGTGGTTTAGATGCGTCCTTTCCGTGCCAAGATGGTAAAAAATAAGTGTCCTTTTATATCCTGCGACACAGCTTTCCAAGAATCATTTGCCCCAGTCGTCAATGGATTATACTCCCATGCGCACAAAATATATGTGCTAAGTCACTGCTAAACGTTTGCATGCAAATAGTATTGCCTGAACTGCAAATACATTGTGCACTAAATCGGTTTACGTTTTGGCTGCATTTTAGTTCCATGGAAAATCTTGTGGGGAGGCCCATAAGTCTGCAGCGCCCACCCTCTTCATTTAACTCCAGACTCCCAGAATGCCCGCGCTTTTTACAAGAGGCCGAGCTTTTTGGATCCCCTTCAAAAATGACGCCAAAAAGCAAACTCGAGCTTAATAACAAGCAGAACTCTGTGGAGACTGCGAAGCACATAATTCTAGGTGCAAAACCTTTGCATGTCATTAAAACGTGTAGGTCGCTTAACTGCGGCATTCAGGATGCCCAGCCCGGGCCCGCCGCTGGCAGCATATTTGGACAAACCACTGAAGAATGAATTCATTAAAATATACATTTTGTGGTCACAAAATGCCCAGCATTCTGGGAGTCATTCAGTCCTTGCATTCCCAGCAGTTTACAGCGGAAGCTGCCTGGCCTTCGCACCTCAGCTGAGGATGTGGAGACATGTGGACTTGTTTCATGAATGTCAGCAATATAGGAGTCAATACCCTACCACCACCCGTGTTAGTTACATGCTACGCGAGTGTTACTTACATGTGCTAGGTAGGCCTGGGTGGAATTTCAATAACGCCAGAGTAATTCGAGTAATACTTCTCAAATAATTAAGAGTAATTTGGAGGGAAATACTACCGTGAGAGCACATCAAGCAATCTCGAATGACTGCTGTTGCTCGCTATTCGTGTTCTGTTGCATTTAGTGCTATTTCTTAACACAGAATTCATCCTATTTTTGACATGAGGGCACATTGTGCATTAAGAAAGTAGTGCTAAATGCTGGGAGTAAGCTTGAGGGGAATCCTAAGCAAGGGCACATTTAGCTTGCATTCATGCACGCTTGCGCTTAGCGCTATTTCATAGCCCAAAATGCATCCTCACTTCCATTTTGGATGCGGGGATGCATTTTTGCGAAAGAAAATAGTGCTAAATGCAGAATTACTCTTCTTGGGTAATTCACTATCTGCACCGACTCAGTGTCTCTGCATGACTAGGTCAGGAGTCAAGATCAGGTAAGGTTCTCTGTATTACAGTCACATTAAACAGACCGTGCTGAGGGTGGAAACAACGGGATTGGAGACAAGCTGCATCATGTGACCAGAAAACCCCAAAACACTAGACTTACAATCAGGCCTTGAAACAGGAATACAAAAACAACAAGGTGATGGATGCAAAGCATGAATAAATCTCAGCCACCGACAGTCGCCCTGGCCGCATCCCAATCCATTGTTTTTTGCCCACCATGCCACCTCAGTTTGGGCCCAGCCATAAGCAAATCAGTCTTGACCCTGTTCTTCATGGGATGAACAGGGTCGAGCCAGCCCGCACTGCCAGGCCAGGTCCACTGGCCAGAAAACAAGCAACCGAGACCAGTTTCGAACTAGTGATGGGTTCAGCATCTGGGTACAGCTTGGTTCCAATAGCACAGCAAACACAGGGAGGACCTGGCTTGGAAGGTGAAGGATTGACTGTTCCAATTGGACAGAGTTAAGACTGATTTGCATATAGCTTAGTCCAAACAAAGGTGACATGTTGGGTCAAATAATGATTGATTGTGATGCGACTGAAGTGTTTACCAGGGGCAGAGGTGTATGCCATCCACCTCTTTCTTGTATACTTTAATGTGCTGCCCTAAGTGACTCAGGTTTGTTCAGACATCAGTCCCGTGCACACTGCGTCACTGGAACCAGGCTAACCTGGCTGAAGAGCCCATCACTAGGACAAAACCGGTCCCGGGTTGCCTGGGTTCCAGTTCAGGCTGCACCTGGCCTAGCAGTTCGGTGAGCAAAGTAACAATGGATGGGGCTGCAGCGTGAGTAATTACCAGTGGCTTAGATGAATCCAGGCGTTCCATCCCTCACCTTTGTATGCTTTAGCGTGTCGCCCTGACAGGGATGAACATGTATAGTATACATGTGGGTGTGTATATTTGTATGCATGATGTATGTCTGTGTGTCTGTACAGGTGCTTTCATTGCACTAAATACAGTGGTTTAAGAGCCCATATTTCATATATTTGCAGGTGAGTGCGTATGCATGCAAACGTGCATGTACACATGCATATACATGATATAGGTGAGCAGGTGTAAAAAGAATATATATGTAGGTGTATACGAATGTACAAATCTAGTACTTTGTGTGGCTATGCAAGTGTGTATACGTGTCTCCTCTGTCTCCAACTGCAACCGTGAAACACGCCCTTTCACCCCAAATCTGCAGATCATATATAGGAAGGGTTTGGATTCTCGTGCACACGATAGTGCATCTGAAATAGAACAACAATGTAAACATGTCAATGAGTGCACGCCGTGAGTGCATTGCGATGAGTCCGATGAAACACTCCTTTAGTGCAGCGTATCCTGCACAGATGTCGCTTCTCTGCACCCTGGTTTACGCAGTGGTGAATGGTGAGCAGCGGCTCGAAGACGCCAAGGTCTGTTCCAAGAGAGAGTTTCATAGACACTCTTACTTTACAGAGACAAGCGGGGTGGGGTGCTGGGCCCCGGACTACTTACCACCTCGCGAGGCAGAACCCCACCCCGAGGCATAACCTGTAATGTACTCTCATCTGAAGGCCTTAAAAGCGAACCGCACGCTGCACATTACAGCAGACGAGGGAGCTAGGGAAGGCGGGGGACGAAAGAGGAGGAGAGAGTGGGAAAGAGGGAGAGAGCGGGGAAATGAAAAGGTAGAAGGGGAGAGAGGGGGAAGAGGGAAACAGAGAGGAATGTTGAGGGGTAGAGATGTGAGAGAGGTGATAGAGGGGAAACATGGTGAACAATGGAGATAGGTCGATAGAGGGAGAGATGGCGGAGGTGCGGGGGGGCAAGGGTGAGAGGGGACACGGCCTCGAGAGAAGCGAATCCCTGGGCCTCGCAGAGCCCAGGGGGCGCTACGTGCACCGCGCAACTTTTAAGCCTTTTTCAGCGAATACCGGACTGAGCCCTGCCGCAGGCGAGGCTGCGCGCCAAGAAAAAACACGGTGGGCGCTGAAAAGGGGAGCGCGAGTGCCTCGTATTTGTTTATCCCCGCATCCCTGCCTCCCTTTTCACATTCATTTGAATAGCTTTCAAGCTCCGAGATGGAAGCGCGCCTCCTGCCCCCTATTTCAGCGGCAGCGTCCTGGCAACAGAGCAATTTTCTATCATCAGCGATAAATGGCGTCGAGCAGAACATTCTGATAAAAAAGGAGAAAAAAGCTTCAGCCCGAGAAGCCCCTGATTGCTGCCCTTCCTGTCTGTCATCCCCGCACCAAATCCTCCGCTGCGAAGCCGATCCGCGGATGTCAGAGCTAATAACGTCTGCGGGGAGGGGGGCACAAGGCGCCCCTTTATTACAGGGAGTGCTTATTTCAAGATCCCAGCGGCTTGCTGTGGTACCCGCGAATTATCGAAAAGCAAGACATAGGAAGTTATCCGATGAAACAATTATTATTGTCATAGCAGACAATCAGCAGCACAGGTCCTAATGCTCCCTTGGTTAAGTATTATTGGTGTTAGTCCATGGCTCATTAATTGCATACAAAAATGTGTTCATACTCCTGTGCATAGTATACACCAGCCCTACCTACCTACCTACCTACCTACCTATCTATCTATCTATCTATCTATCTATCTATCTATCTATCTATCTATCTATCTATCTATCTATCTATCTATCTATCTATCTATCTATCTATCTATCTATCTCTGTCTGTCTGTCTGTCTGTCTTGCTATCTACCATATTTCCGCCGGGAAATATGTTTTCACTTATAAACTGCCCGGTCTGTTATACTTCCCGTTTGCCTCTCACCCGCTCCAGCTCTGCATTTCGTTCTCTCTCTCTCCTCAGTTTCTCTCACACACCTTTCTCCTCGATCTCCGTGTCTCCTTTCTCTCCACTCTGTCTGTACAGATGTCTCTTTCTTCTTCTCTGCTACGCATTCTTTTCCCTCATATATTGCCCTCTTTCTTTCCTTCATATGTGTCTTTATCTTTCTACATTCTGCCATTTATTTTTCTGCCTTCCACCATCTTACTTCTCTCGCCCTCTGCCGGTCTCACACACCTTTCTCACTATACCCCTCCCTCCGCCGCTTTTCTCGTTCTCTTCTCATTCTCTCCTCTTTGACTCCGAACCCTGTCGATGAATTGTTCTCACTTCACCATTTCTCCTCGCTGCCTGATCTCGCCCGCCTCTGCCCCTCCCCGTCTCTCTCTCATTCGTTCCCTCTCTCCCTTTCTTTCTCTCCCTCCTGCCCGTTCCTGTTATTTGTCCCCTCGCTCTCCAGTCTTGCATTTAAGAGTTCACAAATCTCGTTTGATGCTGTATTTCTATAAGAATCGATCCGCGACTCCAGCCATCTCTGTACAGGACACAGTCTCAAATATTCCACATTCGAAATTCTCGCCTTCAAAACGGTTCGAAAATCTGGGCAATCCCTGCTCCAGACATTAAGTTGGAATTCATTATTTGCATGTAATTTTTTTTTATTAAAAAAGGTGGATCACAATCGTCACCTAACCTTATTTGTCAACACTTCTAAATTGTTTCCTTGCTGTTTGTGTCAGAAAGCCACCGCCACTGAACAGGACGCAATGTGTGAAACCCGAGGCTGATCGCACGTGGACAGATTGAAACGTGCATTCATCCTAGTATTTCGTGCAGCACCTCGAAGCGTGCATTCATCCAGGTGTTTCGTACAGCGCCTTGATACGTCCATTTATTCTGGTGTTTCGTGCAGCGCCAGCGTTTGCATAAGTACCCAGTGCAAAGCTGTGCTTCTGTTACCAAGAGGGTGAAATGTGTTTGTGTTTACTAACCCGTTATTGCTGTCCCCGTGCACACAGAGGCCGGCTAGGCCAATGTGTTAAGCATCATAACCTCGGAAACGTTATTTTCGCTTGTATTGGACGAATATATGACTTTACCACGAATACACATGCCTGAAAAAGTGCGAGAGCAGGATTCTGAAATAATATACGAAACAGGCACATGAGATGCCTCCGGCGCGGCCTTCGTGGGTACCTTAGCACCCTTTATCTTAGCCACTAGAGGTGATGCGGAGTTTCTCCAAGCGGATGAAAGGTATCAAAGAATGTCAGCGCTTTCGAGAGCCCAAGCCTCAAATCTTCGCCATAATTGGAAAAATAGTACTTCCGAAATGGATATATATATATACCACCACAGAAACGTGTTTAAGGCAGTAAAAAAAAGTATTCGATAAAACGCCACAAATGATGTCACCAAACATGGAAATGAACTTTGGTTCTCTTTACTACTTACTGGAGAGATGCACATAGTAAAGGCCATTCTGCTTACAAAAAACATGTTTTCGTGCAAAAAAAATATACCTTTTCATACTACATTACACCTAAACAAACCGTGTGATATAACATGTACCGATTGGGTAAAGTGCGCATTATGGTTAAAAACATAGCATGTCCATGGTTTTGGTGACATTTGCAGACCGGTGGTATGTGGACGTGGTTTAGCTAGCAGAAGCCCCTGTAGCGGTATTTTCATTACAGGACACCAGCTCACTGTTAGGTGTAAATGGAAATAATTACTAGCGAATAACTCGGAATCTTCCCATATGTGCTGTCCTTCAGTCTTTCAACATACTCTGCAACCTCCCAAGACTTTTAACGGTGTTATGCAATCGCTGCTAGTTGCTCAGTGCCT
The DNA here is from genome assembly GCF_964263255.1 of Lissotriton vulgaris. Taxonomy (NCBI): domain Eukaryota; kingdom Metazoa; phylum Chordata; class Amphibia; order Caudata; family Salamandridae; genus Lissotriton; species Lissotriton vulgaris. Next base: position 936,009,216 of record NC_141698.1, on the reverse strand, counting down.
TGAATACGTGGATTTTAAGTGTGGGAGCTGCACGTCACCTGCAAAGCCAGCGCCGCCTTTCCTCCTGCAAGACCAGTTTATTGGGTAACAACTGTTAGGGTCATTGTAGCACTTATTTTAAAGCGCTTTGAAAAGGGAGGAGTGCTGCACGAAAATATATATAAAACAAATTCTTATTTCTGTGATTGGAAATGGTAGTAAAGTAGCAGCAGCTGGGTTAAATGCGCGAATACTACACTCCGTTTGAAAGTACACAGATCACGTCCTCACCTCTGCCCGGCAGGGAAAGCGCCACCCAGGAATAATAACGGGTTTTTGGAATTCAAAGTGACACATCGGATTTGAAGAGAATGCATATTTGTTGGCTTGAGAGCGCTCGAGCGGCTGTTTACATTGATTAGGCGCACCGCTGTGCCACAGAGGCAAGTGGTGAAACGTACTCCTTCCGGGTCAGCCTCAACAGAGCGAGGTGTGCAAGTGCGGTGTGCCCGGTAGATCAGGTCAAGCATCGCCCTGCCTGGCTCTGCTGAGGGCAGCGTCGCTGGACTGTCCAATCAGGAAGGAAACAGAGCGAGGGTGCAGGAGGCGGCTGGGACTCCCCCTGACGGGAACCTCTGCATTGTATGGTCAGAGAGGCCAGAAGCGTGCAGACACCTTTCCTGTGCACCTCACAGCAACCAGGAAACTGGCCCGTCGGTAAACACATATACACGCAACCAAAGGCCGTGCTTTCATTATCCATAAGCCTATCCGCGGCGCTAGGCTGCAGTGATTTAAATGGGCGAGCACTCCCCGGTTCTGGATTCCTGCACTTCTTTATTTTAAAAGGGAGACCACGCGCAGAAGAACTTTTGCTACTGAAATAAGTGGGTCAAAGGAAGCTAGAGCGACCAGATAACGGTCACACCGTGCGTCATTCAATGAAGCCAGGAGGAGAAAAGCTCACAGACGCCAGCCCACATTTTCTCCAATTTGGCTTTCTAGGAAAGAATCCGCTCAGAGTGAGAACAAAGTGGTTGGTTCTTGACGGGAACGTGAACGTGAACGTGCAACCTGTTGTCAAGTGTGTTATGTAGGAACGGAAGTAAACACAACCATACGCAGGTAAGACTGTTCATCGACCTGGCCACACCAGGACCCTTTTATTCAAAGTGAAGCCCCACCCCCAATAAACCAATTAACATCCCGCTATATATATACTACAGGTGAGTCACCGCTACCCCTTCGGGTGCCAGAAATGGTAAGATAATGGCAGTGACCACATCACACTCCTCTACAAAATCAACAAAAATGAAAAACAAACAGAAATTCAAATCATTTCAATATGTTACATAATTCTTCAAACATGTGGATCGAGTAGGACATGGTCGTAACTGATACCTCCCCACACCCCGTCGCTGGGAGTCAGACGCGGGTACTGGACATTCACTAGAGGGAGACATAAGAGTGGGCTCAGAGGCCAACCCTGATGGTGGAGGAGATGGAGACACACCGTACTGTCCAGGCGCCACACTCTCCATCAGTGGAGCAGAAGTAGGCATCGAATCCATGTCCGCAAATTCATCGTCCGAACCCATAGATTCAGCACCAGATGGTACCGTATGTCCATTCCCTTGAACATCAACAGGAGCCCGGTACAATTTAAAGAAAGATGTATTCCGTGAACTAACCAACCCATCCCTCACAGCAGTGACCTTTGTTCCATGAACGGACTGCACAACCCAAGGCTCAGGCTCAAAAGGTAGACTAAACTTCCCCCTACGGTGCTGATTATTCACCATTACAACATCACCAACAGAAAAAGTCCTGGGCTTAGCCCCACGTCTGAATGCCACGTTATCATTCTTCACCTTCCGATTCCGCAGTTCCCCAGCCACAACAGCATATTTCACAGGAACTGCCTCAATCTGAGGTACAAAATCACCCATAGGACGATTCATGCATAGGGACATCGGACTGACTTTTGTGGTCGAAAGAGGAGTCATCCGATAATCATTCCAAAACATAAATATAGCACCGTCCAGATCTTGACGGTCAGTGATGGCAATCCTGATAGCCTTATTAAGGGTACGCATAAAATGTTCAGCCTCTCCATTGGCCTGTGGCCACAAAGGGGTAACTTTACGATGGATAATACCTCTAGATTGTAGATAGGTCGAAAATTCATGGCTGGAAAAAGGAGGACCATTATCAGTACGCAACTCTGAAATCCAACCATGTGTCGCCATGATCTTATCAAACAGCGGAATAGTTTGAAATGCCGTTGTAGTATCCATAATCTCAACTTCAGGATATGGACTTGGTCTTCACAACCCCTTGATGAACCAAGTGAGACAAATCCACCACTCGCTGCTGAAGACAGGCAGGAATCACCAACCTTGGACCTCTCATTAGGCACCCCTCCGGGCAACGTGCCAGTTCGTCCCGCACTTGAAAGAGAGATGCCAAGGTTGATCTCGCATCCTCACTACGACATTTGGCAGAATTCATATTATCGTTCCACTTCCCAGTACCCATAGCAGACAGGCAAAGCTAAAGACACCCATCCTGAGTCGTGGAATCCACAATCTCCTCCATAGAAATAGGGAGAGGCCTAGAACGCTCCACCACCAGCCGCACATACTGCTCAATGCCCTCGGCATCACTTTCCTCAGCAACAGTGACAGGACGAAAATGCCGGGAAAGATAATCAGCAGGATTCAAAGCTCCAGGACGAAAGACCACTGAAAAACAGTAATCCTGAAGCTGTAGAATCCACTTTTCAATGCGGGGAGGGGGCTTAGAGGATGAGCCCATAAACAAAAGAAGGATCTATGACGTTACAACGCGTTATTTTACAACGCAGACCGTTACAACGCAGTTTTTACAACGCAGGTACCATTACAATGCATGCCATTACAACGCATGTAATTACATAGCAGATACTATTACAACGCATGCCATTACATCGTAAGTATAGGTAAGTATATCTTTTTAAAAAAAATGTAATAAAGTTAATTTAATTAATTTAAATTAATAAATATAATTTAAAAATGTTAAATACATTAATTAATTTAATTTAATTTAATAATAGTAATTTAATTAATATTAAAATTGTAATTGATTTAATATATTTAAAATAATATAATTAATGAAATATAATAAAGTTATAAATAGTAAATAATATAATGTAATTTTTAACAATAAAAATAATTTAAATAAAATTAAAATAATACTTAATATAATTTAATTTAATATAATTAAAGAAATGTAATTAATTTAAAAATTGAATTGTAAAAAATATTATTTAATTATAATAAATAAAATAAATAAAAAAGTAATTAATTTAATTTAATTTAAGTAATGTAATTCAATTAATTTTTTAATTGTAAATATTTTAATTAATTTAATTTAATTTAATTAAATCAATTTAATTAATTTAATTTTTTTTAAGTCGTAATACCCCTGTACCCCAAAAACCAAACCTAGCCCTAAAACCTAATAATACCCCTGTACCCCCAAAACCAAATCTAGCCCTAAAACCTAAAAATACCCCTGTACCCCAAAAACCAAACCCAGCCCTAAAACCTAAAAATACCCCTGTACCCCAAAAACCAAACCCAGCCCTAAAACCTAAAAATACCCCTGTACCCCAAAAACCAAACCCAGCCCTAAAACCTAAAAATACCCCTGTACTCCAAAAACCAAACCCAGCCCTAAAACCTAAAAATACCCCTGTACCCCAAAAACCAAACCCAGCCCTAAAACCTAAAAATACCCCTGTACCCCAAAAACCAAACCCAGCCCTAAAACCTAAAAATACCCCTGTACCCCAAAAACCAAACCCAGCCCTAAAACCTAAAAATACCCCAAAATTACTTAAATTAATATATTAATATTTTATTTTATTTTTAATATTAATTAAATTAATAAAATAATGTAAAATAAAATTAAATAAAAATAATATACTTACCTATACTTACGATGTAATGGCATGCGTTGTAATAGTATCTGCTATGTAATGACATGCGTTGTAATGGCATGCATTGTAATGGTATTTGCGTTGTAAAAGTTGCGATGTGATGGTAGTGCGTTGTAAAAGTTGCGTTGTAACGGTGCAACACCACAAAGGAATAAGTGGCTTATGGTCAGTATGGAAAAATTATTGAGGAGTCCCCCTTTAGGTAGTTGTCAGGGACTAGGGGGAATACATGTAAGAAATATAGGATGTCCCACGTTCACAGATCAGCAGGACCTATTGTCCAATAAGACAATTCTGCGTGTGTGTGAGTCTAGGGCGATCTAGTCCGGATTTGGCAGCGATATGCAGCTGGTATTCGATATGTTACTTGTGCATAGACAATCAGAAACCATTGAAAAACATAAAGTACTTCTTATATAGGGTGACACTAATATAAATTAATACGGATACAAATTAAATTCTGGTAGAAAAAAGTACAAGTTTATTCTTTTGGTACAAATTAAAACATGTCGTGATATTAAAAACAGCAGTAAAAACAAACATGAATATCAATGAACACAATGTTATACATAAAAATAAAAACAATTTGGGTACATAACATCAAGAATCGAAGATTTAAGTCGACTTGGCGTTTCGGTTTTCCTTATAAGACACCTTCTTCAGGACCGATTCTAAAAGGTTGTTTAAAAACATACAATTACCCACTGTTTATTGATTTGTACATTTTAGACAATTAAAAACTTTATTCCTATTTCTACTCATTAGCTATATGTCACCCTAGACTTGTACAGTTATATAATTTTAATGGAAGACATGATTTTGTATTTGTCAACAACAAGTTTTCTTGGGATCATAGTGTTTGGATCCTTATTTGTACAAATTATACACATCAAAAAAAAACTGCCATACTGTATGGTGTTACTGATTGTTAGTCCAAATCCACACTATTGCCCCTCACACTTCTGCGCTTTCAAAAGGGCAGTCTATGTTGACTATGTTCATAGTTGGAAATCAGGAACTGGGACTTGTGTGGAAGATGTCCCTACCAATCCTTTGTATAAATCTAGACTGGGGTTTGGGGAAGAACACAGTAATTTAACCGGCCCTATCAGGTCGCCTTACCTTAAGACTCATATCTTTCTGTTATAGTCCACTTTTATCAGTGTCAGTGGAAAGGATTACCCCAGTCTTATACAATCTGTTGGCATCAAATCAATTCGTTCTGAGGTAGATTATCTATTGGGGGGGGATATAAGATATTTCATTCTTTCTTGTCCCTTGTGGATCCCATTTGTGCTAATTAATAGAAAAAGGTGATTTAATATACCTTTTTTTCTTTAGATGACAGGCCTTCCACACTGTGCGAGGGAGCCACCGTTATGTTCTTTAATATAGAATTTCCTTTCAAACAAAATGTTGGGTAAATTAATCAAATGTTTGGGAAGTTTCTCTAACAAAAATGGCATTGCACTCTGTAATTGCCCAAAAATTACACTCACCAATTTTTATGGTTGCAAACCGCTGCAGTAGGTTGCACCTTTTTTCGGGATATGCCCAGAAAGTTTTGAGGATTGTCCTCCTGTTCAGGTTTTCTTATCCGACCGTACTCTATGAATACATTTTAATAGGCATGTATGCACAACAAAAGGCCGACCATATAAATATAAATGAAAATGACGACATCTCCAATGTATAGCGATAGCCTCCTTCTCGATTTGAGAATATCGTTGTTCAGTGGCCGTCAATGCACGGCTAGCATATGCCACCGGAGCCAACTCACCATTACTCTGCCGCTGAGAGAGCACAGCCCCCAGGGCTTGCATCCACGGAAAGCTCAGAGTCCAGCAACGGATTAAAGTAAACCAGAGTGGTATTAGAGGAGAGAGGCCCGCTTGGTGGCTTGGAAAGCAGACTCCTGCTCCGGACCCCAGTCCCAGGTAACGTTAGATTTGGTGATTTCTCGCAACGGAGCCGTCAAATCAGAAAAATTACAAATGAAACGGCCACAATAGTTGACCATTCCCATGAAGCTCCTCACACCAGACACACTTACAGGAGCAGAGGTGGTCTGAATGTCACACACCTTCAAAGGATCAGGGGACACACCATCCTGTGAAAAACGATAACCAAAGAACGAAATGTCCGTTTTCAAGAACTCGCATTTCTCTTTATGTAGGGTTAGTCCATGATCTAGTAGCCTCTGAAACACACCCTTAAGACAGCTAAAATGTCCATCCAAAGTAGGGGCATGCACCAAAATGTCATCACTGATATTAATTACGCCACCCAGTCCAGACAAAACCCTACGAATGGTATCCGGGAAAACCTCTGCAGCATTGGAAATGCCAAAACTCAAGCATTTATACTGTCTTAAACCCACATGCATAGAAAACGTGGTAATCGCACGGGAAGCAGGGTCAAGCATTAGCTGGTGGTAAACAACACGAAGGTCAATTTTGGAAAACCACGAGATCCACTCACCTCCACCACAATATCATCAACAGTAGGGGTGAGGTGCTGTTCACGTTTAATCGCAAGATTAGGCAAACGCATGTCTACGCAAATACGGACCTCCCCAGGTTGCTTAGGTTTACGAGCTATCACTACAGGTGACACCCAGGGAGTCGGACCATCCACCCTTTCGATGATATCTGCCTCTTCCAGCTTTGTCAGTTCTGCCTCCACCTTTGGCCGAAGATGGAAAGCCAGCCTCCTGTGATGTAACGCCACCGGTTGGACAGAATCATCGATATGCAGCTTGATCATCCGGTCTTTCAAACAGCCAATGCCATGAAATAATGGAGAAAACTGGACCAGCAAGTCATCAACAGTCCATTGATGTACGGACAAGGCAAAGACAACCAACTGCAATCTTTCGGCTGTCTGGCAACTCAGCAACATTCCTTGGCCACTCTTTGTGACACAAATCAGCGTCTTCACAACATAAGAACCATATGCCACTACAGCAGTAAAAACACCAGCCAACAGAAGGGGTTCACGGGCTCCAAAAGCAAATACTTTAGTAGAAGTCCCACTCAAAATAGGAATAGTTGGCAGTGTCATCATCATGGATTCAGCCATCATATTTATGGAAGCCCCTGTATCGATCAAAGCAGACACCGAATGACCATTCACTAGTACACAACATTTGGGCAGACCTCTCCGTACAGCACCCTCAGGTAGCAAGGCATGTAGGACGTGTACAGTCTCCTCATCGTCATCCATATCACCCTCCGCCAACAACAGAGCAGCTAAGTACACCTGGGCGGATGACAAAGGAACAGAACCGCGGGCAGGGGCAGAACGGCACACCTTCGCAAAATGGTTCACTTTATTGCAATTAGAGCACCGCTTCCCAACCGCAGGACATGTCCCTTTATGAGGAAATAAACCCCCACAGCCGTAACAAGTCCGGGGTTGTTCCACTCTTCCTCGGTACAGCATCTTTTGTCTGTCAGGGACCCTAGCCAAAACAGCATTCGCCGGCTCCACCTTTACTGCATGTTGAAGGGCAGCATCCATATGAGCCGCCCTAACCTTTACAAGTTCCTTGGATCTGCCACGAGTCAACATATCAGCCATAGGCATATTTGGCACCTGTAATATTGCTTCACGGAGTTTACTAGAATAACAACCTTGTATGAATTGGGCCATAATTTCATCTGCGGCATCAGGCAACCGACAAGTACTGGCCAAAGTACGTAAAATGTCCACAGGTTCATCAGGCAACTGCCTAGGCTGACATAACAGGAACCGTTCATAATCAGGATTTGCTAGGGGCTCAAAATGGGCAGTCAGAGCTTGCTTCAAAGTGTCATAAGTATGTGGAGTACCTTCCACCACTGACCGTCCCAAACGATGAATGCCCGCCCGCCCAGATTCAACAACATCGGGCGCCTTCGTTCCTCCACCAAGTCAATAGCTTCAAAATAGTTTTCCAAACGGTCCACCCACTCTTTCCAGCGGGCTGCCTGGGCAGATGGTGGACCATCCAACAGGAAGTGTTCTATTGGGGGAATGGTTGTCATAATGACCCCCTTGAAGATATGTTACTGCGTCAATTCTCTTGACCCAATACCAATGCTGCCGTCAAATTCACTTTAACAGGCCAACTGATGGTGTTCACAGCGACCTCAATGATCTTGGTCCTTCCATGTTATCATCAATTTCCACAGCAACCACAATTGCTCTCAGGAATTGTTGCAATAAAAATGTCCGAACTGGCAGTAAACCAAAGCAATATTAGGGCCAAATGCAAGTGCCAGCTGCTTTAAACAGCACAAGGTGATCAGAATGGCCCACCGAGCGCTCCTGCCACGAGACGCTTAAAAGCCAATCTCCGGGCTCAGGGCCGTCCTGTAGCTCCATAATGACAGCGCTAAATGGAATAGCAAACACGCTGTCACCGCCGCGAGCCAGCCGGACCACAGCAGCACGCTGCACCACACAGGCCATGCCCCCAAACATAGCCGGAGCGGGCAAGCAGCAAGCAAGACCTGGAATCAACCTCACGGGGCAAGACAACACGTCCAAGAAGGCACAACCAGAGTCCCGGGACACAGTAGCACAGCAAGATGATACGCTGGCACACAGACACCCTCAACGGAGCGCCGCAACTCTACGAAGAAACCGGATACAGGCGGAAGAACAGCCACAGGATCCCACCTTCGTCGACAGCAATGTTATGTCGGAACGGAAGTAAACACAACCACACGCAGGTAAGACTGTTCATCGTCCTGGCCACACCAGGACCCTTTAATTCAAAGTGAATCCCCACCCCCAATAAACCAATTACCATCCCGCCCTATATATACTACAGGTGAATCACTGCTACCCCTTCGGGTGCCAGAAATGGTAAGATAATGGCGGTGACCACATCACAGAGTGTGACTATTAAAGCTCAGGGCAATCACGTGCTGGGTAATTGACAGAGAAATATAACTTCGCAGGAACACACTGAAGGAAAGAACGGAGACAGATGTGGTACTTGAGCTGAAGAAAGTGACGAGGTCATCATTGAGAACACACCCTTCGTCCTGGGGAATCTACCTGCTTTTTTAATTACTCGAAAATGGACGTTCACGTTTCGAATACGATTCGCAGTACGATTCACAGTGTGGAGCTACCCCTCATAGACACAGTGAATTATAATTACTTTACAAAGTATAAACAAATACTCCAAAGTGAAAACTTGCAACACAAACAGTCGGCGCTACAAACTGTCCACAGTCAGTTGAGTGTTTACATAAATCTTCTCGACTAAAACACCAACTGACGGGCGGGGACTTCTTTCTCCAGTCACCCCTGAGGGGCCCAGGGTCTGATGCACAAGATGCACCAGGGGTTCATGCCACTGGACTGGATCTGTCTTGCCGAATCCCGTCCAGCCTTGGCATGCCCCTACACACCGCTATCTTGTTGCCTTTGCCCACGGCTGATGCTGTAAACGGTTCCTCCACAGCAGACTGCCCACATTACCCTAGCCTGCAAAAGAGTTAAGTGTGTCAACAGTGGTGTGGGAAATGCACCCCATGGGAACTGAATGGTAGATGGGAGTGTGTGGGGGGGGGGGAGGCTAAAGCAATCAGGAGTTATGAACAGGCCTTGATTATGCCTTGGTTACTTACCAGTAATCTTCATTACTCCGAGTCCTAGTCTTACTCGCCACAGTAATTGACAGTGAGCATTCTGCTCCTACAGAAACTCCAAGTGAAACAGGTACATACTAGTCTCCCAATCCCTCCAATATGGCAACAACTAATCATATAAAAGGGCACAAAAGTCCCAACATAACCTGAAAAACAAAGCTGTCGACATGGAGGGAAGGGAAACTTTACTGTGGTGAGGAAGACTAGTACTCAGAGTTATGAAAATTACCGGTAGGTAGCCGGGGCATTACTTCCTCGTCCTTCTTCCTCGTCACAGTAATTAACAGTGAGCCGATACCAAAGCAACATCAGCTTCATGTAAGAACACAACTCATATAAGGAAGGCTATAGAAAAATATAATTTTACTGACAGCAATGGATAGAGACACACATCTCAAGAAACCGCAGATTCCAGGACCGAAGATACAAAGGCCACAGAAGCGCCTCCCCCAACCTCAAGCCAGTAATGAGACATGAAGGTATAAGGTGAAGACAAAGTGGCCACCCTGCAAATATCCTCCATGGAAACGCCTTTAAAGGCAGCCCAAGAAACAGCAACAGAGTGACTTGAACGCCCCATAATAGGATGAGAGGGAACCACAGATTGAGTATCATACACCAAAAGAATAGTCTCCTTAATCCACCAGCTGAAAGTGAAAAGAGATGGCTTCTGTCCCTGTCTAGCCAGACCAAAAGTGACAAACAAGTTGTCCACCTTACAAAAGGAAGTGGTGCGAGGCGTTCTTAACATCTGAAAGATGCAACTGAGTTTCCTCCAACAATGAAGGAACAGGAAAGAAAACAGGGAGGATCACTTCAGCAGTACGATGAAAGAAAGAGGCCACCTTAGGGACAAAAGTAGGATGAGCACGTAAGACCACCCTATCTTCCAGAATCCTCAAAAAAGGAGCTGATCGTAGGAAAGCACACAACCCCCCAACATGCCTGGCAGAAGCAATGGCCACCAGAAACACCACTTTGAGAGTCAAATATTTTAGTTCCACCGACTTCAAAGGCTCAAATGGAAGCGTCTGCAACGCCCGCAGCACCAATGAAAGATCCCACAGGGGAGGAGACAGCTATGGATGGGGAAGTTGAAAAGCAAGGGACCTAAAGAGACGAGCCACCAACAGCTCCACAGACACAAAAGGGAGCCCATGAAAAGACCGAATGGCAACCCACTGCGCACGGAGGGTAGAAAGGGTAAAATCCTAAATCAAACCCTCCTTTAAAACATCCAAAGCATCAACAGACCAACCTTGGCGAAGACCCCAACCAGCAAAGTTGTCCCAATGTTTAGCGTATGACTTCAAAGTCGAGGGATGCCTGGACTGTTGTATAAGACCAGCAACCTCCACAGAACAACCACTATGGATCAGAGATTCCCTTTCAATAGCCAAGCCTGCAGACCTGTGGACCGGAACACCGGAAGAGGAACTAGAGGGCCCATCAAAGGAAATGGAGCGAAAGGTAACGTCCAACCCGGACGCACTGCCAACTCCAACAAGAGAGGAAACCACGGGTGACAGCACTAACCTAGGACCACCAGAAGAACAAAAGCCCCTCCCTCTTGATCTTCAGCAACACTGCTAGAGTCAGGGGAACCAGCATAAAAGCATTTAACAGGTCCCTCGGCCAAAGAAAGGACATCGCATCCACTTTCCATGCGTCTGGACACAGCCTATTTGCGCAGAAAACAACGGGTCTTGGCATTGTCCGGAGACGCAAATAAGTCCATCACCGGACACCCAAACCTCCTCTGCAATGTCCGGAGCATCAACCGGGTCAGAGACAAAGACCCCATGGAGGGAAAGACCCGGCTCAAACAGTCCCCATTGACATTCTCCCGACCAGGGAGATCAATCGCCGACAGGGACTCCAGATTTGATTCCGCCCAAGAACAAATCAGGTGACTAGGCAACTGAGGGAATAAACTCTGCAACCCCCCCTGGTGATTGATGTAAGTTATGATTACCTGGTTGTCCGTCTGGACCTCAACATGGTGACCCACCAGTAGGGCAGAGAAAGCCAAGAGACCCAACTGAACAGCCTTTAGTTCTCTGCAATTCGAGGAATAGGACATCAGATCCTGTGACCGCTTGCCCTGCGCCGAGGTATCGCCCAGAGTAGCCCCCCCAGCCCAAACCGCTATCTTCCGTCTTGACCACACGAGAAGGAACACTCAGAAATGGATGACCCCAGGACAGATGAACGTCGTCCAACCACCAACTCAGATCCTCCCTCACCTGGGCTGACACAGGAACCCCTTGACTGAATTCCTGATCACAGGGGCGCCAATGAAACAGAATGTGGTTCACAATAGGACACAAATGAAGACAAGCCCACGGAACTACCAACAAGGAGGCGGACATCAGACACTGGACCCTCAACCACAATCTTACAGGAGGACAAGTCCCCGACAACAGGGATCGAATAGCAGACACCAGAGTCAATTTCCGAGCAGGAGGCAGGAACACCAACCTTAAATGAGTCTTGAAGTGAACCCCAGTGTATTTCAGACCCTGAGAAAAAACCAGGCAGGACTTCTTGTGATTCACTAGAAAGCCTTGATCCTCCAGGACCCGGCAAACTTCCTGGACATGGAGCTCCACCTTAGAAAGAGAAGAAGCAGAAATCAACAAATCATCCAGGCACGCAAGATCTTAATACCTCGCCCATGTAAATGACCCATCAGAGGGACCAGAACCTTACTAAAGACCCGTGGTGAAGGACACAGGACAAAGGGCAATACCTGGAATCGAATTTGTTGACCTAGAATATAGAATTGGAGAAATGTCTGAGAGTTCAGATGGACTGGCACATGAAGATAAGCATCCTGTAGGTTCCTGGAGGCCAGAAAACCCCTGTGACTGATCAGAGGAAGGATCACCTGCAAGGATACCACCCTGAACTTCAGGGGAGGAATGACCCAATTCAACCACTTTACATCCAAAACAGGTCTGAGGTCCCCGGTACGCTTTAGCAACAGAAAGAGAATAGAGTACACACCCATTCCCTGCTGATCCATGGAAACCAGAATGACAGCGCTCTTTGCCACCAGACAACGGACGCCCTCCAACAATAGCAATCATCTTCAGAGAGTCCCTGGGGCAAGGAGTGACCTGAAAACAGTCTGGGGGAGTCCAGATGAATCCAAGGGAAAAACCTTCTGACACCACCTGAAGAACCCATTGGTCTGACACAGTATGCTTCCAGGTGTCCAGAAAGAGAGAGTGACTGTGAGTGGAAAGAGACGGCTTTTGTCTTTGTCTAGCAAGACCAAAAGTGACCCACAGAACCCACAGGACTCACTACCGGAGCAATCCAGTCATGACTTGGAGGGGGCAGAAGAGGAAGAAAATTTGTCAGTGAACCAGGATTTGTCAAAGGAAGGAGCACCCCGGCCCCGCCCCTCTTCCACAAAAAGGCTGAGGAGCCCGACCTTGACGGGCAGGACCAAAGGCCCTTCGAGCACCAAAAAAGACGGCAATGCCCAGCCCTCTCAGGAGCCATCAGTTTACGATCCTCCACAGACTTTTTGACCATTTCCTCCAAGGGGGCGCCAAATAACTTCACACCAGAAAAAGGGATCTTCATGAGCAAACCCTTCTGCACAGAATCAGCTTTCCATGATTGGAGCCACAACTGGCAGGGACAGCCAGAGAAGAGACCGCAGTTAAGCTGCTGACCCCAAAAAATCAAAGGAAATGTCAGAAAGCAGACAAACCTGCTGTTCCATAAGAGCGATTCAGAAAAGGGGGTGGTGATGGACAGAGTTTCTGAATTAAGCAGAATACTCTTACCCAGTCAACAGATCAGGGCTTGAACCATCACCGTTTTTTAGCTCACTGCACCATCCCAGCTCAGAACCTGGCTACATGCAAATTAGTCTGTCCCTGTCCCAGTGCATCATGGGAACAGGGCAAACCAAACTACCAAGCCAATTCTTTCACTGGGAAGGAAAAAAAGCTTCCGGGGACCGGTTTCTGGCATTACAGCCGTCATCGGCCGGGCTTGCTTGAATCCTGATGGTGCAATGAGCAAGGGACTCACATCTGAGCATACCCTTCCACGCTTATGGTGGACAAAACAATTCAGAAAAGGGGGTGGTGATGGACAGAGTTTCTGAATTAAGCAGAATACTCTTACCCAGTCAACAGATCAGGGCTTGATCCATCACCGTTTTTTAGCTCACTGCACCATCCCAGCTCAGAACCTGGCTACATGCAAATTAGTCTGTCCCTGTCCCAGTGCATCATGGGAACAGGGCAAACCAAACTACCAAGCCAATTCTTTCACTGGGAAGGAAACAAGCTTCCGGGGACCGGTTTCAGGCATTACAGCCGTCATCGGCCCGGCTTGCTTGAATCCTGATGGTGCAATGAGCAAGGGACTCACATCTGAGCATACCCTTCCACGCTTATGGTGGACAAAACAATTCAGGAAAGGGGGTGGTGATGGACAGAGTTTCTGAATTAAGCAGAATACTCTTACCCAGTCAACAGATCAGGGCTTGATCCATCACCGTTTTTTAGCTCACTGCACCATCCCAGCTCAGAACCTGGCTACATGCAAATTAGTCTGTCCCTGTCCCAGTGCATCATGGGAACAGGGCAAACCAAACTACCAAGCCAATTCTTTCACTGGGAAGGAAACAAGCTTCCGGGGACCGGTTTCTGGCATTACAGCCGTCATCGGCCCGGCTTGCTTGAATCCTGATGGTGCAATGAGCAAGGGACTCACATCTGAGCATACCCTTCCACGCTTATGGTGGACAAAACAATTCAGAAAAGGGGGTGGTGATGGACAGAGTTTCTGAATTAAGCAGAATACTCTTACCCAGTCAACAGATCAGGGCTTGATCCATCACCGTTTTTTAGCTCACTGCACCATCCCAGCTCAGAACCTGGCTACATGCAAATTAGTCTGTCCCTGTCCCAGTGCATCATGGGAACAAGGGCAAACCAAACTACCAAGCCAATTCTTTCACTGGGAAGGAAACAAGCTTCCGGGGACCGGTTTCTGGCATTACAGCCGTCATCGGCCCGGCTTGCTTGAATCCTGATAGTGCAATGAGCAAGGGACTCACATCTGAGCATACCCTTCCACGCTTATGGTGGACAAAACAATTCAGAAAAGGGGGTGGTGATGGACAGAGTTTCTGAATTAAGCAGAATACTCTTACCCAGTCAACAGATCAGGGCTTGATCCATCGCCGTTTCTTTGCTCACTGCACCATCCCAGCTCAGAACCTGGCTACATGCAAATTAGTCTGTCCATGTCCCAGTGCATCATGGGAACAGGGCAAACCAAACTACCAAGCCAATTCTTTCACTGGGAAGGAAACAAGCTTCCGGGGACCGGTTTCTGGCCTTACAGCCGTCATCGGCCCTGCTTGCTTGAATCCTGATGGTGCAATGAGCAAGGGACTCACATCTGAGCATACCCTTCCACGCTTATGGTGGACAAAACAATTCAGAAAAGGGGGTGGTGATGGACAGAGTATCTGAATTAAGCAGTATACTCTTACCCAGTCAACAGATCAGGGCTTGATCCATGACCGTTTTTTAGCTCACTGCACCATCCCAGCTCAGAACCTGGCTACATGCAAATTAGTCTGTCCCTGTCCCAGTGCATCATGGGAACAGGGCAAACCAAACTACCAAGCCAATTCTTTCACTGGGAAGGAAACAAGCTTCCGGGGACCATCAGGATTCAAGCAAGCCGGGCAGAGGACGGCTGTAATGCCAGAAACCGGTCCCCGGAAGCTTGTTTCCTTTCCAGTAAAAGAATTGGCTTGGTAGTTTGGTCTGCCCTGTTCCCATGATGCACTGGGCCAGGGACAGACTAATTTGCATGTAGCCAGGTTCTGAGCTGGGATGGTGCAGTGAGCTAAAAAACGGTGATGGATCAAGCCCTGATCTGTTGACTGGGTAGGAGTGTTCTGCTTAATTCAGATACTCTGTCCATCACCACCCCCTTTTCTGAATCGTTTTGTCCACCATAAGCGTGGAAGGGTATGCTCAGACATGAGTCCCTTGCTCACTGCACCATCAGGATTCAAGCAAGCCGGGCCGAAGACGGCTGTAATGCCAGAAACCGGTCCCCGGAAACTTGTTTCCTTTCCAGTAAAAGAATTGGCTTGGTAGTTTGGTCTGCCCTGTCCCCATGATGCACTGGGCCAGGGACAGCCTAATTTGCATGTAGCCAGGTTCTGAGCTGGGATGGTAAAGTGAGCTAAAAAACGGTGATGGATCAAGCCCTGATCTGTTGACTGGGTAGGAGCGTTCTGCTTAATTCAGATACTCTGTCCATCACCACCCCCTTTTCTGAATCGTTTTGTCCACCATAAGCGTGGAAGGGTATGCTCAGACATGAGTCCCTTGCTCACTGCACCATCAGGATTCAAGCAAGCCGGGCCGAAGACAGCTGTAATGCCAGAAACCGGTCCCCGGAAGCTTGTTTCCTTTCCAGTAAAAGAATTGGCTTGGTAGTTTGGTCTGCCCTGTTCCCATGATGCACTGGGCCAGGGACAGACTAATTTGCATGTAGCCAGGTTCTGAGCTGGGATGGTGCAGTGAGCTAAAAAACGGTGATGGATCAAGCCCTGATCTGTTGACTGGGTAGGAGTGTTCTGCTTAATTCAGATACTCTGTCCATCACCACCCCCTTTTCTGAATCGTTTTGTCCACCATAAGCGTGGAAGGGTATGCTCAGACATGAGTCCCTTGCTCACTGCACCATCAGGATTCAAGCAAGCCGGGCCGAAGACGGCTGTAATGCCAGAAACCGGTCCCCGGAAGCTTGTTTCCTTTCCAGTAAAAGAATTGGCTTAGTAGTTTGGTCTGCCCTGTTCCCAGGATGCACTGGGCCAGGGACAGACTAATTTGCATGTAGCCAGGTTCTGAGCTGGGATGGTGCAGTGAGCTAAAAAACGGTGATGGATCAAGCCCTGGTCGGTTGACTGGGTAGGAGTGTTCTGCTTAATTCAGATACTCTGTCCATCACCACCCCCTTTTCTGAATCGTTTTATCCACCATAAGCGTGGAAGGGTATGCTCAGACATGAGTCCCTTGCTCACTGCACCATCAGGATTCAAGCAAGCCGGGCCGAAGACGGCTGTAATGCCAGAAACCGGTCCCCGGAAGCTTGTTTCCTTTCCAGTAAAAGAATTGGCTTGGTAGTTTGGTCTGCCCTGTTCCCATGATGCACTGGGCCAGGGACAGACTAATTTGCATGTAGCCAGGTTCTGAGCTGGGATGGTGCAGTGAGCTAAAAAACGAGGATGGATCAAGCCCTGATCTGTTGACTGGGTAGGAGTGTTCTGCTTAATTCAGATACTCTGTCCATCACCACCCCCTTTTCTGAATCGTTTTGTCCACCATAAGCGTGGAAGGGTATGCTCAGACATGAGTCCCTTGCTCACTGCACCATCAGGATTCAAGCAAGCCGGGCCGAAGACGTCTGTAATGCCAGAAACTGGTCCCCGGAAGCTTGTTTCCTTTCCAGTAAAAGAATTGGCTTGGTAGTTTGGTCTGCCCTGTTCCCATGATGCACTGGGCCAGGGACAGACTAATTTGCATGTAGCCAGGTTCTGAGCTGGGATGGTGCAGTGAGCTAAAAAACGGTGATGGGTCAAGCTCTGATCTGTTGACTGGGTAGGAGTGTTCTGCTTAATTCAGATACTCTGTCCATCACCACCCCCTTTTCTGAATCGTTCCATAAGAGCGAGCGTGGGGAAAATGTCCTCGACCTGGTCTAACAACTCAGCCAAGGATTGGAAATGTTTAAGCAAAGATTGGATGGCATAGGAGGAATAGGCAGCAGCTCTAATGGAAAAATTGGCAGTGGAAAAAATGTGTTTCACTGCACCATCCACCTTTTTATCAACCGAATCAGCCGGGGAAGCATCCTCTGAAATAATAGTCCACTGAGAGGACATGCCCACCATCAAAGAATCTACATTCACAGAGGCAGGAAACTTAACTGCAAAGTCCTGCAAAGGACATCGTTTGGCCAGAAACAGAGGAAAGTTACTCCTATCCACATCCTTCAATTCCATCTTCAACACTCTCAAAACAGAGCAGTGAAGAGGCAACAACTCGGGTTCCTTTCGTTAATACTGCGCAAAGAAATCAGCATCCTCCACTTTCACCTCGGACTCGGGAAACAGCAGGTTGGAACGGATGTGTTAAAGAACATCCCTAAGATCCGACCCCTGCACAAAATAACCTTTATGGTCCACATTTTCCTTCCCCTCTGATTCATAGGAAAGATCAGGATCCCATCTGGCCTTCTTGGAAGGAGGAACAGAGTCCTTGTCAAGTAAGGCAGTCGCCACCGCAGAATTAATCATTTGCTGTATCAACGCATGGGAAGTTACTTCGTCGTGAGAACCAGAAGAACCCTCTTTGGCAGGAAAATCCAATTCAGTATCAGCCCCCATCATAGCCAAACAAAAAATGACCAGCAATACCCCTATGGCAAGCAGGAGTGTTTGAAAAGTGTACCATCACTATGGAAACCATAAAGAGAAATATCTCAGGCCTGCATCAGCACGCCTAAACAATTACGTCACAATACGAGCCCAGAAAAAGCGCAGCATACCAAGCGTTGACCCTCCCAGAATGACGGCATGAAGCCACGCCCCTCCACGTCTACAAAGCCCACGAGGAAAGAGGGAGCCTGCTAGTAACCGGTTGGTTGGAAGAAGCAAGGTTTCTGAGTCCGCTAAAGCAAGACTCGGTAGAACCCTGTGACACAAGTATGCACAAGGAAGGGAACCTGGACACGACTCAAGAGCACTACCGGAGGTAAGAAATTAATAATATACGCCGAGCCCACTAAGCAAGACTCAGAGAATAATCAATGGAATACATAAGCGGGAGGAAGGAAACCTGCGACAGATCCAGTTCCCCCAGTAGGCCAAAAAACAATGAAAACACGTTGAGTCCGCTAAGGCAGGACTCGAATGTGAGAAATGATGAAGAGACACCAAGTCTGCAAAAGCAGGACTCGGCATCCCCAACAATAGATATAGTCGCAGCAAATCCCCACGTCTGCTAGGGCAGGACAGGGGAAAATGCCCAAAGTGCCAAACAAGGGGAAGGAAAAACAAATAAAACTAATGAAAACAGTTCCTCCCCTACTTAGACGGGACCCAAGAGTCCGCTAAAGCAGGACCGACACCCCAACTTACCTGAACAAACAGGAACATGAACAGCGCTCAGAGTAGTGCAGAAACAAAAAAAACAGGTCATGTTGGGACTTTTGTGTTCTTTAATATGATTGGTTGGTGCCACTGGGGGCCATTTTGGAGGGATAGCGAGACTAGTATGTATCTTTTTTTACTTGGAGTTTCTGTAGGAGCAGAATGCTCACTGTTAATTACTGTGGCGAGGAAGACGGACAAGGAGGTAATAACATTTGGGGTCTTTTACCTTGTGTCTTCTTACTGTTAAACCCAGGTCCCAAGATAGATTCCAAGTACACCCTTTTAACACTAGACTATCAGGGAGGGTAGCGAAAGCGATTGATCTAAGGCTAAACCAGGAAGGAGACGAGGGTTAGGCACGCATAACTCAGCAAAGTACATTAATAATAATTTCCTGTGGTCCACTGAGGTTCTTTGATGTGGGCAAGTACTAAGGCCTTCACCTGCCCAACATTCAAGTGCGCATGCAAACAGGTTGCTTCAAAGCCGGCACAGCAAGATGCTTCAACGTGTGTTGAGCCACACTGGGAGATTACACAGCAGCGCAACCATTTTCTGCAGCTCATGCAGAGTTTCCAGGAGATGTCAACAATGATCCATTGTCCCAGAAGGTCAGAAGAGCACGCCTAGCAGGAGCGCTGATTGTCTCTGCACACAAAGGGGCCAAGGGTTCAAAGGGCATGAGTACATGAGCTCATTTGGGCCTTTTGGGCCTCTAGTTCTTCTTTATGGCCGTCACAGAAGTGGAGATTGCTAAAAGCACCATAACTTAAAACTCGCCAATAATAGTTAATATTTTTTATCTCCAGGAGTGATTACAGCCGCCTGCCTTGTAATATTTTCCAGATATAATAGGTGCCAGCACCCCGATAGGGCACAGGCAGCAATAACCAGGTAGAACATAAATCCATGTGTAACACTGGAAGTGCCAGGGACAAATGACCCTCCCTGGGCCCAGGACAGCCCTGATGGAGACAGCTGATTCTAGCCCTTCTCAGGGCACTTTTATGACAGCTGGGCTGCTGATCGCTGAAGGCAGGATCTCTTCTGTGGAGGTGCAGGGTAACTCCCTTCTCCTTAGAGGGAGTAACACTCCTCCATGCAATACAACTTATCTCCTAGCAAGGTTTTGGCCCAGGCACACTTCCAACCCTGAGATGGAAGCCAACAATCAGAGATTCTAGCCATGGAGCGCACCCATCTTTCCACCGGCACTGGTTGCGGTTCCTTTCTGGTCAGTGACAAGCCCTGGCACCTTCAGCAGGCAACTCCCTAGTTTTCTATCTCCAGAGGTGACCAATGGGCTCTGGTTGGAGGCCACCAAGCGAAGTGTCCATGGCCCCTGTGTGAAGGCATCACTCAAAGGGCATGGACGCTTGGAGGCTTCCTCCCCGCCAGGCTGCGCCAGCTCAGCCACTTTATTTGGAGGCCTAGAGAACTCAGCCGCTTCTATTGTCAAGCATCTTTGGGAAGGAAGCCAGGAAGAGGGGGCAGAGTTAAGAGTGCCCTGGCATGGAACAAGAAGCTAACTTCAAAGGAGGAGGGTGACACCCTCCAACAGGATACTGATACCACTGAAGTGAACCTCGGTCGGAAGGAGGGTCAGGACTGTACCATTTCAGGTGTGGGGATGGAAATATGGCTTGCATGTCTCTGGAAAGAATGCAGACCTTGCCTACGTTCAGCTGCTGATAAAACCAGGCTATGTCTCTTCAGTTTTCTTTGTGCCTAATTAAACACAACATTCACAAATGTGCAATGAGAGCCCCCATTGTAAAAGATTTGAGATGCTGGAGGTGGCTTTGAGGTCAGGCAGGACATTCAAAGGGCACTCCCCTTTGAAGGGTGACTACTGTCCTCTCGCGAAGTTGGGACAGACAGGCAGGGGCGTAACAAGCACCCCGCAGCCCCTAAGGTGCCGGGGCCCCCAAGTCTTCAGTTCATCGGTAGAGAGCTGTGGCAAGTTTACTCTAAGGCAGCTAAAGCAGCTGCAGTGTGCAGCCTGCTCTACGCTCCGGTAACACAGGTAAGAGTTACCAATACACCTAGGTTACAGGATTTACAGGACCTTCACTATTAAAGTTTTTGTTTTTCATTCCGGTATGTCTGCTGCTGAAAGTAGCTATTACAGCCATGTGAACTTTTTGAAGAAAACAAGTAGGAATCAGCCTGGAAACAGACTCCCCCATGTTATTCCTTTAATACCTACTCATCATTATTTCTGTTCCCCCAACAACAATTCAGCAATGAAATTGGGCACTTCAGCGCTGTGGTGTCATCGTGTACGAATCTTAGATCCCAGCTCCTCCATGCAGAGCGGCAGTTTTTGTACATCGCTCCCCACTGGGAGGCGGAGGTTATCCCGGGTCTCATCACCCTCTCCAGAGCTCTGGTGCCCTTCTCATGCCCCTAGCTCCCGTCAGGAACCAGTCCTTGCAGATGTCGCACTCTAAGCGGCTGACATCGTAGGGCTGTCGGTGCATGGCGTACGCCTGCAGCAAATCTTCGCGAGACCTAACTTTATGGACATACTACGCAAATACGGCAAAATGTGAGCATAGAAAAGGGACATTCATTACAGGTCGACCAGACAGGCAGCTGTACTGCATTACGAAATTTACGGCATTACATTTGGGAGAGAGGGGAAGCACCAGAAAACAGACGGTGTCCACATGGAAATATTACTACTTCGGCATTGATTAGTAGCACTGGTACCCAAGGAGGCATGATGCCTGTTATGCGTGATTTTGCATTTCAGTGCGGTGATGCGGATCACCACACTGAAATGCGTTAGTCTAACACCAGATGTGTGGTACTTGGCAGGGCTGAATTAGGTGGTGTGGATTTGGACAAGCTGTGCACGCTAAGGCTTTTATGTCATGTGATATAAAGTGGATGTTTGTCTATTTTCTTTGTAAAAAAAATGTGGGCAGTTTTGTTTACCTTCCGGTACATTTCTGAACAATTTGTTAAGCTAAATTCTATTGTTGCATTGTGTGCGCATCCAGGGAAAGAACAAGTGTCAGGCAGACATGCAAAAAATCATCCTACGTCTCAGTATTAACTTCCACAGGAGGTATGAATTAGTGGGGTACATAGTGTAAATTAACGTAGGCGTGAGGAAACAAAAATTGGACCCTTTGTACATATAATATCATTGTGGACATCATGCAGAGGATGAAAAGTAGGAGGAAAGGCTTTGATGCCGTAAAGGCTAGTAGGAAGAACTGTTTTGGGGTGGTCAGTTGAAGAGATTGTTTAACATGTTTTAAACTACTACAGTGGCATTGGGGAGGGCAGCAGCTGCAAGGCTCTGTCTTTACTGGTAGGCAGTGGTTAGATGGGGACTGGCCATCAGTCTTTCTGTCGGTGGTGGACATGGGAGCAGTGAGCAGCGGTCACAGGTTCGGAGTGACATCCGTGGGGTGGTTTTAAAGGCGGGCGGAAAAGCATAACTGCCGGTTTCGTAGGGGTGAGCGTAGAGTTAATGAATGCATTTGTAGCAGGCACGAAGGCAGATGTCTGTGTTTGAAATTGGTCAACTGAGCGGGCTTCTCTTAAAGGTGGATCATCAAGTAGTAAATCACCCAATGAAAGGGCGGATGTGACCAATGGAGGAACCAGAATCCTTTTTTTATGGCTGGGGTGAGCCCCTGCAGTATGGCGGGTCGCTGGCCTGGGAGCTCTTGACTGATGTGGAGAATGAAATGGAATTAAATTAAATGAAAATTACACTTGTATAGCGCATAACTACCCGGAGGCCTCGCAGCGCTTGTGATTGATTGCTTATGGCGAGCTCGGGGTAGTTCAGCAGGCTTTAGCGAGAATGGGGGGCCCCCTCCATGTACTTTGCAGGGGGGCCCCCTTAAGTTTCGTTACGCCACTGCAGGCAGGCAGTGGTGCAGCATTCATTCCAGTGGGAATGACAGGCCCTTTTTGCCTGTCGTCTTTAAGTGAGTTATGCCTTCTAGCTTCTCCTGTTAAAACGCCTGCTAGTCTCCCTCAGCGGGTCCTTCACTCCATGAGTATGAGGTACGGGTTGGCTGTGTGTGCCACTTTGTGTTGTTAAGCTATGGTGCATTTAACATTGAGCGTGTGTGTTTTACTGGTTGGACACAGGAATCGACCTTGGGGTTCCTTCAGTGCATAATTCTGAGCTGGTGCTTACTGGTGAGGACCATGAGCACTTATTTTGGGAGAACTGCACTTATTTGTCAAAATTGGGGGAAAACACAAACATCAGAAACACTGAAAATGAGCTGCAGGCCCCAGAGGGTTACTAAACCTTCTCCGAGAGATGTTGTCTGCGGTGCAGAGCAGGAATATCGACACAGAACTATCGTGGAACAACAATATCACCGCAGAAATATCGTTTGGAAGAAATATCGACCACAAAAATATAGATGACAAGAATATCGACTGACAGGTAAGTAATATCGACTACAAAAATATTGACGTAATAAATATCGTTTACAAAAATATAGTTTACTAAAATATCGATTTTTTAATAATGTTATGTACTTTAGTGTTTTAATAAGAATTGTTTGTCATTTTATTATGTTTTAGAATTTTTCTACTTATTAATTTATTTTAAGTTTAATTTTGCGTTATTAGTTCCAAAGAGCGTTTTGGGTTTATAGGGGAATAGGGTGGGAAGTAATTTAATTATGTAAGATAATTTATTAATTAATGTGTTAATTTATTAATTAATTATAGTTTAATAATTAGTTGTTAATTAATTTCAATTAGTTAATTAATAATTAAGTATGTTAATTATTTAATTTATTTTAGGTGTGTGTTGTGGTGTTTATATATGTAAATGGTGTGAAGGGTGGTAAGTAATACATTTTTTATTGATTAATTATTATATAGTTTAAAATTAATTTCTATTAATTATTTAGTCATTATTAATTGTAATTGTGTAATATTTTAGATGTGTGTTGTGGTGCATATATGTGTAAATGGTGTGAAAGTTGGTAAGTAATTAATTGTTTCATTAATACACAATAAAAAATACATTTAAAATAATGAATTAGTAAATATTAATAGGAATTGTGTAATTAATTTTGGGTGTGTGTTGTGGTGTATATATGTGTAAATGGTGTGAAAACTGGTAAGTAATTGTTTATTTAATAAATAATAATAAAAACAAATTTAATTAGTAATTAATAATTGTAATTGTGTAATTAATTTTAGGTGTGTGTTGTGGTGTTTATATGTGTAAATGGTGTGAAAGCTGGTAAGTAATTAATTGTTTAATTAATAAATAATAAAAAAATATTTTTCATTAAATAACTTGTAAATATTAAATGTAATTGTGTAATTAATTTTAGGTATTCGTTGTGGGTTTTATAGTGCTAAATATTTTTTTTAAATCTTTGTTAATAATAATATATTTATATTTATATATTAATTATGTTAAAAATAGAAATTAAATTTATTGAAAATGTTAATATTTTTATTTTTTATTGCTTTGGGATCCTGCGCTTTCCCTACTGTTGCACTCACTGGAGTGGGAATAGTAATTTTTACCTCAAGCTATCCAGCGCTTTCCATACTTTTGCACTCACTGGAGTGAGAATAGTAATTTTTACCCCTCTACTATCCTGAGCTTTCCCTATTGTTGCACTCACTGGAGTGGGAATAGTAATTTTTACCCCTATGCTATCCAGCGCTTTCCCTACTGTTGCACTCACTGAAGTGGGAACAGTAAATTTTACCCGTACGCTATTCAGTGCTTTCCCTACTGTTGCACTCACTCGAGCGGGAATAGTAATTTTTACCCCTACGCTATCCAGCGCTTTCCCTACTGTTACACTCTCTGGAGTGGGAATAGTAACTTTTACCCCAACACTATCCAGCGCTTTCCCTACTGTTGCACTCACTGGAGTGGGAATAGTAATTTTTATCCCTATGCTATCCAGCGCTTTCCCTACTGTTGCACTCACTGGAGTGGGAATAGTTCTTTTTACCCCTACGCTATCCAGCGTTTTTCCCTACGGTTGCACTCACTGGAGTGGGAGTAGTAATTTTTACCCTCCCGCTATCTAATGTTTTAACTATTCATGTTTTTATTTAGTTATTAAATGTATGTATTTTTTATAGATTAATGTTTTAATTAAATATAGAATATTTTAAATATTTTTAATTCTTTTTATTTATTCATATATGTTTTTATTTTATTTTTATGTAATTAATAAAGTTTACACATTAAATAAAGTTAATAGTTAATAAAATGTATTTAAGTAAATATATGTATATGAACACTTTTTTGTGTTTATATTAATTACATTTAGTTTATTTGTTATTAGTTAAAATATATATTACAATTATTTTAATTTGTTAATAATAATATTAATATTTAATTAATTTAATTTAAGTTATGTTATTTTTTAAAGTCGTTATTTTTTACATCGATATTTTTACATCGATATTTTTGAGTCAATATTACTGTACTTACCTTTTTAAGTATAGGGAGGCGATATTTTTGTTATAGATATTTTTACATCGATATTTTTTTCATCGATATTTTTGATATTGATATTTTAACATGGATCCGTTGTCTGCATCTGAAATCTGGAGGTAGAAGGGTGAAGAGGGACATTCATTCTTGAGACTTACTTGAGAGTAAACGCTAGACTTTCTTCTGCCTCCCACAGCCCAGTCCCATACCCCCCCACCCTACCACCTTTCCCCAAGGTCGTCACCAGAATAAGGTTTCAGAAGCTGGACGATAGGGATGCATTTTCATTCACTTTGAAGTTTAGCTTCCTGTTTCCGGGTTAGGCACTCCCAACTCCACTCCTTTTCCTGCTGCATTTCGTGGACAAAGGCGGTGGCTGAACTAGTCTGGTTTTATACACAAAAAATCAAGATCTGTTTGAAATCTGCCCTAAATAGCGATCCATATTTCCAAGACCTGATTGGCAGAACCCCATACAATTTGGACATTGCAAAGAACTGATTGGCGTATGAATACCAATTAGTTGCTTACCTGAGAGAACTAGAGATTCTCATGACTAGTGACAGGACTTGCAAGACAAATTTGTGCCACAGCCAGGCTCCTTGATTTGTGGCTTTATTTTCAATTTGGGGAAAAACCTGAGACAAGGCCCTGTAAGGAGAGCAGTAGATACCCTGAAGAAGGGGGTGGGGGGAGTATGCATGAGGAAGGGGATTGCTGGACTACATGACAGATCCATCAGCCCACCTGCCTAGTGACCAGGAGCTGGACAAGGGACCTGGATCACGAACCATGCTGAAAGTGGATCTACCTTTAGGAAAGAGGTCAACTTGCTGTTAAATGGGATTGTGCTACTGGAAGAGGATGATATTTAGAATCGGAGACCACAGCTGTGCATGAAGGACAAAGAGCTGAAATCAGTGCTATATGTGGTCCAGGGGGAAATCAGCTCCAGAGGATCCCTTTGTGGTGACCCCTCTTTGGTCTTACACTCCCTTCAGGTCAAGTGTTAACAGTTATACGTAATGCTCAGTTTGTGGTTCAATAGTGAGGTGGAACCAAAACACCAGAGGTAAATCATTTTGTGTGTCTCATTTGGAACCTAGTCAAACCTGATTGTTTTTGGTTCCCTATCCCCCAAACCAATTTACCCAACAGACTCCTAGGTCAAACAAAGATCTTGGCAGCTTCACGCAGTCCGTTCAATTTGAATAGCCATTCACACAAAGCGATTCCTAACGCCACCCAGGCAAACACGCATCCAGCTCCTCACTCAGCCTGCTCCACACTTACAAAGTATACACAGACTGTCAGGCGCTAAACAACGCGCCTACTTCACGAAAAGACTACAATTTCCATGGTCCTTGCCGGTGCAGTGGGCGGGGCCATTTTGTCATTACCGGCGTGCGCGAGTCTTGGGTGCGTGTCATTCTGTCTAATTTCGTTGCTGTGAGGAATCACGGATTTCTGGTTCCTCGATTCTTGCATTGTTTAGGTTTCTGCCTGTCTTTGGGGTTCGGAGGCGCTCCTCGCTGAACCCGTGTTGGTAATGGACAGTCTTACTAAAATGGGCCATTTCATCCCCTGTAAAAACCTGCCCACAGCAGGCCACACGGCTCAGTTGTTGGTATCCCATGTTGTCAGATTGCATGGCCTTCCAAGAGTTATTGTGTCGGACCGAGGGCCGAAATTCATAGCCAGGTTCTGGAAAATGTGGTGTAAGGCTCTTCAGATTGAAGTTGCCACTTCAACTAGTTTTCACCCTCAGATGGATGGCCAAACGGAAAGGCTGAATCAGACCCTTAAGACCTATCTCCGTTGTTATTCGAGGAAGGCAAGTGACTCTTGGGTATCCATGCTATGGTTCGCAGAGTTGTCGTACAACAACGCTTGGCACAGTTCCATATAGGAATCTCCGTTCAAGGCTAATCATGGGTTCATGCTAAGGTCCTTCCATTGTCCATTCCCTGTGATGTGGGGAATCAGACTACTGTGGCATCTCAGTTTGAGGTTCTCCGAGTGCTGCATGCAAAGGAGTGAAAGAATCTGGAGCGGGCCAAGAGACAATACAAGACCTGGGCCGATTGTCACCGTCAGGATGGCCCAGTTTACCGTCCTGGTGTTCGGGTGTGGTTGTCAACTAAGAACATTTGATTCCGGTTTCGCAGCACCTTACATCCCAGATTCATTGGTCCTTATGTTGTGGTGCGTCCTGTCGGCTCTGTGACTTACAGGCTGAAGCTGCCTGCTTCTTTGCGCATTCATCTTGTGTTTCACTGCAGTTTGTTGAAACCTCCGATGGGGGCTCTGAGGATGACTGTTCCGCCAGTGGTTTGGGATGGGAAGCTGGAGTATGAGTCGCAAAAGGTGTTGGACTCTAAGTTCCGTTGTGGCCGTTTGTGGTATCTCATCGCATGGAAGGGCTATGTGCCGGAGGACGACTCATGGGAACCTTCCTCGAACGTCCATGCGCCCAGGGCTGTGCGATAGTTCCATGCTCACTGTCCGTACAAGCCTGGTTCTAGGAGGTGCTTGGGAGGAGGGCGTACTGTCAGGTGCTAAACAAAGCGCCTACTTCATGAAAAGACCTCAATTCCCATGGTTCTTGCCGGTGCAATGGGCGGGCCATCCCGTCATTACCGGCGTGCGCGGGCCTTGGGTGCGCGTAATTCTGTCTAATTTCGTTGCCATGTGGACTCACAGATTTCTGGTTCCTCGATTCTTGCCACATTTGGTTTTCTGCCTGTCTTTGGGGTTCGGAGGCGCTCCTAGCTGAACCCGTGTTCCAGTGATCGCGCTTCAATCACAGGAAGAAGTGGGGGAAATGTTGTGGATTAGCTCTGGACTATTATCTCGCTGACGTAAGCGCTGAAACACCCGCTGAGGTAAGCGTTGCGTGTTTCTCAGGCCGGACTGCTATTCAACCTTGTGCTGAGGGAAGCGCTGTGTTGCAAAAGATTACTTGGCTCTTGGTTCTGATATGGTGCTGACGTAAGCGCTGAGACTTGTTTCTTTGTTTGGTTGTTTTCAAGGTTGCTTTTGGGTGTGTAGAGAAAGGGTGCAGGTCTGCTTTCTCATATCACCGCATTGGAGAGAGACCTCTCAGTACTCAGCGAGTATTGGTCAAAGAGAGGAAATATTCCCTACTTCGTATTTTCATTAGTTGTACTTTGTTCCTTTATCTACTTCCAGCAGTCCTCACGGAGAGGGAAAAGACTCCTAGAGGATTACTACTTTATGCTCATTTTTTCCTTTTCATGATTTTCAAAGAACTGTATTGGGAGAGCATCCTTGGATTCCTTATTTATGATTTTTCAGAGCATAAAAGTACTTTCCTTGGGTATGTATGATTATAAGAGTTGTGGTTTATGATTGTCAACAGGAATGATTGGGGTTTAATGAGTTTCACACTTTCTTGTTGTAGGTATACAGCAAATGGTATTGGAGGGCAGAATCTCTATGAGCTGAATGTTGATATACAGGAATACAGACTCCTTCCCGATTGAGTTCACAGGTAATAGGCAGTAATAGCGAGATCATATGAGAGTAGCTAGAGTACCAGGATTTGTATTAACCTTGTATTCTTTTGTTACAGGTATCCTCATCCCCACAGTCCCTTCCCTAATCCCTTTGCCTCACCTGATTGCCTCATTTCTCTGTGTTACCTTATCCAGAGTTGGGGATGTCAGGAGGTGGACCCCTTTGTGCATCGTCTGGAACCTAAGGAGTACACGCGGATCTAAAAGAATTACGCGGACATGACATATCACTCCTTCCGTTTCTGACGAGGTACAAATATGGCGTCTTTAGATGATGTTCTGCAAGCGCTAGTGTTAGTGCAACAGGAATTGGCTGCATCTAAGGGAGAAACGGCGGCTCTTAGAGAAAGGGTGGATCGACAAGCTAGGAATCCATTCAATGCATCACAGTTGACATTCCAAATACAGGTAAACGTGCCCACTCCTATTTCATTGGCTAGTCCTGAGAGGTTTTCTCGAGACCCCTTAAAAATTCAAACATTTTTAACTCAGATTATGTTACACTTTTTGTGTAAACCTGTGCCATTCCTCACTAACCATTCTAGGGTTGCCTTTGCCATTTCGTACATGACTGGAGATGTGGTGAATTGGGCTGTGCCTTTGGTCAAATACGACGATTCTCTTCTTTCAGACTGGGATTCTTTTCGCAGAGAAATCCAAAGGGTTTATGATAGGTAAGCTACCACTTTCTCTGCAGATAGAGAGTTGTTGGAATTGAGACAAGGGAAGCAGGATTTAATGTCTTATTTAACGAAATGTAATTGTCTTATTGCAGAAACAGCATGTCCGGAAGAAAAAAGAATGTCTTTGTACTACCAAGGGTTGAGGGACGACATGAAAGATGTTATTGCCCAGATTGATCCTCAACCTAACACGTATACAGATTTAATGAACCTTACGTTGCGTTTGGATCATAGACTAGCCAAAAGGAGGGGAGAGAGGACTTATAGCCATTCTGAGACAATGGAAAGAGGAACTAGAACCACCGTGTCTCCCTCTGAGCAATACGCTGAACCTATGGAAGTAGAAGCTGTTAGAACTCCGTTATTCAGAACAGAAAGGGAGAATCGCAGGATGTTGCGTTTATGTATGTATGTATTGTGGAAAGAAGGGTCATTTCGTGAGAGATTGTCCCACTAAACCCAAGAAATCAGGCATGTATTATTCCGGTAAAAACGTGGCTGTTACTGCGGTTCTCTGCGTTCTCCCTCAGGAGACCAAGATCAATGGTAGAGTTGAACAACACACTTGCAAGGATTGCAGTTGCCGTCTTTGGCAGGGACCGCGTTGGTCACTTCTGAATTACACATAGTACTGAACATGTTTATTACAGATAGGTCAAGAACTCATCAGATTGGAGTAATGGTGGATTCAGGAGCCACCAGGAACTTTATTGACAGTGGCTTAGTTCAGCGCCTGGAACTCTTGCTAGTTCCTAGAGGAACCCCCAAAAGAGTATTGGCCGTGGATGGAAACCTTTAAAGCCAGGTCCCATCACTGAAGTGACAGAGGAATTGGAATTAGTCAGAGAGGGGAATGACGCAGATTATGTTGAGAAGATAATGTTGAACATAATCGAGGCACCTCAGTATGAGGTAATATTGGGTATGCCTTTGTTGTGGAGTCATAACCCCACGATTGAATGGACAAATAAAATAGTGAGGTTTGAGTCAGAACAGTGTAAATCATCATGTATCCACACTCACAGTACTCATTCATTCATTCATTCATTCATCATTCATTCATTCATGGTTTATTTAAGTACCTGGTGATGCCGTTCGGCTTTATAATGCCCCAGCGACATTCCAATTTTTTTTAACGATGTGTTAAAAGGCTATGTGGACAAGTTTGTGGTTGCCTACATAGATGACATTCTGGTTTATTCTAACGATCTGAAAACACACGTTAGCCTTGTGTCCCAGATATTGCAAAGATTGTTGGAACACAGTTATTTTGCAAGTTGAATAAATGTGAGTTCCATGTGCAAGAGGTTGAATTTCTGGGGGTGGTGTTGAGCCCATCTGGGTTATGCATGGCGGAAAGAAAGGTGCTGGTGGTACAAGAATGGCCTGTTCCACAGAATGTGAGGGAAGTACAGTGTTTTTTAGGATTCTCAAATTAATATCGGAGATTCATCTCTCATTTCTCTCAGCTGGTGTCTCCCCTTACACGGCTGTTAAGGAAAGAAAATCCTTTCTGTTGGATAACAGAGGCCATGGAAGCTTTTGAATATCTGAAAAGGGCATTTACCACAGCACCTATATTGCAACATCCACAAGTAGATGTCCCATTTATTGTTGAGGCAGATGCTGAGGACATCGCAGTGGGGGCTGTTTTGTCTCGAAACGATCAACATACGGGGCAGTTGCATCCTATTGCCTTTTTGTCTAGAAAATTGAGTGTTGCCGAACTCAATTACACAGTAGCAGAGAAACAGTTGCTGGCAATAAAGAAAGCCTTCCAGGAGTGGAGACACCACCTGTGGGGGGCTAAACATCCGGTCACAGTGTACACAGACCACAGGAATCTACAATACATGAGAACAGCCCGACATCTCACCCAAAGACAAATGCGGTGGATGCTGTTTTTTGCAGAATTCGACTTTGTGGTTACCTTTCGGCCAGGTTCTGAAAATAGAAAGGCTGATTCGTTGTCCAGACAAGAGGATGTTCTTGGGCCCAAAAAAAGTGTACAGGAAGCCATCATTTTGCCAGAAAAGGTGTTGTGTTCTATCACGTTGGACAACTTCTTGGTGGAAGTAAAGACACACAAAACCTCTGAGTGGTGGAACAAATAGGCAAATCAAGATACACGGCGCACACTCAAGCATGGGATGCCGTTCTATAAGAACAGACTGTACTTACCCTCCTTGGTTCTCCGACTAAAAGTTTTCAATTGGTGTCACGACTCTGTGATGGCCGGTCATTCAGGGTGTAATAAGACTCAACACCTACTGAAAAGACAGTTTTGGTGGGAACACATGGTTTCAGATGTCAGCATATGGGTAAAACAATGTGACACTTGTGCTCGTGCAAAAGGAAGCATTCTAAAGCGAAAGGCAAACTGGTTACAATGCCTACACCCTCTCAACCATGGCACACCATAAGCATGGATTTTGTTCTTGGCTTACCTTTGGATCAGGTTTGTGATGCCATCATAGTGGTAGTGGACAGTCTTACTAAAATGGGTCATTTCATCTCCTGCAAAAACCTGCCCACAGCAGGCCAAACGGCTCAGTTGTTGTTATCCCATGTTGTCAGATTGCATGGCCTTCCAAGAGTTATAGTTTCGGACCGAGAGCCGCAATTCATAGCCAGGTTCTGGAAGATGTGGTGCAAGGCTCTTCAGATTGAAGTGGCCACTTCACCTAGCTTTCACTCTCAGACAGATGGCCAAACGGAAAGGCTGAATCAGACCCTTAAGACCTATCTCCGTTGTTATTCGAAGGAGACAAGTGACTCTGGGTATCCATGCTATGGTTAGCGGAGTTGTCGTACAACAACGCTTGGCACAGTTCTATAAAAGAATCTCTGTTGAAGGCTAATCATGGGTTCCATGCTAAGGTCCTTCCATTGTCCGTTCCCTGTGATGTGGTGAATCAGCCTACTGTGGCATCTCAGTTGGAGGTTCTCCGAGAGCTGCATGCAAAGGTGCAAAAGAATCTGGAGCGGGCCAAGAGACAATACAAGACCTGGGGCGATTGTCACCATCAGGATGGCCCAGTTTACCGTCTTGGTGATCGGGTGTGGTTGTCCACTAAGAACATTCGATTCCGGTTCCGAAGCATCTTATATCCCAGATTCATTGGTCCTTATGTTGTGGTGCGTCCTGTCGGCTCTGTGGCTTACAGGCTGAAGCTGCTTGCTTCTTTGCGCATTCATCTTGTGTTTCACTGCAGTTTGTTGAAGCCTGCGAAGGGGGCTTGGAGGATGGCTGTTCCGCCAGTGGTTCGGGATGGGTACCTTGAGTACGAGGTGCAAAAGGTGTTGGACTCTAAGTTCCGTCGTGGCCATTTGTGGTATCTCATCGCATGGAAGGGCTAGGCGCCGGAGGTCGACTCATGGGAACCTTCCTCGAACGTTCATGCGCCCAGGGCGGTGCGTTAGTTCCATGCTTGCTGTCCGTACAAGCCTGGTTCTAGGAGGCGCTTAGGAGGAGGGCGTACTGTCAGGCGCTAGACAACACGCCTACTTCACGAAAATACTACAATTCCCATGGTTCTTGCCGGTGCAGTGGGCGGGGCCATCCCATCATTACCGGCGTGCGTGAGCCTTGGGTGTGCCTAATTCTGTCTAATTTCGTTGCCGTAAGGACTCACAGATTTCTGGTTCCTAGATTCTTGCCATGTTTGGGCTTCTGCCAGTCTTTGGGGTTCAGAGGCGCTCCTCGCTGAACCCGTGTTCCAGTGATCACGCTTCGATCACAGGAAGAAGTGGGGGAAATGTGGTGGATTAGCTCTGGGCTATTATCGTGGTGACGTAAGCGCTGAAATACTTGCTGAGGTAAGTGCTGTGTGTTTCTCAGGCCGGACTGCTACTCAACCTCGCACTGAGGGAAGCGCTGTGTTGCAAAAGATTACTTGACTCTTGGTTCTGATATAGCGCTAACGTAAGCGCTGAGACCTGTTTCCTGGTTTGGTTGCTTTCAAGGCTGCTTTTGGGTGTGTAGAGAAAGGGTGCAGGTCTACTTCCTCATATCACCGCATCGGAGAGAGACTTCTCAGTACTCAGCGAGTATTGGTCAAAGGGAGGAAATATTCCTCTACTTCGTATTTTCATTAGTTGCACTTTGTTCCTATATCTACTTCCAGCAGTCCTCTCGGAGAGGGAAAAGACTACTAGAGGATTACTACGTTATGCAAATTTTTTCCTTTTCATGATTTTCAAAGAACTGTAGTGGGAGAGCATCCTTGGATTCCTTATTTATGATTCTTCAGAGCATAAAAGTACTTTCCTTGGGTATGTATGATTATGAGAGTTGTGGTTTATGATTGTCAACAGGAATGATTGGGGTTTAATGAGTTTCACATTTTCTTGTTGCAGGTATACAGCAAATGGTATTGGAGAGCACAAACTCTATGAGCTGAATGCTGATATACAGGAATACAGACTCCTTCCCGATTGAGTTCACAGGTAATAGGCAGTCATAGCGAGATCATATGAGAGTAGCTAGAGTTCTAGGATTTGTATTAACCTTGTATTCTTTTGTTACAGGTATCCCCATCCCCGCTGTCCCTTCCCTAATCCCTTTTCTCTCTTGATTGCCTCATTACTTTGTGTTACCTTATCCAGAGTTGGGGACGTCAGGAGGTAGACCCCTTTGTGCATCATCCGGAACCTAAGGAGTACACGAGGATCTAACACAGACCCTCTATCCACAGGCCATGCAGATGGAGTTAAAAGTATTAGCTAAGGGAGACTAGCATAACTTTTTTAAATACAAGAGTCCAATAGGAAACTGCTCTCTTGAAGGACACAGGTGCAAGATGCTGTCCCTTGCTCTCTGAAGCCATGATGCAATTACTGTCAGTCTGGCAAATCCACCAAGACGGCACTCTCAATGATGACCTTCATGATTTCAGAGCCTTGCTCAGGGGTAAACAGAGAGACCCTCAGTGAATATGTGTGACTTTAGTGTTCAGAGGAAAAAATAATCATAAGAAACAGATTGTAGGAAACCGCGTAGGACAGCCCACATAGGATAGCTTGCCCTCCAGAGCCACACATGGAATCTTTCCATTACAACAGTCCCTAACATCTCATTATCTGAAAGGCCGGCTGGAGACCTGGGTACAGTATGACATGAGACCCTCCACTAATCCATCCCATCAAGAGGTGATTATTTAATTCAACATTAGAGGGTAAAGGAACTTCCAGTAATTCCTTGGTTACTTGCAACAATCTTCATTGCTGTGACTCTTGGTCATCCTCATCACAGCCCTCTCCTCAAGATAGGTTTCTACATAGCTAACAAACTGCTTACTAATAAAGTTTTTTTTAAACAACTACAGTCGTGTTCATTCCATACATTTAATGCTGCGTGTAAAACCCACACAAGCATTCCCTCTTTCAAGCTAATTTAAATAACAATGTCCCGGGTAGAGGAGAGGTGGGATTTTAGAACTGTGACAAGGATGACCCAGATTTTGGAGTAATGGAGAATATAGGTAAGTAAGTTAAGTATTACCTTTTTATTGTTTCAATCTCGTCACCACCCTTATTTCATGAAGACATTGTCCTTTTATGAGATTGCGATATGAGTAACTCAATTAATGCTTAAACAATGTATATTTTCCTAGTAAATTATGAAGAACAGTCTTCATTTTATTAAAGATATGGAGGTGAGTATTTTGTTTTCTAATCTTGCATTTATTTGTATAGCAGCAGTCACAAAGAACTGCGAAACAAACAAATCCCAACAGGCATAGAGAATACTAGTCAATTGGACACAAAACGTAGTTCATAGTAACAACCAACAGGAATACAGCATAACCTATCATACCTAGGTTGACTGAGAGCGGTCTTCTTTTCTTGAGCAAGCAGTTAAAGAGAATTAGTAAACAAAGGAAAAATAGAGAACACAATTGAAATTCCAAAGCAAAAGTGAACAGATCTTGGTAAAAGTCTGTGAATCTAAGTCCCAATAAAGGAGCTTGGTAATCCAAAAGGATAGCTAAAATCCATGTCGGAAGTCTTTAAAGAAGAAGCCTGAGGGGCTGCTGACTCGTCGTTTTGAGGCCGCAGATAGTGGTGCAGATGTAACTGTCAGGGTGGGAAAATACACCAAGTTGTTGCAGTGGGATAATATTTGCCTCCTTGTCTTTCCCTCATAATTTCTTAAGAAAATCTACAAGACTGGAGGCTTCTATTATGCTTGTTTACAATGCAGTATGTACAGGTTTACAATAAAAAATGTGACAAAAACATTGTCATTGGACCAATCAGCTGATCTCAGTATGTCCTCAAGACGGGAACACACCCAGGACGCTTTCGATGCAATGGTTACCCTGGAAGAAAGAGCCCCTAAAAATAGACGTATCAATCCCCTCCAGGGACATGACCCGCTTAGCCCAACATGCAAAGTAGGGAAAGAAACTGGTTTGTGGGGTTTTCTGATGGAAATGAGAAGTTGAGTGTCTGTGGATGTTTTGAGAGAAATAGTATGTTGCTCATAAACTTTGAGGTAATTTCCAACACAAAGTTTTAGTTGATCAGGGAAGTATGGGTACAGCACAGTAGTCACATTTGTTTTATTACGCCTTGTTATAGTAAAAAGCACACCTGCACAAAACTGATTAAAATAATTATAAAAAGCTTCAACATCAGATAGAGGCTTTATTAATATTGGACACAACAACATTGTAAGTTTTGCAGATTACAATTTTAATGAGAGATTTCTACTATCAGGCCAGGAGATAAACTAAAAAAAACATTAACATCCCATCATTGACTATATTTAGGAATAGGAGATCTCAAAATGCTACTCCCTTTAACACGCTTGTTTGTGTATGCTTACCCACCAGTTTTCCAATAATATTAGAATGGTTCAGGGAAATAACTCACCTGTAAACATTTATTGTTCGATAGGTCTTACCTCCACTTGCTTCAGCTGTGAGAAAATTGACAATGTGAGTTATATCAGCCGAAAAGGGATTGAAAGATTTTCCCAGACACCAGCTTGACCATAAATACCATGCTTAGTGATAAGCTTTCATGGTGCCCAGAGCCCAGGATTTATTGACATACTCTGTAGCCTCTGGAGAAATTAATGAGAGAGACTGGGAATTCAAGCTATCTTCAAGGCGGAAAGAGAGAGGGAGTTGTCCAGCACTACATTGTGAAGCTGACCCCATGGGTCCAGGAGGAGTTCATGAAATGATGGTAACGGGACTGGGAAGTTGATTGTTAGTTTGGAGAGGAGGGAACCATAGCTGCGATTGCCAAAAAGGAAATACGATAAAACCAGGGTGGCCTGCTGTCGTCTGGCTAGAGCCAAGACCCTGTTCTCATAAGAAAAGAAGAGAAGGCATTATTGATGCCTTGGGACCAGTCTTGTAAGAAAGCCTCTGAAGCCGAAGCCACGGGGTCTGGGAACCTGCTAAAGAACTGGGGAAGGTGAGAATTGAGTCAGGTCTCAGAAAACTCAATCTGGAAAGGACCCCATTTGTGAAGTAAGGACCTGAAGATGGACAGATGAAGTCTCCAATCGCTTGAATCTCAAAGATAATGAGAATGCAAGTTGGCTATGGTATTGAGGTCTCCTGCTTGAACTGAAATATTATTCCGAAGGACAAAACTCACACAAAGTATTTTCTAGTTCTGCAAGGGGCTTGGATTTGGTACGATCGAGATGACTGAAGTATTGGACTGCGGTAATGTTTTCCATGAGAAGATGGATGGAATAATTGACTCTGTTCTTTCTAGGTTCTGGTTGCACAGGAGCCGGCCAACATCTCTAAACAATTGATGTCCAATGTGGACTCTTCGTGAGATCAGGTACCCCCAGTTCTGATTGGTCCACATCAGGCTCCCCACCCCATCTGACTTGCATCTAATTCTAACACAAGATTAGGGGTATGAGATAAAGACAACCCTGCCATTCCAGGCATCTAAATGGTCTATCCACCACTGGAGCTCTAACTGAACTTCTGAGACTAGAATGATGGAATTGGAATAAGGAAGACCCTTGCAGAGGTGTCGAATCCAGTGGTGGCAGCTGCCAATCTGAAGTGGAGGTGCAGTGCAGGGATGAGGGGAGGTAGGGGATTAATAATAAAGAAAATACAAAAGGCTTACCCGCCACTGGAGGTGCCACCCGCTCCCGGCAGTCCAGGGGACACAGCACAGGCTCTCCACCAAATCCAGACCCTGCTCTCATGCTAAACCCAGCATGAGAGAAGTGCCTGGATTGGAGTGAGCGGGCTGGTGTGTCGCCCACTCAGGCAATCCAGGGAGACAGTGGCTTTTCCCCAACCCAGCTGAGCAACACAACTGGGCTGGAGAAATATAAGTGTGCATGTCTGTTTGGCCGGCCTAAGAAGGCCAGCCAAACTAACATGTGCACTTATAAGTGCTCATCACTCCTTCTCCCTGCCATGGCCCGACCCAGCCCGACCCAAGACTCCATGGCTCAGGTTACACAGGCAGTGATAATTAAAATGATAATACAATTCTTTTATTATAATTTTATTTTTCATCTGCTGGCAGTGGGGCAACGCTCTTCCGCTTACATTGAGGAGTCGCTCCTGGGTGAATCTTCAGTCTTTGGAGGGCTCGATATTGGAGAGGGCCTGGGGTAATGGCCTGGATAGAAGAAGAAAGACGACCGACCATTCTCTCTGGAGATCTGATAAAGATGGAATAACTGCAATGAGTGTGGAGAATCTCTGACTTGATGGCTTTGACCTCTGACAGAGGTAAGTGAAGCGCTGTGCTAGAAAATTGATCAGAAAACCTAAAAATTATATTTGAGTGGAAGGAACGAGAATTTATTTCCCTGTGTTTATGAGGAAACCTAGATCTGAAAGAAGTGAACATGAAAGGCGCATATGTGATTGAAGAGTATGTACGTTTTGGCACATTAAAAGAATGTCGTCGAGTAAATGATAAGTCTGATCCCTTGAGATCAGAGATAACCTACATCTGGTTTCATAAGTTTTGTGAAGCGAAGAGAATTGATGTGTGTTTGCCTGCCATTGGAACTGAAGAAACTTTCTGTGATCGAGATTGTTAGACCTGGTATCTGTTGGTGTGGTCTCCTCTAACCTTTTTGGATGCCGACCTCATGTTCTGACCTTGTTTTGCTAGCCTTAGGACTTGAGCGTGTTTGGCACTGCCTTACAGTGTCAAAGCGTTGTGTTCATCATATACATACTGTAAATCTGTGTGTATATGATTGCCTGATTCAGGTTAGCTGTACGTCCCTTGCCAAGGGGTAAGACCTATACCTGGGACATATTTCTCAAATGCGCCTTCGTTGGCCTGACTCACTGTTTATACCATCCACAGAGGTTGCTCATCAATTATGCCACAGGTTTGACCTGGTGGGGCCTGTGAGCACGGGTTACTGTTACCTGGTTTGGCATTTAAAAAGCTACGTACCAGAGCTTCCCCTGGTGATACAGTGCAGTTTTGGGAAGAAGTTGAGCAGGTGTGTGTATGTGTTACCTGCAAGAGTGATGAATGACACAAAGTGGCGTATTCAGTATGATAGGGCCTGCTTCTTGCATGGGTTATCATGAAGGGGTGTAGGGAAAGCCATTGAGCATTATTTCCTACGGACAGAATAGTACCAGTGCAATGGTTGGTATTGATGAGCTGGTAATGGTAAATCCTCTCCAGTAGTGGAAGTGGGTTCAACATTATGGTAATGGAAAGGCCACTTTGGAAAAGTGGGCATTTCAATGCTCATGGCTCTGTGTTCCTGTCGACCTGTATCCTAATTCACAACTGGATGCTAGGGGGACTGCCACATCTGTGCATTCCTGATAAAAGGCCATAAACTATGGGCTCGAGGAAAACTGCTGATCTCCGACTCTTAGAGAAGGCCTGTGCATTTTAAAGGTGGTCCTTTGAACTGATCGTATCTTCACAGGCCCTTGTGGGTATAACTTCTGTTGGACTAGAAAAATACTTCCGGTCGACTCCTCCTATTAGCATTATGCTTAAGTTAGCATTGACAGCACCATTTTGCACTAAGCCGCCATTTTGTGTGATGATCAAAACTAACTTTTTTCTCATCTTGTCTGCCTCAGCAGAAAGCAGTTTCGATATTTTCTTTTTGTACTTCTCCAAGGCTGTCATTCGTTGTCTTAATGACTACATGAATTTGCCTTCGCATTGCTTCCTTGTTAGATAAGCCTGTTCTCATGCTCACAGTGGCGGGCACGAGGCTGAGATAACATGTACCTGATCCCAGGAGTGCAGCTCCCCTTCTGTGTCTCCTTTGTTAACCTGCTCCAACTGGGATTTTCCAGTTGTGGGTGGGTCTTGCTGGGCATTGGAAATGTATGCGTTAATCAAGAAGGAGGCACAACAGGTCCAAAGCCGGCGCTGACCAGAAATCCTGGTCAACCCATTGCCACTTCAATAACCTTGAAGAGAAAACATCATAAAACTAGCGTGATCTTGAGAAGGGAATCCCCCCTCTCACAGTTAGATACACTTTAGGGCGTGTAGAAACATAGCCTGCACTACACACCCACTAGTTTTAAATACACACACCTCTTTATCAGTCCTGAAGAAAGCCAGCATATTAATAAGGCACTGGCTGAAACATGTTGACACTCTAAAGGACGTGAGAGGTCGTAACCCGCCTCTTACGTCCGACAGCCTTATTTTTAACCGCTGACGGAGGCCCAGTCAATAAAGCTTCTTTACCCTTGGGGTACTGGGACCCCCACCAAGCCGTTTTAATTCACAACTTCACCACCCTTCACCGCACACACAGTGACATACCTGCTCCGCTGTAATCAGGCGTCGTAGCACACCCGGGGCACGCTAGGTGTCACTGGGTGGGCCCGATGATGAAGCATGCCACCAACTAGGTTGGTGGGTGAGGGCTTTCTAAAGACACCCAACAGGTGCCACCACTAATTGACAAAACTAAACTGAGTTACCGTGATCCTAATAATATAAGCATCATACCAACCCCATTCTTAGCTAGTCTCTTTTTGATTAATTGACATTGGAAATGTATAACATCTGACGTAAAGTTGGTGAGGGTCAGTCCCCTCGGTAGCATCTTAGAAGGCTAGTCAACTGGACTCCACTCGAGCGCAATACTAATAAATAACTTGGTTTGTATTCTCTACTGTCTGACCGACTCTTTATTTGTATGGATGGCTGACTGGGTCACTTCCTTCACTATTGGGGCTTTTCCCACTGAATGTAAAGATGCTTTTGGATTTGGAACCATACTACGCTGGTTCGATACTGGTACATTGACACAACAAATCATTAGGGCAGGAGGGACTATCCGCAGACTGGTGGTGCCTTGGAGCTTGTTGTGCTCCAGGAAGGAGGCTATCACTTGATAGATTTTGCCTGGACATTACTGGCCTGCAGCTAAGGGCCAACTTTCATGGCCTGGGTCTTTCAGTACTCTCCAAGGGTTGGTGAGCTGGCCTCCTGTCCATGAGATCCCAAGTACACAAAGGATCTCACTCTCTCCACAAGATCATAAGAACCACATTGGGAGCAGTAGAAGCAGATGGAACTGATTGTGGTTGGGACAAGGACCGGCCTGATATACACCATCATCTGGCTATGTGCACAAAGATCAACAGCTATCTGAGGTGCCAGGACGTGAGGAGTTCCAGGAGTGAGAGGGGGGTTTGCAACATCCCGAGGGACCCGCGCTTGCAACAAGGGGCCCTGTGCTAGCTTGTGTTCCAGAGTGTGTAGTGTCCGAGGGGAACCTGAGCCGGGAGCTAAGACTGTCTTCAGCCTCCAGATTGGGAGGACGACAGTGCCTGACATCTCAGCCTCTGTCAGAGGTCATTTGTTCCCTCTCTCTGGACCCACTCCATAGAGTGCTTTGTTGTGGAAAACACCATGGTGAGACCCAACAGATTTTGTTTGCCTTGTCGGCATCTACAGCTGACTGTCGACGTCCATAGCAGGTCACTCTTCAGCCTGAGGAAAAAACATTTCTCCAGAAGTGGAAGAGCACAAGCTTCCTGGGTCGCAACCTTTTATCCATGGGGGATGAGGAGAGCGATCCTGCACTCGTGCAGGTGGCGTCAAGGACCTGGATTTCTAATCTGGATTGACAAAACTGATTAGCTGTTTCTTTCCATGTTAGATGGTTCTGGCTGTCTAGTCAACAGGGCACCAGCTGGGGCAATGTGAAGCATTGGCTGGTGGAGTTGAAGGACTGAAGAGCTTGGTCATGAGGGGTAGTCAGAGACTTGGAACTGTTTGACCTTTCTGCAATGGAAAATTCTGACAACTGCCTATAACTGTAGAGTGTATATTCAATGTGTGTTTCATTTTGATTTCAATAGAGAAGTTTGACAACTAAATATTACTGTAGAGTGTATATGCAATGTGTATCTCATTTTGGTTTCAGTGTGTGTGTCTAATGGAAAGACAATTGTTTTTATACATATGGTGTGGAGTCTTTTTTTGGCTTATGCAATGTGTTGCGAGGAGGGGTGTTGTGCTAATACTTTACACTTGAGCGCTAAGGATAAGCCTAACGGCTCACTACAAAGCTACCAGCGGGTGAGCACAGGATTTTGGACAATGTGTATCGTACTCATCCTATTTGCAATGGTGGATTCTGACTGGCTTTGATACATCTCAGCCAACCCAAAACCACTGGGTTTATATTTTTTGGGCAGCGATGGGATAGACTGTGGGTTGGCACAAACCCAAGCAACACAGTGGTTCGCTACGACTTCGGTGTTCAATATAATTTTCTTACCTTGGGTTTTCTTTCTGTGTAGCCATTCTAGTTTGGAAACCTTTCTGTGTTCACAACAGCCATTTCTAAGTCAGGAGAGTCAGTGGATGTATCTGCATTAGAGGAGTTTGGGGAGTTTGAACTGAATAAGTTAGAGACTTATATGATACCCCAGCTCAAAGGGTTGATTCTGCAGAGAACTGAAATGTTCTTTTAAAGGCCTCAGCAGGAAGGATGATCTGCAAAAGGCACAGTGAGCCTGGATAAAGGCCAGAAATACAGTTGAGGATCCGAGTGAGTGTGAGGTAGTGGATACTGAGAAGCAAGAACTGTGGGAGGGGTAGCAGTGGCCCCTCTGGGAGTCTATCCAGAAAAGAGCTGGAGGACAGGTGGGAGAAAAGGAGGCTCAAGTTGGAGCGTGCCAAACTTAAGTGGGAAAACTTAGGTGGGAAAGTGAGAAGGCCAAGGTAGCAACAGAAGAAAAGAAAATTATGTTGGCTCAAGAGTTGAGGATAAGAGAGCTGGACGTGAAAGCCGAAGGGCTGAGTCCAGATGGTGGCAGTGTTTCATCTGTGTCTTCGGTTAAACAAATTCACATACCTAAGGGGCTGGTTCCTGATTATGGAGTAGGGGATGACATAGACTGGTGGTTTGAAGCCTATGAAATAGCTTTACAAATGCACAGGGTCCCTAAGGAAGATTGGGGGGGCGAGTTTGTGAAAGCATATTATGCCAGAGAAGAGGGATACCTTGTTGGTTAGAGGGGACTGGGTTCCACCCTAAAGGAGGCTTTGGCCAGAAAATATAGGATGACCCGTGAGAATCACAGGCAGAAGTTCAGGGACAGTGTGAAAATGACTCCCCAGACCTGGGTAGATTGTGTGGATTAATTTTGCAAGGCATTGGATGGTTGGGTAGAGGGTATTAAGGTGGTGGACTACAAGAGGCGGGGATAAGAATAACAGTAAGGAGGTCTTTCCAGGCCCCCAGAGTGAGTCCCCGGGTAAGGATTTCCAACCCCCTGGTAATAAGAAGAAGCAGTTATGTCCAGGTAAGCATGCAGGCAAGGACCCAAGTCTAATATGACCATCCAATCATGTTGGAGTAAGGAATCCCTGAGATGGATGATCATCTCCATCTTGAAATGTTGATAAATTACAAACTGATTGAACTGTCAGAGGTTGATGATAGGTCTCATCTTTTTGTTCTTCTTTTTGTACAAGAAAAAGGGAACAGAAGAAACCTGTGGGGTTGGGAGAGGAGAGTTAAATTACTTTTTTGTGTAGCAGAGACTCTATTTCTAATGAGATGAGACTGGACATTTTGGATGAAAACTTTGGAGGGATTGGAAGCACAGTTTGAAAAGGTGTTGTATAAAGCTCTATAGGTTAACCCTGGACGTTGTTTAAGATCCAGGGATCTGCATTTTGGTTTAAACAAATGTAGTCAGCCCCTACCCTCAGGAAGATGGGCAGAAAAGGGACTCACCTGTGTGGTTATTGTATCTGCAGTTCTTTTGGCCATGTCCACGGAAACTTCTGCATCTTTGGGAGTAGAACTGAAGCTTGTATTCTTGGGAACTGGTGTTGTAGGAGCCTTGAAATCCTCGGTTGCAGAAGTTGCGACCAGTAAAGCGGCTCCTGCCTTTGTCTGCCCTGGCAAAAAACTGTTGTGAAACTACTTTCTTGAGAGACTGTTGAGCCTTGTCAAGGGAGGCAAATGTAGGCACATATTTGCTAAATTCCTTTATGAAAGAATCTGAAAATAAAAGTCCTTCTGCCTTGATTCCATGGTCCATGGTAGCAAGGTTTGCTAACGTGGAATCCAGATTTAGATCTTTTCTCCGTTCATGTGTAAAGGCAAATTTACCATTGCCCTGCATACAAAAAACTATTTGAACCCACATAGGGAAATCCTCAGGATCAACATTAGAGGTCTCTA
Source organism: Lissotriton vulgaris (assembly GCF_964263255.1). Lineage (NCBI taxonomy): Eukaryota > Metazoa > Chordata > Amphibia > Caudata > Salamandridae > Lissotriton > Lissotriton vulgaris. The sequence goes on along the minus strand of NC_141698.1, from coordinate 935,965,043 downwards.
GTGTGGCAGCTTCCGCCATGTAACAAATATGAGACAGTGGCCCTAAAATGTCAGATTCCTTGTACTGGCAGGTAGTCTAGGCTTTGTCAACTCCTTTGTGGGGATCCTTGCTAAATTTAGAAAATAATGTAAGCATTAACGGGTCAATTGTGGGAGTAGCAGAGATATTTGAAGGCAAAGAGTGACTAGGGCATTCAGATTTGAAAGTGTCCCTAGTTTGTTTGTCAAGAGGAAATCAAAGTCTGGAGTCAATAAATCTCCCACATGCTCAGCAGGAAACCATTCCGTGGAATTTGGGTAGTGTATGAGCTTGGGGTCAAATATAGGAACATCTTCTGTGTCCAACACAATTCACCCCCCAAAACGATTGTGTGTGGGCACGACCACCTTTTCCCTAAAATCATCTTTGTCATCATCTGTATCTGGATCAACCAAGTCATTGTCTGAGTCATTAACATTTGAAATGCGAATTGGAGACGATTTGTTAATAACATTTTTTTACTTACATTTACTTTTGGAGGCTGTCACCTCATTCCCCTCATTAATAGGAGGCCTGGGAGGAACCAAATCCTCATCCTTATGTGAGGCAACCTGCCTAGTCACCAGCGCAACGTTAGGTTTAGATTTTGATTGAGCATTAGTAGCTGCAACAGGATATCCCATGTCTTTGCGTTTTCTGCATTCCCCTCAGACTGAACCAAAATCGTCCTAAACATCAGATTCATGACTGAATTTTCAATGTTCTAGGTAACTTTATCCATGGAGGCAGCAACAGCCTGTTCCACAGAGGACTGCATAAAATCATTTAAATTGTTCTTAAAATTATCCCCATCCTCATCATTCTCCTGTAATTAAGAAGAACTATTTAACTACATAATGATATTGGGGGAAAATTGTCGGAGGAAATCCTGACTAAAATAATGGACAAGAGGCGGAAGGAAAGAAGTCCGCACTCCTGGGAGGAACTGATACTCCGAGACTCCGCGTAAGAAGAGCAGACGCTGATCGGAGCTCTAGGGAAAAGGCTACCTGAACTTGAGAGCAATAAAAGAAGGCCCGCAAATGGGAACAAAGAGCAATACAATGTATGAACTCCAAAGAGGCAAACCTGAGGAGGGAAACACCTCAAACGCAGAAGCAAACTGGATAAGGCTGTCGGAGACGCGTAGTCAGCATGCGCCACTCACAACATGCGAGGGATTAAATGGCAACAATACAGCGAGTGTGAAACCAAACAGTGACCAAAGTAAGGCAATAATAACTTAAAGAATGAGAAATACAACCACCACAACAATATGAAGTAGATAACAGTAATGATTAATACTTATCTTGACTGTGAGTAACAAGAAAAGAGAACTGTTTGCAGTCAACATCTGTATTACAGGTTATACTGTATTCCTATTGGTTGTTACTATGGACTATGTTTTGTATCCCGTTGGCTAGTTGTCGCTAGGCCTGTTGGGATTTGTTGATTCACAATTCTTCTTGGCTGTTGGTATACAAATAAATGCAATATTAGAAAGCATAATAAGAGCCTCCGGTCTTGCAATAAAATGTATGTCAAAAAGCATTTTAACATAAATTTTCAGTGATCAAACTTAGAAGGTGTTAGACCTGGTATCCTTAGCATAGTTTACCCCTAACTTTTTGTTTTCAGACCTCCTGTTTTGTTGACTTCTTTTTTACTGGCCTTAGGACTCTGCGCAACTTACCACTGGTAACCAGTGCTAAAGTGCTTGTGCTCCCTATTCAAAACATGGTAATATTGGATTGTACCCAGTTGGCATGTTTAATTCACTTATAAGTCCTTAGTAAAGTGCACTACATGTGCTGCTCTGGGGCTCGATATTAAATGCTACTTATGGGTCTGCAGCACTGATTGTGCTACCCATGTAAGTAGATCTTTACACATGTGTAAGGCCTACCATTGCAGACCCTATGTGTGCAGTTTAAACTGCCATTCCAACCTGGCAAAATAAACTTTTTTCCATTCCCAAACCTTTCTCCTTAATAAATATGTCACCCCTAGGATAGGCCCGGTAAAAGCCCATAGGGCAGAGTGCAATGTGTTTGAGAAGTTTTGCATGAATTGTTAGTGAAAAATGTGTGAATTTGTGTTCGCTACTGTTAGGCTTACCTTTCCCATTGGATAGCATTGGAGGTGCCTTATTGTATTTTATAATTGTAATATCCAAATGGATAGAGATATCCAGTTCATGTTTGGTGTCACTGGAATCCTAATTTTAAACCCCAATTTATGGTGAAATTAATTTTAAATTGCAATTCTGAAAATTCCACTTTTAGAAAGTTGCCATTTTCTTGCCTTAGCCATTTGGTGCCTGCAGCCTGTCTCTGGTCACATGAATGAGTGTTATTGGAAGTTAGGCTTTGTGTATTCCTCCTAGACAGCTACACACAATGTGAGCTTAGGTGTAACTAGATGGGCATTCACTGGCAGGATGGGAGGGAGGAGCTGGGCCCAGCCTCGCTTACACATGAATAGGCTGTTGTCTTTCTCAACACAAAGGGCTGCACATCCCCAATAGTGAATCTGGAGTCAGGCCAGGGAAGGCAGTATGTATGTGCACTTCAAAGGCATGCACTAGAAGCTTCACCCCACTTCAAAGGCACTACTGTGCATAAAAGAAGGACATCAGACACCAACTCTTTAGTACCCTTCTGGACCAGTTGATACTCTGCCAGGATGAAAGACTGCTGTGCTACTATAAGGACTGCCACTCTGCTGGACTGCTGCTCTAAAGGAACTGCTGCCCTACTGTGCTGGCCGGTGGTCCAGTTCCCTGGGTGATAAGGACTGGACCTGCATCTTTTGAACCCAGAACCAGAATGGGCGGTTTCCTGATTTGAAGCCTCATGGGCATAACAGGCTTCAAACAAACTTGCATCTGCACCTCGACTCTGTCATCTGTGAGTCTACCCAGCCAAGTGGTGCTACCCCAGTCCTGGACCCCTGAAAGTGGGTTTAAGCTGCTTTGCTAGCCTCTGTGGTACCAGCAGAACTAATGCATTTCCTTTGCTGTGTGACACAACCCAGAGCAGCACTGATCCATTTCCGCTGCTGTGTGGATTGGACAAAGACTCGCATTGCTGCCGCATCACCTTCGGAACCACCACTGAGCGATTCATCCTCAGCGCAGGCCCTCACATCTCTCGTCGAAGGCAGCCTTGAAGATGATGCCAAATTCTGCATTGCAGCCTCACAGCTCTTCGGAACCGACGCATCACTCTGACTGTGCACCACATCCTCGATGTCCGGCTTCGCTTTGCAAGCCCCATCAACGTGATCCTCGACAATGATGCAGGCCCTCATACTGCAGCCTGGCTACATCTCGGAACCAGCGCATCACTTCATCTGCAGTCACAGCTTTGACGTGGACTCAAGCAATGGTCTGCAAACCAGGATTTTGTTAAGTGGGCCTTATCAGGTCCCTGTAGCAGGCCCACCCTCCATCGCGGTCAGCGTGAGCTTGTGACTTTCCCCTGGTTCCGCACTACCAGATATTCACAGTTGACGCTTTACGCCTTTTGCCACTATTTTCTCTAAAAACTTTCAAATTCAATATCTCCAGGTCTACTAATTGGATTTTTGTTGTTTTGGTCTTGTATAATTTATTAAATTAAGCTCTGTTTTTCTAATTTGTTGTTGGATCTTTTGTGTGGTGTTTTCACTCATTTATGGTTTGAAGTGTTGCAAAAATACTTTACACATTACCTCTAAATTAAGCCTCAGTACTCTGTGCCAAGCTACCAGGGAATGAGCAGAGGATAATTTAGGGTTTGCTTGTGCTTTACTCAGACTAGGATTGTGGTTGTTGCTTGACCAAGGCTCACAGCCCAGTCAACCAATAACCCAATTTGTAACATTTATGGCAGCAGTAGGGTCAGGACTTGTATCTGTGCAGTGCCACAGAGTGATTTGGTGTACACTACCATCCCATATCTAAGACCAATTTGAAATTTAAATTCTACATGATTGGCCTCTTTTTTTCCACATTCTTTCCATGACTGTTGTGAATGAAACCACACTTCCAACAATGGAATTTAAGCTGGCAAACTTGGATACCTACACTGCAGCCCAGCTCAAGGAGTTCTGCAAGGAGAAGGGACATCCTTCAAAAAAACAATACCAAGAAGAGGGAGTTGCAAAAGGCGCTGAGGTCCTGGGTAGAGCATAACATAACATAACATATGTATTTGTAAAGCGCACGTACACACGTGGGCATCTTGGTACTGAAAAATAGATGTTTATTGTTACCTACCTCAATGGTATTCATTTTTTCGAACTCAGAAGAATGAAAGGCTGAGTGGACCCACCGGGATTTAAACCTGAACATGAGATCAAACACAGGCCCCTACAGTGGACACATTAGACCACTGAACCACCATAAACCCATCAGTCAGTGGGTGAAACCACAAAAGGGGATGATATGATGGATGGAAAATAAGAGATCCTCCCTAAGATCCAACCTGTGGTTGAGGGGATGACATGGTCCTGGAGTGGAGACCCCTAGCAGGGCAGGGATCAGTGTCTCTTCCTTCAGCCTATCCCCAGAGGAGCTGACGGAGTAGATGGGGAGAAGGATTCCAAGCTGGGGATGGCCATACTCAGACTGGAGGAAAAGAAACTGACCATGGACGCAGCAAAGGAGATGACTGAGCCTGGGAAGGCCTTGGCAGCAAAGGAGAAGTCTGAAGTCGAGATACCCTTATAGGAGAGGCAACTCACCATGGAGGAAAGAGGAGAATGACCTATGAGCTAAGTATCAGAGAGCTGGACCTCGGAGCTAGGCAGGTAGACTCCAGCAGTAATGTTGGCAGCGCACCTACAGTGCCCTCTGGAGACAAGAGGGTCCATTTCCTAAAGGTCTGGTGCCAGACTTTGTTGTGGGAGACAACACTGACAAGCAATTTGAGGCTTATGTGATTGCCTTATAGATTCACAAGATCCAGGAAAAGGATTAGGGAGCTAGTCTTTGGAGGAATATCCCTAGGGAAGGGTAGGGAGGGGAGGGACACGCTACTGGCCCTTAGTAAGGGATACAGGATAAGGCCCTACCCCAGAAAGGAGACCCTCATCAGGAAGTATGGTCTGAACCTAGAGAAGGACAGACTGAACTTTAAGGACAGTCAAAAACTGGCCCAACAGATGTGGGCTGATTCTGAAACAAAAAAGTGGCAGCCAGGGAACACAATGCAGCACCACCTGGAGAATGAGCCATAATACTACAACCCTATTGCCCACCTCTAATGGCCAGCTGCTCATTGCAAATATTTTACACTGAGAAACAGGGGCAACAATCAACATGTATACTTAAACAAACATTCCAAGATACGACTAGTAGATCCTTTTGATGGGATCAATCAACAAGCTACAGCGCAGCCAACGGTTTTTAACCTTAACAAAGGCTTACTCAGGGCAATTTCATCCATCCACTTGTATCTTCTATAGATTCACAATATACAATCAATAAAACAATGGTCCATTCTTAAGGTATATTAAGGTAGAGTTCTAAGCCGGTTTCAATCAGTCCTTGTCTTCCAATGAAAATCTTAAACCTTGTATAGTCAAGCGACTTACGTAGTAAAAGTTGTGAGATTATGCATTCACACTTGTGGCCATTCTCCATATATTGAATTCAGAAGATTTTTCCCAATGATCAACCTTGTAAAAGGAATCCGGATAAGCTTTGCTTCAAGACTTAAGGGATTATATATATCCGTCCTCTATGGTGCAAACAGTCTCGCGTCATAATCTAAAAAAAACGGACCTGGGTTGATATTGTGGATTCCTTTTCCAAGGCACTGGATTATTGGGTGAAAGGCAGTGCAGTAAAGGATTATCTGGGGCTGTACAATCTGATTGCAAATGAGCAAATGTTCAGTCTTTGTTTTGTGCCCAGGGAGCTTGCTGAGGAGGCGGACCGCTGGGTCAGCACCAGGGTCCATAATAAGGTATCTGGGAGGATCACTAAAAGGAAGGGCCGGGTCCCCATCAGAAGAAGGAGACGAGAACAAACATAAAAACAAGGATTACTTTAAAGGGCCTCAAACTAGTTCCACAGATGTGGACTCCTATCCCCCATCTGCGAAAACTAAGAGATGGTTCACTGGCAGTAAGTCTTCAGGGAAGGCACCCCCCAAGTGCTATGAGTGCCAATAGAAGGGGCACATCACGTGGGATGCCAAGCGTCCCAAGCTGGCACAGCCTCCAACTTGTGGGAAGACACTGGGGTTGGATAGCATAGCATACCGCTTTGTTAATGTTAATGTTAATGTTAATGTTAATGTTAATGTTAATGTTAGTGAGACTTTTAAAGCGCGCGAATACCCTGAGGTGCCTTGGCGCTGGACCAGAGTAATACCTAAAGACAGCGAGAACCCAAAAAAATGCGCCTAGTTTAAAAATACCCAGGTTTTTAATTGTTTTCTAAAGAAAGAGAGGGAATTCAGCCCTCTCAAAGATGCAGGGAGAGCATTTCAAAGTTTTGCTGCACAATAGGCCGTGCTCGGACCTCCCCAGCTAGCAGTGCGAATCTTGGGAACCAGCATTATTCTGGCATTTGTCAATATTAACTGCCTGCCTGGGTGGTACCATAAGAAAAGATGTTTCAAAGGGTACACAGACAAAATATCGAGTTTTAAATTTCGATATACAATTATATCGAAGTTTAAATATCGATGGGACATAATATAGAAGGTAAGTAATATCGACAGTCTTAATATCGATATTAGTAATATCAAAGTTTTAAATATCGATGTCAATAATATCGAAGTAAATAATTTCGATGTTACTAATATCGATTTTTAAATACATTTTGTGTATATTATATTGTATTTATTATGTTTTATTATTTATTTTTAATGTAATTTAATTAAATATTGTCTTTTAGTACTGTAGCGGGTTGTGAGTTTATAGGGGAATAGGGTGGGAAGTAATTTAATTATGTTAAATTAATTATTAATTAGTAGGAATTAATAATTAATTAATTGAGAATTAATTTTTAATTAATTTTATTTAATTGATTAATTGATAAATATGTTCTGTAGCGGATTATGGGTTTATAGGGGAATAGGGTGGGAAGTAATTTAATTATGTTAAATTAATTATTAATTCGTAGGAATTATTAATTATTAATTGAGAATTATTTGTAAATAATTTTATTTCATTGATTAATTGATAAATATGTTCTGTAGCGGGTTATGGGTTTATAGGGGAATAGGGTGGGTAGTAATGTAATAATGTTTAAATAATTATTAATTAGTAGGAATCATACATTAATTAAAAATAATTGGTAATTATATTTAATTATTTTGGTAATTATTTTTAATTAATTGATAAATATGTTCTGTAGTGGGTTATGGGTATATAGGGGAATAGGGTGGGAAGTAATTTCATTATGTAGAATTAATTATTAATTAGTAGGAAGCATACATTTATTTTTATTAATTGGTAAATAAATTTAATTAATTGGTAATTAATTTTACATAATTCATTAATTGATAGATGTAATTTATAAGTATGTAATTTAAACCCCTACGCTATCCAACACATTCCCTACTGTTGCACTCTCTGGAGTGGGAATAGTAATTTTTACCCCTACGCTATCCAACACTTTCCCTACTGTTGCACTCTCTGGAGTTGGAATAGTAATTGTTACCCCTACGCTATCCAACATTTTCCCTACTGTTGCACTCTCTGGAGTGGGAATAGCAATTTTTACCCCTACGCTATCCAACACTTTCCCTACTGTTGCACTCTCTGGAGTTGGAATAGTAATTGTTACCCCTACGCTATCCAACACTTTCCCTACTGTTGCACTCTCTGGAGTTGGAATAGTAATTTTTAATCCTACGCTATCCAACACTTTCCCTACTGTTGCACTCTCTGGAGTTAGAATAGTAATTGTTACCCCTACGCTATCCAACACTTTCCCTACTGTTGCACTCTCTGGAGTGGGAATAGTAATTTTTACCCCTACGCTATCCAACACTTTCCCTAATGTTGCACTCTCTGGAGTTGGAATAGTAATAGTTACCCCTACGCTATCCAACACTTTCCCTACTGTTGCACTCTCTGGAGTTGGAATAGTAATTTTTAACCCTACACTATCCAACACTTTCCCTACTGTTGCACTCTCTGGAGTGGGAATAGTAATTGTTACCCCTACGCTATCCAACACTTTCCCTACTGTTGCACTCTCTGGAGTTGGAATAGTAATTTTTAATCCTACGCTATCCAACACTTTCCCTACTGTTTCACTCTCTGGAGTTGGAATAGTAATTGCTACCCCTACGCTATCCAACACTTTCACTACTGTTGCACTCTCTGGAGTGGGAATAGTAGTTTTTACCCCTACGCTATCCAAAACTTTCCCTACTGTTGCACTCTCTGGAGTTGGAATAGTAATTGTTACCCCTACGCTATCCAACACTTTCCCTAATGTTGCACTCTCTGGAGTTGGAATAGTAATTTTTAACCCTACGCTATCCAACACTTTCCCTACTGTTGCACTCTCTGGAGTGGGAATAGTAATTGTTACCGCTACGCTAACCAACACTTTCCCTACTGTCGCACTCTCTGGAGTGGGAATAGTAATTTTTACTCATACGCTATCTAAAATGTATTTTGCTTTTTTATTAGTATTATGTTGTTATTAATTGTTATTTATGTGAATATTTTATGTAAATAAATGTATTAGTAATTTATTACATTTTTCTTTGTTTTTAAGTTATGACAATAATTAATTTAGAGTTATTATTAATGAAAAATATATTATGTATTATATATTTATTAATATTCATTTGTGTTACATTATGTGTTAATTTTAAATATTATTGTACATTTTTAAATATGTTTATTACATTTATAAGTACTATTTTGTTAATTTTACATTTTTATTATATTTAAAAAAAAATATTTTACAAAAAACAATATTTTTGTCATTCTATATTTTATTTTCGATATATTTGTACTTACCTTGTTAGGGATAGGATTCCTATATTTTTGACTTTGATATTTTTGTTCCAATATTTTTGTATATCGATATTTGTGTTATCGATATTTTGTCAGACATTCGTTTCAAAGGTGCCTGTCCCGCCCCATTCAAGGATTCATGGACAATGCAGAGTGCCTTAAATTTAGAGCGTGGCACCACAGGCAACCAGTGGAGATTCTGTATCTCTTCTTTAATCGATTGATACTTGGGGATTTTCAGTAGAAGTCTGGCTGCAGCGTTCTGCACCATCTGGAGCTTCTTTGGATGTTGTTTCTGTAACACAAGATATAGACCGTTACAGGAATCCAACCTGGGCAACACCAAGGTGCTCACCACTGTATTTCTAAGATCCTGAGGAATAAATGGTAGGACCATTTTAAGTTTCTTCAGCAGATAAAAAGAGGCAGAAACTATAGCGTTAATTTGATGTACATAAGTGAGACTTTTATCTATCAGAACTCCGAGATTTTTTGCCTTCACCACTGGTTCAGGAGTCTGTCTCAGTTCAGCCAGCCACCATAGCCCATCCCATTTTGGCTGTAAATTGCCGAAGGTAACTACTTCGGTTTTATCCGAATTAAGTTTTAGACAGTGTCTTCTCATCCAGAGGCTGATTTCCCTCATGCAGCATTGAAGCTGTACTGTTGAGATTGTCCCATATAGTGTGGGGTCAAAGTGGTGGTTACCCTAATGTCCCTGGGTAATGGAGAGATGGGGCACAGAACTCACATGCCTAGTAATACTAGGAAGTGCAAGCAGTGGGTAACCATCAATGGAGAGAGGTTGGAGGCTCTTAGAGACACTGGAGCCAGCATGCCAACTGTCAGATGTCATATGGTGTCCTCAGAGCAGGTAGACCTCAATGCATACCACCATGTTGTTGCAGCTGACAAGTGGCAAGAGAGCGTGGGGGAGTCCCACACTGAATCCTGTGGTGCTCCTGTGGAGGTAATTGCCTCAGTTTGTTCAAAAGTAATCGAATTCAATGATCCAATAAGTTCATCATAGTTGTAATCCATAAAGTCATATATTGATATTCATATAGACTGTAGAGTTTAGTTCAATTCATTCAACATACACGTTTTGAAATGCCAATATCCCTATGCATTTCGGGACCTGGGTCCCTTCATCAGGGGAAAGGGTTAATCTGTGGAGGAAATAAACATTGCTTTAGGAAGGGGACTCTTCCCTCAACATCATAAAAAAAGACGATAGAAAATAGTGACTAGAATATGAGGATCACGGGTGGTGGGAACAAAGATGTAGATAAAGACCGAACATAGATGTAGTTATGAGGTTCGTTACACGATTTTAATGTGCCAAAGGAAGGTTAATGTGAAAGAACGAACAACAGTGTGAAGAAACCCGAGTGGCGTCAAAAACGGGCCAGTGAAGTCAAAACCGGTAACTGAACAAATCCTCAAAGTCCCCAAAGGTTAACACCCGATAGATGTGCATCCCAACGCGTGGTAGAAACAAGCTGTCGTTTCATTCGAATCTTACCCAAAATGTTCTCTGCACGGCGTAATGGCGTTCTGCGGTTGCCGATTCAGTGACCAGAGGTGCCAAAGTTCACGCGAGGTTTGTACCAAAACATAGATAAAGGACCAAGTGGAGTGAAGTGCATAACATAAAAAAAGGACTAAAGCCATAGGAAGCGTTGTGATGTTAAAGAGAAGTGTACCATAGTAAAAACGTCCCGCGGGTTTCAAATGTGCAATGATGTTCCACACGGAACGTGATAGAAAAAATCCAAATAGTCGCCACAATTGAATTGCACAATAACAAAGTGCCAGAAGAAGCGATAGTGTGTAATCGGTGTCGGCCATGTTGGGTAGGGGGGTACCGAATAATACACAAAATACTAATATCAATCAATCAATCAATCAAAGCATTTGTAAAGCGTGCTACTCACCCGAAGGGTCTCAAGGCGCTAGGGGAGGGGGGGGGGGGGGGGTCCGCTACTGCTCGAAACGCCAGGTCTTGAGCTGCTTCCTGAAGGCAAGGTGGTCCTGGGTCAGGCGGAGGTGGGTCGGGAGGGAGTTCCAAGTCTTGGCGGCGAGGTAGGAGAAGGACCTTCCCCCTGTGGTGGCTTTTCGGATGCGGGGGACGGCGGCGAGGGCGTGGCCGGTCGATCGAAGCTGGCGTTTGGGAGCATGGAAGTTGAGCCGGCTGTTGAGGTATCCTGGACCTTGGTTGTGTAGGGCTTTGTGTGCGTGGGTGAGGAGACGGAAGGTGATTCTCTTGTTGACCCGGAGCCAGTGCAGGTCTCTCAGGTGTCCTTAGATGTGGTTGCCGTGGGGGATGTCCAGGATGAGTCGTGCTGAGGCGTTCTGGATCCGCTGGAGTCTCTTCTGGAGTTTGGCGATGGTTCCGGTGTAGAGGGAGTTGCCGTAGTCCAGACGGCTGATGACGAGGGTCTGGGTGACCGTCTTCCTGGTCTCCGTGGGGATCCACCGGAAGATCTTCCGTAGCATGCGCAGGATGTTGAAGTACGACGAGGAGATGCCGTTGACTTGTCTGGTCATGGAGAGGGAGGAGTCCAGGATGAAGCCCAGGTTGGGCGCGTGGTCTGATGGTTTGGGGGCGCTGCCTAAGGCAGGGGGGGGGGGCACCAGGAGTCGTCCCAGGCAGAGGGTGAAGATCCCAGGATGAGGACTTCCGTCTTGTCCGAGTTCAGTTTCAGGCGGCTGTTCTTCATCCATTCGGCTACCTCTTTCATCCCTTCGTGTAGGTTGGCTCTGGCGGTGGCGGGGTCGTTGGTGAGGGAGAGGATCATCTGGGTGTCGTCGGCGTAGGAGATGATGTTGAGGTTGTGCTGGCGTGCGATGGCTGCGAGGGGGCTCATGTAGACGTTGAAGAGGGTAGGGCTGAGCGAGGAGCCTTGAGGAACGCCGCAGATGACTTCGGTGGCTTCTGATCTGAACGGGGGGAGGCGGACTCTCTGTGTCCTTCCGGCGAGGAAGGAAATGATCCACTCCAGTGCCTTCTCCTGGATTCCGACGTTGCTGAGGCGCTGCACTAGGGTGCGGTGGCAGACAGTGTCGAAGGCCGCGGAGAGGTCCAGGAGGATAAGGGCCGCTGTTTCTCCGTTGTCGAGCAGGGCTCGGATATCATCGGTTGCTGCGATCAGGGCGGTCTCGGTGCTGTGGTTGGCCCGGAAGCCAGACTGCCGGAGGTCGAGGGATCCGTTTGTCTCGAGGAAGGTGGCCAGCTGTTTGTTGACGGTCTTCTCGATGACTTTTGCAGGGAACGGGAGCAGCGAGGTGGGGCGGTAGTTGTTGAGGTCGGTGGGGTCGGCTGATGGCTTCTTTAGTAGAGCGCTGAGTTTGGCGTGCTTCCTGCTCTCCGGGAAGGTAGCGGTGTCGAAAGAGGTGTTGATGATGTCCCGCAGGTGGGGTGCGATGACAACGTCGGCCTTGCTGAAGACGTGGTGAGGGCAGGGGTCGGTCGGAGATCCGGAGTGGATGGAGTTCATCGTGCGGACGGTGTCTTTGGTGCTGATCGGGGTCCAGGCGTGGAGGGTGGTGGTGGGGGGCGGTGGTTCGGTCGTGGCGTGCATCGGTTGAGTGCTGAAGCTGTTGTGTATATCCGCGATCTTGTTGTGGAAGTAGGAGGCGAGGGAGTTGCAGAGGTCTTGCGAAGGGGTGATGTCGTTGTTTCCGGCATTGGGTTTGGAGAGCTCTTTGACGATGTTGAAGAGCTCCTTGCTGTTGTGTGCATTGTTGTCCAGTCGTTCCTTGAATGTAGTTTTCTTGGTGGCGTGGATCAGTTGGTGGTGTTTTCGGGTGGCGAGTTTGAGGGCAGTCATGTTGTCCGGTGTTGGGTTTCTGCGCCAGTCTTTCTCAAGGGTTCTGCAGTTCTTCTTGGAGCTCTTGAGTTCGTCGGTAATCCATGGGGCTTTCTTGCTGCCGGGTCTGCTGGGCGGGGTCTTCAGAGGGGCGAGGTCGTCTGCGCAATCGCTGATCCACTTCGTGAGGTTGGTGGCCACTCGGCTGGGGTTTGTTGCGCTGGTGGGTGGGTTCTTGCTCAGGAAAGTCGCGAGCTGGTCGGCTGTGATCTTGTTCCAGCTTCTGCGTGCAACCTGTTGCTGGGGGTGGTGGGTGGTACATGAATAATTGCGAAAAAATAATGCTGTCTTTACATCAACAACTTGTGAGACATTAGAGACAAAAGTAAAAAGAGTAAACAAGAGCTGAAACAATGTAGAGAAAACAATGTAAAGAAAAGGGCAAAAACAGGGTAAAAGTGAGATCTTTTAACAAGGGAAAAATGTGAAAGCCCAAAAAAAGTAAAGGTACATGTGGGAAGAAATAAGGAAACAAGTAATGGGGGAAGGAAGAAATGAAGAAATAGTTTAGGGCGGCATGGAGAGTTACAAGAACATAAGCGATTATGAAGATGAGCAATTATAAGCAATCAAAAAATGACGCATGTTTTTAAAGAAAGCAACTATATTCGATCCGTTCGTTGAGTCCTTTTGGTTGGCTTGATTCCAACAGTTTGATCCAAAAAAGTTCGCGTTGTAATAATCTCTTGCGATTATCAACGCCCGATCTCCTGGGGACAACCTCTAGTACAAGGAACCTTAGTTGGCTGATGTTATGTTGGGCAGATATGAAATGAGCTGCTAAAGGAGACTTCAAGTTCTTGTTCCTTATGGTGCTTTTGTGGTCCGTTAAACGGTTTTTAAGCTTCCTTTCAGTCTTTCCCACGTAGGGTAAGCCACAAGGGCACTTCAGCAGATACACCAAATTCATTGAGTCTCAGGTGGCGTTGATTTTGAGTTGAATTTGTTTGCCAGATCGAGGATGATTCATGGAGTTACCTTTGATTATATTGTTGCAGTGACTGCAGTTGTGGCATGGTTTGGTGCCAGAAAAACTGTAACTGTAGATTTCGGTTTGAATTCCAGCATGTTTTTCAGATTATTGGCTCTTTGATAAGCGAATAATGGAGTGCAATTGAAAAGGCCTTGAAAATCTGGTTCAAGTTGTATCATTTGCCAGTTTCGTTATATAACGTTTTTTATCATGGGGCTTCTTGAAGAATATTTAGACACAAATACAGGTCTTTCAGTTTTGCGCTGTCCCAAATTGGGAGTTAGAAGGTCTTTTCTGTCTTTGAGCATAGCACGCTCATGAGCAGCCAGTAGGGTGGCTTCAGGATATTTTGCAGCTGACAACCATGAGAGTCACTATCCAGTGGCTCTGATTCTGTTTGAATGTGAGGCTCTAATGTTCCTTTAGGAAATCTGTGAGTCCGTTTATGCCTATTGATATGGGAAAGTCTGACCATACATTCCACGGCAGCCTGCGAGGGTTGTCAGGAGGACCTGGAGCCTGGAAGAATGGTGAAGATACCTGCCAAAAAGAAGAAGAGCAAGAGGTTTGGGCAACCTGCTGCTGAAATTCCGACAATTCGGGAGGAGGCTGACCTCCAGCAGGAGAGTAAACTTAAACTGTGGGGTCAGTGGGTCACTGATCCCATCCTTGGGTGCACACTGTGATTCCTCTGTGATTCATAGAGGTTCCAGACTAGGTTGGTTATGAATTATTCATATTTATTGTGTTCATAAACATGTTAGGTTATTCCATTTTCAACATCTTGACTTGGTAGTTAGCGTCAATCCAATGCATTTCGGGGCTATATGTTGCCCCTTCATCAGGGATGAGGTACTGTAATAAAATTCAAAGAATCCATGTAAATGGTGGTGGAGGGTAAACATGAAGCATGCGTGGTGCTAAGGAAACACAAAACGGTGTGGGGGGGAGCGGGGTGGTTTGTGGCTGTTATGGGGTCACCTTCATGCGTTCCGATCTATCCGTGTTCAAAAAAAGGGTGAAAAAAGAAACCATGTTGCCATGGTAGCTTACGTGTGTCAGAGGTATAACGTTAATGCCGATATGCTAAAAAAGTAAAAAAGCGCATGTTGTAAGTATACGTTTAAATTACTACGTAGCTTACAATCTGTAGTGGTTCATGCTTTCCACTAACCTGTTTGAAACGGGGGTTAAGCTTCCAGGCTCATCCATTCGTAACGCCGGACAGGACGCGGAGAGGTTCCTGCCGCGTTTAGTCAGTTACAATAGTAACGGTCACGTGGGTAATAGAAATGGTAAACAGACTCGCGAGTGAAATCTAGCTATGGGAGAGGTAGTTCACCGATCAATGTACCAAATGACAGTGTGAAGAAAAGATATCATGCGGTGCTCAGATTAATTTGGATGTGGTATTAATACGTATGATATAATTAGTAAAATAAAAATCGGGTGACTGTGAACAATGTCCGAAGGGGACGTGTATTCCTGATTGGGCAGTGTGGGCATAAGGCTAAAATATAAACAACGGTACATACAATGGAAAAAACAGTACATAAGTTGAAAAACGACAGGAAGCCTTTTCAGGCTCCAAGAGCAACTTTCATAAGTAGCAAGACAGTTCAATTCTATCATTGAGGCCCATTGGCTTCTGTGTGGAAAGTCTTTGAATCCAGGTATTCTCTCGTTGCAGAAGGTGTTTGTTGTTGTCTCTACCTTCAATTTTGACAACAGTTTCCAGTATAATGAATTTTAACTGTGAGATGTTATGTTTTTGTTCTTCAAAGTGGGTAGCGACGGAGGATTTGGTGTTTTTCAGTCTAATATTAGACTTGTGTTCTGTGAGTCTGATTTTGATTTTCCTTTCGGTCTTGCCGATATACAGTTTCCCACAAGGACATTTGAGGGCATAAATTACATTGCTTGAATCACAAGTTGCATTTACTTGTAATTTGATGGTGTTACCCTTCATCGGATGGTTAATCGTGTTGCCCTTTATAATGCTGTTGCAATTCCCGCAGTTAAGACAGGGTTTGGTGCCAGTGTATTTGACAGTCATGGTAGGTTTGTGTTGAACCAGTTCACCTAAATTCTGAGCTCTGGTGAATGCGAATAATGGGGGTTCCGTGAAAATCTTATTGAAATCCGGTTCCAGATTGAGTAATGACCAGTGTTGGTGTATGGTTTGTTTGAATTTCATGGTAGCTGTGGAGTATTTAGAGACTACTACTATCCGTGTCTGTTGTTTCTTGGAAGCAGGTTGTAGTAGTTTTTGTCGGTCTATGTTTGAGATTCTCTGTTTGGACTCCTCGATAATGTTCGGTGGATATCCTCTGTCCCTGAATTTGGTTGCAATTTGTTCAATGGTCTGTATGGCTTTCACTGGGTTGGATACAATCCTCTTAGCTCTGGCCATTTGTGAAAATGGGAGATGTTTTTTCAATTTAGGTTCATGGAAACTCGTGTAGTGAAGCATGTTATTTCTGTCGGTTGGTTTTACAAACAGGTTTGTTTCAAATCCCTGTTGGCTGATGGTTACCCTGACGTCTAGGAAATTGATGCTCTCCTCAGATATTTCCCACGTGATTTGTATGCGTTCGTCAATTTGATTGAACTGTGTCAATAAATGCTGTAGTTTTTCCCTGGTGTTCTTCCACACGATGAAAATATCGTCAATGTATCGTGTTAGTAGGACCAAGTTGTCTGTCCATTCCGGATTGTTGAAGATATGAGTTTCTTCGTACTGTTCCATAAACAAATTGGCGTATACCGGCGCCGCTGAATTGCCCATGGCCATTCCCACTAGTTGTTGATACCAGGTTTCTTGATGTTTAAAGTAACTTTGGTATAAGGTAAATAGCATGAGTTCCATCAAAAACGACTGAAATTGGCTGTCGATGGTGGAGTTTAGTAAAGATTTTTCAATGGCTTCTATGCCTAACGAGTGTGGTATAGAAGTGTAGAGGGATCGGACGTCCGCAGTACATAGGATCAGTTTGTCTTCGGGGTTGATCAATACATTATTCAGTTTGGAGATGAAGTCTGTGGTGTTCCGTGTATAGGTTCTCATGGATTGTACTGCTGGTTGTAGGTATTTGTCGAGTATTTGTCCAATTGGCTCATGGATGCTACCACACGTGGAGACTATGGGTCTCATGGGAGGGTCCATGAGGTTTTTATGTATTTTGGGTACCATCCTCAGTGTAGGACTCTTGGGGTAGGTCTTGATAAGAAAGTTCTTGGTCCTTTCATTGATGGTTCCGTTGTCATGGGCTTTGTCAATGATGTTTTTCAGAGTCGTCATGAACTCCTGTGTAGGGTTCTTGTCTAATTTCATGTATGTTTTTATGTCCGTAATGTGTTCCATTACTTTGGATTCGTACATGTTATGGTCCATGATCACAAGGGCTCCCCCTTTGTCAGCTTTGGTACATGTTATCTGGTGGTTTCTGGATATCTTTTTGAGTGTATCAAAGTCTTTTTGAGTGATGTTTCTCATGTGTTTTTTGTCATATTTTATGTTGGTGAGGTCCTGTTTCACTATATTCTCAAATAGATCCAAGGTTTTATGACTGATTGGAGGTTGGAAAGTGCTATGTGGTCTTAACCCAAGTAGTTGATCCTCATGTTGATCAGGTTGTTTCGGTAAGACATTTTCGAAAAAGTGGCGCAGACGTAGTTTGCGCATTAGCTTGAAGAAGCTGACTTCTAATTCCAAATTGTTGGTGTTGGTTGTAGGTACGAACGATGTGCCCTTTTGTAGTAATTTCTCTTCGTGTTTGGTTAGTGGGTATTTACTGATGTTGATGACTAATTGTTCTGTGTCGTTTTCTTTTTCACCACGCTCCTCGTGTTCGGTGGTTCTACTTCCTTTTCTTTGTCTTTTGTTCTTGCCTCTCCGGGGTCTCCTTGTTGGGCTTGGCCCTGTTCTAAAAAAGGACTCTTTTCCGTAACTTGACTAGTGGTAGGTTGTTGATCTCTTTGAACATCTTGTCTGGTGTTTGTTGGCTGTTGTCTTTTTGTTCTTTGGGTGCTATCGCTATCAGATGAGGAGGTTTCAGTCTGAGAGTTATATGGTTTACTTCTTCTCTTCTGCGCATAGACCTCAGCCCATGTGTAAACTTCACCAAGACGGTAATCTAGAGTGTCTCTTTTGTATTTCCGAATCTTTCTTTCGTTGATGTCGCTAGTATGTTTGTCCATTTGTATTTTAATGTCTTCCAGTATGGTTGTTAGTTCTTCATCGGATAACATTTTGGAAAGTTCAGTAGAAGTTTCAGTGATTTCAGTAGCTAGTTCGTCCAAGATTCCAGATAACTCTTCAATAATTAGAAGAATAAGGTCCAGAGAGCATTTATTCAGAATCTCATACCACCTTTCCTGGAATTTCTTTGAATTCTTGCAGAGAGATGGTTTTAGGGCTATCCGGAGGCCCCTAGGTATACGTTGGTTGCGGTGGTATTTAACTAACGTGCTAGCGTGTAGTTGTTGATTGATACGTCTCTTGCTAAGGTAGATCAATTGTTTGATATGTTGTTCTTTGGAGCGGGTATTGGTTTCCTGTGCGTTTTCTTCCCTGATCAGTGCATAGATGCGATCAGCTTCATCCGGTTTGAATGCAAATGTGGAGGCTCTCGCCTCAGTGCTTTTTGAAATATCTTCATAGTTACTCATGTTGGGCGGTGGCGTGCTATCAGTCCCTGGGTGGACACCACAAGTTAGAACTAGCAATATTGTTGGGATAGATGCACAGCAGGTTGATCAGATTTTGAATGGTTTAATTAGATTTAGGTGCTACTCAAGTAACGTCAAGTGTCCGTGACGTTAAAATGTAACAGTAAACTGTGGGGTCAGTGGGTCACTGATCCCATCCTTGGGTGCACACTGTGATTCCTCTGTGATTCATAGAGGTTCCAGACTAGGTTGGTTATGAATTATTCATATTTATTGTGTTCATAAACATGTTAGGTTATTCCATTTTCAACATCTTGACTTGGTAGTTAGCGTCAATCCAATGCATTTCGGGGCTATATGTTGCCCCTTCATCAGGGATGAGGTACTGTAATAAAATTCAAAGAATCCATGTAAATGGTGGTGGAGGGTAAACATGAAGCATGCGTGGTGCTAAGGAAACACAAAACGGTGTGGGGGGGAGCGGGGTGGTTTGTGGCTGTTATGGGGTCACCTTCATGCGTTCCGATCTATCCGTGTTCAAAAAAAGGGTGAAAAAAGAAACCATGTTGCCATGGTAGCTTACGTGTGTCAGAGGTATAACGTTAATGCCGATATGCTAAAAAAGTAAAAAAGCGCATGTTGTAAGTATACGTTTAAATTACTACGTAGCTTACAATCTGTAGTGGTTCATGCTTTCCACTAACCTGTTTGAAACGGGGGTTAAGCTTCCAGGCTCATCCATTCGTAACGCCGGACAGGACGCGGAGAGGTTCCTGCCGCGTTTAGTCAGTTACAATAGTAACGGTCACGTGGGTAATAGAAATGGTAAACAGACTCGCGAGTGAAATCTAGCTATGGGAGAGGTAGTTCACCGATCAATGTACCAAATGACAGTGTGAAGAAAAGATATCATGCGGTGCTCAGATTAATTTGGATGTGGTATTAATACGTATGATATAATTAGTAAAATAAAAATCGGGTGACTGTGAACAATGTCCGAAGGGGACGTGTATTCCTGATTGGGCAGTGTGGGCATAAGGCTAAAATATAAACAACGGTACATACAATGGAAAAAACAGTACATAAGTTGAAAAACGACAGGAAGCCTTTTCAGGCTCCAAGAGCAACTTTCATAAGTAGCAAGACAGTTCAATTCTATCATTGAGGCCCATTGGCTTCTGTGTGGAAAGTCTTTGAATCCAGGTATTCTCTCGTTGCAGAAGGTGTTTGTTGTTGTCTCTACCTTCAATTTTGACAACAGTTTCCAGTATAATGAATTTTAACTGTGAGATGTTATGTTTTTGTTCTTCAAGGTGGGTAGCGACGGAGGATTTGGTGTTTTTCAGTCTAATATTAGACTTGTGTTCTGTGAGTCTGATTTTGATTTTCCTTTCGGTCTTGCCGATATACAGTTTCCCACAAGGACATTTGAGGGCATAAATTACATTGCTTGAATCACAAGTTGCATTTACTTGTAATTTGATGGTGTTACCCTTCATCGGATGGTTAATCGTGTTGCCCTTTATAATGCTGTTGCAATTCCCGCAGTTAAGACAGGGTTTGGTGCCAGTGTATTTGACAGTCATGGTAGGTTTGTGTTGAACCAGTTCACCTAAATTCTGAGCTCTGGTGAATGCGAATAATGGGGGTTCCGAGAAAATCTTATTGAAATCCGGTTCCAGATTGAGTAATGACCAGTGTTGGTGTATGGTTTGTTTGAATTTCATGGTAGCTGTGGAGTATTTAGAGACTACTACTATCCGTGTCTGTTGTTTCTTGGAAGCAGGTTGTAGTAGTTTTTGTCGGTCTATGTTTGAGATTCTCTGTTTGGACTCCTCGATAATGTTCGGTGGATATCCTCTGTCCCTGAATTTGGTTGCAATTTGTTCAATGGTCTGTATGGCTTTCACTGGGTTGGATACAATCCTCTTAGCTCTGGCCATTTGTGAAAATGGGAGATGTTTTTTCAATTTAGGTTCATGGAAACTCGTGTAGTGAAGCATGTTATTTCTGTCGGTTGGTTTTACAAACAGGTTTGTTTCAAATCCCTGTTGGCTGATGGTTACCCTGATGTCTAGGAAATTGATGCTCTCCTCAGATATTTCCCACGTGATTTGTATGCGTTCGTCAATTTGATTGAACTGTGTCAATAAATGCTGTAGTTTTTCCCTGGTGTTCTTCCACACGATGAAAATATCGTCAATGTATCGTGTTAGTAGGACCAAGTTGTCTGTCCATTCCGGATTGTTGAAGATATGAGTTTCTTCGTACTGTTCCATAAACAAATTGGCGTATACCGGCGCCGCTGAATTGCCCATGGCCATTCCCACTAGTTGTTGATACCAGGTTTCTTGATGTTTAAAGTAACTTTGGTATAAGGTAAATAGCATGAGTTCCATCAATAACGACTGAAATTGGCTGTCGATGGTGGAGTTTAGTAAAGATTTTTCAATGGCTTCTATGCCTAACGAGTGTGGTATAGAAGTGTAGAGGGATCGGACGTCCGCAGTACATAGGATCAGTTTGTCTTCAGGGTTGATCAATACATTATTCAGTTTGGAGATGAAGTCTGTGGTGTCCCGTGTATAGGTTCTCATGGATTGTACTGCTGGTTGTAGGTATTTGTCGAGTATTTGTCCAATTGGCTCATGGATGCTACCACACGTGGAGACTATGGGTCTCATGGGAGGGTCCATGAGGTTTTTATGTATTTTGGGTACCATCCTCAGTGTAGGACTCTTGGGGTAGGTCTTGATAAGAAAGTTCTTGGTCCTTTCATTGATGGTTCCGTTGTCATGGGCTTTGTCAATGATGTTTTTCAGAGTCGTCATGAACTCCTGTGTAGGGTTCTTGTCTAATTTCATGTATGTTTTTATGTCCGTAATGTGTTCCATTACTTTGGATTCGTACATGTTATGGTCCATGATCACAAGGGCTCCCCCTTTATGAATCACAGAGGAATCACAGTGTGCACCCAAGGATGGGATCAGTGACCCACTGACCCCACAGTTTACTGTTACATTTTAACGTCACGGACACTTGACGTTACTTGAGTAGCACCTAAATCTAATTAAACCATTCAAAATCTGATCAACCTGCTGTGCATCTATCCCAACAATATTGCTAGTTCTAACTTGTGGTGTCCACCCAGGGACTGATAGCACGCCACCGCCCAACATGAGTAACTATGAAGATATTTCAAAAAGCACTGAGGCGAGAGCCTCCACATTTGCATTCAAACCGGATGAAGCTGATCGCATCTATGCACTGATCAGGGAAGAAAACGCACAGGAAACCAATACCCGCTCCAAAGAACAACATATCAAACAATTGATCTACCTTAGCAAGAGACGTATCAATCAACAACTACACGCTAGCACGTTAGTTAAATACCACCGCAACCAACGTATACCTAGGGGCCTCCGGATAGCCCTAAAACCATCTCTCTGCAAGAATTCAAAGAAATTCCAGGAAAGGTGGTATGAGATTCTGAATAAATGCTCTCTGGACCTTATTCTTCTAATTATTGAAGAGTTATCTGGAATTTTGGACGAACTAGCTACTGAAATCACTGAAACTTCTACTGAACTTTCCAAAATGTTATCCGATGAAGAACTAACAACCATACTGGAAGACATTAAAATACAAATGGACAAACATACTAGCGACATCAACGAAAGAAAGATTCGGAAATACAAAAGAGACACTCTAGATTACCGTCTTGGTGAAGTTTACACATGGGCTGAGGTCTATGCGCAGAAGAGAAGAAGTAAACCATATAACTCTCAGACTGAAACCTCCTCATCTGATAGCGATAGCACCCAAAGAACAAAAAGACAACAGCCAACAAACACCAGACAAGATGTTCAAAGAGATCAACAACCTACCACTAGTCAAGTTACGGAAAAGAGTCCTTTTTTAGAACAGGGCCAAGCCCAACAAGGAGACCCCGGAGAGGCAAGAACAAAAGACAAAGAAAAGGAAGTAGAACCACCGAACACGAGGAGCGTGGTGAAAAAGAAAACGACACAGAACAATTAGTCATCAACATCAGTAAATACCCACTAACCAAACACGAAGAGAAATTACTACAAAAGGGCACATCGTTCGTACCTACAACCAACACCAACAATTTGGAATTAGAAGTCAGCTTCTTCAAGCTAATGCGCAAACTACGTCTGCGCCACTTTTTCGAAAATGTCTTACCGAAACAACCTGATCAACATGAGGATCAACTACTTGGGTTAAGACCACATAGCACTTTCCAACCTCCAATCAGTCATAAAACCTTGGATCTATTTGAGAATATAGTGAAACAGGACCTCACCAACATAAAATATGACAAAAAACACATGAGAAACATCACTCAAAAAGACTTTGATACACTCAAAAAGATATCCAGAAACCACCAGATAACATGTACCAAAGCTGACAAAGGGGGAGCCCTTGTGATCATGGACCATAACATGTACGAATCCAAAGTAATGGAACACATTACGGACATAAAAACATACATGAAATTAGACAAGAACCCTACACAGGAGTTCATGACGACTCTGAAAAACATCATTGACAAAGCCCATGACAACGGAACCATCAATGAAAGGACCAAGAACTTTCTTATCAAGACCTACCCCAAGAGTCCTACACTGAGGATGGTACCCAAAATACATAAAAACCTCATGGACCCTCCCATGAGACCCATAGTCTCCACGTGTGGTAGCATCCATGAGCCAATTGGACAAATACTCGACAAATACCTACAACCAGCAGTACAATCCATGAGAACCTATACACGGGACACCACAGACTTCATCTCCAAACTGAATAATGTATTGATCAACCCCGAAGACAAACTGATCCTATGTACTGCGGACGTCCGATCCCTCTACACTTCTATACCACACTCGTTAGGCATAGAAGCCATTGAAAAATCTTTACTAAACTCCACCATCGACAGCCAATTTCAGTCGTTTTTGATGGAACTCATGCTATTTACCTTATACCAAAGTTACTTTAAACATCAAGAAACCTGGTATCAACAACTAGTGGGAATGGCCATGGGCAATTCAGCGGCGCCGGTATACGCCAATTTGTTTATGGAACAGTACGAAGAAACTCATATCTTCAACAATCCGGAATGGACAGACAACTTGGTCCTACTAACACGATACATTGACGATATTTTCATCGTGTGGAAGAACACCAGGGAAAAACTACAGCATTTATTGACACAGTTCAATCAAATTGACGAACGCATACAAATCACGTGGGAAATATCTGAGGAGAGCATCAATTTCCTAGACGTCAGGGTAACCATCAGCCAACAGGGATTTGAAACAAACCTGTTTGTAAAACCAACCGACAGAAATAACATGCTTCACTACACGAGTTTCCATGAACCTAAATTGAAAAAACATCTCCCATTTTCACAAATGGCCAGAGCTAAGAGGATTGTATCCAACCCAGTGAAAGCCATACAGACCATTGAACAAATTGCAACCAAATTCAGGGACAGAGGATATCCACCGAACATTATCGAGGAGTCCAAACAGAGAATCTCAAACATAGACCGACAAAAACTACTACAACCTGCTTCCAAGAAACAACAGACACGGATAGTAGTAGTCTCTAAATACTCCACAGCTACCATGAAATTCAAACAAACCATACACCAACACTGGTCATTACTCAATCTGGAACCGGATTTCAATAAGATTTTCTCGGAACCCCCATTATTCGCATTCACCAGAGCTCAGAATTTAGGTGAACTGGTTCAACACAAACCTACCATGACTGTCAAATACACTGGCACCAAACCCTGTCTTAACTGCGGGAATTGCAACAGCATTATAAAGGGCAACACGATTAACCATCCGATGAAGGGTAACACCATCAAATTACAAGTAAATGCAACTTGTGATTCAAGCAATGTAATTTATGCCCTCAAATGTCCTTGTGGGAAACTGTATATCGGCAAGACCGAAAGGAAAATCAAAATCAGACTCACAGAACACAAGTCTAATATTAGACTGAAAAACACCAAATCCTCCGTCGCTACCCACTTTGAAGAACAAAAACATAACATCTCACAGTTAAAATTCATTATACTGGAAACTGTTGTCAAAATTGAAGGTAGAGACAACAACAAACACCTTCTGCAACGAGAGAATACCTGGATTCAAAGACTTTCCACACAGAAGCCAATGGGCTTCAATGATAGAATTGAACTGTCTTGCTACTTATGAAAGTTGCTCTTGGAGCCTGAAAAGGCTTCCTGTCGTTTTTCAACTTATGTACTGTTTTTACCATTGTATGTACCGTTGTTTATATTTTAGCCTTATGCCCACACTGCCCAATCAGGAATACACGTCCCCTTCGGACATTGTTCACAGTCACCCGATTTTTATTTTACTAATTATATCATACGTATTAATACCACATCCAAATTAATCTGAGCACCGCATGATATCTTTTCTTCACACTGTCATTTGGTACATTGATCGGTGAACTACCTCTCCCATAGCTAGATTTCACTCGCGAGTCTGTTTACCACTTCTATTACCCACGTGACCGTTACTATTGTAACTGACTAAACGCGGCAGGAACCTCTCCGCGTCCTGTCCGGCGTTACGAATGGATGAGCCTGGAAGCTTAACCCCCGTTTCAAACAGGTTAGTGGAAAGCATGAACCACTACAGATTGTAAGCTACGTAGTAATTTAAACGTATACTTACAACATGCGCTTTTTTACTTTTTTAGCATATCGGCATTAACGTTATACCTCTGACACACGTAAGCTACCATGGCAACATGGTTTCTTTTTTCACCCTTTTTTTGAACACGGATAGATCGGAACGCATGAAGGTGACCCCATAACAGCCACAAACCACCCCGCTCCCCCCCACACCGTTTTGTGTTTCCTTAGCACCACGCATGCTTCATGTTTACCCTCCACCACCATTTACATGGATTCTTTGAATTTTATTACAGTACCTCATCCCTGATGAAGGGGCAACATATAGCCCCGAAATGCATTGGATTGACGCTAACTACCAAGTCAAGATGTTGAAAATGGAATAACCTAACATGTTTATGAACACAATAAATATGAATAATTCATAACCAACCTAGTCTGGAACCTCTATGAATCACAGAGGAATCACAGTGTGCACCCAAGGATGGGATCAGTGACCCACTGACCCCACAGTTTACTGTTACATTTTAACGTCACGGACACTTGACGTTACTTGAGTAGCACCTAAATCTAATTAAACCATTCAAAATCTGATCAACCTGCTGTGCATCTATCCCAACAATATTGCTAACTCCAGCAGGAGAGGACACTTTACAAAGATTCCTATTAAATAACGCGCTGATACCAGCGCCAGCACCGTCTGTAATGATTCGCCACTACCACGGGAAGAATCATTGTACCCTATTCAGCAAGGATATCTGAACAGAGAGCGCCCTCGTGTGCTTCTTGCTCCATGCCTCTCCTGCGTTTTCACTCCATTTTGTACTACGGATCCATTGGACCGGCTTTTAACCCATGCGTGCCTGCTCCTTTCACCTTTTTCTAGGCTCCCGGCTGGGACCCCTGTGAGTCTTTTTGTTCACCATTACTACACGGTGTCACCATCACTTTTCACAGCAGCGCATGCCCCCTTCAGCTGTCCCTACATTGACCAGTCCTGAGGAGACCCTGCATCCACTATGGGTCGAAATGTCGTCGACAGCCATAAAGAGACAGACCTTGTACAATAGTTGCCTAAATTCTACAACTGTTGTATATTGATTGGATAAATTCTGCTTGGTCGCCTCTTTTTGTTGAAATCAATTGAAAAAACAGAAACGTTCCTTTTCAATATGTTATTTGTTTTTCACTTTAATAGTGTAGGTTCTTTGAGATATTCACTTGGGACACACAGTCACTTTATATACTTTGTTTGTAAAATATGTCACATATTCTGTAGTAAGATTAATTGTGCCTATGTTCATATAAACTATACAAATTTACTACTATACTGACTAAGTGTATTGACAGCTTCTTTCTTTGACGTCCTCCATACCACCCAACATTGCCATTGTGCTTAATATTTACTATAAGTGCTATTGTCCACATGCATCAAGGGTTTTTGCATTTGCAAACGGTGCGAATCGCAAGAATCGTCCGTTTGCAAATGCAAATCCCTTTTTTGGGATGCATTAAGGTTTTGGCTTATTTCGCAATTTAAGAAATCGCAATTTATTTGCGATTTCTTAAATTGAGATAGCATTTAAGAAATCGCAATTTGGCGATTTCTTAAATGCAATGCATGATTATTTTGAAATTGCGAATTCGCAATTCGGAAGGGGTAAATTAGCATGAAGTTGAACTTCATGCTAATTTACTGCAAACTTACAAACATGCACTATTTGCGTATTTGAAAGTTTTAATTTACACACACACATGTCCTTGGGTCATGTGTGTGTGTAAATTGCACTTAAAGTTACATTTCAGGGGTGCAGGGAGGGGTTCTTTGGACCCCCCCCTGCACCCTTGAAATTGCATTCACATTTTGCGATTCGCAAAATGAAATTCGCTAAATGTGAATGCCTTCCCATTCATTCCTATGGGCCTTTTGGCCCATAGGAATCAATGGGAAGGGTTTCCTTATTTGCGATTCGCAAAATTGGGAATCGCAAATAAGGAAAAATAAGGAATCGCAAATCAAAATGCGAATTTTTAATGCATAGGTATTTGCGATTTATAAATTGCGATTCCTTCATTTTCGCAATTTAGGAATCGCAAATACCAACAATGATGCATGTGGCCGAATATATCTATCCACAGGAGCCATTGTTTCTTTCTCATAACTATACACCCAGGCTCCAAGTAAGTAGGGTTCCCTTGTTTCCCTCCCCTGGCAATGAGCTGGAGCACCAACTGGAAGGAGGTGGAGCTCAGGTCCCACTTGCAGATGTTAGGGTTGCCTGAGTGGGAAAGCCTGACCATACATTCCACGGCAGCCTGCGTTGGTTGTCAGGAGGACCTGGAGCCTGGAAGAATGGCGAAGATACCTGCCAAAAAGAAGAAGAGCAAGAGGTTTGGAAAACCTGCTCCTAAAATTCCGACAATTCGGGAGGAGGCTGACCTTGAGAGGCACACCCCAGAGCCTACAGGAAGTATGTTGCCGGCCTGGGGAACCTACCTGAGCTGGCCAACTGCAGAAGGAAGGGTGTCCCACCAGGACCCCTTGCAAAATGGTTTCGGGAGTGGCCACAGTACAGAGTCTGTTCTTATTGAGGCTGCAGACAGCATCGCTGCCTGGTAGATCAGGGTGAGGCAGCCATTCTGGTCATGCTTGATGTTTCTGCAGCATTCAACACCATCCCTCCGTTACGTATGATCCAACTTCTGCAGCATATCAGTGTTTGTGAGTCTGCATTAAAGCTCCTCCGCCCTTTCCTTACCAACGGAGTGCAAACTGTCAGCTGCAGGGTTTTCAAGGCAGAAGCCTTTAATCTTCCTTGTGTGGTGCCCCATGGCACTTCCTTGAGCCTGACTCTTTTCAATGCGTTTATTGCTCCTCTAGCTGAATTGGTGCCCCGTTATGTGTTCCAGGTGCTGGAATATGCAGATGAGACCTAGATCTTCGTGTCTATTTTCAACAACCTGACTTCTGTAGCTGAGAAGTTTAATAATTGTATGTCTAGCATTAGTAGGTGAATAAAAGTCAATGCTCTAAAACTAAATGCTGCCAAAAACGAAGATATTGGTGTTTGGCACTCAGGAGTCTATTTGGTCTATTTGGTTTAACATCTGGGAACTGGAGGATTGTGGACCTTTTCCCTCGCTGGTCAAATTATACAAAAACCTGGGTGTCTTAATGCCTTGAACTTCAATACTCAGAACAGTAGCACTACTAGCACCTGGTTCTTCATCATCCAGACCTTTTGACAGATCTCCTGTTGGTACACAGACAAAATATCGAGTTTTAAATTTCGATATACAATTATATCGAAGTTTAAATATCAATGGGACATAATATAGAAGGTAAGTAATATCGACAGTCTTAATATCGATATTAGTATGATATTAGTAATTTCGAAGTTTTAAATATCGATGTCAATAATATCGAAATAAATAATTTCGATGTTACTAATATCGATTTTTAAATAAATTTTGTGTATATTATATTGTATTTATTATGTTTTATTATTTATTTTTAATGTAATTTAATTAAATATTGTCTTTTAGTACTGTAGCGGGTTGTGGGTTTATAGGGGAATAGGGTGGGAAGTAATTTAATTATGTTAAATTAATTATTAATTTGTAGGAATTATTAATTAATTAATTGAGAATTAATTGAGAATTAATTTTAATTAATTGATTAATTGATAAATATGTTCTGTAGCAGGTTATGGGTTTATAGGGGAATAGGGTGGGAAGTAATTTAATTATGTTAAATTAATTATTAATTAGTAGGAATATTAATTAATTAATAGAGAATTAATTTTTAAATAATTTTACTTAATTGATTAATTGATAAATATGTTCTGTAGCCGGTTATGGGTTTATAGGGGAATAGGGTGGGAAGTAATTTAATTATGTTAAATTAATTATTAATTAGTAGGAATTATTAATTAATTAATTGAGAATTATTTGTAAATAATTTTAATTAATTGATTAATTGATAATTATGTTCTGTAGCGGGTTATGGGTTTATAGGGGAATAGGGTTGGAAGTAATGTAATAATGTTTAAACAATTATTAATTAGTAGAAATCATACATTAATTAAAAATAATTGGTAATTATATTTAATTATTTTGGTAATTATTTTTAATTAATTGATAAATATGTTCTGTAGCGGGTTATGGGTTTATAGGGGAATAGGGTGGGAAGTAATTTCATTATGTAGAATTAATTATTAATTAGTAGGAAGCATACATTTATTTTTATTAATTGGTAAATACATTTAATTAATTGGTTATTAATTTTAAATAATTAATTAATTGATAGATGTAATTTATAAGTATGGAATTTAAACCCCTACGCTATCCAACACCTTCCCTACTCTTGCACTCTCTGGAGTGGGAATAGTAATTTTTACCCCTATGCTATCCAACACTTTCCCTACTGTTGCACTCTCTGGAGTTTGAATAGTAATTGTTACCCCTACGCTATCCAACACTTTCCCTACTGTTGCACTCTCTGGAGTGGGAATAGTATTTGTTACCCCTACGCTATCCAACACTTTCCCTACTGTTGCACTCTCTGGAATTGGAATAGTAATTGTTACCCCTACGCTATCCAACACTTTCCCTACTGTTGCACTCTCTGGAGTTAGAATAGTAATTTTTAATCCTACGCTATCCAACACTTTCCCTACTGTTGCACTCTCTGGAGTTGGAATAGTAATTGTTACCCCTACGCTATCCAACACTTTCCCTACTGTTGCATTCTCTGGAGTGGAAATAGTAATTTTTATCCCTACGCTATCCAACACTTTTCCTACTGTTGCACTCTCTGGAGTTGGAATAGTAATTGTTACCCCTACGCTATCCAACACTTTCCCTACTGTTGCACACTCTGGAGTTGGAATAGTAATTGTTACCCTGACGCTATCCAACACTTTCCCTACCGTTGCACTCTCTGGAGTTGGAATAGTAATTTTTAATCCTACGCTATCCAACACTTTCCCTACTGTTGCACTCTCTGGAGTTGGAATAGTAATTCTTACCCTGACGCTATCCAACACTTTCCCTACTGTTGCACTCTCTGGAGTTGGAATAGTAATTTTTAATCCTACGCTATCCAACACTTTCCCTACTGTTGCACTCTCTGGAGTTGGAATAGTAATTGTTACCCTGACGCTATCCAACACTTTCCCTACTGTTGCACTCTCTGGAGTGGGAATAGTAATTTTTATCCCTATGCTATCCAAAACGTTCCCTACTGTTGCACTCTCTGGAGTAGGAATAGTAATAGTTACTGCTACGCTATCCAACACTTTCCCTACTGTTGCACTCTCTGGAGTGGGAATAGTAATTGTTACTCCTACGCTATCCAACACTTTCCCTACTGTCGCACTCTCTGGAGTGGGAATAGTAATTTTTACTCATACGCTATCTAAAATGTATTTAGCTTTTTTATTAGTATTATGTTGTTATTAATTGTTATTTATGTGAATATTTTATGTAAATAAATATATTATTAATTTATTACATTTTTATTTGTTTTTAAGTTATGACAATAATTAATTTAGAGCTATTATTAATGAAAAATATATTATGTATTATATATTTATTAACATTAATTTGTATTACATTATGTATTAATTTTAAATATTATAGTACATTTTTAAATATGTTTATTACATTTATAAGTATTATTTTGTTAATTTTACATTTTTATTACATTGAAAAAAAACAATATTTAACAAAAAACGATATTTTTGTCATTCTATATTTTATTTTTGATATTTTTGTACTTACCTTGTTAGAGATAGGATTCCTATATTTTTGACTTCGATATTCTTGTTCCGATATTTTTGTATATCAATATTTTTGTTTTCGATATTTTGTCAGACATTCCTCCTGTTATATCCCTGTGGAATTGCGCCAATCAGTCATAATCACACTAGTCACCTCGTGATTGGATTATTCCAACTCACTGTCACTGTATATCAATAACAATGCTTCCCTTTTTTTTTTCTTGCACGAACTAGACCCGAGGCATCGGGTATCAGAGCGCTTTACATGAGCACCAGTTTTGTTACAGAAAAACACATTCATTTTTTTTTTGTTAGGCTCAGGGGGATTAAGTGATTTGCCCAGAATCGCAGGATGTGTAGCGTCTTTGCTAAGACTGGAACCCAGTCCCCCAGGTCTGAGGTCGACCACTCTAGCCATAAGGCTACATCCTCTCCCGGTGCGGGAGAAGTTGTTAAGGTTTCCTGCCTTAACAACTTCTAGTCACCCAGAACGTGGCTGCCCAACTTATCCTTAACATCAGAGAAGCCTCTCGGTCAGAGAAGAGATTCATTCCCTTCACTAGCTTAGTCAGAAAGATGATTATTTTGAAGACTCTTTGTGTGGTCTTTCTTCCCCTGCATCAAAAAGATTCCAGCCAACTTAATTCTCTCTTCCACTGGTCCCCCCTAGTAGGCTTCTCAGGTCCTCCTTCTGCAAGAAGGTGTTGGTGCCCAGATTACGGAAGGCCAGAAGGGGAGGCCGATCCATATTGTTGACTGCTGCCAAACTGTGGAATACTTTGCCTGACCATATTTCGGAAGCTCACTTGTCATGTTTAAAAAACTCCTGAAAACATTGTCTTTCTCCTCCCATATCCTTTAACCATCTCCGGGGTGATTGGTGACTACTTAAGGGTGCCTTCCAATAGCACTTTGACACCGCAGGGCATAGTGAGCTCTATAAATTCTTTTTCATTTAATGTCATGATGAGATATGAGGTGGAAATTAAGAGCTTGGAGGAAGAGTCCAATATTGACATAGCCTTCACAACAGAAACATTGCATAGGTTGGTGTGGGGGAGGGAGCCTAGAAATGATTAATGAAAAGGGACTTGTCTCACCTGGCACAGTGGACGTGCTATTAGACACAAAGGGGCTCATTTACGAGCCTGTGGGCCGCCGGAAGGTCACTTTTAATCAAGTTCTGGCAGCGAACACTTCACAGCCATATGTATGAGGCCACGTAAAGCCACCCTGTGTGGCTTTTCATGGCCTCGTAGATATGGTGTGAGACAAAGCAGCGCAAGTGACTGCATTGCCTCACAGTGTGATGGGGAGGTGTGCCATGGGTGTTACACAAAAACAACCCGATTTCAACACAGGCACCCTTGCACCATGGTTCAAGGGTGCCTGCAATGGAGCTAGGTAGCCATTTGTGTGCCAGTGCAGTTGAAGAGGGCAAGAATTTGCCTCATCTCCTAGATACAGTGCATTCCTGCCCTTTTCTTTTGATGTAGGGCAGTACAGCAGGAAGGCTTGTGTTGCTTCCCTGTGCCATAAAAGTGTAAATATGTGCCAGAGTTTCTATTTTGAATCATCCTGCCGATCTCTAAGGTACTGATCATGGGCACAGAACGGGAATATCGTTGCAAAAATATCGACTTACCTAAATATCGCTGCAAAAATATCTACAGGAAGAAATATCGATGACAAAAATATAGTCTGACCAGAATATCGACAGACAGGTAAGTAATATCGATAACATTAATATAGTTGTAATAAATATCGTTTACAAAAACATAGTTTACAATAATATCGTTTTTTAAATAATTATAAGTAATGTAGTGTTTTAATGAGTATTTGTTGTCAAAGTAGTATTTTTTGTAGTATTTTATTAGTTAATAATGTATTTTATGTTGAATTTAGTATTAATAGTTCCGTAGCGGGTTGTGGGTTTATAGGGGAGTAGGGTGGGAAGTAATTTAAATATAATGAAATAATAGATTAATTAATGTTTTAAATGAATATAAAGAGTGTAATAAATAATAGTTAATTAATTTCAATTAGTTAATTGATTAATAATTATGTAATTAATTATGTTAATTTTTTAATTAATTTTAGGTGTGTGTTCTGGAATTTTTTTGTAAAAATGTAGTAAATGAATTTTAATTGATTAATTATTTAATTAATGATTAAATAAATAAAAATAAATAATTGTAATTTTATAAATGACTAAATACAATTAGTAATTTTTACCCCTACGCTATCCAACGCTTTCCCTACTGTTGCACCCTCTGGAGTGGGAATAGTCATTTTTACCCCTACGCTATCCAACGCTTTCCCTACTGTTGCACCCTCTGGAGTGGGAATAGTAATTTTTACCCCTACGCTATCCAACGCTTTCCCTACTGTTGCACCCCCTGGAGTGGGAATAGTAATTTTTACCCTTACGCTATCCAACGCTTTCCCTACTGTTGCACCCTCTGGAGTGGGAATAGTAATTTTTACTCCTACGCTATCCAACGCTTTCCCTACTGTTGCACCCCCTGGAGTGGGAATAGTAATTTTTCCCCCTACGCTATCCAACGCTTTCCCTACTGTTGCACCCTCTGGAGTGGGAATAGTAATTTTTACCCCTACGCTATCCAACGCTTTCCCTACTGTTGCACCCTCTGGAGTGGGAATAGTAATTTTTACTCCTACGCTATCCAACGCTTTCCCTACTGTTGCACCCCCTGGAGTGGGAATAGTAATTTTTACCCACCCGCTATCCAACGCTTTCCCTACTGTTGCACCCTCTGGAGTGGGAATAGTAATTTTTACCCCTACGCTATACAACGCTTTCCCTACTGTTGCACCCTCTGGAGTGGAAATACTAATTTTTACCCCTACGCTATCCAACGCTTTCCCTACTGTTGCACACCCTGGAGTGGGAATAGTAATTTTTACCTCTACGCTATCCAACGCTTTCCCTACTGTTGCACCCTCTGGAGTGGGAATAGTAATTTGTACACCTACGCTATCAAATGTTTTAACTAATAAAATATTGTATATTTTAATTATATGTATGTATTATTGTTGTTATATAAAGTAATGTGTTAAATATATGTATATGTACACATTTATTAAGTTTATAATGAAAAAGTGTAGTTAATTTGTTTTAAATAGTTAAAAAATAAAAGTAATGTAATGTATTTTGTTAATAGTACTTATATTTATTTATTATTTAATGTAATTTTAATTAATTTAAAAAGTCGATATTTTTTACATCTATATTAATTACAACAATATTTTTGAGTCGATATTTTTGTACTTACCTGTTTAAGTATAGGGTGTCGATATTTTTGTAAACGATATTTTTACAACTATATTTATGTCAGCTATATTTTTGTAATCGATATTTTAACACCCTACCCTGATCATGCTTCTACTCAAATGTAGACCTCCCAGTCAGGGTAGAAGTTTTATGGCCTCTATTCAAGAAACTTTGGCTGTGGCTCATCTTGACTTTAGTAACCTCATTTTACTTAGACATTTTAAGCTTCATTCTGAGTTGGACTCTGATAAGGCTGCTTTCGATGAGAACAATATTTGCACAATCTTCTGCATGACTCAGTATAAACATGAGCCTATTCATTTGGTCGGTAACATCTTAGACCTTATATATTAGGGTGAGGACCGGCCATAAGGTTATCACTTTTAATATTAATCTAAAGAAGAAGAGGCAGGTAATCTCTGGAACACCCTCTACAATTACTTATCGTCCTTGGTTTAAGGTAGATCCAGGTCTTTTACTCACCTACTTGCCAAAGTCAGTGCATGCGCCCCATGAAAATAGTAACCCCTTTGTGGAAGACTATAATGTTTGGAAGAGGTGTGGCGCAGCAGCCAGGGTGCCTGACTCGGACCACGGGTTTCACTGCTCCATCCCCGGTGCCAGCGGCAGATCAGCCCAGCACCATGTGACTCTGGCCAATAGCTTGCTTAATCTTCCCGAGGGCCCCCAGCGCCGGGAAACCACTTTGGAGGTAGCTGCGCGCTTTACAAATTCAAGGTTATTATTATTATTATTATTGGCTCGTCAATGCTTTAGACAAGATATTACCTGTCAAAAATGTCATAGCACACCACTCCCACAGAACCGTGGTATATGGCTGAACCGACTCTGGCAAAAAGAAAATGCAAGAAATTAGAGAGGTTGTGGCGACTCAATTAGAGTACAGAAGAGGAATATGCTTATACACATGCACTCAAGCACTATAAAGACCTAATTAAAAAGGCAGGCTAAATACTACCAAAAAAGGATATTCAAAGCTAAGGATCCCACTGAGGAGGGGTTCTCTATTTATAAATCCCTTGCACTATGCTACCCCCATAAAGCTGCACACAGGCAGTTGCGGCTGCTGACAATGTACAATGGTGGGGCGGCGGGGCAACAGCGGCAGAGGGGGGGTTGAGGGGTGGGGGGCATTAATGATAAAAAAAAACGTACCTTGCTGACCGTCCAGCAACCTTGCGCCACTGTGCTCTTCCTACTCCCTTGCTCACTTTGCCACTGGATTCAAGCAAGCCTGGCTGAAGACGGCTGGAATGCCAGAAAAAGTTCTAGGAAGCTTGTTTCCGGTCCAGGGAAGGCATGGCTTAGCAGTTCGGGCTGGACTGTTCCCATGAGGCACAGTGTCAGACTGATTTGCATATGGCCATGTCTGAACTTGGGTGGCAGAGTGGGCTAAAGAACGGTGATGGATTAAACCCATATCTGTTGACTGGGTGTGATTGTTTGATTGGTTCAGATGCTCCGTCCATCACCACCCCCTTTTGTACCGCTTCCTACTACCAGCAGTCCCATCACAGACTCCCCTCAAATCCAGACGCTGTTTTCATGCTATGGGAGCAGCCTGGGGATTGGCCTGAGCGGTCTGGTTTGACACTCGCTCAGGAACAGGGAGTCTGTGCCATTTCTCCAACCGGCTGTGGAATACAGCTGGGTGGAGAAACCTAAATGTGCATGACTGTTTGACAGTCCTAAGACGGCCGGCCAAAAAGACATGCACATTAAGAAGGGTCCACCACTCCTCCTCCCAGTCCCTGCAACAGAGGATTGCCTGGCCCGCTATGCCCTGGACTCTGCAGCATTGGCTGGCAGTGAAAAATAAAACGATAATAAATTTTTTTATTATCATTTTATTTTTCATTCAGCACTAAGTGGTGCGATGCTCCTCTGCCATTACGAACGAGCCGCTGCTGTACACAGGTCCTTCTAACGAAATAACAGGTTTATTTACCAAACACTGCCCAACTAGGCACTTCTGGTTTTCATAGGCCTCGCTGGTTAATAAATTCAGGTCCCATACGAAGTGAACTGGAGGTCGGACATTCTCGGTTGTCATGCTCTGAGATGCAATAGCCTACCTTTTACTCTTCTTGCAGAGCCCAACCAGGCTGCACCTCTGTAAAACACTGAAACCTCATCTACATCAATTGTAGTTCTCCTCTTCACTTACTTGCTTTTCTCAGGTGTAACGCCATTGGTAGCTGCACACTCTATAAAATTAAAACATAAACACAAATACATTAAAATTTGCATTTGAGGTATTGGTACAGAACCTTAGGGATCAGAAAAAACTCATAGCTTATTACTCTTCAATTATGGACACAGTAAACTCATAGCTTAAAACTCTTCAATTATGGACACAGTCGCGGCAGGGCTCCCACCATGTTTACGGTTTGTAGCAGCTGCCACAAATCTGTTGAAGCATCTGAAAATATTGTGTTGAGTTCTCCTTTAACTGTTGCTGTGCTTCTTTCTGAGGTTGTGCTCCTTGTCACAAAACCCCAGCACCTCTCTACAGCATGACTGTCTCAATATGAATACTGTTTCTGTGGTCATCTTCCCATATTACCATGGTCCAGTGTCGCTACTAGCTGAGCAAAAAAAACACAACTGATGGATGGAATGCAGAACAAATCAAATCATTCACCACTAGTCAAGAGATCTTGGTTAAATCCATCATTCTTTTGCTCACCATACCACCCCAGTTTGGACCTGGCCATAAGAAAATCAGTCTTGACCCTGTGCCTCATGGGAACAGTCCAGCCCGAACTGCCAAGTCAGGTCCTCCCAGGACCGGAAACAAGCATCCTATAACCAATTCGGAGTTTCACCCCTCCTCAGCCAGGATAGCTTGCATCCAGTGGCACAGTGAGCCTGGGACGCACGTCTGGGCATACCCGCACGGGCATACCCGGTGCACTTAGGGCAAGAAAGAAAAAGAAACACAAGTGATGGACGGAATGCAGAACAAATCAAAACATTCACCCCCAGTCAAGAGATCTGGGATAAATCCATAATTTTTTTGCTCACCATGCCACCCCAGTTTAGACCTGGCCATATGCAAATCAGTCTTGCCTATTGGGGAACAGTCCAGCCCGAACTGCCAAGCCAGCTCATCCCTGGACCGGAAACAAGCATCCTAGGACCAGTTTCAGGGTTTCACCCCTCATCAGCCAGGATAGCTTGAATCCAGTGGCACAGGGAGCCTGGGACTGGGCATACCTGGCGCACTTAGGGCGAGAAAGCAATTGATGGGCAGAATGCAGAACAAATCTAAACATCCACCCCCAGTCAAGAGACCTGGGTTAAATCCATCATTCTTTAGCTCACCATGCCACCCCAGTTTACACCTGGCCATGTGCAAATCAGTCTTGACCCTGTGCCTGTGAAGAACAAGTTCTCTGAATTTCTGAGCTTGTAAAAGGTCGAGAGATAGTGATCAGCCGGCTCCATAAAAATACTGCAGAAATGACAAAGCGATTTGCCTGTGTAAATAAGTGGCTAACTCATACTGGCCAAAAACTTTGCCCGCTCACAGCAAAGACACATCCCCTCTTCTGACAAAGCACAAGGCGTGGATCAGCTGAATGATCTTGCTGTGAGAATAGAGCCTGGTTTATAACACTGGAACATGTAAGCATTTTAACACTACCAAATGCTCATCGCTATCATTTTGCTTTGCATCTTCAAAACCAGACTACATGAAAACAGAGTGTGGGGAATGCAGGGTGGGATTTTCATGCAGCATAGTATGCATGGAAGAAAGACTTACAACTGGAACAGTATAAAAAAAAGTTTAGTCAGCATTTGTTGCAGCAATATATTAATAGGTTTAAAAGCCTGTCTCTAGGAGAAGGTAACTCCTTATGAAGTAATGATGGTGACGAGGATGAACAGAGAAGGAGGTAAAGATATTTATTTTCATATGGACCTTTGCCATCAAAGGCTCAGGTAAAATCAACTCTATAAAAAGTCCACATGGGGTTACCCATCATTGAACACTTCCCCATTCTGTGAGTGATTGGTGTGTTATGTAAGTGAGGCTTTTGTTTTCACCCTATTTTCTAGTATGGAGAGTGACTGTTCACAATGTTATGCTGTCTTCTTTACATTTTGTTATATGGTATGTTATGTGTAATTGCAAAGAGTGCATCTCACACTGGAGGATATTGTGGTGCTAATGGGGGGATGGGGCGTTGCGGCCCTGACTGGGTCCTATGTGAAGAAACTCGCTTTCAGTATATTTCTTGAATTCTAGGGTTGAGCTGGCAGTTATAATGTGGAAGGGGAGTTCATTGCAGGCTTTAGGACCTAGGTAGGAGAAGGCGGGAACTGTGACTCCGGCTCTGTATATGCACTGGACAGTGGCCAGCAGGAAGTTAGCGGAGGTGTCTGATGCACATGTAGAAA
Source organism: Lissotriton vulgaris (assembly GCF_964263255.1). Lineage (NCBI taxonomy): Eukaryota > Metazoa > Chordata > Amphibia > Caudata > Salamandridae > Lissotriton > Lissotriton vulgaris. The sequence continues at coordinate 935,926,329 of NC_141698.1, read as the reverse complement.
CTGATGCAGCTGTCCAATGGAAAGTCTTGAGTCATTTCTGGCATTTCATGTAACACTTGTTACGTGAAATGCACTAGATTATGAAATTACGCCATATCGCGTAATTGAAATTTTGTTTCGGTAAAATCTTATCGCGAGAACAATATTAACAATTTTGAACATGCAGAGGGCTTTTGTCCACATTATATGTGCTTTTGCACTGTATTATTTTAGGAGCTGACTGGTATTCTGCAATATAACGCTTCATTTTGCATTTCTGGGGGGCATTTTGCATAATTCCCACACTCAAAATTTTGCAAATGTTGGTGTTTTCAGCAAAACTTAGCACTGTGCATGAAATGACATAGAACAAGTACAACAGATAATTTCGGATTAAATCAGTTGGAAATCATTCTATTACTTTTAAACACACTTCTGTGTAATTCAACTTTAAAATGACCACAACAGGTCTGTTGGCTTCAAATGACTCAGTTGTAATTTTAGCATCCAGTCCAGCTGGAGACATTTATTTAATGTTGTTCATATACAACTGTGGTCTCTGTGGCGTTGGTCCCTATGAAGAATTGTTTGGGATGTTTATCCCAATCCCTACTCATTTAACTTTGCTTATAACATAGGAGGTCAGGCCTGACCAAGTCTAATTTGGGACTGTTTATCCTTTTCATTACTCTTTTTAATATGTTTATTACATGAGCAGGAAGAACCCATCAGGACTTTTTTGAGGGTGGGTGTCCCGTTTTTAAGTCTTTTCAGTGTGTTTATACAATAGGGGGCAGGCCCTTCATCAGGTCTTATTTGGAGGTGTTTATCCATTTGCTTACTCTTTCCATTCTGTTTATAGCACAGGAAGACATACAGGCAACCAGGTCTTATTGAGGACATTTTTACCAATTTGAATCTATTCATTATGTTTATAACATAGGAGAAGAAACTCGCATGCCTGCTAGAAGTAGTTTTAGGGTACCGCTGAACTCTAACCTAGCCCTCATTCTGGGGTTAACCACATATTCAAAGGTGTCCAACGGCTCTGTTATCCCCCAGGGAGACTGGCCACTCTCTCTTTTCTCATCCTAGGATGCTCTTTTGATCACATATGAGGGGTTGCTATTTCTCTCCTTTGAACTGCCAAGAGGCACAGTTTCCAACCAGGGGTCCTGGGAGCAACTGGAAAACTCTGCGCTCCAATGTAGGAGCTCCAGGTAACTCATGAAACTGGCCACTCCAAAGGGAATCCTTGGCCCACAGTGGTGCGCGGACCCTACATATTTTCAGAAACCAGTAGTAACTTCACTGTGATAATCAGCAAGCATCTGTTCCAAAAGAAATATGTGAGCATGAGTTTGGAATATGCCTTGAACGCCATTGCTCTCTATTGCGGAAAATGAGGTATGGAGTCAAAGGGCTCAACAAGCATTCTCTCCTAGAGAGAATACGGCATTTCAGGCAGATATGGGCTAACAGGTAAGTTTCATCAGATCAGGAATCACACACTCCAAATACAACATGGAAATTCTAAATTAAGAACAGATGAGCGTGATTTGATTGAGGACATAACTGTGACCAATCTTACAGATTCTGCTGCCTAGAACATGACAGGGCCCAGATTTAATAAGATTTGGTGTCACACAGTCCTGCTGTGCTGCATCAAACAGACAGAGCAGGAATGCACCATATTTACTAACATATGGTGCATTCCATCTGTGTCTCTGCCTGCCACACTTTTGACTGTCAAGCACCAACCCTCACACCCTTGCACCGTTGTGCAATGGTGCCTGCATTACAGATGTAAAGAACATCATGAAAGTAAGGAAAAGGATAAGTAGTAAAAATGTATATGTAAATGAATGTGCTCGTATTATTAGCTGTTCTTAAATGTTTTAATATGCTCAGCTTTTGTATTGTCTTCTCTTTTTATCAAATGAACTGTGGAATCATTGTGCATATCTGTATTTTAACTGTTTGCTTTTATGATTTGTAATGGCTAAAATCTAATAAAGCATATTTTGACTTTGACTTTGACATGTAGGATTGTTTTGTGTAGGATGGGGCACCTTCCAGCACAAAAACAACCCTCGGAGGCATTTCCCTCTATGTGTGATGTGGAGTACAGCACATGTAGAAAGAGGAAACAACAACGAGAAATAAAGATATTTCTTCTGGTAACACTTCACCTGGGAAAGCACAGCATTTTAACGCATTTCCAGGTTTACCAGTCTTAGTAAATTTAGGAATGTGCCACAAATCATGGGTGGGTGCCTGGGATTTGCCCTTCCCATTGCATCATGGGAAATGGGTCCTTATGAGGTCTGGTTCGGGACAATTTCCCCTAATTTCTACAGTTTCACTTTGTTTATAAACGGAGAAGCCATGCGCATAAAGTCCTATTTGGGGGTTATTCACTAAAGTGCAGCTCTCCTCTTGACATGATGCTGGCGAAAATTACTGCCACTCTGTCCCATCAATTGTCCCCACCCATAGGATCTCTGTTCAACCTCTCCCTAAGTGAGGGCCATCTTCCCATGGCATGGAAAGCGGCACAGGTGATACCTTTTCGGAAAAACTCAAATGCCCCCTTAACAGATCTCTCTAGTCTCCGGCCCATCTCGCTACTCCCCCTTCTGAGCAAGTTACTTGAAAAACATGTAAATAAACATCTGTGCGACCATGTCGAGCACACAGATAGTTTGGACCCCTCGCAATCAGGCTTCAAGCCCAAATACAGCACATTATCTGCCCTGTTGGCAGTCACGGATAACATCAGGATGACCTAAGACAGAGACCAATCTATGATTCTGGTGCTGTTGGACCTCTGTGCCGCGTTTGACACAGTCTCACACCAGATCCTGCTCAGGAGACTGGAGGAGAGAGAAATCAGAGATTCTGGCCTCCAGTGGATGATGAGCTTTCTCTCCTCCCGCTCCCAAACCATCAACTTGGGTCCGTACGGCTAGGTAACTACGACACTGACCAAGGGAGTACCACAGGGCTCCTGTCTGAGTCCTACCTTATTTAATATCTATGTTGCCCCCTTGGCCAAGCTCCTTAGCGCATGCGGCTTTATTCCCATATCCTATGCCGACGATACGCAGCTTTTATTCCCTTTCACCAATTTCACCCCTTCTGTTCAGTCGGCTTACTCCGCTGGTATGAGGGCCATTTCCAACTGGATGAGATGTAACTTTCTCCAATTCAACATCGGAAAGATGGAGATCATGCTTTTCGGAGAGGCCCCGCTGTTGTGGACTCCCAATTGGTGGCAGGTGGATCTCGGCACCCCTCCTGCCCCTAAGTCCCTTGTTAAGAGCTTGGGCATACGTTTGGACCAGCCACTCACCTTGAAAGTGCTTGTTGCGCAGACTGCTGGCGCTTGTTTTCACACGTTGGGTCTCTTGCGCCGGGTCTTTCCCTTGCTCCCGGACTCTACCCGTAAAACTGTGATGCAGACACTTATACTGAGCCGCCTGGATTACTGCAATGCCTTACTGGTCTCAGCCAATGAGTCCTTGTTATGTAGATTGCAGGTGGTCCAGAATACAGCAGCACACCTGGTCTTAAATACCCCTCCAAAAACGTCCTCCCTTCCCCTCCTTCGCCAACTGCATTGGCTCCCAGTTCGTAAGCGGGTTAAATTTAAAATCTGCCGGAATGTGCATAAGGCCCTATATAATATCAGCCCTTCGTTCCTTGCAGAGAAATTCCCTCTCTATGTGCCCTCCAGATCCCTCCACTCTGGAGGCATTTCCCTCTATGTGTGATGTGGAATGCAGCACATTTAGAAAGAGGAAACAACAAGAAGAAATACATTTCTTCTCCTAATACTTCACCTGGGAAAGCACAGCATGTTGACACATTACCAGGGTTACAGTCTTAGTGAATCCGGGAGTGTGCCACAAGTCATGGGTGGCTGCCTTGGACGCGCCCTTCCATGGGAAATGGGTCCTTATGAGGTCTGGTTCCGGACAATTTCACTACTTTCTTACAGTTTCATTTTGTCTATAAACGGAGAAGATATGCGGGCATAAAATCTTATTTGAGGTGTATTCAAACCGCCCCTTACTCTTTCCATTCTGTTTATAGTATAGTGGGGCTAGACCCGTTAGGCCTCGTTTGGACGTACTGACCCGTTTCTTCTTTTTCCAGTTTTTTTATAACTCGGGAGGGCACCCATCGAGCAGGTCTTATTTGGTGCTGCCGACCCCGTTCCCCTACCTTTTCGCTAGTTTTACCAGGGGGAATTTACTTACGATTTGATTTTGTATTAATTATGTATTGATGATTGTGTGAAATTGAATAGTGTCTATGTCTTTTTATGATATTAATTTATCGAAATAAAGTATTTTGACTGACTACCAGGGGTGTCCAAGCTCTCAGTAGCCTTTTTTGGGGTGTGCGTGTCCCTTTTCCTGCTCGTTTTTATTAGTCTATTTATACCACGGGAGGGCAGGCCTCATCTGGTCCTGTTTTGGTCGTTTATCGCATCTCACTCTGTTTATCCCACGTCAGGCGCTTCCATCGTGTTTACAGCCCCCCTCCTCCAATGATTGCTAAATTCAGCTGCCCTAAAGGTAGAGCAAATAATTGTCTAATGACCCCGAGACATAAAACGTGCAGGCCTGTGAAGAGCGCTAAAAATAAAGATAAGTAGCGGGAGAGGGCAGCGCCATTATTGGCTGCAATTACAGAGGCCACTTTCACCGGCGGACGAGAAGCAGACGCGGGGTTCTGTGTGACAAAGAGGCGCGAGCTCGCGAGGGGGCGGGGCCGCAGACCTGTTCATTTACCCAAAGGGGGGCAGATTAATGCCTGCGATAAATATCACCGAGAAATGGAAACGGACCCCGAGATAAACCTCGAGAGCCCAGAAAGAAAGAAGGGGTGCAGGGAGAGGGGACATTGGGGGTTCAATGGCTGATCCACCACGCCGACATCTAGGAGCATCAATGCGGCCTTTGAGGTCTTTGCTCTGGGATGTCACTCCGCAGGGGAAACTGGCCCTCGAAGGGATTCCAGGCCATATTTAGATCCTCCGATGATGAACCGGCGTCCTATGATGGTGTCGGGGGCACCTGGGCGGACATCTCGACCGACCACGAATTGTGCATTGGGTTCTAATGAATATATGACGTTATATGTTGAGGCCTGCTATGGGAAGACTTGTAACCAGGGGGGCGCCGTAAAGAGAATGTTAGTTATGCTGGCCATGGCCATTTAGAAAGCGCCAACACAAACTGGACTGCCTCTAGGAGCGAGGAAATACTGGGTCTTGTGGCCCAGTGGACACCTAGGGGCGTAGTTCGGCCTCTTGGTCAAAAGTTCAAATCCCCGCGTGTACACTCAGCCTTTCATCTTTCTGAGGTCGATAAAATGAGTACTGTTGAGTTGGGTAACATTAAACATCTGCGATTGAGTGCCAAGACTCCCTCCTGGATGTGCATTACAGACACACGTTATGTTAATAACGAGGCCCCAGTGATGCTCCCGCTGCTGACAGCCGGTGGTGCAGGTAAACCTGGAGCTGGGTGTTTTTGAGTCCGGGCCTTGCAGACTCGGGGTCCCTGCTTCATCTTCAACACAGGCTGAAGCACCTGGGATTGGATTTGAGAGGCCCGGGAACGCAGCCGGCCTCGACCTGCTGGGCATCAGTGTAGGGAGGGAGGGGGGGGGGGGGGTGCGGGATGCCCACCGAGAGCCGCCTTTGTTATGTCAATATGCTCTGGATGGAGTTAATGCACTATTTTAAAATCAGACCTACCCAGCTAAACGCTGTAGCCGTCGGAGGGAGGTGCGTCACACAGGTGCTTGGTGAGTGCAGGGAGGAAGGGTTGGTTAAACCCCTCTGCACGGCTGAGGACTGCTATCTGCGCCCTTGCCTCGAAAACCCATGCACCTTCTCCAAAGATCAGGAATGGACTACCAGTGTGAACACCAACCAGCCATTCTCTGGACCATGGGCAACCAGGACCCCTTTTGGACTCGAGTGGGAGGTCCCAGAGTAGGCTGCGGCGTGTAGGCAGCTCTCCTGTTTGGAGTGAGACTCTTCACTGAGTCTGGGCCTGGCTGAATATACCAATTGTAAATCGAGGTTATGTGTAATTTCACCGAGATTACGTAATTCCTGAAAATTATATCCCACAATACCTATATATTACATAATCTATGTGAATTACTGACTCCTTCAAATGCAATGCTTTGTCTCAGCCTGATTTCCGTTCCTGCATCTAAGCAGCCTCTAAACATGACGGTACATTTGGATAACATCAACCCCAAATGACTCTACACGCTCGACTGCCCTTTGTTTGATATTAATAAGCATCACTTTCATAAAGGAAAGTCAAACCAGAACATTCCAACTGAATCCACACCACACTGTTGACCAAAACTCGCTTACAGCAATCTCTTATTTCTACTGACAACATATACATTTAACACAGCATAGCACTACTGCACTACCAAGTCACCTAAACATCCTTTAAAACATGTTACTTTCTTTTTACACCAGCAAGCACAACAGTACAGTCAAGTATTTACTTGTGTTTTTCAATAACTTCCTGTCCTGTTTGAAAACCACATCTTTCATTTGTGTGTGTGTGGGGAGGGCGGGAGGGGGTGCCTGTTTATTATATACTGGGTTCCTTTTTTATTGTTCTTCTATACTGACATTAAGATATTCTTGGGGCATTATAAACCACACCCCTGAATACTGACAGGTTGTAAATACAACCAGATCCTCGAGATGGCAATCTAGGGGCACATTACACAGCTTTCCTAAAATGTATCTTTTTATTTTGCATGTTTAGGTTGGTGGAATTAGCCTGGCAGCGTTGCTAATTTTCAAACAGGGAACTGTTTATTGAGTGCAGCCCTGAAATACTGGACTGGACTGTTTATGGCCAAAAGCACAATAAATGTGTTTAAATATGTGGTCCAGAATACACGGTTTCAAATAAAATGAGCTTTGCTTTTGTAAAAAATAACAAAAAAACCATTTTAGTTACAGAAATGAGACATTGTCGAGGCTACTCTCAGCAAAGCAGAAGATGCAAAGGGCCTCTCTGCTATCAGAAATGCAGCTTTCATGAGGGATTAAATAAAACACAGTGGCTATGCTCGTACATTTTAGTAAAATCTTCAATGTTAAGTTAACATTGGGCCCTGATTGCCTGTGGAATGTTCACTTGATTCCATGTAGAATGTTTAGGTTCTGGTTTGCTTTTCACAACTAGAGTGTCATTTAAACAATGAGCAATGGCTTAGCTCAGAAGCGTTGAACGTTTCCCTTGTAATGTTCAGCTGAGGAACACGTGGTTCCCTTGAAATCTGAATGGCCAGTATTGGTTTAATTTTCATGAAGAAGTTACTAATTAAACAATGGGCTGGAATGAAGCTCTGTGGAGGTTGCTTGTTATGAACGGTTTTATTTCTACAAAGTTTGGTATATATTTCACGAAACCAGCGAAATAAGGGCATTAAATGTACAGCATTTGCGAGCATTAAATGCATGCCAACGTGTAACTAAGTATTACAGTTTGAGTAGGGGCAGCTGCCACGCAAATTTGTGAATTATAGGCAGGGCTACTGAAATGAAGTGATTCAGTGGCAGTTGCCTATTCCCCATAATTGATGATCTGTACACTTGTGCACCTGCCAGATAATGCGCCACCTTTCACCAAAAAAACACTGGCTCTACAGATGCCGCATGTTTCAGGCTGAGGAGGTGACACAAGGCTGCCCTAAACCAATGAGGATGTCACGACCTCCGCTGCTGGTGGCCACACCAGGCCTGGCAGGGGGTCGATGGTAGTGATAGTGAAATGTGTGTGAGGCATGTGATTTCATGTCTCGTGCAACAGGGCTGTTGACAAACACCCGTCTCCTTTCTAGGTGGACTGGCAAGCCCTGCTTTTGGTGAACGCATGCGTCCAAGACATCTTTTGTGTAATGACAGCAAACAAAAAAATCAACCATTCACTTACGAAAACTCAAAAATGTTCCGCCTCTCAAAATAAAGCTATTTTCGGTGGGGTGGGATGCCGTACTGTTTTCACATTAACCGCATACACGTAGAAGCAGCGAATGTGCAAAAACCATTATTTCAGAGCCTAGCAGTTATCGACTAATTTAAGGTTCTGCCTTTATTTAACGGAAATAGAAATACAAGCGTCATTTGCTTTTTGGTAGGAGCACCCAACACTTAGGGCGATAGAGGTACATGCTTAACAGGAGAACCCCAAAACCACATATGTTTGCGCAAAGACGTCACTGGGCTCATTTAAAAATATAGCCAAACTTTTTGAGTCTCTTTTTCACCATAACCCGATCTCTGTTTTTATGACATGGTTCTCAAATATAAATGTAGAAAAAATATTTATATCTACAAATGTGTGCTTAAAAAGTGCGTGGCAAGAATCGCACACATATAAAGGCCCCGAATGAAAGGATGCCGCCGTCTATGTATTTTTAATTAATTGCGCCGTGCTCTGAGCCATTGGTGAGACGCTGCCCGGTAATCTCTGTTCTAAATATAGCTCCCCGGCTTCCTGCTGGCGTTTGCTTCCACATGTGGCAGGGCACATTTTTCGAGTCCAACAGAAAAGATTAACTGCGACACACCCCTGGGGCCGCGGCACCCCTCGGGCAGCGGCGCTCCCGGGCTGGAGGAAGGCGCTGCCCTCGCGCTGTCGCCTCTGTGTGAGCAGCGCGTGCCCGGCGGGTCACGGGTCTGTGCTCGCCACCTCGGCTCTGCTGGCACACGATACACGGTGAAAGGGGAGGCGGTGGCACAGGGCAGGGTGTCATGGGGAGGCGGGTAATGCATCTACATAAACGGGTGTCAGGGGGACGCATGTGCGTGCAGCCACAGGACAGGGAGTCACACGGAGACAGGGTGGTACAGCCACAGGACAGGGAGACAGGGTGGTGCAGCCACAGGACAGGGAGCAGGGCATGTAGCCACAGGAGAGGGAGTCACACCTAGACAGGGTGGTGCGGCCATAGGACTGGGAGTCACAGGGAGGCAGGGCCTGCAGTCACCGGACAGGGAGGCAGGGCATGCAGTCACCGGACAGGGAGGCAGGGCATGCAGTCACCGGACAGGGAGGCAGGGCTTGCAGTCACCGGACAGGGAGGCAGGGCATGCAGACATAGGACAGTGAGTCACAGGGAGACAAGGCATTCAGCCACAGGACAGGAAGCCCTGGGAAGCAGGGCATGCAGCCACAGGACAGGGAGTTAGAGGTAGGCATGGCATGCAGCCATTGGATAGCAAGTCACAGGGAGGCAGGACATACAGCCTTAGGACAGGGAGTCACAGGGAGGCAGGGCATGCAGTCACCGGACAGGGAGTCAGGGCATGCACCCACAGGACAGGGAGTCACAAGGAGGCAGGACATGCAGCCATAGGACAGGGAGTCACAAGGAGGCAGGACATGCAGCCATAGGACAGGGAGTCACAGGGAAGCAGGGCATGCAGGGCATGCAGCCACAGGACAGGGAGTTAGAGGTAGGCATGGCATGCAGCCATGGGATAGCAAGTCACAGGGAGGCAGGACATACCGCCTTAGGACAGGGAGTCACAGGGAGGCAGGGCATGCAGCCATAGGACAGGGAGTCACAAGGAGGCAGGGCATGCAGGGCATGCAGCCACGGGACAGGGAGCATAGGGAAGCAGGGCTTGCAGCCATAGGACAGGGAGTCAGGGCATGCACCCAGAGGACAGGGAGTCACAAGGAGGCAGGACATGCAGCCATAGGACAGGGAGTCACAGGGAAGCAGGGCATGCAGGGCATGCAGCCACAGGACAGGGAGTTAGAGGTAGGTATGGCATGCAGCCATAGGACGGGGAGTCACAGGGAGGCAAGGCATGCAGCTATATGACAGTGAGTCACAAGAAAGCAGGGCAATCAGCCACAGAACAGGAAATCACAGGGAAGCAGGGCATGGAGCCACGGGACACGGAGTCACAAGGAGGCAAGGCATGCCGCCACAAGACAGTGAGTGACAAATAGGCAGGGCATGCAGCCATAGGACAGAGTCACAGGCGGCAGGGCATTCAGCCTTAGGACAGGGAGTTAGAGGTAGAAATGGAATGCAGTCATAGGATAGTGAGTCACAGGGAGGCAGGGCATGCAGCCACAGAAAAGGGAGTCAGAGGGAAGAAGGTGCATGCAGCCACATAACAGGGAGTCACAAGGAGGCAAGGCCTGCAGCTATAAGACAGTGAGTTATTGTTATTGTTAATTGCGATTTGTTGAGCGCATTATCACCAGCAGGTCTCTAAGCGCTGTCAGAGAGGTCCTAGCCTAGCCAGACGGGTAGGATTATATCCAGGCTTCTGCAAAAAGGACTGTTTTTAATTTTTTTCTGAAAGGAAGGAGGGCGTGTTCCTTACGATGACTCTCCGGCAGGTTGTTCCAGATGGAGGGGATAGATGATGAAAAGGCTCTGCCTCCTTTCGTGGACATCTTGAATCTTTGACAAATCAGGAGGCTAGCATCTATGGACCGTAGTGCCCTGCTGGGGTTGTATTTGGCAAGGCGGTCCTTGATGTAGCTAGGAGCTCTGCCGTAGAGGGCTTTGTGTGCAATACAGAGGCCCTTGAATTTAGCTCTCTGTCTGACAGGGAGCTAATGCAGCTGTGCTCGCCTGGGTGCTTTGAAAATTAGCCTTGCGGCATCATTCATAATCGCCTGAAGTCTGGACACAAGATTCTCCGGGAGGCCGATGTATAGGGAGTTGCCGTAGTCGAGATGTGATAGAATCAGAGCGGAAACTGCCATTCGGAGTGTATTAAATGTGAGAATAGGGGCAAGTTTGCGCAGCTGTCTCAACAAATTGTAAATTGTTGTGTCTTGTAAAGCGCACTGCTACCCGGAGGCCTCGTAGCGCTATAGACCGCTGGGGAACCCGTCCTGGCTTTCCCTGTGAGATAGTCCCTCCTGGGGGTCTCCAAGGTGAAACCAGGCATCCCCGGCGTTTGTGTGGGGCCGTTGTGGAGATGAGGCAAGCTAATGCCCAGAGTTGCCGAGTGTGCTCCCTGGTCGGAGTAGGCACCGATGCGAGAATTATCAGTCCGCTGATCCTGGTCCAAGACCCTGCCGCGTCGGGAATCGAACCCTGGTCCCGGGCCGTTCTATGCACTCGGGTCTGCCGCCTCTAACCAGTGAGCCACACCTCTCCAGTGCATGCTCCTACCACAGCCGAGACCTGCTGGGTCATGGTGAGATTACCATCAATTTTGATCCCTAGGCTTTTTACCAACCCGCAGGTTCTGGATATGTACTCAGCTCATGCGGCCAGAAGAGCTCCTTCCACGGGTTGGAGTCAGAAGTAACGGCCAGTAGCTCCGTTTTGTCTGGGTTTATTTTCAAGGCTTTGGCCGACATCCAATTCACCGTGAATTTTAAGATGTTTTGAAAACGTGAATGGGCTGATGAGGCATTGTCTATCTGAATAATTATTTGAGTGTCATCAGCGTAGTTGTAAATTTGACACTCCATTTGATTTAGTACCGCTATTAAGAGCTGGAGGTAGGCATTAAAAAGGAGTGGGGATAATACCGATCCCTGAGGTACACCACATGAGAGTGGACCTAAATCGGACACAAGGTCATTCAATTGTGTTCTCTGCGGCCGCCCTTTGAGAAAGGATGTCAGCCATGCTAGGGCCGTGCCCTGAATCCCTAGCTCCGAAATCCGCAACATTAGTTGGTCATGATTGACCGTGTCGAATGCCGCAGAAAAATCAAGTAGGACCAGGGCACATGGTTTTTTCTTATCGGTCCTTAGTCTAAGTTCATTTAGGACTGACAACATCACCAACTCCGTGCTGTGGTGCGCCCTGTAGCCTGCCTGATTTAATTGCAGGAGATGGTTATTTTCAATGTGGTTGCTCAGGGATTTTAACACATGTTGTTCAAGCACTTTAGCAAGACATGGCAGTTGTGAGATTGGCCTAAAGTTCTTATGGTTTTTAGTACTGGCCCCAGTGTCTTTGAAGAGTGGGATAACCCAAGCTTCTTTGAAGTTGGAAGGCACCTGTCCTGTAACAAGGGATCGATTGAGGAGTGAAAGTACCTAATTTTCAATGCCTGCCAATGCTAACTTGAAGATTTTGGGCGGGCAGGGGTCCATAGAGGTCCCTGATTTCACTCCCCCAATAATGTGGGCCAGGGAGTCACGCGTTAATGCAGGGAAGGCGATGAGTGGTTCAGAAAAGGTGAGGGGTGGTGGTGTAGGTGTCAAAGTACATGGGAACTTAGGGGTAGAGTGAATTTCCGTCAGTAGGTCTTTGACTTTTGCCAGGAAGAAAGACTGAAAGTTGTTACAGTCTTCTAGGTAGAAAGTTGGTTTCTGTTCTTTGACTTGCCTTAATTCTTTCAGGATGCTAAAGGTCTCTTTTTGTTTGTTATCGGCGGCCATGATTGTTGCCTCATATTATTCCGCTTTGCGTGAAAGAATTGCTTTTTTGTAAGTTGCAAAGGCCATACAGTAATCCTGCCGGGCGCATGGGTCATAGGTTTTCTGCCAGGCTCTCTCTCTTTGGCGGAGGGTTTGTTTCAGGGCTCTAAGGTTGTCATTGAACCAGGGGCCCCCTTACCCTTGTCCATGATTCTAACTTTGCGTGGCAGGACTACTATGTTGATGGCAAGCTGTAGCCTTCCTGTCAGGGCATGGCTTTCTGCATCAATGTTTCACTGCTTGGGTGTGGGCGGGGCTGATTTCTATAGAGTAGTGATCAAGTCATTGGCGCAGATTTGTTCCAGCTCCTTATCACCTCCCAATCTGGGGATAGATTGATAGTAAGTTTAGGAAAGGGGAGCCAGCCGCTAAGTAGGAAGTGGTCCGACCAAGGGCAGGTGCTAATAGAAATAGGGTTAACAAAAGGACGAGAGGACCAGACCAGATCCAAGGTGTGCCCTTTGTTGTGCGTGGGCCCCTGAACTAGTTGCAGAAGCTCTAGGGCATTTAGTGCCTCCTCTAACTGTTCGGCCTGACTTTCTTTGGGGGTTACATCCCAATGTAGGTGGAAGTCCCCCAGCACTACCACACATGGGTACCGGGACCGTATGTCGTTGGCTAGCTCTGCGAACTGTTCGATGAACCTAGGTGGCGTACGTGGTGGGCGATAGACTACCAAGATAGCTAAACAGACTGACTGGAAGTGAAATTTAGCCCCTAGAACCTCTCCCCCTTCAATATATTCAGCGCATAGATTGTCTGCTTTCAGTTGGCGATTGTATAACAACGCCACGCCACCCCATCTGGAGCTACCTGGTCGATTGTGGCAGAGTGCTGCATAATTGGGGGTAAGGGCTGCGATTAAGTCTGGTGTTGAAGAATCTTCTAGCCAAGTTTCCGTGATACCAATGATATCAAAAGTGTCATCTTGTATTTGCGAGAAGATCTCAAGATTGTGCTTTGGTAGGGAGCGTGTATTAAGGGTAGCAATCTTGAGTTCATGGGGCTATCATTCAGGGTTGGTCCCAGAGTCTGCATTTTGTGAGATCAGGAGTCTTAGTGGGGTCTTAGAAGTCCTAGGGACCTTAGTTTAGTGGCTACAATACTATTGAGTTGGGTCGTACCTTTGTTTAGCAGCCGCAGGTCATCCATGGTATATGGGATGCGAGGGCCAGGGGTCGTGGCCCTTGGTCCCGGTCGGGCGCGGACGGTCGCAGACAGGCTTGCCTTAGGCGTGCCCACTGCACGCACGCGCTGCTCGCTTGTTTGAGTGTGATTTTCAAGCGTGGCGCTCCTCCCCCCACCCCCCACCACTCAGCCCTGCTGTGCAGTGGCTGGCTCTCCTGCAACACTAGACTGCGACCCAACAACGGAAGTGCTCAAGCGGAAGTGTGGGGAAGTGATGTGAGTGATCTTCTGAATTTTTAAAGATTCAAACAGTTTAAAAAAAATATTCAATCAGGATTCAATCAGGATTAGCATACAGTTTTAAAATACAGCGTTATGGCAGTGCAGCGCAGCATCATGCGAGTGGAACCACCTCAAGCCTCGGTGGACCTCTCTGGTACTGGGCCATTCTTCCCGCCTCGTTAAATCAAGCGTGGCGCTCAACCACCACCACTCAGCCCTGCTGTGCAGCGGCTGGCTCTCCTGCAACACTAGACCGCGACCCAACAGCGGAAGTGCTGAAGCGGAAGTGTGAGGAAGTGATGTGAGTGGTCTTCTGATTTTTTAAAGATTCAAACAGTTTTAAAAATATTCAATCAGGATTAGCACACAGTTTTAAAATACAGCGTTATGGCAGTGCAGCAGCATGCAAGTGGAACCATCTCAAGCCTCGGTGGACCTCTCTGAGGTGAGTCACAAGAAGGCAGGGCATTCAGCCACAGGACAGGGAATCACAGGAAAGCAGGGCATGCAGCCACGGGACAGGGAGTCACAGTGAGGCAGGGCATGTAGCCACAGGACAGGGAGCACAGGGAAGCAGGGCATGCAGCCACAGGACAGGGAGTCACAGTGAGGCAGGGCATGCAGCCACGGGACAGGGAGCACAGGGAAGCAGGGCATGCAGCCACGGGACAGGGAGTCACAAAGAGGCAAGGCATGCAGCTATAGGATAGTGAGTCACAAGGAGGCAGGGTATGCAGCCACAAGACAGTGAGTGACAGGTAGGCAGGTCATGCAGCCATAGGATAGAGAGTCACAGGGAGGCAGGGCATGCAGCCACAGGACAGGGAGTCAGAGGGAAGAAGATGCATGCAGCCACAGGACAGGGAGTCACATGGAAGCAGGGAAGGCAGCCACAAGACAGGGATTCACAGGGAGGCAGGGCATGCAGCCATAGGACAGAGAGTCACAGGGAGATAGGGCATGCAGCCACATAACAGGGAGTCACAGGGAAGCAGGGAATGGGGACACAGGACAGGGAGCCACAGGGAGGCAGGACATGCAGCCACAGGACAGGGAGTCAGAGGGGAAAATATGCATGCAGCCACAGGACAGGGAGTCACATAGAAGCAGGGAATGCAGTCACAAGAGCCAGACAGGGATTCACAGGGAGGCAGGGCATGCAGCCATAGGACAGAGTCACAGGGAGGCAGGGCATTCAGCCACATAACAGGGAGTCACAGGGAAGCAGGGAATGGGGCCACAGGACAAGGAGTCACAGGGAGGCATGGCATGCAGCCACATGTGAGGGAGTCACAGGGAAGCAGGGAATGGAGCCACAGGACAGGGAGTCACAGGGAGGCAGGGAATGCAGCCACAAGACAGGGATTCACGGGGAGGCAGGGAATGGGGCAACAGGACAGGGAGGCAGGACACGCAGCCACATCACAGTGAGTCACAGGAAGGCAACACATGCAGCTATAGGACAGGGAGGCAGTGCATGCAGTCACAGGACAGTAAGTCACGTGGATGAAAGACATACACCCACAAGACAGTGAGTCACAGGAAGGCAAGGCATGCAGGCACAAGACAGTAAGTCACAGTGAGGCAAGGCTTGCAGGCACAAGACAGTGAGTCAAAGGGAGGCAAGGCATGCAGGCACAAGACAGTGAGTCACTGGGAGGCAAGGCATGCAGGCACAAGACAGTGAGCCACAGGGAGGCAAAGCATGCAGCTACAAGACAGTGAGTCACAGATAGGCAAGGCATGCAGCATGCACAAGACGTGAGTCACAGGGAAGCAAGGCATGCAGCTACAAGACAGTGAGTCACAGATAGGAAGGGCATGCAGGCACAAGACAGTGAGTAATAGGGAGGCAAGGCATGCAGCTATAGGACAGTGAGTCACATGGAGGCAAGGCATGCAGCCACAAGACAGTGAGTCACAGGTAGGCAGGGAATTCAGTCATAGGCAGGGGCGTAACACAGGCCCCCGCATCCTCTGTGGTGTGGGGGGGGCAGCAGCAGGGGGCCCCCTCAGCACACAGTACTCAGGTCTGAGCGCTCCGGATAAAATCCGTAGCTGGGGCCCCTCCATGTACATTGCAGGGGGGCCCTTAAACTTTCGTTACGCCACTGGCCATAGAACAGTGAGTAACAGGGAGGCAGAGCATGCAGCCACATGGCAGTGAGTCACAGTGAGTCACAGGGAGGCAGAGCATGCAGCCACAGAACAGGGGGCAGGGCATGCAGCCACATTACAGGGAGTAACAAGGAAGCAAGGCATGCAGCCACAGGACAGGGAGCACAGGGAAGCAGGGCATGCAGCCACATGACAGGGAGCACAGGGAAGCAGGGCATGCAGCCACATGGCAGGAAGTCACAGGGAGGCAGGGCATGCAGCTATAGGACAGTGAGTCACAAGGAGGCAGGGCATGCAGCCACAAGACAGTGCGTGACAGGTAGGCAGGGCATGCAGCCATAGGACAGAGAGTTACAGGGAGGAAAGGCATGCAGCTATAGGACAGAGAATCACTGGAGATAGGACAATGAAGCCACAGGACAGGGAGTCACAGGGAAGCAGGCACAGTCAGCTAGAGGACAGGGACTCACAGGGAGAAAGGGAGCGCAGTCACATGACTAGGAGGCAGGAGAATGCTGTCATAGGACAGGGGGAAAAAGAACAATTGATGGGCAGAACAATGTCATACATTCACCCAGTACAGAGATCTGGGCCTGAATCCATCAATGTTTTGTTCACCATGCCATTCCAGTTTGGACCCAGACACATGCAAATCAGTCTTGACCCTGCGCCCAATGGGAACAGTCCAGCCCGAACTGCAGGTCAGGTCCTCCATGGACTGGAAACAAGCATCCTAGGACCGGTTTTGGGCTTTCAGCCCTCATCATCCAGGATAGCTTGACTCCAGTGGTATGGAGAGCATGGGACCCACAACTGACAATACACGCCCTACTCGGGGTGACAAATGCAAAAAGAACAATTGATGGTCAGAATGCGGAACAATGTCATACATTCACCCCAGTACAGAAATCTGGGCCTAAATCCATTGCTTCATGAGAAGGCAAGGACGTGTAGCCACAGGACAGAGCAACAGGACATGCAGTCACAGGGCAGGAAATCACAGGGAAGCAGGTGCATGCAGCCATAGGGCAGGGAGTCACAGGTAGGCAGGGTGTGTTTCCATTGGACAGGGTGTCATGGGAGGACATGCGGCCACAGAAGAGTCACGGACATAGGAGCATGCATCGATGAGACAAGGTGTAGCGGGGAGAGAAGGGCATGAGGTCACATAAAAGAGTGACAAGGAGATAGGACTATGTATCTATGAGACATGGTGTAACAGAAGGTGATGGGCATGAGGCCACAGAAGGGAGTGTCACAGAGGTAGGAGCATGTATCTATGGGACAGAGTGTAACAGAGAGAGGGCGTACGGTCAGAGAAGGGAATGTCAGAGTGATAGTGTCTTCAATCACGCCGATGATCTGCAGATCATCTTCCCCCTGGATCTCCCTGACGCTGCATCCGTATTCCAAGCAGCGATGCTCCACATACAGCAGTGGATGAATCAGAATCAATTAAAGCTCAACCCTGGGAAAACGGAGCTCATTCTGCCAGGTAACAGCTTGGCACACTGGGGCCCTCAGTTCTGGCCAAGCGAGTTGGGTCCGTCCCCTGCACCTTCTAGCTCGGTAAAGAGCCTTGGGGTGATTATTGATTCAGACCTCTCCCTCATAACTCAGGTGGGGGCAGTGGTCTCATCCAGCATGTTCCACCTGCGAAAAATCCGTAGGATTTCTTATCTGTTATCCCACGAGGTGCTGGTACAAGTTGTGATCTCGCTGGTACTATCCCGCCTCGACTTCTCCAATTCCCTCTATTTAGGTCTACCACAAGCGTTGCTTTGCCGTCTCCAAATCGTTCAAAACCAGGCAGCAAGACTTATCCACAAAACCCCGAAGTGGCAATCAGCAAAGCCCTTGCTGCACAAATTGCACTGGCTACCAATCGAACAAAGGGCAGCCTTTAAGATCGGCTGTCTAATTTTTAAAGCCCTTCACGGCAATAGCCCAGACTTCTTGAAAGCCCTCATCGTGAAGCATCTCCCGGCTCGCAATCTCCGGTCAGCTCACCTCCACCTGTTGGTCGCCCCCACCGTCAACCTAAAAAAACTAGGGGGACGCAGATTCGCCCACCTGGCACCAAAACTTTGGAACCCCCTCCCTCTGTCCATCAAGACTTGCGGCTCCCTACTTGACTTCAGAAAGACCTTAAAAACCTGGCTCTTTTCCACCTCCGGTTAGCCTGCCTCGCTGCAACCTCTGTACTTTCCCAGCGCCAGGAAACTTATGGTGTCAGTGCGCTTTATAAATTTTGCTTAAGATAAGATAAGATAGTAGCATGCATCTATGGGACAAGAAGTAACAGAGAGAGATGGACATGCGACCACAGAAGAGAGTGTCCTGTATGTAGGAACTGGAATCCTAGCAAAGGTTCAATGTAAATATCTTATGTGATGTAAAATACAGAATAACAATACCAAAGAATCAAACAAAAAAGAATAGAGAGAAAAATATGACAAAATTACAAGGTTGGAGGATGCATCTATGGGACAGGCTGTAACAAAGAGAAATGGGTATGCAGTCACAGAACAGAGTGCCTTGTAGGTAGGACCATGCACCTATGAGGCAGGGTGTAATAGAGAGAGATAGACAAGTGGCCACAGCAGAGAGTATTGAGGAGGTAGGAGCATAGAGCTATGGGACAGGGTGTAGCAGGGAGAGACTTACATGTGGCCACAGAAGAGAGTGTCAGGGAGGTAGTAGCATTCAGCTATGAGTCAGGGTATAATAGAGAGAGATGGTCTAACGGCCAAGGAAGAAAGTGTCAGGGAGATAGGAGCATCCATCTATGGAATGGGGTGTAACAGAGAGAAAGATGGGCATGCAGCCAGAGAAGAGAGTGTCCTGTAGGTAGGAGCATGCAGCTATGGGACAGGTGTAAGAGAGAGAGATGGGCATGCGACTACAGGGCAGAGTGTCACAGAGAGAGCATGCATCTGTGGGACAGGGTGAAACAGATAGAGATGGGCATGCAGCCAGAGAAGAGAGTCACAGAGGTAGGAGCATGCATCTATGAGACACGTTGTAACAGAGCGATTGACATGTGGCCACAGACGAGAGTCACAGAGGTAGGAGCATTCATCTGTGGGACAGGGTGAAACAGATAGAGATGGGCATGCTGCCACAAAAGAGAGTGTCCTGTAGGTAGGAGCATGCATATGTGGGACAGGGTGTAACAGAGAGAGATTGACATCCAGCCACAGAAGAGAGTCACAGAGGTAGGAGCATGCATCTATGGGACATTGTGCAACAAAGAGAGATGGGCATGCGGCCATAGAAGAGAGTGTCAGTGAGGTAGAATAATGACAGTAGGAGACAGGGTGTAACAGAGAGATGTGGGCAAGTAGCCACAGAAGAATGTGCCAGGGAGGTAGAAGCATGCAGCTATGACACAGGGTGTAAAAGAGAGAGATAGACATGCGGTCATACAAGAGGTTATCCTGAAGTTAGGAGCATGGAGAAAGAGTGTGACAGAGAGACATGGGAATGCGGCAACAGATGAGAGTGTCGGGGAGTTAGGAGCATGCATCCATGGAACAGTGTGTAACAGAGAGAGATAGGCATGCTGCCGTAGAAGAGGTAGGTAGGAGCATGCAGCTATGGGACAGGGTAAAAGAGAGAGATATCGACATGCTGCCACAGAAGGGAGTCATGGAGTTAGGAGCATGCATTTATGAGACAGGGTGTAACAGAGAGAGATGGGCATGCAGCCATAGAAGTTTGTCAAAGAGGTGGAGCATGCATCTATGGGATAGGCTGTAACAGAGAGAGATCGACATGCGGCCACATAAGAGAGTCACAGAGGTAGGAGCATGCGTCTGTGGGACAAAGTGTAACAGAGAGAGGTTGGCATGCCGCCACAGAAGAGAGTGTCCTCTAGGTATAAGCATGTATCCGTAGGACAAAGAGTAACAAAGAAAAAGGGGCCTGCAGCCACAGAAGAGGGTATCCTGTAGGTAGGAGCATTGTTAGATTAGACCAGTTAATGCTTATGCAGTGCCCTGTATAAGGTAGCATTCGCTACACCATTTTCTGTTCAGGCTCCATTTTGAAAGATGACTGAAACTAATCTTTCTCTATTTCTGAGAAATACCCTTTGCTGAGTTTCGTTTTTGCAATGGAGAGCTGTTAAGGCCAGTGCGTAGCTTCCCCACTAGATAAAGGCCTCTCCCACCTGTCTGGTAGTTTGATCACATCTCAGGGTGCAACAGCCTTGGACTGTGCTGAGTTGTGCAGATACGAGAGCAGAAATCCGTTTATTTTGTATTTTACGGTCCAGCTGCATCGGCCTGGATAATTCCACTATGGGCGTGTTCTAAGCCGACTATGAAATGTACATAATGTATCACTATGCTTGTTGGTCTTCAGTTCCCTCTGTAGCACTCCCAGAGACTGTACCGATAGGGCTCCGCCCTGAGTGTATACGGATAAACAGTTATTGGTTTATATTCTCCACCGTCTCTCCGACTCTTCATTTGGTATGGAAGGCTGAGAGGTGGTAAGTGGTTACCCAGGTGTCCATAAGTGGGTCACTTCCTTCAATTTGGCGCCGGAACAGGGACTCCTTCGGGTTATAACCCATCCATTTTCCGCAGACGTTAGGGAGGACATCATCAGGTTGGACTGATGGCTCAGGGATCCCTGCACGAAGAGCTCTGAAACTCGCAGCTGCTGCCTCTGTCCCACAGGAAGGTGTCTCGCCCAGTGGTCATCCCAACTGGAGACCTGAACGGTGAACCCTTGATCTGGCTGTTTGGTCCGAAGAGTCGGCAGTGGAGAGCTGGTTTCTCTGTATCTCGGATATGAGGTGAGTCTGTTTTGGTTCTATGTGGATGTGGTACCACTGTGATTTGTTTTTTTTTCAGTCTAAGGGATGTTTTGATGAAAATTGTTTGCAAATACATTGCCAGGTAAAATAAACATTTATTTTCCTTTTTACTTACAATGCCTGGTTTTAGTAAGATTTGGAGTTTGTGTTGTTAATATACCGATTCACGGTTGGAAAAATCCCACCCTGCACCTCCTGAGGGCAGTCCTAATTTTGAAATGTATGTAAAACATGGCCTTGGCCCTATTATGTGTAGTACATTATGGCACAAATGTAAGATGGACAATGCAGACTTACAGTGGCCTTTGACGGGCTCTTTTGATGAACAGAAGATTAGATTTCTTCAGGTATAGTTGTTTAAGGGACATAGTAGACAGTCTATGTTTGAATCCCTTTGGACTTGGCTGAAGGAGGCCAAACAGAGGCGGTTAAAAATGGAGAGAGATGCTAGAAACGGAAATATGCAAACCCTTACACAAATAGCTGTATCTTGTGATAAAGAAAAACAGAAGACAGGAATAGAACGTGAAGATAGGAGATTTACATTGCACATTGATAAGTCTTATGTGGCTAAGGATAGGGATACTTTCGTGGACGCCATGTTAGATACTCGGCTCCTGCCACCATTTGTCCCGGAAAGGATGTACCCTGTTGCGCCCCACCAGAAACGGCAACCTGCACAAGGTGCATCTGTCCCTACGGTTGTTTTACCCACTGCCCCAGCTAATGTACCCACTACTCATCCCCTTTTCTTACAATCCCCGACTGCAACACCACCTTTTACGCCTGTCCCAGTTATTCACTCTCCATTGTCAGTAATTACTGACACACCAGTGCGCGGCTCGGGTGACAGAGATCACCCTGGATTAAGAGAACAGTCAGGTCCGTTAATGCGATCTGGAGTGGGGTATACGGAGAAGAATGAAATAGCAAACCAGGCAATAAGGTGGGCTCGGAAACCAATTTACAGTCTTGAGGATATTTGGCAGGTAATGCGAGACTTTGAACCGTTTTTGCAGCAACATACCCTTTACACTTGTCTTCCACCCTAATTGACCTTTGGTGCGCACACATTAAAACAGAAGCACCCCAAATATTATTTGATATTAATGAAGGCGCACATGTACATAGTTTGGAGACAACCTCTTTGTATAGAAACTTTGCTACACTGGTGACCTATAGAGATAGGTTACATGACAGACGTCCCACCAAAATAACTAAATTCCCAATGCGAGAAGTTCACCCAATTTACCACCCAGAAATTCCTGCAATCAAGGGTCAGCATGGGGTGGTTACCAGACCGGTTGTGGCTGCCCGTTTTCAGGAACAATGGGTTTATAGTCCATGGAAATGGAGTGAGGTATTGGCCAGTAAGTCTATGCTGCCTGACCCTAGGACAATCCTACTGCTTACTATAAACAATTGTTGGAGGCTGCCTCCTCTACAGTGATGACCCTTGCTGACATTGAGGTGTTCTTTGATTTGTTAGTTCCGGTAAACAGTCAAAATATCGAGTTTTTAATTTCGACCTACACTTATATCGAGTTGCTAATATCGATGGGACAGAATATCGATGTCCAGAATATCGATGGCCAGAATATCGACCCTAAGGTAAGTAATATCGAAATTACTAATATCGATAGCATATATATCGATGTAAGTAATTTCGATTTACTAATATGTGTTAGAAATATTAGTTAAGTATTTAAATTAATTGTTATAATATGTGTTTAATATGTTTTTATAATTTAAAAATATATAAAAGTAAATAATATGTTTTACTACCACAGCGGGTTGTGGGTTTATAGGGGAATAGGGTGGGAAGTAATTTATTTGTAATTAAATAATTATTTTTCAATGATTAATTTATTTTGCAATTAAATATTAATTGGCAATGATTTATTTTAATTGATTAATTGATTAATTAATTGATAATTTATGTATATTTTTAACTACATTATATGTTTTACTACCACAGCGGGTTGTGGGTTTATAGGGGAATAGGGTGGGAAGTAATTTATTTGTAATTAAATAATTATTTTTCAATGATTAATTTATTTTGCAATTAAATATTAATTGGCAATGATTTATTTTAATTGATTAATTGATTAATTAATTGATAATTTATGTATATTTTTAACTAAATTATATGTTTTACTACTGGAGCGGGTTGTGGGTTTATAGGGGAATAGGGTGGGAAGTAATTTATTTGTAATATTAATTAATTTTGGGTAAAGGGGTATTTTTAGGGTTCAGGGTCAGTTTTCAGTTTTTGGGTAAAGGGGTATTTTTAGGGTTCAGGGTCAGTTTTCAGTTTTTGGGTAAAGGGGTATTTTTAGGGTTCAGGGTCAGTTTTCAGTTTTTGGGTAAAGGGGAATTTTTAGGGTTCAGGGTCAGTTTTCAGTTTTTGGGTAAAGGGGTATTTTTAGGGTTCAGGGTCAGTTTTCAGTTTTTGGGTAAAGGGGTATTTTTAGGGTTCATGGTCAGTTTTCAGTTTTTGGGTAAAGGGGTATTTTTAGGGTTCAGGGTCAGTTTTCAGTTCTTTGGTAAAGGGGTATTTTTAGGGTTCAGGGTCAGTTTTCAGTTTTTGGGTAAAGGGGTATTTTTAGGGTTCAGGGTCAGTTTTCAGTTTTTGGGTAAAGGGGTATTTTTAGGGTTCAGGGTCAGTTTTCAGTTTTTGGGTAAAGGGGTATTTTTTGGGTTCAGGGTCAGTTTTCAGTTTTTGGGTAAAGGGGTATTTTTTGGGTTCAGGGTCAGTTTTCAGTTCTTTGGTAAAGGGGTATTTTTAGGGTTCAGGGTCAGTTTTCAGTTCTTTGGTAAAGGGGTATTTTTAGGGTTCAGGGTCAGTTTACAGTTTATGGGTAAAGGGGTATTTTTAGGGTTCAGGGTCAGTTTTAGGTTTTTGGGTAAAGGGGTATTTTTAGTGTTCAGGGTCAGTTTTCCCTACTGTTGCACCCACTGGAGTGGGAATGGTAATTATTGTTAAGTAATTATATATTATATATGATTTATCATTTTTTTTTTTTATTAAATATGTATTATTATTTTTTTTAACAATTATTACATAGATTTAAATATGTTTAAGTAATTAATAAGTATTATTTACAGTTTATTTATGTTATTTTAAATTAAAAAAAATCGATATATTTAACAACGATATTTTTAACATCGATATTAATTTTTCGATATTTTGGTACTTACCATGTTGTACATAGGGCGTCGATATTTTTGCTATCGATATAATTACGCCGATATTTGTGTAGGTCGAAATTCTGTCTGTCGAAATTCTGTCATAGATCCGTTAGTTCCAGTTGATATTTGGAGGCAAGTACATACCCAAGATCATGTTGCTGAGTTAGGCAGAATATGGGATGTGATAGAGGGTTGGGACCGAAATAGGAAGCCAGGAGATAAACCATGCGCCGAGTTACTTGCCTTGCCATATAATAGCATACATTCATACTCTTATTCCACCCAAGATAGTTACTTTGAATAGATTGACTGCCAGTCGGCAGAAGAAAGATGAAAGTGTGTCTGATTTCTTCACTAGGTTTGAAGAAACGTTCCTAGATTATAGTGGGCAAGATATGTGTACAGAAGGATGAGTTTGTTTATTTGTTGATAGGTTTGTCACTAATCTTCTCCCAGAAATTATATCTAGATTTCCGTCGTCTGAGAGCCCCTGGTCTACATCTTCTCCCTCTGTGAACTTAAATATGGCTCAATATTTTGAGCATAGGGATAATAAAGAGAAAGATAAAAATGATAAAAAG
This sequence comes from Lissotriton vulgaris, assembly GCF_964263255.1. NCBI lineage: Eukaryota > Metazoa > Chordata > Amphibia > Caudata > Salamandridae > Lissotriton > Lissotriton vulgaris. Next base: position 935,901,745 of record NC_141698.1, on the reverse strand, counting down.
CATAAAGATTGGAAGACAAAGGTATTAGTGCAACAGGCATATCGAGGCAACCCCAGAGAACGGGGACCCCAACAACAGCTTCCTTGTGCCAGACAGCCTCCGACGACACCTTTGGGGCAGAATCAGTGTGCGTATTGTAAAGAGAAAGGTCACTGGGGCAGCCAGTGCCCCGTACTATTGCAAAAGGTTTCGTCCACTCTAGGGCGAGGTTCTGGACACAGGTGCCGTGGGACCAATAGGCAGCAATGCTCTACTTCCTCTGTCAACCATTCAGATGATTATTTTGATGACATTAGGGACATCCAGTATTATAATGATGACTATGATATTGATAACGTGGCGGGATGTCTTACAGCTAGGACAGCCATGGACAGGGTATTGGACCAGTTCAAATACCTGTAGATCAGCGTGGCCCTTTTGTCAAAATAGATTTGCAAGGATCTGCAAATGAGTTCCTGGTTGATACAGTTGCCATGAAAATCTCTATTGCCCGACACCTGGTCCCTGGGACGCCCCTGTCTGGCCATAATAATGTTTTGGTGGATCTTTCAGGAGTACTGATTGTGAGCCCCATTTCAGGCCCCCTTGCTCTTACCATTGGTCCTTTTACCATGGATTCTCCATTTCTCTTAACATCTAATTGTGGTGAGAATTTGATGGCTTTGGATTTATTAAAGATATTGCATGCTACTATCTATTGTTCCCCTGACTGTGTTTATATTACAATGGCCCGGACGCAGGTACTAGACAGTGTTTATCTAAAATGCTCCCCTTCCACCTGAATTTGAGCAAGTATCCCCTACGTTATAGGCCACTGGTGATACTGATGTAGGACTATTGCATATCTCTCCAGTTTCGATACAGGTTAAGTACAATGCTATATTGCCTCGTATTCCCCAATATAAAATACCACAGGCGGGAGAACGAGCCCTTCTTCAGATAGTTCAAGACATTAATATGCAAAGGAGTTGTTAGGAGACTACAGGTAACACATGTAACAGTCCTATTCTTCTGGTCCCAAAGAGGACACTTTCTGATTACCTTGATAACGCTGATGATGTATATTGTTTTGTGATTGATTTGTGAGAAATCAATAAAATAGTAGTCCCGCATTTCCCAGTGGTTTATTTATTTATTTTATTTATTTTTGAGATTTTTAACGCACACAAATACCCTGGGGTGTCTCGCCGCTACGGACAGCAATAGATAACCCAGAAAGCGGTTATTGATTGAAAAAACAGGTTTTAATCAACTTTCTGAAGGTAAGCAAGGATTGACAGGATCTAATCTCCAATGGGATGGTATTCCAGAGTTTGGCTGTAGTGACCATAAATCTTCTGTCGCCCCAGGAGGCTGTTTTTCGTGCGTGGGATCTTTAGCTGAAGAGCATTAGATGACCGGAGTGCTCTATTGGGCATGTGAATGTTTAGATGATTTATTAAAAATTCGGGTCCATTTTTACGAGATGCTTTAAAGGCAATGCAGAGTGTTTTGAACTTTATCTGATTCTTTATCGACAGCCAGTGATAGTTCTTGATAATGTGGGCAATGGGTTTGAATTTGGGTGTTCCAGATAAAATTCTAGCAGCTGCATTCTGAACTGATTGGAGTTTTTGAATGACCTTCTTTTGAGCATTAGCAAACAAGCCGTTGCAGTAATCAATGGAGGAAATCACCAAGGTACTGACTAGCGTTTTACCGGCGTTCAGGGGAAGGAATGGCAGAAGTTTTTTAATCATGCCTATTTTGTAGAATGCCGTCGAGGCTACCGAATTAGCGTGTGCCACGAAGGACAGTTTATCGTCAAATGTGACGCCCAGATTCCTAACCTTGGTTACAGGAGTAGGCGGGGGCCCATACAGGATGGGCACCACGTTTGGGACCAGCAGGGGAGTAGGTCATGACCTCCGTTTTTTAGGAGTTTAATTTAAGGCAATGGCTAGCCATCCCACTACTGATGGCGAGCATGCCTTCCTGAAAGTTAGCTGCAATTCTTTCATCGTTGTTATTTATGGCCAGCACCAACTGAGTGTCATCGGCGTAAAAGGTAAGGCCATCCCATGAGCCTTGGTGACTTTGGCTAGGTCCGATACATAAATATTAAAAAGAGTCGGACTTAGGGATGAACCTTGAGGGACCCCACATGGTAGGGCCAGTTGGGCGGAGTGGAAGTTGCCTAAGTGTACCGACGGAGTGCGATTGACCAGAAAGGATTGCAGCAACTCTTTGGCCTTGTGTTGGATGCCCATGCTAGCGACATAGTTGATCAAGATGGTATGATCAACTGTGTCAAAGGCCACTAAGAGTTCCAACAGAATGAGTTTTGCTGCTCCTCCCTGGTCCATGATGATTCTAATGTCTTCCGACGCTTTAATTAAAGCAGTTTCAGTACTATGGCCTTTACGGAACCCGAATTGGGTCTCATCTAGGAGATGGTGATCTTCTATGTAGTTAGAGAGTTGATTATTAATGAGTTTCTCTACAATTTTAGCTGGGAAGGGTAAGCTAGCTATAGGCCTGCAATTTTTTTTATATCTGCAGGGTCAAGATTGGATTTTTTCAATAGAGGTTTAAGAATTGTCTTCTTCCAAATGGTCGGAAAAGTTCCAGAAGAGAACATAACATTAAAAATGTTGGTAAGCACAGCTGCCACCTGGTCAGGAACTGGGGCCAGAGCGTCAGATGGACAAGGGTCATTTGCTGAGCCTGACTTTATGGAAGACATTGTATTGAGAATTTCTTCTGCTGTGATATTTTCAAATTGCTTCATACAGAATTCTATGGTATTGTTGATCAGAGATTGATCAATCAACTTGGAATGAGATGCAAATTCCGAGTATATGTCGTTGACTTTATTGTAAAAGTAGTCCGCTAAGGAATTACATTGTGACTGAGAGGGTGTTGGCACCGGAGCAGGTGTATGACCTGATGGTTTAGATACTACTTGATAAAGCATTTTATTAGAGTTTTTAGCGGATTGAATTTGGGATGCATAGTATTTGCTTTTTTCTTGTCTAATCAAAGATTTATATTTGGCCAGCTCATTTTTGTAGAGGAGTTTTTCTTCGCTAGTATAGAATTTGCGCCATTGCCTTTCCCTATTTCTACATACTTCCTTTTGTTCCCTTAGGATTTCCGTGAACCATGGGCTGACGGGGAGGTTCATTTTTTGGAGAAGGATTTACTTGGTGCCAGCAGATTAAAGGCATTCCGCAGCCAGTTGGTGTAATTGGCCACAGCTAGATTAGAAACTAGATAGGCAACTGGATAAGTGGAGGACAACTGGGCGTCAAAAAGTTGATTGTCTACCTTTTTCCAGGCTTTAACTGCGTAAGGCCTATCTACGCTGGCATTTGGGAGAGGCTTACTCTGAGTGAGAATGTCAAATATAATTACATAATGGTCGGTCCATACTAGGGTGAATATTTCTTTAACTAGAGTGTTTTGGTTATTGGTGAAAAGGCCATCTAACGTGTGACCAGTAATGTGGGTGGCTTTAGGAACTAGCTGTGAGAGGCCTGCGGCTTCTAAATCAGTTAGTAGTAATGCAGTGTCCTTATCCGTGTCTTTTTCTAGATGAAAATTGAAGTCACCTAGTATAGAGAAGGTGTCTTCAATTATTGTGGATTCAAGAAGGTTGCCTAGGCCCGAAAGGAACTCTGTTCTGGAACCTGGGGGACGGTATAGTAGTATCCCTTTGAATGTTTGGAAAGGAGTGAGAAGGATCGAAAAATAAAGAGCTTCGCAGATGGGGGAGGGGATAGCGTCTATTTTAATGGCAAAATGGCGGCGGAATAAAATTGCCAGCCAGCCTCCTTTTTTTTGTAATCTATCTTTTTTTAAGGCTGTATAGCCCTCAGGCGTGGCTGCTGCGAGGTCTGGTCCAGATGCGGGGTCTGTCCAGGTTTCTGTTATGAAAAGAACATTGATTTGATGATCTGTGATTAGCTCTGCTATCTCGTCCTTATGTTTGCCTAAGGAGCGAGCATTGATAAGGGCCGCTGTAATCTTTTCGGTTTTGTTTCTATCCTGTGGAGAGGTGACGCCTGGGTAGATAGAAGGTCTAAACGTGCAATGCGGGCAGGTTTTAAGCGGAATATTTGCCTCTATCTCTAGCCTTAAGTGTGTACAGGCTTTGTTAGTTGGTGTTCGTAATTTAAGAAGTTCTGCACGTGAGTATTGTATTTTCGTTGTATTTTGGTACGTCAGGCTAGGGGGGGTGGCCCTAGGCCCGGTCGAGGCGCGAATGGGCGCAGACGGGCTTGCCTTTGGCGCGCCACTGGTGCACCCGCTGCGCGTACTCATTTTCTCTGGTCTAAGTAGAGTAGGGTGCGCCAGAAGACTGGAGCGCTAACCCCTGGGACCGGAAATGAGTAACCCCCAGATGCAAGTTATGTTTTGCGAGTCCTTAATAGCGAATTTTAAGGAATCGCTATTAAAGACTCGCAAAACGAGATGCATGTAGGAATCGCAATGTTATTTGGGATTCCTACTGATTCCTTATTTGCGATTCGCTAATTGCTAATCGCAAATAAGGAATGGCTTTCCCATTCATTCCTATGGGCCTAAGGCCCATTGGAATGAATGGGAAAGCCATTGCTTATTTGCGATTAGCAATTAGCGAATCGTAAATGTGCCGCAATTTCAAGGGTGCCAGGGTGTCCGAAGAACACCCTGCTGCATCCCTGAAATGGTAATGCTCACTGGTGTTGCGCACACACATGTCCCAAGGACATGTGTGTGTGTAGTATACAACTTAGAAAAATGCACTAAAGTGCATATTTCTAAGTTTTTACTTTTTACTACGTGTTAGACCTGACATCATTGGCTTGAGTCTCTCCTCCATTTTTTCTGTTTGCCTCTACTGTTTTTCGATGTTTTGCTGGTATATGCTTTGGGCGCTGTGCCACGGCTGATCCGGGCCACAGCGCAAGTGCTCCCTATGTTAAATTGATGTATCTACTGTATCCATGTTTGGCTTATTTGGTTTACTGTCAGTCCCTAGTCTAGTGCACCAGGAGTGCCGGGGCTTGTAAATACAAATGCCGCTCGTGTGCTTGCAGCACGTGTTGTGCCACCCACAGGAGCGGCCTCGTAAAAGAATGTCTACGGGTCGGTCATTGCGAGACCCACGTGCAGTCTGGTACTGTCACGCCGGCTGCGCAAGTATACCTACTTGCCACTCTGTGCAACCGCATCATCGACGACGCCTGCTGAGGCCTAATCGACACCGAAGACGCGACGCCGGATTGCTCGACGCCGCTGATCATCTTGTGCTTCATTTTCCTAAAGGTACTGTGTTGTTGGGGGTCCGTGTGACTCCGGGCTCGACGTAGCGCTCCTCGCGGTCGACGCCGAACCTTTGGATTAACTTTGCCTCGACGTCGTGTAGCCCCCATGTGGGTTACCCTGTTGCTAAGAACTGTATTGCCAAGAAGAAGATTTGCTTTGATGCTAAAGACTTTTGTGCTAAAGAAGAACCTACCTTTGAATTATCCCTTTTCCCTTCCCAGAGTATTTATTACGATTGTGTACATTTTTTGTCGTTATTTGGTCTTGTGCTAAGCCTTATATAAAAATACTTATTTTTATAATACTACTGTGTCGTGTCCGTTTGTAGTGTATTCACTGTATTACTGTATGAGGTCATAATTGCTTAACACACAGCCTCTGAGATAAGCCTGTCTGCTCTGCCAAGCTACCAAGGGGGTGAGCAGGGGTTATCAAAGGGTGTGATCCCCTTGCCCTGACTAGAAAAGGTGTGTCCCTATTTGTCAGAAGTGTATACCTCTGCCAACTAGAGACAGCCGGTTCTAACATTGGATGCAGCGGTGAGGATTTGGACCTTGCATTTATGACCCATGTACAGTGATTAGTGTGCGCTACATAGTGAAAGCAGACCATAGCGCAGTCACAATCTAATTGGGAAGGATCCTATTTTTGGTTCTCCGCTTTTCTGAAACTTGATTTTTTTGAACACTGCCAGTTTTGACCATGAGTGACACCGGAGTCACTACCCCTGTTGTTGTTGTTGAGGAGGAATTCGACAGAGCGAAGTTAAACGACTACAGATTGGAGGAGTTGAAATCCTTTTGCAAGAAGTTTAAAGTTCCTACCAAAGGTCTCAAGGCTAAGGAAACCTATCTCAAAGCATTGCAGGCCTGGTTGGAAGCCAGAGATCCCACTGATCCGGTGGTGGTACCGCCAGTGGAAGGGGATGAGGAGGCGCCAGCGAATGGGCCTGAGTCCTCTCCCGGAAGCAGTGTTTCCTCCAAAGGTCTTTCCCCTGAAGAAAGAGAAGAAAGGGCGAAGGAGCGAGCATACAACATGGAAATGGCAAGGCTAAAGATAAATGGGCAGTTGGAGTTAGAAAATGAAAGAGGTAGAAGAGAAGCTGATTTGGAGACCAAAAGGTTAGATTTTGAAAGAGAGAAGTTAGCTTTGGAGCGTGATACCAAGTTGAGGGAATTGGACATCCAGGCTAAGAAGTTAGAATTGAATCCCTCTGGTGGCAGCATTCCATCTGGGCCTGCAGAAAGTAAGTTTTACTTTCCCAAAGATGTGATAAAGGATTATCACAGAAACGAAGATATCGGTCAGTGGTTTAAAGCGTATGAGTTAGCATTGTTGGCCCACCAGGTCCCTGAGAAGAATTGGGGAGCGGGGTTGTGGGGTCGCTTTGTGAATGAGGGGAGAGATACCTTGTTAGACATGCCTGTTGCGGATAGGATGTCGTATGCTCATATGAAAGATGCTTTAATGTTGCGGTATGGCCTAACCCCCGAGAAGTACAGACAAGCTTTAAGAGAATGTAAGAAGTTGCCTGGTACGACGTGGGTTGAATATGTGTCTTATTTTTGCAGAGCCATGGATGGTTGGGTGAAGGGCAGCAAAGTGGAAAGTTACGAAGATCTTTATGATTTGTTTGCTTGGGAGCATTTGTCTAATAACTGTTTTCCAGAGCTGCGCCAGCACCTGATTGATAGCAAGATATCTAACCCTAGAAAACTTGCTGAGGAGGCGGACCGCTGGGTCAGTACCAGGGTCCACAAGGGTCCAGTGGGAGACTCAGCCAAAGGTGGGCAGGGTCCCCAGCAGAAGAGTGGGGGGGACAAGGGTAAACAGAAGGAGTCCCAGAAAGGGCCCCAAAGTAATCCCCAAGGGAACCAAGGGAAAGGTTCCCAGCCTCCCCCTGAGAAGAAGCCAGGGGCCCCGACGGGTAAACCTGTTCATAGGGGCCCCCTAACCTGCTACGGTTGTGGGCAGGTGGGACACCGGTTTTACGACCCCCAGTGTCCCAAAAAGGATTCGAATGCACCGCCGCGTGCACCCCCCGTCAGTTGGCGAGTGTAGCCTTGGGAGGGGAGGAGATGGTTGTCCATGGTGGGAGGGGTCCCGCAGAGATGTCCCTGGTCTCGCTAGGAGACATGCAAATGGTCCCTCCACCCCCTCTGCCTAGTAACACTAGTAAGTATAGGCAGTGGGTGACCATTAATGGCCATAGAGTGGAAGCTCTCAGAGACACCGGAGCGAGTGTGACAGCTGTCAAGTGTCACTTGGTGTCCAGAGAGCAGGTGGTTCCCCACGCATTCTACCCTGTGATAGCTGCCGACAACTCCCAGAAAGAGTGTGAGGTAGCTCAGGTTTCCTTTGAATGGGGGGGAGTTTCAGGTACTCTTCAGGTTGCTGTGAGGCCCGCCATGCCTGTCGATTGTCTCCTGGGCAACGATTTAGAAGACTCCCCTTGGGCTAAGGTGGAGAGAGAGGCGCACCTGAAAATGTTGGGCGTGCCAGAGTGGGTGTGTGCAACCACTTGTTCGATGACAGCGAGTAAGGGTGTTGATGGGGTCCCGGAGCCTGAAAGTACGGCCCAGGATCCAGCTGTGAAGAGAAGAGGCAGGGGGCGCGGGAAACCGTCCCCCGTAGTTCCCGTGGTCCAGGAGGAGGTAGACCCTGAGGGGGATGCCCTGGAGCCCACAGGGGAACAAATTGCAGAACTGGGAGACCTGCCCGAGCTGACCCACTGGCAGCAGGATGGTGGTCCCTCCCGGGAGGAATTCTGTGCGGAACGGAAGGAGTGCCCTTTTCTTGTGGGCATGAGGCAGCAGGCCTCAGCCCAATCCTCAGGTGATCAGTCAGGGTCACATTTTGTGTACTGGGAGAACGACCTCCTGTATAGCGAGCCTAAGGCTGCTGAGCCTGGGTCAGCCCGTGTGCTGGTGGTACCCCAGCGCTTCAGAGCCTTCCTACTGGGTTTGGCTCATGACGTTCCATTAGCTGGACATCTGGGGTAGGACAAGACCTATGACAGGCTTGTCACCCATTTTTATTGGCCTCAGATGCGTAGGGATGTAGACATCCATTGCAAGACTTGTCGCACTTGCCAGGCAAGTGGGAAAAGCGGGAGGAAGCAGAAGGCTCCCCTCCAACCTTTTCCAGTGGTCAGTACCCCCTTTGACCGGGTGGGTATTGACATTGTTGGGCCCCTGGACCCCAAGACAGCCCTGGGCAACAGGTTCATCCTGGTCTTGGTGGACCATGCCACACGGTACCCGGAAGCCATCCCTCTCAGAACAGTGACGGCCCCCGTGGTGAGACGGGCACTGATGGGTGTTTTCTCCCGAATGGGGTTCCCCAGAGAGGTGGTGTCAGACCGAGGCACCAACTTCATTTCGAACTATATGAAGTCTCTGTGGAAGGAGTGTGGGGTAACCTACAAGTTCACCACTCCTTACCACCCTCAAGGAAATGGGCTGGTTGAGAGATTCAACCGGACCCTTAAAGGCATGATCATGGGTCTCGAAGAACCAATGAGGCGGAAATGGGACGTCCTCTTGCCATGCCTGTTGTTTGCTTACCGAGAGGTGCCGCAGAAGTCTCTAGGGTTCAGCCCCTTTGAGCTCTTATACGGTCACCTGGTAAGAGGGCCTTTGAGTCTGGTCAAGGAAGGCTGGGAGCAATCTCCCAGGAAACCTCCCCAGGATGTATACAGCTACATGCTGGCCTTTCGGAACCAGACTCGGCGCTTCAGAGAACTTGCTCAGGCAAATCTGGAGGCCAGCCAGGAGGAGATGAAGCGATGGTACGACCGGAATGCCACTCTGGTAGAGATTCAGCCTGGTCAGGAAGTGTGGGTCATGTCCCCTGTGGAACCTTGTGCGCTCAAGGACAGGTGGACTTGACCGTTTAAGGTTGTGGAGAAGAAGAGCGATGTCACCTACTTGGTGGACTTGAAATCTCCCAGGAACCCCTTGCGGGTCCTGCATGTCAACCGTTTGAAGCCCCACTTAGAGAGGTCCGAAGTGGGCATGCTCCTAGCTACAGATGCTGGAATGGAGGAGGAGAGTGAGCCTCTTCCTGACCTCCTGTGTGCTAAAGAGCAAGACGGGTCAGTGGATGGTGTGGTCCTCTCTGACACACTGACCCTTGAGCAGAAGCAGGATTGTCGCCACCTGTTGGGACAATTCCCGGATCTGTTTTCCTTGGTTCCGGGTGTCATTCATTGGTGTGTCCATGACGTTGACACCGGAGACAGCCCTCCTGTGAAGCACAAGGCTTACAGGGTGACTGACAAGGTTAGAGCATACATTAAGGAGGAGGTCTCCAAAATGTTTGCGTTATGGGTGGTTGAGTCCTCTAGCAGTCCTTGGGCCAGCCCAGTGGTCTTGGTCCCGAAGGCTGCAGCGCCTGGTGCTTCACCAGAACTCCGGTTCTGCGTGGATTACCGAGGACTCAATTCGGTCACGAAGACTGACGCGCACCCCATCCCCAGAGCTGATGAGCTCATCGATCGGTTGGGGGCTGCCCGGTACCTTAGTACGTTTGATCTAACGTCTGGGTACTGGCAGATCGCCTTGACTGATGGGGCAAAGGAGAGGTCCGCATTCTCCACACCAGATGGACTGTACCAGTTCCGGGTAATGCCGTTTGGGATGAAGAATGCCCCTGCCACCTTCCAGAGGTTGGTCAACCAGGTCTTGGCTGGACTGGAGGATTTCAGTGCCGCCTACCTGGACGACATCGCAGTGTTCAGCGCCAGCTGGGAGGAACACTTGCGCCACCTCCAGGAAGTGTTGTTGGCCCTGCACGGAGCAGGCCTCACAATCAAAGCCAGTAAGTGCCAGATTGGGCAGGGTTCTGTGGTGTACTTGGGGCACCAAGTAGGGAGCGGCAAGGTTGCCCCCCTGCAACCCAAGATTGATACCATCCTGGCTTGGGCGCCGCCCAAAACCCAAACTCAGGTGATAGCCTTCTTAGGACTCATGGGTTATTACAGGAGGTTTGTCAAGGATTACGGTAACATTGTGCACCCCTTGACGTCGCTGACTTCCAGGAAGCAGCCACGAAACGTGATCTGGACTGATGCCTGTCAAACGGCCTTCGACACCCTGAAACCTGCAATGTGCACAGCACCTATACTGCAGGCACCCGACTTTTCAAAAGAATTTATTGTCCAGACGGACGCTTCAGAGCATGGCGTGGGGGCTGTTCTAGCTCAGGTAAATGAAGAGGGCCGAGACTTGCCTGTAGCCTTCATCAGTCGGAGGTTACTTCCCAGGGAAACGAGGTGGAGTGGGATAGAGAGAGAAGCATTTGCTGTGGTCTGGGCACTGAAGAAGCTAAGACCCTACCTGTTTGGGACTCACTTCCGGGTTTAGACAGACCACAGGCCCCTCAGATGGTTGATGCAGATGAGGGGTGAGAATCCGAAACTGTTGAGGTGGTCCATTTTCCTACAGGGGATGGACTTTACGGTGGAACACCGCCCTGGTACAGATCACGCCAATGCTGATGGTCTGTCCAGATTTTTCCGCCTTAGTGATGAGGACTCCCTAGGTCAAGGGTAGTTCTCCCCACATTTCAGCTGGAGGGGACACGTGTTAGACCTGACATCATTGGCTTGAGTCTCTCCTCCATTTTTTCTGTTTGCCTCTACTGTTTTTCGATGTTTTGCTGGTATATGCTTTGGGCGCTGTGCCACGGCTGATCCGGGCCACAGCGCAAGTGCTCCCTATGTTAAATTGATGTATCTACTGTATCCATGTTTGGCTTATTTGGTTTACTGTCAGTCCCTAGTCTAGTGCACCAGGAGTGCCGGGGCTTGTAAATACAAATGCCGCTCGTGGGCTTGCAGCACTTGTTGTGCCACCCACAGGAGCGGCCTCGTAAAAGAATGTCTACGGTTCGGTCATTGCGAGACCCACGTGCAGTCTGGTACTGTCACGCCGGCTGCGCAAGTATACCTACTTGCCAGCCCCCAACCTTCCCTTGGCTTCATGTTAGTCACCCCTATAGTAGGCCCACGGGCAGGGTGCATTGTAAGTGTAAGGTAGGACACGCCTGACCAAGTTGGCATGTCCTAATAGTGAATTACCGCCATCTTCGTTCTTCACTATTGCGAGGTTGCCTGCTCTCCATTAGTTAGAATGGGCCGCCGGGATTATTAATGCTATGATCCTAGCTGGCTCGGGGAGCATGGCGCAATGTCGAGTTTGGTATCCCTGAGCTCGGGGTTTAATTACGCATCCGGTGGTGTGGATGGTTTTTGGACTCTGGGTTCGAAAATAGCACTTTTAGAAAGTGTCTATTTTCTTGTCTAACCATTTCTGGTTTCTGCTGGTCTTGCGTGTGTGTGACAGGAGCTGGGTGGCTCCACAGGTCTGGATGAGTCAGTGTGGGATGAGTGGGACATTTGCGTTGAGAGTAGGGGGAGAGTAGTTGTTGATAGCCTGCCCTGCCTGATACAATGCTGGCTCCACCTCCTGCCAAGCGGCTGATGGCTCTGTGCCTGCCATGGACGATCCTAGCTCCACCTCCTGCTGGGCGCCTGAGGACCCAGCCCTGCTCAGTGAATAGGCCAGGTGCTACTACCTGGCTCCACCCACAACAGACCCAGGATGTTGGGAAATCCCCCGGCATGGACAAAGGGATCAAAGCCAGAAAGGGGTATAAGAGAAGGACCCCTGAACCAAGAATTTAGATCACTTCTGACAAGGAACCCTGTAACCAAGGACAAGAGGCCTGCTGATCTGAGGACTTGCCTACCCCTTCTGCCAGTGTGCTGTTTGCTGGGGGGAATCCTGCAGTGCTTCTTTATTTTTGCCAAGGAACCAGGAGAGAGGAACTGTGTGTGTACTCTCACGCTTGCTAAGAAAATCTCAAAGGACTGGAAGAGTGCCAGTCTCCTGCTGAAGTCACAGGGCTAAAGGACTTCATCTGCTTAAGGTGCTATTGGCTGGAACCTGTGAATCCAGCACCTCTGAAAGAGCCGGCAATCTCGACGCCGACGGACGTCGCCGAATCCAGCTCGACGCAGTGGGTAACGGCCCCAGTGTCCCGCTTCCTCGACGACCGGCCGCCGGGCCCGACCGACGCCAGCAGCAACGCCAGTGAGTGGGAGTACGGCTCTAGCTCCAGAGGACCTCGTGTCTGCACCGCTGCTGATCGCATCAACTGTGTGCCCTCTCGACGCCGTGAGCGCTGCTCACTCTGTGCAACCGCATCATCGACGACGCCTGCTGAGGCCTGATCGACACCGAAGACGCGACGCCGGATTGCTCGACGCCGCTGATCCTCGTGTGCTTCATTTTCCTAAAGGTACTGTGTTGTTGGGGGTCCGTGTGACTCCGGGCTCGACGTAGCGCTCCTCGCGGTCGACGCCGAACCTTTGGATTAACTTTGCCTCGACGTCGTGTAGCCCCCGTGTGGGTTACCCTGTTGCTAAGAACTGTATTGCCAAGAAGAAGATTTTCTTTGATGCTAAAGACTTTTGTGCTAAAGAAGAACCTACCTTTGAATTATCCCTTTTCCCTTCCCAGACTATTTATTACGATTGTGTACATTTTTTGTCGTTATTTGGTCTTGTGCTAAGCCTTATATAAAAATACTTATTTTTATAATACTACTGTGTCGTGTCCGTTTGTAGTGTATTCACTGTATTACTGTATGTGGTCATAATTGCTTAACACACAGCCTCTGAGATAAGCCTGTCTGCTCTGCCAAGCTACCAAGGGTGTGAGCAGGGGTTATCGAAGGGTGTGATCCCCTTGCCCTGACTAGAAAAGGTGTGTCCCTATTTTTCAGAAGTGTATACCTCTGCCAACTAGAGACAGCCGGTTCTAACACCACGTAGTTTGGATTCGCGGTAAATAGCGAACCCAGATTGCGAATTCACAATCTTGGAATGGTTCATGCATAGCATTTAAGGCAAATTACAATTCCTTAAATGCATTCGCAATTTGAGAACTCGCAATTATTTGCGAATTCTTAAATTGCGAGTGCATGAACCCTTGATGCATCTCAAATGCCATTTTTGCGGGTGCAAACGGCTGAATTTTTTGCGATTCGCACCATTTGCGCTCGCAAAAAAGCTTGATGCAGCTACCTGTATGTCTCCAAAAGAGCCCTCCGTGCAACGGCACTTGCCGTGTCGGACCTAGCGAAGGAGAATGAGGGATGACTGCCCACAGGTACAAATCACAAAGTGGTTAAAACAGTTTTATTTAACATAAAAACAGTTTTGTTTCCTAAAGGATTCTCATGCGCTCGTGCAGCTAGCAGCGGTCTTATGTAGGAGTGCTGCGTCTGCTGCGCGTGTGCATTTGCTCTGGTCTAAGTAGAGTAAGGTGCACCAGAAGACTGGAGCGCTAACCCCTGGGACCGGAAATGACTATGTCTCCAAAAGAGCTCTCCGTGCAACGGCACTTGCCGCGTCGGACCGGGGAGAAGGAGAATGAGAGATGACTGCCCATAGGTACAAATCACAAAGTGGTTCCTGATATCACTACACTTTTAACGATGATTCTATCTATGGCTAAGTTTTTCTCTGTGATTGATTTTAAAACTGCATTCTTTAGCATTCCCATACACCCAGATAGTAGATATTTGTTCGGATTTAGCTAGCTGGCAAAAGTTTCCACTTTTATCGTGCTCGCTATACTAAAAGTCCTAGTATTTATAGACAAGCATTGAAAGGTCAGTTGGATTCACTCTCACTTTCTCCAGGTAACGTAGTGGTACAATATGTGCATGATTTGTTAATCGTTTCTGGCACGGAACAAAGTTGCAAGGATAGTACAGTGAAATTATTGTTACATTTGGCACATCATGGACATAAATGTAAATGTAAATGTGGGATACTTGTATAGCGCACAGTTACTCTACCCGAGTGTCCCGGCGCTGTAGACCGCTGGGGAACCCGTCCTGGTTTTCCCTGTGAGATGGTCCCTTTTCTGGGTATCTCCAGGGTGAAACCAGGCATCCCTGGCGTCTGTGGGGGGCCGTTGTAGAGATGAGGCAAGCTAATGCCCAGAGTTGCCGAGTGTGCTCCCCGATCGGAGTGGGCACCGATGCGAGAATTATCAGTCCGCTGATCCTGGTCCAAGACCCTGCCGCGTCGGGAATCGAACCCTGGTCCCGGGCCGTTCTCTGCACTCGGGTCTGCCGCCTCTAACCAGTGAGCCACACCTCCCTACAAGGCATCTCTTTAGAAGTTTCAGTATTGTCAACAGGAGATCACATATTTAGGTCACCTTCTGTCAAATGAGGGTAGAAGTGTAACACCAGAATGCATCACTAAAATCACTAAGATGCCCCTTCCGCAAACTCAAAAAGACATGTGCACTTTTATATGCATTACTTCCTAATGTCACCCATGGATTCCTAATTATTCTTTAATAATCAAACCTCTGCTTGCATTAACAACTAAAGAAGTGCATGAGCCTTTGCCTGGGATGCCTGATTGTCAGCAATCTTTTGAACAATTAAAAACTGAGCTTTACTCTGCTCCGGTACTAGGTACACCTGACTATAAGAAACCTTTTGTGCTGTACATTCACCAGATGGTAGGTTGTGCCCTTTCTGTCTTGACAAAGAAATATGGCGACAGACAGCGACCTTGCGCTTATTTTTCTACTGTTGCACTGGCCCTCATGAGCTGTCTGCATGCAGTCACGGGTGCGCCACTTCAATTATACAATTGTCTGGACTTGTACTCAATACCGACCTCACAGTTATGGTACCCCATTCTGTGGATACACTTTTGAATAAAATTAAGGACACAGCACATCACTAGTGCACATCTTACTGGTTATGAACTGACATCGTTTGCTAAACATATTACGATTAAAAGATGTGCCACTCTGAATCCAGCCACGTTACTACCCCTCCCTTCCGAAAACGATGCAGTTGATAAACATGACTGTATTTTCCGAACAGAGGCAGAGACGAAAGTACGCCGGGTAGACTTGACTGATGTTTCCTTATCTGACCCCCAAGGGGAACTAGATGTTGATGGCTCTTGTTTTAAATTACCAGATGGCACAACTACTGCAGCATATGCTATCACTACGTTGTGCACAGTGGTAGAGACATCACGAGTCCCATATCAGTCAGCTCAAGCTGCAGAACTCATTGCCCCTGTATGTGCTTGCAAATTGAGTGAAGGTATGGTTGTCAATATCTACACAGCCAACACGCATTTGGGTTGCGCATCATTTCAGACGTTTTTTGTGGGCAGAGAGATATAACATGGACATCTTATATTCTAGCTGTTATCTGCATTAACACTCGCTAAGAAAATGGTGACCGTGAAGTGCAGCGCCCATTGGAAGGTGACAGATGATGTTGGTAGGGGGAATGCGTTTGCAGATTAGACAGCCAAGGAAACTGCTCTAAGCAAAATGAAGAGAATGTTTGTTGCAAGCCCAGCTAGATGGGTTCCTGAGAATGCCATGTTTGAAAATTGAGAGTGTGAAAGAGATTCAAAGTGAGGCAACAATAGAAGAATTAGCGGTATGGCAGGAAAGTACAGCACAATTAAATAAAGAAGGTTGTCGGATTAACAAGTCTGGAAAACAGAAATGGTTGTGACCTGATGCATATGTGCTCCCAGTAGTTACTATGGCTCATGGTCCAGCTCATATTAGAGCGAAAGCCATTTGTAAACTATTGGTGTAATGATAACATTTCTAGAACAGCTGAACATTTAGTGAAAAATTGTATGATTTACATGAAACACAATCCAAGGAAGGGTACCCATACACCTTTTGATAATTTTTGCACCACCTACATTTCAGTTTGAAGTCCTCAAAATGGACTTTATTGAGCTGAAGCGATGTAATAATCTCAGGTATGTCTTAGTGGTTATATGCACGTTCACTAAATGGGTTGAGGTATACCCCACTCAAGACAATACGGCCACCACAACTACAAACGTAATCCTTAAAGATTATTTTCCTCGTTTCGGAATGCCCCAAATTATCTGGAGTGATAACGTATCTAATTTTAATGGGAAAGTGATTGGGCTAGTATGGGAAGGTTTACAGATTAAACAGAAATTTCATGCTGCCAATCACCCGCATTCAGCATGTCTTGTTGAAATGTACAATGGTACGCTCAAACTGAAATTGGCAAAAATTCAAGAGACAGCAGGATTAAAATGGCAGATGCTCTTCCGTTAGCTCTTTTGTCATTTAGAACTACAGCTCATTCCAGAACCGGGCTATCCCCTTATGAGATTGCGTTTGGATGCCCAGTAAATGTTTGGGGACTCCCACGTCATCAAAAGTACTCCGATATTGAATATCCTGTGTTGCTTGATTGTCTTGGACAATTGACAGAAAGTTTGCGTTCTATCCACCAACAGGTGCGTGATTCCCTACCTCCTACACCAGAGGGACCTGGCCACAAAATCCAGCCTGGGGACTTCGTGCTTGTGGCAATTATCAGAGGAAGAAAAGTTTGGAGCCCCAATGGAAAGGTCCTGAGCAAGTTCTGTTGGTGACGCAGACGGCTGTAAAGGTTGCTGGTCGAAAGAACTAGGTCCATGCGACCCATTGTAAAAGGATACCTTTGCCGTTGCCTTATGACCAGAGGTTTAAGGGGGGAATAGGAGACCTTGAATGTGAGCAAGTGCCCAGATGTGTCCCGTTTAGTGACTGATAGTTAATTTGGAAACAAATAGAGAAGAACAATGATGTTCTAAACGAGGCTGTCCCAACAGAAATACGAGCTATCCAGGAGCCTCTGTTCAGTGATCACACAGTGCCTGTGGCTGCCAGGTACAATTTGCGTCCTCGAACGAAGACCACCGAGCCTAAGGAGAAAAAAGATTAGGGATGGACTGCGCAAGGTAGGAAAGTACTGAATAGCAGTACCAACGAGGGATCGGAACCAGTGAAAATTCTGCATCTGCTTTGCTTTTTGTTGATTGAACATTAGTTAGGGAAAAGTATACTCTGAGAGTATACCACCTTTATCTGCGAGGGATAGTTTAGGAGAAGAGCTAGGACAGAGCAAGCTCTACTGCTCAAGAGCGCCAACTGATTGATGGACAATAGGAGTCTGTGTCAGTGAGGCTCTGACGAACACTGGGAACATTAATACTTTCTTTACATTTCTGTCTTTCAATTCACTATGCATGCTTTTGGCAGGGAAGTTAACGAAGAGGAGCAGCCAATTGTAACTGTACAACGTAGTGCGGCTTGGTCAAAACAGAGTAAAATTGCATGTGTTGCTTTTCTGATAATGGTGATAATAATACTATGTGGGGTATAGTGGGTTTTGGAGGATGCATTCAGTGTACCCACATGTAGTAAGGGTAAAACAGTTTTCCCGGGGTGCAGCAAAAGGGCTGTCTCAAGTAATGTATTTGTGGAGACCCATAAGAGGTTTTTTGGGACAGGAACAGCCTGTTATCCCACCCGATCTGTCACTAGTCTTTGGACAGGGTACCCTTTGTCACTTGTGAATTATACTGCACCCGATCATCTCAGTTTGCAGAAGTAAGGGGCGTGTTTGAATTTGGTTATCCTGGGCCATATCTGTATCATAAAAAGCCACAAAGAATGGGTTACCCAGGTTGTGATAACAATACATATTGTGATAACTTTTATATGGAGGCACAGAATATAACATTGGTAGGTTGGCATTACTAAGAGTTGACAGTACCCCAGGAGGCTGGTTATTATCCTGCTTGTTGTCCTATAGTGAATAGTATGGATACTTCACTGTATATTAATTGTTCAGGGATAATATTGTTTATGAATACAGTCCCCTAGTTAATAAAAAGAAAAATGATCCGAGCACTCCAGGAATGAACTCCAGATACACTGCAGTGGATTATCAGGGGCCGATATATGTGCAACCAGTGTTTTCTTTTTGTCTAATAGGTCTTATTCCAACGTTCCCAATGATTTAGCTCTTGGCATGGTGTTGCCATTGGGTGTTCCATGTAAATATGCTCGACACAAAACGACATGGGTAAAAAGGACCTCAACAAAAGAATTCTGTGAAGAAGTGACAGATTTGGAAGTAAATAGCTATAGTAATGGAATTACATTTGGATGCATATTTACACTGGGTGGTACTGCCATGGCCAGGGGTGAGAAAGCTAGGGAATATTTTGGATGTAAGCTACAAATACTATCCAACACTACAATAGCAGCTTTGCTCGATATCACTACCCAGCAAGAAAGTATGCAGGTATATTCAGAACAGACTAGAAATGCAGTGGATTTCATTTTAGCAAAGAGTGGTGGTGTATGAGCAGTGGTCGGCGACCAGTACATGGTTGGTATAAAAAAAAAGTGGAAAAGAATATAACACAACATATTATGGATATCATTGACAATGTTCAAGGAATGAAAAGTGAGAATTGGAGTTGGTCTCTTTTCGGCAGTTGGGGTTGGATTCTTCAACAACTGATTCACCTTACTGTGGTAATAGTGCTCTGTTGGGTCCTCATTCAATGTCTTCTTTCTTCTTGTACTTATTGGGCCACTGTTTTTATGCCCAGAGGAAAAATATCAGCCCATATTATTAATATCGCTATGATGCTCCAGGAGGACATTGATGACCTTATGAATATTGATGAGGGAATATTTGAGGATTGCTCCCTCCTTGCGGTTCCACTTTCTGACGTTGATTGTAAAGAGTACCCCTAGTTTTACCCCAATTGCATTTCTCCTGATGCTCTATTAACTTTCGATGTATTGATGCTGTTATAATGATGTTGTCTGCTTTGTTCTTATTTTCACATATTAGAAAATGTTGGCTCATGCTAAAAGGAGGGTCTGTTAGATTGGACCAATTAATGCTTATGCAGTGCCCTGTATAAGTTAGCATTCGCTGCACCATTTTCTGTTCAGACTCCAGAAAGATGATCGAAACAAATCTTTCTCTATTTCTGAGAAATACCCTTTGCTGAGTTTCATTTCTGCAACTGAGAACTGCTAAGGCCAGTGCATAGCTTTCTTAATAGATAAAGGCCTCTCCCACCTGTCTGGTAGTTTGATTGCAGCTCAGGGTGCAACGGCCTTGGACTGTGCTGAGTTGTGGAAGTACGAGAGCAGACACCAGTTTTTTATTTTAATTTTATGGTCCAGCTGCATCTGCCTGGAAAATTCCACTTAGGGCATCTTCCAAGCCAACTATGAAATGTACATAATGCATCACTATGCTTGCTGGTCTTCAGTTCCCTCTGTAGCACTCCCAGAGACTGTACAGATGGGGCTCCACTCTGAGTGTATACAAATAAACAGTCATTAGTTTATAGTCTCCACTGTCTCTCCGACTCTACATTTGGTATGGAAGGGTGATAGGTGGTCAGTGGTGACCCGGGTGGCCCTAAGCGGGTCACTACCTTCCGCATGGATCTATGGGACAGGGTGTAACAGAGAGAGGTGGGTATGCGGCCACAGAAGAGAGTGTCCTGTGGGTAGGAGCATGCATCTATGACAGGGTGTAACAGAGAGAGATGGGCATGCAGCCACAGAAGAGACTGTCCAGTTTTTAGGAGCATGCTTCTATGGGAGAGGGTATAAGACAGAGAGATGGGCATGCAGCCATAGTAGAGAAGGTCAGGGAGGTAGGACCATGCAGCTATGGGACAGGCCGTAACAGAGAGAGATGGGCATGCACCCAAAGAAGAGAGTGTCCTGTAGATAGGATCATGATTCTATGGGACATGGTGTAACAGGGAGAGATGGGCTTGCGGCCACGGTAGAGAGTGTCCTGTAGGTAGTAGCATGTATCTGTGGGACAGGCTGTAACAGAAGAGACTATCACAGAGGTAGGAGCATGCATCTATGGGACAGCCTGTAACAGGTAGAACTGAGCATGGGTCACATAAGAGAGTATCAGGGAAGTTGAAGCATGACTCTAGGGGGCAGGCTTTAACAGTGAGAGTTGCCATGCAGACATTTAACAAGGTGTCCTGTAGGTATGATCATGTATCTGTGGGACATGTTTAATAGACAGTGGTAAGTTATAGGTTATACAGCGCCTTAGGAACAATCGCACACATATCAGTTCAGGATAGTATTGAGTTACGGCGCTGTAAGGTGAGGAGAACCACCAACCTCCCCCAAAGTGTGGCCAAAGCCAACATAGAAATTCACAAAATCCTCAGCACACTCCTGTCCAGTAATATTAAATACCAAGTATAAACAAATTATTAACACAGTTTCAGAAATCTTCTCTTTCTTTTATTCTTTTCTTTCTGATCAGCCAACGCGTGTTTCATCGCACAAACTAGGAAATCATCACGTGACTTTCTCAAGGATTCAATTTCATTGGTAGCAACTTTCCATGTGGTTATAATTCCATCCCACATGCTTTAGACTGCGAGTCAGTCTAGTATCCTTGCTTCGAAGAATGCAAATCCGTAATTTTCAGTAAAAGCACCCCACTCCGCGCCGTAGTACAGCCGCAACTAGATCAGTCTGTCCGGTCCTCGAGTATGAACATGTGGCAACAGAAGAGAGTGTCACAGAGGTAGGAGCATGCATCTATGGGACAGGCTGTAACAGGTAGAGATGAGCATGGGTCACATAATAGAGTGTCAGGGAGATTGAAGCATGACTCTATGGGGCAGGCAATAACAGTGAGAGTTGGCTGCAGCCACAGAACAGAATGTTTGGTGGGTAGGAGCATGCATCTATGGGACAGGGTGTAACTGCGAGAGATGGGCATGTGGCTATAGAAGAGAGTGTCACGGAGGAAGGAGCATGCATCTATGGGACAGGGTGTAATAGATAGAAATGGGCTTACGGCCAAAGAAGAGATTGTCCTGCATGTAGGAGCATGCATCTGTGGGATAGGGCATAACAGAGACAGATCGACATGCTGCCACAGAACAGAGTCACAGAGGTGGTAGCACAGATATGCGATATGGTATAATAGGGAGAGATGGGCAAGTGGCCACAGAAAAGAGTGTCAAAGAGGTAGGAGCATGGAGCTATGGCACAGGGTGTAACAGAGAGAGATGTGCATATGGACACAGAAGAGTCACGGAGATAGGAGTGTACATCTATGGGACAAGGTCAAGCAGGGGTGGATGGGCATGCAGCCAGAGAAGGGACTGTCAGAGAGGTAGGAGCATGCATCTATGGGAGAGGGTGTAACAGAGAGAGATGGGCATACAGTCACAAAAGAGAGGGTCAAGGAGCTAGGAGCATGGATCTATGAGAAAGGTTGTTAGACGGAGAGACAGACATGTGGCCACAGAAGGGAGTATCACTGAGGTAGGAGCATGCATCTACAGGGACCGTGTGTAACAGAGAGAT
Source organism: Lissotriton vulgaris (assembly GCF_964263255.1). NCBI lineage: Eukaryota > Metazoa > Chordata > Amphibia > Caudata > Salamandridae > Lissotriton > Lissotriton vulgaris. The sequence goes on along the minus strand of NC_141698.1, from coordinate 935,880,179 downwards.
ATAGGCAGGCTGCCACAAAAGGGAGTCACGGATGTAGAAGCATTCAGCTATGAGACAGGGTATTACAGAGAGAGATGGTATGGTCCTGCATCCACAGAAGAGTGTGTCGTGAAGGTATGCGCCTGCATCTATGTGAAAGAGTGTAAAAGAGAGAGATGGGCATGCAGCCACAGCAAAAGAGTGCCAGGGAGATAAGAGCATGCAGCCATGGGGCAGGATGTAACAGGGAGAGATGGACTTACAGCCATAGGAGAGAGTGTCATTGACATAGGAGCCTGCAGCTATGGGACAGTGTGTAACAGGCAGCTATTTGCATATGGCCGCAGATGAGAGGGTCAGGGAGGTAGGTGAGTGCATCTATGGGAAGGGGTGTAACAGAGAGAGAGGTGTATGCGACAAAAAGAACAAAGTGTTCCACTCGGCAGTATCGCTAGCTTTGAAACTCCCAACAAAGCTTGGCAATAAAAGATGGACTTTAGACCAAACTATCTTGTTAGAGGAAGAAGTGGTGCATCAGCTGGCAGCGGAAACAGTGAACTTCTTCTTGACTCATTTGGAGACCACTTCAATAGAAACGGTATGGGACACATTTCCCGAGAGGCCAGATGACATCTATACAAATTGCTAGCAAAGGAAATATAGGGCTGAGGTAGAAGAAATAGAGGCAGAAATTCAGAAGCTAGAGCAAGAACTCACTGTCCAGAGGGATACAGCCCAGGGGGACATTTATGTGAATTTGTCATCACGCAAACTAGAAAAGACAGGGCTGCTAGACACCAGGTTGAGGAAAATGTAGGAGGCTATCAAGCTGGCCCACTTCAAATACGGGGAATCGTGTGGAAAGCTCCTAGCCTGGAAAACCAAACAGGACTTAATTAAAAATAATATAAAAGAAGTATCCTGCGACACCTCCGGAAAGCTACTGGACAACCCCAAAGATATTGAAGATGCTTTTCATAAGCACTTTGAGCAGGTTTATAGGGAAGATCTAACCCCGCAAGATAATTTGATACACTCGTGGCTTGACCAATTGTCTTTAAATAAATTTGATGAGGGGACGTCCAGCAGTCTTAACAAAACGATTATCTCCAGTGAGATAATAAAGGCAATGTAGTCTGGGAAAAAGGGCAAGGCGCCGGGACCAGAAGGGTTGCCAACTGAGTTGTATAGAGATCTAGCGGAAGTCCTCGCCCCTGTGATGCATAAACTATTTTCCCATATTTTTGAGAACGTAGGGAAGGTGCCCCCCTCATGGAAGGAAGCCACGGTTGTCTTGATTTTAAAACTATCTAAGACGCCAAGCCAATGTAACTCATATAGGCCAATCTCCCTGCTTAATCTTGATTACAGATCGTTGCCAAGATCTTAGCAGAGAGATTAAATGGAGCCATAGAAGACTTACTACATAAAGACCAAAAAGGCTTTGTTAAAGGTAGGAACATTAAGGACTTGACACACAACTTGGTTGGTGCCATAGACCTAGCAACACTGCACAAATTACCGATGGCCATTACTACACTAGACGCCACAAAGGCGTTTGACCACGTGAACTGGGTGTATTTAGCTCCGATATTAGATAGATGCGATCTGGGGGAAAACTTTTGCAGAACAATTTTTGCAATTTACCAAAAGCCCACAGCCAGAATTCTGGTAAATGGTAATCTCTCTGCGGCTGTAACAATCAAAAGAGGGACAAGGCAAGGGTGTCTCTTCTCACAGCTGCTTTTTAATCTCTACATTGAGCCATTGGCGGAGAGGATTAGAAAGCAAGTCAACATAGCTCCCTTTAAGTACAGAAATTGGGACCAGAAAGTATCCCTATACGCAGACGATATGATGATATACACGTTTGACTTAGTCGCGGCTATTCCATTAATAAACAATCTAGCTCTACAATTTGGACAGATTTCAGGATATGAGATAAACCAGTCAAAAACTGAGTGCATGGCCTGGAATATGAATGTTCAACTCTCTATATTGAAAAACGAGATAAGGTATCTAGGCATCAGAATCAAGCAAAACATTGAACATATCCCTGATATAAATTTACGCAGAATAGTTAAAGAAATTGCTGACTCCCTTAAAAGTTGGGCGTATCTTCCCTTGACACTAATAGGTAGAGTTAACATAGTGAAAATTATGCTTTTACCAAAACTCATATTCTTATTCCAAAACATCCCATTAGCATTCAAGGAGGAGGGTCTAAGGAAAATATAAGCTAAAATGAATTATTTTATCTGGGCCTCCATGAGCAAAAGAATATCTTGGAAAAATTGTGAAGGTAGAAAAATGAAGGAGGATTATGTGCTCCGGACCTAATTCTCTATGCATGGGTATTCTTAACCAGGGCAGGGAAAATGCTCTTGAACCAGTCAAATGACTCATACATAGGAAAAATGTTTAAAGTAATGCTATGGGATATAAAAGGAGGTGACCAAGCTTTTAAGTATAAGTTCGGAGACCCACGTTTCTTCAGGAAGGTACGCCTAAAGTCGCTAGGAGATATAGAGACTATTTGGTATGAAGTCAGAAAGCTCTAGAAAATCAGCTATTATAGTGCCTTGGCTCCTATATGTTAATCCCCAGGATCACCAGAGTGGACTAAAGACATATTGGCATCTACGCTGAAAATGGCGGGGATTGAACGATGTACTCAACTTATTCCGGGGGGCTCCCTGCTATCATGGGAAGAACTGAACAACATCACAGACAGTAAATTATCAACATTTAAATAATTACAAATAAGAAGCTCGAGTAAGGCAATCGGCAAACAGGTGGGTGTTTCAAACAATCTGGAGAAGGCTCTAAATATGAGAAAGCGGAATAAGAAAGAGACAGCTAATCTATACTGGATGATGATGGACATGGCTGATGGAGACTTTACCTTACCATCCTAGCTCTGGGGGGAATGTTTGCCGGACTACAGCAGAGAATACATTTGCCAAGTATCTTATGATTTACTACACTTTACAGTATTAGCTGCCAATTTAAAGAGAAATCATCTCTTTTCTCTTCACAGAGTTTACTGGTCCCCTCTAAAGCTTTCTAAATTTGCGAGGGGACCTATCCCCTGCTGCCTGAAGTGTCAGCAGGAAAAAGCTGACGACATCCATATGTTTTTAAGAAGTCCAATGTTACATACATTTTGGGAATCGGTTATTGAAGGTATGAAAGCCATGTTCAGTTTTGATATACAGGTGAGTATAACTTTGGTATTTTTTGGTATCTTTGTTAGTTGTAGTTGTAGTTGTTAAAAAAAATGGATAAGATCCGGCCACTCCGTCCAATTTCCAGCCAATATCTTTGCTCCCAGCTCTTGCAAAAATCTGCGAAAAGATTGTTTTCAATCAGCTGGATAAATTTGTTGAATCGACAGAGGCCCTACATCCAGCTCAGTCTGGTTTCAGGGCCGCCTATAGTACCGAGACGGCCTTAGTCGAAATATCGGAGGCTATTCGGGAGTGTCTTGACGAAGGTGGCAGAGCGGCTCTGATCTTACTAGACCTCTCTGCTGCCTTCGATACGGTGCCTCACTCCCTTTTACTCGCCAGACTAGCCGACATTGGTGTTATTGGCCCCGCATTTGACTGGCTGACTTCTTTTTTAAATAACCACACACAACAAATTTGGCTGCCTCCATTTGCCTCTACCCCTAAATTACTTTCTACTGGTGTTCCACAGGGGTCCACTTTAAGCCCTTTACTTTTTAACATTTACCTTACCCCTTTGATTTACCTTGCTGAACAGTTGGGGGCAAAAATTATGGCGTACGCCGACGACACACAACTTTTGTTTACCTGGTCTAAAGATAATTTAGATACGTCGGCGGCCCAACTTTGTTTATCCTCTGTTTTTCAATGGTTAGCACATGCCCAGCTAAAATGTAATGAAAGTAAATCCGAGATCCTGCTGTATGGCTCTTTTCCTGAGGACTTTAGTGAGCGTCTTTGGCCTGCTGACCTACCCCCACCAAAAGCCACATCTGGCCCGGTGAAAAACTTAGGGGTTTGGTTCGGTAAGAACCTTAAGTTTGAGGACCACTTAAAGAAACTCACTGGGGTCTGTTTTTCTACCCTAAAAACTTTACGTAGGTTCTTCCCTTTCCTACCGAAAGAAGCTAAAGAGACTGTCATTCGTGCCTTAGTACTCTCTAGGCTGGATTACGCGAATGGACTGTTCTGTGGATTGCCGGCATACCTGATTCACCGTCTTCAGGTCATTCAGAACGCCGCTGCCAGACTCCTGTTTAATGTCCCTAGGCGTTCCAGTGCTCGTCCTCTGCTATGTGCTCTCCACTGGCTTCCAGTTGCCCACAGGATTTTGTTTAAAATATTAGTGCTTGCTTACCGAGATATCCATCAAACTGGCCCTGTCTACCTGAGGAAAAGGTTTTGTTTGTATGTCCCTAACCGCCCCCTGCGATCGTCCAACCTGTGCCAAATGTCCGTTCCCAAATTCAAATATTGCAGACTTGGCGGCCAATCAATCTCAGTGAGAGCAGCAAAATCCTGGAATGCTCTTCCCCTCCACTTAAAAACTGCATCGACTCTTAGTGCTTTTAAGAAAGGACTAAAAACTCACCTTTTCAATATTTTAGTCTAATTTTTCTATTTCTGTTTCCAGATATCTGTCCTCTCCCATACTGCTCAGCCTTCAACGCGCCTGGATACTATTTTTTTAGTAATAGAGCGCGCTATAAAAGCCTTTAATAATAATAATAATAATAATCTTCTCAAATAACGAGCTGTTATCTCGAGATGTAAGCAAATTGTCTTTTTATCTAATTTAACTTACCTGTAGAGAAATTTGCAAATGCTGGATCAAGAATAACTCCCCGAGTTTTTTAGACTGGGTAAATGCAATTAAATATACAGTAAAACTGGACAGGGCCACCTGGAAAAGGAAAAAAGATTTTTGGTTGCCATGTATGGGCTGGCTTGATAAGTTGTGATACCAGAGACCTATATGTCCTATGACTATTCCTTTGTACAGACTTACTTATCTCTCGGATCAGTTTCAAGGGCCATCCAGTTAGAAGACTGAACTGACTATTCAAGAGAGGTTCTATGTAAAGAGCTTCCATCCAGATCAGATCAGAATCTCCATTCTTCTGGTGCCAATCAATCAAATGGGGGGCCGCAGAAAAAAACAAGCAGATTCTGGGCATATCTAATGGAGTGTGAGGACAACTAAAAAATTTTTTTTTAAATAAAGAACAAAGTGTCTTGTAGGTAGGAGCATACAGCTAAAAGACAGGGTGTAACAGAGAGAGATGGGTATGTGGTAAAAGAACAAAGTGTTTTGTAGGTAGGAGCATGCAGCTAAAAGACAGGGTGTAACAGAATTATGGGCATGCGGCCACAGAAGACAGTGCCATGAAGACAAATGTATGTATCTCTGAGACATTGTGTAACAGAGAGAGATGGACTTGCGGCCACAGGAGAGTGTCAGGGAGGTAGGAGCATTCATGCAAGGGACAGGCAGTAACAGAGAGAGATGGACATATGGCCAGAGAAGAGATTGTCTTGTAGGTAGGACCATGCATCGGTGTGACAGGGTGTAACAGAGAGAGATAGACATACAGCCACAGAAGAGTGTGTCCTGTAGTTAGGAGCATGCATCTGTGGGACTTACTGTAACAGAGAGACATGGGCATGTGGCCACAGAAGAGACTGTCAGAGAGGTAGGAGCATGCTTCTATGGGAGAGGGTGTAACAGAGAGAGATGGGCATACAGTCACAGAAGAGAGGGTCATGGAGCTAGGAGCACCTAAATTTTGCACTTAAACACAACACACCAGCAACCATAACAATGGAAGAGCTAGAACAGGAGACAAAGAAAGACCTCACCATGCAAGCCATAATGAAAGTGACAAAACAGCAAAGGTGGAGGCACGTAAACAACAACAGCAGCTGGGAAGAAGGAGTGATAAAAGAAGAGCTGTTGGTGTTCAAAAAGATCAGTGAAGAGCTCTCAGAAAGCGAGAATGGAATAGGGATGAGAGGCACCCGGATAGTAATGCCCCGAACGCTGAGGAGAAGGACGGTAGAGCTAGCACATGAGTCACATCGAGGGATTGTAGCAACGAAAAAAATGCTAGGAGAAAAAGTGTGGCTCCCGGGACTAGACAACATGGTCGAAGAAACTGTGACGCACTGTCACATCTGCCAAGTAACAGGGCCCCCATCAAAGCCGGAGCCACTGCAAATGTCCAAACTTCCAAAGGCAGTGTGGACAGAACTGGCGGCTGACTTCTATGGGCCTCTGGAGACAGGAAATTACCTGTTGGTAATAATAGATTAGTTCTCTAGGTTCCCAATAGTGAGACAAGTAGCATCAACCTTGGCAAACACAACACTGTCAGTTCTGGATGACATATTCGCAGCATGGGGCTCGCCACAGACACTGAAGACAGACAATTGCCCACCATTATCTGGTGAAGAATTCAAAAGGTTTATGGAATACCTCGGGATTCACCATCGAAGAATAACACCTCTGTGGCCACAAGCAAACGGAATGGCCGAACGGTCCATGGAAACCATCAAGAAGGCAATACAGAGGGCCAAGTTAACGCAGATCTCAATTGGACAAGCACTAGGTGCTGAGAGACTATCGGAACACCCCTAACAGTTCCACAGGAAGGTGCCCCGCTGAACTGGTGTTGGGGCGATCAAGCAGAACGAGGTTGCCACAAGCGAAGGAGGTGGAAAGCGTGGAGCAAAAAGACATAGCTGCGAGCGACAAAGAAGCGAAAACAAAAATGAAGGAATATGCTGATCGGAGGAGACACGAAACAAATGCCAAAATAAAAGAAGGGGACACCGTAGTAGTCCGGCAAAGACAATTGCGAAAATCAGATAGTGCATTCTCAAGGGACCCATTTACGGTGACAGAAGTGAAGGGGCCAATGATAACTGCGCCACCAGGACAATACCACATCACCCGAAATAGTTCGCACTTCAGAGAATTGAAAACAAAAGAAGATGAGTTGCCGACACACGGGCTGAAGGAAGACACACAAGTGGAGGCAGCACAAACTGACATCAGAGAACAACGACCAAGAAGAGAATGCAAGAAGACCAAAAGACTGATTGAGGAGATGTAAAGAGACGGAGGCCTGTGGAGACCTTTCTCACCATCTATCTATCTTTCTATCTCTCTCTCTCTCTCTCTCTCTCTCTCTCTCTCTCGGAGCATACATCTGAGGGACTGGGTGTAACAGAGAGAAAATTGCATGTGGCCACAGAAGAGAGGGTCAGGGAGGTAGGAGCATGCATCTACGGGACAGGCTGTAACAGGTACAGATGGGCATGCAGCCACAGAAGAGAGTGTCCTGTAGGTGGGAGCATGCAGCTATGAGACAGGCTGTAACAGAGAGACACGGCATGTGGCCACAGAAGAGAGTGTCTGGGAGGTAGGAGCATGCAGCTATGAGACACGGTGTAAAAGAGAGAGAGGGGCATGCTGCCACAGAATATAGTGTCACCGAGGTAGAAGCATGCAGCTATGAGACAGGGTGTAAAAGAGAGAGATGGACATGTGGCAACAGAAGAGAGTCACAGAGGTAGGAGCATGCATCTATGAGACAGGGTATAATAGGGAGAGACTTGCATGCAGCCACAGAAGAGACGGTCAGGTAGATGAGAGTCATGGAGGCAGGAGTGTATATCTATGGGACAGGGTGTCACAGAGAGAGATGTGCATGCATCCATACAAGAGAGTCATGGAGGTAGGACCATGCATCTATGAGACAGGGTGTAAAACTGAGAGATAGGCATGTGGCCACAGAAGAGATTGTCAAAGAGGTAGGATAATGCAATTAATGGATCAGGTGTAACAGAGAGAGATGGGTAGGCAGCCACAGGAGAAAGTCACTAAGGAAGGAACATGCATCTTTGAGACAGGGTGTAACACCGAGAGATAGGCATGTTGCCACAGAAGGGATTTTCACTGAGGTAGGAGCATGGAGCTATGGGAGAGGGTGTAGCATAAAGCTGTGGACATGCCGCCAGAGATGGGAATGTCAGGAAGGTAGTAGCATGCCTCTATGGGACAGTGTGTGACAGAGAAACACTTGCATGTTGCCACAGAAGAGAGGGTCAGGAAGGTGGGACCATGCAGCTATGGGACAGGTTGTAAGAGAGAGAGATGGGCGTGCGGCCACTGAAGAGAGTTTCAGAGAGGTATGAGCATGCATTAATGGGACACACAGTAAAAGGGAGCGAAGAGAAAGGGGCCACAAAAGAGAGTGTCAGAGAGGTAGAAGCATGCATCTATGGGACAGGCTGAAACAGAGAGAAATGGGCATGCTTCCACAGAAGAGAGTGTCCTGTAGGTGGGAGCATGCAGCTATGAGACAGGGTGTAAAAGGGAGAGATCGACATGAGGTCATAGAAGAGAGTCTCGAAGTTAGGCAAATGCATCTATGGGTCATGGTTTAACAGGGAGAGATGGGCATGCGACCACAGAAGAGAGTGTGAGGGAGGTAGGAGCATGGATCTATGGAACAGGCTGTAACAGAGAGAAATGGGAGTGTGGCCACGGAAGAGAGTGTCACAGAGGTAGGAGCATGCATCTATGAAAAACGCAAGGAGATGATGGACAGAGCTCTGAAACTTTTCAGACACTCACCCCAGTCACAGATCTGTGTTGAATCCATCATCATTCTTTTTCTCACTTCAAGACCCCAGTACAGACCCAGCTATATGCAAATCAGTATTGGCCCTGTTCCTCATGGGACCAATCCAGCCTGAACTGCTAAGCCAGATCTTCCCTGGACCACAAACAAATATCCTGGGACCGGTTTCGGGGTAACAGCCCTTATCAGCCAGGATAGCCTGAATCCAGTGACAAAGTGAGCAGGTGACCCACGTCTGGGCATACGCTGCCAACTTAGGGTGAACAAAGCAAACACAAGGAGATGATGGACGGAGTGTTGAAACTTTTCAGACACACACGCCAGTCACATCTCTGGGTTGAATCCATCAACGTTCTATAGTTCACTTCGCCAATCAAGTTCAGACCCAGCTATACTGAAATCAGTCTTGACCCTGTTCCTTATGTGAACAGTCCAGCCTAAAGTGCCAAGCCTGATCTCCCCATGCATCTATGGGATAGTGTCTAACAGAGAGAGATGGGTGTGCAGCCATGGTAGAGAGGGTCACGGAGGTAGGAACATGCATCTATGGGACACACAGTAAAAGAGAGTAAAGAGAATGGGGCCACAAAAGAGAGTGTCAGAGAGGTAGAAGCATGCATCTATGGGACAGGCAGAAGCAGAGGGAGATGGGCATGCAGCCACAGAAGAGAGTGTCTTGTAGGTGGCAGCATGCAGCTATGAGACAGGGTGTAACAGGGAGAGATCGACATGAGGTGATAGAAGAGAGTCTCGAAGCTAGGAGCATGCATCTTTTGCAAATGCAAGGAGATGATGGACAGAGCTCTGAAACTTTTCAGACACTCACCCCCAGTCACAGATCTGTGTTGAAGCCATCCTCATTTTTAAGCTCACTTCATCACCCTAGTTCAGACCCAGCTATATGCAAATCAGTATTGACCCTGTTCCTCATGGGAACAATCCAGCCGAACTGCTAAGCCAGATCTTCCCTGGACCACAAACAAATATCTTGGGACCGGTTTTGGGGTTACAGCCCTTATCAGCCAGGCTAGCCAGAATCCAGTGGCAAATTGAGCAGGTGACCCACGTCTGGGCACACCCTGCCAACTTTGGGCAAACGAAGCAAACAGAAGGAGGTGATGGACGGAACATTGAAACTTTTCAGACACTTACGCCAGTCACATCTCTGAGTTGAAACCATCATCGGGGCGCAGCGGGTGCGCCGATTGTGTGCCAAAGGCAAGCCCGTCTGCGCCAGTCCGTGCCTTGACTGCGGCCAGTGCCAGGACCCTTGGACCCCGCGCACTCCACAACACCAGACTCCGATATGACGCCAACACCCTCCATGCTCTCAACACCCGCTGAGACCACCACCGTTTCCAGGCCACCCCGAAATGCACCCGCGGACCCTTCTCCTGCCACACCTGCAACTTCACCTGTGACAGAACCACCAAGCCACCAAGGACCGGGCTCAACCACCCCGATGCATACTCCTCAACACCCGCTCCGCACGCAAACACGCTGTTGAGCTCTGGGACCTGCTCGACACCTCCGCCCCAGACATTGCCTTCCTGACCGAGACCTGGTGGAACGACTCCTAAGCACCTGACATCGCCATAGCCATTCCAGATGGCTACAAGATCTCCCGCACCAATGGAATCGGAGGAGGAATAGCCATTGTCCACAAGTCCACCCTCCAGGTCCACATCCTCACAGACGACTCCCTCAACTCCTCCGAACACCTCCACTTCCGGATCCACACTGACCCCAACACCTCCCTCAGAGGAACACTCGTCTACAGACCCCCCGGACCACGGGCCCTGTTCAGCGACTCCATCGCCGACCTCGCCAGCACCCACGCACTCGCCTCCATGGACTACACCTTCCTCGGGGATCTGAACTTCCACCTCGAGAACAACAACGACCCAACTCCGCCACCCTAATCGACAACCTCGGCCTCAAACAGCTCGTTACCAAACCCACGCACGCCGCCGCCCACACGCTCGAACCCGTCTTCTCCAAACCCACCCACATCACCTTGGGTGTACGTGCGCTTTATAAGAACTTTGTAACATAACATAACATAACCTTCAACAACACCACCGAACTCCACTGGACCGACCACGGCTGCATCCACTTCACCTTCAAGAAACTAACCACGCACCACCGCACCCAACTGCTGCCCCGCCGCTGCTGGAGCAAATTCGCTGAGAACCAACTAACCTCCACCCTCGCCCAGAACTCACCCATCGACCACACCGACCCAGACGACGTCACCCGTAACCTCAGACAGTGAATCGACAACTGCGCCAACACTCTCGCCCCACTCAAGAAACCATCCATCAACCACCCCAGCAAGAAAGCCGCCTGCTTCACCGAAGAACTCCAGACGTCCAAATGGACATGCCGGAAGCTGGAGAAGAAATGGCTCCACGACCGCACACGAAACAGCCAAGAGATCTTCCTTCAAAGCCCGCCTAGAGAACAATGCACACGACAGCAAAGAGCTCTTCAACATACTGAAGGAACTCTCCCACCCCAGCGCCAACACCAACGACATCCCACCCTCACAAGATCTTTGCGACTCACTGGCCACCTTCTTCCATCGCAAGATCGCCGACATCCACGACAGTTTCAACACCCTGTCCGCGCTGACCATGACAGACCCCACCCTGAACGCCACCTGCACCAACCAGCTAACCTCCTGGGCCCACTTCAACGACGACAAGACATGCAAGGTCGTGAACTCCATCCACTCAGGATCTCCGTCTGACCCCTGCCCGCACCATGTCTTCAACAAAGCAGACGCAACCATTGCACCCCAACTACGGCAGGGTCATCAATATCTCCTTCAACACAGCAACATTCCCGGAAGTCTGGAAGCACATCGAAATGAGCGCCCTCCTCAAAAAGCCCAAGGCGGACCCCAAGGTCCTCAAGAACTTCCGGCCCATCTCCCTGCTCTCTTTCCCGGTGAAGGTCATCGAGAAAATCGCCAACATACAGCTGACCCGCCACCTCGAGGACAACAACATCTTAGACCCATCCCAGTCCGGATTCAGACTAAACCACAGCACTGAGACAGCCCTCATCGCCGCCACAGACTACATCAGGAAACAACTTGAAAACAGCAAACTTCAGCTCTCATCCTCCTAGACCTGTCAGCCACCTTCGCCACGGTCTGCCATCGCACTCTAAAGACACGCCTCCAAGAAGCCGGAATCCAGAAGAAGGCCCTGGACTGGACCACGTCCTTCCTCTCCGGCAGAACCTAGAGAGTCCGCCTCCCACCCTTCTGATCCAAAGCCACTGACATCATCTGCGGCGTACCCCAGGGCTCATCCCTCAGCCTGACCCTGTTCAACGGCTACATGGCCCCCTTCCCACAACTGGCCCGCCAACATGACCTGAACATCATCTCCTACGCCGACGACACCTAGCTCATCCTCTCCCTCACCAAGGACCCGCACACTGCCAAAACCAACCTCCACGAGGGAATGAAGGCCAACACCGAGTGGATGTGGAGCAGCTGCCTGAAACTGAACTCGGGCAAGACGGAAGTCCTCATCCTCGGCCCCACCCCCTCTGCCTGGGATGACTCCTGGTGGCCGACCACACTGGGAACAGCACTAACACCCACCGACCATGCACGCAACCTAGGATTCATCCTCGACTCCTCCCTCTCCATGTCGAAGCAGGTCAACGCCGTCTCCTCCTCCTGCTACAACACCCTCTGCATGCTTCGCAGGATCTACAAGTGGATCCCGACTGCAACCAGAAGAACGGTGACAAAAGCCCTCGTCAGCATCAGGCTGGACTACGGCAATGCACTCTATGCAGGAATACCGAATAAACACCTACAATGACTGCAACGCATCCAGAGAGCCTCCGCCCGCCTGATCCTCAATATCCCTCGACGCAGCCGCATCACCTCCCACCTAAGAGACCTGCACTGGCTCCCCTTCAACAAGAGGATCACCTTCAAGCTCCTCACCCACGCACACAAAGCACTTCACAACACCGAACTAGCCTACCTGAACAACCAACAGACTCAACTTCTACACCCCCACCAGCTCCGCTCCGCCAGCCTCGCCCTCGCCACAGTCCTGCGCATCAAATGAACGACCTCCGGCGGCAGATCCTACTCCTTCCTCGCCGCCAAGACCCGGAACACCCTCCCCACCCACCTGAGACAGACCCAGGACCTGCTCACCTTCAGGAAGCTCCTCAAGACCTGGCTCTTCAAGCAGTAGCAGCACCCCCTGCCCTCAGCGCCTTGAGACCCTCACGGGTAAGTAATGCGCTCTACAAATTCACTGATTGATTGATTGATTGATCGTTCTGTAGTTCACTTCGCTGCTCCAGTTCAGACCCAGCTATACTGAAATCAATCTTGACCCTGTTCCTTATGTAAACAGTCCAGCCTGAAGTGCCAAGCCAGATCTCCCCATGCATCTATGGGATAGTGTCTAACAGAGAGAGATGGGCATGTGTCCAAAGGATCGAGTTTCATGGAGGTAGGAGAATGCATTTATGGGACAGGGTGTAGCAGAGAGAGATGGATATGCAACCACGGAAGAGAGTGTCACAGAGGTAGGAGCATACATCAATGGACAGGGTGTAACAGGGAGAGATTAACATTCTGTCACAGAAGAGAGTGTCAGGGAGGGAGGAGCAAGCAGTAATGGGGCAGGGTGAAACAGAGGGAGATGGGGGTGAGGCCACAGAAGAGAGTGTCAGGGAGGTAGGAGCATGCATCTATGAAACCGGGTTAACAGGGAGAGATGGACATGCCGTCACAGAAGAGAGTGTCGGGGAGGTGGGAGCCTGCATCTATGGGAGAGGGTAAACACGGAGAGATGAACATGCCGTCACAGAAGAGAGTGTCGGGGAGGTGGGAGCCTGCATCTATGGGGCAGGGTTAACAGGGAGAGATGGACATGCCGTAACAGAAGAGAGTGTCGGGGAGGTGGGAGCCTGCATCTATGGGGCAGGGTTAACAGGGAGAGATAGACATGCCGTCACAGAAGAGAGTGTCGGGGAGGTGGGAGCCTGCATCTATGGGGCAGGGTTAACAGGGAGAGATGGGCATGTGGACGCGGGAGAGAGAGTCTTGGAGGTACTAGCATGCAGGTATATGACAGGGTTAACAGGGCGTGTTGGGCTGAGTCACAGAAGAGAGTGTCAGGCTGGAAGGAGCATGCTACTATGGGACAATGTGTAACAGGGAGAGATGGGCAGGTGGCCACAGAGAAGAGTATTATAAAGAAGGAACAGTTGACTTGGTCCCCCTTACCTCTGGATATTATGAGAGAGGAAGTCCTATGGGCCCTGAATGAAAGCAAAGGGGTAAAGCCCCAGGTCCATACAGGGTCCCAGTAGATGATTTTTAAGATTGTCGTTGATTGTGGGGCCCAATTTTTACCAGAGTTTTTTAATATGGCTGTGACAACAGTGATTCTGCCTTCAGGGGGAATGTCTACCATAGTTCCAATTTTTAAGAAGGGTAATAAATCAGACCCAAAGGATTATTGACCAGTTTCACTTTTAGATTCCTCTGCAAAAATAATGAGCAAAGTCCTACTTAAGGGATAAGAAGAATGGGCTTGCGAATGCTCAATACTCTCGCCTGTACAGTGTGGTTTCAGGAAAGGCATGGGGATGCTAGAGCAATTTGTGAATCTGGACCTATTATTAGGAAAATATACATGTGCTGAAGCTGGTAGACTGTACCTCTGCTGTGCAGGTTTGAGCAGCGCTTTTGATCTAGTTGGCCACACCATTCCCTTGTCAACTCTACTCGCTATGGGGGCAGATAGTTTCCTCAAACGCTTACTCTGTTTGCCTAATTCAGCCTCTTCCAAGATTATTCATAGAGAAGCAGGGCTACAACATTGTACAGATATAGTCACACTGCGTCCCTTATTGATTTGGCGTTCCATTTGGTCCAAGCACAAGACCAGTTTTATCAAGTCAATTATTTAGATTGCTTGTCTAAGGATAATGCACTAACTATTCCCTGGCTATGCTATATTAACTTTTTTTATAAGAAAAAATTTAAGATTCCTGTCCAGACTAACCCCTTATTGGTAATATCACTTACCAAAGTGTCCATCCGAGAAACTTTTCAGATTTATAAAAGGGAGTCACGGATGGACTGCGAGAGGAAAGAAAATCAACTGTCATGTTTTATCTAACACTTACATTAAAGGAGGGCTGCCAAGATTACTGAATGTATACATCTAACTTAATGCATCGTTTTGTATTAGTCAGATTTAGATTGGGAATCGCTCATCCTTTAGTTGCCTTCCCCATCATGAAAACTTGCCCCTCAGATATGACCCCTTGCCTGTGACGGCCAGAGCAAGCAAAGCCCTGTGCACTTTATATAGTTTTGTGACTTTTATTCAAGTGTTTGATGCTATTACTTCAAACCACTTTTGCTTGCACAAGGTATCAGATCGCATGTTGCTGCTCTAAAATATATGCTTGAGTTAAAAGATATTAAGGTCTGTCTTAATGTTGCACTTTTTAATACAAATGCGACTACTATACGTAAAAGTATCGTCGATGACACAGTGATGATCTGGTGGAATTTAGATGGAATTCTTATTATTTTTTTATATTTCTATACGCCTTTGGCATGATTAATTGTGATATCATGATGTACCTCGGGTGTTCTTTTATCTTACCTTTCTTAATTTTCTACAATAGTTATGTGCATTGTGATTTGTTTGTTATCTTCTCCTGAATGCTTTTATGGTTGTTCTTGAACTGAGTGTCAGGGTGGTAGAAACATGCAGCTTTGAGACAGGGTTAACAGGGAGGGATGGGCATGCGGCCACAGAAGAAAGTGTCAGGGTGGCGGGAGCAGGCATCTATGGGACAGGGTGGGCATCAGCTACAGGGCAGAGTGTCACAGGAAGAAAGGGAAGTGCTGGTAGAGGTCAGGGTATCCCAGGGAGGCAGGGGCATGCACAGTGCATGGAAGGAAAGCACGGACGTGCAGCCAGGGCCATTTGGGAACAAGCAATGCCAATGGTTCGGTATGGGCATGCAGCGCGTGGCAGGGCGTCACATGGAGGTAGGGGTATAAAGAAAGAGAAGAGGGTCTCACAGAGCAGTAGTTGCATGCAGTCTTAATAGAGGGTATGAAAAGAAACCGTGAAATGCAGTCAAAAGTCAGGGAGTCACGAGTAGGTGATGCAGCAGTGAGGTAGGACAATACAGCCACAGCTCGAGGTGGGAGGCGAAGATCAGCCTGCGTCCACGGGACAGGGTGCCACAGGGAGGCAGGTGCATGCACCCACCGGGTAAAGATGGCGCAGGCATGATCTGGGGTCACAGGGAGGCGATTGAAGACATGCTTCCACAGCGGGGAGTGTCGCAGGCACACAGGCCGTGCACCCCCTTGAGAGTGTTACTCGGGGAGAAAGGGGCCATGCAGCTTACAGAGACCCGAGCAACGGGACAGCCGGCCACGGGGAGACAGCCTCATGCAACCGGAAGACAGGGCCCAGACGGGCATATAAGAAGGCAGTAACAGGACAGTATGGCGCAGAGGTTTCTGAGTATGCAGGCATGGGCCTCGAAGTCACGGGGAGAAAGGCACATGCGGCGAGGGGCATTGCGTCACAGTGACAAAAAAGCGTGCGGCAACACAACATGGCGTCACCGAGACGCGGGAGCATGGCCGGCGGTGTGACGTCATCTCTCTTTCCAATATGGCAGCGGACTGGGTGCCCAATTGTCAGGATCATATCCTTGAAGCTCCCTATCTACAGACAAACGCACGTCTCTACAGCGGGTCTTTTTGGGTACATATCTCCTACAGTATTGGTTCAGTGGCTTTGGAGGAGGTTGTCTGGTCGCTGTCTTTGGACAGGCTCAGCTCACCGACAGCTTGAGCACTACATTGGTGCTGTCTTTGTTCGGGCCCGCATCTGCTACAGCACAGCCAGCCCCTACAGCGCGCCGAGAGGCGCTGCTTCAAGACCCCCGCGCTCTGTGAGGGGACAGCACGCAGACAGGCGCTGCTGCAGCCAGGCATGTCATGGGCAGTGAAACCAGCCACGAGTGAGCGGGGTGGACGAGAGTCGGTGCAGCGTCAGAGCTCGGTTTCTAGTCGCTATATACATAATATATTTCAACAACGAGGTCCCTGACTAAAGAAATGCACACGTGAATGACAAAAGTGCATGCATCGTATAGACAAATGAGAATATGTTTACCTTCACAAGCGCATAATGCTGGCCTACACAAGTGCATGCATTTTACGTACACACGTGCACGTCCCTGCCCACGAGACACCCTTTTACACTTACACGTGTTCTTGTTCTTACCTATACGTGGGTTTGCTGAATGGCACATTGCACACGCGCACGCATTTCAAGCGTGATGTGGTCTTACATTGCCAATCCGGCCTGAGGTTTTTAAATGTCACCAGAACATAGACAGCAATATACGGCCGTATAAACATGCTACAAGTTTGTAATAGTACATATTTATTTTGGAGGCTGCACACAAACGTTTTTATTTAAACGGGGACATTTTTTATTGGAAATTGCAAGTGAAAAATAATAGTGGATCATACAATCTTTTTGTCTCTAGAAAGAAGGCAAGAAAACTCCCACTTTAGCAGTTAAGAATTAAACCCTTCAGGGAAAGCATCTTTTACTTAGTTAAAATATATACATTCTGTCCGTAGAAGGGAGATTTTATTGGGCGTGTTACTTCCAGGGTTTGTTTAACTTGCATGAATGGAATGCCCATTAAACAAATGCGATTCACGGGTGTGAGAATATTTATATGTTTCTGAGCTTTCATTGCACACAATATAGCAGTAAAAAAGCACCCTGTTTCACAGGGACTCAGAAATTTGGAAGATATGTCACTGGATCCCGTGAAATATCGAAAATATTTCAACTGTCCCTGTAAAAGGTGGGTTTCGGAAATGTATCAGCAGGCCTAACCACGGTCTCCCGCTTAACACCCATCCATAGTTTGATCTAAAATAAGTCCATACATGCAAGGTAAATAAAACCTATAAGGTCTAATTATTTACTATATACACACACACAAAGACAGACGCACACACTCTCACACACAGGAAACTGTGTAATATGGGCAGTATGTCAAAGTTGCCTGTGAAATATGAATTTAATTTAATTATAACAAAAGCCCTCAAAGCACTCTGCAGTTAGACATGCAGAAGACTATATGTGACACGGTAATTTAAGTTATAAAGCATGAAATGCATATTGTTTTATACCTTTCGGCCAGAAACAACATGTTCGATAAAATCTGCAAAATTTACGAAACTTATGGCATGTTATATAGCTAATTATCTGGCAAATGCATTACAGCGATAATTTTGCTGTAGCCCCAGAATCGCCTATATTCACTAACTCTCCCTCGTTGTCCATTGCCTCGTTAACTCTTTATTCAAGAAAGGTTGGCACGGCTTAAACTTTCTAATTCCAGTCACGCTCATTTTTGGCTGTTTTTTTAAGAAAAGGAGATTTTTCAAGATAACGGCTATAAAATAAATATGTAATAATTCATAACGGGTACCATCTATACTATGGTTGTATATTATTATCTCAGAATTCTGGCAAATCACTCAGTTTTCTCTGTATATATACATTTGTGTATAGTGTGTAGACATGTTTAACGTACGTGTGTATCTGGAGAGTGTCGCCTATAGGTAAGTAGGTATGGTGCCATAAACACATACACCTTGCCAGTCTTGTGGGAGTGTGGACCTAAAGAAGTGCAAACGCCTCACGTGTTCAGAGGTGCGTGCACCCAGCCAGGCCTGAATCTCTTTTCCGCTGGACAATTCGTACATAGAGCGGTGCGAGTAATTTGCATTTCCCGTGACTGAATATTAATCAATTGAAAATGGTTATACGGTTCGTTTTCTCCCCCAGTATGGCCATTATATTCTTATTATTTTCGGTCCCGTGACAGCATTAAGTCCTAACATCGTTTGCACCTTTCGTATCAGCAATAAAATCTCTTTATTCGCGGGTGTAGTGTTTAACATACCCGGTGCTCTCGACATACACAAAGACCTGTATGGTTTGGACTTGTATTAATAACTCGTGTATTTCACCCCTTTCCTCTCCGCTGGAATCGAAAAAGATTCAATCCGAAATTCATGCACCCCAGCACAGACCCAGGCAGCGCCTACACCTGCCGGCCCTCTGAGGAAGCGCTACCCTCACAAAGACGACTCTTGCCGCAGCCCCGCGGCCATCGCAGAATAACAAAAGGCGGCGAGCCCCCTCTGGGGCGGGGAGCGCCCCACTCCAGGGGGGTAGGAACACCCCACACCAGCTCGCTGCCCCGAACAATGGCCGCCTTTCAGGTGTCCCAGCGGGGGCAATAATTAACCAGGCGGCAGATGCCCCCTGGCATGGAAACCGGACTTCGCCACCTCGGGTTAGGCCAACACACAAGCCTCTTCACAATGGCGTCGCCTCGGACCCCGAGGGTCTTTACAATCCCACGAGGGGTGGTGCCCTCGGAGATGGCCTCTCTCAGGGGGACACCTGCGCCAGGGAGGCGAGAGAGCTATTTACAACACCCGCCCCCGAGAGCGCCTCGTCAGGCAATCAGGCGACTTGCTTGAGGAGCTGTGGCAACGAGATGCGGCCACAACCGGCATTCTTGTGAGCCCGCGTGTGTCCTTACTATGAGGAACCTTTGTATGTGGCTGATATGTCTATTTACATTTCTGTATATACACACATCACCACAATAATTTCAGCTAGTCGAAATCAGTCAGCGAAAAAACACCCACCTGTATACATATATAAACCCAGCTCACACAACAAAGACACACAGAAACACACAAGAGTGCAGATTGGTGCTGCTTGGCTTTCCTGCCTTTTGTCCACCCTTCTAAGCATCACTGTGGTTGGAAACATACCCGCCTTTGTGTTTAAATGTGTATTTCTTGGTTGTTGATTTACAGGTGTGCTGGAATAGAGGTGCGCCTAGATGTTGCTTGGATTAATTGTGTCCTGAGATACATGTGCTGAGTCCGTTTCTGTTTGCGGGTGTTTTCATTGTGTGTAGATGCGCGTATGGTGTTACATGCATGTATATAGGGATATTAGTGGGGTGTATGTTAGCACGCACACCTTTATTATAAAACGTACTTTTTGTTTTGTCAAACATTCATTGTATTAACTAGATAATTTATTGTTGCAGTTTTTTATACTTAATAAGAATGTGTATTAATGCCGTTTCACAGAAAATGTGCCGCTTAATATAAGTGCACAACTTTAATGACATGTAGAGTGTGGCCTCTTTTAAAATACATTTAAAGCAGTGTAGTGCTGGGGCATGTTGTGCGAATAACCAGGAATTACATCTCTTCGAAGGAGGCTGATATGGAGGGAGAAATGGACGCCCGTCCGCCCCAGGGTGACCTGCGCACTTATGTTTTCCTACCCCGTTGCTGGGGTAGCCATGCGATATAGAAGCAGGTTTAATATAATATATAATATAGACAATATCCACAAACTGGCAGAGTCCGGCATCTGCCCCTTGGAGGACTCCGTGGGAAGGGCCGCAGGGGTTGGTTCGTTCCGGCGCGCGCACCTGCAGGTAGGACACGGGGGCGCTAACAAAGGGCCCCGACTGCAGCAGCCGCCCAGCCCGCCCTGCCGGTGCCCACGGCAGGTCCCAGCAGGCCCCCACCCCCGCTCCTCTCCTGCCCCCTCCGTATCAGCGAGGCCTCTCCATTCAGGGCAGCTTTGTGAGCGCCCGGATCGAGTTACCCTCCCGCGTGTTAAAGTGCGGACTCTTGTTAAAGGCAGCCGAGAACAAGGCAGGCACTTAAAGCTCCTTTCAGAGGCACTGGAGCGGGCCCGGGGGCTCGAGGGGTTAAGCGAGGAGCGGGGCCGCCGTCCACAAGGAGGACAGGCAAGGCACAGGTGACAAGGCAGGCGGTCTGAAATATGCAAATATATGCAGATGTCATAAATCCATAGTCAAACATAAGAACATGGCATGTGTATCCTTCCACCCGCGACCACAAAACAGGGAACATGATGACGTAATAATGCAAAATGTCGCGAAGTGTGAAATCAGCTTCAGCAGCCACAGGTCCAGCCGCACAGTCCAGTGCAATATGAATGTACTTGTATTGTGTGCTTCCAAATGAGACCAATGGTCACTTCCCATCGAGAACCAAAGGGGAATCGAAGACGTAGTTTACGTGACAAGCAACAGCAAAAATGTTGTGGAACTGTGCAAACACCTTCAATTTCACAGGCCCAGCTCCACAGCTAATGAAACGTACAAATGGTTTCATTGTGGGCCTCCAACTGGGTCCTTGTGCCACCGTCCGCCGAAGAGGAAAGGGAAGACGGACTCACAGACACATCGCAGCAGGAGGTTATCAGAGGCGCGCAAACACCTGAAGTTATCCCAGCTCCCTAATATGGCGAAATAGGTAAATAAGCGCATCGTGTGCTTCCGAACAGTCCCAATATCAGGCAGCTGTGGGGTTAAATGTATCCGAGATGTTTTTGAAACCCACGGTGTATTATTTAAAATAAAAGGTCGGTGTCGCGTATTTCCCTATCCAAGGTGAAATGGGGACTGGCGCAAGTTGCGCAGCTGCCGGCGCACGGGATGTCTGTCCAGTATCAGCGTTTCTCTTCCCGGCACCGCTGCCCCTTCCATCCTTGGCACCGTCAGACAGCAGCCCCTACCTGGCTCCTCGCATGGGGTCTTCCCGAGACAGGCCGAGGGGTCGCCCATCGCTCCCGGCCAGAGGCGCCAGCTGCGCGGGGCGAGAGACCCCCTGCGCGGCCCTGGAGTCTTCGCGCAGTCCATCCCCGAGCAGCAGTGAGCCTGCGGCAGGATCCGCACATATAAACCCGCTCGAAAATAATACATAGATTAATAATAACAAGGTATGAAGTTCTTTTTATAGTGGGGGAGCGAAAAAAGGAAGAGAATTGAAACTAAACGCGGCAGTTAGACAACCATTTTGATAAGAGGATAATTGAGGCGACACTGGTGTATAATTAGGGGATAATTTATGCTATAGCCACTTTTATTCCACCTCCCAAAATAAACCCCGTCCATAATCATTACACGCAAATTGTTCTGAATTTTATAGCAGCAATTTCGAACAAAGTACGGGCGGTTAATCATGGGAAATTTCCGCGTGTTTCCTGATTAGGAGAGTAATTGCTTCTCTTCAGACGGGGAAAATACCTGTAAAATGGCACTATTTTCATCATTAGCCGTGTTGACAATTAAATAAAAAATCAATTGGGATTGTAATCTGCTGACGCGTCGAGGAGGAAGCCACTCGTGCGCGGGGAAGTTTGAGCTGTAATCAAGGTTTGCTGGAAGCACTAAACGCCGGGGTCATTTGCATACATTGGGAGCGTCGGACGGGGCAGCCCCTGTGCCCTGCAGGCAGCGCGCGGCTGCGGCTCACGGCTCCTCTTGCAGATAACAGTGTTATCTGATTTATAGGACTGAAACTGCTCCGGGGAACGGCACGCTTTTCTCCTGCCTCGAAATTCACATTAAGCGTCCATTGTCCGCCCTGAGCACGTTTCCGCAGGCGGTGGGACGCGGCTCGCGCACTGGTCTCCTGCAGGAATGCGCGCAATTAGGGCCCCTGTGTCAGTGGGGTTGAGGCTGGAGGCCAGGTGAGCTGCGCCCCTTTTCTGATTACACCTGAACGAAACTGTGCTTCGATCATGCGTGAGTTGAGGGGCTAAGGAGCGCAAAGACAGTCACACACACAGTGTCTGTAAAAGGAACGTTTGCACGAAAGAACCCACGTGTAGAAGGGGGTGCACCCTCGCGTGCAGCAGGCGCAGGAAGGGCTGGGGGTCGTGCAAGGTGCTGGCACGGGCGAGGGGAGGCTGATCACGAAGGTGGGCACAGCAAACAACAAATATGGGTGTTCAGCAGGCAGGGAAGCGTGCCCTCTCGGGGTGGGCGCAGCGCGAGACGCTGCTTGCACACAATAAGGCTGTTCCTTAAAGGACCAGCGCCTAATGTCGACTTAAACCCACAGGGCGCATCTTTGTGGTGCTACGCAGAAAAGGTTGCTCTTTGAAGGCGGGCTTGGCACACACAATGATGCTCTGTGAGGGTGGGCGCAGCACACAAAGAGGCTGCCATGTGAAGGGTGCCACGGCACAAGATGCGGGCTCAGCACGCAGGATCTGTGAGTCGTGAACGTGGGCGCAGCACAGAGGGAGTCCTTGTGTGAACGTGTGACACCACTTAAGGATGCTGCGCAGTGAACCTGGCTGCTCTGTGGATGTGGCGCAGCGCCGAGGATGCTGCTCTGTGAGGGCAGCCAGAGCACGCGCGCAGCTCGGCGTCTAAGGCAGGCGCAACTCCCGAGCAGGCAGCGCTGTGGGGGTGTGCCGGAGGATAGCACCTGAAGGCGCTGCTATCTGAAGGTAGGCGCAGCACCACGGCAGCCCTGGACCAGACACTAGTGCAGCGGCTGTGACGTCACAGCTCCAGTGACCAATCGGGAGGCGATGCCCTTTGGAGACAAACCATTCTGACTTGTGGCGTCTGGGCGAAGTCTAAAAGCAGAGGCGCAACTTTAGCGGCAGCGGATCCACCTTAAGGCGCCCGCCTTAAACTGCCAGGCACAAAGGAAAGCCCGGCGCAGGGAAGGGGGAGCGCGGGAGCCGGCTGCCGAGCCGGGCTGGGGCCCCCATGCGCCGCTGGCGCTAGGAGGAGGGGGCGGGGGAGGCGCTGGCGGGCGGCCGCCGCGCACAAACTTTGATGATGACCATGACGGCCATGGCTGACGGCTTGGAAGCCGCCGACTCGTCCAAGTCCGCCTTCATGGAGTTCGGGCAGTCCGCCTCCCAGCAGCAGCAGCAACAGCAGCAGCAGCAGAGCTCCCCGGCCATGGCGGCGGCCGGCGGCCACTACCCGCTGCACTGCCTGCACGGCGCCGGCCCGCTGGCGCACCACCAGCACCACCCGCAGCACGGCGCGCAGCACCAGCACGACGGCTCGTCCTACTCCGGAGGGGGCTCGTACGGCCGGCCCCCGCTCGCCACCGCGGCCTCCGTCTACCCCTACATGGGCCACTCTCAGCACAGCCCCTACCTGCAGCCCTACAGCGGCGGGGGCGCGCAGAGCAGGGCCGACGACCCAGGTGAGGCCCGGGCAGGGGGGGGGGGGGGGGGGGGGAGGCACCTTTAGGGGGCAGCCACGAGCCAGTCCGCTGAATACCGGGGTGCAGCACGAAGGCAGAGGGGAGGCAGCAGGGCTCGTGGCTCGGTGCACCACAGGCCCACACTGCTGATGATAGCCATTGCACCGTGGACCTGAGAGGCAGCAGGGCACGGGGTAGGGGCAAAAGTAAATGCACACTACAACCGATGCCAGCCACCGTGCCAGGGACGTGAGAGGCACCAGGCCACCAGGTCAGGGCACACGTTACTGACACCAGCTTGCAGCACAAGAACACGGGGTCATTGCACTGCCCACGTCCGTACTGACCACAGCACCAAGGCAGAGGGGAGGCAGCAGGGCTCGGGGCACCACAGGCCCACACTACCGAGGCCAGCCACTACAGGGGGGGGGGGAGGGGGGCATGAGAGGCGACAGGGCACAAGTGACTGCACACTACAACTGATGATAGCCATTGCACCGGGGACGAGAGAGACAGCAGGGCACGAGCTCAGGGCACAAGTGACTGCACGTTACTGACACCAGAGTGCAGCCCAAGAACATGGGGTCATTTCACTGCCCACGTCAGTACTGACCACAGCACCAAGGCAGAGGAGAGGCAGCAGGGCTCGGGGCTCGGTGCACCACAGGCCCACACTACCGAGGCCAGCCACTGCAGGGGGGGGCATGAGAGGCGACAGGGCACGAGGTCAGGGCACAAGTGACTGCACACTACTACCGATGCCAGCCACTGTGCCAGGGACCTGAAAGGCGGCAGGGCACGGGGTCAGGGCACAAGTGACTGCACACTACTACTGATGTAAGCCACTGCACCGTGGACCTGAGAGGCAGCAGGGAACGAGGTTAGGTCACCACTGACTGCACGTCACTGACACCAGAGTGCAGCCCAAGAACATGGGGTCATTTCACTGCCCACGTCAGTACTGACCACAGCACCAAGGCAGAGGAGAGACAGCAGGGCTCGGGGATGAGTGCACCACAGGCCCACACTACCGAGGCCAGCCACTACAGGGGGGGGCATGAGAGGCGACAGGACACAAGTGACTGCACACTACAACTGATGACAGCCACTGCACCGGGGACGAGAGAGGCGGTAGGGAACGAGGTCAGGGCACAAGTGACTGCAGACTACAACTGATGACAGCTACTGCACCAGGGGCGTAAGAGGCGCAGGGCACACGGTCAGGGCGCAAGTGACTGCACGCTACAACTGATGACAGCCACTGCACCTGAGACGCGTGAGGCGACAGGGCACGAGGTCAGGGCAAACGTGACTGCACACCGCTACTGATGACAGCCATTGCAGCAGGGAGGTGAGAGTCAGCAGGGCACCAGGTCAGGGCACAAGTGACTGCACACCGCTACTGATGACAGCCACTGCACCAGGGAAGTAAGAGGCCGTAGGGCACGGGCTCAGGGCACAAGAATGCATACTACTGATACTAGCTTGAGGCACCAGGGTATGGGAGCACCAGGGTATGGGGTTATTGCACTCCCCACGTCGCTGACACCAGCCTGCAGTACTAGAACACAATTGGTGGGAGTCAAGGTTTAAAGACCAGCGCTCAACCGACCACTCTTAACGACACAAGTGTGTGGCACGAGGAAATAGTGAACATTGCACCATGGCCTACACGCTACTGCTACCAGTCGAAGTACTAGGCCGATAATAGTGATCTGGGCGCTGGGGCCACTGTACCACTAATTCCTCAGTACTTGAGACCGGCGCAGCAGCGGCGCACGGAGATCAGTGCATCACTAGGGCGATAAGAGTGATCATGACACGGGGCCGGGTTTCCACTAGTTTCACGCTACTGAGATCAACAACAGCACCGAGGCAGGACTGAGCAGGGCTCGGGGGTCAGTGCCACCCCGGCGCCACGGCGTCGGTAGTCCGACACGTGAGTCAGTGTGCCACCACCGCCCTGCTTCAGGGCACAGCACAGCCGGGCCCGCACAGGCACCTCGCAGACACATGTTGGCCGGGTCCACGCACAGGGAGAGAGCGGGACGGGGCAGGCGTGGCTCCGTACTGCGGGTCTGAGCACTGCGCCACAGCCGGGCAGTGCACGAGCACAAGCCTCCGCTGTAAACACAGGCCCAGCCTGGGGCAGAACCCTGCCCGGGCCGGGGCCTCCCTGTGACCAAAGAGGATGGAGACAATCACAGAGCAGCACCCCATGACAATCACCAGCATGAGAAGAACATGGCTGTGTTCATAATAATACAAAGACGGGACAGAATCATACCTGATAATACACTGAAGGGACTTCAACGCTTAATAATAATAATAATAACAACAAAAAAAACAATAATAATAATAATAATAGGGATGCTGATGATAATAATAATGATGATGATAATAAAAATACTAACAATAACTATTATTATTATTATTATTATTATTATTATTATTATTATTATTATTGTTGTTGCTGCTATTTTTGATATTATCATGGTTGTTGCTGTTGTTTTTTATATTGTTATTATTGTTGTTGTTGTTATTTTTAATAGTACTGTTATTATCGATTGTATGTGCATAGCTGGCAGCATTTTCTCCCAATTCAAGTGCAGTAGCAGTACTAGAAGTAATAATTGATCGTTTTGGTTTATATTAAAACCATATAGAATAAAAGGCATCACAAACATAGATTATGAATCAGTCCTACCACAAAAATACTTGAAATGTACAATAACATATAACAATACAAAAATGGCAGAAATAGCAGAGCTTGACTATTTAAAGAGTATAAAAGCCAGAGCATAAAGAAATAAGAACCACTTAGTGACCGGCTGCCCCCACATTATTTTAGCCTTACTAATCTAGTGACCAGCCTGACATGTTTAGGGGTGTCATCTTTGAACCAGGAAAGGGTTGCCACTTGTATCGTCCTTATGCCTTCCAAGTTCAAGGTGGGCTTTAAGTGCATTTTTGGAATCTCCTATAAAGCTGGACATAAACAAAGTATATGCTCCGGAGTATCCTCCACTCCATTGCGGAGTCCACACACATGCGACAAGCCCCTGCCTCTACTCCACACAGCATCAACTTGCATAGGTGGTAAACGTAATAGCTTGAGGCGCAGGGATGACTTTTTTTGTGCAGCAGTGTGCCTGTTTTTTGACTTTTTATCCACTTTGGGAAGATAAAGGAATGCATCTCCCCCTTGTGCATACACATATTCAACTGTAACAGAAAAACAAACTCATTTTGAACACATGTTTTCAGTTTGTTGGCCGTGTAAATGTATTAGCTGTTTTTATGTGGGCAAACAACACGAAAACCCAGACACATAGAAAGAGGCACGAATATATCATGTCCATGTGCTGCATAAAAGTCAAGTTAAATTAATGCAGCCTGCGCCATGCCCGTCGTGCACGAGACTGCCCCTTCTAGTAAGAGGCTGCGCGAGGCCTTTGTATCGGGATGAGTGCTCGTGGTGTTGAAAGCAGACAGCCCCAGGCGCGCGGAAAACATTTTCTTAATGACATGTATCAATGTTTTGTTTTCAGATCAGCAAAAAACAACAGTGATCGAAAACGGCGAAATCCGGTTCAATGGAAAGGGAAAAAAGATCCGCAAACCTCGAACTATTTACTCGAGTCTCCAGCTGCAGGCGCTGAACCACCGCTTCCAGCAGACGCAGTACCTGGCGCTGCCCGAGAGAGCCGAGCTGGCCGCCTCCCTGGGACTCACGCAGACACAGGTAACGGTCATGGGGTCACACAGGGTCAGGCAGGAGCTGGGGTGGGGCTGGGACCTCGAGGGAGCCGGGCAGGGCTCCCCTGAAGCCGAGGCCGACACAGGCAATGGTCAGGGGTTCACCCAGGGTCAGGCCGGAGCTGTGGAGAGGTTGGCACCTCGAGAGAGCCGAGCAGGGCTCCCCTGAGGCCGACGCAGACACAGGGGTACACCTAGGCTCAGCCTCAGGGCCGGAGCTGGGGGGGGGGGGGGGGGGGGGGGGGGCTGGGACCTCGAGAGAGCCGGACAGGGCCTACCTGAAGCTGAGGCCGACACAGGCAATGGCTGCCAACCTAGGAGGAAGGGTGAGATCCGAGCTGGCTGCCTCCCTGGGGCAGACACAGGTCATTCCCAGGGCTTCTTCTAGGGCCTTGGGATGGGCTTCTCCCAGACACGGGTGTGCAGAGGGTTCAAGAGATGCGAGCAGGAGCTCTCGGGGCTGAGGCAGACACAGTCAATGGCTGCCCAACCAGGAGGCAAGGTGAGTGCAGGGAGACTCGAGCAGGCCCTCCCTGAGGCAGAGGGGAACAATGACGGCCTGCCCAGGAGGGACGGTTGCACCCGAGAGAGCCGAGCGGGCGGCCTCCCTTGGGCTGAGACAGGTCATTCCCAGGGCTTCTTCTAGGGCAGTCCGGGGCCTTGGGATGTGCTGGGACCTCAAAAGAGCGGGGAGCAGGAAAGCCACTGCCCCCTCCCTAGAGGCTGACAGACACAGGCGTTGGTCAGGGCTTCTCCCAGACCCGGGTGTGCAAAGGGGTCAAGAGATGCGAGCAGGAGCTCTCGGGGCTGAAGCAGACACAGTCAATGGGTGCCCACCCAGGAGGCAAGGTGGGTGCACAGAGACTCGAGCAGGCCCTCCCTGAGCCCGAGGCAGAGGGTAACAAAGACTGCCTGCCCAGGAGGGACGGTTGGACCCGAGAGGGCCGAGCGGGCGGCCTCCCTGGGGCTGACACACACACGGGTAACCACAGGGCCTTTCACAGTCAGGCCCGGGGCAGGAAGGGGTGAGACCCTAGATATACGGTCTGGACCTTCCGCGACGCTGACACAAAGTTCACTGGAGCACTTCTAAAGCGCCCACTACCTCCATGTCGGGCACTGGTAGCACGCTACAACCATGGGATGTGGTTGGAGGAAGGTTGCGTCTAATTTGCACCTAAGCAGGAAGTGTTTCCGGGTCATGCAGGAGTGAGCAGAGAGGTGCCCGTACCTTGGGACAATGCTTTGCCTGTGATGGATGAGGGCTTTGTGAGAGTGTTGCAGGTGCACAGTATATGGTGAACCGTCATTGCGAATTGGCTGTCCAGCTCCCACATATTACATTTGTGATGAATGTGTATTTTGAGTCCAATGTTTACATGCTGACTCTGAGAGCTGGGAGGTGCTATGCTATAGTGATGTCAGAGACAGAGATCCGAAGCAATGGGCTGGGTTACAGTCCTCCTTGGTATGGCTGCCTTAATAGGTTTCCAGCTGAAACATGTCAACTGATATGAATATGTGACTAGTCCTGACCTGTAGGTGTTGGCAGTGCTGGAGTCCTCCAGTGGTCAGCACGTCCTTTAGGCATAGCATGATAGACCTACTGGTCCTGAGTGGGTACTTGAAGTGGGCCAGCTGGTTGCATAGATGGTGCCTATGCTAGAGCCCTGCAGTGGTCAGCAGCGAGCAGCACGTCCTTTAGGCATAGCATGCCAGGCCTACTGGTCCTGAGTGGGTGCTTGAAGTGGGCCAGCTGGTTGCATCGATGGTGGCTATGCTGGAGTCCTCCAGTGGTCAGCAGTGAGCCACAGGCCTCTTTAGACACAGCATGCCAGGCCTACTGGTCCTGAGTGGGTGCTTGAAGTGGGCCAGTAGGTTGCATAGATGTTGCCTATGCTGGAGTCCTGCAGTGGTCAGCAGTGAGCCGCAGGCCTCTTTAGACAAAGCATGCCAGCCCCACTGGACCTGGGTGGATTTTTAAAGCGGCCCAGCTGACTGTATCCCATTCATGTTGGAGACTTGGCGTTTGCATGGGAACGCAGGGCGACGCAGGAGTGGCCCAGACCTGGGAGAGGCTAATCCACTCTGCAGAAGTACAGTTTAGGTAAACCTAGGAGAGACTGTCCCAACAAACCCAGGAGTGGCTGTGCCACCCTCAGGAGTGGGCGGAGGGGTGAGACCTCAAGAGAGTCCTCGGGGCGCATAAAGACACAGGCGCAAGTGCCTGGGCCTGCAGAGGAGGGAATATCGGAGGAGAGTGTAGTGTGTGGTGTGTGGTGTGTGGCATCCAGTGAGAGATCCACTGGGCCTACTTCAGAATTCTGCACCTGATCTCGCTCATGCCACATGCAAACCTTTAGTATTATGGTCTTTGCATGCACCATATCTATGAGTCTCCAACATTGGTGCACGTGTCTGTCCAAGTACCAGTCGAATATCCCCCCAGTCAGGTTAGGAACCCGACTATTCAATCATGCCTCAATCATGTGAATCTATGAAAGGGACCTGCGATGGAGAAGTATGAGTCACCCTCCCTTCTTTAACGCCGAATCTTGCATACATGCTAATGCTTGCATCATTCCGCATAATACACAGAGAACTATTACTTGTCTACTAAAAAGTGGAATGGGTGGAACACAGTGGAAGGCGAGTTTCCGAAACTGTAAACACACAGAGATGCAGACACACATTGGCACAAACATTCACTCTCTCCCTTCACATTCCCTCTAACACCCCATGCAGTCTCTCGGAGATGCGCACAAGCGTACACACGCAACCAGCGCTCACATCCATGCCAGCAGTTAACGCATCGAGTGACACAGTTGGAAGGGCAATGCCTCCCTGTACATTTAAGAGCACGTGATAATCTAGGTTTGGGGAGCATCACACGCAGAGGGGGGCATTAATTCATTTATACAGAATATTAACCCGCTGTTGGTGTTTTCCAGGTTAATCTCGAGCAGCAGTCTCTGCACTTTCGAATGACAACAAGTCCCAGACTTGGTGTTGGGACCGGTTGTAGTCAAAGAGAGATAAAGCGGTCTGTCCATCGTTCCCCATTTCTTAGCTCTTGCCGGTGTAAAGGATTGTTTGCCCTGGTGTTGGAACCTGTGAGACTTCCAGAGGTTTCATCTGGGCTCCTCCGCAAGAAGCAAGGGCCGTGGCCGGCTGCCCCGATTCGGCTCTCAATTGTGGCCTTGTTTGGCGAAGCGCTCGTGTGTTTTGCTGCTGGAAATTTGTGGATCAAAACGTAACGTGTGCACGCCTGGACATTTCCAGCTGTTTGCGAACTATTACGAAACTCCGCTCCCCGTTTTCATCTGTCTTTTCAGTTGTTCATAGAACAGCTGTCCGTCTGGGCACCAACCTGCTGTATGCTGTGCAGCTGTACATGTGGTGGGCACTGCACCAGTCTGTTGTACACGGAGCGGGTGTCAGCACCGACACTGTGCCCTCTGTTGCACACAAAGCGGCTATCTGGGCACTGTCCTGAGCTGCCGTACACGGAGCAGCTCTCTTCGTGGCACTGTGCCCCCTGTTGATCACAAAGCACGGTCCATTCTGGCACTGCCGCTAGTTCGCACAGGCTGCCCATCTGGGCACTGTACCCCTCTGTTGAAACAGAGCGACTGCCACCCCCCCCCCCCCCCCCTACACACGCCACTGCACTTCGAGGCACTACACCCTACACATGCCCTACACGCAGCGGCTACTGTCTACTCTAGGTGCTCGCTGCACCATACAATGTACTGCAACTCTCTAGGCGCTGCGCCCCTCTGTGCACTGCCCCTCTGCCCTACAAACAGCGGCTGGTGATCTAGGGGCTGCACTGTTCTTCTACGCACTTTACGTACTGCACCGCTCAGGTGTGCGCATAGATGCTGTGGGGGTTGCGCCCCATTACGTATTGCACATTTCTTCGGTACACAACGCTGCAGTTCATCCAGGCGCTTCTGACCCCCTCAACTTCGGGCTCGAGACCAGGCAGGACAGTGCTCCTGCCCGTTCTTTCACTGTCACTGGCCTCCTAGCCTCCCCCCCCCCCCCCTCCCAAGCCCCTGTCAGCAGCACCCAGGCCCTGAGCGGCTCTCACTAAACCGAAAGCCTGCAATGTGTCCCGCGTGACGGACTTCAACAAAGCCTGGCTACACTCAAGACCGCGAATATAGACACGTCGCGAGGAGTGCACCCGCGCAGTGCACACAGACACAACAGGAGCGCACCAGCACGCGGACACACTCACGCATGCACACACCGTGTGCCCACAGCTCACACCGTGCATTGGAACATCTGGATTCCTTCCAAACGTAAAGCAGCAAAGACGTGTGGTGCTGCACATTCAAACTGGCATCGGGTTGGCTTCTAACCTCAAACTATGCCATTCGTTCAGTGGACAATTGGGCAGCAATATTCTCACAGACAAGATATATATATATATATACATACACACACACACAAACATTTGTGTGTGTGTGTTAAAAAGGTACTCTGAAGTAACCAGAATTAGACTCGCATCGCTTAGCAAAGCTCCACAAATATAACTGATAAACGACGCATATACACATGAATACACAATATAAAAATTATAATGGTAATACACTTATTTGACTGTTTCCAAATATATGGCAGGGGGTGGCACACGCCTCTTCCTGTCGAGCCGCGCATTGGCACACCAGCGTGTGGACCTGGCAAGGCTTCATTCAACGCCAGTTAAAGGGCGCCATCTTCACCTAAGAACATATTTGTCCTGTTGAACCCCAGGGAATCCTAGATATTGTCTCACGGATTGAATTAAATGTATCACCAAGGAAAGCAAGAGACTGGAGCTCTGGGGAGTGAGTGTGAAAGGAAGTGCAAGCCCTGGGCGGCTGTGGGTGACAACCCAGGCCGCAAAAACACCCCTGACAGCAACCGAGACGCAAAAACACCCCTCACAGCAACCGAGACGCAAGCATCCAGGCTGCCAAAAACAATCTAACCCCGGTGTCTCGCTACAGAAAATGCATCCTTTACTGCAGACCTAACTCCAGTCCATCTCAGATTCCACACACACTATTGTGTTAGGGAGGAGCACATGGGTTACACGTCCCACCACACATGTTATCACACACAAAGAAACACGCGTGCACATGGTCCATATTTGCTAACATGGTTGCCTTTCCCATCATGTATTTGCTTATCAGACCCAGAAATCAGCTACCCCCCCCCCCATTTCATAAACAACTCACAGTGCAATGCGCAGCGTGTAAATAATACTGTTTGAACATGTTGCCTTGTCCTAAAACACGCGCATCTATCTGAAAGTCACGTTACTATCCTTTGCGTAATAATGGTGGCATTTAGAAGCGACTACAGCGTTTCACTTAAAAACTTGTTAACATGCATCAACATCCTGAAAATAAAACAGAAACGTTTTCGGGAAATAATGTAAAGGTTATTTGCACAAAATATATTAGCATTTGTCAACATAAGGCGCGTGCCCCTCCCTTCAGACAGCGGGCCTCTTCCAGACACAGGCCGATGTTACATGGTGTGTAGGCGGTGTGTTGGGCAGTGACTTTGTGTCAGTCTGGTTGTGTGTTGTCCGGGTCGCTACACCAAAGGAGTGAACAGAATAAAGGATGCCCAATGCCCTGACGCCGGTAGGTGAGCAGTGTGTTCAACTTAGATGAACTGCAGGCTTTCACTTTCATTTTATTGGTCCATGTAGGGAAAGTGAAAGTGAATTGCGCCAGGTCCAGGTGACCAGGCAGGATCCGTGCAAAGGCCTGAATCGAAAGTCTGTATGTTCTATCCTACCCACCGTTAGATTGTGGTGGACATTGGAAATCAGGCATGTTTGCTCCGGGGAAACAATGAGAATGGCGGGTTTAGGAAAGCAAAGCAGTTCCAGCGCCTAGTTCCGCGGTTTTACAATGGATCCGCGAACTACTGGATTCGCGGTTCCGGAGACTTGGGGCGGGACGCTGGGAGTGAGTGAGAAGGGGATTTGGAGGTGTGATGGAGAGGGGCAGAGAAAGAGCTTGCTGCTAGCCCAGGGACTTGACACCTATTCTCTCTCTCCCCACAGGTGAAGATCTGGTTTCAGAACAAACGCTCCAAGTTTAAGAAACTCCTGAAGCAGGGCAGCAACCCTCACGACAGCGACCCACTGCCGGGCACGGCCGCCCTGTCCCCGCGCTCGCCGGCCCTCCCCCCGGTCTGGGACGTTTCCGCCTCGGCCAAGGGGGTGAACATGGCGGCCAACAGCTACATGCCCGGGTATTCCCACTGGTACTCCTCGCCACACCAGGACACAATGCAGAGATCCCAGATGATGTGAAGCGGCGCGAGGAAGGGCCGGGAGGGCACGCGAGGGTGCCAGCCCCAGTGACAGGCCCGGGGGGCGCGGAGAGTCGGCGTCCGGGTGCCAGGCTCACCACTTTTCGCTTGAATTCAGAAACTGCCCAGGATTCACTGGGCAGCCGCGGGACTCTGCCCGGGATGTGCCCTGTGACTGCAGCGAGGCCGGCAGCCACCCCTTACGGAGGACAAGGGCACCGGGCGAATGCCGTGCCAGGACACTGCTCTGCAGCCCGTGGGCATCGCACTATGTGCGGACTCCTCTGAATCCGCGACGTTTTTATACCTCTGTAGTTTATACCTCTGTAGATGGACTCTCGAAGGGAATCTGTGCCCACTCATTACAACACGACCGCAGCTCGGGAAGTGCACGTTTGTGAACACGAGGATGTGCACAAAGTACGCACCACACCAGAAAGTGACCCACAAACCACTGTAATGATGCCCACGCAGCGCCCGGCAAGAGAAGCAGGGGGAAGCACGATTTGTGTGTGAAGGATTGGTGTGCTCCTGGGGCATTCGTTTGCAATAGCTAGGGACATTTATAACAAGCAGATGTCTGTATATATTGTTAAATTTTAGTTGTATATACTTTGTATGTTTATGTCTTCTTTCCTATTTGGAGTAAAGCCACAGAGCGCCAAGAAGTCTCCTGTACTTCTCTCCGTTACATTGAGCTCCCCAGGTTCATCGGGGGCCGAGAGCCAGCCCCCCCCCCCCCCCCCCTTGAAGTAGCAGCAGTGTTCATTTTCAACGTGTTTTTGATTTATTTTGACTCCATTATAAAATCTTAATTTTATATTTAATCTCAGCATCTTGTGATTTTTGTTCCCAAAGTGAAACAAATGTATACAGCCTGTAACTCTCCATATACCCACACCCCAGAACAGAAAGTGTCGAACACATACTCTGGCAAGAAATCCCACCAGCTGTTCACAAAAATATAAAAACGAGGCATACATTCTAATGTTTTCCCTTTCCCATAGGTAATGCATATCGATCTATCTATCTATCTATCTATCTATCTATCTATCTATCTATCTATCTATCTATCATCTATCTATCAATCAATCAATATATCTATCTATCTATCCTTTATGCAACCTTTGAATCTTTTTGCATACATGCATACATAGTTGCATATATATTTTTTTACAAACAAGTGTGCGTATTAATATATATATATATATATAATAACTTGTACATGTAAATACATAAAATAACTGGAGTCATAGAGACACAAATTATGCATATTAATATATATGTGATACCTTGTACATGTAAGTAAATAGATTCCCAGAGGTACACATTATATATATATATATATATATATATATATATATATAATGTGTACCTCTGGGAATCTATATATATATATATATATATATATATACACATATATATACATACATACACAAGCACACTCACATATATCCACACACACACAGACGAAATAAGCTCGTGCCCCCAAGCATCAATTTGCATTGACTTGAACAAGTACATAAATGGATTCCTAGAGATACACATTATGCATATTAATATATATGTAATAACTTGATAACTTGTAAGTAAAGGGATTGCCAGAGGCACAAACTAACTATATATATATATATATATATATATATATATATATATATATATATATATATATATATATATATATATATATATATATATATATATATATATATATATATATATATATATATATATATATATATATATATATATACACATACATACAGAGATAGAGGGATGAAATAAGCTCGTGCCCCCAAGCACCAACGTGAACACGCACTCCCAGGCGCCCACCGCGCGCACATCTATCTAGGCACACGCTGTGAAGAGCGTGCCCTCCCATTATCGTGTAATGGGGGCACATAATGAACATGAAAAGAACTCTCCCCATTACGCCAGGAAGCCCCTCGCTGTGAGAATTAATGGCTGCGGAGCGGGCCTCCTTGAAATTGCCGCGCTCGCAGCCACGGAGCCATTTCGCCGAAGTCAATGGGCCCCGCTCGCAGTGCTCGATATAATGACAGCCGCGCGCGGCGCCCCGAAAGGACACCGCGTGCAATTAGACACAAAGCGGCGCGACTTACCCAGCCCAGGGCGCGGTGGGCGCTGTGCGAGGCGCTCGGCGCTGTCACGGGCGGCAGCGCGGTCCGGCCCGAGCAGTCCCGTCAGCTTCCCTCTCCCACATTGTTCCTCTGGGGGAAGAAAAGAGGCCCCCTTCTCTCGCCCTCGTCCCACTGTGAATCTTTGGGTTCGCGGCTCCCCGGGATCACTCCCAGACAAAGCCTCCAGCTGCAGCCCCTTCCAGTTTGAAGCAGACATTGGGGACAATTTAAGGTTTTTATCCGCAAGAACGTTTCTTCCATTCTCCTAAATGCAGCCATAATTAGAGTAATTTTTCATGTAGCCCGCTGATTACAGCGTTTTTACCGTCAAAGATAATTACCTGTAATTTTCTTCCACTTTTAATACTAAAAAGCCATCTTTATTTAGATTCAGGAACAGGAAAGGCGAAACAAAAGAGGCAAATTATTCTGTTATTCATACACAAATTGCAGAGATGTAGGGCCTAAAATTGAAAATTAACCAAAATTATAAAACCGGGAAGAATGGAAGAGGCTTGAGTAGTGCAGCTGGGAGCGAGGCTCGCTGAATTATTCAAACATCGGCGTAAGGCAGAGAGAAGGGGGGCAACGCTCTAGAAGCAGCCAGATTCTGGCGGGTACAGGGCCACCGAGTACCCCAGAGAGGGCACCAAGAGGGGATTGGGAGCATTGACTGTCTGCTCTCAACGTGATCACGCAGGCACGCACGCACAGGCGTAGGTGCATGTGTATATCTTACTGTGGGCGTCTTATGCATGCTCTCAACCGAGAGCTTCAGTGAAAAAGAGTGCAATAATACTGTATAACTAACCCCCTTCAATAAATATGCATGAATTTTAAGTGCTTTAAGTGGGGCGGGTTTCAGATTTTGGAGCACTGAAGAACGGACATTGACTCGGGTCCCTAGCGGACCCTTTTTAAGACCTTAACTTAAATTACAGGCATACTGACCAAAGTTTGATCAATAAATGTAAGAAAGAAACTTGAAGACCGATCTAGTTCCTGTTTATATTTCACATTTTACTTAATCTTGCACTCCCTAAGTATGTTAGCTATTTCCAGGATATTGATTGTCTGTATTTTTTTCCGTGTAGCATATTTGGCTCGGCTGAAGGCCCCGATTTAGATTTAGAGCTCTGGAGTCGAGGCTGAAGCAGTGGTCAGGGGGGGGTCGAAATGCTATATCAAAAACTGATTGATTGCTTTATTTCGATATGCACATATCATAAAAGCAGTACAAAAGATAAAAACAGCATGTCGAAAAAAGTAAGACTGTACATTTAGTAAAAAGATAAAACGCATTAAGTCAGCATAAATTAGATAAAAAGAGAATTAAATTGATATGGACAGTCTTCTAGTTCTAATCAACCAAGCCCATTTTAAAAACTTAGCAACAGCGCAAACAATGGGAGGGGCTGTGTTAGTTAAGAGAATCCGGAGTGCAACGGAGTGCTGACGAGTACCCAGTTCTCTGCAGATGGGACCGAGCCAACGTGATCTGGGGCGACCGTAGTCCGGGCATTCAAAAAGAAAATGTATCAAAAACATGGCCATCCAGTCCTTGGCCTCTCTACATAGCATACAGAGCAATTATCACATATTAAAACTGCAAGTGTCATTTTGTGCACATTTGTGGCAGGTACAAAGACCTTTAAACACCGACAAAGCACAAGTACATGGAAATGCAGAGCTTACAGGTGGGTGAGCATGTTATGTGCGCAGGACAAGGGAGGTGTAGTGAAGGAGATGCGAGAAGGTGCATTCACAAGAGTGTGAAAAGAGGGTGCAAAGAGATGTGGAGTAAAGGATGCAAAGAGATGTGTTGTAAGATATGAAGATGAAGGAGACGTGGAGGAAAAAGGGTGTAAATGTCTAATTTAGAGTCAACATAGCAGGAGTGATTGAAACACTGAAGACCACCACCCCTTCCAAAGGCCTCAGAAATGCTAAATTCACAGTATCACAGTGTCAGAACTTAAACACTGTATGCATCATTTTTAACAAAATCATAGTTGTTACTAATTTATCTTAAACAGCCAACCACTATTGACAAAGCCAACAGCACTGGCTGGTTTTCCAGGGGTGTATTTTAGGTCACTTATGTTATGTATCAGGATGTGATAATGGCTCATCGTGGACCCTAAAAATTCCGGTGGGGTGTAACACTATAGGTATCACAGAAATGTAGTTTGTGTGTGTAAGCAACTCCCTTAATTACATAAACTACGTCCCTTTTAGAGAAAGTCGACTTCTTTTTATCCCACTTAAAGGCCTGTGAACAGCTTTCCAAGACTGGGCAAATCAGACGAGACATGGGCCTTCCCACCATTGTCCTTCGTTGTCCTAGCACGGTGCCACGGGTTCTAATGCACCTAAATACATTTCCCTTCCCCAAACCTTGTTTGGATGGTAAAGAAAAGCCGATACAAGTTTGTACACATTCCTCAAACCATTGGGCCTCGGTGCCACTGGACCCGCTGCACTCCTGATGACCACGCCCTTTATATATGAACGAAGCCGCTGGGCTACGACGCGCGCGAGGAGCCCTGCTTAGTGTACACATAAACAATTAAGTCAATAAAACTAGTTGGATTTGGGGGTCTCCAGTGTTGTTGACGTCTGGTCTCAATGGGGGGTCGGGGCAAACACAAAGCGGAAACGAGGCCTCCTCTGTGCCATGCACAGTGAACTGATAAATAAGTGCGCTATACACAATATACATTGTCATACCGTAACATAGATTATTCTTGTAATATTTTTAACTCCCCCTCCCCCACCACACACACAATCCCTCCTGGAATTGACTCAGCAGTTCCCGCCCTTTCTTCTCCTCAGCTGGTGACTCAGCAGTCACTGAAGTGAAGGAGCCCCCCCCCCCCCATACTATGACAAAGCAGTGCCCCAGGCCAGACTCGTAGGAGATGCCACAGCAGCAGCCCCAGAAGTGGCGGTGCAGTCCCCGCTGGAGTAGGCACTGCTAGCCCTAAAATGTGGCAGGCACGAGCAGATGCCACTCAGCCCACCCGAGCTTTGTGTCGCCTCTCTCAAGGCTCAGCCCTTGGTAGAACCGCCGCCTCTCAGACACGGCAACGGGCATGCACGCTTCCAGCCTCACAGGGGCAACAGCAGTCCCGGGGGCCTCAGCAGTCCCCGGGCGCCTCAGCAGTCCCCGGGGCCTCAGCAGACCCCGGGGGCCTGAGCAGTCCCCGGGGCCCGATGCCTCTCTAAGCAATGCTAAAATAACAAAGAAAATGGAAACATTGATTTTGCGTACGTACTTCACCTACGCAAGATTCATAACGTCAGCTGTTTGTAACTCTGCGAAGCCGCACATCTGTGGAAACGAGCGCTACAAAAAGAGCAAGGCACTGACCTACTCACTGGGAAGGAACAGAGAGTTCCCGAAGTGTGAAAGGTCCAGCGATCGAGCGGGTAGGAGTCTGCAGGAGCGATGCACTTTGTGGTTGTTATTTTCAAATACCACCAGCATGAAGAGGAAACGCTTCTTGCGCGCATTCTGCGCGACATTAGCGCGCACGCTGCCGAAGTGCGGCGTTGCGTCTAGTGTTATCTCACAACTGAAACATGCTCCCCATATCTGCGCGTACCCCCTGCGACCGAAAGCAAAGCTGCAGCCGAGCTGCGGGGAGAGAGCGGAGGGACCAGAAAGACTTACCCGTCCTTGGGCTGCGGAAACAGTGCCGAGAAACCTACTCCCAGCCGAAGCGCTGCAAACGCGGCGCCTGCATCTCGGGGCAGACGCGCTCCCTCTAGATTCGTGGTTGAGCGAGCACATCCAGGTGTGAAATTGTTTGCACACCCCGGCACCTCTTATATTGCCAGCAAAATTAGCTGTTATTACTGTCACTGTTTAGTGATGGTTAGCTTGATACATATACAAAAAGCCCCGCTGTAATCAAGACCGGCGCATCTTTGCAAATTGCAGATAATTGTAAACGTCCAGATTATGGTAATAGCAGCCTAATCCAGCCGGCAATATAATTATTACGGAGAGTTACAGCTGAAGCTGTCCAGTAGGGCCAATTCAGCCATTACGCAGGCCCTGCCTTTGCACCGCAGATGCGCCGCTGAGTGGTAAACGTGGCATTGCAATTTCATGGGCACTCACTGGGTAATGGCAAGACGAGTGAGGGCTGGAGAGTGCGAAGCAGCATCCCCGGGACCCGGAGTGACGCGAGGGCCCTGCGCTCTGGCTGGGGGGCCGGGCTGTGCTGCTGCAGCCAGCATTCTTCAGCAGCAGGCCCTGCTGGGGCCGGAACAGTCCCGGGTGGGCCCCAGCTGGAAGTGAAAGGCCAAGGCCTGACATCGGAGTTGTAGTAAGGGATAGGCAGAGAAACGGAACCACTAACAGTACAGAAAGTGCAAGCAAAGAGGGCACGGCCAGTGAGGAACTGGAAACAAGTACCGAAGGTTCTGTAAGACAGAGGGAGGGGAGCTGGGTCACCAAAAGCAGAGCGAGTCAAAGGCAAGAGGACAGGTCATTGAGAAGACAGTACGTGAAAGAATAATACCCTTACACTCTCGCAACGGAGTTGGGGGAATGATACCACTTTCCCTGGGATCACAGTTTATGGACTTTGGACGCAGCTATTACTCGTCTACCGGTTTGTGCCCCGTCACCCTACTCCTCACCGAGGCCACGCCCCCTTCCAGCGCGCACTTATAGACGCTGATCACTAGCGTCTGCCCAGTTATCACGAGTCCTCCTGAGGCGGAATCCGGGAGCAGACCTCTTGGTTTTTTAATATTATTACTGAAAGTATTTGTTTGAACCTGTGTTCCTTGTTTTTAACAACCCTCACTCACCAGCTGATCTCGGTTCCCTGCGCAGCCAATTGAAGGCTGCGGCGGGAGGTTACCGATCACTTTCTCCCCCTCACCCCACTTTGGCAAGCGCCGAGGCCATGCCCCCTCACCGAGGCCACGCCCCCTTCCTCCCTCCCGCCCCCTACAAGTCATGTGCCACCACCGAACGCGCAGCGGACGAGCGCAGCGGGCGCGACGAATGCGCGCCAAAGGCTCGCCTAAGGCAAGCCCGTCTGCGCCCGTCCGCGACCGAACGCGCCTTGGGCCTAGGCCATCCCGCTATTCCGGACCACTTCAATGCTCATCGGCGCAACTATTCCGTCTCCAAGGCCCTTGGCCTATTGAAGCCTCCCTGAGCACCCACATTAATAACCTGGGACTGACAGCCTCAGCCGCTCTTCCCGTTCTTCATGACCTGATACATCCGCTTCCTCTCTCCCCCCTCCCCTGTCCTGACCCTCCTGCCGGGCC
The DNA here is from genome assembly GCF_964263255.1 of Lissotriton vulgaris. NCBI lineage: Eukaryota > Metazoa > Chordata > Amphibia > Caudata > Salamandridae > Lissotriton > Lissotriton vulgaris. The sequence goes on along the minus strand of NC_141698.1, from coordinate 935,838,865 downwards.
TGGACACGCTCCTCTTTCCATCTACTATCTCAATACACGCTCCGCTGTTAAACACTGTCACAAACTTTCTGTTCTACTTGATCTCCATAAACCGGACCTTCTATTCCTTACAGAGACTTGGTTCCGGGACAGTTCCCTACCCCTCTTATTAGCTTCTCTCCCTGCTTCCTACTACGCTCTCCGAGCTGACCCGCCATCCAGCAAATCAGGCGGGGTGTCGCCCTGATTGCTCGGAAGGATCTTCCATTTCAACCTCTCAGCTTCCCTCCGATTGGTACATCTGACTTCTTAGTCGTTCGGTCACTTTCCTTTAATGTACCCCTCATTTGTTTACTTATGTACCGCCCCCCCCAACCTTCCTAAACCTTTCTTGACGGGTTCCAAGATCTTGTGGCCACTCTTGCAGTCAACAACTCTTCCGTTTTGGTGCTGGGCGACTTCAACTTTTGGCCCTCCGATCCAGCCGAATGCTCCACCTCTAAAGAATTTTCCGAAACGTTACGCTCCCTTAACTTCACTTCGTATGTCCATTCCTCTACACACACTCAAGGCCATACCCTTGACAAGGTCTGGTCTCTGAATTGCCCCATCTCGTCTCTGTCTATTTCCCCTTGTCCCTGGTCTGACCACTCACTGATTTCTTTTCTCTCTCAACTTGGCCCACCCACCAAGCCCTCGCACCCTAAAAATATCTGGGTACGATCCTGGGATTGGGTAGATGTGGCCTCTCTGGCCTCTTCTCTCTCATCGTCCAGCCCAAACCTATCTGGTCTGCCCTCCTCAGAACAAGCCAGCTCTATCAATTCTTGGTTACTTTCAGCCTGCGACTCCGTCGCCCCACTTAGGCGGGTCTCCTCTAGACGGACGAACGACTCCAACCACTGGTTCAATGATGAACTGAAGGCGCTAAAACTTTCGGTTCGTCATGCAGAACGAGCATGGAGACGACAGTACTGTCCTATCCTCAAAACTCAGTACACTTCCCTCTTGCAGCAATACAAAAAAAACATTCTGTCCACCAAAAAGGATTACTTCTCCTCTAAAATTCTAGTCGCAGAGAATAAACCCAGAGAAATTTTCTCTATTATTAATAAACTCGCTTACTCCGACAGGACCACTCTCAAACCTTCCCCCTCTCAACCCCTATGCGATTCCCTGAATTCTTATTTTCTGGATAAAATCGCAACAATCAGAGCCAACATCCTCCCCCCCTCTTCCTCCTTCCTTAACCCCCCTGCCCCCTGATAGAGGCTTCTCTCGACTCATTCCCTCTTCTAACAGAGGAATCTTTTCTCTCTCTCCTCCCTCTGGTTAAATCTGGGTCCCCACTTGACCCCTGCCCTGCTCATGTTCTCTGTCACATTTTTATGAACTGCTCGCTACCCCCTCTTACTTTTCTCAACTGCTCCCTTTCCCAGGGTGTGGTTACCCCTGTGCTCAAAACTGCTATAATCCTACCTATTCTAAAAAAAACCTGGCGCAGACCTCTCCGTCCCTGCCAACTATCGCCCTATCTCTCTGCTCCCCTTCCTAGGGAAAGTTCTGGAACGACATGTCACCAGAGTTCTCACCACCTACGTGGAAGAAAAACAAGTCTTGGCCCCCCGCCAAGCCGGTTTTCGCCCAGCTCACTCCACCGAGTCAGTCGTGCTTTCAGTACTTGACATCCTTAGAGAGGGATTGGACACTAACATCTCCCAGGCCTTGGTGCTACTCAATCTCTCCGCTGCCTTTGACATGGTGGACCATTCCATCTTACTCTCCCGTGTCGGGGCGGCGGGGATCGGTGGCTCGGCCCTGGTCTGGCTGTCCTCCTTCCTAAGTGATCGCACCCAAGCGGTCCGTCTGGGAGATTTCTCGGCTGAACCTAGGAAGGTGCTATGTGGGGTCCCTCAAGGCTCCTCTCTTTCCCCTTTACTATTCAACCTATACATAGCTCCCCTCATCTTTGCTCTTCAGCAAATGGAGGTCTCCGTATACAATTATGCGGATGACCTCCAGCTCATATTTTCTCTCTCTCACTCTCCTGACTCTAAATCTGTTTTCCAATCCACAATGCTCTTTATTCGGGACTGGATGAATCACAACCACCTGAAACTAAACCCAGATAAAACAGAGCTGGTTTTGACAGGTGGTTGCTCCAGTCCCTGCCCCCCCCCTCTTTTGGCCCCCTTCTCTTGGGCCCTCCCCATCCCCCTCTTCCTCTGTTAAAACCCTCAGTATCAAAATTAATGACCAACTCACTTTGCACTCCCAGGTGAGCTCGGTGGTTTCTTCCTCTTTTCTATCTCTCCGCACCATCCGCAAGGTTTCCCGCTTCTTCTCCTTCACGGCCCTAAAACTTATCGTACTCGCCATGGTCGTTTCTCGCTTGGATTACGCCAACGCTCTTTACCATGGTATGCCTGCCTACAATGTACGTCGTTTACAGCTGGTTCAGAACCAAGCTGCCCGCTTGGTTTACAACTTCACCAAATCCCATCATGTCACTCCCCTCTTGAAATCTTTGCACTGGCTCCCCATTCGTGAACGCTCCCAATTTAAGGTGGGCTGCCTAGTCTTCCAGGCCCAGCTAGGCTCTTCTCCGGCCTTTATCTCTTCGGAGATCAAGCCTTACGCCCCCGCCAGGGAACTCCGCTCCTCTTCCCAACATCTGCTGATTGTGCCCCGCTTTCGCCGAAAAAAATAGGGAGGTTCTAAATTTTCCACCCTTGCCCCCACTTTTTGGAACTCCCTCCCAGTCCAACTTAGATGTTCCACCCAATACTCACTCTTCAGAAAGGCTTTAAAAACCTTTCTATTCTCTAAAGCCTTCCCCTAATTCATCTCCTATTAGCCCCCCCCCCCCTGTTATTCTTGTCTCTCAAGGACTCGGCATACTGTAGCGCCATGGAACTGTCAGGTGTATGCGCGCTTTAAAAATAATTTAAAACTCAACTCAAACTCCTCTTTCGTTCATGCTGTGTCTCTCCCCCTCCCCCTCCTCTATCCCTCCTTCATTCGCAGTCTACTTCCCCTGCTCCTACCCCCTCTCCCCTGAATCTCTCCCTTGCCTGCCTTTTCTCTTACGCATATTGTCATTATTGCTTGTCTCGACCTAACGTGTAACTATGTAGCAATGCTCTAATAACCATGTAACTATGTAGCTATGCTCTAATAACCATGTAACCTTTGTAACGATGTATCCTTCAACTATGGTCTGATACCTCCGGGTCTAGCCAGTGCTATGTAAAACCTTTAAAAACAAAAAAAAGTTGCAGTAAGGGTCAGGCAAGGGAACAGGGTTACTAGCAGTACAGCAAGTGCAAGCAAAGAGGTAGGGCCAGTGAGAAACTGGTATGTGAAAGGCAATAAAATACAAACACCGAAAGTTCTGTAAGACAGAGTCAGGGAAGCTGGGTCACTACAGTACAAAACGGCAGTAAAGCACCATTTAGTGAACACTCTACATGATTTAGACATCAAAAATGCACTAAGGGAAAGGCAAGCAGAGTCACCCCCAGTACAGTAAATTCAAGGCAGGAGGGCAGGGCCAACGGAAGGCAAGTTAGTGAAAGCAATAAAATCCAGATACCATAAGTTCAATGAGGAGTAGACCCGGAAAGAGGGCCATTAGCACCACAGTTCCAACAAGAGGACAGGCCCAAGGAAACACTAGTAAGTGAAAGGCAATAGATACAGGTACCAAAAGTACAATAATGGATAGGCAGGGAAGCAGGTTCACAACCACTAAAGTAAGTGAACGGCAAGAGGACAAGGCCCTCGAAAGACCAGTTAGTGAAAGGCAATTCGAACCAGGCATGGAAAGTGAAATAAGTGATAGGTATTAATGAATCAATAATTTATAAAGCACAGCATATCACAAGTGAGAGGTCTCAAGGCGCTGGGGTTGCTAGCTGCTGCAAGGTGATCTGTACATTCAAAATGCCAGGTCTTGAGTTTCCTCCTGAAATGCTGGAGCTCAGAGGTGGTCCTGAGGTGCAGGTAAAGGTTGTTCCGATCTTTGGCTGCGAGATGTGAGGAAGAGCGTCCTCCGCTGTTGACTCGATCGATCTAGGGGCCGTCTATAAGGAAGAGGGAGGAGGATCGTAGGTGTCTGGTTGATTGGTAGAAGGCCATTTGTTTGTTGATGTATGGTGGTCCTTTATTGTACAGGGTTTTGCATGCGTGGGTCAACATTTTGAATTGGCATCTCTCCTGGATGGGGAGACCGTGTAGCTTCTTAAGGTGAGGTGTGATATGGGTCTGTCTGGGGAGGTCGAGGAAGAGTCTTGCCACTGAGTTTTGTATTGTCTTTAGTCTCTTCAGGAGGTGTGCAGTGATTCCTAAGGAGAGGGTGTTCCCATAGTCCAACCTGCTGGAGATGATGGTGTGCGTGATGGTCCTTTTGATGTCAACTGAGAGCCTCCTCAAGATCTTGTTGAGCATGAGAAGGGTGTGGAAGCAGGTGGATGAGACAGCATTTACCTGTTGCTTCGTGGATAGCTTGATGTCCAAGATGACGCCGAGGTTACAGGCGTGGGTTGTCGGGTCGAGGGATGGTCTGAGTTCTTCTGCCACTGGTATGGAAGCATGGTCAGTTCCAGTAGGGTAAGGGAAAGGCACATAGGTGGTAACAGAATGTACACAAAGGAAAAATAAAGAGCTCATGAAGACTAGAAGTGTAACACATACCAGGAGGAGTATAGGGAGACTGAAACTCAAGAAGTTGGGACCAGTCAAAGTACAGTAAGTGAAAGACAGGAGGGCATTGTCAGGTAAGTACAGTAACTGAATGGCAAGCATGATTGGCAGGGGAAGCAGAAAAGTGAAAGGCAATCGGATAGTGTTAACACAAGGACAGTAAGTGAAAGGTAAAGAGGCATGGCCAGGGAAAGTACCGTAATCTAAAGGTAAGTGAATATAGTATTCAAAAGTACAGTAAGTAAAAGGCAAGATGAAATTACCAGTGAAAATAGTGTAAAAGGAGAGGGACAGGAAATTGAACCAACACTGAGTGAAAGCTGGAGGACGGGGCCATTACTGGTGAAAGCGCAATGCAGTGAAATCAAGAGGTGAAGGTCAGTGAAGGTATGGAAAGAGAAATGAAAAAGGACATGGCTATTGAAGAATACTGGTTCCAAAGCAGGGGACATGGCCAGTTGAAACAGAAAAAGGGACTCAGGGGACATGCCCAGTTAAAACAGAAAAGGGGAAGCAGGGTGACATGACCAGTTAAAACAGAAAAAGTGAAGCAGAGGACACGGCCAGTTAAAACAGAAAAAAGTGAAAAGTGGAGCACGCAGGTACTCAAATACAGTAAGTGAAAAGCATGAAGACGACCTAGTTGGTGGAAATATCTATGGGCAAGAGGACATGGCCAGTAAAGGTATGAAAAGAGAAATGGAAAAGGACTTGGCCATTACAAGTAGACTGGTTCTAAAGCAGAGGGCAGGGTCAGTAAAAGTTCAAAAGTGAAAAGCAAGAGTTCACGGCCAGTAATAGCACAATAGTGAAAAGCAAGATGACATGGCTGGTGAAAATATAATAAGGCAAGGGGATTTAACAGCTGACAAATTACATATGGTTACTGAAAGGGGAAAGGCTAGTGAAAGTACTATATGTAAAAAGAAAGATAGAGAGTCAATGAAAGCATAATAAGTGAAAGGCACGAAGACATGGCTGTTGAAAGCATTGTAAGTGTAAGGTAGAATACAAGGCTGGTGAAAGCACAGAACATGAGAGGTAGAAGACAGCTCGTGAAAGCACTGTTAGTGAAAGGTGGAACACCTGGCTGCTGAAAGCATAGCACATGGAAGGTAGATGACATGGCTTTTGAAAGCACAAGTGAAAGATAGAAGACATGACTGGTGAAATCACACCAAGTGAAAGGTAGAAGACACAGCTGCTGAAAGCACAGGAAGTGAAAGGTAGAAGACATGACTAGTGAAAGAACTGTTATTGAAATGTGCAAGACATGGCTGATGAAAGCACATCAAATGGAACGTAGAAGATACAGCTGGTGAAAGCACAGCAGGCTGTTCCTGGGTCATTAGAACTTCATTGGGACCCTGAACCTTCCTGATACGAAGCCTCATCTTTTTTGCCACGGACTCTGGGGAGAGCGATAAACGCCGATTTGGGGCAGAACTACACCGCCTGCAGGGGCTGGGACTGCGAGACCCAGCGAGCATCGCGCATTGAACAACTCAGCGCAGCTGGTGTCTCTTCCCGCCCCCTGCTCCCCCACTGCTATTTACGGCTCGCGGCCCACGCTCCGTGGGAGCCGCTCGCAAGCCGTTCCTGGGTCATTAGAACTTCATTGGGACCCTGGACGTTCCTGATACGGAGCATCATCCTTTTTGCCACGGACTCTGGGGAGAGCGATAAGCCGATTTGGGGCAGAACTACACCACCTGCAGAGACTGGGACTGCGAGACCCAGCGCATCGCGCATTGAACAACTCAGCACAGCTGGTGTCTCTTCCCGCCCCCTGCTCCCCCGCTGCTATTTACGGCTCGCGGCCCCCGCTCCGCGGGAGCCGCTCGCAAGCCATTCCTGGGTCATTAGAACTTTATTGGGACCCTGGACGTTCCTGATACGGAGCCTCATCCTTTTTGCCACGGATTCTGGGGAGAGCGATAAACGCCGATTTGGGGCAGAACTACACCGCCTGCAGGGGCTGGGACTGCGAGACCCAGCGAGCATCGCGCATTGAACAACTCAGCGCAGCTGGTGTCTCTTCCCGCCTCCAATACCCCCTATTTAAGCACGCCCTCTTCCTGCGGGACGCGCGCGGGACGGAGCACGGGGCGAAGCCCGGGCAAAGGGTGGGCTGTTTGGGGCCATTCGAGGACGGTCGAGACAGGACCGGGCCATCCCCCCTGGGTCCTCTCCTGCACGCCCAAGCTAGGCTTCTACTTACAGCGAAAGGACAATGTCTACAAGAGAAACAAGGAGCAAAAGTGCGCTGGGCGGTGGAGTGCCTACTGGCACTTTGGACAAATACTTTGTTAAAGCGGGCGCCCTCCTGATTGATGAAATCACAGTATTGGAACGGTGTATCTCCCAGGAAATCGAATGGGTAAGAAGATCTTCTATGGGAACCATAGCACAAGCAAGGACTCCTGAGAAAGAACTTGATCCCATGCCGATTGGTACAGGGGATATTGGGAACAGTGGGGTAGCGGTTACGTTTGACTTAGATACTTCGATCTCTTTTAATGAACTACCCCACCTACCAATCCCACCAGAGCTCCACATACTATCTAGTTCCCCTCCCCTTTCTGTTAATACTGTAAGTCCTAATCCTAGAGCCAGTCGCTTAAAGCAGGGAGTTAGGGAAGGTGCAGTACCGAAAAGGAAAAGAGTGACTCAACACCCAGGTGGTCGTAAGTCAAAAGTTGCCAAGCATAATCCTCTACTGGGGGCCGACTCCATAGAAAATAGCAAATCTGCGCTTACACCACTCGAGAAAACTACACCAACATCTCGAGGGAACTCACCTCTCCGGGTAATGGAGCAGGCGAATCACAATTCTAGCCCGATTGAAGGAGGCGACATTACTATTGCTAACATTGCCGCTCTCCTGAGGTCTCTCCTTAGCCCTCTAGAAGCCCGCTTAATAAAGATTGAGGCTAGGCTAACGACCATAGAAAAGTAAACGGTGCGCTTAGTAGATGCCCTTAAAGTTGATAACAACGTTGCTAGGGGCAGGGCTGAATTTAAGAATAAGAGGGGTACACTAGTTCCCCCAACGAAGGATCCTAGACAGCTTCCAAAAACTCCACAACTTGAGCCGACCTCCACCCATCCTCTAATTCCCCAGCCCACTGAAGGAGCACCCAAATCCACTCACCTAGGGTCTAACAACATTGCCAATCAAGGACTCCCGGTCACGACACAAAAATCCAGGCCTCTGAATCTCCCCCCAGAGGCGAGACCATATGTAGTCATTTTAGCCGGTATACCGGAGTTAAAATCGGAGACCACAGAATCGGCCGCCTCCCTCAAGAATAAGGTGGTCAACTGGCTTACCCTAAATCGACCTCTCCCCCAAGGAATAGCGAGCGAGGTTCTTATGGTGAGAAGAGTCCCCTGGGTTGGTAACTCAAGGAAATTAATTAATGGGGACTGTGCCGTGATCAACGTTAGGGATCCCAGGACTGTCTCTCATATTTGTGGTTGGCCTCATCGTGACCAGGGGACATCTATCCAATCCTTAAATCTATCCTTTTTTTATCCACCCCTGAAGTATGCATGCAATGAGGAGGGATGGGAATCAATCCCTAGGCAAGGGGGTGGGTGGGGAGGCAGGGAGGGAGGAGATTTCCACCGCTACATACCCAGGCAGCCCGCCTACTTTACTACATATAACAGCTTTAGCTGCCTGGATATGATTGATTGACACTTTCAGACGTGGCGGGGGGTGGGCCAACAGCAAACTAGGGGGGACCAGGAAGGAAACATCATTCATCCATCCATCAATCATTCTGATCGAATCTTAGGGATTATGCCCCACGCTGAACAACACCATGACCAGTAAGGCCAACACCCCCTCCCAGGGATGTTGCCCACTTATGGGGAACTGCCAGGCAATCGAGGGGATTCGGCCCAAACCATAACATCCCCGGTTAGTCCATATGACAAGAGGATTGCTTCAAGCTCCATTCCCAATCTCAGACCGCATGCTTTAAAGATACTCTCTTGGAACCTGGCTGGTCTGGGAAATAAGCTAGACTGCCCAGAGTGGAGTACATTTGTAGGCTGTAAAGACATTTGTTTGTTCCAAGAAACCTGGGAACGAGAGGAACACACCCGTTCAGGTTTTGCGGTATTCTCTACTCTTGCGAGATGGGGGGCAAGGGGAGACCTTCTGGCGGCCTTGCGATTTGGGTGGCTACACACCTAGGTTGTAAGGCCACACCCCGTCCTACAGCTTCGGATGACATTCAATGTGTCATTCTGGAATGTCCAAATGCCAGTAAATTGGCACTGGTAAATGTCTATTCCAGGCCGGTAAATGTAACCCGGGAATCGAGTACCATAGAGGAACTCTCCGCCTTCCTTAGTGATGTCCCCCAGGGAATTCCATTCCTGGTAGGAGGCGATCTGAACTGCCATTTCGAGCCTCCCGCAGGATTATCCAATGGGATACCACTGGAGGAGGATGCGTTGTGGCTAGTTCTCCCCACGGCGGCCCCCCCCCCCCCCAGAGCTTGGACACCTCTTGCAGTACAGATCACAACTCTAACCCTCAAACATGGCATCAGGGCCTGTAATGGACGCATGAAGTCTGACATTCCCCCTAAATGTACATTCAACAGAGTGTGAAGGGAGTCAAGATTGGATTATATTTTAATTCAACTGTCTTCCTGGTCGCACATTGAGGACTTCAGGGTGATATCCAGGGAGGATAGCGACCACAATGCGTTAGAACTAGAATACTCCTTCCCTGGCATTGATAAAGTAAACAGGGCTGGCGCAGACGTACCTGCTATGGGGTTGTCCCTGGTTAATAATAGACAGAGAGTGAGGTGGGAAAAGCTAGCCGCTAACCCAGAGAAGGTTTCAGGGCTATATGCCCGTGTCATTCCCATACTTGAAAAGGTGTGCACATTAATGGAGCAACCTAATACCGGCGATGCGCACACAAAACTCTGGTCGGCACATGAGGATCATATCAAGTCCATCGCAGAAGTTCTTTTCTCTATGGGAAAGTCAGGGGGAGGGAGGCCACATTGCCCTACCTGGTATATTGCGGCATGCCGAAAGGCTAAATCTGACCTACTGACTACCATTAACCCCTTAAGTGCTGCTGACGGCCAATGGTCGTCAGCAGCGCTACCTCCCTAGTGCTGCGCACGACCATTGAACGTCCATTCAGCACTAGTTCTAATGGACAGCGCAGCACTGGGGAGAAATGTTTACACGCAGCTAAGGTGTTAAGGAAGGCAAAAACAGATCTCTTATACAGGAAAGGAGAAGGGATTATAAGCGGTTGATCACCCACGCCAAGGCGGAATGGGACTACGATAAATGGGAGAATTTGACTAGTACACTAGCTGTTAGGGACTCCCGGAAGTTTTGGCGACTAGTGAATACAGGGTCTGAGGAACTATCTCCCGCCACTGAGCCTAATATCTCAGCCAAGGTCTGGCAAGACCATTGCCAGACCTTGTACATGGATGGAGATAGGGCCCCAACCAAAGTATTGCCAATTACGGGTACATTGCTAGAGGGGGATCTTTTTACAGAGGTGGAGGTACGGGCGGCCATTCAGGAGTGGCTTCAGGAAAGGCGCCTGGCCTAGATGGGCTCCCGGGCGATATATTTAAACAAGAACCGGATATATGGGCTCCCTACCTGCTGACAATTTTTAACGCCGTTTTGACGGGCATGGAGCTGCCCTGTACTTGGCTGGGAGCAGAGATTGTCCCTATGTTTAAGAAGGGATCGCCTCTGCTTCCAGCCAACTACAGGCCCATCAGCCTTATCGATGTGTCCCAAAAGCTACTCGGCAGGCTGATATTAGATCGCCTCCAAAACTGGATCGAGGAGTTCTCCATTCTTAGCCCCTACCAGGCAGGTTTCCGAGGAAAGATCCCAACAACGGACCAGATTTTCCGATTGAATCTTTTGTTTTGGAAAACTGCTATAATCGAGGAAGGCAGTTTATATACGGTCTTTGTAGACCTGCGTGCCGCCTTCGATTTGGTTCCAAGATCCAGATTGTTGTCCGTGTTGGCATAGATAGGCATTCCCTCTGACATCCTGAATATCTTGACAAGATTGCACCAAGAAAACTATGCGCGGGTCAGGTGTGGTAGAAATGGGATGCTCTCCATTGACGGGGGGGGGGGTGAGACAGGGTTGTGTGCTTGCACCCATCCTGTTCTGCCTCTTTGTTAACGGGGTAATCGACCATCTGACTAGGATAGCCGACATTGATGCCCCAAAGCTCAACGGCAGCAGGGTGCCCGCAATCATGTTTGCGGATGACACCCCGCTGCTGTCAAAATCCCCAATGGGAATACAACGGGTCTTGGATGGGTTCGTAACCTTTTGTGTTGAGCGGGGACCAGAGATCAATGCCCTGAAAACTAAATTATGATCTTCAGCCCTCCACCTTCTATACGTCCCAATCCCAACATAGGCACACTGAGACTAGAGAGGGTCCACACATTTGAGTACCATCAATCAAAATCTGACCTGGGATACACATCGGACAAAGCTAATATCAAATTAGCGCACTTAATGGTGGTATCTCCAGGATGGCAAACAGATCAACTTACAAACCCCTAGGCCCAGTGCTCCAAATTTTTTAAAATGCAGGCGCGGGGGGCAGCCCCACATGGGGGAGAATTGTGGGGGCATATACCCGCCCAAAACCTGACAACCACTGAGAATAAATTCATCAGGCAGATGGTAGCCTTACCATCAAGCACCCCACTCTTCCCGCTCAGATTAGATCTGGGCCTAAGAACAATTGAGGAAGAACTGGGGTTAAAACCACTAACCTTCTGGCGACGAATCTGGAGTACCCCAGAGCTCATAAGCTACAGGATGGAGTTGCAAGAGATTTTATCGTTACCAAACATAACGAACATTCCCTGGCTAAAATACATAAAAAAGACATGTGAGAGCCTGGGAAGACCGGAACTGTAGTTAGACCCAGCAAATGCTTGTAGCAAGGTTTCACGCAAATCTCTATCAAATGACTATTATGACTCTAAAATAACATCTTTACTACAGAATCCACGCCTGGGGTCCCTAACACACCTATTTATTCAATCCAAAGATTCATATCACCGGGAACTTGTCCTTGATACAATTAGCCCTGTCCTGACAAGAAAATTATTTTTACAGTGGAGGTACGGCACACTTCCTCTCAGAGCACTCAGTAGTACCTGGTCTCAGCCCCCTACTCCAGAGCATTGCCCAGCATGCCCACACCAACAGGAAAATGATTTGTATGTCATATTTTTTTGCAAGGCCTACCAGAAACCTAGAAAGTACTGGCTTGTTCCCCTTCTTAAAAGCTTAGGGTTTAGGCATTACTTGCCTGCTTACAGAATTTTAAAAACGGACGTATCACCCCGACTGTGTTTGCGGTAGCCACATTTTTAACTGCGATGTGACACGTACGTACTCGTTGCATGAATTTTGATACAGATTCGGTATAAGTTTTACAACAATTTTATGTTTTGCTGACTTTTAATTGAAATATAGTGCAATTAATTTATGATCTTTTAAATCTAACTTTCGATTTGTGATAGGCAAACAATAGTAACAGCCTGAATCTGTATATTAGGATGAAAACTGCACTGTCCTTTTTTAATTCATGCTCAATGGATTTGTTAAAATTAATTGTTTTTTAAAATTTTTGGATGCAATCTTTTATGATCTAATCGATCGAAATAAAGAATGAAAATGAAATGAAAGATAAAAGACACGGCTGGTAAAGCACAGCAAGTAAAAGGTAGAAGATACAACTGGTGAAAGTACAGCAAGTGAAAGGTAGAAGACATACAGCAAGTGAAAGGTAGAAGACAACTGGTGGAAGCACAGCAAGTGACAGGTAGAAGACACAACTGGTGAAAGCACAGCAAGTGAATGATGGCAGGCACAGCTAGTTAAAGCACAGCAAGTGAAAGGTAGAAGGCACGGCTGGTGAAAGCACAGCAAATGAAAAGTTGAAGACATGACTGGTGCAAGTACAGCAAGTGAAAGGTGGCAGACATGGGTGGTGAAAGCACAGCAAGTGGAAGATAGAAGACATGGCTGGTGAAAGCACAGCAAGTGAGAGGTAGACGACACAACTGGTGAAAGCACACCATGTGAAAGGTAGAAGACATGGCTGGTGAGAGCATAGCAAGGGAAAGATAGAAGACATGGTTGGTGAAAGCTCTGTTAGTGAAAGGTGGAAAATATGGCTAGTGAATGTACAGCTAGTGTAAGGTAGAAGACCCAGCTGGTGAAAGCACAGCAAGTGAAAGGTAGAAGACATGACTGGTGAAAGTACAGCAAGTGAAAGGTAGAAGACAACTGGTGAAAGCACAGCAAGTGAAATGTATCAGACACCACTGGTGAAAACACAGCAAGTGAAAGGTGAAATACAACTGGTGAAAGCACATCCACTGAAAGGCAAACAACACAACTGGTGAAAGCACACCATGTGAAAGGTAGAAGACATGGCTGGTAAGAGCATAGCAAGTGAAAGATAGAAGACATGGTTGGCGAAAGCACTGTTAGTGAAAGGTGGAAAATATGGTTGGTGAATGTACAGCGAGTGGAAGATAGAAGACGTAGCTGGTGAAAGCATAGCAAGTGAAAGATAGAAGACACGACAGGTGAAAGCACAAAAAGTAAAAGGTAGAAGACAACTGGTGAAAGCACAGCAAGTGATACATAGAAGATTCAACTGCTGATGGCACAGCAAGTGAAAGATGGCAGACATGGCTGGTGAACGCACAGCAAATGGAAGGTAGAAGACATGACTGGTGAAAGCACAAGTGAAATGTAAAAGACACGACTGGTGATAGCCCACCAAGTGAAAGGTATAAGACATGGTTGGTGAAAGCACAGCAAGTGAAAGATAGATGCCATGGTGGGTGAAAGGTGGAAGACATGGCTCATGAAAGCACAGCAAGTGGAAGGTAGAAGACACAGCTGGTGAAAGTATAGCAAGTGAAAGATAGAAGACACGGCTGGTGAAAGCACATCAAGTGAAAGGTAGAAGACAACTGGAGAAAACACAGCAAGTGAAAGGTAAAACACACAACTGGTGAAAGTACAACAAGTGAATGATGGTAGACACAGCTCAGTAAAGCACATCAAGTGAAAGGTAGAAGACATGGCAGGTGAAAGCACAGCAGGTGAAATGGAGAAGACACGAATGGTGAAAGCACACCAAGTGAAAGTTACAACACATGACTGGTGAAAGCACAGCAAGTGAAAGGCAGAAGACAAGTGGTGAAAGCACAGCAAGAGAAAAGTAGAAGACATGACTGGTGAAAGCACACCAAGCGAAAGGTAGAAGACATGGCTGGTTAAAGCACAGCCAGTGAATGGTAGAAGACATGGTTGGTGAAAGCAATGTTAGTGAAAGGTGAAACACATGGCTGGTGAACGCATAGCAATTGGAAAGTAGAAGACGCAACAGGTGAAAACACAGCAAGTGAAAGATAGATGACATGGCTGGTTAAAGCACTGCAAGTGAAAGGTAGAAGACACTACTGGTGAAAGTACAGCAAGTGAAAGGTAGAAGACAACTGGTGAAAGCACAGCAAGTGAAAGGTATCAGACACCACTGGTGAAAACACAGCAAGTGAAAGGTAAAATACAACTGGTGAAAGCACATCCAGTGAAAGGAAGATGCCACAACTAGTGAAAGCAGAGCAAGTGAATGATGGAAGACATGGTTGGTGAAAGCAAGGCAAGTGGAAGATAAAAGACATGGCTGGTGAAAGCACAAAAAGTGGAAGGTAGAAGACATGACTGGTGAAAACACACCAAGTTAAAGGTAGAATGCATGGCTGGTGAAAGCACAGCAAGTGAAAGGTAGAATGCATGGCTAGTGAAATCATTGTTAGTGAAAGGTGGAAGACATGGATGGTGAAAGCAGAGCAAGTAGAAGGTAGTAGATGCAACTGGTGATAGCACAGCAAGTGAACGATAGAAGACACTGCTGGTTAAAGCACAGCAAGTGAAAGCTAGAAGACACGGCTGGTGAAAGCACAACAAGTGAAAAGTAGAAGAGATGACTGGTGAAAGCACAGCAAGTGAAAGGTATAAGACACGGCTGCTAAAATCACAGCAAGTAAAATGTAGAAGACACGAGTGGTGAAAGCCCACCAAGTGAAATGTAAAAGACATGGTTGGTGAAAACACTGTTAGTGAAAGGTGAAAGACATTGCTGGTGAAAGCACAACAAGTGGAAGGTAGAAGACAACTGGTGAAAGCAAAGTGCTGGGATGGGAAGTCTACGGTATGTCTCTAGAGAGAGTGCTTCCCCTGCCTTATCCTGGGCTGGAGTTAATTTAAAATCCTCTTTAGGGATTTGCACAGGCTAGTACCAGGAAAACATGGAAGGACATTGTGCATGCTTTTCCCATGCATTGAACATGCCATGAATGGTTTGTGATTGGAGGTGTATTCAGGATGCAAAAGTAGCAGACCCTCTGATTGGATGAGCCTATCAATCAGAGGTGATAAAAGTGTGGCCTGAGTGGTCAGCTGTTGTTCAAGACTGGCCTATGACTGAAGAGGCGGCCACACCAGGTCTGTCTGAAGATAGCCAGGCGCGACCCGCAGTGTGAAGGCAGGAGATAAGACACTGTTCACTGCATCTGGAACTACGGTATTAGCAGCATGGGAGAAGACCAGCTGTTTCTGTGAGACTTGTGGAGCATGTGCTTTTGGACAAGGAAATTACAGGCATCTGCCCAAGGAGTTGAAAGGAAGCTTACAGCACATCAAAGGAGTTGGTGTGGAAAGGAAGCTTGCAGCACATCAAGGAAGGTAGTGTAAAGAAGCTTGCAGCACATCAATGGAGGCAGAGAGAGGGAAGCTTGATTCTAGTCCTTGTAGGTGAGTCAAATCCCCTCTAACCTCCTCCCCTGCACTGTGGGAGCCTGTACAAGCAGTAGCTGGGAATAGAGGCCAGTGAAAAAGGCCCCACCTTTCTTCCTTTTTTGTGATCTCTGGGGGTATCAGGGTGAACTGTCACTCTGTCCAGCCACTACCCTCCTACAGCTAGCCAGTGGCTACTGGACTAGTGGGACTCCAGTAAACTGTGCCAAGACATCAGACACATGTGGTCAGATCCTTGACACCACTAGATTGGTGTCCTCACTCATGACGGGAGGGCACTTCTGTTGCTTTGGGTGGGGGGTTATAGGGCTGATCAAGAACATTTGACTTCATATCATATGCTGAAACTATATCCTTTGAGTCCAAAGATTAGTATCAAGGCTATAGTGAATGAGAGCAGCCCTGTGTAACATGGCCTGTAATTTGCAATGCTTATTGTGTGTTTTCATGTTAACTGTGTTTTTATAGTGCTTGGGGTCTAGGTGCTATAATACTGTTTGGGGTCAGAACTCTGTCCCAGAAGGTTGTAGAGACATCTGGGGTTCACTGTTTATCCTAGTTTATGTGTAGTATAATTATCTTGAGTGTATTAAAATACTTTTATTTTATAAAAAGTAAAGCACTGACTGGACATTGAGTTTATCAGCTGGTGGTTTGGTTTACACTGTATTATGAATGTCTAACCCCACCTGACCTCCTTGAGTAAGCCTTGGACTGATCTGTCTTGCTACCCTGAGAGAGTCAAGTGCTGGAGAGGAGTACTTGGTTATCCAGCTTTGGATCCACTAGTACTGAGGTCCTGAGGTCCCAGGACACCAGTGAGGGAACACTCCAGTTGATGCAATTGGAGTGCAGTTACCTCTGAGTGCCCTGGTGCCCAGGAAGCCAGGTCTAACACACAGCAAGTGATAGGTAGAAGACACAACTGGTGAAAGCACATAAAGGGAATGGTGGCAGACACGGCTGGTGAAAGCACAGCAAGCGAAAAGTAGAAGACATGACTGGTGAAAGTACAGCAAGTGAAAGGTGGAAGATATGGATGGTGAAAGCACATAAACTGAAGGCAAAACCGGTGAAAGAACATTAAAGGGAGAGCAAAGGGGTATGGCCCTGAAAGCCACCAATATCCCCTAAAACACCCTATTATTTGAGGGAGGGGAGTCTTACAATCATGTGCCCAGTGGGAGCTGCATTACCCAACTTTAACTCCATGTAATTTGATGTAGACTGTTAGAAAATAATGTACCAGTAAAAGTAAATAACTTAAAGATTCTCAGTAGTGGTTGCCCAATTAATAACTTTTAACTTTGAAACTTTTATCCATAACATCCCAAGGCACCCCCTAAGATTGAAATATTCACACCGGTCACTTCTGCGCAATCCCTGGATCCATCTATAGTGATGAACCGTTAAAAGAGTGTCATTTCTTTGTTGTTTCATCTGAGATGTGCTTTTCCTAACCTAACTGCAGAGCAACAATCCAAACTGAAAGTCAGGATTCAGCCCTAAAATCTCAGTATTTGAATATAATTTGCAGTTTAAGACAATACAGTAATTTTGAGGCATCTCTTTAAAGTGATATATTGTTGCAAGAAATAAACATCACCATACATCTGGCTTGTGTGTGTGTCATGTAATACATGAGTTCTGCTGCATTTGGATCAGGGGACACCTCAAGAGATGGCAGTCCCCTAAGACAGGTGCAGACAGATTGGACTCGCTAACAGTGGCTGCCGAGATTGAATTTTCCTGGTCTCTCGGAAATGCCAGACATTGGCTGGTGAGAGGGTAATAGAGTCACCTGGGCAGACGGCAGCGGCACACATGTGTTTTGAAATGGGGTCGACCTTAAGTATTCCCACCTGCTTTTGCATGGCTGCCCCTGATGACTGCAGAAAAGCCTGCCCCGCGGGACCTTCTTTTTCTTCTGCCCCAGTGAGGAGCTGCTTAGTCCTTTGAGCAGCTCGGACCACAGCTGTGATCCCTGCATTAGTTGCCCTTGCCTATGGAGCCTGCTGACCACTCCCTCTTTGGATGGTTTTTATCAGCTTGTTGAGAAGGTTTTGTGTTTGTAGCTATTGCCTCTGAGATCCTCATTTTACACAAAGAGAGCAAAAACCTGTCGATAATGAGCAGGAGAGTCGTCTTCGAGAATTTAATGGTAGAAATTTTGTGGTTAGCTAAGAGGTGTCTAGATTCGGCCATTGCATGGTCCCACAGCATACCAAGATGAGTATGGAGGTCTGGTTGATCTGCTAAGGGCCTCACTTGGTCGGCCAGGGGTCTGAAAAGCAGAATGAAGGAGTTACTCCATACAGTGAAGTTAAGAAACAAATCTCATGGGTGCCTCCATGGGGAGTCACTGTTCTATAGCGATGGGGATCACCTATTGGACTATGTTCATGGACTGTTTGTTGAGAATTTGGCGTCCTTTGTGAGACAGGATTTATCTCAACACTGGGTATGGCAATTTTTTTGGGTGAGTCTGGGCAATCTGGAACCATCCAGGCCTGTCGCAGGGAAGGAGTCATGTTTGGGCACAAAGCAGCTGGGCAATCTTGACATCAGGAAAATAGAAAAGCAGGCAAATTCAAGTTTAATTGCTTTGGGAAGCCTTTCAATCCAACCAGGGCAGGGTTACTGGATATTGAGAGAAGGGCTGGGGATGCCCACTACAGCAATTATCCATAGCCTCCCAAGGTACTCCATATACATGGCCCTAGGGATGTCTGGGTTGGTGTCTGCTCCAGAGAACCGAGGTATGGGCCTGCTGCCCATGTTCATCTCCCGTTGAGTGCTGGGGGATTCCTTCTTTGAATTGGCTCTGGCATGGTTGCTTTGGGGGTTCAGATTTCATGAGGGCCCATGCTTCCTCTATCATGAAGAGACAGGTGAGGTTGTCTTGTAAAGCGCAACTTTTGAGGGGGAACGCAGGGGTTATACGGCCTTCGAGTCATTTGGAATAGTCAATGCCATGGGTGCATGTGGGTGGTCAACCATGACTCTTTTAAGAACTAGTGTTAGAAGATTCCATATATTAGCTATCCTCAATGAAGTGATGTAGATATTGTAAATATTATGCCAATATGCTTTAAATGTTTTTAATGTTGTATTTATGAATTGTAATTAATACAGCCTGAGAATTGTTGTATTCTCGAACTCAAGAATAACCTTAGCTTGTTTCTCTTTATTTTGGAAGTGAAATTCCCTTCCCACCTAAAGGATGAATGGAAACATTTGAGGTGTAATTGAACTAATCTCAATATGATCCCCCACCTGTGACTAAACCCTCACACCACCTTCTTGAGCTACACATTGAATTCTCAATGTACAATGTACGGTCGGGGAGGCTTTGGGGGCCCAACGATCCATCTAAGACCCAGTGAGCAGAGTTGAACTGTAATAGAAGTAGGCCCAGTCACCAAAATAAAAGTGATCCCCACCATAGCAAATCAGACAACTAAAAAGAGGCCCATGTTCTGCAAATTGGGGCAGTTTTGAACTTTATACAAATGCTCTGGAGATGTTTGGCAAGTTATGAGAGACTGCATGCCTTTGTGCTTGCTACAGGCAATGTTTGTGGTAATATCCAGGAAGTCAACAGTACCAACAGGCTCACCAGATCTTAAATTGGGCTCACAAACAACCAAAAACCAACCCACATACTGACTTGTCAGAAGAGCCCTATTTGAACTGCCAGAATGCCTCATAGACCAGTGGATGCAACTAGGGGGTTCCTATAGGTCTAAGATCTGAGCAAACTCTGAAATTGGAAACTGGTCGTTATCTGCAGTCAGGTCATAGAGCACATATTAATTTTCTGATACATTTCTCTTTAAACTCTTAACAAAGTAACATTAAAGCACTTCTTGAAACCAAAGAGATGTACTGAAGAAACTGAGTGAGGTCAGAGTACTGAAGGGAGTTGGAAGAGATCCGCTCCTTCTCTGGTCTGGCCCCGAGAATTTGGAATGCTCTTCCTCCCGAAATCCGAACTAACTCTTCGACCTCCTCATTCAAAAAACAAGTCAAAGGGAGGAATAACCAGCTGTAAAAATCGACCTGGAGACACCATAACTAGGTTTTATGTCTTTAGACAATATGTGACTCTCTCTCATTCAATGATGCAATTTGTGCCACTTTACATGTACCACATGTTTGGCCTGCTACATGTTTATTATGTATACTTTTACCAACCGGTCCTATCTGCTTCTTTGTCCAGTGCTCTGATACCCGTATGGGTCATGTCCGCACTAAATAAAACCTTTCAAATAAAGGGAAATGGACTGATTTTCTTCTGGTCACCAGTCAGAGGAGTGAAGGAAGTCACGTCCAGTGAAGGATCCTGCCTCTAGTGATGAAGATATTCCAACACAGCATCCCCTTTCCTTCCTTTATAGTCCAGGACTGGGTGTACAAGAGAGACAGTACCCAATGGAGCAGTTTGAGACTACAAAAGGAAAGGTCCATCCTCTAAATTCAACCAGCTGGTGTTGAAGACCTGCAGGGAAAGCCCAAACCATAAACTTCTTCACCAGTAAAAGTTTTATCATTATTTAAATGGTCCACATATTCATATTTACAATGATCGCCTAAGAAGTTTATCTTGCTGTGGATATGCCAGAAAAGCTAGTTTTATTATAATGTTAATGATGTTAATGGAAAAGAAATTTGTTGCGCGCACGAATACCCGCGGGTGTCTTGGTGCTGATCAGAGTAGAAGCTGCTGAATCTTTTTGAAGAAAAGAAGGTTGCAGAGTTGCTCACAGACTAAATGCACCAGAATGTTTTGTGCTAAATAGAAGTGCAAGTAAGTACCTGCATTATTTGTTGACCACTCTTTGTTGCGCCTAGATTCTTGGTAATGTCTTACTTAGAGAACATTCTCAGTTCCACATCTAATTCTCGAATGTTGCTGCATGAGTCTTGTACTTAGCTTTTTTCACGGCCGTACCTAGAAAAGCGCACTCTCGGGGTATTAAATGCAATTAATTAAACTATAGATGTTGCAATTCTCATGATTTCTGAGAGTGATCTAGGCATTCCTAGCATAAACATCTTTGCAAAAATTATTAAAGCAATACCAAAGGAGGAGTCACATTCATAGTGAGCTTTCACTCTCTGAAGCTTTTACACATGTGTTAATGTCTTACTTAATGTCCTACTCCTAATGTTAAGTATTTGGATTTTCTAACCAATTATATCAGATGTTTTAATCTTTTTAATGCATGCTTTGTAGTGGTATGGTAGATATGTTTTAAAGGAAAGCAATAGTTTCAGGGGATCTTTTTGATTTTGGTGGTTTTGAAGCAAAATATGGTGACACATCCCAGTCATGGAGATTCAGTTTTTACATTTTTTGATTCCTTAAACAAAGCATGTCTGTTAGTGAATCAAGTCATCTCCAAGCTAGTTCTACCATTCATCTTGGGTAGCCACTGTGAAGTATTATTTTAGAGAGGACAAATAAGTCCTATTTTTGCTGTACTTTCTTCATTTAAATATCTACTCTCTTTTTGGTTTATTATCCCTCATATTGTCTGGGGCTGGCTACTATTTTCTACAAGTATATAAAGTGCTATTGTCTGTGAGTTTATGTACAATGAGTGATAAGGTGCCCTTTCTCATGCCATGCTGTACTACCCAGACAGTTCATCTCACGTTCATCACTCTTTGAAGTGAATTTTATTTCTGGTCACTGGTATTCAACCACTCAATGAATTACTGTAGGCATGCATGTCCCCCCCACCCACATGCAGAAATACAAGCCAAATATAATTGAACAACTAATCTGTTGTTTGGACCGGGTTCCATGAATTCCAATATATATTTTTCTCCTACAGGATTTCCTCCTCCTAGTGTCCCCTTCAACAGTAGTTGGTTTCCTCCCTCAAGGACAGAGTTAAGCAGCCCTTTTACCAGAGTTCAGGATCACCTAGTCTGTCGATGATTTCGAAACAGAACTAACAGTCAGACACTCCGGCCCTGGAGGTCACTAGATAACTCAGGCACCCAGTCAGGAATAGTGGCTGTGGGCCATTATTCCTGGCCAACAGATCTTGGTGCATTGACCTGGGATCTCTACACCATCTACACATTGCCTGGTAAATGTGAATTCCAGAGCCCTTCTGTTTTAGGTTACTTCTACTTATTGGGGTGTTGGTGCATTTCACACTGACTATCTCACCATCATGATTTGAGCTTCTGAATAAACAGGAAGAAGGCACACATTGGGTGTGCCTTGACGGTGGATGAACGCAACAAATAGTAAAAAATATTTCCAACTAGCCACTACACAAAACTGTCAGCAGTTGCAATTCAGGGGGAGCAGAAAGATGCTGGTTTCCTACAACTCCACCCTCAAGCTTCTCAGGCCTGGCTAACATCAATGGTCCAGACTTTCCCACCAGCAACAAATAATCTGAGTAGCTTCACTTCCGTTGGTCATTCATACTTACAAGTTTCATAATGTGTTTCTGGCCCTGATGGAGCAGGGAAGTGACAAAAATGTTTGTGTACCCCTTGTAAAGTTAACCTCCCATGGCTCGACGAGGAGTCGGGCCCAGAGATTCTTGAAGCACTCCCAAGTGGCTACTCAATTTGTAGAGTGGATAGGCCTAAGGGAAGAGGAGGTGGGATCGCTGTGATTCACAAGCAGAATATCCAGTGTAACCTGGAACCAGCTGAGATCGCTAATTGCGAAGCAGGCTTTTTTTCTATATCAGTTGCTAATAAGTGTGTGATTAAAGGATATTTAGTTTATCGCCCCCCCCCGGTGGAGTCTCTGATTTTGCAACTAGCCTTGTTCAAAGTCTAACACAGCCTGCGCTCCTATATGGAAAGCTGCTCCTGTTGGGTGATTTGAAGAACCTGCATTTTGAAGATCTGTCTGACAGGATAGCTCAGGGTCTTCGCCCGGAGCTGTCAATTTTGCAGTTAGCCACTAAGTCCGAGCTCCCAACGCACCAATTGGGCCACCTTTTGGATCCAATTTTTGGTAATTGGGACAATATTAGTATTGAACCACCGCTACCAGTAATATGGTCTGACCATTTCCTTATCCCCTTCCGGGTCAGCGGTATAGGTGACGAGGTACCAGAGGAGAGGGGAAGTAAGTGCAGACAAAGGAAGTGGGCAGGGTTCTCATATGGGAAGTTTGAAAGGGCAATGATGCGGGGGGTCCTCTGAGGGAAGGCAAGGTGGACTTAGCATGTGAAGCACTTGACAGGTGCATTTTGGAAGCCCTTGACAGTACTGCCCCCTGGTCAAATAAATAGCCTGAGAGACGCACTAAATCAGCTCCATGGTTTGGAGAGGAGCTAAGGGAAATGAAAGCGGCATGTAAACGCCGTGAGAGATGCTGGCGGAAGGACTACTCGCCGGCGTCAAGAATGGAATACAAATCGAGTCTCAGAGGTTACCATGTTTTGATTCAGAAAACTCGTACCTCCTACTACACAACGAGGATAGAGAAGGTGGACAGCTCAATGAAAGAGATGTTCCTTGTCTATAAAGAGATATCCTAGCTGTCTATGATTGAAGCACCTGTAGGTGGTTCCGTGGCTTCCTGTAATCAAATAGCAGAATTCTTTGCTAATAAGGTGGAAAAAATGTATGCTACCTTTCCAGCGGATGCCCATGGGGGGGCTCAGCTGTGATACAGTGCCTAATAGTGACCTAGCAGAGATAGAATACCTGACTAGGTTTGGAGTGCCAGCAGATGATATGCTGAACAAAATAGTTCTCAGCATTAACTCGGGTTCTCCTAAAGACGGGGGGGCAGTGAGATACTAGTACCCTTTATTAGCCATGTGCTTGAACTTTCTTTCGGCTCAGGCAAGGTTCCAAAAACCTGGAAGGAGGCAGTGGTGCTCCCTTTAAAGAAAAAAACTAACATTAGTATAGAACACTTAAACAATTTGCGTCCGATTTCCCTTCTGCCCTACTTCTCCAAGATTGCCGAGAAGGCGGTCAAAGTACAGCTGACTACTCACATTGAAAAGCACGAGTTGTTTCACCCTACGCAATCGGGCTTTCGGGCTCATCACTCCACGGAGTCCGCTTTACTTTTCTCTACGGAAAGCCTCCGGAGACATGCGGATGGAGGGCAGAGAGCGGCACTTATTCTTTTAGATCTGAGTGCCGCTTTTATCACTGTGGCACACCACACCGTGCTGCAGTGTCTTAGTAGAGGGGGATTGGTAGGCTTGGCATGGAAATGGTTGGAGTCTTTCCTGCAAGACCGCAGCTTCCAAGTGGCTCAGGGGCCCTTTCGCTCAGATGCTATCGCTCTGACGCAGGGGGTACCCCAGGGGACGAGCCTTAGCCCTACTCTTTTTATTCTGTATGTGGCGCAGGTGGCCACAGTCACCGGAAAATATGGTGTGGAGGTGGTGACATACGCCGACGATACTCAGCTGGTTGTGGCTTTGACACAGCCAGCTGAGAACGCCGCAAGCAACTTCGCATTCTGCCTTCAAGAACTGGCGGTCTGGATGGCTGATAACTGCCTTAGACTTAACAGTGATAAAACCGAGGTTCTGATTGTGGGGAAGGTTCCCTCTATCTGGACGTCGGCTTGGTGGCCTCAGACTCTTGGCCCTCTCCCTGTACCTAGTGATCAAGTGAGGAACCTCGGGGTCTGGATCGATTCCAGGATCTCATTTGATTACCATACCAGCCGTGTGGCGGGCACATGCTTTGGCATCCTGCGGGGCCTAAGAAAGATCTTGGATCTTCTCCCTATAATAGCCAGGAAGTCATTGGTCCATGCTCTGGTCACTTCCAGATTAGATTATGGCAATGCCCTCTATTTGGGGGCAAACGTGAAATGTCTTCAAAGGCTGCAGCGGATTCAAAATGCGGCGGCACGGCTGGTTTTGAGGCTGCCCAGGAGAGCGCCCTCACGTAGGGCTTTGGAGACGTTACACTGGCTGCCTGTCACGAAGCGGGTAGAGTTCAAGGCCCTATGTGTAAGCCACCGGATTATTCAGGGGAAAGGCCCTCGCTTTCTTCGGAATCTGTTAGTGCCACACATCCCGACTCGCCAATTAAGATCTAGCGGGGCGGGTCTTGTACAGGTGCCCAAGGTCAAAAGAGCCAGAATGGAGGGGAGATCATTCAGGTTCTGGGCTGCGCAACTGTGGAATGGACTGCCCAGTAAGCTGCGCCTGGAAGTCTCGGAAACGGTATTCCGCAAAGAATTAAAAACCTTCCTTTTTCCAAGAGGATGCCTTTAGAGTCAGAATAGGTGGTGCTGGGTCGCCTGGGGCTGCACGTGAGCTTACTGTTAGTGTAACCAGGCACTTTAGAAATTCAGTTTACTTACTTACTTCATAACATGTATTAATCGAGTGGAGTGTTAAACTAATCAACAAAAAGAAAAGCACACACAGAAAAAGTACACGTGGGATACTAATTTGCTTATGTTGCAAATCCTAATATATTAATCATGTGAAATTGTCATGCTAATATAGTGCAGTAATGCTTTTAATTAAGCAGAGCTGTACATGTATGCTTATTGTGAGTATTTTCGTGGCAAAATGAACAAATTTGGGAAGTAAACTATGCATTTTTTGTAGCTATCTGCTAGGTAACCTCTAACAGGGTAAAACTTAGAATGGTGGGAGGTAAACAGAAGGGCTTTACTTCAAAATCTAACGTTTGTTGTGTTTGTTTCTGTATTAGTTCCCATTGAGGTCCATGCAGCCTAAAATAAAATGGCAGATTTGCGAGACTCCGAAAGAGTATGGCTCTACGCATTCGCAACTGTGATCGAGAAGTGTATGAATGGCCTGTGCCTGGGCTACTGGTGGCAAGGTCAGCGTGGCCTAGAAAAGTGGATTGATGCCAAAGAGATGGTCGAGTTTGTGAGCCTGGGAAAATTGAGTGAAGTATCGACATAAAGGACAGGATGATGAGTATTGAAAAATGAACTATTATGACCACATGAGAAACGTGGATGTGACTGTGCAAAATTTGGAGAATGGAGAAATGAGGTGATCTTCACCACCCTTCTAATGGACCAATGAGAAATGAGTATGGACCCTAAAGTTTCAAAATTTAGGTAGATAGTTAGTGAAAAAGGGTATAAAAGAGCCAGCACGAAAGAGCGAAAAAAAAACTGTTCTTGAATTTATTTTTCGCACGACGACATGCTGTCGGATTGAATGATTTTGGGTGCAAAGACTTTGAAATTTTTCCTGACTTAACTTTTGATGGGGTATAGAATTGAATGCGGAGTCCTGATGGGAGGTAGACATCAAGGAAGATAGAGAGGCAGATTTGGGAACTTGTGTCGTTTTATTCCTGTTCTTTTCTTCTTCCAAAGAAGATCGGTAATATGACATGCAAATTTCCTATTTCAAAATTGTTTACTAATAAATGTCAAATTTATTGAAATCATTCTTTTTTTGAATATATCTTATAGAATTGTTTTAATAAACCTATGAATACAAGTTAGAAATGTAATATTAAAAGTCATGACAAAATAACTGAAATAATAAGAGAAATAAAGATAAATGAGAAATAGTAAATTAAGCTGGTCTTGATTTCCATCAACTAACTTCTACTAGCTGGTCCATTGGCCAAAACAGTGGGGTGCCTTGATTGTATTTCTTATGGATCTAAAGACAATGGAGACGTCTATAAAATGCATATGTATATAATGTATAGAAATTAAAATTGTAGGTTTAATAAGGGTACTCCGCTGTCCAGCAGCTCGTCCTCTAGTCTTCACTGATCTTGAGAGCCATGTGTTTTGTTTGAATGAGTGACTCGTCGTGCTATGGGCCCCACCGACGAGTGAAGTGTGATAGCTCCTGAGTATTTCCGCGATGGTTTGGAGGGTTGTTTGAGAGCCG
Organism: Lissotriton vulgaris; assembly: GCF_964263255.1. NCBI lineage: Eukaryota > Metazoa > Chordata > Amphibia > Caudata > Salamandridae > Lissotriton > Lissotriton vulgaris. The sequence continues at coordinate 935,812,430 of NC_141698.1, read as the reverse complement.
CGCCTGGATCAGTTTTCTTGGTAGCAGGAGTCTGGTTGCTATAGGTTATTTTGGATAAGCAATGTATAGATTTGACAAGGTTAATGTATATAGAGTTCTGATGTACAGAAATTATGACTAACACTATATGTTGAGTTTGTATTCCGTTATGTGTAGTCGGAATTCTGAAGCTTCTGGGAAGTAGGAAGCTGGTTATTCTGTCTTCAGGCAGAGGGGAACGTGTGGCAAGTGAAGTCGCATATTACATAGTCTGTTTCAAAGTGGTAACATCGTCGTGTGTTACAAGTTAGGGACATTTTACGTGTAAAAGTGGTGAATGTATAGCGAATGCAACCTATAAAATCTGGGGCTTAAGCACAGGAATCAATTGAGTATTCTGATTAAAACTTATCCCTGAGAAAGTAATAGAGTTTCCCCCTAAGCTTGAGAGAAGGGTAAAGTAGGGAATAGTCTATGTTATCGGCGAAATTCAAATTCTGTGGTAGAGAAAAGGTAAGCGCTATCTACTGGAAATACAGAATTCTTGTATGTTTGAGTAAACTATCACTTTGATTTTAGCGAAACAGACGAATGGAAATGTTTTATGTCGTAACTAACTGATTTAAGTTGTGTAAAATACAGAAATATTGTGCTGATACATTTTTGTAAAGGAGGGGTCAGCAGAAGTCGGAGTAGGGCTGACGTCAAAAATGTCACGCTGGGATAGGTCCACGTAATTTAAACATTTTGAGTGCTAATTGTTGGTGTGTTAGTGAGAACTGCACAAGCATAGGTCGAAGTGACTGCGATGTTCTCTATTCTTCTTCGTGCGTTAGTGTGAATTGACTATAAATCGAAGTCCTGTCTATAGGATTCCTATAGGTGCAGAATCAGAATCTGTAACACCTGAAAGAAGTATAGAAAAAATTGATTTGACAAAAACTCTGGTAAGGCCAACAGGAGAGGAATTGAGTGATTGGGTTAAAACTTTGCAATTAAAAGATCAGGAACCTAAACTTTTGGATGTGGTTGGAATTGATTATTGGAACAATTGGAACTGAAAGACTAAAAACTTCCCAAGATGATGAACTCATGTTTATGTGCAAAAGCAGTACACGGAGGGCTAAAAATCTGCATGACAGATTGGAAGAAACAGCAAATGAATTAGGAATAGAATTTGCAAAAATTAAAATGTTGCAAAAACCCTATAGAGTAGACTTTACTGAGAAGGATATAGATTATCTAAATACTGCAGGAAGGTTGACCCAAAGAAAATAATTAATTTTGCTACTAAGGAAATGGGGAGATGTGGAACGATGGAGAAGCAAATGGGTAAAGACAAGGGAAAAAAATAGTGACAAAATGTCATTAGCATTTCCGGTTAAAGAAAAAGAACCTGTAGTAAATGAATTTCCTATGAGAGAAATACCGGGAGGAGGTTATGTACATGTACCTTGGACTAGACAAGATATATTGCCATTTACTAATGATTTTTCCAGATTGCAAGAAAAACCTGTAGAATGGTATAGTCAAGTAGATAGATTTGTGAAAGTTTTAAAAGTGTTATGAGAAGATTTAGATTATTTGACATAGTTGTACCAGCAGATTTATGGTCAGAATGTAAAATTACTGTTGCCTGGCCAAAAACAGAATATCCAAGGGATGTTAAAACAGGCGCTCCAGGTCCTGAAGTGATGAGGAAGTATGATCAAGTAATAATATTTTTAAAAATAAAATTCCTCCTAAAGAAACAGATTGGGTAAAAATTGACAGGACATTGCAAGAACCTAAAGAATCTGTACACTCGTATTACGTGAGATTACTTTTAGTGTTTAAACAATACAGTGAATATGAAAAACTGAGTGAAAAGGATATGAGTCATTATGTATACAGATTTGTCTATGGTTTAAGACCAGAAATAGGCGACATGATAAAACACCACATGATGTGCTGGCAATCCAGCTCAGTGGATGAAGTTTTAAGATATGCAAAATATTGTAGTGATAACTTGATGCCAAACAAATAAGGTTTAAAGAGAAAGCTATGTGGGCACAAGTGAAAGTAGCCAAAAAACAGGGAGCTCAATTTGGTAACCAAAATAATGACGGAAGTCAAGCAAAAATGAAAGGTAATCTAAACAAAGGAAAGGGACAGTTAAATTTAGATGAGGCAAAGAAGAAGTGGCCATGTCACAACTGCGGCAAGATAGGTGTAATACCTCACCGACCGCCTCCTCGGATTCCAACATGGCGGCTGCTGAAGAACAAAGGGAAACTAAGGTCAGTGCACCAGGGTTTACGCTATTCCAACCGGAAGTGGAGCCCAACGCGAAAGCTCAAAAAAAGAGGCAAGCCCAGGATCGGCGTTCTTCGGAGCACGAAACACCATCGCAACTTATCCAGCTTCCTGTAGCGATTGCGGTGCCCGGGGGACGAGGGATGGTTCTACTATCGAAATCCCGAAGATGGTATGCGTGTGGGGACGTGTGTAGAAGAGGTAGAGTGAACTACATTGACCAGCATTCCAAGGGGCAAGCAGGAAGAGCCATGAGACCTAAGGCATATTCGCACCTCCCATCCTCACGGACGGTGCTTGTCAATTTTGATTCTAGAGAAGGTCGGAGTGGCGGAAGGTGTTTCCCCGCCGGATTCCAGCGAGAAGCTAGAAGATTCCAGGAGTGAGAAGCCGTGATTCACCCAGCGTTTGGCACACACGGCGCTCTTCGGATAAGTACTCAAGGCACGAAAGCGGGCTCGCTTTCGTTTTCTACTTTATTGTTTGATCGTCCCTAGCTAGATAGATTAGGGCAGTCCTGGGACATATCGCTTGTTCATCTACCTCTTATTAGGGAGCGTTCTGCTTGAAGACGCGCTGCGCTAATAATCCGTGTACGTTCTCCCCAGAGAGGGTTTCTGGGAGACGTAGTTTCAGAATTGTTTTTGTTTTGTTTCAACGGACAATCCCTGCCACAAGAGACGGAGACATTATTCCAGTGATGTTCCTTGTTGGTTCCTTGTATTCAATTTGTGGCTGAACTCTGAGAGCGGTTTGTGCCAATTAACAACCGTTATCTTCAATATCCTTTTGACTACTGCATGCCTCAGTCCTGAACTCTTGACAGAACGAGTCATTGATCTTGCAGGCTTGCTGTGGTGCTTTTCTTCACTGCCTGGGTTTTGTATGATTCCGGTGAGTGAGGTGCCTAAGAGTTGATTAATATACTGCCCGAGACACATGAAGTGTAGTGTTGATGGTGTTCATTACTCTTCCCTAATTAGGTGGGTCCTCTCCTGCTGTCCTACGCATCTTGGTGACCAGACTCCCGGGGGATCCCAAGGAATCATCGCTACCCATTTATTATTTTATCCACTTCCCCTTTCCCGGCTAGGTACGAGTGCGCACAGTGTGTTTCGCTTCCACTGTGGGTTCCGTGTCTGGCGGGGGGAGGAGAGCTTAACATCCGAAGTCGTTTCTGCCGGACACCCTGAGCTAAGGTTAGTGGCGTGTGTGAGCCTGCGCTGCTGCCAATCCATGACAGATTGACAAGCCCAAGTTGACACACCGGCCCGAACGATGAATGTTGAAGCAGTCTTGGCCTCCCTGGTGGAAGGCATGGCCTCCTTACAACAGGAAGTAGCCACTTCCAGAGCCGAAAATCAAACCCTGTACAAGGAAGTGGGCACCTTAAGAAGGGAAGTCGCAGGACTAGCCCAGAAAGGAACAGGAGGGAGTCCTTATATTAAACCGGCTACATTACCTCCCCCTGGCTCTAAAAAACCCATGGAAACGGAAGGGGGTGGGTTCTCTGTTCCCCCTCAAATAGCCACCTCTAGTGCCCCCTCGGCTGAAGCCGCTCATACCGTTCATGTGGTGCAGACCGTAGGCGTTCCTTTAGCTTCCCCTGAACGCTTTTACGGAGACCTCCGTAAGTTTGAAACATTCCTGAATCAATGTAGGTTACATTTTTTATGTAAGCCCGGGGTTTTTCAGGACGATTCTGCAAAGACAGCTTTTATGATGTCTTATATAGGGGGTAATGCTGCCAGCTGGAATATCCCCTTGCTGGAGAAGAACGACCCAGTGCTGCACGATTTTTCTGCTTTTTGTGTTGAGTTGCGCAAGCTTTTTGATCGCAAATCCCATATGTTGACCCTGGATAGGGAACTACTCACCATACGTCAAGGTTCTCAGGACTTGTTGTCTTATATCACCTCATTCAACAGGTTGGTGGTAGAGACCGATTGGCCCCCTGCAAAACGCATCTCATTATTTTATCAAGGCCTTCTTGGGGAATTAAAGGACGTCCTTGCACAAGTGGTACAGTTACCCGATACCTGTGAAGAATTCATCGATTTAACAGTCCAGTTGGATCACAGGCTCCTAGAGAGAAGAGGGGATCGATCACGAGGAGACAATCGCCCTTTCTACCCTCGCTTTAGGGGTCCTATCGAAGAACGTTCCAAACCCTCCGAAGGTCCTGAACCCATGCAAATCGGTGGTATCCGTGGACCGCTGACACAGGAAGAGAAGGAGAAAAGACGGCGTTTGAAGCAATGTCTCTATTGCGGGAAAGGAGGTCACTTTATTAAGGACTGTAGAGCCCGGAATACAGTTCCAGCCAGAAACCCCGTCCCAAGGATGCAAGCCCTAGTACAGTCCGATCAACCGACGGAAAACTGAAGAACCCAAACCAGGAAGAGGTCTCTGTCTTGGGTTGTTTGCCGCAAATGATCTCCCCATGTCTTGCAAACACATTGCATCCTGCAGTGGCGCATATGAACCTTCAAATCATCCTCTGGGTCACCCCTCAGAAATCATTGAATATAGATGCATTAGTAGATTCCGGAGCCACCGGAAACTACATTGATCAGGAATTCGCCATGAAGATCGGGATCGCCTGTGAGAAAAAAGAAAAACCGGAGTTGGTGAAAGCAGTGGATGGAACTGTTTTATCGTCGGGTCCAGTGGCCTACCACACCTGTCCCATGCTAATGCAAACCGGAAACAATCATCAGGAATACATCCAGTTTGATCTCATTGATGCCCCCCAATTTCGGCTCATCTTGGGAATGCCCTGGTTAACCCTTCATGATCCAAAGGTCTGTTGGGCAGCACGCACTATCACTTTGTCATCTGAATATTGTCAGGAACATTGTACTCAGGTTTCTTCGGTTCCCTGTATTACAGAACTCTCGTCTTCTCTTTGTCTAGCGGCTGCCTGTCCTCCAGAGCGATACTGTTGTGCCACGAGACTTCCCTTGGAGTATCAGTCGTTCTCCCCTGTGTTTGACAAACAACAGGCTACCCATTTGCCGCCACACAGGGTGTATGACTGCAGAATCGACCTCATACCAGGAGCGGATATTCCATGTAGTAGGGTCTATGCCATGACCGAGAAGGAGACAGATTATCTGAAGACATACATTGAAGAGAATTTAGCATCGGGATTCATCAGGCACTCATCATCTCCTGCCTCATCCCCTATGTTTTTTATTCCCAAGAAGGATTGCGCAGAATTAAGGCCCTGTATAGACTACCGAGCCATTAACCGTGTGACCATCAAAAACCGGTACCCTCTCCCCTTGATACCAGTGCTCATGGACCAACTCAGAGGAGCCAGATATTTCACCAAACTCGATCTGCGTGGAGCCTATCATCTGGTGCGTGTCAAAAAAGGGGATGAGTGGAAGACTGCGTTTCGAACGAAGCTGGGCCTGTTCGAATATAGGGTAATGCCCTTTGGGCTGTGCAATGCCCCCGCCGCATTTCAGTTTTTTATGGATGAGGTTCTGCGGGGATGTCTGGAAACCTGTTGCATAGTCTACATCGATGACATCCTGGTGTATTCCTCCACTCTTTCAGAACATGTCATGCATGTGAAGTCCGTGCTAGACCGATTACAACATAACTCTCTATACGCCAAGTTGGAGAAATGCTTGTTCCACGTCCAGGAAGTGTCCTTCCTTGGGTACATCATCAACGAGAAGGGCTTTCAAATGGACTCGAGTAAAGTGGAGGCGATACTCAATTGGACTACACCGAAGACCGTGAAAGCTGTACAAAGCTTTCTCGGTTTTGCAAACTACTATCGTAGGTTCATCAAGGACTTCTCCAAAATCATACATCCGATTTCTTGTTTGTTAAGAAAAAATATGCCTTTTGTGTGGAGTAAGGATGCGGATGCGTCTTTTCCATACCTGAAGAAGCAGTTTACTCAAGCTCCTATTCTTCGTCACCCTGACTCGCAACTACCGTTTATACTGGAGACCGACGCTTCACAATATGCTGTGGGTGGAGTGCTTTCCCAAAGACACCCTAGTACAGGCCAAGTACACCCTGTTGCCTTCTTCTCCAAGAAGCTCACGCCCTGTGAGGTGAACTATGCCATAACAGACAAAGAACTTTTAGCTATCAAAAGGGCATGTGAGGAATGGCGTCATTATCTACTAGGCGCGGTACATACAGTTGAGATCTATACTGATCACCGGAATTTGTTGTTCTTGAAGACAGCCAAGGCCCTCACTCCCAGACAGTTACGGTGGTCTCTGTTTTTCTCTGACTATGACTTCATTATCAAATACAAACCCGGACCCCAAAATGGGAAGGCAGATGCTCTGTCACGTTTGGAGGATGGAGAACAGGGAAAGACCGAAGAAATAGAAACACCTTTGATCCTTCAGGAAGCAACTGCAAGCGTGGGATCTGTCGCTCTCCTGTCGTCAAACAACTTTCTTGAGGACGTGAAAATAGCCCTTGCAGATATGAACGTACTTGAATGGATACAAGAGGATCCGGAGCATCGCACAGAAAAGGATGATCTCGCCTACCAGGATGCTGCGCTGTTTATCCCCACCGATGCCCTACGGCAACGAGTATTGATTTGGTCTCATGATTCGGTTCTGGGGGGACACATGGGAATGTACAAAACCATTGCTATTGTGGAACGTTCCTTCTGGTGGCCCCAACTAAGAGAGGAAGTCTGGTCTTATGTGAGGAATTGTGCCATCTGTACGCAAGGAAAAGCTGTGCATGCTCGACCGGTGGGACTGCTGAGACCCTTGCCCATACCTCCCCAACCTTGGCACACTCTCTCCATGGATTTTATCGTCGAGATGCCCCCGTGTAATGGAATGACAGTGATATTAGTTGTCGTCGATCACTTGTCGAAGATGGGCCATTTCATACCTCTGAAGGATGTCCCCACGTCTGCGGAATTAGCAAACGTGTTTCTTCAACATATAGTCAGGGCCCACGGTCTTCCTTGTGTATTGATCACCGACAGGGGTTCTCAGTTCACTTCTCGGTTCTGGAAAGCGTTATGTACCACCTTGAACATCGATGCCCGTCTATCTTCCAGCTACCACCCTCAGACGGATGGAAAGACGGAACGCCAGAACCAGACCCTGGAGCAATACCTTCGTTGTTTCTCTCTGAGGAATTATATGGACTGGACTGTGTTACTTTGGATGGCCGAATTTGCATACAATAATGCTGTGCACTCAACACTGGGTTGTTCACCTTTTTTTTGCCTCCATGGGTATCATCCAAACATCCTTCCCTTTGAGTGGCCTGTCCATTCCCCTGTTCCTAGCATCCACGAACACCACGCCCATCTGAGAGCGGTGTTGTTGGACGCACGAAACAGCCTGGCCGATGCCCAGTCCGCGCAGAAACGCTTCGCTGACAGGAAAAGGAGGGTCGAACCGACATATGGGGTGGGAGACAAGGTGTGGCTCTCCACCAAGAATCTCCACATTAAAGGGAATACCAAATTGACACCCAAATACGTGGGACCCTACAGTATAGTGGAAGTGATTAACCCTGTTGCTGTGAAACTCCTGCTCCCGGTGGGTTGGAAGATACATCCAGTGTTCCATGTCTCCCTCCTAGTTCCTTGCCTCCCAGACTCCCGGTAGCTCCACTTCCTATTGATGTGGATGGTCAGGAGGAATTTGAAGTGCAGTCCATTCTAGATTCCCGTATGGTGAGGGGCAGAATCCAGTATTTGGTGGAGTGGAAAGGTTATGGCCCGGAAGACCGATCCTGGGAACCTCTGGGGAATCTGCACTGTCCAGAGCTTGTTGACCGGTTTCATGCCCTGCATCCGGGCAAGCCGGGTCGACCGCCGAGTCGGCAGTCCTCGAGAGGGGGTTCTGTAGCGATTGCGGTGCCCGGGGGACGAGGGATGGTTCTACTATCGAAATCCCGAAGATGGTATGCGTGTGGGGACGTGTGTAGAAGAGGTAGAGTGAACTACATTGACCAGCATTCCAAGGGGCAAGCAGGAAGAGCCATGAGACCTAAGGCATATTAGCACCTCCCATCCTCACGGACGGTGCTTGTCAATTTTGATTCTAGAGAAGGTCGGAGTGGCGGAAGGTGTTTCCCCGCCGGATTCCAGCGAGAAGCTAGAAGATTCCAGGAGTGAGAAGCCGTGATTCACCCAGCGTTTGGCACACACGGCGCTCTTCGGATAAGTACTCAAGGCACGAAAGCGGGCTCGCTTTCGTTTTCTACTTTATTGTTTGATCGTCCCTAGCTAGATAGATTAGGGCAGTCCTGGGACGTATCGCTTGTTCATCTACCTCTTATTAGGGAGCGTTCTGCTTGAAGACGCGCTGCGCTAATAATCCGTGTACGTTCTCCCCAGAGAGGGTTTCTGGGAGACGTAGTTTCAGAATTGTTTTTGTTTTGTTTCAACGGACAATCCCTGCCACAAGAGACGGAGACATTATTCCAGTGATGTTCCTTGTTGGTTCCTTGTATTCAATTTGTGGCTGAACTCTGAGAGCGGTTTGTGCCAATTAACAACCGTTATCTTCAATATCCTTTTGACTACTGCATGCCTCAGTCCTGAACTCTTGACAGAACGAGTCATTGATCTTGCAGGCTTGCTGTGGTGCTTTTCTTCACTGCCTGGGTTTTGTATGATTCCGGTGAGTGAGGTGCCTAAGAGTTGATTAATATACTGCCCGAGACACATGAAGTGTAGTGTTGATGGTGTTCATTACTCTTCCCTAATTAGGTGGGTCCTCTCCTGCTGTCCTACGCATCTTGGTGACCAGACTCCCGGGGGATCCCAAGGAATCATCGCTACCCATTTATTATTTTATCCACTTCCCCTTTCCCGGCTAGGTACGTGTGCGCACAGTGTGTTTCGCTTCCACTGTGGGTTCCGTGTCTGGCGGGGGGAGGAGAGCTTAACATCCGAAGTCGTTTCTGCCGGACACCCTGAGCTAAGGTTAGTGGCGTGTGTGAGCCTGCGCTGCTGCCAATCCATGACACTTCCAGAGGAGACGGAAGATGAGAAAAAGCACGAAAAAGAAGCTGAGACCGCTGAGGCTGCACCAGAGGAGTTCGGAAGAGAAGCTGCATTACCTTCCCAGAAAGAGACACCGGGAAACGCTCCTGTTATTAACGAGACCACTGTGCAGGAACTCGACGATACACCCTCCACCGCGTCCCAGGAGGGACGTGGCTACAGGCAATTCTCTCTCTTTAGTTTTTTATCAGCACACAACTGGTGGAGGGGAGTGAAACAATTACCAGAGCAGCCCTAACAACACAGGAGTGACGGGTGTGGTGATGGTGGCACTAAAAGAACGTGTCAGACCAACGCCCACTCAACCCCTATTCTTCTTATTTTTGTGTGTGTTTGTTTGTTTCCTGTGTTCAAGTACGTTTGCCAGGATTATGATTTCAGAGACCCTTTCCTGACAACTCACAGCAGGACAGCCAGAAGAAAATTGGAGGCAACCCCTACAGAGACTCCTTGAAAAACAGGGAGCTTGTCAATAGTCCCAAAGTACTGAATTTGCTGGGCTCCCTCTGGATGAGTCAGTGTAACCAGTGACTTTAATTTCCGTCTATCCTTTTTTGTGTGTTTACCTACTATTGTTAACAATTTGGAGAACATTAAAGATGCACCCCTAATTCTATACCCACGGGTTGATTTCTTTATATTGTACAAAATTCATAAACCCAGTAAACCCCTATACCATAATAGGGCATTGGAATAACGAGTGTAAGTTACCTCAAAAGGTTAATCCCGAAACTAAATCATTGAATCCACAGGTGCAGAATGAGGTAAATCAACAGTCATCACCACAGCAACAGGTAGTTAACCAGCAGAGTCAGGTGCCACAACCACCTCTCCCACTGAGTGTAAATCTGCAGAAATACAGTGCAGAGACAGGATTCTACGGAGGAGATTAGGTAACAAGATCACCAAGTGTAAATGCAATCCTGCAGTATTGGTTGAGGTCGGATGGAAATGAGTCAGATGAGAGTTGTTGACGGTGCCTAGGAGAGGAAGTGGAGCGCGCGATTGGTGCAACTCTGGTCCTTTTGTGAATAGAAAGGTGAATGGTGTAAATATTACCTTCCTAGTGGATACAGGTGCTACCCGTTCTACCGTTAGATCAGTAGAAATTCAAAACCTTCCTCTCTCATGTGAGTACATCCAAGTTGTAGGAGTAGCGAATAGGCAGATTAAAACACCCCTAACCGAACCAGTGGAAGTTGAAATTGGTAATTTTAAAGAGATGCATCGATTTGTGGTATGTGATAGTAGTCCAGTTAATTTGCTTGGACAGGACATACTTTGCAAGATGAATTGTGCTATTTATTGTTCATCAGATGTCATTGAGTTTCAAACTGCAGATGATGACAGGTTGTATAAAATGACCATGTCAACGATAGATTCTGAACGGAATGGAGTGTTCCCTGTGTTTGATAGAGAGAAGTTACCTAATGAATTAAAAGAAACAGTCAGAGAAGAAGTATGGGATTATTCAGGAGATGAGATAGGGCTAATGTAAGTCCCGTTAAAATATCTGTGAAAGAAGAAGCTATTTATCCAAATATTCCACAGTATAAATTGACACCAGAAATAATTGAAGAACTAACTCCTGTTCTTGACAAAATGATTGAGCAAGGAATTCTGAGAGAAATAATGAGCAGTCCATGTAATTCACCTATAATGGGACTGAAAAAGCCAAACGGAACGTTCAGAATAGCACAGGATTTGAGAAAGGTAAATAAAATTGTTGTCCAATTGTACAAAACCCAGCTGTGATATTATATCAGATTCGCAAGATAAAAGGACAGACCCTGTTGAGTTGTTTTACTGTGTCAAAAAACAAACCCAAATACATAATTCTAGAAAAAACACATTTGTAAAGATCAATCTCTAGATTGAAGGGGACACACAATGTTATAATTAGAAAAAAGCACAAAATGTTACAAGATTAATCAACAATGCGTAGATATGGATATTAAAAAACTGTTTATTCCTTACATAAAAACTTGCATAAAAAAACCTCCCTGAGGGTTACAATCTTATTTCTATACAACTTATCTCTCTTTTTGAAGGAGACCAATCTTAAAAACAATCTTTAAGAAACAATTAAAAACAGTCGACGCAGCGTTTCGGTGTACAGTTGAAATTAGCACCTTCTTCAGGACCAAAAATGTTTCTTTATCACAATATCTACAGGTAAAAAAACAAAAGGATATTTTAGGAATCTAACAACATTGTGTACCCCTATTTTATTTAGCTAAACACTCTATTTACGGGCTTAATCTATCGCAACATTGATTGCTAATTAATCCACTTTATGTACCTCCTTCTATGCATAATCCATTCAAGGAACCGCACTGTGGTGCACTTTCTTTACCTTAAAGGTATCGATGGATCATTAATAGTCCTTATTTGCTGAGCTGATCAGAATATTCTTTAATTTCTAATTAATTTCTCTACCCTATTCTTCTACAGCTGACACGGATCTTGGTTCATCTTTTTTAAAATAAAAAATGAAAACAATAAATGTCTAAAGGCACAATTTTATAAATGGTCTTTTCTTATTGAGTGGACTTTATTTTTCTTAATTTGCTCAGCTCTTTTACCAATAGTCTCTTTATTTGATCTCAAGGAGATTCAAACAGTTCAGGATTCACATTGCACAAATCCTCCAATGTGACATTCAAAGTATTGTTCATGTATTATGACCATTCAGGTGCAGAATACCTGAGACAAGGCACCCGTGCTCTTTTGGATCGTCTCAGTCTTTGTTGATTTGGGTCAGTGTCACTTTTGTTTATAGATTCAGTTTCTTCAGATATTGTCTAAGGAATTTGTGTTTTTGAAGCACTTCTTCGTATATTCTCAGTCTGTGACCATTCAGTTTGTCGATTTATCTTCCTCATTCCAGTACTGGTTCCTTCACCCAAATCATCCTCTCGGCAGTAGCGGGTTCAGCTACACTTTCACTTCGTGGGTTGGTCTCTGCTTCTTTGTTAAAGATCTCAGGGTCTAGAACTTGCATTACTGCAAATCTTCACCCCTCTCTTCTTCCTGCTGTTGAACTGGAAACGGCGCTACTGGTCTAGTTGCCCTCTCGACTGGTGGTACAGTCACCAATACTCTTTGTTCAGGATCTGGGTTCATAGACATCAACACTTCGTCTGGATTTCTAACTCTCATAGTGTGGGAGGCATGAATCCAATTGGGAATTAAAGCACACTTAATAGCAGTATTTGTAGTCAGAATTACCTGGAAGGGGTCATTCCATCTGGGTTCAAGACAAGTCTTCCGAACGTGCTTCTGGATCACAACCCAATCGCCAGGATTGAGGTTGTGTCACTGTTCTTGTTTAGAATCTTGTGTTGCAGCTGAAACCTGATGAAAAACAGAACCAACCATATCAGCCAATCCTTTGCAAAAGTTCAGGATACTATCGTCAGTGATATTTATGAGACCATTTGTAGGAACAGCACGTAATCTCATTGCCCTGTCAATCAGAATCTCATGGGGCGATAATCCTGTTTTTCTGTCTGTACTACTGCGAATGCTGATCAACAAGAAAAGTAATGCAACTAGCTATTTCAAAGACATTGAAGCGCAAACCTTCACCAATCTAGACTTGATGGTGTAGTTTAGCTGGTCTATTACACCTGAAGCCTTGGGTCTACAGCTGCAATATGATCTTTGTTAGTCTGTGCAGATCATCTTCGGGGCCTCATTATTGAAATGAGTTCCTCTGTCTGACTCAAGAGATATTGGCATGCCTAACCTGGGTATGAGTTCATTCGATAATAGTTTTGCTACAATCAAACTTCTTCAAGTTGGGTAGGCTTCCACCCATCTTGGAAAGATTTGCACAATCTCCAGGATATATCTCAGCCCATTTTAAGTAGGCATCTCAATGAAATTCACCTGTATCCTGTTGAAGGCACCACCTGATCTCCCTGTGTGTCAAAGTAATGTGTGTTCTTTCCCTTGCATTCAACTGTTGACATTTCACACATCTGTGACAAATTTCATCTGCTAACTTTAGGAATCTGGGGTTGTACCAACTCTATCTGAAAAGCCTCACCATTACAACCCTACCCAAATGTGTGTATCCATGTTAGTATTGTGTGATTGGTAACAACAAACTATCTTGCACAACAGGTCTTTCATCTGCTGACATCCAGTTCTGCTTCAGTCACATTTTCCTGAACCAGTTTCAACACATCCCAAGTGTCGGTGATTTTAATCAACATTGTGAAATAACTGTCTTCCTCAGACTCACATGTGAGCCCTCCATTGACTGTGCAGGCCAACAAAGCACAATTGTTGTTTAGCACGCCACTCTACGAAGAGCCTTTCTTTTATCAGCCTATACAGCGATACTGCATCAATTTACAGCTTGCAGATGAATAAATGCAAAAACAACAATTGATGGACGGAATGTTGCACAATGGCAAAACATTCACCCCCAGTCACGGATCTGGGTTTAATCCATCGTTATTTTGCTCACCACACCACCCCAGTTCAGACTTGGCCATATGCAAATCAGTCTTGACCCTGTGCCTCATAGGAACAGTCCAGCCCGAACTGCCAAGCCATGTCTTCCCTGAACCGGAATCAAGCATCCTAGGACCGGTTTCTGGCTATCAGCCGTCATCAGCCAGTATATGTTGATTCCAGTGGCATGGAGAGCACGGGACTCACGTCTGAGCATACCCGTCCCACTCAGGGCGAAAAATGCGCAAACAACAATTGATGGACGGAATGTTGCACAATGGCAAACATTCACTCCCAGTCACAGATCTGGGTTTAATCCATCGTTATTTTGCTTAATACACCACCCCAGTTCAGACATGACCATATGCAAATCAGTCTTGACCCTGTGCCTCATGGGAACAGTCCAGTCCAAACTGCTAAGCCATGTCTTCCCTGGACCGGGTTCAAGCATCCTAGGACCGGTTTATGGCTATGAGCCGTCCTCAGCCAGGATAGCTTGATGGATTTAGGCCCAGATCTCTGTACTGGGGTGAATGTATGACATTGTTCTGCATTCTGTCCATCAATAGTTCTTTTTACATTTGTCACCCCGAGTGGGACGGGTATGCTCAGACATGAGTCTCGTACTCTCCATGCCACTGGACTCAAGCTATCCTGGCTGATGAGGGGTGAAACCCCAAAACCAGTCCTAGGATGCTTGTTTCCAGTCCAGGGAGGACCTGGCCTGGCAGTTTGGGCTGGACTGTTCCCATTGGGTGCATGGTCAAGAATGATTTGCATATGGCTGGGTCCAAACTGGAATGGCATGGTGCGCAAAAAACAGTGGATGTAGGCCCAGATCTCTGTACTGGGGTAAATGTATGACATTGTTCTGCATTCTGTCCATCAATAGTTCTTTTTGCTGATGAATAAAGACTTTTTGGATCTTATTTACAGTGCTACCTTACTGCATAGGAAGCCTCCACGCTTATTACTTGGAGTTGTGAGAAACCCTGCACACCGTACCGGAATTGAGGCCAATTCTTTGCTTCATTGAGCAAATGATTAGTATTTGAAGTTGTGAGAAGCTTCACCATATACACCACAATCAAGGCTTACCTTTTGCCCTATTGGGTTGGATTTCCGAAATATATATATCTTTACTGGTATTTGACCAACAGAACAGATAGGAGCCCTGACAAAGTTCCCTCCAGCAAAGAATAGGGAATGAAACGCGTTGGCTGTGTGCCATTTTTAAAGATCTATTGAATAAAAAGAAACAACTTTGGAACAATTCTTAACGTTTTTGTACTGACTCCGGAACGAGTGCACCTTCCATTCTTTTTCGGTGAACCTGGCTATTATTGACACCCCTGGACGGCGGGTGTGGGAAGAGATTGCACCATGATTTGAATTTATAATACATAGGGACTGGATGTCCTTGACCTTGGTCTGCCGTTTGTTCATTCCTTGAGAACAAAGCACAATATCTAGCCATGGAATCGGTGTATCTGTTGCCCAGGGCAATGTCCCAGTTTACGCTTTGATGTGCTGCACATTTGACGACTGCAATCTCTCCTGGAATTTGTAAAGCATCCAATACTTCTTTGACATAGGCTCCATTCCGGATCATAAACTTGTGAAAGTAATAAATCCCCTAGGGGATCATAACTGTCCAAATCATGGGCACCACCAACCCTGTCCTGGCTATCTGTAAAGATGAGGACTCTAATTTGTGCAGTTAAACTGCATGTTGTGGTAGGAGCAACCAATTTGGTCACTTGTACTGAGGTAGCTCTATGAACGCCATGAAGCTTCAACAACATAATTTAAAGTACACACAGCATGTGCTGCTTTCAGTGTGCCATCATTACTGATCACGCATGAGCCATCCACAAAAATCACATTATCAGGATCAATCAGGTGTTCCTCCTTAATGTCTGGTTGGGGCTTGGTGCATACATTCGTGAAATGTAGGCAGTCATGTTCAGTTTCATCACAATCAGCATCATTTGCAGGTAACAGCATTGAAGGATTCAATACTACACATCTTTTCAATGTTTTATTTTCCAAAGAAAGCAGATTCTGCTCGTAGCTTGTCAATCTTTTGTGGGTAATGTACTGCATTTCCGATCTGGTTATTAATAGCTCTACAGAGTGTGGAGCTATAGCAGATAATGAGTATCCCATCACTTTGTTCTCACCCTTTTCCAAACTAGTACTTACTGGGGCCACTGCTTTGAGGCAACCCGGAAGACCTGCTGCTACAGGATAAAGAGTAATAGAAAAGTAAGCAATTGGTTTCTGGTTTTCACCATGTGTTTGTGTCAATTTTGAGAAAGCGCACCCCTCTCTCTCACATCAAAATAGTGTAAATTATTTTGAATAATCAAGCATTCCTAGTGCTGGTGTAAGGCACAATTTTTTCTTTCAATGCTTTGTACATTTGTTGTCCCATGAAATCAGATCAAACACGACTCTGTGTGTCATCATCAGTAGAGGTTTTGCCATTATGGAAATATTTGGTATTCACTGCCTACAGTAACCAAACATTCCCAAAAACATCCTGACTTCCCTTTGAGTTCATTGTGGGTTCATCTGCAAGATCGCTTTCACTCTCTCTGGGGAAACCTTCCAAGGTCCCTTCACAATGATGTGTCCCAGATATTGAACTTCTTTTAGACAGTACTGCAATTTCCTTGGAGACACTTTGTGTCCTTTTTCAGCCAGGTGATTGAATAGAGCAATGGCGTCTTGTTTACAGGCTTCTTGTGTCTCTGATGCCACAGCAAGTCATCTATGTATTGACCATGGGTAGATGTGTATGGCATTTGTAAGGTCTCTTAATTTCTTTTCAGCATCTGATTTCAGATGGAAGGACTCTCTGTATACCCTTGTGGGACACGACACCATGCTAATGTATTCTGCTGGAACACTAACAAGAACCAGAACTGACTCTCTTCGTGTAAGGTGACAGAAAGGAAAGTCTGGTTGAGATCAATGATATCAAATCCTTCTGCAGTACAGGGAATTTGGAAGAATATGGTGGCTGGATTTGGTACCACAGGACAGCAAGGGACCACCATTTCATAAACTTTTCTTAAATCCTGCACTACCCTGAATTTTCTGTTGGGCTTCTTTAAGCCCATAATTGGAGAGCTACATGGACTTCTAAACAATTCCCCCAATGTTCCTTATTTGCAATATATCATCAATTACTGGTGTTATGTGCAATATCACAGGGGTCAAATGATAACATGGGGTTCTGGGATAGATCAAATTTGCTTTTATTTGGACTGATTGTACACATTTAATAAGTCTTATGTGGTTTCCTGTAAAGTCCCAAACCTCTGCTGCAGCCTCTCCGTGTGCAGCAGGATGTGTTTGGCTCATCCCCTTAATCTTGTGTGCCAGTTCATTAGGATTTACAACATCCATGTTGTGAAGGTGGGGGCCAGTGTATGTCCCACATGTTCTGTCAACTGTCCTGTGAGTCTGTTCGTATGGTTGCATTACCCTTTGTGTCAGTATGTCATGTCACTGTCACGTCGCAGTTCATTAGGATTTACAACATCCATGTTGTGAAGGTGGGGGCCAGTGTATGTCCCACATGTTCTCTCAACTGTCCTGTGAGTCTGTTCGTATGGTTGCATTACCCTTTGTGTCAGTATGTCATGTCACTGTCGCGTCGCTTCCTCAGGGCCGGTGGACAATACTGCAGTGCAAGCCTCTTGGTAAGTGGACGAGAAATTACATTTCCCATGAAGCCAAGAACGTGACGCTGATGACGTCACGTCGTTGCACGGAAGCAAATGTAAACACTTCTGTGGCACCAGTCGGGTGCTGTTAATTCCAGGATTCTCTTGTGGCGTTCTGCATATCCTGGTCACGGTAGGGGTGCTTTTGCACCATCGCTCATCGTTACTCTCTGTTGAATTCCGGCCCAGCAGCTTGTTCTGTTGGGCATTCCAAAGCCCAGTTGTACGAGCCGATGACTAGCTCTTGCGGGGATTCCTTGTGTTTCCTTAATTCCCACCCTCGTTGGACGGGCTTCTTAAGGCTCTAGCGGGGGCTGGGTAATTTCCCTTCTTGACCCTCACTGATTCCCTGGGGGAACTACGGATTGACCGCTTTGTGTGAAACGCGCAGCAGCGCATTTGAATTACTGTTTATTAGACTTTATGTATACACTGTGAATTTCAGGATTAACACAAGGCTTTACTTGCGTTGAAGCAGCCTGCAGAGCGTTATACCCCCTTCATATTGC
The DNA here is from genome assembly GCF_964263255.1 of Lissotriton vulgaris. Lineage (NCBI taxonomy): Eukaryota > Metazoa > Chordata > Amphibia > Caudata > Salamandridae > Lissotriton > Lissotriton vulgaris. The sequence continues at coordinate 935,794,416 of NC_141698.1, read as the reverse complement.
TGCAATACTCTGCTAGCTTTTATGTTTCTTCTATGATCCCTGTACTAGTTGCACATTGCTTGGAACAGGATTAAAACATTAGCCATTTCTTTTGCAACTCGTACTACATTATCTTTGGTGTGTTATGTTGTTTAATCACCTTTCCATGTTCTATGAATTCATGTGGATTGTTCATCTCTGTTTCCATAGCAGGGGCTTGTAGAGCTCGTCCGGAAGAAAGCTCCAATTTCTCTGTTACGAGGCTCTTATAACTTTTTTGGGTATGTTGCTAACAGCTGGATAAATACATGGAAACGTATAGAACAGCCTTCTTTCTAAGTGTGTAGTAATGTCCTTGTTCTATCCTTAGATCCAGCAGCACTTTCATTACTGTGATCTGAACTAGGATACAGTGGCTGTTGTTTTCCTTTACATGTATTACTGTTACAGTATAGGTCCTGAGGTATTCTGTGATTCAGTGACAAAAAGTGTTGAATACTTATGCTTGTTTACCTTTGTTTCAGATCTCCCTCCCTGCGGTTCCCTTCCTTTCCTTCCCTCGCCTTATCACCCTTTTGAGTCTGTTATTTCCACTCAGACCAAGGGGCTATCGGGAGATGGACCCCTTTGAGCATCGCATGTTTCCGAGGATTCAAGGCCCTGACAGTCACAGGCAGTCATGTGCACATTGGATCACCAGCAGTACAGGTAGACTTATTACATGACTGTTAATTTACGCAGAGCAATGGCACTGGCCCTGGACATTGGCTCATTCAGCATGGCCTCAACACATACTTGATCCGTTTGTGTAGTAAATGTGTTCACCACATTACAATGTCCCTCATCTCTGTCACCGTTGATCTCTTGCCACTTTGAATGCGTTATCTATGGCATAATTATCAAAGATTGTGCATATGAGTGTATGTGTACTTTGGCAACATGCATGCAGTTCTTAATGGCTAATGATCCCTATTGTGCATGATGTACTTGATTGTGTATGTATTTGTGCAGGTTTCTACCCACAACGGGCAGGCAACACCTGCTGACGCTGTGTGTCCTGGGCGCAGCTTGGCCTTTTGGAGCCAGATCCTGTGCCTGTCATTTTTGGTGATTGTTCATCCATTTTCTTTGAGTGACCCATGAGGAACCAGACACTCCTTCTTTTCCATACACCTGTTACACTGTGCCTTTCTAACCTCCTTGTCTTTGTGTGCTAGTTTTTGCCTAGTTTCTCACCCCTTCCGCCATCAGGTGTTCACGCATTCCTGCTTCTGCCTCCCCTGCGGCACCACCCCACCGAGTGCCCTGATTCTGCAACCCACACGCCTCCCAGATGTTCCTCCCTCCCTCCACCCATTCTTAATGCAGGCAGCAGCTTGTCTGTGCCACTGTTGCGCCAACGCCGTGCCAAAGGCAGGACGGTCAGCGCCCGTCAGCGCCTGTCAGCGCCTGCAACCATGCATACTGCAAGACCCTCTGGTCCTTGCTTGACCCACATAACACAACAGACTCATGCTCCAGCCACCTTCCAAGCAATGAACACTGGACAATCAACCACCTGCTATCAGCCAACACCTAAGCGCACACACGACAGCTTTGCATGCTGGGTGTGCAACTCCAACTGCCTACACCGTGCTGCCCCGCCTACCAGACCATGTCAGAACAACCAGGTCATGTGCCTCCTACTCCACACCCGCTCCGTCCACCAGCACGCCAGTGGACTCTGTTACCTCCTCAACACAACAGCCCCACACATCGCCTTCATTACAGTAACCTGTTTGAACGCATCCTCAGCACACAACTTCAACATTGTCATCACATACGGATACAAGATTACCCGCAGGGACCGCACCAACAATCCATGAGGATGAATTTCAATTCATTCACAAGTACACCCTCATAGTCACAAACAACACCAAGGACACACTCAGCATTGTCAAGCATCTGCACTTCAGGTTTCACACCAATCCCCTGACCAGCCTCAGGCTTACACTCATCTACAGATCTCCAGGCCTACATCCACAATTCCGCTAAGCCATCAACAACTACATCAGCACACACGCCCTCACCTCTACAGACTACATGTGGCTGGGGGACAGCAACTTCTGGCTGGCGGGCAACCACACCACCATCTTTCATTTGTACATCAACATTTGCATCCACTTCTCCGACAAGCAACACACTGCCCCACACCAAGCTACAGATCCCCCAAAGATGCTTGATCTAAGTCACCACAGACGAGCTGTGTGGCACCCTCGGCCAGGTTACTCCAACCAACACCACCGCAACACCCTGCAACCTCACATACTGGATCAGCGACTGATCCAACAATCTTGCCACATTGGCGGACTTTCCTGTGAAGCACAACAACAGTTAAGCCACCTGGGACAAGGCAGACCTACTGGACTCATACAGATGTAGCCGTACTCCTGTGCAAACCTTGCGACACAAACAACCATCAGTTACCTTTCAGCCCTGGAAACCACCACACACAGACATCACCATATCATCAGCACGGACAAGAGGACATCCTGCAGATAGGGCCTAGGCACCAACACACACGACATCAGGGAGCTAATTGGCATCGTGAGTGAACTATCTACCCCCAGCTCTCCATCCAAAAGACATCCCACCCTTGCAAGGCCAAGCAAATCCCTTGCAACATTTTACCACTGCAAGCTCGTGGACATACACGACAGCCTCAGCACACAGAGGCAAACAGCCCTATTATCTGCGGGACATACCCCCCCTCAGGTTCTGGACTCCCGTCAGCAGCAAAGACACCACCGGGCTCATGTACACCATCCACTCCGGCTCTCCATCAGGACCCTTCCCACACAGCATCTCAAGCACAGCATACCCCATCCGTGAAGCCCACCTCCGACACGTCATGAATGTCTCCTTTGAGTACGCCACATTCCATGTGAGCTGGAGTCATGTAGAGACCCAGGCCCTTCTTAAACATCGGAAGGCAGTACCACAGGATCTCCTGGAACATCACCCTGCTTCCCTACCAGGCAAGTGTCATCAAGAAGACAGTCAATGAACATCTGACCCACTTCCTCCAAGAAAACACCTCTGCCCCAGTGGAATTCCTCCAGGGAGGTAGAATCATCCCCCTCCAAGGAGAGAATCAGCTGCGTGTCATCAGCATAGTTGACGATTTTGATCTAAAAATGTTTGATGACAGCTATTAAGGGCTTCATATAGATGTTAAAAAGAATTGGGCTAACTGCCGAGCCCTGTGGAACGCCATGCAAGATGGTAGAGAAGGCAGATTGAAAGGGAGGAAGGGACACAGCTTGTTCCCTACCATGAAGGAAGGACTCAAACCACCCAAGGGCACTCCCCACCACTCCTACATCACTCAGCCTGACCCATGTACTCTATGCCTTCATGATACTCTTCCAAACCTGTCTGTCTGAGCAGTATTGCACCCCCCCCCTCAGCAGCTTGATACCATCACGGGTGAGAATTGTGCTACATGTATGAATTTGAAGATACATTGTGACCTATGTGTGTCCTCGAACAGACTCAGATCGCAGTGTATGGATGGCTTGAGCTTGTTCCACAGTCAGACATACTTTGACATATCGCCACACGTATGTTGTTGACTCATGCTAAATGACTGTAACATCAATTTACATTTTGATTGTTTTCTTTATTTCTCTGTCAGGTGAGTGATTCGTGAGTAGGTGATAGGTGCTGTACAATAATCCAGTGAATCCAAAGTTCACAGAGGGAGGTGTGATGCTTTGCATTTGGAGTCACCAGAGTCCAGACCACAGTGCTTGGCATCATTGTTCAGACTGCAACCAGCAAGTCCATGTGGCAGAGTATGACAGTCAATGAGGGGAGGCTGTTGCACACAAAGTCCAGGTGCCAGACCAGGTGACCTGGGAGATGTGCATGACCCGCTGCCTCTCATGGTTTTTTCCGCGGACGACCCGCCTTCCTTGGTGGACCCTCATATACAGGCCTTGACGATGCATGGGATGCTCCGTTGGACGATTCCTCCTCCTCCTCCCTCCCTGTGCCTGGTGGCGGTCTTCCCCTAGAAGTGTGTTGTCTGGTGACAATGTTGTTGTCTGCGATCCGACGAAGTGAATTGCTCATGTCCCTTTGCACCGCCAGGAGCTCAGCCAGTCTTGCCTCCATCCGTCCTTGGTGTTGTTGTTGACTGGCGTGTTGCTCGGCCTGCAGGTTTTTGATGTTTGTGAGGGTCACCACTACCTGGCTGGTCTCCCTGGTGTCCCGCCGGTATGCCTCCAGGATGTTGCATAGTTCTGACATACCGGGCCCTGCAGCTGGATGGTCAGGCTCTTGCCTCCGCCTGCCGCCACTCCCACCACCCCTGCCCACACAAGCCTGGCCTGCCGTTGTGGGCACATCAGGACGACAGGACCCCTGAGGGATGGCAGTGGTGGTGTTGTCTGCCACCTCCTGGTTGCCCGGCGGACCTTGTCTCTCATCATTAGACTGGCTCAGTTGTTCACTGCGGGCAGGGCTCTTAGATGTCTGCTGGGATGTGGCAGTAATGGTGGTGGTGGTTTACACAGATGTTCCGGATCCAGGTGCTGCAGGGGTTTGGACAGCAGAGGGGCCAGGGTGGTTGTGGTCATCTGTGGAGTGCTGAGAGGCGTCGCTGACGGTGGGATCAGGGTCCTGTGGAGCCTGGGACTGTAGATCATCTCCCCCATCGTTGGGGGTAGATTCTTCACGTTGCCCTGTGGGTGTGAGAGACAGACAATGTTAATGCCATTTTAATGCAACATCCATGTTGAAGGACTGGGTTATTTAAGACCCAGCGGTGCCAGGGGACAACACCTGAAACCTTCGTGGGTAACCTGTTCCGGCGTACAAATGACAGAGACACGGGACACTTCCTTCGGCGTCAAAGATTCGAGGTTTATTTACTGCAGGCAACACAGAAGTCACGTGAAGTACACAGCGGGTATGTTCGCGGGATCTGCTTCAATTTGCTACTGTGGATCGCTCCTTTTTATACACATTTCTCTCATAGGTTAACATGGTACACAAAGGTTTACAACTTGGTTCCCATAATTATCCCCGAGAGGGGTCGCTTTGATGCTTTCAAGGTCCGGAACATAAGTACAGAAACATTTGGTGGTTCCCAACTGTAAAAACCCATCTTCCCACCATTAGTACATTCCAATCAGCAGTAAACAGATCGAAAAAGGAACAAGGACAGGTGCAGAGGAAGGCCGAAACAGTGGGGAGATCGAAAAGGGTGTAAAAGGGGTGGTATCGGGAAACACGAGCTACAGGCATCAAAGGGACGTGCCTAATGAGATGCACGGCTGAGACAATAGTCCGGCACGGCAAGATGAGCCTCGAGAGGGGTCATCTGCCTTACAGTATCATCCCCCTCATCATAAAGACACTTTCAAAGGAAACGTGTCTTCCGCAAGAGTCTTGGGAATCCCAGGGTCGCGAAGCGGACAGCGTCCGTTCGCTGGCTACTTGAGGGCAAGAGACAAAATGGATGCCATATCTAAGATGGAACCCGTGGGTACAGAGGTATAAGCCCACGAAACAGACGAACGGTTTAGGTTAGCACAGCGAAACTGCGCACACCCACTAAACTCTTCATTTGCGGTTCGTAGATACCAGACTCGACCATATTCGTGCGAGTCAAAAACACCACTTACGATCGTCACGGAACCTCAGACGCACCTTTTGCCCTCATGTAGGCAAGCACTAGTCAGAATCATACTCGATATTCATCAGACCGTCTAGATGTTGCTGTAACATAGCACTGTCCAACCGAGCTCCTTTGGTAACAGGTGACTGTCTCATACACGTTGTAGCACAGAGGCCACATAAGGCAGGACCACACTGCACACAAAGGCAACACGTGAACAGGAACACTACAATAACTCCGATGATCATCAGAATCTTCCAACCCCAAGTCGACATCAGGCCCCAAAACCACCCAAGCAGCGTCCAATCCCCTACGTCCACGTGTATGGATTCAGAGATCTTATGCAGCCTTGAGATGGCTTGATAGACAGTCGGAGCGTTATCTGGAATGAAAATGCAGCAGCTCGAATGGATCACCTTACATACTCCACCTCGATCTGCTAAGATCACGTCTAAAACCATACGGTTTTTTAACGTCATAAGCCTTTCCGCCTGAAGTTCTGTGGTGATATTACCAAGGGCACTGGCAGTGATATTAGCTGTCGATTCCACCACTCGAGTCAACTGTCTCAGGTTCCTACTATTAACCATAGGTCCCCAAAACGGGAGGAAACTTTTGAAAAAGTCTCCTGCCTCTTGACCGGCAGTGTCCTCTTCGCTAATCACGCCTCTCACAACTCTAGTCTTGTGATAGTCTGCATCTACAGTGAACGTCGGAGGCAACAGATTTGCGATAAAACATGAGCCCACAAAGTCGGAGGGCAACCATGTATACGCACGATCATAGCAGACAAAATATGTACCCTTGGCAGCCAGAAACACAGGGGACGAGACCATCGGCAGGATATAAGACTCGGAGCAAGCACTCTCTCCAAGACGAGCCTTCGATCTTCGGCCACGACCCATTAGACAGAAATGACCGATGTGGGGTACGACCCATATCGGAGGCGAGCTTCTAAGCTGCTTTTCACTCGTGAGCGCACTATACTCGACCTTACTCAGGACCCTATAGGCTTGTACCTCTTCCTCTGGGATGAGCGACGGCTCATAGATATCTCTATCCAGATCTTCTATCGCTATAGACAAAGGCTTATAATACGAGCCAGGACCAGAGTAGGGAGAACGTGGCTCTCGACTGGGGTAAGAATCTAGTGCACTTCGAAACATTGTTTGGAATGCTCGAGCTGAACCCTGGGAGCTATAAGATAAGACCAGATATGGAATTCCCTTATCCGTGGTATGTGGCATTAACCCACACATCCAACAATTTGTGGTGTTAACCACTAACTGATGCTGATGAAGGAGCTGAATAAAGGAATTATTTCTAAACTCCACACGTCTAGCTTGCTCGTGTTCGGGTAAGATATGGAAAGAATGAGGGGATACAGTGGAAGTAGATTTAGGTTCAGAAGTAGGAGTAGGTGTGGCAGAAAGTAAGAAGTACGACATCATGTAATACACCCCACCCGCCAATAGCAAAGAAACAGTCAAAAACAGTAGGAACACTTGAAACATAAAACATTTGGTACGAATAATTTGTTGCAATTTAAATCTTTGCGCCTGAGCTTCTTCCAAGTCCATCAGCTTCGAAAACGCCATCCCCTACAACCGTCCGCAACGTTTCTTGACGCACTTCGTTCTGTGTAGCAGTAGTCAATCCCTAGGAGTTCCCAGGAACCGACGGTCTTTGGCCTAGCGCCAAGACCTACTAACCAGAAGGAAGTACACGCGCGGCCCTACGGTACACCTGGATGCAAGGTATCTTATTCACAAATGTATGTACAGAAAGTCTCTTAGCTGTGGAAGTAAAAGTACATAGATGGAACGAAACTCAATTTTTACAAAATAATCACAATAATACGGGTATTTTAGACTGATCGTGGCAAAATGGGACAATGCAGTTGTCAAGGGACAGAACGGGAATTTTTATTTGTCTCTGGTGTTGGATCGCAAAAAGTATCGAGTTTTCCCAGGACGTGTCTGTTCGTCAAACAAAGAATCCGATGAGGGAACAGAGTTCTGCCGATCAGTCGATTGTTCTGATCTTGAGTCTTGTGATGGCAAATGTTCAACAATGTCTTTCTGCTGCACTGAGGATTCTCCGACAGGCTGTGCGTCGCTAAAGGGTACAAAAGTCTGTGGTCCTTCGGTTTCAGATGAAGCAATGCCCTTCCTCACCCACGAGTCTGCCGGTAAAGGTATAGGAACCTTCTTGGTATGGGTGGCATGCACCCAATTTTTTCGCCCTTCCAAACGGACGGCAGTTCTCGTGGCAAGGAGGACCTGATAGGGTCCAGTGAAGCGGGGTTCCAAATTCTTTTTGCGGGTAAAGTTGAGGGTAACCACCCAGTCCCCGGGTTGGAGCTGGTGGCCTGGACCCTCCGTCTGCGTCGGCAGTGCTTCGTAAACCTGTTGGTGAATTAACCTCAGTTTAGCAGTCAGATCATGAAGATAATCAATCAACATTGGGTACTCAAGATTAGAAAATACACCCGGTCTGGGAACCCCCCAAACATTCGCAGGACGGCCGAACACTATTTCATAGGGACTGAGCCCTACTCGGGAGTGTACTGTCGCCCTTGTTGACAACAAGGCAAGGGGTAAAGCGTCAGGCCACGAAAGACCAGTCGTAGCCTGAATCTTAGCCAGTTTGAGTTTAAGGGTGCCATTATACCCTTCAACCAAACCTGCTGACTGGGGATGATTGGCGCTATGGAATTTTTGATTAATTCCAAGGCCCTTACACACACTCTTCATCACACTTCCTACAAACTCACTTCCGTTATCAGACCATACAATTCGGGGCATTCCATACCGAGGAAAGTATTCCTTCAGTAGGATTTTCGCAGTAGACAAAGCAGTATTGTCTTTAAAGGGGTAGGCTTCAATCCATCGGGAGAATGCGCAAACCACAACTAAAACGTATTTCAGGTTATTGCATCTCTCCATATGGATGAAGTCTAGCTGGATTACTTCAAAGGGATATGAAGGGGGGGCAAAATGGCCAGGAGGTGTAGGAGTTCCCTTACCAGGATTGTACAACATACATATCATGCAATTCTTCACCAATCTCTCAGCACATTTCGTAATACCGTCATTCTTCCACACAGGAGACAACAACTTACAAATACCTTTCGCACTAATATGTGCTAACCCGTGTGCCATTGTCACAACAGCCAGCACATACGCATCCGGCAACATCCACCTCTTGTGCTCCGACAAATCGACCCAACAACCATTCGCATCCAATTTTCCCGTACTCTCTTTCCACTTCGTCTTTTCAGTCTCAGTGGCCTCATTCTGAATTGTTCTCACACTCTCGATAGTGTCCTCACACATACTAGTCTCTGTAGGCCACCTAACCGAACTCGTCACATACATTCTAGTGCTAAGGTTCCGGGCAGTCTCCTTAGCAGTCTCATCCGCAAATGCATTGCCACGACCAACATCATCCGTCACCTTACGATGAGCACTACATTTAACAATCGCCACCTGCTTAGGTAACGTAAGTGCCTCCAAAAGATCATTCACAAGCTGTCCATGCTGAATCTTCGTACCATGCGACGTCAGAAAAGCTCTCTCTCTCCACAATCGTCCAAAGCTATGAGCGACGCCAAAAGCATATTGGCTGTCGGTAAACACATTCACTCGTTTCCCTTTCGCCAACACACACGCTCGGGTTAGGGCAATCAGCTCTGCAGCCTGGGCAGAGTTCTGATTCAATCTTGCAGCTTCCACGACAGTATTCAACGTTACCACAGCATACGCAGTCATCACATCACCATTCGGCAATTTAAAACATGAACCATCCACATACAAAGTCCCATTGGGATCTTCCAAAGGAGTGTTTTTAAGGTCCACTCGACCTTTTGTTTCCTCCTCAGTCCTTAAGTAACAGTCATGGGCTGCTACTTCATCTGACTCTGCACTAATTGGCAACAAAGTCGCCGGGTTCAGGACATTACAACGTTTTATCTGAATATGGCTTGCCAACAACGTCAGCTCGTACCCTGACAACCTCGCACTAGTCAAGTGCTGAGTTTTCGTACGATTCAAAAGAGTGTCAACTGCATGTGGAACCATCACCGTAAGCATATTATCCATGACCAATCCTGCTGATTGTCGGATGGAGACCGCGGCTGCCGCCGTTGCTCTCAAACAACTCGGCAATGCTCTAGCTACCGGGTCCAAAGTCGAGGAAAAATATGCACATGGACGCTGCTTATCACCAAAAGGTTGCGTTAAAACACTCAACGCACAACCTTCCCTCTCGTGAACGTATAGTGTAAACGGCTTACTATAGTCAGGAGTACCTAACACAGGAGCCGAACACAATGCGTCACGCAATTCAGAAAAACTTTTCTGACATTCATCCGTCCATGGTAAAGGAGTTGAAACGTCCTTGCACGTAAGAGCCACCAATGGTTTCGCTAACAATGAAAAATTCGGAATCCACTGTCTGCAGTATGACGTGATACCTAGAAAGGCACGCACATCTCTTTGGGTTGTTGGCACGGATATTCGCGCAATTGCTGCAATTCTTTCTGGGGTCAACCTTCTTCCCTCCTTTGACAATAAGTGACCTAGGTAGGTTACTTCTTGACAACAATATTGAAGTTTAGAAGGTGACACCTTATGATGTAAGTCACAGAGATGTTGCAGCAACGATATAGTGGCAATTTTGCAAATGTCCTGAGTATCGGCACCCACCAATAAGTCATCAACGTATTGGATTAAAGCCGCACCAGCCGGCAACACAAACGCATCCAGTTGACCCTTCAAGGCTTGACTGTAAATAGATGGACTTTCACAGTAGCCCTGAGGAGCACGTTTAAACCGGAAGCTGCGGCCACCAAGAGAGAAACCGAAAAGGTCTCTGCTTTCTTCGGCAATCGGAATGCTAAAGAAAGCATTCTTCAGATCGATCACCGAGAACCATGATGCAGAAGCTGGAATCAGAGTCAGTAGCGCTGTGATGTCCGGCACAACAGGGAACTGAGGAATCACAATTTTATTTACCTCCCGTAAATCGATAACAAAACGATAAACAGGTGGTTTAGAAGGATCGGTACGTTTCAGGATAGGTAGTACAGGGCTGTTGCACACGTTTCCCCGAGTCTCCTCAATAACATCTTTCTCGATCAAATCATAGATGATCGCCAACAGTGCTCGTTCACCGTCAAGAGAGATACGATACTGGGGAATACGTGGCAATCGCACATTAGATTTCACGTGAACAACATAAGGGGAGATGTCGAGCAGGCCCACGTCATTGGGACCTGTTGCCCACAAAGATGCAGGAAGAGAACTCAATTCCAGTGGAAGCTTATCGAGAGACAAGTACATTGGAGAGATAACTCTCTCACCCAAAGTAAGCTTTACTCCCGCAGGAGAACAATACAAAGTCGCATACAGACGTTTTAGCAAATCCAGGCCCAAGAGATTTTCACCACAACCAGTGGTCAAAATCAGCGGAGCTTCAAGCTCACGTAGCCCAGTTGTAAGTGGCAATGGGCACGAAACCGAATTGCTAACAGGGGCGCCAGAGAATCCAACGGAAACATGTGTTAAGCCAGACAAAGGTGCGCCAGGGAGTTTCGAATGCATGATGGAACTTTTCGCTGCACCAGTGTCCAACAGAAAAGGCTCAACGACGCCCGATGGGGCAACTGCGACGTAAGGCCCTCTCTGATCAACCGGAACTGATACCACTCCCTCTCCTTGTCTACGGCTGTCCTAGTAATTACCGTCGTCAGTTCCCTGATCGACGTAATAATCATCTACGTTGTACTGCGCAGATCGTCCTTGCGATGATCCACGTTGATCAAAACAATTGTTGGAATTTGACGAATTGTCTGAACGATCGTTGGGAGTACCACGACCTCTACCACGTGATGTCTGCTGAGCACCACCACGACCTCCTCTAGACGTGTTACCACTATTACGCTCATTTAGAACAGAACAATTGAATTTTAAGTGACCCTCCTGTCTACAATAGGCACACTGATTGTACCCTAACGATGATCTCTGCAAAGAGGAGTCATTTCGAGATTGCGACCTGTTAGATTGCGGCTGCGATCGATTACGCTGTTGCGAATCATTCTGATTCGAACGTGGAGGATACGCTTGTTGCAACAACACTTTAGTTTTAAGTTCTTTCGTCTTCTTATCAGCACGATCGTTCTCTTCTTTCTCCCTATTCTCATAATATTGAGCCGTAGCCAATATTTGAGCAGATGTAGAGACAGCCCACGCACTCTCAGAATTTTTTAATTGATTGCTCAAGTCGGGCAATAAGTTAGAAACAAATGTATCCACAAACAACCGCTGACCACCCTCAGTACTCATATCCTGACCACTGTGGTCAATGAATGCCTCCTCAAATTTCGTAAAGAAATCGGAGACACTCTCGTCTTTCTTCTGTCTGCAAGCTGACAACTTGTCCCAGTTCACCCTCATAGCTGGCATAAGTGTTTTCATGAGGGTAATAATTCTCTGAGGGAGAGCAGTAATGAGCTGTTCAGGCTTAGCCCCGCCAGTTTGTCGTGCGTCTGCCGCAATAAGAGCAGCCCAATCTCCACCTAATTCGTTTGCATGATTTTCCTGACGAATCTTAGCCCATACCGGTTGCGGTACGACATTGCCAAACAGCATATCAATATCGGCAAGATTCATTATCGTAGCGTCTACAAGCTGCGATAATTCCTTATAATACCCTGCTGGATTTTTGCGAGGGTCGGGCAAAGATTGCTTTACCTGTAACACTTCCGATTGTTTCCATGGGAGATGTATCCATACTCTCTGGAAATGTGGCAGGACAATAGGAATAGCATTAGCATCACCTGGCATCCACACTGGTGGAACTTCACGCATAGGAAACTGACCAGACGAATCTAACTGTCTCTCAACATCCTCAACAAACAATGCTCGAGGTATTGGAGAGGGACGAAGAGATAACAATTGCTCAACAGCGCGTCGAACATTAGTATCCACTATCATTCCGCTCGAGAACTGAAGCTGTAGATTAGTCAAAGCTGTCAATACATCTTCCGATGCATCAGCCGATATTTGGTCACGCAGAACTTTACACATTTCTTCGAAGACATATCTTTGTGTCGGTATATTGAATTGACAGAACGTATCAAGCACAACACGTGGAGGATTTCTAAAAGGGTGCGTCATCCACCCCATCGCCATATTATACAACGCAGCACGTTCCCTATTACCGGGAAGTTGGCTACGTCTTTGAGGACCGTCCGAACCAGCGGACTCAAGAATAGGTCCAAGAGAATTAAAGAAGTTAGCAGCAACAGAAGGAGTACGACGTCGAGTAGTTGGAGAAGTATAAGATAGAGTAGTAACAAGAGAAGGAGTAGAAACAGAAGAAGCAGTAGGAGTAAGTAGAACAGGAGCAGTAGCGGGAGCGGGAGTATGTGAAAGTACAAACGGAGGAGCAGTAGGAACAGCAGCAGGCAAGGGAGCAGGAACAGTCGGAAGAACGGGTACAGGTTGAGGAACAGGTTGGGGAATAGGCACAGGAGCAGGGGGAGGTGGAACCACAGGAACTGCGGTACCCTGTGCATACGGAGGTGGTGACTTCATAAGATAGGACATTAAGGGATCCTCAACTAATTCCTCCTTCTTATCCGACTCCGTTGGCAAAGCGGGATAACATTTATCTATAGTCATACGCTGAAGCCTGTCAAAAACTTCCTTTTCCTTTTCCTCCTTATCACGCTGAAACTGCTCTGCTTTCTTTACAATGGTAGCAACACCATCTCTCTGATTACGTTTTGTCTGTCTGATCTCTTTCTGTCGGGCTTCTTTACGCCACAACCGAAAGGCATCAAACATGGCCGGCCTTGACTTTTTCTTGAACAATTTAGCCTCGAGGTTATCTAAAATGGGGGTCTCGAAACTACCATGAGGTGGCCAACTAAGGACACCGTCTTTTTTGGTATAACGAATCCAATATTCATTAAAGGTAATCGGACCTAACCCATGCTTACTGTATAATTCATAAGTTGGAGTTCCAACCGGAGGTATCGGACACGAGTCCTCTAGTCGGGAATCCGCACCACAACGTCTGAAACAACTGAACAAAGTACTACGACCATGCATCTCGCACACTAGCCGAGTTTCACAAACTTCAAGGGTTACGGGATTTACCAAGTCCCAGCAAAGAGCGAAAACCCTCGGTTTTTGGCGACTGCAGACGTCAAATAACACAACAAAGAACCAAGTACTAAGAACCACAAATGCAATGGAACCATGCAACAACTAAGAACCACAACTAAGGACTCTGGGAGCGACCCACAAATACTTAACTCAAAGATCGATGGCGTCACCAGGAAGGCCCGTCAATCGTCTCGCTGTACCAAGGTCTACGCCAGGCGCCAAAACAGGTCTACAGTCAGGGCAGCAGTCCGTCGCAGCCGTCAGGAGGCGGGAATCTTCGCGGGAAAAGTCGTCGGGCCACTTATTTCGACAACAGGATCGATGAAGCGGGGTGCACCTTCCCTCGGAGATTTCACACGAAGTTCCTCACGATCGTCGGGCTTGGACCGGTACCACTGATGCAGCCCCACGTTGGGCGCCAACTGAAGGACTGGGTTATTTAAGACCCAGCGGTGCCAGGGGACAACACCTGAAACCTTCGTGGGTAACCTGTTCCGGCGTACAAATGACAGAGACACGGGACACTTCCTTTGGCGTCAAAGATTCGAGGTTTATTTACTGCAGGGAACACAGAAGTCACGTGAAGTACACAGCGGGTATGTTCGCGGGATCTGCTTCAATTTGCTACTGTGGATCGCTCCTTTTTATACACATTTCTCTCATAGGTTAACATGGTACACAAAGGTTTACAACTTGGTTCCCATAATTATCCCCGAGAGGGGTCGCTTTGATGCTTTCAAGGTCCGGAACATAAGTACAGAAACATTCGGTGGTTCCCAACTGTAAAAACCCATCTTCCCACCATTAGTACATTCCAATCAGCAGTAAACAGATCGAAAAAGGAACAAGGACAGGTGCAGAGGAAGGCAGAAACAGTGGGGAGATCGAAAAGGGTGTAAAAGGGGTGGTATCGGGAAACACAAGCTACAGGCATCAAAGTGACGTGCCTAATGAGATGCACGGCTGAGACAATAGTCCGGCACGGCAAGATGAGCCTCGAGAGGGGTCATCTGCCTTACAGTATCATCCCCCTCATCATAAAGACACTTTCAAAGGAAACGTGTCTTCCGCAAGAGTCTTGGGAATCCCAGGGTCGCGAAGCGGACAGCGTCCGTTCGCTGGCTACTTGAGGGCAAGAGACAAAATGGATGCCATATCTAAGATGGAACTCGTGGGTACAGATGTATAAGCCCACGAAACAGACGAACGGTTTAGGTTAGCACAGCGAAACTGCGCACACCCACTAAACTCGTCATTTGTGGTTCGTAGATACCAGACTCGACCATATTCGTGCGAGTCGAAAACACCACTTACGATCGTCACGGAACCTCAATGTTTCATACACATTGTAGTTGGCACTGTTCCACCAGGTAGTTGTCTGTGCTTTGCATTGTCCTCAATGTTCACTTGTGGATGGGTATCTTGTGGGGTCAGATTGATATGTGCTCCTTAGTCATTGACATGTGGGGGCATATTTACAATAACTGGCGCATCCCTGCATATCGGCAGGGATGCGCAAGTTATTGTGCGCCACAGCTCCGCCAGCACGGATGTGCTACATTTACAATGCGGCACACCATGGGGAAAAAACGGCACAGATGCCTCACGCATCTGTGCCGTAAAATTGGTGCATTGCTGGAGTTGCGTCGCCAGCGCAACGCAGCTCCAGCAATGCTCTGGGGGGCCCTATTTGCACAATGCTGCGTCAATCCTTACGCCTGCTTCAAGCAGGCCAAGGATTTTGACGTCATCAGTGATGTCATTTGAGATGTCATCAGTGATGTCACTGACCGTGTCATGAATGATCTAATATGTGACATCATCAGCAGTGGATTGCGGGTGCGCGAAATATAGTTAGTAAAACTAACTATATAGGAGCAATTTCAATGGTTTTGTATGAGTGAAATGTCCAGCTAACTATAGCACCCCTAAAACTTATAGTTTTTTTAGTGAATTTCAAAGGTTTTTTAAAAGCTAATTCCTAACTATATAAGGCCTGAAACCTATGGTTTTTTCAGTGAATATATATATATATATATATACAGAGAGAGAGAAATATAAATAAAATATACATATATATATATATATATATATATATATATATATATATATATATATAAATATATATATATATATATATATATATATATATATATATATATATATATATATTACCTACTGGCGGTCGCCAGTAGGTAGTTATAGTTAGGATAATTTTCAATGTTAAATCTCAACATTCTATTTTGAATAACTTTGGCGCCGGTTGTCGAATCTGCCTGAAATTTTCAGGAAAATGGTCTCATGGCGGTCCGGTCGTTCCCAGAAAGTTTGGGGGGGATTCGTCAAGCGGGGGCCGAGATAAAAGGGGGGTCCCAAAACGCGTTTTCCCCATGTTAATTTCCATAGGGCGGTTGATTTCACTTTTAGCCCGAACGGCTGAATGGATTTCCACCAAACTTGGCAAAATTGTAGGGACTGGTAGCCCGATGTGCCTTTGCTATGTCTCAAGATATGTGCTCCAGTGGATTTTGAGTAATTTAGGTTCAAAAAAATATATATATCTATAGGCGCTCTCCCGTGCGCGCACCCGTGAGCGCTCCCGGCGCGACACGCGACTTGCGCGCAGAAAGCTGATTGGCTCTCAGTTGTCTGTAAACATTCTAAACAGTCCGGAGCGGCCGCCATCTTGTCTATCGGTAAAATCTAGTCATAAGAGGTGGCAAAAACAAAGGGTGGAATTGACCATAAGGGGGCAGGGTAGACCCCCCCTGACCCCCTAGGTTTGATATGGGGGCCATTAAAGGGCACCGCGGGGCCTCAAAAATTTTTTATTTTTTTTCGATTTTCGCGGGGGGAGCGCCTGGTGCGCGCACTTTTAAGCATACTCGTACGCGTACTTTGGTGAAAAAGATCTTTTAAGCACTCCCTGAGAAATGCCCTAATTTTAATGCCCTGCAGGACCCTATTTTAGTCCCTACATCAAACCTAGGGGGTCAGAGGGGGTCTACTCTTCCCCCTTATGGTCATTTGCCCCTTTTTTCAAACCCCTTCTGTCGATTTTACCGAGACACAAGATGGCGGCCGCTATGCACTGTTTAGAATGTTTACAGACAACTGAGATCCAATCAGCTTCCTGCGCGCAAGTCGCGTGTCGCGCCAGGAGCGCACTCCCGTGCGCGCACGGGAGCGCGGCTATAGATATATATATTTTTTTGAACCTTAATTACTTAAAATCCACTGGAGCACATATCTTGAGACATAGCAAAGGCACATCGGGCTACCAGTCCCTACAATTTTGCCAAGTTTGGTGGAAATCCATTCAGCCGTTCGGGCTAAAAGTGAAATCGACCGCCCTATGGAAATTAACATGGGGAAAACGCGTTTTGGGACCCCCCTTTTATCTCGGCCCCCGCTTGACGAATCCCCCCCAAACTTTCAGGGAAGGACCGGACCGCCATGAGACCATTTTCCTGAAAATTTCAGGCAGATTCGTCAACCGGCGCCAAAGTTATTCAAAATACATGCGCACTATGGGATTAACTGAGATTACTGAAGAACAGATACTGTAGTTGAATAAGTGAGTGATGGCATATACTGTCCTAACATTTTCATGATGTATAATGCTGAGTTAAATGTTGCATTGTATTTCACTGAATAACCGGAATTTAGGAAACAACAGGGGATGCAGGTGAGTTAGGAGGGAGGCAGGAAAGTGGATCAGTTGACCTTTTTTTATAATGTTTGGCATTCATTTAAAAAACCTATGAAATTCACTGAAAAAACCATAGGTTTCACACCAGTTATAGTTAGGAATTAGCATTTAAAAAACCTATGAAATTCACTGAAAAAACCATAGGTTTCACACCAGTTATAGTTAGGAATTAGCTTTTAAAAAACCTTTGAAATTCACTGAAAAAACCATAGGTTTCACACCAGTTATAGTTAGGAATTAGCTTTTAAAAAACCTATTAAATTCACTGAAAAAACCATAGGTTTCACACCAGTTATAGTTAGCTGGAAATTTTACTGATATAAAACCATTGAAATTCCCACGTTATAGTTAGTCGGACTCACTATAACTTGCGCGTGCAATGCACTGCTGATGACATCACATATTACATCACTCATGACATGGTCAGTGACATCAGTCATGACATCACTGATGACACCATCCTTGTGACACAGTGACAGACCTCCTTTCGCTATAATGTAACCCTTGAAACACATATTCAAAAATAGAAACTAATATTTTCCAAAAAGTGGATATACCCATACCAGTTACAACAAGCAATTCAGTAATTCCACCATCTATATGCACATCCAG
This sequence comes from Lissotriton vulgaris, assembly GCF_964263255.1. Classification (NCBI taxonomy): domain Eukaryota; kingdom Metazoa; phylum Chordata; class Amphibia; order Caudata; family Salamandridae; genus Lissotriton; species Lissotriton vulgaris. The sequence goes on along the minus strand of NC_141698.1, from coordinate 935,776,271 downwards.
TCATTCACCAACAGTTCTATATAGTCACTCATACATATACTCACTTATCATATGAAGTGATACACCTATACATCCTGTTACACACCGACAGTCATCCAAAAGTTACTCACACACATACTCACACGTGCAAATAAACTATTGAACATCCATTTATTTGAATATAGAGTTATACACACACTTCCACCTTACTTGTATTGAAAATTACACATATTTATTCTCTTAAACAATCACTTATAGAAACACATACTTATTTAAACAGGAACTCTTACAATCTCTTACTCTCACATATACTCACTTATATACATCAATATTCACATATACTAGATTAAAACATATGTAGTTACTGATAAAGACACTAGTGAGACAGTCATTCACTCACTAACAAACACATATACACACTCATCCATCCATACAGTCCTGCACATATGCTGTCTTCAAAACACATACAAACAGCGAGTCAGTCACTCATGCATCTATGTGCTAAGTAATACCCCCACCAAACCATATAGACACTCATACTGATACTAAGAGAAACATCTAATAACCCATATACATACGCATGTAGCTACTTACCAACACATGTAGCCACTTATACACAAAGTGAAACACTAATAAATGAATTTAAATATTTAAACATAACTCACTAATATTTATTTTTCAGAAAGACACACATTCACTGGATGGTGTCATAAGTGATGTCACTGACCATGTCATGAGTGATGTAATATGTGATGTCATCAGCAGTGCATTGCACGCGCAAGTTATAGTGAGTCCGACTAACTATAACGTGGGAATATATATATGTGTATATTTTATTTATATTTCTCTCTCTCTCTCTCTATATATATATATATATATATATATATATATATATATATATATATATAAGGGTTCACATTGCCAGAAGCTTTAGGATGCACTCTCCATTTGTTCAAATAAGGCTGCAGCGTTCTCCGCCAACCACAGGTAAAGTATGATGCCTGACGCGTTTCGAACAAAGTAGTTCTTCCTCATAGGCAGATTAGACTTTTTTAAATCAGGAGGCAAAGACCGCTGCTTGACATATAACCCATCACTTTAATGGCCCCCAGGTGGAGCCTTGTAGAACTTTTGCTTCACATGTTGGGGCCAGCAGTCCGTGCATATAAACCTTTACCTGTGGTTGGCGGAGAACGCTGCAGCCTTATTTGAACAAATGGAGAGTGCATCCTAAAGCTTCTGGCAATGTGAACCCTTATGTATTACGCGGTAGCCAAAACCGCGGGGATTGCACCAACCGCCGATAATGCGGCCGACGGCCCTTGATGTTGGGGCTGTTTTGGATCCATTTTGTTGGCGCTAGATGATTTGCAGCGTCATCTGCCTTGCACGGATGGCCCACTAATGGCATTATTGTAATTATGTACATTTTGATTGACTTTTTAGAAGCTGATGATCTTCAAGGTTTATATGCACGGACTGCTGATCCCAACATGCAAAGCAAAAGTTATACAAGGCTCCACCTGGAGGCCATTAAAGTGATGGGTTATATGTCAAGCAGCGGTCTTTGCCTCTTGATTTAAAAAAGTCTAATCTGCCTATGAGGAAGAACTACTTTGTTTGAAACGCATCAGGCATCATACTTTACCTGTGGTTGGCGGAGAACGCTGCAGCCTTATTTGAACAAATGGAGAGTGCATCCTAAAGCTTCTGGCAATGTGAACCCTTATGTATTACGCGGTAGCCAAAACCGCGGGGATTGAACCAACCGCCGATAATGCGGCCGACGGCCCTTGATGTTGGGGCTGTTTTGGATCCATTTTGTTGGCGCTAGATGATTTGCAGCGTCATATGCCTTGCACGGATGGCCCACTAATGGCATTATTGTAATTATGTACATTTTGATTGACTTTTTAGAAGCTGATGATCTTCAAGGTTTATATGCACGGACTGCTGATCCCAACATGCAAAGCAAAAGTTCTACAAGGCTCCACCTGGGGGCCATTAAAGTGATGGGTTATATGTCAAGCAGCGGTCTTTGCCTCCTGATTTAAAAAAGTCTAATCTGCCTATGAGGAAGAACTACTTTGTTTGAAACGCGTCAGGCATCATACTTTACCTGTGGTTGGCGGAGAACGCTGCAGCCTTATTTGAACAAATGGAGAGTGCATCCTAAAGCTTCTGGCAATGTGAACCCTTATGTATTACGCGGTAGCCAAAACCGCGGGGATTGAACCAACCGCCGATAATGCGGCCGACGGCCCTTGATGTTGGGGCTGTTTTGGATCCATTTTGTTGGCGCTAGATGATTTGCAGCGTCATCTGCCTTGCACGGATGGCCCACTAATGGCATTATTGTAATTATGTACATTTTGATTGACTTTTTAGAAGCTGATGATCTTCAAGGTTTATATGCACGGACTGCTGATCCCAACATGCAAAGCAAAAGTTCTACAAGGCTCCACCTGGGGGCCATTAAAGTGATGGGTTATATGTCAAGCAGCGGTCTTTGCCTCCTGATTTAAAAAAGTCTAATCTGCCTATGAGGAAGAACTACTTTGTTCGAAACGCGTCAGGCATCATACTTTACCTGTGGTTGGCGGAGAACGCTGCAGCCTTATTTGAACAAATGGAGAGTGCATCCTAAAGCTTCTGGTAATGTGAACCCTTATGTATTACGCAATAGCCAAAACCGCGGGGATTGCACCAACCGCCGATAATGCGGCAGACGGCCCTTGATGTTGGGGCTGTTTTGGATCCATTTTGTTGGCGCTAGATGATTTGCAGCGTCATCTGCCTTGCACGGATGGCCCACTAATGGCATTATTGTAATTATGTACATTTTGATTGACTTTTTAGAAGCTGATGATCTTCAAGGTTTATATGCACGGACTGCTGATCCCAACATGCAAAGCAAAAGTTCTACAAGGCTCCACCTGGGGGCCATTAAAGTGATGGGTTATATGTCAAGTAGCGGTCTTTGCCTCCTGATTTAAAAAAGTCTAATCTGCCTATGAGGAAGAACTAATTTGTTCGAAACGCGTCAGGCATCATACTTTACCTGTGGTTGGCGGAGAACGCTGCAGCCTTATTTGAACAAATGGAGAGTGCATCCTAAAGCTTCTGGCAATGTGAACCCTTATGTATTACGCGGTAGCCAAAACCGCGGGGATTGCACCAACCGCCGATAATGCGGCCGACGGCCCTTGATGTTGGGGCTGTTTTGGATCCATTTTGTTGGCGCTAGATGATTTGCAGCGTCATCTGCCTTGCACGGATAGCCCACTAATGGCATTATTGTAATTATGTACATTTTGATTGACTTTTTAGAAGCTGATGATCTTCAAGGTTTATATGCACAGACTGCTGATCCCAACATGCAAAGCAAAAGTTCTACAAGGCTCCACCTGGGGGCCATTAAAGTGATGGGTTATATGTCAAGCAGCGGTCTTTGCCTCCTGATTTAAAAAAGTCTAATCTGCCTTTGAGGAAGAACTACTTTGTTCGAAACGCGTCAGGCATCATACTTTACCTGTGGTTGGCGGAGAACGCTGCAGCCTTATTTGAACAAATGGAGAGTGCATCCTAAAGCTTCTGGCAATGTGAACCCTTATGTATTACGCGGTAGCCAAAACCGCGGGGATTGAACCAACCGCCGATAATGCGGCCGACGGCCCTTGATGTTGGGGCTGTTTTGGATCCATTTTGTTGGCGCTAGATGATTTGCAGCGTCATCTGCCTTGCACGGATGGCCCACTAATGGCATTATTGTAATTATGTACATTTTGATTGACTTTTTAGAAGCTGATGATCTTCAAGGTTTATATGCACGGACTGCTGATCCCAACATGCAAAGCAAAAGTTCTACAAGGCTCCACCTGGGGGCCATTAAAGTGATGGGTTATATGTCAAGCAGCGGTCTTTGCCTCCTGATTTAAAAAAGTCTACTCTGCCTATGAGGAAGAACTACTTTGTTCGAAACGCGTCAGGCATCATACTTTACCTCTGGTTGGCGGAGAACGCTGCAGCCTTATTTGAACAAATGGAGAGTGCATCCTAAAGCTTCTGGCAATGTGAACCCTTATGTATTACGCGGTAGCCAAAATCGCGGGGATTGCACCAACCGCCGATAATGCGGCCGACGGCCCTTGATGTTGGGGCTGTTTTGGATCCATTTTGTTGGTGCTAGATGATTTGCAGCGTCATCTGCCTTGCACGGATGGCCCACTAATGGCATTATTGTAATTATGTACATTTTGATTGACTTTTTAGAAGCTGATGATCTTCAAGGTTTATATGCACGGACTGCTGATCCCAACATGCAAAGCAAAAGTTCTACAAGGCTCCACCTGGGGGCCATTAAAGTGATGGGATATATGTCAAGCAGCAGTCTTTGCCTCCTGATTTAAAAAAGTCTAATCTGCCTATGAGGAAGAACTACTTTGTTCGAAACGCGTCAGGCATCATACTTTACCTGTGGTTGGCGGAGAACGCTGCAGCCTTATTTGAACAAATGGAGAGTGCATCCTAAAGCTTCTGGCAATGTGAACCCTTATATATATATATATATATATATATATATATATATATATATATATATATATATATATATATATATATATATATATATATATATATATATATATAGCGTCAAACTCCCAAACAGCAATCAAGCATGAACGGAGAAACGGACTCTTCACTAGTTTCAAGTTGCACGTATTTTATTTCTTTTTTCTTTTTTAAAGTGAACTGCATGTGCTGAAGGACAAGACGCGTTTTGGCGAACTCAGTCGCCTTGCTCACTTAACGTCATTGCTGTGAATCCCAACCTTATTTAAAAAACACCACTGAACCAATCATGTGCCGCGGTGTCACCGAAAAGGTAGACATGGTGAAAGGACTTTCCAATTACCAAATTCATTCTACCTGCGGCACTGGCGTTATGATATAATAGTCAAACGTGTTCTTTAGTTTAAATAGGATTAAAATACCTTACTGACACGCACTATGTGACACATTATTAACTGTACTAATACGTTTGCGATTACCCTTTTGAGTACTTTCAATCGCAATATTATCTAATAAAGAAAGAAACTGTGACTACTGAAGTGAAATTCAATGCATATTACAAAATACATATTCACTTTTCATCTGACTAATACAGTCTATATCAGGATAGTACATTCATCACGCAATGGATATTGCAATTCTATGCGAATGGACCACCTCAAATAATATGATAAAAACAACTAATGTTGAATGCCCTACCTATAAGGTGACATCCGAAAAGTGCAAGTGACATTTACAAAATATAAAGTAGAAAAACATTTGAAAATGTTTAGTAATCAATAAAGTTCCCTCCGGAACCTGTAAAAGCAATCAAAGATGTTGGGCAGGGAAAAAGGGGGGTCAGAACAATTCAATTTATCCTGATCTCATCTGACTGATATTATGATGTATAGTCGACCGATCCAAATAGTCATCATATTACAAAAGTTCAACATAGAAAGCAGCAGAACAGAATGAAAATGCATTAGGTCACCAGAATTTTACCCCAAAAACTGATTAGAAACTAAGGTTACAAACTAAGGTTGCAGCTGATCTCAAACATAGATTCTCTAAGGGAGTCACATATCAACATGACTTCCATTGTACTGTGGTATCAGATTAGTCCCAGGAATTGATAGGCTCTGTGCAAATGCGCCAATAAATAGTATAAAACCACAAATTCTTAAAAATTATAAATAAATGGAAAAACACATATCAACTGATCACACCACAAAGATATAAAAACATTCCGTATATAAAAGGACTAAAAAGACTAAATAAATATCCAATAATAAATATTACCAATGCGTCATTATGGAAAATATATTCTCTTAGTTAGAAAACTACTAGTTCTTTTCCTAAGGAAACTAGGTTCTAACTATAATTACCCACTGGTGACCGTCAGTAGGTAATGTATGTGTGTGTGTGCGTGTGTGTATATATATATAGAGCAGCAGAGCAGCTCCTTAGTGTGAACAACGCTGGGTGCGTGGCTCTCAGCGTGGCACTCGAGTACTTCTCAGGCTTTTAAAACACTGAGGGGCATATTCTCAAGGAGACATCGCCGAGTTAACAGCACTTTATCGCAGCCAAAATGGTGATAAATTCAACGCACCATTCACAAGCTGGTGTAAACAGCCTATAGCACCAGTTTACCAGCGATAGCAGCCTCAAAAAGCATCGTCACAGATGACCCCGGCAAATATCACTAATGAGATGCAGAGTAGGCGTTCCCGTGCAAAAAGCAGTGAACTCACCACTTCGCAACTTTCTCAACCACCAGCAAGATCGGCGAAGAGAATACAAAACAGGCGATAAGTTGCGTTAGCACCAGGAAGTTTACACCTGCTCTGACCTGGTTTAAAGTTGGACTACAACCTGCAACATGAAAGGGAGCCCAGCCCACAGCCATATCTGAACAACAACAGATGCAATGGAGCCAGCGACCATGCAGCTCGGACACCCAACAGTGTCCTGACATCCCCACGACCATCTTCTTGTCCACCATCCCCCCTGACCTCCCCCGACAAACAAATGTGACAGCAACCTTCCAAAATCTGGAACGTAACAAATAGGCTGATGTTGCACAATTATAATAAAAAAGATGCATGTGAGGTTGGTCAAATGAGAATCACAGTAATCTATGGATTTATATATAAAACATTTCATTTAAACAAAACAACAAAATAAAAGTAGGTACAGCCATGGCGTGTCATCCCTTGACAATCTGTGAATCACAGCCTGCAAGAAAAAGATCAGGCTAAGATTGTGCATCATGCGCCCATCAAAGGAGAGAGAGAGAGAGAGAGAAAGAGTGAGAGAGAGGAAGAGAGGGAGAAAGAAAGAGTGAGAGAGAGGAAGACAGAGAAAGAGAGAAAGAGTAAGAGAGGGAAGAAGAGGGAGAGAAAGAGAGAAATAGTGAGAGAGAGAGGAAGAGAGAGAGAAAGAGAGAAACAGTGTGAGCGAGGAAGAGAGAGAGAAAGAGTGAGAGAGAGAGAGGAAGAGAGAGAGAAAGAGTATGAGAGAAAGAAAGGAAGAGATGGAGAGGGAGAGCGAGTGCCGACACTGAGGACAAAACCCTTGCAGCTCACTTTTCTGCCACCGGTGAGTCTCCAACCACGTGCCGGGACATAGTGCAGCCCTCAAGCTCACTCATCTGAAATATAGTATAGAATCAGTAATGGCAGAGTACATACAACTGCAAACGCCTAAATTGCTGATCTGCCCCTGTGCACCCAGGCTGCTGGACTCCATCCCCTCCAGCTGCCCAGAGGTGTCTGCCCCCCCCCCCCCCCTGCACACCCAGGCTGCTGCACACTATTCACTCCCACTGCCCGGAGGTGACTGCCCACCGCTGCGCAAACAAGCCTCTCTGCTCACCATCAGCGTGTGTCCTAGAGGGCCCACCACGTACTGAAGCAACCTCCTCAGCTGTGGCGTACACGCGGTCCAGCCGAACTCACAATTCAAATCAGTCTTGATTGCCAGAAGGGTGTATCGAGGCCACGCATCATCGCAGGCTGCACATCCGCTGAGCTCTGCTCTGGTGGAACTAACTCAGTGGAACTCAAGTCATCGCCATGTGGTGGGAGGACTGTGTCGGGTGAGAGAGGAAGACCGAGAGAAAAAGAGAAAGAGTGAGAGAGCGAGGAAGAGAGAGAGAAAGAGTGAGAGAGAGAGAGGAAGAGAGAGAGAAAGCGAGAAACAGTGTGAGAGAGGAAGAGAGAGAGAGAGAAAGAGAGTGAGAGAGAGAGGAAGAGAGAGAGAGAGAGGAAGCGAGAGAGAAAGAGTGTGAGAGAGAAAAAGGAAGAGATGGTAAGGGAGAGTGAGTGTAGACACTGCAGACAAAACCATCACAGCTCATCTTTCGGCCATCGGTGTGTCTCCAACCACATGCCGGGAAATACTCGAGCCCTCAAGCTCACTCATCTGAAACATAGTGTAGAATCAGTAATGGTAGAGTACATCCAACTGCACACGCCTTCATTGCTGTCCTGCCCCTGCTCACTCAGGCTTCTGCATCCCATTCACTCCTGCCGCCCAGATGTGTCCGCCACCCGTGTACCCAGGCTGTTGTGCCCCAACCACTCCCACTGCCCGGAGGTGCCTGACCGCTCCTGCGCACCCAGGCTCCTGCGCACCCTCCACTCCCACCACCCAGAGGAGACGGCCCCCTGCTGCGCAAACAAGCCTCTCTGCTCACCTTCTGCCACTGGTGTATATCCTAGAGGGCCCAGCACGTGCCGAAGCAACCTCCTCAGCAATGGCGTACACGCGGTTCAGCTGAGCTCACAATTCGAATTGGGTCTTGATTGCCAGGATGGTGTATTGAGGCCACGCATCATTGCAGGCTGCACACCCACTCAGCTCTGGTGGCACTAACTCAGTGGAACTCAAGTCATTGCCACGTGGCGGGAAGGCCATGTCAAGCAAAGTGCCTCGGCTGCCACAAACTCTGTGTACTTCAAGCCCGGCCTTTTTTATTGGCAGGGTCACATGTTCTGTGACGCCGGTGCTGCATGGGTGTGGTGTGAGTGTAAACCAGCCATGAGGGAGTGGCTGTGGCATGCTGACTACTAGACCTGTGATCAGCAGATCACTACAGTGAATACCTGTGACATGTAGCATTGTCGTTCCTCCCTGTAAGCGTAAGCGGAGTGGGCTGACCTGGAATATGCCAGTCTTGCGGTAGGCTGGAAACAATGATTCCGGAGCTCTGGGCGTGGTTCCATCCTGGGCTGTATGAGGAATCAACTGATGCGGGTGTCTCTGTGGTAGTGTTGCTGCCACGCGGGCCACAAGCACCAATGTGTCACTCTGTGACCCAAGTCCCACAATATGGCCAACATGGAAGGTAGGGGGAATCACTGACCCTACATTCATCCATACTTTCACACATGAAAGATCGTGGACATGACATATCGGTGTGGATATGAATATTTATTGCACATTCAGTGGAGTTTTGCAGCTGTAGCAATACAGGGCCATGCAAAGCCCAAATCTCAGTTTTTAGCACATGGAGGGCAGACAATTAGAGCCAAGCTTGTGCTCTGGGTTTAGGCTCCGCCAACATATGTACTTATCCAATCACTCTACCAATCCCCAAGCACTTATAAATTCACTATACACTCTCCTTCAAGTACTCTAATGACCCAGTCTCTACCTATGTACTTATACAATGACAGGGACAGTGTTACATAACCAATGTTTTCCCCACTGCCAGAGGTAACATAGTTGCAGGCACTGTCCACAGCACAATGTAATGTGGTAGGGCCCAGGGGCAGCATCATGCATACATAATGAACACACAGACATAGTTAGGTAGATAGTGGAGCTGGGTACGGGCACGTGCGCTCGGCCCCTTTTTATTACCATGGTCACATGTCCAGTGACGTCTGTGCTGCATGCGTGTGGGGTGAGTGTAAGCCAGCCTTAGGGAATGGTTAGTGCTGGCAAAGAGTACAACAGTAATTATTGGATCACACACAGAGATTCAATCATAAAGGGTCTATGACTTGTGCTGCACTAAGGTAGGGGCAGCGGATCTGAAATCATACACAAAAGATTCTATCATAAAGGGTCCATGATTTGTGGTGCACTGAGGGAAAGGCATCAGAAGCATTCAGCGTGTACAAAGCCAGCGATGATGCGTGGTCTGGGAGGGCCACACTGGTAGAAATGTCTATTGCCTACTGGATTGCGTCATCCGCAATCGCAACTCGATCTGAATTGTGAGCCCTGTTGTCCGCAGTGCAGATCGAAGGCAGTAGTCAGCACAGACATCGAGGAATGCTTTTTGTCACTTCCTCTTGACAAAATCCGAGGACATAGAGTACAGTTCTCTCTGCAATTAATAAATCATGACTGAATTCGAATTGTGAGCCCTGCTGACTGCAGTGTAGGCGTATGGAACAAAAGATGAAATATGTATGGAATGGATGTATGTCGTTACAACGCATACTTTTACTCCGCGTACCATTACAACGCGGTATTTACAACGCATACCGCTACAACGCATAGCGCTTTGGGGTGCTGGATAGTGGTAAGTATAATTTACTATTCTAACTCCAGTTCCCGTGGACCCTAGGGAAGGTGTTGGATAGTAAATTAAACTTACCTCTTATCCTAGAGCGCCCCCCAGCGCAATGCGTTGTAACGGTATGCGTTGTAATGCCTGCGTTGTAGTGGTAGTGCGGAGTAAAAAATGCGTTGTAACAGGTGAATACCGTATGGAATACATTGTCGAAATATATAGGTTTCCGGGCGTTATAGTTAGTTGCCTACTGGACTCTGAAATAAATGCATCAAGACTGAATTTGAATTGTGAGCCCTGCTGACCACAGTGTAGACAGGAGGCAGTGGTCAGCAAAGGCCCACAGCAACGTGGCGTTGACTTGAGCTGCACAGATTGGGAGCATTTGGTCTTCTTAACCGATTATAGTCTCTTACACAATTTGCATCTGTACTTTTCTTGAATTGTGAGCCCTACAGACCACAGTGTAGGCCGGAGGCAGCGGTCAGGAAGGGCCCACAACCAAGTGGTGTTGACTTGAGCTGCACAGAGTTAGTGGCACCTGAAGCACTCAGCTTGTGCGCAGCCAGCGATAATGCGTGGTCCAAAGGGCTGCACTGGTAGCAATGTCTGTTGCCTACTGGACTGCGTCCTCTGCAATTGCGATTCTATCTGAACTGTCAGCCCTGCTGACCGCCGTGTAGGCCAGAGGCAGAAGTCAGCAAGGGTCAACAGTCATGTGGCATTCACTTGAGCTGCACAGTTAGTGGCACCTGAAGCACTCAGTGTGTGCGCAGTCAGCGATGATGGGTGGTCCGAGTGGGCTGTACTGGTAGCAATGTCTGTTGCCTACTGGACTGCGTCATCTGCAATCGCGTCTCAATCTGAATTGTGAGCCCTGCTGTCCACAGTGTAGATCGAAGGCAGTAGTCAGCATAGAAATCGAGGAATGCTTTTTGCCACTTCCTCTTGACAAAATCCGAGGACAGAGTACAGTTCACTCTGCAATTATTATTTTTTTTTTTTAATTTTATTCATCAAAAGGAGTAAGTACCAAAGGAAAAAACAGAAGAACAAAAAAAAAAACAGCTCTGCTTCTGAAAAAAATCATACTACATTACACAAATGAACAAATAAGAAGTGAGCAAAAGAAAATGGAGGGGGAAAGGCAGAGAAAAAGAGAAATACAATGTTTTGACATGAGATGGTTAGTCAGTTTAACATAAGGCCCCAAATTCGACTAAACCTCTTTCCAGAGCGAATGCCTCAGCTTTTAGTTATAGCCATCTGCCTTTCGAAGATCTCCCTTAGCATTGTCCACCATTTATAACCTTTGGGTGAAAATGTAGATATCCATGCGCGGGCAATGCAAAGTATTGCTGTTGCTATAATAATTGAGATAAAAGATCTTAATCCCAGAACTACGTCTGGCTTATAGCCAAGTATCAGATCTTTATCTGTTAAGTGTACATTAATTTTTAAACGGGAAGTTGTTATACAAAAGACATCCTTCCAGAAATCAGTCAAGCCAGGACAAGTAATAAACATATGTGGGATATTAGCAGCAACCAGTCGGCACTTGGCACATTTGTATTTGTCATTTGAATTGATACTAATGGGGTCTGTCCATTTAGCTATACATTCTTTGGTGTAATAGAGCATATATACAGTTTTAAATTGTTACAACTTTAAATTAATAGAACATATTGCAGTATCTGAGCACTCCAATGATTCTTCAATATCCACAGGAACTACATCTTGTCTCAAGATCTCACTCCATTTAGTCGCTATGTTAAGGCTATTGTTCTCCCATATTTGAGAATAGTTGGTAAGCCTTGGTGATGGTCAATTTTCTCTCTGAATGAAGATAATTCAGTATGTCCGAACCTATAGGGTACCTGATTTCTTTACTCCCCCATAGACAGTCTCTAATCTGTAGATATTTGTGAAACATATTTTGGGGATACCATATGACTTCTGAAGGAAGCCAGTAGCATTATATAGACGATTGAGTTGATTAATACCATATATGTTCCAAGATTTAGCTTGCATGTCATGAAAATTTTCCGGGAGCAAGGGGTTGCTCCATAATGGCATGCAAAGATGCGTCAAAGGTAGATTGCACCTAGCTGTTATATCCCGCCATATATACACTATGTCCCTCAGTGTCTTCAATTCTACTCTCTTAAAGTAGTTTGGGTCATGGATACTGTATAAAAACATAGTACTATCATTAGAAATGGCAAGGCTGCAGCAGCAGTGTAGCTTGTTCAAAGTGAGGAGGTCGCTAAGGGGTCCTGCAAAAGAGGCCCAGAAGTATGTTTTAAAATCGAGTAGTTGTAATCCTCCATATCTGTAAGGTAATTTTAAAGCACATCTTGGTTGTTTATAACTCCAAATGAAACTGCTAATAGCCCCCTTCAATTTTTTAAAGAAATTATTAGTGACACGCAGTGGTATTGCCCTAAATAAATAAAGAAATGTAGGCAAAATAATCATCTTAATGATATTGCAACGTCCTATAATACTGATAGGAAGTTTGTGCCATTCCTTCATTTTAGTAACCATATCTTTAAATAAAGGCTCATAGTTCAGTTTGATGACCTGTCCCAGGTCTGCGGAAATCTGTACTCCTAGATAGATTGCTGACCTGACAATCCCAATCATTGCCCTGTTTGCCCCGAAAGTTAGAAATAATCTGGGTCTCATTAACATTTAAGTTATACCCAGAGAAATCTCCAAATGTGCTAGCTTCAATTTGAATAGCCTCTATAGCCCTGGCTGGGTCCGCAGAGATAATGGCAATGTCGTCAGCGTAGGACATCACTCTTAATTCTTCAGAGCCTAGTTTGGCTGGAAGGATTTGTGGGTTAGTAATTAATGATCTGATAAATGGCGCTATGTATGAATCACATAAAAAAGGTGATAGAGGGCACCCGTGCCAAGAACCCCTCAATATAGAGAAAAGAGTGGACTGATAATTTAAATAGATTAATTTAGCTACTGGACTTTTGTACAGAGCACAAATCCAGTCATAGAAGCGACCATGGGTGTTATATGCTGAGAGTATAGCACAAAGACAGTCCCAAGTTACACAATCAAATGCTTTCTGCAATTAATAAATCAAAACTGAATTCAAATTGTAAGGGCTGCTGTACGCAGTGTAGACTGCCATTCAGTGTTCCTTTGGACTTGCAAGATGAATTTGGTCATTGTACCAAAGCTATAACTGATATAAAATAAGTTCTTGAAGCAAGGATACTAAAAGGATAATATGTAGGTTTTAGGGAAGTTATACTTAGTTGCCTACTGGACTCTGCAATTAATGAATCACGACTCAATTTTAATTGTGATCCCTGATGACCGCGGTCTAGGCTGGAGCCAGAGGTCAGCACCGGTTCACAGCCATGTGGCGTTGAGTTGAGCTGCACAGTTAGTGGCACCTGAAGCAACCAGCGTGTGCGGAGCCTGCGAAGATGTGAGGTCCGGGCGGGTAGCACTGGTAGCAATGTCTTTTGTCTAATAAATTCTGCCTTAATAAGGCAGAATTTATTAGACATTACGTGGTGATGACTTGTGGTGCACTGAGTTAGTGGCACCTGAAGCACTCAGCGTGTGTGCACCCTGCGATGACGCATGGTCCGGGCAGGCCGCACTGGATGCAATGTCTGTTGCCTACTGGACTGCGTCATCTGCAATCGCGACTCGATCTGCATTGGGAGCCCTGCTGTCTGCAGTGTACATCAAAGGCAGTAGTCTGTACAGACATAACTCTGCAGTGCTGTGCTGCTGGGTTCGCAGGGGGCCTGTGTCGAGGACGCCGGCGGTCACGGCGGCGGCCTCAGGGCAGGGTGAGGGCCGCCGCTGGGGCAGACACGTTGACCTTCCCAGAAGTGAACCACACCCAGAGCCCTGGCCAATTTATTCACACTCCTACACTGGAGTGGAGTACGTTGGACCAGCCTACTCCGCTTCCGCTTACAGGGGGGACCACACAGCTACATGATCAAGATCTTCCCCACTGCCTGCGGTAACATGGTTCCGTCCACTGTTCACAACACGATAACACTACAAGCACACATGGAGGGGTCTGTGCTCTGCATAGTGAGGTCTGTCCAGCACATCACTGCTACACTTGGCATTGTGTGAACTGTTATTGATGGGTGGCTTGCGTCCTTCAGTTATACTTGGTTGCCACATGCCCCAAAATTCAGCTATTGTGTGGCTGATGGGCCATGCCATTTTGGGAAGGTCTGCTGTCCTGTTCTGTGCTGCCTCGGTGGTAGTAGGGGGGAGGTGGTCTGGGGAGGTCCTGGGGTGGTGGCGGTGGGTGTTGTGGCCTTCTTGAGTGTCGGCGCTGCATGATCAGTAGCTCTATGACATATGTTGGTCTTCAGATGTGGCTCTGGGCTGGGCTCCCTATCATACTTTAGGTAGTCGTGTTTTTGTACCGCATCGAAAATTTGGCTGGTTTTTGAAAATTTCGGGAAGTTGTGTTTTCGTGTTATTTTTGCACGGGAACGCCTACTCTGCATATCATTAGCGTTATTTGTCGCTCTTATTTGTGGCGATTGTTTTTGCGTAAGCTATTACTCGAAAACCTGCGATATTGGCAGTTTTCACCAGGTTGAGTATGGGATGATAATTTAAAATCATAGAAAAAAAACATAGGTTTAATGAACATTATAATTATAAATTAGCATTTAGAAAACCTTTGAAATTCACTGAAAAAACCATAGGTTTCAGGCACGTTATAGTTAGAAATTAGCATTTAAAAAAACGTAGAAATTCACTGAAAAAACCATAGGTTTCAGGGACGTTATCATTAGTTGCACATTCTTCTCATGCACAACCATAGAAATTCCCTCGTTATAGTTAGTTCAGCTAACTATAACTCGCACACCCGCAATGCACTGCTGATGACGTCACATATTACTTCATTTATGACATGGTCAGTGACATCACTGATGACATCTTAAATGACATCACTGATGACATCATCCACAGGAAAATCTGATGCACCTCTTCACACTCTAATATAACCTTTGATACACCCACTGTAAAATACAGACTACCATTTTCGAAACCATTGACACACCAATAGCAGTTACTACACACGTACTCACTGATTCCTAGTTCTACACACACACATCCACTCATTCACCCATACAATCACACATACATGAAGACACTCATCAATACAACACTATCATAAGCACTCAAACACCTATACATACACTCACACACCACCACTCATCCAGAGTTACTCACACACCTAGTCAGCCATACAAAGAATCAATCACACTTCCATTTACTGACCTATATAGTTATACACATACCACATCACTTATTCAAACAGAAATAACTGCATATTTACTCTATTATACTATCACTGATACAAGTACACACTCATCCATACATCCACTCCCACAATCACTGACTCTCACGTATAGTCATTTATATACTTCAACTCTCACATACACTGCCTTTAACATGTTTAGTTACTTGGACATGTACCATTGAGACATCCATTCACTCACCAACACACCCATACACACACTCACCCACCCATAAAGCTGCTTCCACATGCACTCTTGAACCCATACACATAGTGAATCAACCATTCAAACATCTATGCACAGAGTCACACACCCCCCACCCACCCACCCACACACTCAGGCACCCATACAAATACTCAGGCAACCAATCGATAACCCATATAGACACTCATGTAGCTACTGACCAACCCATGCAGCAGCTTATACAACAACAGACAGACTAATAGACATTCACACAGTTTAGTCACTAACCCATGCATTCAGAATGACACATGTAATCACTCACTTAAACAGTGAGTCACGCACCTACTAAATCCTCCATGCAAACACTTAAACACCCACTCAATCTTCATTACAACTTGGGATATATAAATAATACATATTTAAACTTTAAAGAAAAACACAGTCACTGGATGATGTCATCAGTGATGTCCTTTGAGAGGTCATCAGTGATGTCATCCGTGATGTTACTGACCATGTCCTGAATGATGTAATATGTGATGTCATCAGCAGTGCATTGCGGGTGTGCAAGTTATAGTTAGCTGAACTATCTATAACGGGGGAATTTCTATGGTTTTGTACAAGAAGAATGTCCAACTATAACATCCCTGAAACCTATGTTTTTTTCAGTGAATATATATATATATATATATTTTCTCTCCTCCAGTGCCGGTTTGCGCACGTTGGGTTGTCGTGGCGCGGTCCTGGATAGGCCACCGACAGGCCTCGAATATATATCACCAGTTACCTCCTTTATTCCGAAGTAGACCAGGACACACGGATCTCGTTTGCAAAATTCAATAGCAGAGTGAAAAAGTGCGACGCGTTTCGCCGATAAGGCTTGCTCACGCTCGTCAAACAAACAATGACGGCCATTTTTAAAGTGCTCAAAACACACCCCCAGTGTACATAATTCATCAACAAGGTAATGCGGGCTGCCATATTGTACGAGTACTAGTAACGTTGTTTCATGTCACACACAGTGTACCAATATCATAATAAAACATAGTATTATAATGAAACTAATAATGAAAACGTTTGCATGTTGGACAGTATAATTGTTAATCTAAATGCGGTGGTAATACCTCGTGTTTACACATGTTAGATGTATTGCAGTCAAATAGCAATCAGGGTCATAAATGGTTGAACAAATACATATTGAGTCAAATACAGCCAAATAAAATACAAGAACCGTTTATGTTCGAAACCACAAGTCGCGATCACGTGTTGTGTTTCTACATGTAACCCTGGCGTTCATTGGATGCTGTATAGCTGACCCGTGCTACGTCCAATGTGATTGGATCCCCGCTGCTAGGAGACGGGATGTCAACAACCTGCTGGTTGTACCCATTTAACCAACTAATAGAGCCCAAGTGGGCAAGTAATATCGATTAGCACCCAGTTGAGGTATCAGGCGTGCACATTGTATCTAGGTCCAGTCACCGCCCCAGTGGGCTAATATTACATAAACCACTATTCATTGTGGAATTCAAAGTTGCTTTCCAATCTATCCACAATTAAGAAAGATCTCAGCCCAAGTGGGCATGCACAGCCCCCTACCACATCGGGCTTTGACACGATGAGAATATAATGTCCAAATAGAGTAAGTGTCCATGTTCAACAGATTCATTGTATCCAGCAGTACCCCACAAAACCTGTGAAAAAATATATAAGGTTAAACTTATAAAATTAAAATGATTAAAATACAGACAGCAGATATTCTAATTCCTGATATAGATATATATGCTTATTCTTCATACAAATGAACTGACAGTTCCTCACTGGTATTCAACCCCATAGGAGTCAGACATTGAAAATCAATTATGTACTTAGACTCCAGTTTTCTCATAGAGAGTTCATAATTGCCACCTCGTATTCCCAGATCCACACAATCAATAACCACCATGTGCAGTTTAGTCTCATCCTGCATATGATGTTCAAAGAAGTGTCTTGCGACCGGATATTGTCTGTTAAGATTCCGTATCGCTCTCAGATGTTCTAACACCCTCTTTTTTGCCTTGTGTTTCGTACTGCCCATATACCACTTGTTGCATGGGCAGATTAATACGTACACACTGTATGGGGTATTGCAGGATAGTCTCTTTTTGATGGTGAATTCTCTAGATGTTCCTGGTATCAATAAAGTTTTGCAATCTCTGCTGAATTTGCACGCCTTGCATTTCTTACAGCACGCAAATCCAACATTTGTGGCATGATCTGGTTGACTCTTGTCAGTTACGTAGTTATTGCTAAGCTCATCCCGTAAGGATCTACCCTTCCTGAACGTAATCTGCGGATTCTCACCTAGATACTTTTTAAGGTGTTCATCAGTATTTAAAACATGCCAGTGTTTCTTGAACACCTTTCTCATATCTTGAGATTGTCCCGAAAAGGTTGTAATTAATCTAATTATTTCAGATTGTGTCTGGGGTAGTTTGGGAGCTAATAATTCATCCCTGGTTTTGCTATTGCTACGTTCTACAGCCTTGGCAATTACTTTATTGCCATATCCTCTCTGCCTGAACCTCTGGCACTTCACAACTTCTTCTTTCTTGTATCCATCTTGTGTGCTGCAATTGCGCCTGGCGCGCAATAGTTCCCCGTAGGGGATGCTGTACACAAGACTCTTGGGATGGCAACTCGAAGCTCTCAAAAGACTGTTTCCCGACGTGCTTTTTCTGAAGAGTTTAGTGGTCAAGATGTTGTTAACCACTTCCACTTCCACATCCAGAAATTCCATCTTTGTCTTACTGATATGTTCAGTAAGAGTCAGGTTCAAAGTGTTGATGTTCAATTTGTCAATGAACTGTTTGGCCGAGTTCTCATCGCCACTCCAAATGAAAAAAATATCGTCGATGTATCGCAGCCACAGGGACACATTGTTGAAATCAGCCATCTCTTGGACAACCTGCTCCTCCCACCAGCCCATGAATAAATTCGCGTAGCTGGGGGCGAAGCAGGTTCCCATGACTGTGCCCTGTGACTGGCGATACATGACGTCATTAAAATAAAAAAAATTGTTGGTTAGACAGAAGTCTATCATGGGCAGAAGCATTTGGGAATGTAGCAACAATGAGATTGACCTAGTGTTCAAGTAATGCTTGACTGCCTTTAGACCATGTTCGTGTTGAATACTTGTGTAGAGGCTGCTGACATCTAAAGTGACCAGTGTAAAATTATTCTCCCAGTGGATACCATTGATGATGCTCAAAAATTGGGTGGTGTCTTTCACATACGATGGTAATGCCACCACAAAAGTTCTTAAATAATGATCAATATATTTGGACGTGTGCTCCAGACGGGAACCAATGGAGGACACAATCGGACGACCTGGCGGGTTATCCTGATCCTTGTGGAGT
Organism: Lissotriton vulgaris; assembly: GCF_964263255.1. NCBI lineage: Eukaryota > Metazoa > Chordata > Amphibia > Caudata > Salamandridae > Lissotriton > Lissotriton vulgaris. Next base: position 935,757,315 of record NC_141698.1, on the reverse strand, counting down.
TTGGGGAGGAGGTACAATATCGGAACTTTCGGGTGGGCACAGTAAAGATATTGATATTCCTCTGTTTCTATCAATCCCCTGTCTTTCCACTCCAAAAGAAGGTCTCTAAAGTTACCAGTAGATCTTAGAACATCATCCCTGTCACACCTACAATAACATGTTGTATCCTGTAATTGTCTAAGACCTTCCTGGAGGTACTTGTGTTTATCCAGAACCACAACATTTCCTCCCTTATCGGATTGTCGTATTACAATCTCTTTGTCTGCTCTGAGGGATTCAATGGACATTAGTTGTGAGTGAGACAAATTCTTATTGCTCTGGGGTATTTTCTTATATCTTAATTTCACAAGATCTTGTAGCAGGGTTTCCGTTCTCCCACAGAACTGTGCACAGAGATCTAGAACCTGGGTGAGTTAGGGTGACCCAAAACTCACCTTAGTATCAGAAATCCCCTTACCAAGCTAGCTACAGTGTCTCATCGGTAGTAATACCTTACCAATGACTTAGACAATCCAGAACATGAACTTAGGGTACCTCAGGTATTGTGGAACACATGAACACTCTTTAGTTATATAATCATTACAAACCGAAACTGGAAGGCAAAGAACACACGTGCAAGTTTGAAATGTTTATTTTTCAATGCAAAGTTCTCAAACGCAGTATCTTTTATAATACCAACATACATATTATAAAAATCAGAGTTAGCAGCATAGTCACTAATCCATAGTAAGCGAATGGTGATAGCATATTATAATGCAAAATCTATATAAAGTTTGTATCACCTATACTTCGCGCACCCTATTTAGCATATTATATTATATCTAAGAAGGTCTCATTTGGGTTCTAGCAGGGCGGGCCCATACCTCTAATTCTCAGTAGGAGGAGATCACATCAACAGCTACCAGCTCTCTGCATGCGAAGCATCAAGTGTGTTGATTCATTCCCTGTAACTCTATCTTAAACCCGCGTAGAGCCCAATGTTGGCAGCAACATTATTTGTGTTATGTCTAATGTGGTGCGAGGATCAGGCCTTCAGCAACCTTGTGTTAGGTTATTCCTAGACGGTGCAGTTCTCAGTGTGCAGACATTTGTACCAAGTGTACCAAGCACGACTGATATCAGAGCAATAACATATTATTCTCAAATAAATCACATCTTTCGTCTAGGTTGAAAGCTACAATAACAATTAGGTGTCGTGTGCAAACTGAAGCCGAAGGAAAATCTGGTGTTTAAACATTTAATAAACTCATGCTAACTTAACACAATATTATAGAAACGCAGTAACCATATGACACCCCCCCAATGATCCGAGGACGGTAAAAAAAAAAGGGAAATATAAACCAATACTATACGAGAGGCAAAACCTGAAAGCAGAGTTCAACAGTCTTGAGCCAAGCTAAATGTATATAAGTGTATATATGTTTTTAATAACAAAAATATGTATGAATGACTATAGTGGCCACACAAAAATATAAAATTCGAACTTAAGGCCAACTACAAGTCCACAGGCCTAGAACAAATGAAAGTCGAATGTTTGTAACAAAAAGGCACCATTCAGAATTACTAAAAAGTCACGTGCCATAATAATGAAAGTCTTCAAAGTCACTCATGGGTTGAATGAATATGCAAAATAGTTAGCTACAGCTTCCAACATGAAATCACTGTCATCATCCGAAAACAGTTCAGCCATCCAATTAAGCAATGGGAAAGAACATATGTGCTCCTCCAGCACTGAATCCTCTAGTAACATCAGAGGACAACTCAGTGGGTTCTCGAGAACGGTATGTCCCAGAAAGTCTTGCGCCGCTGCAGATATGTCCCACTGACCCATTAGTCCATGCATCGCTGCCACGGCCATAACCCTTTCGCCAGAGCAAACCAACTCGTGAGCAACTACGGGGCTCATTAGCTGATCAAAATTGACGTCAGGTGAAGTCGGTAAGCAGAGACACAAATCAATGGCCCAGTCGAAATCACAGCTCAGGCAATGAAACACAGGCTGGACACATGTGAAATAGGAAAATCGGAACGATAATCCAAAAGCTGTGCTTAAAGTCGCAAGCGGCAAGGAGCCATAGTAATCAAGCATCCGGTTGCGAAACTGCCTCAGTAGGGGCTGAGCGTTTCCTTGCGCAGGATGGGCATCCATGTTTTATAAAGCAAAATATCACCAGGACGCCTGCAGCCAAAGCCAGCAAAACCGGGAATCCTCCAAACAGGCTTGCGAATATAGAATGAAAGAACGCAGGGATAATACCAAATACTTTTTCAAACATAGTCACGAGACCACTGCTAACCAATTTAAAAAAATGTGCTAGACCGGTTGTGGAGGAGGCATTGATGATTTGATGAACCAGCTCGGAGAAATGAAACGGCAAATCAGTATTTAAAAGTGCCTGCACCTCTGTGCGTGTGTTAGCTATGTGAAGGACATAAGTTTCACGGGCCGAGCTCAGGGCCACTTCTTTCTGAGACAATAGTGCTCTTATACGGCTCAAACCATTGAACTCCGTTCTCAAGGTTGGTATTCATGGCCAAATGGAAACATCTGAATTCCCATGCATGGGTGGATATAAAACATTCTTGCAACAAACCACACGTTCTGATACAGTAACCACATAGGCGATACCGACCATTAACCCACAACACATTTCGTTATTCAAAAGTAAATAACTACCGTTGGACAATAAAGTGAAGGTGGGAACTATTGCAGGAACCGGTGTCCCTTTCAAAACACAGGCTAAATTTGGCTTGTCCTGATTACAAGTACCATGCAACTGGATGTGTCTGCATATTAGTGAGCGGTCAGGCGCCTGTGTACATTCTTCACCATTCAGATTCACTTCATTTCCCTCCTTTAGGCATCTGTATGTGTACGGTAAAGACCATGTCTCATGGAGGAAAGCACTGCCTAATGGTTCATATCGCCTTATAGCAATATATTTCATACAATTTGTAAATTTATACAAAGCAAAAGGCAAGGTAATAATACCATGGATTAGCCATGTAGCAGCAGTTACCTCAGCCACAGAAAAGGGCAAGGATTCTAATTTTTCAATGTGTAACATAGAAAATGATGCATCTCTCATTGAAAGCATGCGCTGTTTTTCAGTCAAATTAAATGGGGCAAATAATGATGAGACGTTCATATAACTCCAAGGCACTCGTCCAGACTTCAGAGTCTGTAGTGTCCAAGCAAACTGCATCACAGAACGCAATTGATTTTGACCATGATATAACACGGACACTTCATCATTTACAATGTCAACAACAGAAGACACAATATTGTTCAACGTGTAAATTCGGGAAGAAAGCGTGTTAATACTGTTATCGACAACTGCAAGCACTTTTTCTAAATTTGCTTGATCAATTGCTCTCAGGCGCTTAGCAGCCTCAATCTGAGAAACTTTCCAAATTTCATTGTAAATCGCATAAATCCATCTTTTAGATCTACCTTTAGCTGGGCCTTTTATAAAATCGTTTAAATCCACATTTTCAGTTAAATGGGACAGATGTATTTTAACTGCAGCTAATGTGGAATGTTGTAACCAATTCTGACAAAGCTTCCCCACAGAATAAGTCGTTACAGTATACTCTTCCTCAAAACGGGGATCAGGTCTGACTTCTGTGAACCCTTCCGCCAAACCCAGAAAACGACGTTGGCAAGAATCAGCACTCCTATGCCACATCAGCCAACCCTTGGAATCCAAACTGGAAACGTTAAAGGATGAATTGTGCAACAGAGCTTGCAACTCATGAATGGACAGTTCAGTATAATTACCCCAACCTGAATATTCCTCTAAATCTGGGATGGTTGGTGTATTTAATTTTTTTGAAGTAGCCAATCCAAAGCATGTTGTTTGGAAAATAGATGAATTTAAAAACAACATGTGATTCGGGATGAGACATGCACGGTGCAAAGCCTCAGTGCCTTGTACCTGCCAATTTCTGGTACCCCAAACCGATTTAAGGTCAATTGTTCCTTTCCAAAACTCGTAGCCATCTACAGCCAACCTGTCTAGAAAGGACTTCGAATACAGCAATTTTGTATCGGTAAGTCTAACTTTGGACATGGACTTTTGTGTCATTTTGAAATAAAATGACTCAGGATTTGATTGATTAAAGTCTGTGAAATAAGTGTATTTTTTCAAAAACGTGTTGGAGCTGTCACCTAATGGAGCAGGGCAGTGTTCCCATTGTGTATAATTGACAGCAACCCTCCTTGAATTTGTCTTATGCAAAAAATGATTACCATAATGTTGAAAACAAAACAAATCACCATAATTAATAGAATCTAAATACAGATCCTCAGCATCGAAGGCAGCATAGTATTTCAAATCAGAGAATAATGCTTCTACGGCCTGAATATCCCAATCATCAGAATGTATATTTTGTTTAATCACATCTCCCATGTTTACTCTAAGCACATTTGGAACATTAATCACTTCAGTAGGCCCATGTATCTGAAACCTAACCGCATCCCACACAATCCCATCAAGGACAGGCCAAGCAGTAATGTTGACTGTATTTAAGTTTCGTTTCAGTCTGTGCGCTGAATGTGAAGAGGAAAGAGGGGCCAATGTTCCATTTAGGTACCGAATTCCTGTTCTTTCTTTAACGTAGTGTCCATCGATCAGGCGGAAAAAATAAAACACAAAACCAATTGACATAAAAAGGTAAAATGAAAATAGGATGAACCAAATGTATGTCCATGGGGGAATTAAAAAATGTTTTTTAAACAACTTAGTATATTTTGCAATAGTTGAGGGTTTCTTTGAAAGTTCCGAAACAGTGTCAAAAGAGAATCTGGACTGGTCGGCCAAACGAGTCTGCAAATCAGGCATCGATAAATCAGCAGGATAGGTGTAGTTCAGCTCATCAATGTTAGTAACAGGAATAGTATTTAATAAAGGACTGGATATGGCAGGCATCTCGAGGGACACCTCCTGTTCTGCACAAGATGTAATAGCCAGCACAGAGTGCCTCACCATGGAAGGACAGGATACAGCCGGTGTCATGCTATGAAGAATCGGCCACCCTGTGTGTCTTGACATTGTCAATAGAAATAAATCTGTTTTCCTTATGACCTGGAAGTGGTGGTAAAATGACTGTTCTTGTGCCCTTCACTCCAAGAACCCGAACCGGTGCACGATATGAGGGACCAAACTCTTTCTTGTTATCGATCTTCTCTCGAACCAGTTCTCCAACTTGGGGTAGCCAGCCAACTACCGGGATCTGCAGCACATCATCCGATGTGGAGGGCAAATGTTCCTTTGCAAGACTGTCTCTGGTCTTTTGTAGATTCTGTAAAACATTGCAATGTTCATCTACGTCAAAGGCCGTGGCCTGGGCTTTGCAGTCTAGCCCATTGAGGTCAGGGACATACATCTTGATACCAAAGAGCATTTCGTACGGGGTCCGCCCACCCAGAAACCTTCAAGGGAGATTATTAAGCGCACGCAGCACGCCATTGAGGTGGGCTAGCCAGTTTCTGCCAGTGCCTATAACTCGAGCTGTCAAAGATTGCTTTAAGTCACGGTTCATTCGTTCAACTACACTATTGCCCTCGGGCCTGTAGGGACTCGACCCCCAACGAAACCATAGCATCCTTATACGCCTTAGAGGCGAAAGCCGGACCCTGATCCGAATGGAAGGTACCACAGGCAAAAATTCCCACAAAGACTCGCAAATCCTTAATGACAGTCCGTGAATCAGCGCTCCGATGTGGCCATACCCACACAAAGCGTGTGCATGAATCAACTGCTACTAAGATGTATTTGTATGTAGTATCAGAAGAAAAAGGACCGCAGTGATCCAAATAAACACATCCAAGCGGTTTATTAGAGATGTACAACTGTGTCTGAGGCGGACGCGCAGCAGTTGAAGGTTTAATCTGCTGGCAAATGTCACATTGAAGGACATAATCGCGCGTCTGTTTGTACAGTCCCCGCCACCAGAACCTCTGTTGTAGCTGAGTTACAGTGGCTGAGACGCCCGCATGCACAGACGCCACACCTTCATGAGCCGCTGTAATCAAAGCAGCCCTGCGATCCGAGTTGGGAACTAGACGTTCGCCAACATCAGGAATTTTCACATAAGGAACCTTATCGGGACTTAAGTGGTATGTGTATTTAGAAGGGAACCCCGCAGGATATTTACCTCCCTTCTCTGTTGCAGCTACAGCTGCCAAGATGTCATCATCTATTTTGCTTTTAGATCTCGTGACTGCTGCAACTAAGTATTTTGATACTGCTGACTTCGCTGCTTCATCAGCAAGCGAGTTACCAACAGCGTGGACCCCCACGCGCTGATGGCCGAGAGTATGAATCACAAACACGAGTGGCAACTTCTCTTTAAGTTCCGCCACTCGGACCCAGATCATTTTATGTTTTATTGTGCTACCTTTAGAATCACGGAACTCATTCTGAATCCAAAGAACAAGTTTTCATTGTAAGACTGGACACAGTAGTAAGAGTCACTTACGATCAAAGTCGTCACACTAGGATCTGCGTACTCCAATGCAAGCATCAGAGCACGAAGCTCTGCTAATTGTGCGGGGCAGTCCCCAAGCGTCTGCGTGTGCACGACACCGGACTTGAACTCATCGTTCACCATGGCACCGACCACAATGGCGCATGCGGAAACGTAGGCATGTTTAGAGCCATGCGCAACCTGCGCCGAACCATCAGTGTAAATGATACAATGGAAATCCTCCAACGGCCGCATTGCTAAAGGAGCAGGATGAACAAATTCATACTGTAAAAACTCCTGTGACCGTAAAGTGGCGTCAAAAATAAACGTGACATCCTGGGATGTCAAGGATACAGCCCACTGAATCCACCGAGGGTGCAAAGCTTTGGAATTTGGTACACTGGCTTTCGTAACTGCCTCCAAGGCAGGACACGGGGTAACAACCAACATGCGTTTTCCTTGTGACAGGGCACGTTCTTTAAGAATTGCCATCTGCACAGCCGTTAAAACTTTCTCCACAGTGGAAAAACGCAGTTCAGCCGAAGTGTACAAGTGTGACTTGTAAGCAATAGGTACTGTATCTCCTTCATTAAAAGTCAGGTACGTGAAACCCACCGCCCCAGGGATAATTCTTATCACCAGGTTGGTCTGGTTATCACGAGTCTATAAGTATTCAGAAGCGAGCAAATCAGCCTGCAAAGACTGCAGAATAGCTGAATGCTCAGGCAGCCAGCATGATTTGGAGAAAGATGGTTGTATCAAAGCATACAAAGGCTTGATACGCTGGGCATATTCCGGAATGTAAGTCCTCCCGAAATTCAAAAAGCCCAGTAAAGATTGTAATTTTTTCAGTGTTGTTGGAGAGCGCAGCTGTGCGCATTTCTCCAGGAAGTGAGGTGCCAACCCCTTTCCCTCGTTGTTCAGCTCGTAGCCTAGAAACAACACTGTGTACTCTGCAATGTGCGACTTTGCAAAGTTAAACTTGTAACCTATATCTGCAAAGTTACAAATTATGCTATTTACTCGACACAGATGCTCCCAAAGATCGTCATCTGTGAGATAAATGTCATCCACATACGAACAAGCAACTGGGTCGATGCCCTCCAGAAGAGAGACAATGCGTGCGGAGAAGACCCCAGGACTATTCTTATAGCCCATTGGGAGACGTCGAAACATTTTTTGCACACCGCCGCATGTAAAACTGGTCCATTGGGAACTTAGACCATCTAATCTATGTGCATAAAAACCATTTGAAATGTCGAGCGTGGTTTTGAACCGTTTACGCTCAAGACTATTCACTAAAGCAGAGCCATGAGTATTCTGCACTGCGCAGTTACGGCAATGCGAGTTTAAATGCCTATAATCCGAAAACCAAACGATATGAGCCGTCCGGCTTGTTTACAGTAAAAAGGGGGTTATTCATCGGTGACACACACGTTTCAATTACACCTTGATATTCCAATTGTTCAAGGATAGCCGCGACTGAAGCTTTGGCTTCACGCCGTATGGGATATTGAGGTTGAGGCTGCGGCTGAGACCGTAACGGAATCTCATGGCTTGGAGACAATTTATCCCAGCCACATTGATTGCGGTACACAGCCGGCGCAAGCGCTAGAGCCCACTCTTCTGCAAAATGCAGCGCTTCCACTCTCGATACAGTGTGCGCGAAACTGGGGAGGATCACCTCCTCCCCTCGCGGAGCTGCGAGAACAAAAGGTGGGGGCCAGTCAGCCTCCGAAAACAGAATGTCATACGTAGACGAAAGATTTTCCCAAAATACCCCTTTTACAGTTCGCTGCATGTCACCTTCAATTAACAGGAGAATTTCAAAAAGACGTTCAGGCGGAGCAACATGCGTATCAGCAGTTTCAATTACAACATAAGTGTCAGTCGCTGTCACCTTCAACAGTGGACGGAGGGCCTCTCTCACTATGGTAATCTCTGCCGTGCTGTCCAGCAAGGTCAGAGCCCACGTCAGATTCCGAAGCTGCGTTCTCACTATCTGGGGCATAACGATGCGCTGTCAGGGCGGCGACTTTCTTCGTGGCAAACTGTGGTCTCTTGGGCGTAGCGCCTTCCTGCTGCTCTCCACCGTTACGCGGGCGGGGCTGACCACGTCCTTGCTGGCCACCCCGGCCCCTGCCGCCCCCTCCACCACCGGTTGACGGAGCCGATGAGTCCTAAAAGGAACGAGGAGAGCATTGGTCAGAAGCCTGAAACCTTTCAGGTGATTTAATCATCGCGCGGTCACGCAAATCATAAACTCGATCCGACTGCGCAGGCAACGGAGACGCAGGAGCAGAAACCTGTGTTTGTTGTTGTTGTTGCTTACCCTGATTCTGCTTTTTAGGCCAATTCTGTTTCTTGGACTTTGGTTGACCACTAGTTTCCGAAGACTGACCCTGGGGCTGCTTTTTCTCTTTGTCAGTAAAAACTTTAAGCCCCTTTGCATTGCGGCCAACCATTTTATAAGCCACCACAATTATCCTTGCCAACTGACGGGGTTTCTCGGCCTCGGGAACCAACGCCAAAGCGTTAGCAACCTGAAAGTTCACTGCATCTCCCTTGACATTTGCAAGGATCAGATCGCAAACTACATCAAAGGTGCCACACAGGCGCATACCCAATTCGACCGCCGACTCCGGTCCGTGTTCATCCTGAACACGTTTAAGGGCCGCACCCAGATTGGTCACAGACGGGGTGCCGTAGCACCTCGAATAGACCGCCGCAAAAGTCTTACCCCAGGTCTCACAGTCAACAAGCTCAGGTGCCAAATCTTTCGGTAAACTTAGTGTAAGAATCCGGTGCTTATCACCGGGATTCGTATTAGGAAACACAGCTTCTAGCTAGCCGAATTTCTCTGCAAGCCAGAACGGAAAATCATCCTTGTCCTGCGGCTTTTTGCCCATCACGGAATTCACCATGACAGGGTTGATTTTCAAACCAGCCTGTTCTGCACGAAGCTGTGCGCCCCTAGGGGCTACGTCTTGAACATTACGGCTAGTGTAATGAACAAGTGCTCTAATCACTGCCACTGTGACTTCATGAAGTTGCCGCAGATCAGCTATGCCACAAGTGGCACGATTAGGGTGAGGAGTGAATCCAGCCAAAGCGGGCCAAGGTGTGCCCGGAATGGACAAAGGACCCAACCTCGGAGCGGTTAAAGCGTGTGGTAGGGCGCCACCAAACCAAACTCCATGCTGCCAAGCGTCTATAGGAACTTCCAGTGCTCTGTACGGAGCATACGCAGCCGGTACAGCCGTAGCAGTGTATGAGTGGAAAACACCAGAATTAGCGTTCACCGCCGGAAATGTAACCCACGAATAAAATAGTTCGTACGGGTAAGCATGTTCCGCACTCACCACTAGAACAACAGCCAAGCCTTCCACAGGGACATTATAAGCCCGCAAGTGGTCACGCACCGCAATGCGACTATGCTGCGGGATGTCCACGGCTTGTGCCATGTCAGCACAGGAAAGTGAAAAAACAAAGATTACTTTGTAGCACAACTGGGTAGTAATTCACAGAAACCGTTTTTAGATAGAATCAAGCTTGAAAAAGACCCATTTCACAAATAGGTAGGTTTTTCCGACACTGCCGTTTTCCGGAAACCGGAATGTAGGCGTTAAGGTTTGAATGATATACTACTCGAGTGTCATGATATAAGGCCAACCAGAGTATGGGCGCCATGTAGCAGGGTTTCCGTTCTCCCACAGAACTGTGCACAGAGATCTAGAACCTGGGTGAGTTAGGGTGACCCAAAACTCACCTTAGTATCAGAAATCCCCTTACCAAGCTAGCTACAGTGTCTCATCGGTAGTAATACCTTACCAATGACTTAGACAATCCAGAACATGAACTTAGGGTACCTCAGGTATCGTGGAACACATGAACACTCTTTCGTTATATAATCATTACAAACCGAAACTGGGAGGCAAAGAACACACGTGCAAGCTTGAAATGTTTATTTTTCAATGCAAAGTTCTCAAACGCAGTATCTTGTATAATACCAACATACATATTATAAAAATCAGAGTTAGCAGCATAGTCACTAATCCATAGTAAGCGAATGGTGATAGCATATTATAATGCAAAATCTATATAAAGTTTGTATCACCTATAATTCGCGCACCCTATTTAGCATATTATATTATATCTAAGAAGGTCTCATTTGGGTTCTAGCAGGGCGGGCCCATACCTCTAATTCTCAGTAGGAGGAGATCACATCAACAGCTACCAGCTCTCTGCATGCGAAGCATCAAGTGTGTTGATTCATTCCCTGTAACTCTATCTTAAACCCGCGTAGAGCCCAATGTTGGCAGCAACATTATTTGTGTTATGTCTAATATGGTGCGAGGATCAGGCCTTCAGCAACCTTGTGTTAGGTTATTCCTAGAGGGTGCAGTTCTCAGTGTGCAGACATTTGTACCAAGTGTACCAAGCACGACCGATATCAGAGCAATAACATATTATTCTCAAATAAATCACATCTTTCGTCTAGGTTGAAAGCTACAATAACAATTAGGTGTCGTGTGCAAACTGAAGCCGAAGGAAAATCTGGTGTTTAAACATTTAATAAACTCATGCTAACTTAACACAATATTATAGAAATGCAGTAACCATATGACAATCTTTTAGTACACCCGTCTCAAACACATCAATTGCGTCACATTGGACTGCTGGTAAGAACACACTTCTAGGTTTAAATTTAGACCCTGGGTTGTTATCTAAGTCCAAACCCCAACTTTCCTAATCAGGCTCCTCTCTCATATTTACATCATCACCATGAATTTCCTCTAGTAGAAAAATGTCCTCTACATCAAGATTACTCAGTGTATTACTGGCCAATACAGCAGGTCTATCCTTGATTTTAGTGCAGAACCATTTTTTTAATTTTAACTTCCTAGCAAACAAAAACAAGTCTATGCGAGTCTGGGCAAAGTTCATATTTTGTGATGGACAGAAGGAAAGGCCAAGTGCCAAGATCTCTTTCTCACCTTCTGTTAGCACATGGTGTGAAAGGTTCACCACAGTCATATTCATTTCGTGTTTTTGCTCCTTGTCGCCATTCCCATTGGAGCTTCTGTGGCGTTTAATCCTCCTCTTTTTTGCTTTCTTGTTCCTCCTGTTCCTCCTCTGCTTCCACGTCCTCGACCTCTTTGATTCCCTTTCTCCCCCTGAAAGGTATCTGTCCGGTTCTGACTCATCATCTGAAACTGGGCTAAAAAATTCACCCTTTTATTGGCAGTCGCAGCGGGCTCTTGAGTGATGCCCGAATTGGAAGCGTCTGACAAGTTACCATCGGACACATCACTCTCCACTACCTCAATGTTGGGTCCCGACTTCTGTTGACTAGTTAACGCCATCCCTGTACTTTTGTCAAACAAATGGTCGTACTTTTTTTGAAATGTTAAAGTACGTCCAGACTGGTAATCTTTGAAATCCCTTATAAATTTCCGTTGTTTTTTCGCCGTGATCTCTTCTTCCAGTTTCTCCATTCTCCCATTGAGTTTCTTTAGATGTTCTTCCAATGCTTCCTTCGTCATCAGAGGTTCAATCTCCGCTAAGAGGTTCTCTATGTCTTTGAGAAGCTTGGCACGGTCTTTTAGGGCATATTTCACAAGGATTTTCATCATTATTACCGAACAGGATGAAGTATTGTCAGACCATTCATTTATCATGTCTGTATCAGGATCTTCATATGTTGGGATAGTGAAAATCTGGAGACCCCTTGGGACACGTTTGACTTCGATGTATCTGGATAGGGACTCCGCCTCCCACCACTTGGAGAGTTCTTTTTTATATAGTTTCTCTAACAGACTTAATTTCGTTTTCAGGGTTATTTCTTGACCAATGCTAGCTGAGGTCTGAGCTGGCTCCGCATTTGTGCCAGCAATGTTGAAGAATAATTTGTCCGCTGTCTGTTTGCGACGAGAGTCCAATTCACCTGCCATGGTGATGTAAGTTGAGCAAACAATCTCCGTGCGTATCTGAAAGCTTGTGATCACCTGTCAGCTTCCACACGCTCGCCTACTCTTGTGTAGTAACGTTGGTAGGCAGAGAACCCGTACCTTGCACGCCTACGTGAAAGTTTCAAGATGTTCCCACCCTGTTGCTCTCCGCCAGCACGCCTCTCCGGGTCCTCCGCTTTTCCTCCGTTGTAGTCTTTAACAATTCACCGTCTGGGCATCCAAGTTGCGCTCGTAGTGCAATTTCTGGAAAATCCCCCACGCTGACGTTCTTTCAGCTGGGTCCAAACGGTGTTGTTACACAAAAGGTCAGCCCGTGCACCTCGTATGCAGTTTCTCTCCTCCAGTGCCGGTTTGCGCACGTTGGGTTGTCGTGGCGCGGTCCTGGATAGGCCACCGACTGGCCTCGAATATATATCACCAGTTACCTCCTTTATTCCAAAGTAGACCAGGACACACAGATCTCGTTTGCAAAATGTAATAGCAGAGTGAAAAAGTGCGACGCGTTTCGCCGATAAGGCTTGCTCGCGCTCGTCAAACAAACAATGACGGCCATTTTTAAAGTGCTCAAAACACACCCCCAGTGTACATAATTCATCAACAAGGTAATGCGGGCTGCCATATTGTACGAGTACTAGTAACTTTGTTTCATGTCACACACAGTGTACCAATATCATAATAAAACATAGTATTATAATGAAACTAATAATGAAAACGTTTGCATGTTGGACAGTATAATTGTTAATCTAAATGCGGTGGTAATACCTCGTGTTTACACATGTTAGATGTATTGCAGTCAAATAGCAATCAGGGTCATAAATGGTTGAACAAATACATATTGAGTCAAATACAGCCAAATAAAACACAAGAACCGTTTATGTTCTAAACCACAAGTCGCGATCATGTGTTGTGTTTCTACACGTAACCCTGGCGTTCATTGGATGCTGTATAGCTGACCCGTGCTACGTCCAATGTGATTGGATCCCCGCTGCTAGGAGACGGGATGTCAACAACCTGCTGGTTGTACCCATTTAACCAACTAATAGAGCCCAAGTGGGCAAGTAATATCGATTAGCACCCCGTTGAGGTATCAGGCGTGCACATTGTATCTAGGTCCAGATGTCAGCAGCCTCTACACAAGTATTCAACACGAACATGGTCTAAAGGCAGTCAAGCATTACTTGAACACTAGGTCAATCTCATTGTTGCTACATTCCCAAATGCTTCTGTCCATGATAGACTTCTATCTAACCAACAATTTTTTTTATTTTAATGACGTCATGTATCGCCAGTCACAGGGCACAGCCATGGGAACCTGCTTCGCCCCCAGCTACGCGAATTTATTCATAGGCTGGTGGGAGGAGCAGGTTGTCCAAGAGATGGCTGATTTCAACAATGTGTCCCTGTGGCTGCGATACATCGACGATATTTTTTTCATTTGGAGTGGCGATGAGAACTCGGCCAAACAGTTCATTGACAAATTAAACATCAACACTTTGAACCTGACTCTTACTGAACATATCAGTAAGACAAAGATGGAATTCCTGGATGTGGAAGTGGAAGTGGTTAACAACATCTTGACCACTAAACTCTTCAGATAAAGCACGTCGGGAAACAGTCTTTTGAGAGCTTCGAGTTGCCATCCCAAGAGTCTTGTGTACAGCATCCCCTACGGGGAACTATTGCGCGCCAGGCGCAATTGCAGCACACAAGATGGATACAAGAAAGAAGAAGTTGTGATGTGCCAGAGGTTCAGGCAGAGAGGATATGTCAATAAAGTAATTGCCAAGGCTGTAGATCGTAGCAATAGCAAAACCAGGGATGAATTATTAGCTCCCAAACTACCCCAGACACAATCTAAAACAATTAGATTCATTACAACCTTTTCGGGACAATCTCAAGATATGAGAAAGGTGTTCAAGAAACACTGGCATGTTTTAAATACTGATGAACACCTTAAAAAGTATCTAGGTGAGAATCCGCAGATTACGTTCAGGAAGGGTAGATCCTTACGGGATGAGCTTAGCAATAACTACGTAACTGACAAGAGTCAACCAGATCATGCCACAAATGTTGGATTTGCGTGCTGTAAGAAATGCAAGGCGTGCAAATTCAGCAGAGATTGCAAAACTTTATTGATACCAGGAACATCTAGAGAATTCACCATCAAAAAGAGACTATCCTGCAATACCCCATACAGTGTGTACGTATTAATCTGCCCATGCAACAAGTGGTATGTGGGCAGTACGAAACACGAGGCAAAAAAGAGGGTGTTAGAACATCTGAGAGCGATACGGAATCTTAACAGACAATATCCGGTCGCAAGACACTTCTTTGAACATCATATGCAGGATGAGACTAAACTACGCATGGTGGTTATTGATTGTGTGGATCTGGGAATACGAGGTGGCAATTATGAACTCTCTATGAGAAAACTGGAGTCTAAGTACATAATTGACTTTCAATGTCTGACTCCTATGGGGTTGAATACCAGTGAGGAACTGTCAGTTCATTTGTATGAAGAATAAGCATATATATCTATATCAGGAATTAGAATATCTGCTGTCTGTATTTTAATCATTTTAATTTTATAAGTTTAACTTTATATATTTTTTCACAGGTTTTGTGGGGTACTGCTGGATACAATGAATCTGTTGAACATGGACACTTACTCTATTTGGACATTATATTCTCATCGTGTCAAAGCCCGATGTGGTAGGGGGCTGGGCATGCCCACTTGGGCTGAGATCTTTCTTAATTGTGGATAGATTGGAAAGCAACTTTGAATTCCACAATGAATAGTGGTTTATGTAATATTAGCCCACTGGGGCGGTGACTGGACCTAGATACAATGTGCACGCCTGATACCTCAACGTGGTGCTAATCGATATTACTTGCCCACTTGGGCTCTATTAGTTGGTTAAATGGGTACAACCAGCAGGTTGTTGACATCCCGTCTCCTAGCAGCGGGGATCCAATCACATTGGACGTAGCACGGGTCAGCTATACAGCATCCAATGACCGCCAGGGTTACGTGTAGAAACACAACACGTGATAGCGACTTGTGGTTTAGAACATAAACGGTTCTTGTGTTTTATTTGGCTGTATTTGACTCAATATGTATTTGTTCAACCATTTATGACCCTGATTGCTATTTGACTGCAATACATCTAACATGTGTAAACACGAGGTATTACCACCGCATTTAGATTAACAATTATACTGTCCAACATGCAAACGTTTTCATTATTAGTTTCATTATAATACTATGTTTTATTATGATATTGGTACACTGTGTGTGACATGAAACAACGTTACTAGTACTAGTACAATATGGCAGCCCGCATTACCTTGTTGATGAATTATGTACACTGGGGGTGTGTTTTGAGCACTTTAAAAATGGCCGTCATTGTTTGTTTGACGAGCGTGAGCAAGCCTTATCGGCGAAACGCGTCGCACTTTTTCACTCTGCTATTAAATTTTGCAAACGAGATCCGTGTGTCCTGGTCTACTTCGGAATAAAGGAGGTAACTGGTGATATATATATATATATATATATATATATATATATATATATATATATATATATATATATATATATATATATATATATATATATATATATATATATATATATATATATATATATATATATATAAATAAACATACACACACACTTAAATATATATATATATTTATATACATACAAACATACATATGTCGGCTTGGATGGCACTGTGCTAATCCTATGCTTAAAGACTTTGATATCAATCAGTCAATCAGGAGTTTGTTAAAGCGCGACTACTCACCCGTAAGGGTCTCAAGGCGCTAGGGGTGGGGGGGGGAGGGGGGGTGCAGGTTCCATTCCATCAAGGAGGGGGTCTGTCGAAGAGCCAGGTTTTGAGGTTTCTTGCGAAGATGGGAAGCGATGTTGTCTGTCTGAGGTGGAGCGGAAGGGCGTTCCATGCTTTGGCCGCGAGGAAGAAGGAGCGGCCTCCCGATCTGGTCTTTCTGGTGCGGGGGACCACGGCGTAGGAAAGCTGGGCTGATCGTAGGGTCCTTTGGGGTGCGTGGAATTTGAGTCGGCTGTTCAGGTATGCTGGTCCGGTGGCGTGGAGGGCCTTGTGTGCGTGGGTGAGCATCTTAAAAGTGATTCTCGCCTCGACGGGGAGCCAGTGGAGTGTGCACAGGTGCTGGGAGATGTGGCAGTGTTTTGGCAGGTTGAGGACCAGTCTTGCAGCGGCGTTCTGGATGTTCTGTAGCTTGCGGATGAGGTTTTTGTTTATTCCGGCGTAGAGTGCGTTGCAGTAGTCGAGTCTGCTGGTGACCAGGGCGTGAGTGACTGTCTTTCGGTGTTCGGTGATAGAAAAGCAGACATTTGAGGTGAGCAGATCTAGAGTGTCGCTGGTGTTGAGAGTGCTCTATACAGAAGCTGCTTTCCACCTAAACTTGAGAACTACCCAGAGTTCTCTGCTTCTTCTTTTTTGCATAATTTATTTGTCACTCTATGCCTGAAAGGGTATTTTTTTGCCTTAAACTGGGTGCTCCCTTGTGTCTGGACAAAGCTATACCTCTCTGAAGAGCTCTAATTAGAGCAAAACACTGTGTCAGGGGTTGCTTTTACTCATTTCAGGTTGGCTTGGATGGTATTTTACCAATTCAAAGCTGTAATACTGTGCCTGGAGTAGTAAATAGCTTTTTTACAGCTCGGCAAGGACAGCACTGTGCTAGTCCTATGCTTAAAGACTTTGTTGTAGAAATGGCAAAAGACTTTGTCCTTTTCTATCTCAACGTGGATGGCACTGTGCTAATCCCATGCTTAAAGACTTTGATAGAAAAGCAGACATTTGAGGCGAGCAGATCTAGAGTGTTGCTGGTGTTGAGAGTGTTCTATACAGGAGCTGCTTTCCACCTAAACTTGAGAACTACTCAGAGTTCTCTGCTTCTTTTTTGCATAATTTATTCTTCACTCTATGCCTGAAAGGGTATTTTTTGACTTATACTGGAATCTCCCTTGTGTCTGGACAAAGCTATACCTCTCTGCAGAGCTCTAATTAAAGTGAAACACTGTGTCAGGGGTTGCTTTTACTCATTTCAGGTTGGCTTGGATGGTATTTTACCAACTCAAAGCTGTAATACTGTGCCTGGAGTGGTAAATGGCTTTTGTCATTTTACAGCTTGGCAAGGACAGCACTGTGCTAGTCCTATGCTTAAAGACTTTGCTGTAGAAATGGCAAAAGACTTTGTCCTTTTCTATCTCGTGGTGGATGGCACTGTGCTAATCCTATGCTTAAAGACTTTGATAGAAAATCAGACATTTGAGGTGAGCAGATCTAGAGTGTTGCTGGTGTTGAGAGTGCTCTATACAGGAGCTGCTTTCCACCTAAACTTGAGAACTACCCAGAGTTCTCTGCTTCTTCTTTTTTTGCATTATTTATTTGTCACTCTATGCCTGAAAGGGTATTTTTTGACATACATATATATATATATATCCAACCATGGCAGGTGCACAATTGAGGGGGACCACACGTGGAAAAGGTGAGTTCAGGATTTATTTGGTCACACTGCCAGCACAGGGTAAAACCTAAGCACCCCATCAAAATTTGCAAGCCGGACGCGTTTCGGGACTTCAACGTCCCTTCATCTGCGGCATAGTGGTGTGTTACTGCAAGCGCCATGGAGCTGAAGTGCACCTGCATTCAATGCCTGCCACGGGCGTGGCTGAATGCTAAGCCTCTTGGGAATTGTAGACCGCTGCTCATGATCCCCTGTGGGTGCGCCCGCAATAAAATTACCAAAGTTCTGCCCATGTGGGTGATCGGGAAGCCGCCGCCATTCTGTGCCCCGCTTTGTGTGTGTTCCAGCCTGGTGAATTAGCACCGCCCTGCATCGGTTTGCCACTTCACTTCCACGCTCCTTCAACTCCCGACATCAGAGGATATCAGGAAGGACTGACTTGTAGCTGGGGTCTCTCCTCGCGACCGTAGCCAGCCGCTAACATCCAACCATCGCAGGTGCACAATTGAGGGAGACCACACGTGGAAAAGGTGAGTTCAGGATTTATTTGGTCACACTGCCAGCACAGGGTAAAACATAAGCACCCCATCAAAATTTGCAAGCCGGACGTGTTTCGGGACTTCAACGTCCCTTCATCTGTGGCATAGTGGTGTGTTACTGCAAGCTCCATGGAGCTGAAGCACACCTGCATTCAATGCCTGCCACGGGCGTGGCTGAATGCTAAGCCTCTTGGGAATTGTAGTCCGCTGCTCATGATCCCCTGTGGGTGCGCCCGCAATAAAATTACCAAAGTTCTGCCCATGTGGGATGATCGGGAAGCCGCCGTCATTCTGTGCCCCGCTTTGTGTGTGTTCCAGCCTGGTGAATTAGCACCGCCCTGCATCGGCCCTCCCCCCTGACAGACGCGTTTCGCTATGGAGCTTCGTCAGTGTCAGTTTGTGTACACGAAGTGACGCCATTTAAAGCCACAGTTTGTTATCGTTCCAACAACATAGATGATGGTGTTTAATGCCTAGATTACATTCGCAGTGGCCATCTTAAAGTGTATTACTCCTAATACATTTCATGTGGTTTTTTGTAGGCGTATTTCAAATAAAGTGCTCTAGTGCTAATATTAAAGACTCGTGACAAAAGACTAAGTATAAAAAAAAAAGTGAATACTTGCTTTGAACAGATAAAGGGACAATTCATGAAAGCATAGTGTATGATCATAATTCATATACAACCTTCTTTAAAATTATAGACATGTGCTTCATTCCTGTCTTTCTCTCTCTCCTATTATGAATTGCCTCATTCATAGTCCCAGTCCTTTACAGGTTCGTTTTGTAGCCCTGAATGGGCCTTGATATTACTTTGATCTTTGTGTCAACAGACTATCAAGTGCATTCCTAAGCTCATTTTTTTGTATGTTACAGGTGACTAGTCTTTGAGTTACTCTTTTATTAGTAGCTCTCCGGTTTGATTCTTACATGATCAGGAGTTCATTTTTCAAAGATGGACCCACATCTCTTCATCATTATTGAGCCCCCACGGTGCCATGGTTTTGAGATCAATAATATATTTTGATTCCAGAGTACGCAATGCTTTTATCGTATCTCCCCCTCGCTCTGAGCGATTTACTTGGTCTATGCAGTAAAAGTGCAACAGGCCCCTGAAACTGACACTGACGAAGCTCCATAGCGAAACGTGTCTGTCAGGGGTGAGGGGTTTGTAATAAAAATTCGGAAAACAGATACCTGTGTGCTTGCCGTTTTTTCAATCCAAAACGGAGTTGAATAGTGTTTCAATATATATATATATATACACATATATATATATATATATATATGAATATATATATATTACCTACTGGCGGTTGCCAGTAGGTAGTTATAGTTAGGACCTAGTTACCATAGGAAAATTGCAACATTCTATTCCCAATACCTTTGGCACTGATTGACGAATCTTCGCGAAATTTTCATAACTCGTGGCCCACTCAGGTCCGCTCCTACCTTGAAGGTTTCGTGGAGATTCGGCAAGCGGGGCCAGAGAAAAAGGGGGTCCCAAAAGATGTTTTCTCCATGCAATTTTCCATAGAAAACTTTAGCCACGACTACAGCCCGAACTGCTGAATGGAATTACACCAAATTTGGCAAAAAGGTAGCTCTTAGTTTAGAAACAACTCTTTTTGTTAAATGGTGTAAATCCGTTCAGTAGTTGCGCAGAAAATCAAATGTAAAAAAATAGTGATATCTATGGCCGCAGAGGATCCGCTGACCCTCCCAACCACGAGCTGTATTCTAATTGGCTGTCAACACTCCAAACCAGGAAGTGTTGGCAGCCATCTTGTGCCTCGGTAGTATCGAGGTACAAGAAAACAGAAAAACAAATGCACAAAACACGAAAAGGGGGCAGAGTAGAAACACCCTAGGCCTGCTTAGGGGGTCCCACAAGCACCCCCAAGGCCCAAAATTATTATTTTTTAAATAGCGGGCTGCGCGCTGCCCCCCCTCTGGAGTCCTGTCATGGCCCTGGGGACCACCACCCCTCAGGGCCAACTCCTGCAGTATCCCGGGGTGCCCAACCCAGGACACTGCAGTTGTTAAAGCAGGGTGGGAGCTTCGCGGCTCCCGCCCTGCCATATCAAACTCTGCTTTGGCATTTGGAAGAGAGAGCAGGAAACCTGCTCTCTTATCCAAATACCAAAGCAGATTGCTTTTCCACACGAGGAGCTGCATCTTAGCAGCTCCCCGTGTGTAGAAGCAATGGCGGCTCCCGCAGGAGGGGGGAAGCCAGCGGGGCAATGGGGGGGATTGGGGACCCCTCCACGGTCCCCAACAGAGAGGTCCAGCCCCGGGGGATGGGGTCCCCGGGGCCATAAGTGGACCAGGAGGGGGGCCACGGGGCCCCACTCCCCAAATATAAATAAATTATATTAAAAAAATGGAAAGGCCGGCCCTGGGGGATGGGTCCCCGGAGCCTTAAATGGCCTGAGGAGGGGGGCCACGCAGCCCCCCTCCAATAATTAATTACATTAAAAAAATGGCCATGCCCTGGGCGATGAGGTCCCCGGGGCAAATTATGGCCTTGGGAGGGGGGCCACGCAGCCCCCTTCCAAATTTTTTTACAAAAAATCTAAAATAGGGGTCAGGCCCTGGGGGATGCGGTCCCCAGGGCCAATAAATTTGGAAATGGAAGTTAATGGAAGTACCTGGTGGGCTAGTTGCACCCCAGGGACCCTCAGGATTCAAGGGGAGTTAATCCCCCAATTTAAAACGCGACGCGGGGTGCGTTTGCACAGTGGTGAAGGGAGGGGGTGGGGCTTGAGGTGGCATGTGTCAAATACGCCCTGAGGCGTATTTTAAGCTGGTGGAATGAATTCCTCTTCAATCCTGAGGGTCCCTGGGGGCCAATAAGTCCACCAGGTACCTCCAGCAAGTGCCACAGAGCTGCGTTGCAGAGTGTTGTAAAAAGGGGCGTGACCTCTGAACATCTCTCTGCAACGCAGCTCTCCGGTGCATACTGGAGGTACCTGGTGGGCTAGTTTGCCCCCAGGGACCCTCATGATTGAAGAGGAATTACTTCCCCAACTTAAAACACCCCACAGGGCGTGTTTGCAGACATGTCATCTCAGGCCCCGCCCTCTTCCTTCACCATTGTTCAAATGCGCCCCCTGGCGAGTTGTATATTGGGGAATTAATTCCCTTCAATACTGAGGGTCCCTGAGGGCCAACTAGCCCACAAGGTACCTCCAGTACGCGCCAGTGAGTTGCATTGCAGAGAGGTGGTCAGGGCCATGCCCCTTTTTACACCTCTCTGCAACACAGCTCTGTGGCGCTTACTGGAGGTACCTAGTGGGCTAGTTTGACCCTCAGGATTCAAGGGGACTTCATTTACCAACTTAAAATGGCCACAGGGCGCATTTACACAGTGGTGAAGGGAGTGGACGGGGCTTGAGGTGACGTGTGCAAACACGCCCTGTGGTGCGTTTTAAGTTGGGGAAATAATTCCCCTTCAATTCTGAGGGACCCTGGGGGCCATCTAGCCTGCCAGGTGCTTCCAGTAAGCGCCGCTGTGCTGTGTTGCAGAGAGGTTGTTCAGGCTGTGCCCCTTTTTACACCTCTCTGCAACGGCGCTTACTGGAGGTACCTAGTGGGCTAGTTTGACCCTAGGGACTCTCAGGATTCAAGGGGACTTAATCTCACAACTTAAAATGGCCACAGCGTGTGTTTACCCAGTGGAGAAGGGAGGGGACGGGGCCTGAGGTGATGTGTGCAAACACGTCCTGTGGTGCGTTTTAAGTTGGGGAAATAATTCCCCTTCAATCCTGAGGGACCCTGGGGGCCATCTAGCCCACCAGGTGCTTCCAGTAAGCGCCACTGCACTGCGTTGGAGAGAGGTGGTCCAGGCCGTGCCCCTTTTTACACCTCTCTGCAACGGCACTTACTGGAGGTACCTAGTGGGCTAGTGTGACCTTAGGGACCAGCATTTAAAAAAAACTTTGAAATTCACTTACAAAACCATAGGTTTCAGTCATGTTATAGTTAGAAATTAGCATTTAAAAATCCTTTGAAATTCACTGAAAAAAACATAGGTTTCAGGCACGTTATAGTTAGGAATTAGCATTTAAAAACCTTAAAAATTCACTGAAAAAATCATAGGTTTCAGGGGCGTTATAGTTAGCTGGACTTTTCACTCGTACAAAACTCTAGAAATTCCCCCTTTATAGTTAGTTTAACTCGCGCGCCTGCAATGCACTGCTGATGACGTCGCATATTACATCACTCATGACATGGTCAGTGACATCACTGATGACATCACTGATGACATCTCAAATGACATCACTGATAACATCATGACAACTGATGACATCATCCTTGTGATAGAGTGGCAGACCTCCTCTCACCCAAATATAACCTTTGATACACGCACTCAAAAATAGAAACCAACATTTTCAAAACAACGGACATACCAGTACCAGTTACAACAACCTATTCAGTAATTCCAAGATCTACATAAACATCCACTTATTCACCAACAGTCCAATACACTCACTCATACATGTACTCACTCATCATATTTACTCATACACCTATAGATCCTGTTACACACCACCACTCATCCATAGAGTTACTCACACACATAGTCACACATGCTAACAAAGAATCAAACATCCACTTAATTGCAAATACAGTTATCCACACACCACTACACTTACTTCTACAGAAACATACACATACTTACTCTTTTAAACAATCCCTTATAGAAACACATACTTATTCATACAGGAACTCTTCCAATCTGTCACTCTCACATATACTCACTCATATACACCAATACTCACATATACTAGTTTCCAATATATGTAGTTACTTATAAAGACACTATTGAGACAGTCATTCACTCACTAATACACCCATACACACACTCATCCACCCATACAGTCCAGTACACATACTGTCTTCAACGCATTCAAGCAGTGACTCACTCATTCATTCATCTATGCACTAAGTAATACCCCCGACTGAACCATACTGACACTCATACTGATACTCAAAAAAACAAGTAATAACCAGTATAGACACCCATGTAGCTACTAACCAACCCATGCTGTCACTTATACACAAAATGAGAGACTGATACACATATTTACATATTTAAACATTACTTACTAAGATACACTTAATCAGTCCGTTATACAATCAATTTTACAAAAAACAAAATCCTTGAGATATACATATATAAAACATATTTAATTTTCAGAAAAACACACATTCACTGGATGATGTCATGAGTGATGTCATGAGTGATGTCATTTGAGATGTCATCAGTGATGTCATGAGAGATGTCAATGACCATGTCATGAGTGATGTAATATGTGACGACATCAGCAGTGCATTGCTGCAGGTGCGCGAGTTATAGTTAGCTGAACTAACTATAACGGGGCAATTTCTAGGGTTTCGACCGAGTGAAATGTCCAGCTAACTATAACGCCCCTGAAACCTATGGTTTTTTTCAGTGAATATATATATATGTATATGCCTTGCATGGTAAAAACTTGCACAGTATTGTTGTGGTTGTTGTACTGACTACCCTATAAAGCCATGCCTGGTGAAGGCCTGCATGGTCCATAATACAACCTACTGTAACAGCTTTAAAAAAGCGTTATTTAGCTGTTTTAAGAGTACCAGTGCCTCTTCCAAGATGGCACCCATGGTTGCTTCTTTCTCTGTCATGATTTCATGTGTTCAGTGCTGGCGCTCTAACAGGCTTGCACCAGGAAATTCATTGCGGTCACTTGGAGTGTTAGCAGTGGATTTTGGAAGTGCTTTTGGAAGCATGGAGGAAGCAGGTCCCCAAGAGCTATACATCCAATAAAAGAGTTTCCAGTCATGATAGATAAAGCAGTAGAGGCGGCTTTACAGAAACATAACAGTCCAGTTGGGTTCTAAAATCCCTCAGCTTGCGGATGCTGTTGTTGTGGATCCAGATGGGGATGATGCAGAGGTGAGTATAAGGGGATGTTTACTCCCTGGGGTAGAGCTGTCCACTTTGTTGCTCCATCTACAGCAAAATTTGTGTTTTTCTCACCTGCTCCAACTGTAGTTGAGGAAGAGGCTTTTTTGCATAGTATCAGAGAGCTGAGCCTGAGATGGTCCCACTCAATTGGGCTATTTGTAAAGTACTTACTCGTGAATGTTAGGAGGTGGACAAGAACACTTTTCCTTAGAGACTTTCTAAAAGTACCCTGTGGGGAACTTTTCAAAGGTGTTTCCACCTATATTTAAGGTGGATAACTTCATGGCTGAACTTTCAACCCAGGGCAATATTTTGGCAGAGGATACGTTGCCTCCGAATGCAGTGAACAAAACGTTGGAGACTGCTTTGAAGAGCTCTTATGCAGCTTCAAAATTTGGTATTCATATGAATAGGAACGATAAGGGGTATTGAGGTGGGACAATTAAAGTAATCGAGCCTCATTCAACCCTTAGTGAACGTATGGTCAACATGTTTCTTGCCACTAAGGCAATTCGTCAGGACCAAAACAGTGCTCATATAACTGCTGAAGATCCCTCAGTGATCAGAGGAATCGAGTATACGACCTGGTGTGTGTCGAATGTCACTCGAATGTCTCTTCATGATGGGGTCTTCACATACCCATCAACACCCCGAAATGCAGCACCAGCATGTAATTTTTGCATGTAAAGATGGCTGGGGTACACAGACATATTTTTGACTATACTCTTCTTCTTTTTCCTGCCTAGTTCTGGGGAGGGACTGGACGAAGGATTGTCCTACGACACACACCAGGTTGTATACTCGATTCCTCTGATCACTGAGGGATCTTCAGCAATTATATGAGCACTGTTTTGGTCCTGACGAATTGCCTTAGTGGCAAGAAACATGTTGACCATACGTTCCTTAAGGGTTGAATGAGGCTCGATTACTTTAATTGTCCCGCCTCAATACCCCTTATCGTTCCTTTTAATAAAGCAGTGAGCCATGCCATTAAAATTTTACCCTATGGACTCTACTGACTTTTTTTAGACTACACTCACGCTCACTATTGCACTTTTTTAGGCCCCTCACACCCACACACCCTTTGGCTAAGGAATAAAATATCCCCGCCAAAGTGCAGCATCCGTTGTTGCCCAACAGGCATTGCATCGCCAGTCTGTCGCAGGGGCAGGATACCGATGATGACGCTGGACGATCACCGGGTGGGATGACAATAGTCGTCCAACCGGTGACCTGTGTGAGGTATCCCTAAACTCCGTAAAGGGTTCACAACATTCACTTTTTCTGCTGAACCCAATGAGAGAGAGGTTAACGTTAGTCATTTAGTTGACTGTGCCCGGGGAACTCTGTATTTTTTGTTGTTGGTTAGTCTTTCTGGGACATATACATTGGACCCCGTTAAAAATTGTCCTAGCTCCTTGCTTCCCCCTTGTTGATACAATTCATATGAATACTCATGTTAATTATGCTTTGCAATCATTACATGAGGATTTCCAATCTCTGGCTGTTCAAAGGAAGGGGGTGGCGATCCTTCTGCTCTGTTGAGTGTGATGGAACAGGAGGTTCATTCTTTGTTTTACCTGTCGTTTGACAATCTATGTGTCTCTGCGACTGCATCTGGAGCTGTGGTAGCAGCATGGTGTAATTATTGGATGGGTACTTGGAAGGTGACCCAGCCCATGAAACCACTTTGATGATACTAAATGGTTTGGGCAGCAGTTAGAGGATCTTGCCAAAAAGACTGCTAAGAACAGAAAATTGCTGGCTCCTGTTCGGTCTGCTTTCTGCGGTTAGGTGTTTGGTTACAAGAAGGCCTTTCCTCTTGCTAAGGGGTAGTATCAGTCCTTTTGAGGTCAGGGTCATGGGCTCTCCAGTTGCTGATAAAGCCCGGTTCCAGCCAGGAGTTAGTACTTCCACTGAGCAGCCTCTCCTAAAGCATTACTATAAAAGATTACCACCAGTGGGTGTTCGGCTCCTGTTTTTCAGGGAAATTTGGTAGCATTCTGCCCCATATCAATGCGTGGTCATGGTGGTTTTGGAGAGTTATGCAAACAATGTTATGTGATAAGCACTCCTTATTTTATCTCATTAATCTGAATTTTGTCAAATAATATATGGTGCTACCCCATATCTTGACTAGCCCCTAGTCAAGTCGTTACAAATTACAAAAGAATCACAGAAACCTGTGGTATGGGGAGCACTATTCACTCGTTCACGATTACGTGTTGGGTTTTTTCATTTGTTTTATCTACATATCTTTCATCAATTTAAAACATTATAATCCAAAGAAATTAATCAACATGAAATGTTCGTAAACTATGTCAACAATCATACAGATCGGACTGAGAACATAAAGAAACACCAAAATAAATTCTTCAAATAGTGTTCTGTATTTCCTTTCTTCAAGAAATTTTTATTCTTATACTTCTTTTTCATCGAGTCAAAGTTTGCGTTCCATCAAACATCTTATGAAGCCATGTCCCAATGCATTTCGGTATGCACCTTCTTCAGGGGAATGTGCTACAAATAACATAAAGGTCCATCACATGTCTATCAAAGTAAGTATTTACAGTTTCATACAACATCTTGTTCTCATGCACAGAAACCAGAGGATCTCATGAAGTGTAACTGCTTATCATATATGATAAAAGTCATGCTCAACAAAGTTCACCTGCCACCAGTCAAACATGGTGTGCAACCAATAATACCATCCCTTGCTACATGCAAGTGTGAAAAGAAGAAGTGAACACCAAATAAACACCAAATAAACAAAACCATGTGTACCGCCTCAAAAAATCCAAAAGTCAAGAAGTGTCACAAACGTGCACTCTTACCTTCACTTACTGCTTTCAAAACTGAAATTCCGAACTATTTTTGCTCTAAAAGATAACAACAACATCACAAGCCTTACTATACTGTCCCCAATCATAGATGTGTAATCAGGCTGTCGAAAATCAACCAGTACTCACTCGATCTTGTGGAACCCACGTCTTAATCCTTATGGCTATGTTCTAATAAACTCTTGTCCTTGCTCTAAAATATAGAAACAGGAGGACTCCTAAATACTTGAATTCAGTATTTCAACAGGATTGTTCTAAAAAATCATGAATGCTGCCTCACCTCTCGCTGCGAGTGTGCTGCATAACGCTGGAATTCCTTCGTGTGTCTTTCTCCGTTCAACCAAAGCCGCCTTGAAAACGCCGATGCCTGGCGTGTGACATCATAACATGCTGAACATGGGAAACGGACTACGCGCTATGTCATCCTCAACTAAAATGGCGGTTACGTTTCTATGCTCGGCAGAGATAAACAAGGAAATGAAATGAAATGATATGGTCCCAGCCTAAAAAACGTGAACAGTGCCTGTTGCATGTGTGGTCTGATATTGTGTGTGAGATTTATTGAGCATGGATGACACATAATAAAAACAGATACATAAAAAATTATTACATTTGCAAAAATATTAATATCAGTAAACAAATTGCAATACTAGTTCACAAGAAATAAATCATTTCAATCTTATCATTTAGCCCATAGGGGGTCAGCGTCCTAAGGGACTTGATCCAGTATGTCTCTCTTTGCGCCAACAATTTCATTGTATCAACATGTGGTTTATCCACCAATCTCTCTAACACAGTATATTTTAGTTGAGGTATCGTATGTCCCCTCTCATGCCAATGTACAGCCAAACATGATTTCATATTTTTTGTGCGTATCATGCTCTTATGTTCGGTCATCCGAACCTTCACCTTCCTTGCAGTGCGTCCAACATAAACAAGTCCACATGGACACTTGATCGCGTATATTAGACCACTTGAGTTACAATCTGATGTATGCTTCAGGGTTATCTTTCTACCTGTGTGTGGATGCGCAAAGGTATTACCTAACAACACATTACCACAATGGCCACAGTTGTGGCACTTCATCATGCCTTTCTGTCCTAGATCCCCTTTTTCCAACTTGCCACCTTTCAAGATTTCTTTTATGTTCCTTGATCTTGAATGTGCAAACAGAGGTTTGTCTGGAAATATCTGTCTAAAATCAGGTTCCTGCTCAATTATTTCCCATCTCTTCATGATAGACTTCTTTATTGCCTGTGAGGCTGTGGAAAATTTTAATACAAAAACTTCTCTCCTGTTTTTGTTTCTTTCTTTCCTTTCCAACATAGTGGATCTTGACATTGTTCTAACTTTGTTTTCAGCTTGATCAAGAACTATGTCCGGGTACCCCCTTGCTGTGTATTCTGTGCGCATTCTCTTGATTGTTTCTAACCCTTGATCCTCATCTGAACAGATTCTTCTAGCCCTGATGAATTGCGACAATGGAAGATGTCTCTTTAGCGATTGTGAATGAAAACTCTCAAAGTGTAAACCATTGTTTCTATCGGTTGCCTTCTTAAATACACTAGTTTCAAGTATGTTCCCTCTTCTTGTGATCATAATGTCAAGATAATTGATCTGTTCTTTGCTAATAGTGTATGTAAACTTGATACAGGCATGGCAATTATTTAGCTCTTGGAGTTGTGTTCTTAAGTTGTCCTCTGAACCTTTCCACACTATCAGTATATCATCGATATACCTAAGGTATAATGCCAGATGGTCCTTCCATTTCTTTTCTTTTAGTATATGTTCATCTTCGAACTTAGACATGAACATATTAGCATAGGTGGGTGCCCCCGTAAAACCCATAGAGGTCCCCGTCTTTTGTAGGAAAAAAGTGTTCTGCCACTGAAAATATCCGTGGTACATGCAGAATTGCAATAATTCTTTTTTTTTGGAGAGTTACCACCTAGAGTTTTCTGTCCTGCCTAACACTTTGTTCAAGTCAACGTCTCTTTCAAGGGATCCAGTGAGGTGTCAGGCTTTGTTGGACAGTGTTCAGATATTGGTGGAAAAATCATCAGTGGTTCTAGTTCCTGCATCAGATATAGGTGAAGGGTTTTATTCCATTCTCTTGTTGGTGCAGAAGACATCGGTTGATTTTTGACCAGTGTTCAATTTGAAGGCCCGGAATCAGTTCCTGGTTCATAGGGTATTAAAGAATGTGACCCTGCAATCAATCTTTCCTTTTCTGACCAATGGGGATTTTCTGGCATCACTAGACATGATGGATGCATATTTATATGTGTTTAATTTTTCTCCTTCACCGTCACTACCTTTGGTTTGCTGTGGATCGGACTGCACTTTCAATTTCAATTTCAATTGGACTTAGGAGTCCGGGAGCGATGGTGTCTGTCTTGTACATTGTGCCTCGAAGCAGGGCGACTTTGTATCCTCTGGTGCCCCATTTCCTGGCTCATTTGCTTCCTCAAACTTGAATGTATGAGACATTAATTCCAGGGATGGGAGAGATCTAACTGCCCCGGTAACTTACCGGTCTTCCCTGGCACAGTCCTGGTACCCGTCCCCCCCTCGCTGAGGTTTGTTAATGCTTTATGTTGTGTTTTTACTTTGCTTGGTATGTGGACAGGAAGTGCTGTCACTGTTTCCCCCTTCATGGGATGGCTGGGTAAATGGCACCAATCTTAGAGGGATTATTTTTTGTCAGCTCGGCAATATGTTCTGCTGTTGGCGATACATTCGGGTGTTAGGACTGTGTATGGGAAGACCAGGACTCAGAGTAATGAAAAGTAACCGTAAGTAACTCGGGCATTCATGACATTCTTAACCCTCTTTCATAATTTGTGTGATATGTTGTGATGTTAATTTCCACCATCAACAGATCTCACGAATGGCAGGGTGGATGGGGTTAAATCTACACCAACTGTTACAGTGCATCAATGTTTTTTTACACCAGTCCAGGCCCCAGTGACTTCCTTCTCCCCGCTGATTACCTCACCATTATTCTCCAATAGTGCCGTTCATCTCTCCTTAGCCCCTCTCTCACTTTTACTTAATTTCTTTTATAGCAGTCCTCATACCAATGCAAGGTGTCAAAGAGCTTTACCTCACACACACATTATAAAGAGACAATGAATAAATGCGTAAATCTAGATACAAGAAATGTGACACAAGACAAGGATGGCCACAATGCCTAGGAGTCACACGTCTCTTATACTCTGATACATGATATGTAATCAGTGCTTTATCTTGAGAAACGTGGGGCAGATTCAGTAAGTTTTTAGACAACTCAGTGAAGTAACCAAAGTTGAAGCTCTGTGTTGTGAAAAAAGGAGAGAGTACAACAGCGTCATCTCTATTAAGATAGCGGGTTGCTTCTCTTTCCTCTAATGGTGGCTTACCTTCAGCTGTCTTGTTCCAACACGCACACACTTGCACCATAGTTTAACCCCTTGCATGCTCGTGACGGAATCATTCCGTCATGAGCCACGGTGGTGCTGTGCTGGTGACGGAATGGTTCCGTCACGGCCCGGCCGCCGCGCCTGCGCGGCGCTGATTTCGCGCCTGCGCGGCGCTGATTTCGCGCCTGCGCTGAGCGTTCTATTAGGTGGGCGGGCTGTGACGGAACCATTCCGTCACAAGCCCAGCATCACCGCGGCTCGTGACGGAGGGGTTCCGTCATGAGCATTTTTCGCGGACCCCCTCCCCCTAGTTCCGCGGTGGAATTACCGCCGCAGCCAAGGGGTTAAGGGTGGGAACATGATGTCAAGCATAGGCTTTGAATTGGAGGCTAGCATTAGGTTTGGTACTAGAAGGTTTGACAAGGTTAAAGAGTTTACCACTTTGTATGTGTGATGAACAGTTATGCGTGCTTTGAGGAGGTGTCATTTTTTGTGTGAAAATCCCTTTCTACCAATGATAGTACATAACATCAAATCGGATGGTTGTTGGTTGTTAACGCCCATGTACCATCCGTTGTACGCCCTTTGACACAAAGTAGAGCAAAGTGATACTTCATGTTACTTTTGGGCTACTTCCCAATACGATTTAGTATTTGCTCTGGAAGTGAATTTTTAAAAGAACACTTTGCCCCAAGTTTGTGCCACATCAGTAATGTAAATCTGGCACAAAGTCCCAGTAAATCTGCTGCCACAAACAGTAAAATAGAACCCAGGGGTCGGGGTTGTCTGCACAAATAAAAATGTATTACTACCCAAAGAAATTCTTATTAACAATGATTGAATGACAAAAGATGAAGAAAAAAGGTTCTAAACCTATGATTGCAGTTTGCATACAGCACTTTCTTTTTATTTGAAAACTGTTTATTGGCATTTTGTGAATAAACAGAAACATGGAGACATGAAGAACAAAGCCATAACGGCAGTATGCATCTGATCATAGCAGTGGTTCAAGATCATACAAAAGTGCAATAAATCAGGAAGGCATTAGAACCAACATGCATTATCTCAAGTGTATAATACAGACCCCTCAACAAGGCTACAGCAGTGCTAGGTTTATAAGGAAGTTTGGCAGCTAAATTCAGAAGCAGGAGAGAAATGGCAGTTTCTGAGAGGAAGGTAAGATAGGAACAGAACAAACCTAAACAGAGGAATAGTCATTTTGAAACGTGTATAACTATGCCTTGCCAGAGAGGTCAGTGTGGACAGATTGCTCGGGTTAGGGAGTTGGGAGGGTGGAGGACATGAATGGGTTGGTATTAGTAGAGTGGGGGGACATGGGTATCTTACAGGTCAATTGGTGTCTCTATGATGGGACCTTCAAGGTGTCACGAAATGCATTGGGCGATTGACAACCTAACCTAGGGTTGATTGTTTCTTTTGTACATTGAATGATGTGTTGTTGAAAAAAGCTCTTACAAATGTAAATTTAAAAAAATTGTATTTCATTGTTTATGATGGTATTCATTGTGAATTAACATGAATAAAATGTATTAGCGAAAAAAGTAAAAGTGCTAGATCATCATAAATACAAACAAGTTGTGCGCAGCTAAGCCTGAGTTAACAGTTTTGTTGACTAGCCACATTTCCATTGTCTCTATGATGGGAACATGTAATCAAACTTCAGGAAGGGTCTGAAGACCTGGCTTTTTACTGAATAAATCTTTTCCTCCTTGCTCATTGTCTTCAGGATAAATAATATAGCGCCAGGACACCCTTGGCTTCACTTTATACAAGTTACTAACATAGCAAGCAAACAAACAAATTGAGGGCTTTGAGCATAGGGGGAGTAAAGCACAAGTGTCCCAAGCAGCTGAAATAAGTTATCAGAGGCTGCCATGTGCGTGTAAATTTCGTGTCATAAAGGGACACCCTATGGGAGAGCAGTTACATGGCCATTACATGCCAGAGGCATCAGAACAGCTGAGCAATCAACAGGGCTGAGGCGTCCTTCCACTGGAGGGCTATAAACTGTCTGGCCCCCCTACCATGTGAGCCATGAGTCCCCAATCAGCATATGTTATGGCTTGTAATGTCAGATGATAGATACCCAGGATCACTGTATTGAATGAGTGAAAGAGAGGATAGCCTACCACCCCTTTGATGTGGCTCAGGACCTCCTTCCAATAGGTTGCTAGGAGGGGGAATGACGAATTACAACCAGACGTGGAGGAAATCACCTGTTGCCAAATTACACCTCTAGCATGGCAGAGAACCTTTTGGGTAGATGGTGGGCAAGCGAGCCAGGGTATATGCGGTCTTAGCTTGGGGTATACTCCTATACAGTTTGGGGGTATCTTGCCAAAGCTTGTCCTACTGTTTTAAAGAAATACCCTCAGTAGTATCTGCATGCCACTGGATTTAGCAGGGATGTGTCTTGGGCAAGGTGAGTGTTGGAGTACTTTGTAGGTGCAAGAGATCAGGCTCCTTGTTGTGCTGAAAGACCAAACCATGGTCTTGAAGCACATGAGAGCACGCATGGCCTCCTGGGCATTGGGAGAGAGGAGCACCTAGTGTCTCAGCTGGTAGCATTGTAGTTGAGCTGACCCTGGGACCATAGCGTCGTGTTTGCATTGCTCAAAGTTTTTGATCTGGTGGGCTTCAAATAAGTCTCGGAGGGTGCAGCCGTCCCCTTCCCTCCAATCGGCAAAGGAGTGGGCCTGCCATGCCGGGGTGAACTCTGGGTTGCAAGCTAGATGAGTATTGGTAGAGGTGAAGTTGGTAAGATGTCTTTTGAGAGCAATTTTATCCCAGATTTGGAGGATTGTTTTGGTGGGGATGGCTATGTAGGCGCTCTGGGATGAGCGTGTTTAGGGAGCCACATCAAGAGTCAAAGAGGTCTACAGACCACTGTACAGTCCATGTGGGACCAGTGCTTCTCTCTCTCTTGAACCAGCTACTCCGAGATAAAGACGAGGTGGGCCACCTAGTAGTATTTGAGGTGATTGGGGAATGCAAGGTCTCTCCAGTGGAGAAGTGTGGCTCAATGATTAGAGCAGCAGACCTTGATGCAGAGGTCTAGCCCGGGACCAGGTTTCAATTCCCGCCTCGGCGGGTCTTGGGCTCAAAATTCCACGGACCTGATAATTCTCTCCTTGGTGCCTATTCCAATCATGGAGTCCCACTCTGCAACTCTGGGCAATAGCTTGCTTAATCTCCACAACGGCCCCCACAACGCTAAGGATGCCTGGCCTCCACCTTGGGGGTGCCCAGGAGTGGACGCCTCACAGGGAAAGCCAGGATGGGTTCCACAGCGGTATTCGTACAAGCGCCTTGAGACCCTTGCGGGTGAGTAGTGCGCTATACAAGTATCAATTTACAATTTACAGTCCATAGGGAGCATCAGTATGGAATTAGAAAGTCTTGGGCGCCCCCCCTACCCCAGATGAATGTGTGGATGTCCTATTGAAGGTTAAGGGTAGCATCCTGGGTGACAGCAGTGTGGAGTGTCTGGAATAGGTAGAGTATTTTGGAAAAGATGGACATTTTGACAGAGTTGAGTTGGCCCAGTCAGGAGATCTGTAGCGGTTGCCATTGACAAAGGTCTTCCAGGATTGTGCGCCGATACTCTGGCCAGCTGGCACTCATCCACGAGGTGAGATTCAGGGTAAGTTTTAGTTCAGATATTTTATGGATTTGGGGGCTCAATGGAAAGGTGTGAGGACCATCAAATCAGGGAGGTCGACTTTCGGGATTGTCATATTAAGGGCCTGCGATTTAGTCATATTGACTTTGAAGTTAGAGACTTCTTTGAAGTCAGTTAGCACAGAAACCAGAGTGGGGTGCAAAGAGTCAAGGCAGGAGGGGGTCAGCAAGAGATCATTTGTGAAAAGGTCTACCTTGTACTCATGCCTGTCAAAGCGGAGGCCTTTGATGTCTTCTACCTGGCAAACACAAATCGTGAGGGGTTCTACTGCCAGTTTGAAGAGTAAAGGCAATAACGGGCATCCCTGTCTAGTACTCCTTGCCAGGTAGGTCAGTGGAGAGGAGTGTCCACTGACACCAATAGTGGCAGAAGGTGCATTGTAGGCTGTCAGGCTTTTGAAGATCAGGCGAGGGCCCAGTCCAATGTTAACAAGGGTCATCCTTAGAAAGCTACAGTTGATGCAGTCAAAAGCCTTCTCTGTATCAAGTGAGAAAAGGAAAGCATGCATGTTGTGCTTATGGGCTTTTTCTACCAAATGTGCAAGGCGGAAGATATTATCCGCTACCTGCCCGTTTATACCCCACCTGGTCCGGGTCAATGAGCCCAGGTAGATAGGGTTCCAGTAGATTAGCAAGTATCTTGGTATAGATCTTGGCGTCTGTGTTCAAAAGAGTGACCGGATGGTAAGAAGCGCACAGCGGGTCCTTTCCAGGTTTCGGTATGAGTACAGCTTCTGCCCTCGCCATAGTGGTTATTAGGACCATGTCTGCCGTGAAAGAGTTGAAGAGAGCTAGCAAGTGCTCCTGGAGTTGAGGGAGGAATTTACAGTAAAACGGCAATGGGAGAACATCAGGGCAGGGGTTTTGCCCATTGAGAGTTCCATGAGAGCACACTGACTTTCACCCAAGATGATGGGAGAATCCCAGAGTTTTTCGAGTGTAGAAAATCTAGGGGCTCCCAAGGGCATTCATTTAGGTACGTATCTATGCTTTCCTGGGGAGATTGTTCCCCGTATCGAGAGCTTAATTGAAGCTATGGAATGCCTATTGTTTTGCAGTCTCATTAATAGCCCATGTCCCTTCCTCCAACCTGATTTTAGAAATGTGTGTTTGTGGGATTTGTTTGCGCAAGGAGGGAACCCACCATATCACCCTGTAGAACTTTTGCTTTAGGGACAGCAACGATCGCTCTGCCTTATTTGTCTGGAGAGCACACAACTGACACCTAAGCATGGCTAGTTGCCATTTGGCGTGCCTAGATAAGCTGGCATGGTCAAGGCGCTCCAGGGCCTAATGTCTGCCATGAGACCAGATTCAACCAGTCAGGCTTCCTGTCTATGGACGGATGGTAATAGAGGAAATAGTCCCTTGTATTGTGGTCTTGAATCCATCCCACAGGGTATGATCTCATATTTTAGGGAGGCTGTTGGTGTCAAAATATGCAACAATTTCACTTTGGATGACAGTGGCATCGACAGGGTCTCTAAGTAAATGGGGTGGAAGCCACCAGTGGAGGACATGTGGGCGCAGCAGAGCCTGGGTTGTCTACAGTAATTTCTAGGTGGGTATGTTGGGAGACGGAGATGTCCGAGAGGCAAGCAGAGTCCAGGCTTCGCAGCAATGGGGGTATAAGGAAGAGGTAATCAATGCGAGAGTAGGAGAAGTACACATGGTAGTACACTTAAATATAAAAAACACATATCTCTCCATCAAGTACATTAATCGCCAGATAACCATGCTGTTGTTATTATCCTCTGAAAAATGCAGCTCACGCAAAGATCTATGTAAGGTTTTCTCATCTCGCCTCAGCCTGTCATTCAAATGAAGTCCCATAGACCTTTGCGTCCGGTGCAGTGGCATCAGTTGCACCACCCTAAAGTCGGCATTGATAGGAGGAGGTTACCAAAAATTGAAAATTTGCACAACCCACCCCTCTCACCCAGGCAGGAAAGCAATATCATAGTGAAGAAAATATATTATAACAATACTGGCCAAGTATACGTTGTGCACACTTTTTTCTACAATGTATGCACCACAGATTCTTTTGAATAACCTTCTTTTGAGTCCTAAGACTTGATAGTTCATTGCGCTTACTTTGGTAAATAATTCTAAACGAGGTTGCTTTATGATCGCCACCATCTTGGATGGTCCACTCACTCTGGGATTTGTTTTCTTTTTGTTTAGTTGCATGTGAGACTGAATGAGAATCATATGGCTGCTTCACTAGCTCCAATAAAATAAGTATTGTGCTGTCCCTGAGATAGCTTGTGTCTTTCCTGTTAGTGAAGGGCAACGATCATTATTAGAAAACCCTGCATAAAGGCATTGAACTGATTTGGGCAGGTAGTAGATATAATCTTTTCTACTAAGGTAGCAAAATACGTTCTAATAATGGGAAGGAGGAATTGTCTGGCTCTAGGTTGGCAGGAACTATTAGTAGTTAATAGTTACAGAGGAAAGAGCAAAGGAAGTAAGTATACAACTATTACTGTTGGGAGCGTGGATGCTGCTCAGATAAAATAATATCAATCCGCTAAAGAGGTGGAGGGTTGGTCATGGTCAGTTTTCCACACTGATTGCAGAGGAGTAGACTGGAAGAGGTAGGGTAACCCACCTAACCTGGCAAAGGAATAAATAAAGATAAAGAGATAGACTAACAATAGGATAAAGAGCTTAGACACGCTTCTACGATTGTTTTTTGATGACACATGTGTGGGGCTCACCCTCTCTAGTCACCAAGCTGGTTGAACACCCTGTTTAATTAAAAGAGATGCTACACTAACCATTAATGGCTTTTAGTAAATTAAGAAATAAATATAAAAAAAACTCATATGGAAGAAAACGATTTATTAACATAAAAAAGTAAAGTCCCATCCTCATCTACCACAACAGCCCCACCCCCTCTCCCTTAACCTCCTAAACTGATCTATACTAAGTACCCCGTTCCCAACTGTTCATCTCACCCTCACCTCCCTCAACAGGCATCCTCCCTAATATAGCCGGCCCTCAATGACCTCCAGCCTCCTTAAAATGTCATTCTGAGTGCTCACAATGCCCCACTGGGCCTGCTTCACCTCCTCCAAGCTTTGCAACATTTGTTGCAGGAGGGCTTCTGTGGCTGGAGGGTGAGGGGCTGCTTGGGATGTTGGCTGTGTACAGTGACAGTGACGGCGTGACCAGGAAGCCACTGACTGGTGCCCAGAAGAAGCCTCCAAGGTGGTGGCAGCTTCCTCATCCTCTTCCTCTTCCTTGAAGATTGCTAGCCGGCGATATTCCAACACAATTGCCTCCATTTTCTGAAGGCGCTGCCGTGTGGCTATTTCCTGCTGTGATTCTGGGACCTGGGCTCTGGAAGGAGAAGCTGGATGATCCAATGAAAGGAAAAAAACAATATCAGTTGCATTACTCACCACAAAAACTTGCGTATATAGTCAGACAGACGTAAACCTTTTCTGGTTCCCTTGGGCCACTAGGATTTTTATATGTGATAATTTGTCACATGGCCTTTTCCCCCCACATACAATTTACATAATGCAGTTTGTGGTATGAATGAATCCATGACTACCGTCCTAATCAAAAATTAATTTTTTTGCTAAAATGTATGAAAAGTTAATTGAATTAATGGGAATGTACTTCCACTATACACTTTATAAGCTATTTAAGAATGCCTTAGCTGCAAAATATATGCATATATTGCCATAAGAAAATATGGCCCATGATATCTATGCCATGCAATTTGTTTGGCTATGAATATTGTGCAACATTCATTCAGCCAACCTGGCAGGGCAGCATGTTTCTTAAGACAACAAGGGGCATGTTACAAGTATTCAAATGACCCTCCTCTTATCTTTATCCCTCCTTAATCCTGCCATGAATGCAGACCCACGCTGCACCCTCCACCCCAACTTCATTAAGCTTACAACAAGTATTCTTATTCCTGGACTATGGAGCAAATTATTGTGGATACGTTCTTAAATGTCAGGGCTTGGGCTAGGTTTAGGTTTGGCTATGGACAGGCTAGGCCATGTGTATAGACAGGTTAGGTCATATGTAGTAGGCTTAGTCACATGATTAATGGAGGGTTGAGACTGAAAGCCACAAGTAGAAGATCCTCTGGGAAAACTGTTAGAGAAATGTGGCATCTGAAGAGTTGGGATTATTGGCTGTCTCAGACAGAATGGGGGGAGAAGTGTGGCTCAATGGTTAGAGCGGCAGGCCCTGATGCAGAGATCTAGCCCGGGTCCAGGGTTCAATTCCCCACCTCGGCGGGTCTTGGGCTCAAAATTCCACGGACCTGATAATTCTCGCCTCAGTGCCTATTCCAATCATGGAGTCCCACTCTGCAACTCTGGGCAATAGCTTGCTTAATCTCCACAGCGGCCCCCACAACGCTAAGGATGCCTGGCCTCCACCTTGGGGGTGCCCAGGAGTGGACGCCTCACAGGGAAAGCCAGGATGGGTTCCACAGCGGTATTCGTACAAGCGCCTTGAGGCCCTTGTGGGTGAGTAGTGCGCTTTACAAGTATCAATTTAATGGGGAGGTGGTAGGTATGAGTGGGCAATGGACAATAAACCTTGT
Organism: Lissotriton vulgaris; assembly: GCF_964263255.1. NCBI lineage: Eukaryota > Metazoa > Chordata > Amphibia > Caudata > Salamandridae > Lissotriton > Lissotriton vulgaris. The sequence continues at coordinate 935,718,338 of NC_141698.1, read as the reverse complement.
CTTCTCCCAATTACTTTGGTGTGGCGCAGTAGCCAGGGCGACTGACTCTGGACCCTGGGGCTCACAGTTTGATCGCCGGCGGCTGTCCAGCCCAGCAGCATGTGACTCTGGGCAGCAGCTCACTTAATCTACCTGATGGTCCCCAGCACCAGGACACCTCTCCGGAGGTAGCTGTGTGCTTTAAAAATACTGGACTTTTTTTTGGTAGAGACGTTGAGACAGAAACATAGGAAGATGGATAATTTAAACAGGATTGGAATATAGGCTTCGAAGCAAGGAATGAATACCTTAACAAATGCAGCAGTTCTCATTAAGAAACAGAAGTGGGGGGGGAGGAGCTACGACGTCAACCAAGATGGCTGCTTAGGTTCCCGGCTCCGCCGACCTCCGTATTCCGCCACGAGATCCTGATCTTACACCCAGCCTCTACCTGGATGAAGTGTTCCTCACTCCAGTGGTGAAATCCCCAAGCTTTTATCATTTGATCTCATGAACTTACATCGAGTTAAAGATCGTGGCCTGTTCCAGCGGTGAAGCCGGGGCCTCGAGTAACTGTAAGGCCGGGTTGCAGTTCAACAACATCGGCTGAGAGACCCTGGCAGGGTCCGGTCTACCGACATGGAGACTTTGTCTACGACCGAATTTGATGGCTATTGTTTTCCGTGCCCAGCGTTGTGAGAGAAGTGACCTGCTGCTACTGATTGTGTGGGGGGATCCCTGTACCGCGGACCCGGTATAGATTCCTGCCGGGGTTCGGCGGGTCGGGACCCTGGACTGCGGTGCTGCACCGGGCTCTCCCGGCTGTGAATAACTACGGGTCACTGTCCACGTTTGCCCCCTTAGTATCCTGCTCGTCCCCCCCGAAAATGCCTGATTCACTTGGGGTTTCTAATGTGACTGCCACCGAACGTGGTATAGTGGATCGAACGGCGTCTGGGCCAACGCTGGAAACAATAATGGCAGAACTTTGGGCGTTTCACTCGCAAGCAACTGTGCTCATGGCTAAAATGGATGTCAGTCTGACTGGGATACTGTTCGACGTGCCGGACCCTGCCCTACGGTCGTACCAGCAAACAACAACCCCTCAGGCGCAGCCATTTTGACTTTGTGCAAGGACCCCATGTGGGATCGAGAGTGGATGTCACTATCAGATTCAACGGATGGCGCCCAGGAAGACGATGTCCTCGGGACCACGAGTGTATCGCAGTGCCTTTCATCATCATCGACTTCAGAGGTCTCGAAAGGTGCTCCCACCCCGGGAAACTGTGTTGCGAACTCTCCCCCCACCTTGTGGTTGTATCCCCCTTTTCTGGACGTTCTGCGATTCCGGGGCAAGAACTATCGGGACATTCCAATTTGGAGAGGGGAATTTTCTTCGCGTGAAGACCTCTTGGAGTCGCTAGCCACGTGGGGTAACGGACTGCCTTTCGATGCTTTCCCTCTCGTCTTTGACTTATTTGTGTCCTCGGGGGTTTCGCTGGGGAGGGTTCGAGTGATGAGTCGAAAGGGTCAAGGTTGAATCAACTGAGCTGGGATGGCTAGGAACACTGGTTATGGAAGTTCAAATTGGTACTGTCTAATACTGGGAGCTGGGCGGTGTGATTTTTGTACGAGTTGCTTCACATCCATCTTTGGCTGTAGGGGGAGCCAAGGGGCCAAGGGGCCGGGAACACCATATGATCAGGCCCTCCTCCATTCTTCTTCTTTTCCCTTCTTTTAGGGGTTTAGGTTAGTAGGGCGACTAGCACGCTGCTAGTGGGGTTAGGCTATAGCCATCGGCAGGGGTGCAGGGTGAGGGGGTTGGAGGGGGGGGGTTTATTTTTCCTTTTTTGTTTTCTATGGCCTTTTTCTCCCTTCCCATATTTCCTTTCGGATCGGTATGGTCTGTGTTTTATTCTGATTTCATTGTGCTCGAATTTAGTGCCCATGCTTCTTATGTTATTCGTATTGTTGGGTGGGCGGGCCTTGAGAGCTGGCGGTCACAATGAGGTATACTGTTCTATTGTTCACAATGATATATAGGTATCAACGCCAGAGACCCACAAATGACTGTTTTCCCACGCATATCCTGTTTCCTTGGCCTGTCCCGTACCCTGTTGTTAAGATTGTATGGCACCTGATCTGATCATTTAAATATTATAAAAATGAAGACCTTTATTATATCCTGTGACTTATCAATGCGTCCAGATACAATATTCATCCTGAATCGCTGTCGGACCTCAGGGGTGTCGGCTGAAGAGCTGTGTTGTCTTCTGAAACGTCAAGGTTTGCTACTATTTAGCGGCCAGCCCCTGCGGTTGTAGGCCCATCTTTGTATTTCTTGAATGCGGCAATAAAGGTATTTAAAAAAAAAAAAAAAAAAAGAAACAGAAGTGACCTACCGCTCATCCCAGCATCCGCTTGATCCCCCTCACAAGGATGGTACTTGACCTCCACAGGATGGTACTTGACCTCCTCCTCATCAATCTGGAATTCTTGAAGTTCTAGTAAAAGAAATGCACTTGTTTAGCATATTAGTACTAATCATAGCAATTGAACAAGTTTAGAACCAATACCTGTTGGAACTGACATAATCGGTGTGGTATTCCCCCAAACGTTTTGCCTTTGACTCTCTTGTTTGGTGAGTTAATTTTTGTTGACTTCAGGGCTCTGTGCACTTTACCTCTGTTAACCAGTGCTTATTCTCTCTCCTTCAAACATAGCAAAATTAACCTACAGCTAATTGGCATATTTAATTTACTTGAACATCCCTACCTGTACTCAGGGACTGTAAATTAAATGCTACTAGTAGGCTTGCAGCACTCATAGCCTTTTAAAACTTGTCTCTGGCCTACCACTGCGGTTTGTAGTGCAGTTTTAAACCTGCATTTAGACCTTGCAGATAAACCTTTTGCAAGGCCTAAATCTTCCTTTTAAATACTTATGTTCCCCTTAGGTAGGCCCTAAAGCAATGAAAATCATCATGAGCTACTATTAATAGTTTTGTAACGATGACCACGTCAGATAAGGATTAGAAAGTGGCCACTCTTTGCAAGAATACTACCAGCAGCATAGTGTAAAAAGGCTTATTCAATTTTGAATGCCTTTACATGGGTAACACATAACAGCCATAGCTGCACAGCCAGAGCTTCAAGGTTGCACTGTTAATAATAAGTCTCCTGAAAGCCTCATGACTTATCACTCAAATATCAGCTTTAAATATATTTTGTAAACCCAATCAGTTGTTCCAAAAACCAGCCTATAAGTTCTGAAAAAAACACATTTTCATCTCAAATGCACACTTTTTAACTTTGAATTTCATATATTTACCCATGCAAAAAATTCAAATTTAGTAAGTGGGGTTGCACACAGAACAGCTATTTCCAGGCCGCTGAAGAGCTACCAGTAGCTTACGAGCTACTCGTTGGAGAAGCCTGTCCTAAAGGCTTATAGCGGAGGGTGCATTGTATTTAAAAAGTAAGTCATGATTATTTAAGTTTTACATGTCCTGGAAGTGGAAATGTCCTAAAATAATATTTCGCTGTTGTTAGGTCCATCTCTCCTGTTGACTAACACTGGGTTACCGTATTACATTCATTAGGTGCTAACTTTAGATTTGGAGCAGATAGAGAGAGGCTGTTTACACTCAATTGAATTGTGATTTAAAATCCTCTTTAATGGTAAAGGCAGATTTAAGTCCCAATTCAGAAAATGCCACTTTTAGAATGTTGCCATTTGCTTGTCCCAACCACTTGTGCCTTCTACCACTGTCCTGAGCCCCATGACTGTGAATGACACTGCTGTTAGGGTTTGTGTATTGTTTCCTGACAGTATCACAAAGGGGCTAAGGTGTTGGCAGGAAGGGCCATTCTGGCACGGTGGCTTGTGAGAAGTTGTACCCAGCTCATTTAACACTTGAAATGTCTTTGCCTCCTGCACACACAAAGGCTTGTATCAGGTATAATTCTTGGACCCCAGAGCCATTCAACAGAACACTCCTTGACATGTGGAAGTTATAGAAGAAGGATTATACCTTGCTGCTAGAGGACTGTCCTGCTGCTTGAAGGATTGCCTTGCTGTCTCAGAAGAAAGACTGGACCTGCTTGCCTTCATCCTAGGCTAACCAGAGTGACTCCAAGGGTCAGTTGGCTGACCTTCTGTGTGAACTACAGAGGCACAATATGCTTTCTCATAGTTCATTGTTCGTGTGCACCAGCAGTAAGATGTTTGCCATAAACTACTCAAGCTGGCATAATCACCAAAATCTTTTATTTCGCATCACTAGAGTAATGGGTAATTACTGAAACTACTCTGATTACACTGGTGCAATTGAAATTCCTCCGTTGCCTAGCTTCTACCCCTCCCTCCCCCCACTAATAACCTAATTTCTTGCCTTAGTGGCAGTGGTGGGATCCAGTACATGTGTTTGAGCAGTGCCACCTAGTAATTTGTGTAAAACCAAAAACCCCATATAAATAATATGATATTAGATTTTAAGTTTTTTCAAATTGTCCTTGATTAGCTATTTTTATTGTTTCTGTTGGACTTGGGCCTTTTTGGCAGGCTCATCCCTCAACTTTTCGCCTTTAGCCTCTGGCATAGTGGTAGTAATTTTAGGCCTCTGCGCACTTTAGCACTGTGGCCAGTGTAAAGTGCCTGCGCACTCTGAGTGTGTGTGGTGAGAGTGGCCCGCCCTCCCATAGGAATGCATGGGGGATATTTGTGCCTATGGTAATTCCTGATATGTGGGGAGTGCAGGGTATAGTTTGGTATGTGCGAACTCGTGAGATTAAATGCTGCGCGATGATGTGCGCCGATTTATTGTGTCTAGTGTAGAAGTGCCAATTTTTTAAGTTGCCATTTCTGTGTGCAGTGAATGTGAATTGGACTGTCTGGCTTGTGATTGACAGGAGCTGGCTGGTGTGCCTGGCTCCAGGAGCCAGGATGGGTCTGCCCGGTAGTGAATGAGGAGATCTGCATGTTGATGGCAATGAGGAGTGCACCTGGGACCTGAATAGGGCTGGGCCTTCCCTCCACATTGCTGGCTCCACCCCCTGTGGTGCGTCTGATGTCCCTGGCCTGTCTTGTGAATAGGGAGAGGGGCTGAGTAAAACAAAGTGCTCAGGAACCAGTTGCATCTGGTTCGCCCCTTGCCTGCACCTTTGGAGACAAAGGAAATATGTGTATAAAAGAGGGTCCGTGACCCCAAGTAAATGTTCTTGTTTGCAGACTTGAAACTACCAGGGGCGTGCTGCTGCTGGAGCTCAGGGGAAGGCTTGCCTCCCTGGGCTCTGCCCAGCCCCTGAATGCCTGGAGGACTTCTTTCTGGGGCCCCTATGGCTTGCATTGGAACCCTTTTTAACTTTACCTTTCTCCCCAGCTCCCAGGACCTTGCTGTACCTTTTGGTGCCCTGGGAGCGCTGTGCTGCAATGCTTCCTAAAGGGATTCCCTGGGGATTCCCCTCCTTGCGCTCCTAGCGGGTGCCCACCCCGCTTAGTTTAATATTGACTTGCAGGTGCCCACCCTGCATTATGCCAGTTTATTTTAGATTGCCCCGTGCACAGGTGCCCACCCTGCATCTTCAATTTTATTTAATAAGTAATACGGGAGCCTACCCCGCTTGTTAGCTTCTAGCGCGGTTGCCCACCCCTCTTCGCCATTTACTTTCGTCCCCGAGGGAGCCTACCCCTCGTTTTGCACCAAAAGAAAATCACTGCTGCGGCCCTGGGTCAAGGCAAACCGGAAGTCAGGCACTCCTGCCCGTGACAGGGGCGGGGCCTGCAACCGGGCTGGAAGAGCATCAGAGTGGTGAATCCGCACGGGGCTCCCGTGTGGTGGAGGGAAGCCTCGCGCTCGCCCACACAGAAGGAAGGCAGGCCGAGCAATGGCCTCCTGCTGCCCGGGGCTCCTGTGAGCTGTTGGGAGCCCTGTCAACCCACCTTAGAGAGAGAGTCCCAGAGAAGAGGTGGGGGCTCTCCGGAGGATTCCCCGTCAGCCGCCATGAGAGCAGCAGCAGGATGTCTGCGGAAGGGGCACAAGGCACCTTCCCGGCTCCTGCCCCCACTGCATCCCAGTGAGGAACTCCTGCATCAGACCGGTGAGTGGGGGCTCCCTGTTTCATAAAGCAGTACCGTGGCCAGTCTTGAGCGGCCCCGCCTAATAGGGGGTCGCTCCACCGTTGGGGCACGTTTTCCTTTTCAGAGCCAGATGGCTCCAAAACATTTGACCAGGATTGTTTAACGGATAAGAGGGACCCGTGTTCCCTCCAACGCTTGAGCAGGATGATTACAGGAGCCAGTGCGCTCCATGTGCATTTCCAGAGCCTAGAGGGCTCCACCATCTGCATCTTTATTTTAAGCGCCAGCACTCTCCACAGTGCGCTCCACGCTTTGGCTGCTAGTCCTTTTTCTTAATGGTGGCCCTGTTATTTAAGGAGCCCGTGTGCCCCCTGAGACATGTTTATTTTTAGAGCCAGATGGCTCCAACCTTTGGCGTAATTTATATAAAGGGCCTCTGAGAGCCCTGCCGCATTCCTCTGTCACAGCTGCCCAGCAAGTAGCGGGCAGCTGCACCATTTAGGTTGCTCTTTATTTTAGGGGGACATGTTTTTTAATCCAGGAGTAAGATGCACTCCTGCACCCCTACCTTGGCCTGCACAGCTGTGCAGCACTTAGTGCCAGCTGCAACGTTTAGGCCTTTCCTTGAAGATTCCCAGCTGCCCAGCAAGTAGTGGGCAGCGGCCACGTTTAGGTTTGCGCCAAGTGCGCCCCGTGACTGTCGCTGCATAGGCAGCAGCCCTGACTTTGTGGACAGAGGGCATTTGAGCCCCTTGGAGATGGCCAGTTGGCCAAGGGGACTATTAGGTTTTGTAGGGCGCAAGGCCCTAGTGTACTTTTTATAGGTGCTAGGAAATGTTATGTTTGTAGTATGATTTATGCACCTCTATTTTTGTTCATAGATGTGCTTTTGTGATTACTAGGTTTTACCTACTGTTTTATTTCTCTACTGTGGTCTAGGTTTGAGTTATTCCCTACTGCAGGTTATGTTCTTAAGTGTATTTCCTGATGTTTAGGAGATTATGGTTTATCCTATTTTAGCTTATGAGGTTGGCGCAGAATAGAGTTCTCGCCTTATGTGTCACTGTGCCTGTTCTGATTTATATTACAGGTTGACGCTGAGTATAGTGTCTGCCAGTGATTACTGGCTGTGTTCTAAGTTCATATAGATTCTTACTTTTACTATTCTTTAACAAGTGCTAGATCTGACAGTGGCCCACGTGGCCCTGTCATGTGTAAATAATCCCTTGTAAATATTGCCCGTGCCAGTTGGCACAGTGTACATTGTGTGATTATTATCTGATGTGTTTTTATTATAATACAAAGGCAATTTTTATATAACCTTGTGTGGAGTTCCTTTTGTGGTGTGCCTAGTGTGTTGTTACTGTGTGTGTTGCGCAAATGCTTTACACATCGCCACCGAGATAAGCCTAGCTGCTCGTGCCAAGCTACCAAGGGGGTGAGCAGGGGTTATCTTTGGCGTGTAACTCCCTTCCCCTGACTAGAGTGGTGGTCTCTGCCTGGCTGTGGCACAAGCCTTAGCCAACCAGAGATCCCCATGTCTAACAGTTTCCAAAAGTAAGTCTTGTCTCATAAAGTTCTTGCTACATTGGAGTTGGAACGGGGCAGCATTGACTACCTCACCTCAAGATGACAGAGCTGAAGAGGCTCTGCAGGGAGCAAGGGCTGAATGTAGGAAAGAGGGCTACCAAAGAGACCTTTCAAATAGCACTCAGAGTCTTTGAAGAGATCAGGTGGGTGAAGGATGCAACAGAAGAACAGGAAGAAAATACCCCTGAGGATGAGTAAGTGGACATGGAGGATGAGGAAGGAAATTGTCTGGGCATAGTCCCAAAGCTGCAGCAGCAGAAGTAAGAGGAAAACATGCTCAAAGAAGTGAAGTCCCTGCCAGGGCAGGGAACAGTGTGTCTTCCGACAATTTGTCCTCAGAAGAGCCAGAGGATTGGTGACATTAGAGGGGACTCAAAATGAAGCTGACCATGTTAAAGTTGGCTGCAGAGGAGATGAAGGTCAATGCTGACAGTGCCTTGAATGAAAATAAACTTCTGTTAGTTCAGAAAGAGAGTTTGAAGGAGCTGGACTTGAAAGCCAAGCAAATCTCATAGTCCAGCAGCAATGGTGGCAGTCACAAATCAGTGTCCAGTAAAGACTGAAAGGTCCACATCCCTAAAGATCTGGTGCCTATCTATGTGGTGGGCGGGGGGTGGATGGCGGGGGTGACACGGACAAATGGTTTTCAACTTCTCAGGTAGACCTAAGGATTCATAGCGTTTCAGAAGAGGATGGGGTGGCGAGTCTCTGGAAACATATGCCTATGTTGGGGAGGGATACCCTGCTGACATTAGAGGTAGATGACCATTTGAAGCATGTCCCCATGAAAGCCATTCTTGTCACCAAATTTGGACTGGCCCCAAAGAAGTAACAAATGAGATTTAGGGACAGCCGAGTGCTGTCAACCCACTCATGTGTGGATTTCATTTATTACTTCAGAAAGGCACTGAATATTTGGGTTAAGGACAGCAAAGTGAGTGATTATGCGTATGTGTTCAATACTTGCTTTACAACTGATTCAAAGCAAGCTTCTTCACTGAGAGAGCTTGGAAAAGAGACAGACCTCTTTGTCAAGACCAGAGTGTCCAATAAGCCACCTGGTGAGAATCACCGTAAGCATGGGCAGAGTACCCATTAGAAGAAAGAGGGTAGAGACAAAAAGAAAAGCAAAACGTCCTGTAGGGCCTCCACAACAAGTCTCACTGGAAAATGTTATGTTATGTCATAAGACTTTGTTAAGCGCACATTTCACCCGAAGGTCTCAAAGCACTAGCCTATCCCGAGAAACAGTGGAGGAGAAAGAAAGAGAGCAGGTAGGTAGAAGAGAACTCAGAACAGCCAGGTTTTCAGAGCCTCACAAAATGTTCTATGGTCGGTCCTCATACGTAGATGCAGAGGGAGTGAGTTCCATAGGGTGGGGGCAAGAAGTGAAAAAGATCTCCCGCCATTTTTGGCGGTGCTGATCTTGAATGGGATAAGAAGATGTTTATTGGCGGATCTAAGAGTTCTGGAGGGGTTATACCTGATCAGTTTATTTGCAAGATAATGTGGACCATGTCCACAGATGGTTCCCAATTCCAACCTGACCAGAAGGGAGGTAGTTAGCCTGAGAGGTTTTTTACCCAAAATGCTGGGAGGGCTACAGGTACGGGTATGTCAAGGGGGGCTCCCTTAGTTCTAAAAAGCATCAGATACCCACTGGAAGCCAGATACCAGGGATGGCCAGTGTAGCGCTTGGTAAGGAGCCTGGAAAAATGGCACCGGTACCTGCTAAAAAGATAAAGGGCACAGAGCATGGGAAACCTACTCCTAAGTCTCCCATGATCCAGGCGGAAGCTGCGCCTCAGGGGGATGCCCTAGAACCTCCTTGGGAGGACAATTCTTCCCTGGCTGGATCAACCCAAGCAGGACGACTGCCAAGAGGAAGGGGGGCCATTCCAGGTGGAATTATACGAAGCCCAGAAAGAGTGCCCCACTCTTGAGGGCCTAAAGCAGAGGTCTTCAAACTTTTTGATGCCGAGACCCTCCTGTCAACATTTTGAGGTGTAAGGACCCCCTCCTGACAAATTTCTAAACCTGTAGGCATAGCTACTCGAATTATGAGGCAGTTGAGGACCAAATTAAGCGACAGGCTTGACTAAATTGTGTGGGAAGAAAATGTAAATGATGGTATTATTATTATTATTATTATACAAAATTTATAACGTGCTCAGTTACCCAGGAGCATCCCGGCGCGAGACAGACCAAGGAGGAAAGCTGAGCTCACACGCTACACTGGAAACAAATGAGTCTTCAGAAGTTTCCTAAAGAGTAAGATCTTGGGCTCTGAGCGGATCTTAAGAGGCAGGGAATTCCATAAAGTCGCCACTTGCACTGAGAAACACCTGCCCCCAGAGCGAGCCTTCCTTACTCTGGTTGACTGCAGACGATGTCCTTGATCCGAGCGCAAAGGACGTGTGGGCTTATAAGGGCGTGCCATAGTGGAGAGAATGGGAGGGCCCTTACCATGCAGAATTTTGTGGGCAGTGCATAACGCTTTAAATTTCACCCGCTCCTTAACGGGGAGCCAGTGCAGCGTTTTCAGGGCCGGGGCAGCTGAATGCCTTCTAGGAACATCCAACAACAGTCTGGCAGCTGCATTTTGTACTTGTTGGAGAGTTTTAAAAGTCGCTTCGGGAGCACCGAGAAACATCGCGTTCCCGTAGTCGAGCCTCAACAAGATTAAACCGCGAATCAGCAGCTTCCTTGCTGGATCAGGGAGCAGTGGCAGCACCTTTCGGGCTGACCGCAGCAGACCAAAACAGACCCCTGCGGTCTTCCTGGCGTGGGTCCTAAAGGACAGGTCTTCCCCCAACCAAACTCCCAAGGTCTTGATCTCCTTCTTGGGAGATGGTGGATCACCCAGGGACCGGGGCCAACAGCTAGCCATAATGGAGGGACTGGATTTGCCCAGGAGCATCAGCTCAGTTTTTTCCCCATTGAGCTTTAGGGCAGAGTGGGACATCCAACGATGGACATTTGCAAGGCAGTCAATCAAAACTTCAGGTTGTTCCAACAGCTGGGTGAGGCCTGCCACCAGCTGAGTATCATCAGCATAGCTGATAATCTTCACTCCTGAAGGGGCGACCACTCTTTCAAGCGGAGTCATGTATATATTAAATAAGGTAGGGCTCAAGGATGAGCCCTGCGGGACTCCACATTGAAGAGGGAACGGGGTCGACTGCTCTGCCGCTTCCCAGATTTGGTAGAACCGATTAGAGAGAAAGGATTCCAGCCATTTTAGGGCCGTCCCTGACACACCCACCTCTGACAGGCGATGGAGGAGCACCTGATGACTTACGGTGTCAAAGGCAGCACTCAAGTCCAGGAGGATCACTGCCACTGACCCTCCTGTATCAAGAATGCTCCTAGCTTCCTCCACTACTGCCAGCAGGGCTGTGTCCGTCCCCTGACCGGGACGGAAGCCAGTCTGGGAGTCTCCCAACAGATGATGTGACTCTAGATGACAAGAGAGCTGACGGTTGACCAACTTCTCTGCGACTTTTGAGAAGCCGGGCAGTAGTGAAATCGGCCTAAAGTTGGCCAGATTAGAAGAATCTAATCCTGGTTTTTTCAAAAGTGCTTTCACCACTGCCTTTTTCCATCTCTGGGGCACTATGCCCTGAGAGAGTGAAAGGTTGATAAGGTCAGTGAGCGGAGTGGACAGAGTGTCTGCAACTAGTTTAAGGTATTTCATGGGGACTGGGTCACTAGGAGATCCACTCTTCATCTCTTTCAAAACTTTTGTGACCTCCTCCTCAGAAAAAGGGCCGAAGGAGGAGAGCTCCACAGGGCAAATTACTGGGCTAACATCTAATTCCGGGATCTGAGGGGTCGCAGGCAGTGAGGACAGGATCTTCTCTATTTTAGAATGAAAGAAGTGAGCCAGTTCTTCACATTTTTCTTTAGGATTGTCATATACAACTGGCGGGACCGGGGCCTTTAGAAGTTCCTTAAAAATTTTAAAGGATTCCCCTGGTGAATTACTAGCACTCTCGATCCTATCGTTGAAGAAGTTCCTTTTGGCATCCTTCAGCGCGTTTTTATACTTCCTCATCTCTCTCTTGTAATCTTCTCGACTATCTTTCGTCGGCTCTCTCCTCCATGCGCGTTCTAATCTTTTGCATGAGGTTCTGAGGCCCCTAAGTTTGGGGGTATACCAGGGAGCGGAGCCAATTCTCCTTTCCCTGACAGGCCTTCTTTTTTTTGGAATCAACGAGTCCAAAGCATTAGTCAGCCAAATTCCCATATGTTGGTCAGCAATAATGGGATCAGCGACCGGGGGAGGACAGGTTTTTGCTAACTCTGCCGCCCAACTGTCCACTGGCAGCTTCAACCAGAGTCGCTCTACTGTGCACTGTCTGGGTACAGGATCTCTCCACTTCACCAGCAGCCATCTAAGCGGGACTAAGTAGTGGTCCATCCAGGGGAGAGCCAACGGCTGGAGCGCTCGCAGGTTCATTGAATTGGCAAAAGCAACATCGAGCTGATGACCCCTATTATGGGTGACACCAACGTTAGCAAGATGTAAATCAAGTGCACCCAGCGTGGCTAGTAGATCTCTCGCTACTATATCGTCGGGGTCGTCAAAATGTAAGTTGAGGTCCCCGAAGATTACAAAGTTGGAGGATGCGGCAGCCAGTGGAATCACTGCCTCAATGAAGGAGTCTACAAAATTGCCCAGCGCTGCCGGAGGCCGATACACAAGAAGGCCAGAAATGGAGACAGTAGAAGATATGCATAGGGAAAACTGACAGCCTTCAGCGTTGTTAATGCCGCAGTCTACCGCTTTGCATACGTATTTGTCTCTGTATACAATAGCCACTCCTCCCCCCCTCCCATCCGGCCTATCCAAATGGAACATAAGGTATCCTGAAGGGAGGGCTTGAACGATGTCAGGACCAGAACAAGAGGTCAACCAAGTTTCCGTAAGGAACAAGGCATCCAAACTGTGGTCTAAAAGGAGGGAGTTAATTTCTGTGGCATGGCAAGGTAGTGACCTGCAATTAAGCAGAGCCATAGAGAGCACAGTCCGGTCCCTACAGGTACTAGCAGAACAACACACATTACAATGTGCAAACGGGGTACCTTCCACCCAGCAGTAGCTGCAGCTGGAATGTTTGGACACACGTAATGACAGCAGAGACTCCCTGGAATATCTCAGAGTGGGATCCTTTTGCGCAACAGTAACAGTTAAGCAGAGTACCGTGCCCTGAGCCCGTCAGGGCCCGGACGGGCACAGACGGGCTTGACTCTGGCGAAACTCCGGCGACATTCCGGCGATGACGCTGCGTGATGACGCTGCACGTCAGCATGGCTGACTTTATGTTCGCCGAGAGCCTGAAGACTAAAGCGCTAACCGCGCCGCCGGCAGTGTCCCCCCTCCCAAGATGGCCACCAAACAAGACAGTGGGCAGGGACCCGCGAAAACGCGGTGATCTCACCAAATTAGAGTGGGGGTAAGGTGGCAGCAGTGCGAGTCTGCGAGTGGCCTTAATTAAAAGCTAGGTAGAACGAGTAAATGAAGAAAAAAGAAATGAGCAAAAACGGGGCTTTTAAAAACGGATTAAATTGAGCAGCTTACAGCAGGGTAGCAGTGAATGCAAAGGATTTCCTAGCGTTTGGTTCAAGATGTTAAGGGTGCTCACGTGCGAGGTGCCTGCCTTTATGCTCGCCGAGCGCCTGAAGACTAAAGCGCTAACCGCGCCGCCGGCAGTGTCCCCCCTCCCAAGATGGCCACCAAACAAGACAGTGGGCAGGGACCCGCGAAAACGCGGTGATCTCACCAAATTAGAGTGGGGGTAAGGTGGCAGCAGTGCGAGTCTGCGAGTAGCCTTAATTAAAAGCTAGGTAGAACGAGTAAATGAAGAAAAAAGAAATGAGCAAAAACGGGGATTTTAAAAACGGATTAAATTGAGCAGCTTACAGCAGGGTAGCAGTGAATATGGTATGAGTGGTATGTGATGCAGCGTATTTTTGATTAGCATTGCTTCATTATTTTGACATTAATTTATTACACACAGTAACACTGAGAAAAGATTTCACCCCATCAGTACCTGTTTATAACCAAAATACAACAATTAACTTCAGAAAGATTTCTAGTCAACCTTGGTGAAGGGCCATCCACTCCGCAGGAATACGTGCTGCCACATTAGAAGCTCACCTGGCCCTGGCCGGGAACAGCAGGGGTCCCTTAAAACCCTGGCGGTCTTGTGCAGAGTTAAGCAATTTACCCATGCCGCATTCCTCTCACCCATCCCTTCCATCCCTCTCTCCTCTCCCAACCCCGGATCCCTCTCTCAATTTGCAGGCCATTTTCTTTCACCCCTTTTTACAACTTCTGAACTCTCCCCATTCAACCTCTCACTTCACCTTTAATCACCTCTTGCCATTCTGTCTTTTCACTGCGCTCATCTCTAACAGTCTCTCGCATTTATCTCTTGGTCTCTCTGGCCCGCCACCTCCCGTGCCCTTCAGCACTTCTCCTTCACCTCATCTCTCCATTCAACTTTTTGTCTATTTGTATCTTGCACCTCCTCAGTCCCCCCATTCATCTTTTACATTTCCCCTTTGTTCTAACAGAAGCCCTCACCTTTGGCTCACACTCACTTCTTGCGTGTCAGCACTTCTCTTCTACAATTTACATTTCTTCTCATCCCTGACCTCTTCGATCAAATTCTCTCACTCCCTTGCTGTCCTCGCTCATCATCTCATCTCTCCTCACCAAGCATACAGGTCGGACCTGTATGCTCCTCTCAGCCTGTGCCACTCTGCTTATTGTTCCTTAATTCAAGAAGGCATGAAATGTCTGTTTCACTGTTTTGGTGCAGGCCGCACAGTTATGAGACTTGCACCCTCCTTTGCTTTGCTCCACCAAAAATCTATTGTCCTTTAGGAAGATATAAAAACCTTTCTTTATGCTCTGTAGGTTACCCCATTTGGCTGGTTCTCCTTCTCCTTCTGTGTGTTTCTCATTTGCCTTGAGGCAGCAAATGGTTATTAGCCCCAGGACATCTTTTGGTAACAGTAGCGCACTACAAATGTAAATATTAATAATCGGCAGAAGCAGGGAAGCCACTAGACCAGAACTTCTGGGGGGGCTGGGCCTAACACTGGTTGCACAGGGTGCAAAAGTCTTTTATGGTGCCCCACCCCGTTTCCTTCTTCTCCATGAATTCCCTCACTACCACTCACCAACAATGCACCTCATCTCTCTATAGCACCTATCTGACAAACATTCATTTTTTTTATAGCGCTACTCATAGTTTACTCACACTCATTTCTGTGATAAGCATGGTACATATTCTTTGTAGCAGACAAATTAACCCTCTGCACTGTGTGGGTGACAAGAGTCCCCATGTGAGTGCACGTTGAGAGATGCAACAGTGTCAGAGTATGGTGAGAGGAGTGACTGCAGGGTGAGTGAGGTGGCCGTACAAATTTGGGTGCGGATTCAAGTTCAGAATAGGATGAATTAATGTATGATTACTGCAGGGCTTGTTTGAGTGAGTTATATATTCAGCAGTGAGGGGGACAGGTGATTGAAGTGTCACTTGAGTGCAGAATGAGTAGTGTGCTTGTGTGTCTGCAGGGTGAGGTAGAGGATGAACAGCGCAAGTGCATTGCGAGTGCCGAGTAATCACTGTGAGTGCAGGGTGAGCAGGTGAATGGTATGAGTGCATGGTGATCAGTGTGAGCGCATTGTGATCGCTATGAGCGCAGTGTGAGCGTGAAATTGACGGGCGAGAATGAGCAGTGAGTTGTCTGAATGCAGGGTGCATTCCCAGACACTTGAAGTAACTCAGCATATTATTGACTGTGGTGTTGGGTTTAAGATCTAAGTTCAACTATTGCTATTATGGCATTAATCGGGGATCGAGGGTGGAGAAAATAAATAATGTGCTGATGCTACAATAAACTTCCAGTCCTATGATTAGGGTTGCCAGCAGAATATTTTGATGGCCCAGTTGGTACAAAAATAAGCAGTCACCTAAAGCTGTATCTTAAGCACTTATATGTGCATACGTCGAACAGCAAATGTAAATAGAAAACACTTTTAATTGTGTTCTAGGGCGGCCTGAATGGTCCATGACTAATAACTAAAGAGAACAAAGACATAAAAGTCACATAATGAATGAATACATACTTTTTTTATTTATAAATCTATTTAGTGTCAAGAGGAGGTCTCTGCAGGCTCTTTAAAGAACACACACAGGCATTTTACTTTTGGCAACCCTACTTTATATTCCTTTTCATGAAATGCATTCTCACACTACAGCAGTAAATGTAAAATATAAATGTAAGGAATAGGCAGAGTGGATCCCAGGGAGTACTGGAATCAGGAAAAAACATTAAGCCTCTGTAACCAGTTTGCAAAGGCATGTAAATATGTAAATAGCCTTTAAAGACCTGTGAAAAACTCTGATGGGTGTGCTGGAGATAAGACTCCAGACACTGCCCAGCTGAGGCCCCAGCAGCTCGAGTTACACTGCAGCAGCCCGGGCTGAGACACAGGGTGGGGGAAGAGGGGGGTGGGGGTTGAAGCCCTTGGGCCTGAGCAGAAGTGTCAGTGGGAATGCGTGATCCGTTTTGCATCCCCCCACGGCCCCCCTGGGGGTCGCGCCCCACAGTTTGAAGACCGCTGACCTAAAGTGACTTGCCAGGACCACGTGGCTAGCGATGCCTCTGGTAATGACCCGATCTATTGGGAGAACGATCTCCTATGTAGCGAGTCTAAGGTTCATGAGTCTGGGGCAACTTGTGTCTTGAGGTACCCCAATGATACAGAGCTTATTTACTTTGACTGGCTAATAATGTACCCTGGCAGGACATCTGGGGCATTTCAAGATCTTTGTGAGGCTTGTGATCCACTTCTATTGGTTCCGGATGAGATTGAGCTAAGACACATCCTGAAGGTCTTGTCTTACCTTTCAGGCTGGTTGAAAGTCAGGGGGAGTGGAAGGCTCCCTCTGGTTCAGCTTCCTGTTGTACCCACCCCGTTGAGTGGGTGACCATTGGCATTGTGGGGCCACTGGAATCCAAGACTGCCCTGGACAAAAGGTTTAATCTGGTCTTGGTTGACCATGCCACTCTGTACTCAGAGGCAATACCTCTGAGGAAAATGACAGCACCCACAGTGATCAGGGCACTGATGAGAATCTTTATCCGAGTGGGGTTCCTCAAGTAGGTGGTATCTGACCAGGGTACCAATTTCATATCACAATGCATGAAGTCCATGTGGGATGGGTGTGGAGTAACTTACATGTTTTCCACACCATATCATCCCCAGACTAATAGGCTTCTTGAAAGGTTCAAACAGGACTCTCAAAGATATGATAATGGGCCACTCAGAGCCCTTGAGGTGGAAGTGGGATGTCCTTTTGCAATGCAGGTTTGCTTACAGAGAAGAGCCTCAGAAGGGAAATGGCTTCAGTCCCTTAAAACGTCTACAGTCACTCTCTCAGAGGGCATCTTAGCCTGTGGGCGAGGGGTGGGAGCAAGCTCCCAAGAATTCCCCCACCCCCCAGAATGTAGTGAGCTATATGTTGGCTCTCAGAACTCAGTAGAAATGGTCCTTGAAGAATGCCACTGAGCCAGCCAGGAAGTTAAGAAACTCTGGTATGATCAGAAAGTCACTCTGGTTGAGTTTCAGCCTTGTCATAAAGTGTGGATGATGGAGCCCGGGGCCTTGCAGGACCGGTAGAGCGGGCCCCATGAAGTAAAGGAGCGTAAGGGGAAGGTCACCTACCAGGTGGACCTCTCATTCCCCAGGAACCCTTTAAAGGTCCTATACGTCAACCGCCTCAACTCCACTTCAAGAGGTTCAAAGATAATCATCCTCCAGGTGACGGATGATGGTGTAGAAGAGAAGAGTGAACCTCTCCCCAAACTCTTATATTTAAAGCAGAAGGATGGGTCAGTGGAAGAAGGTGTCCTCTTCCCCAACTGAACCCAGAACAACAGAGGGACTTTTGTCACTTGCTGAGGACTCCTCTCTTTTCTCACTTACCCCAGGGCTCACCACCTAGTGAACCCACAACATTGACCCCAGAGACAGCATCCTTGTAAAAAAAAAAATATATACCGGCTGTCTTACAAAGTGAGACCGAGCATCAATGAGGAGTTCTCCAAGATGCTGGAGTTAGGGGTGATTGAGCACTGCATCAGCCAATGGTCCAGACCAGTGATTCTGGTACCTAAGGTTGCAAAACTGGGCACCACACCAAAACTGAGTGAACTAGTCTGTGTGGACTACTGGAAGCTCAAATCAATAACTAACACTAACCCCATCTCCCGAGCTGAGGAACTCACCAAGTGATGAGGAGCTGTAGAGTTCCTGAGTACATGTGACCTGATGTCAGGGTACTGGCAGATTACCTTAACCAAGGGGGCGAAGGAGAGTTCTGCATTTTTCACTCCAGATTGCAAATTAAAGTATCTCGGGTGATGCCCTTTGGGTTACAGAATGGTGCTGTCACCATCCAGAGGTTGTCAACTGGGTCCTGTATGGGATGCAGGATTTCAGTGTTGCCTATATAGACAACATTGCTGTCTTTAGCGCCAGCTGAGAAGACCACCTGCTCCACCTCCAGGAAGTGCTTCAGGCCCTCCAGATGGCAGTGTGGCTATCGGGGCCAGAAAGTGCCAGATAGGGCACTGATTTGTAGCTTCCTAGGGCCACCAGGTCTTTGGGAGCAGGATGCAGTCCTTCCATATCAGAATCCAGACCATCCTGGCTTTGAAAACCCCCCATGTTGCAGACTGAGGTGAAAGTCTCTTAGGCCTCAGTTACTACCGGAGATTTGTCCAGGGGAAAGGCGTTGATCTTGCCCCCTTGACAGAACTGACTTCTACGAAGCAGACTTAAAAGGTGATTCTTCAGAAGGATGCCTGAATGCTTGTTGACACTTTGAAGGAGGCTGTTTGCATAGCGCTAGGGCTCAAGGCTTCTGACTTCTCCAAAGAATTAATTGGCCACAAGGATGGCTCAGACCGTGGCATAGGGGCTGTGCTCTTGAAGCAGAATAAAAGGGCTTAGGCCAACCTTTAGCCTTCATCAGCTGGAGTTTACTTTCCAAGGAACATAGGTAGAGTGCTATAGACCGGGTAGCCTTTGCAGTGCTCTGAGCACTGAAGAAGTTGAGACCATACCTGTTTGCAACTCACTTCCGGGTTCAGGCAGACCACAGATCTTTCAGACAGCTAATGCAGATGACGGTCGAGAATCCCAAACAGTGAGGTGGTCCATCATCCTACAGGGAATGGATTTTATAGTGAAACATTGCCCATGAACTGACTACACCAATCTGCATTCATTGAATGCATCTAGACACTACCTGGGGCACACAAGGTGCTCCATGCAAAGCCCGGTTCAAACCAGTTGCTGGGGCACTCCAGCCCTGCTCCGGCGCAAAACTGGACAAAGGGAAAGGGGTGTAACCACCCCCTTCTCAGGTCCACCTATAGGAGGGGCCTAGTCTGGTAATCCAGCCCCCATCCTTAGTATAAGTATAGGAGCTGTGTCCCTGGGACTTTAGATTATCCTGGATGAATCTTTGAAAGACATATCTTGAACCTTTGACATTCCATTCTGACAGAAGACATCTCCCATGTGGTCAAGGAGTGACCACCCTGTGCAAACAGGCACCAACAGCAACTTCACTGGTCTACAGTTTCAAGGCTCACGTTGGAACGCGAAGACTCTGCAACTCAAGAACAAGACTTTCAGACTTCTCTGACCCCGATCCATATCCACAGCAAAGCTGAGACCCGTAGCAGACACGAGAGACGTGGGACCTGATATCTTGGACACCCTGCATTTTGCTACCTGCACTCCTTTTCTGAAACATCAGTAAGTTGTGCATTGGGGTACAAGAAGCCCCAGCCCCGAGCACTATTTGCACCGAAACCCAGGCCCCCACACTCCGCGAGTGTCCCGTGGACCCCGGCTTTGCATTTGAGCTTTATGCATCTTCCTGGTTCCTTGCCCATTGACTAGTGAGCCCCCTGAATTCGCTATCTTGAAATTACTTTACTTTCCTGGTTTCTCCAGGCTTGTTCCAGCTTTCCTGAAAAGGAGAAGTGCCACAGACCTTGCTGGTCTGCAACTGAGCCGATCTTGACATCCTGTGTGGGTTGCGGTTGCCAAGGCTTGTTATGTTCAATCTGGATACCAACACCGCAGTCATCTGTATCCATTGTGGGACAGCTTGAATCCAGTGCTTGGTCATCGTCGATACCTCCTGGACCTCATGGCTGAAGAGACAAACTCACCCTCTTCACCTTCAAGCACCCAACATCGCCTGGTTCCTTCCTGGTACCTTCCTGGTCCCTGGCTAGTGACCCCGACTCTGTTCCCTCTGCTTTCAGGTTCTTCACATCACCAATCCACCCTTGGATCCACCCGTACACTTTTCCTCTGGTCGCCTGCAGCACTTCTTTGCAGCTCTCCATAGAAACCGACGACGAAATCCGACACGAAAAGACACCTATGCACCCGGCTTCCCTGGGTGAGGTAATACAAGTACTCCAGTGCTCCCGTGGGTCTTGACTCTCGAAGTGTCCTAGTTTAAAAGGGTTCCTTCCTAGTCCATCCGGAAGTGTCCTTAAATTGCATATTTGTAACTTCTTTGTTTCCCATAGAAAGTCAATGGTAACCCGCGTCTGTGTTTAGACACTGCTCGCGTCTCCTGTGGGCCTCCTACTTCCTAACCTTTGGTTGTTTAGTGTAGCCCAAGTGATTCCACAGGCCCCAGGCCTGCTTTCTAACTCTCACGTGGTACTTATACCACTTTCTGAGTATATGGTTTATGAGGCCCCTAGGGCATAATGTATACTGTGCAACTTATCGTATATTAACTGTGTGACTTGTATTGTATTTTGACCTCTGACCTCATAAAGAGTGCAGAGGGGTTGTGTTTAGATTAAATACATATATATTTGATATATACCTTGTGTTGTGTACTTTCATTTGGTATTCAAGGGATTATATATGGTAAAACAACTTGCTTAACTCGCCTACTGAAGTCTTAGCCTGAAGACTGCTGGTTCATGCTACCACTAGGATAGCTTTCTATAAGGTTGACTTTACAACCACCATCAATAAGGGTCGATTAGACTGGTGCAAGGTGCCCACTAGAACTAGTGGACATCATATGCCAGGCTAACTTCTCACACCAACTATTTGTGCCCTATGCCAGTATCCTAGGCCACATTACTGTGAATGGCTCTGCTGTTGGGGTTTTTGTTTTGCATTCAGGCAGTAAGACAAAGGCAGATTATATATGGGTATGATGGGCCACCCTGGCAGGATGACTGGAGTGGGATTGAAACGAGCCCCACTTACACTTCAAATGGCTTTGCCTCCTGAACACACAAAGGTTGTCACCTGGTATAAGTATTGGACATCCAGAGGCACTCATCACAACACTCCTGAACCTGTGCAAGTTACAGAAGAAGGACTACCCTGCAAATAGAGGACTGCTCTGCTGCTTGAGCAACTCCCTTGTTGTCTGAGATGAAAGACTGGACCTGCTTGTCTTCATCCCAGGCTCACTAGAGTGACTCGAAGTGTTAGCTGCTGACCTCTTGTGTGAGCTACAGGGACACAACAAACTTTGGAGGTGTCCCTGCAACTGTCCCTCTGACCTGCTGCAACTGGGCCTGCCTCAACCTGTAACTGAATCTGCCTGAGCCCTGCTGGCCTCTGCTGGAGTGATTCCTGATTCCCTGAGTTGCCTCTCCAGCTCCTGGCACTAGAGTCCTTCTCCTAAACACAAGGTGAAAATCCTAAAATGTTGGCTCCTTACAAGATTGAACGTGTCCTTTTGCGCCAATACTCTGCCACTTGTGATGACTGCAGTGCAAAACTTCTGTGAAACCTGTTCTTTATGCTGATGGCAGTCGGTGGCAGCTGACAATGTGAGACCTGCACTTCATTATACTGCAACAACAGCCTACAACGACTGCCAATGTGAAGCTACATCAATGGGCATCTTAAACTGGTTGACTGGCTTTTCGCACTACAGTGATGATTATCCGCAACATCCGATCTGCTCTTCGTGCTACAGCTCCAACTGTCGCAATGCTGAGCCTCCATGCAGCTTTCTCCAACATGAACAGAAATCTTTGCGCAGGATCAGACAGTAACTTTTCAGCAGGACTAACCTGGTCCCTATATCCAAATCCATGCTCCATCGTAGTCAGCCTAAACTTGTTACTTCGCCCCTGGACTAGCACAGACAAATGGTCGCGAGTAAGCTTATGTTTTTAGGCACTAGTTTTACCTAAGACTTTTCAATTTTTTATCTTTACTTTTAGTTATTGGACATTGCCATATTAGTATTATATTTATTAATGTTTATGCTATATAGGATTTTTCTTGTGTTGTGTTTTCCCTTTATTACTGTTTGTGTGCTGCATAAATACTTTACATGTGGCGCCTAAATGAAGCCTGACTACTTTGTGTCAAACTGTCAGAGGATTAAGCACAGGTTAATTTAGTGAATTTTGTGGTTCACCCTGATTGGGATTGTGGTTGATGCCTGAGTGGGGCTTCGACCCCATCAACCAACAATCCAATTACTTGTACCACCTAATGTATGTGAAGTTATTACTAGTCAAAGTATCACTTCAAAAGGCTTACATGACATTATAAGGCTCAAGTAGTCAACAATTCCTCTCTATAAAACTGTTTTTAATAATGGAGTGGAATGATTAATAAAGGATCAAAAAACGCATGATTAAAGGAGGGGAATGGAATGGAAAGGAGAAATTTAAAAGAGGTGCAAGGGAGAAGTTTCTACCAAAAGACAAAAATCTACAGACAAGAGGAAGTTAGCTGGAGAAGGGAATACAAAACAAAATACAAGGAAGTATGTAGGGTGAACAGACACTAAAGTAGATAAGGGTATGTTGGGAAAAGGGAAAAATACATAAACAATGCCTTAATTCATACTAGGTGAGAATTGTTAAACGTAAGAAATTATAAATATGACTTACCAGCAACTGAGGGAATGGCTGGTGTGGAAGAAGTGGTGTCATCTTCAGTTGGGTCTCCATTGTCTGTAGTGGAGCTTTTCTTGCCCCCCCTAGTTCTCTTTGGTTGTCCTGAAAGGGGGTAAAACAGATAAGACACTGATAAGTGCTACCCTCAAAAAAGGCCAATTTACAGAAAAACAAACCTATTGCCTGACTAACCAATTCTATTCCACCCATCTTAAACTCACCCTAAAATTGTTTCCCTGCCCTACACATTCTTTATATATTATATATGTATCTATAGATATAGTTACAACCTGATTTCTATTAAAAAGCTATTTTTGATTTGCCAATAACTTTGGTGTCATTTGACGAATCTTCGCAAAATTGTCAAAACTAATTTGTTGTTCACCTCAGCTCCTGTCTTGAAAATTTTGGAGTGATCCATCAAGCATTGGCCGAGAAAAAAAGGGTGTGTCCCAAAACGTTTTTGATCCATGTTAATTTCCATTTAAAATTTTAGACTCGGCTACAGCCCGAACTGCTAAACGGAATTACACCAAATTTAGCAAAAGGGAAGCTCTTGGTGCAGAAAGCACACTTTTTGTTAAATGGTGTAAATCCATTTAGTCATTACTGAGAAATTTAAAGATTTCTCAGATATACAATTGTGGCTGCAGTAGATCCAAACCCCCTCCTAGTGTCGTGCCTGAGATCTGAAAGGCTGCCAACTCTTGAAACAAGGAAGTTTTGGCAGCCATATTGGGACTCAGTTGAATTGAGCCAAAAGAAAAAACGTATATAAAAAAGGGGGCAGGGTAGAAACACCCTGACCCCCTAGGACTGTCAAGTGGATCCCACAGGGACCCCCAGGGCTAATAAAAGTATTTCAAAAATATATTTTTTCGGGAGTCGTGTTGGATCCGCAAATCCCAACAAAGCTTTTTTAAAATTGAATCTCAGGTTGTTGTGCTTCATTTAATTAAGACTCCACGTGGGCCAGGTCCCATGGGCAATTGCAAATAATAATGTGGGTGCCATGTGGCCCCCTCTCAGCCCTGGGGAGCACCACCTCCCTGGGGTACATTTAAAATAATGCGTGGGGGGCTCCAGCCCCCCCACGCAGCCCCAGGAATGCCACCTTCCCTGGGCTCGTATACTGTACTATGGGGGGCTTCGCAGCCCTCCACAGCCAGTTGACCACCACCTCCGCTAAGTAAAAATGAAGTAATGACGCGAGGCTCTGTTGTGGCCCCTGGCCCCAGGGACCACCACCTTCCTGGGGCTATACAGAAGATAGGAGGGGGGGCCTCGCTGCCTCCCTCCAGGAAACCCTCCGTGGCCCTGGGACTGCCACCATCCCAGGGGCAGCCCCAGCAGTGTCCCGGGTTACCCACCTTGCCGTTTGCTATGGCTTGGCAGGAGAACTGCTCCCGTCAAGCCATATCAAACTCTGATCCGCTTCATGGAAGTGAGAGCATGCAAAATGCTCTTGCTTCCATGAAGGGGTGCATAATTGCTTTTGGACAGACATGCAGCTCCCTCTGTCCAAAAGCAATGCCAGCTCCCACAGTGGCGTGGAGCTGGCAGGGATCTCATGGGACTTGAAGCTCTGCCCACACTCCCCAACAAGAGACCATGCCCCGGGGGATGGGATCCCAGGGGCAATATCGGCCAGGGGAGTGGGGGCACATTGGCCACCTCCCCATTTAAAATAAAAATGTGATGGGTTCCCTGGGACTGAAATTTGGGCCGGGAGGGGGGCCGTGCAGCCCCCCTCCTGTTTTTTCAGAAAAATAAAAGGATCAGGCCCTGGGGGATGGGGTCCCCAGGGACCAAAATGGTCCAGGAAAGGGGGGCCACACAGCCCCCTCCTAAAAAATAAGCCATAACTCGCAGGAGGCCCCACCCCCTTCTCTAATACTCTGCAAATGCACCTCCTGAGGCACTCCTGGTTGGGGGATGAAGTCCCCTTGGCTGCTGAGGCTCTGTAGGGGCCAAGAAGACCTCCTGTTACCTCTAGTAAGCCCCACACAGTGGGATTGCTGAGAGGTGGTCAGATGCCACGGCCCTTTCTCCACCACTCTGCAAATATGCCTCTTGGTGCACAGCTGGTGGGGGGATGATGTCCCCGTGCCTCCTGAGGGCCTAAGAACTAAAGTGGTGCTTGGAGGCGCCTTTCCAGAGTGGTGGCGAAAGGGGGTGTTTCCTCTGACCCCCTCAAAGCATTCCAGCTGTGTGGACCTTACTGGAGATAATTAACAGGAGGGCTAGTTGTCCCCTAAGGACCCTTAAGAGCCAATGGGACATCACCCCTAAATAGTAGTGCACCAGGAGGCGCGTTGGCAGAGTGGAGGAGAAAGAGGATATGGCCACTGAATACCTCTTAGCAAAACCACTGTGTGGGACTTGCTAGGGGTACCAGAAGAGATTGTTGGCCGCCAGAGACCCTCAATAGCCAAGGGGACTTCATCCCCCACAAAGTAGTGCATCATGAGGTGTGTTAGCAGAAGGGTGGAGAAAGTGAGCATGGCCTGCTATCAGAACTCAGCAATCATGCTGTATTGGACTTACTGGCAGCAATAGGATGGGTAGTTGCCCCCCAAGGATGTCCTTGGGGGCCAACTACCCCTCCTGTTACCTCCGCTAATTCCCACACTTCAGGATTGCTGACAAGTTGCCAGAGGCCACGCCCCCTTTCTCCATCACTTTGCAAACGTGCCACCCGGCACATTACTAGTTGGGGAATAAAGTCCCCTTGGCTCCAGAGGGACCTTCGCGGCCAAGAAGCCCTCCTGGTACCTCCTCTAAGTCCTACACAACGGAATTCCTGAGAGCTGGTCAGAGGCCAAGCCCCCTTCCTCCACCATGCTGCAAACATGACTGCTAGTTAAAAAACCTTAACAATTCATTAAAAAACACAAAGGTTACAGGGATGTTATAGTTAGGAATTAACATGTAAAAAACCTTAGAAGTTCACTGAAAAAAACAAAGGTTACATGAACGTTATAGTTAGCAAATAGAAATTAAAATACTTAGAAATTGACTAAAAAAACAAAGGTTACATAGGTGTTCTAGTTAGGGTCAGATTTTACTCATACAAACCAGAGGAATTCAGCCGTTATGGTTACCTGAGTTAACGATAACTTGCTCCCCCGCAAAGCACTGCTTTGACCTCACATATTACATCATTCATGGCATGGTCAGTGACATCTCTGATAACATCACTGATCACATCTCAAATGACATCACTTATGATATTAGTGATGCATTATCCAGTGACTGTTTAAAAAAAGTTTATGAGTGTTAAATATATCTAATAAGGTGTATTGGTGAATCAGTGGGTGTATACGTGTCTGTATGGATGACTCAGTGGGTGCATGACTGACTGTATAAACCGGTGATTAGGTGTCTCAGTGAATGTATAAGTGAGTGACTGGTTGTGTTTGTGAGTGTATCTGTCTGTCTGTTGATGTCTAAGTGGGTGTATGGGTGTGCTAATGGGTAGATGAATGGCTATATGGGTGACTGATTGGTTGTCTGACTACCTCTATGGTTGTCCGGGTGTCTGTGTTTGTGGGTGAGGAGGTATGTGACTGCCTGTTTGGCAGTGAGTGGGTTAGTCAGTGGCTGTATGGGGTACTGTGTATGTGTCTGAGAAGCTGTATGGGTGATTGAGTGGCTGTATGGCTGTGTCGGTGACTGAGTGCATGTGTCAGAATGGGTGAGTAACTGGGTATGTGAAAGGCAGTATAGGGGAGAAATAGGGTATATGAGTAACTGTATATGTGAGTGATTGAATATGAGAGTGGCTATATGAATGAGTGCGTGCTTCTGTGACTAACTGTATAGGTGAGTGAGTATGTGTTACTATTTGTATTTGTAAGTAAATGGGTGTGTGCGTGTAACTGTTTTGGTGAGTTAGTGGCTGTGTGACTCACTATATGGGCGAGTAGTTCTATGGCTGACTCACTCAATGTGTGAGTACCTGTATGGATGTATGAGTGGATATGTCAATGGCGGTATAAGTGAGTGAGTGTATGAGTGGCAGTATGGGTAAGCGAGAGGATATGTGTGTAGCTCTAGCAATCAGTATGTGGTTGTGTAAGTGATGGTACGGGTCTGTGAATGGATTTGTGAATGGTTGTGTGGGAGTGACTGTGAATGAAAAAAGATTCTAAAGGGGCATAAGTGCGTGCATCAGAGATGCTGTGGATGATGCCGTCAGTGATGTCATTTGAGATGTCATCAGTGATGTCATGAGTAATGTCACTGACCATGTCATGAGTGATGTAATATTTGAGGTCGTAAGCAGTGCATTGTGGGGGAGCGAGTCATAGTTAACGCAGGCAACTATACCGGCTTAATTTCTCTAGTTTTGTATGAGTAAAATCTGACCCTATCTATAATGTCCCTGTAATCTTTGTTTTTTTAGTGAATTTATTAGTATTTTAAAATTCTATTTGCTAACTATAATGTCCTTGTAACCTTTGTGTTATTCAGTATATATATATATATATATATATATATATATATATATATATATATATATATATATATATATATATATATATATATATATATTACCTACTGGCTATCGCCAGTAGGTATATATAGTTAGAATTTTTTCCCTATGGGACTTTTGAAAATTCTATGTCTAATAACTTTGGCGTTTGTGGACGGAATCGGCTGAAATTGTCAGGAAAATGGCACATTTTGTTTCTGAGCAGCCCCTGAAAATTTGGTGGGGTTTCGTCAAGGGGGGGCTGAGAAAAAAGGGGGGTCCCAAAACGCGTTTTTTGCATTGAGTTTTCCATAGGGCGGTTGGACTCACTTTTAGCTCGAACGGCTGAATGGATTTGCACGAAACTTGGCAAAATTGTAGGGACTGTTAGCCCGATGTGCCTTTGCTAGGTCTCAATATATGTGCTCCAGTAGTTTTTGAGAAATTAACGTTCAAACCAAGATATATATCTGTAACAGCGCTCTGGGCAGCGATCCGGTCCGCTTACTTTTCGCTTATCGGAACTTTGCGCGCAGAAAGCTGATTGGCTCTCCGGTGTCTGTCAACATTCTAAACAGTCCGGAGCGGACGCCATCTTGTCTCTCGGTAGGATCGAGAGAGAAGAAGAGGTGGAAAACGAAGGGGGAATTTAATGAAAGGGGGCAAGGTATCCCCCTCTTGACCCCCTAGGAATGTTGTTGGGGTTATTAAAGGGTCCCGTGGGGAAAATAAAAAAAAAATGATTTTTCACGGTAGAAGCGCGGCCGCGAACTGGTAGCGAAACGGGAATTCGCCATTTTGTGCTTCGTATATTAAATTACTAGTTATAAGTGGGTGCGGGAGACGTATCCTAATCCCCTATGTTTCCTGAGGGTGGGTGAGGAGGCTGATATATGTTGATACATCTCTTCCAGCGGCTGTGCGTGAGCTTTTTTTTTTTTTTTGCTGCGTGACAGTCCGGAGCGGCCGCCATCTTGTCTCTCGGTAGGATCGAGAGAGAAGAAAAGGTGAAAAACTAAGGGGGAATTTAATGAAAGGGGGCAAGGTATCCCCCTCTTGACCCCCTAGGAATGTTGTTGGGGTTATTAAAGGGTCCCGTGGGGAAAATAAAAAAAAAATGATTTTTCACGGTAGAAGCGCTTCACGGGCCGCGAACTGGGCCGCAAACTGGTAGCGAAACGGGAATTCGCCATTTTGTGCTTCGTTAATTAAAGTACTAGGTATAAGGGGGTGCGGGAGACATATCCTAATCCCCTATGTTTCCTGAGGGTGGCTGAGGAGGCTGATATATGTTGATATATCTCTTCCAGCGGCTGCGCCATCTTGCCTTTTTTCGAATGCCACAATTTTGTCGTGCACGGCAGCCATTTTAGATGCCAGGCTGGTTCCAGGCTATCACCTAACCCTGCGGATGTAGTTTATGGCCCCAGCTGTAGAGAATTCAGACATGCCAATCCTCCTGATTCAGGCGTGTGAGTACTGATTTCAGTGCTAGTCTCCCGCCTCCCGATTTCTGCAAGCAAAAACCCGGGGGCATATTACGAACAACTAGCGATAATTTTTGTCTCTAACTTGTTTAGAGACAAAAATTATCGCCGCACATCGGCGATTTTTATCGCAGATAAACCTTGCTATTATCGCAGAAAAGTCAGCGATATTCATGTATTATCGACCTAATGCTCTTAGCCATGTTATCCACCTCCCATTGGATAACATGGCTAAGAACTGCTCAGGGCAGGTGTTAGATTTTGGAGATATTCGCGCTTAGCGCAAATATCTCCAAAAGTTGGTAATAGAAGGTAGCGATGTTAGGGACTGTTTCCAGTCGCTAACATCTTGGCACGCCACTTTGCATGTCATTAGTGATAAGTATCACTGACATGCAAAGCGGGGCCCAAGATGGTCGCTATCTCCTTTTAGCTGTCACTAACTGGTGTTAGCGACAGCTTGATAATAGGGAAATAATTTTATCTCCGCTTTCATGGTTTTTAAAGCCAAAAAAGCGGAGATAAACCCCCTTGATAATATGCCCCACGATTCCTTGGGGGTTTCAGCTGACAGGGCTTGGTATTGTGTTACATGGTAATTTTTCCATGAAACGTCAGAGGGTCGATGCAGGGGTTCTAGAAGAGGTGATAAACCATTTAAGCCTCATGAACAAGCGCATGGTCTTTTAAAGATTTGTGAAGTACTCGGGGCGGCGGTGTGTGTGTGCCCTCTTTCAGGAGCGGGCGGGGGGGCACTGCCAGCAACTTGCCAGGTCAGGTAGTGTTCAACACGTGCATCACCCTTTCTCTGCCTGCTATTGCGCTCCATGCTTCGGAAAGGTAAGAAAAAGAACGTGCATTTGAGTTTGAAATGTCCGATCCTGCAGCAGCACACTTCCAAAGCCCACACATGACAATAACCCGATTCAAGGCCCCATTCACCCGTTTTTAAAAAAATAGATAACACTCCAACAAAGTAAGGTTATAAAACTTTATTAACTACTAACTTTAACAAACGGAACAAAAACTAAAAACATTTAAACATTTCTCAACACAAAAAGCAACAATGGTTAGAAGCTGTCTTTTGTGCGAATAGTCCCAAGGCAGCACAACGTGCAGAGTTCTGGACGGCACCCAGGTGATGTCGCCTGGGTGCCGCACTGGTTTAGGGATCCTACAATGCTGCTCCGAAAATTGGCGTGGGGCGTCCCGGGTGGGGCGGGGGGAGGCCTCGTCAGTAGCGGTCTGTTGTGCGAATAGTCCCAAGGCAGCACAACGTGCAGAGTTCTGGACGGCACCCAGGTGATGTCGCCTGGGTGCCGCACTGGTTTAGGGATCCTACAATGCAGCACAGAAAAACAGCGTGGGGCGTCCCGGGTGGTGCGGGGGGAGGCCTCGTCAGTAGCGGTCTGTGTCCAGTGTCACATGGCTGACACAACATGTACGACAGGCACCCAGGTGATGTCCAGTAAACTGCCGCACTGGTTTTGGTATCCTACAATGCTGCTCCGAAAATTGGCGTGCGGCGGCCCGGGGGGGGGGGGCGTGGGGGAGCCGGCGTGAACGGGCCTCCCCAGGTGGCGGCCATCTAGCTGAGTTGCGCTCGCTCTTGCGGCCACAGCGTCTCGCTCACCATGTTGTTGAGTTGCTCCCACTCTTGCAGTGCAGCGATAGGCGGCTGCCACATGGCTCTTAAAATGGCGGACGGCTCCTCGGTTTTGGGCCTGGTCCACTGAAATGGCCCTGGGACACTTTGGAACTCGGACGCTTGCCTGCTAGGGCTTGGGCTCCATTCTCGAAAAGCGTCCCCTCAGCCGTGAAGATTCTACAAAAGTCTTGGGGGCCCCCGACTCCCGCAGGCTTCCGGTGGGGAGCGGCTGCCATGATTGCTCGCGGAATGACCACGACGGAGCCACGAGATGGTGGTGCTCTCATGCTGACGGCAGCTTCAGTCTGAATGATCCAGAAACAAGGTGGGGCTTTCATCGTTTGGGAAAAAAAAATGTTCTAAACCAATGAAAAGTGTTATTTTTAGGTCATATGACCAAGCCTTCCATCTTTAGGAAACCAAAAGTAAAATGAACCAATGAAAAGTTTTATAAACAAGTCACATGACCTGTTATGCGACATAGGGCTACAAAAAGCGTAGAAAATCCGTTGGCACGTGAGGCGGCGTCAGTAGCGGACCGATGTGCGAATAGGCCGAAGGCAGCACAACGCGCCGAGATCCGGATGGCACCGAGGTGGTGTCCAGCAAATTGCCGCACTGGTGTGGCCATCCTACAATGCTGCGCCGAAAGACGGCGTGTCCAGCTGAATTGCGGTCACTGTTGCGGTACAGTGACTCGAACGCGCCGAGATCCGGATGGCGCCGAGGTGGTGTCCAGCAAATTGCCGTACTGGTGTGGCCATCCTACAATGCTGCGCCGAAAGACGGCGTGTTCAGCTGAGTTCCGGTCACTCTTCCGGCACAGTGACTCGAACGCGCTGAGATCCGGATGGCACCGAGGTGGTGTCCAGCAAGTGGCTGCACTGGTGTGGCCATCCTACAATGCTGCGCCGAAAGTCGGCGTGGGGTGCCCCGTTGGCTTATGAGGTGATGTCAGTAGTGGACTGATGTGTGAATAGGTCGGAACCAGCACAAGGCGCCAAGATCCGAATGGCAAGTCCTGGATGTTGAGTGCCTCAGTTGAGATTTCTGAGCAGTGCTTGTAGGACTGTCTGAAGCTTATTTGCACCTGCTGCAGCTTCACTAGGTCCGGCGGAACTTTTTGCCTTTTCCTTTCTGCTTCTTTTCCTACAATGCGTTTCATCTGAAGACACGACCAGGTCCCTGAATGTGTGCAGGGGGACGCTATTGATTGAATGAACTCGCCGAGATCTGGATGGCACCGAGGTGGTGTCCAGCAAATTGCCGCACTGGTGTGGCCATCCTACAATGCTGCGCCGAAAGTCGGCGTGGGGTGCCCCGTTGGTTTATGAGGTGATGTCAGTAGCGGACCGATGTGTGAATAGGTCGGAACCAGCACAAGGCGCCCTGCACTGTTGAGCCTTTTTCAATGTCTGTTTTTTGTTGTTTCCCCTCCATCAAAAACAAAACAAAAATACAAGGCGCCAAGATCCGAATGGCAAGTCCTGGATGTTGAGTGCCTCAGTTGAGAGTTCTGAGCAGTGCTTGTAAGACTGTCTGAAGCTTATTTGCACCTGCTGCAGCTTCACTAGGTCCGGCGGAACTTTTTTCCTTTTCCTTTCTGCTTCTTTTCCTACAATGCGTTTCATCTGAAGACACGACCAGGTCCCTGAATGTGTGCAGGGGGACGCTATTGATTGAATGAAAATGGCGGCTTGACACAAAGCTGACTCAAGCGTTACTGTTGGTGCTATACAGACAAAAATTGGTTTTCAGTTTGTACATTCTTCAGGTTTTTTTTTTCCATCCAAGTCTGATTGAGAGTTTGTAGAAAAATGGCTTCAGATTTTCCACATACTACTCTTCAACATTCTTCCTAAATGTAACAATGTGAAACTCACTAGGAGAACGGCTGTTTCTGTTTCCTTTCAAAATGCTGCCACCAATATTTTCTGAATGGAAGACACCATCTTGTAGCATAAAGGGCCGAAAGGGGTTCTGGTCTGGCCGATGGTTGGTGGAGACATTTTGACTATATCTTGGACCTGCCCGGCCTCGCCCAAAATGGCGCCGGTATAAATGGGACTCGTAACTCTTTGCCCGCAAATGTATATCTAGAAAATGTTATTGTAAGTGGCCCTGTCGTATTTTAATTACAAAATGTACGTCCACCGATTCCGCAACTGTTAGACACCTTTGTTCTTGTCACCTAATGGCCCGCTCGTTACGTTCTTCTACAGTGTAAATGTCTCCTCATCATATACGATTTCAGTTTGCTCCGTGGCCGGCCCACGTGGTTATAGGCCCGTATTTGTATACTGACATTTTCACAATAAAGGTTTTTAAAACAAAACACGGTAGTAGTATTTTCATTTGTAAAGTTTTTACTTTTAGTGACTGTTTTCGAATCAGTAAAAGGCAAGTGAAATAAAGCAGTCCAATAACATGACGGATAAAAGGTATAATATGTAGGAACGCAGTAAAGATAAATGGTCAAGGGCAGTTGTGTTTTTCATGTCTGCAACATAAAGTGATCGATAAGAATCTGATAATCAGGCGTATCGGCGACTAAGACAGCAGGCCGAATCTCTTTTACTCAACGGCTCCGTCATGGAAGGAAGAAACGCCCTTTTTCTCGAAAAAGGAATATATTTTACTTGCAAGACAGTTGTAAATTTTCCGGGAAAGTACATTAGCCTGGAATATTATAACATATGTTTGAAAAAAAAATATTGTTCGAAAATAATAAAAAGCGTAATTTTTAGGTCATATGACCAAGCTTTTCATCATTAAATTAACAAAAGTAAAATGAACCAATGAAAAGTTTTATTAACAAGTCACATGACCTGTTATGCTTACGTTACGCGCTGCGCGCCGCGCCTCGGATCACTTCCGGGTGCGCTAACGCGGCGTGTCATAAAACGCATTACGCGACAACGTAGGTCAAGAATATAGTCAAAATGTCTCCACCAACCAGCGTTCGGAACACAACCCCTTTCAGCAGTCCAAAAAGTTCTGTTAAATGACAACAGAGGGGACAGGCAACAAGAACCATCAGTCAAAGAGGGGAGGGCAAGTTCTTCTCTTCCGGGTCATGTTGGGGCGCTACCGGAACTGATCGAATTGGTAGTCTACAGTGTTTCTGGATGTTTCAGACTAAAGCTGGCGTCAGCATGAGACCACTACCATCTCGTAGCTCCGTCGTGGCCATTCCACGAGCAATCATGGCAGCCGCTCCCCACCAGAAGCCTGCGGGAGTCGGAGGCCCCCAAGACTTTTGTAGAATCTTCACGGCTGAGGGGACGCTTTTCGAGAATGGGACCCAAGCCCTAGCAGACAAGCGTCCGAGTTCCAAGGTGTCCCAGGGCCATTTTAGTGGACCAGGCCCAAAACCGAAGAGCCGGCCGCCATTTTGAGAGTCCTGTGGCAGCCGCCTATCGCTGCACCGCAAGAGCGGGCGCATCTCAACTACATGGTGAGCGAGACGCTGTAGTCGCAAGAGCGGGCGGAAAACAGCTGAATGGCGGAAGAGGCACAGTGTAGCAAAAGCGGGCGGAATGGCAACTAAAACGATAAAGGGGCGCCCCACTACAGCTTGTCTTCAGGTCAAACGGATTGTGGGACAAGGTCCAGAATTGAAGAGTCATCAAAAGGCAAAAAGTTCCGCCGGACCCCGGGAGCCGGCCGCCTATGTCGGGGGCGATCTCAGGCTACACCAGTGCTATAAGACTTGGGGAGGGTGTCGGAGCCAAGCGTCTTCTCCGAGTCCATGGCCATCACACCGCCCCTCAGGGGCCTCCGTCAAGCTGTTTAGGAAGGTAACATATCACATTGTTTTCTAATGCAGTCAGGTCCACAAACGACACTCACTTACTTTGAGAATAGTGAAGCTGCAGTAGGTGGAAATAAGCTTCAGACAGTGTTACAAGCACTGCTCAGAACTCTTAACTATGGCACCCAACATCCAGAACTTATGCTATTTGAGAATGGTAGTGACATCGAAGCATCTCAGGGACCAAAACCATTAACGTACTTTCACGTATGAAAATCTTACTTGGGGAGGGGGCAGGAGCGAAGCGCCCCCTCGCAGTCAGCGCCACCACACCGTATGTTGAAAATCTGAAGCCATCGTTCTACAAAGTCAACCAAACTTGGATTGAAAAATCTAGAAAAATGTACAAACTGAAAACCAGTTTTGGTCTGCATAGCATCAGTAACAACGCTTGAGTCAGCTTTGTGTCAAGCCGCCATTTTGATTCAACAAAGCACAGGCATTGAAAAAGGCTGAAATTCAGAACTCTAAACTATGGCACCCAACATCCAGGAGCTTGCTATCCGGATCTTGGAGCCTTGTGCTGTTTTCGATCTATTCACACATCGGTCCACTACTGACATCATCTTATAAACCAACGTTATGTAAATAGTTTTTTAATAAAATGTTTTACCCTGTTTCTTTGCTGGTGTGTTGTCTATATTTTTAATATTTGCATAGGGTTTGTCGTTATTTTGTGCGGGATGGGTGATGGAGCCGAGCTGTCTTGCAGCCCTCATGGTGTGGAGCTCAGTTCATCTCACTATTTTCGTATTTCTCAAGAAGGGTTGTTCCTAATATTTCTATTTTAGCGAGGTCAAAAAGAGATCCAATTAGTGGCCTACTGATTTTGCTCGATTACTTTTATTTTTTTACACGATTTTTCACTATCTGCAAAGACTAAACAGAGTATTGCGACTTTGTGCTTGTTTGTAAATAGAGAATGATCCAAAGAGAACCAATTCTAAAACAGTAAATGCTTGGACAACAATCAATCAAATGGAGAGACAAGGAGGCACGACGGATTACAACGGGGGTAAAGGCCTGCGTTAACTACCCTTCAGTATCTGCAAAGAGAGAGTACTACTAAGGCAAAAGAGGGGAGGGGGGGGGGGGCAGCGTTCAAAGCACATCAGCGTGCATAAATACGAAAATGTTTTTATCTATCACGTACTTGACATTTTAAAGCTTTTCATATTTGCTATTAAAAAACCAATGAAATTCACAGAAAAAACCATAGGTTATAGTGGATATATAGTTAGGAATTTGCATTTACAAAACCTTGAAAATTCAATGAAAAAACCATAGGTTATAGGCCATATATAGTTAGGAATTAGCATTTACAAAACCTTATTTTACTCGCATAAAACCATTGAAATTCCATATATAGTTAGCTAACTATAAGCGCTAACTATATATCGCGCACCCGCAATCCACTGCTGATGATGTCACATATTACATCATTCATGACATGGTTAGTGACATCACTGATGACATCACTGATGACATCTCAAATGACATCACTGATAAAATCACTGATAACATCTCATTTGACATGACTGATCACATCACTGATGATATCATTCATGTGATAATACCATGAACCTCTTCAGACTCTAATATAACCTTAGATACAATCAGTGTAAACAGACAGTCACAGACTGTCACTCATCCATGGAGTTACTCACACACCTAGTCAGTTATGCCAAAAATCAATCACACCTCCATTTTCTCAACTATACAGTTATACACACCTTACTTATTCAAACATATACTAACACATATTTACTTTACTCTCTTATACAATCTCTGATACATGTTCACAATGATCCATACAGCCACTCACACATTCACTGGCTCTTATGCACAGTTATTTATAGATGTCAACTCTCACATGTACTGTGTTTTACATATGTACTTACTTTGACATGTAGCACTGAGATATCCATTCACTCACTAATACACTCATGCACAGTCAACCGCCCATACAGCTGTTTCCACATGCACTTTTGAATCCATACATATAGTGAATCAACTACTCACACATCTATGTACAGAGTCACACACCTCCCAGCCACCCATACACACACACTCAGTTTCCCATACAAATACTTGGACAACCAATCAATAACCCATACAGTTACTCATATAGCTACTGATCAACATATGCAGCAGTTTGTAGAACAACAGATATAATGATGCACAAATTAAAACAGTTTAGTCACTAACCCATGCACTCAGTGAGACACATTTAATCACTCACTCAATCAGTCAGTCATGCACCTAGTAAATCCTTCATCCAGACACTTATATATCCACTCATTCTTCAATACGTAAAACATATTTTAACTTTACAGAAACATACAGTCACTGGATGTTGTAATCAGTGATGTCATCAGTGATGTCATTTGAGATGTCATCAGTGATGTCATCAGTGATGTCACTAACCATGTCATGAATGATGTAATATGTGACATCATCAGCAGTGGATTGCGGGTGCGCGATATATAGTTAGCGCTTATAGTTAGCTAACTATATATGGAATTTCAATGGTTTTATGCGAGTAAAATAAGGTTTTGTAAATGCTAATTCCTAACTATATATGGCCTATAACCTATCGTTTTTTCATTGAATATATATTTATATATATATATATATCTTCCACCCTCTTGAAAAGTAACAAGCATGAAATAAAATATCTTTAATTACCTTTCCCTGCCACCTCGACACCAAGCAGATTGAGCAGCTCATCTTCCCGGTCAAGAACGTCAGCCCATCGGTGCATCACCTGCCGCTGGGTGCGGGAGATCCCAGTGTGGCGGTACATGCTGCTCCGCACTTTCCCCCACCTCACTTTACGCTCTGCCAGGCTGTAGCCCTTGCCAGGCCTGCCACCTGCTGCCAGCATGAGGGGGAGGTGGCGCTGTGTATAAAAGATAAGTGCTGCCAGCTCCTTTTTCCCGAAAATGTGGCGGGGCTTTACCCCTTTGCGCCTCCGTCGACCACAGGGGGTCCGAGAGTCTTCTGCCATAACTGGGAGGAAAAAGAAATGTAGGAAAACAGACAAACAGGGTACAAAAAATGTAAAAATAAAAGCAGAGGGGCAGTCAAATGGAAACAAAAAGTGAAAATAAAGTTGAACAAATCAGAGAAATAGACAAGAATGAGGTGGATGGATGTGGATGGGGCTGAGAAGAGAAACACGAGGTGCAGCTAGGCAGGAGCAGGCTGCACCCATCAAACCGACTGCACGCTTGTGCTGCGCTGCAAGCCTTTCTGTGCTATTTTTTGAACGCGAAATGAGCTTCCGAGTCTCCGATGTCTTTTTTTAAACGCAAGGCGCCGGAGAATCATTACGTGTAATTACATGTAATTTCATGTAATTTTTGGTAATTTTCTTGAAAGGAAATTACGCCAATTTCTGCACACCCTTATTCAAGATCTGTTGTCATATATTTGTTAGCATTTTTTTTTGCAACTTCCCCAACAGTAAGCTAAATCATGGTTGTCATTTTAACAGTAATTCCCTTCTATCTTGGTTTAGGATACTTTATCTAATAAAACAGTTACATTAATTTTGTTATCCACATAAGCTTGGCATTCTGGCCTGGAATGCAACAACATTGCAGTCAGACTAGACTGTCCTGATTTAAAGGTGGCACCGGGCGACAGGAAAGAAATAGTGCAAGGATGCATAGGTGTTGTGTGTGTTAGATTGTGTGATCAGACAGACAGAACGTGATTCTATAGGTGAACCCCCACCATGCGTGCATGAAACACTTTAGTGGGTATTTGTGAAGAATTCAGCAGGCACCAGACCGGCGCTGCACATCTGTGCACGGTGCCTGCCTGCTTTCATAGTGGTAATTATAAACCAACGCTTTAGGTCGGCTTCTCTTTTTGCCACGCATGCGCCGTTACAAAACCGAGTAAAATAACACGCTTATCACCGAGAGCTAGCCAACAGCTGATACGTGTACTGGACGCCCAGCTATACGGATGTGGCGTAACGGCCAGAGTAGGGAGCCAGGTGCGAGTCTCGGGGTCGGCTCAACATTCTGAGCAAATCGCTTTACCTCCTGGTGCCAAAACCCCAAAACATTAACCTGTTCTTGTGTAAGGGTGCCCGTGCTAATGTAAAGCGCTTCAATACCTTCGGGACGAGTTCGCGCTACATTAAACCGAACTGGCGACTCCTGAGCCGGGCAAACCAGGCTCGAGTCTCGGCGACGGCTTCAGCATCCTGTGATTCTGGGCAAAATCACCTCATTTGCCCATTATAAGTGAACGTTATTCAAGCACATGGTATTTTATAAGTCATATCTTTGATTACTTACAGCTCATCTGATTTCAAAACAATCAGCGTGCTATAAGTAGGGTTATTCTAGCTGCATTGAATATAAAGAACCAAAAGGAATAGCCGAAATATCTTATTTCAGCGCCTTGTCAGGGGGGGAAGCGCTATATAAAATAGGAATAATTGTCTACTAGGACGTTTAAATGTAGTTGACAGAAGTAATGTATAAAATATGTAAGTTGTCAGTATAAGGTCTCAGGGAAAACTGGACCCTACCCCGAGGGAAGAGTTGGGTACAAGCTCAACAGTACTATAGAAAGATACTGCCAAAGAAAGTGGCATTTTACAACATGTTTATGCAGTGTGTCATGTTATTCTATCTGCTCTTCAGGTTTTTTAGAGTTCGATGCCTGTTACTGGATATGAACCGCTTAAGGGGCTTCAGATACAGAAGGAGTTTTGTTAGACCTGACAGCATTAGGGTGGTCTTCCCCACAACCTTTTACCTACATCTCCACTTCTCTGATCTCGTTTTTGCTGGCTTTCAGACTCTGTGCATTTTACCACTGCTACACAGTGTTAAAGTGCTTGTCCTCTGTCCCCTAAACATGGAAATTTTGGCTCTTACCCAATTGGCATATTTAATTTGCATATAAGTCCCTAGTAAAGTGTCCTGCATGTGCATAGGGCCTGTAAATGAAAGAGTACCAGTGGGCCTGCAGCACTTGTTTTGCCACCCGTGCAGGTAGCCATCTACCCAGGGCTCAGGCCTGCCACTGCAGAACCTGTATGTGCAGCTTACACTGTCATTTCGACCTGGCAAGATAAACCTCTTGGCCGGCCCAAACCTTGCCTTTTTTATTAATTAATCAATCAAACATTTATAAAGCGCAGCAAATCACCTGTGAGAGCCTTTAGGCACTGGAGCTGTTGGTGGGTGCATGGTGGGTAGTTCCCTTAAACATCCAGGTCTGAAGTTCTTTCCTACATTGCTGGAGTGATGGAGCAGTCCTGAGGTGCAGGTGAAGGTTGCTCTATGCCTTGACCGCCAGGTGTGAGAAGGAGCATCCTCCGCTGTTGGTTCAGTGGATCCGTGTATAACAAATAGGTCACCCATACGTTAGGCCCTGAATAAACTAGAGGGAAAGGTGCAATGTATTTAAAAGGCAGAGCATGCACCTTTACGTTTTACATGTTCTGGTAGTGAAAAACTCTCAAATTTGTTTTTCACTACTACAGGGCCTATCTCCCCCAATGAATAAGATTGGATTACCTTATTATATTCTTTGTGTGTAATTACCAATTGTGAAGAGACTTTCCAAGTTTAGTGTCTCTGGAATCACAATTTGAAATCACAACTTATAGTGAAGTCTGATTTTAAATTTTATTTCTGAAAATGACACTTTTATAAATTTGGCATCTTCTTACTTTTCAAAACCTTGTAAGGAATGATATCGCAGGTTTCAATTACCAACGTAATTCGAAACATACTAACATGACGAACAAAGAATTTGCAACATTGAACAACTTAGCCAAGAATGCTGATATTACCTACCAATCTGCAGATAAAGGAGGAGCTCTAGTCCTGATGGACACTGACTTTTATCGAGATCAAGTCAATGCACATCTTTCTGATGACAACACATATCAACCCATTCAATACAATCCTACTAAAGAATTTACTGAAATTCTACTCAACATTTTGTCAGCTGCACATGAGAATGGTATCATCAATCAGAAGACCTTGAAGTTTTTGACTCCCAAGAATCTTAGAACTCCTAGCATGTACATGCTGCCTAAGATTCATAAGAGCTTGTCACAACCTCCATTCAGGCCGATTGTTTCAACTCGTGGAAGCATTCATGAACCCATAGGAAAACTGATAGATAAATATCTTCAACCTTTTGTTCAATAGTAACGCACGTATGTTAAGGACACCACAGACTTTTTGCATCACATCAGCAGCATATCTTTTGAAGAGGATGATCCTATATGCCTATGTTCCATAGATGTAAAATCACTTTACACCAGCATACTGCATGACTTGGGCATGGAAGCTATTGAGAACATGCTATTACATTCTGACTTGGACACTGACTTTCAAATCTTTATAATGCAATTGGTGCATTTCACGCTTTATCAGAGCTACTTTCAATGGGAGGGCCAGCATTTTGTGCAGTTGTCCGGTACTTCTATGGGCAAGTGCGCTGCGCCGGTCTACGCTAATGCATTCATGATGTATTTCGGAGAAAATAACATACTAAACGCTCATCCCTGGAG
Source organism: Lissotriton vulgaris (assembly GCF_964263255.1). NCBI lineage: Eukaryota > Metazoa > Chordata > Amphibia > Caudata > Salamandridae > Lissotriton > Lissotriton vulgaris. The sequence continues at coordinate 935,677,703 of NC_141698.1, read as the reverse complement.
GACACATGCCAGGATTTTCCTAAGGTACATTGACAACATCTTTGCCTTGTGGCAAGGAGATTGTGAATCCTTGAACAATGCACTTCTACAACTGAATAACATCAATGATCGTATCCAATTCACCCATGAGTTTAACCAAGAATCCATCACCTTTCTTGATGTCAAAATCACCCGAGCCAAAGATCATCTTGAAACTGACCTACACAGAAAATCCACCGACAAAAACAACACACTACATTACAAATCCTTCCACCAAACAGCTCTGAAAAATCATTTACCATTTTCTCAACTGCTCCGAGTTAAACGGATTGTATCTGAGACCACCAAATATGAACAACAGGCTACCACCATGATCAGACGATTTGAACAAAGAGGTTATCCGCAAACCATCCTCTAAAATGCAAAAGACGTTGTGATGAATTGAGTCGCCAAGAGACATTGACATTCAAAAACAAGGACGCCACCAAAAGACCTGTGGTCGTATCTAAATACTCAGTTAACTCCAGAGCATACAAGGCATCCATTCTTAAACATTGGCCAATAATAGACACTGAACCTGATTTTAGACATATTTTTCAAGGTCCACCGTTATTTGCATACCAAAGAGGTCACAACCTAAAAGAAATTATCACTAAACCTAAACAAGTAACTTCAACCTCTTACAAAGGCAACCAACCTTGCTTTAATTGCAAAAACTGCAACAATCTCATCAAAGGCTCAGTCATGAAACATCTGATGAAAGGCACCAACATCAGCCTCAAACTCAATGCCACATGTGATACTGAGAATGTGGTGTACATAATCAAATGTCCCTGTGGATTGATCAACGCGGGGAAAACCTCACGAAAACTGAAAACTAGAATCAATGAGCACAAAAGTAACATCAGGACTGGAAATCTTATCTGTAGCAGCTCATTTCAAAGAACTCAGACACAATATCAGTCAACTACGGTTTGCTGCTGTTGAAGTAGGTGCCAAGCGCGAGGACAGGGACAATAACAACTTTCTCTTGCAAAGAGAAAACCATTGGATAACATTTTTGAAATCCTCCAAACCATGGGGTTTAAATGATCGGATGGATTTTCTGTGTTATCTATGAAACAACTTACCTATATCACTTATATTTGTTACATGTATCTTATCCAACAGATTCCATTATAATTGTTTCTATTCTTTAATTTTGTTGTGCCCTTACACACTCCTTCACTGTTATTAGTTTGTAACCTTTGGTTCTTCTCCACACACCATTACAAGATGGCCGCTACTAACTTTGTCCTCTTTCTATGTTGACATTCTGTCACTGTGCTTTGAATTTTTTCTATTTCTTCAACACTATCAAACACATTGGTGCAACGATGGCTGAACGGCGTTGACATGCTGTTTATCTTGGTCTTAAAAGTAAGTTCTGTTCGTTATCCGTGAGCACTTTCATCAATCACATCTTGTTACACGGTACACTTCGTCCGTACTTTTTTCCTGAACTCCGTCTTACTACTTTGTGCACCACGTTGTACTTATGTATATTTGTCAGTTTGTTTCACTAATCGTATAGAAACTTTCTCCCAATGGCTGCGACAATTGTTTCAACTCACTCTCACCTCTTTCATTATCATTCCGTCTCTCACTTGATAACACTTGTTTTGGAACACCCCGGGCTAATATGGTATACTTAAGGTACACTCTGCTTGGCGGTTGATGTTAACTGTTTTCTAATTACCTTCACACCATTTTGTAGCGTTTTTTATTCTGCTTTATACTGCCCACTTTGGGTCTTTATGTATTTTTCATTCCATTCGACACGTTATATTGGCTGAATTTGTTATTACTACACAGTGTATTAGATATTTGTCTTTAATGTGTTTGTGCAACTTGACACTTGCAATGATTCTACATATATTTTTTGTTTACATTATTTTCAGACTACCCCTGACGAAGGACTATAAATTAGTCCGAAATGCATTGGGCGAATCCTCAATGATTCCTGTGTACATTTGGGAAGTTTAAGGATGTCAAACTAGCAATTTGCTAAATATTTGAACTATTTCCTGTGGATATAACATGGAATAAACGATGATGGAAACTACCATTTCTTGAAGTTTGATTACAATTCTTCAGAACGTTTTTACCTCTAATTGGTTGTGCCCAGAGAGACAGCACTTATCTCAAGTGTCGCAGAATGTATCTTCTTACTAGGGCCACTTGGTACCTGCTGCATGCCTCTGATACATGTCTAGGGAGGGTGACAGCTGGGTCTAGTGTATTCCCACTAGACAACCACACACAATGGGAGCTTAGGTGTGAGTTGATGGGCCCTCGTAGCAGGATGGGAGGGAGGAGCTGGGCCCAGCCTCACTTACACCTGAATAGACTGTGTCCTGTTCCCAAACAAAGGACTGCATCCCCCCGCAGTGAGTCTGGAGCCAGGGAAGGAAGGGGGGACCTCTGTGGGCTTCAAAGACCTGTCTTTGTAGTCTCCCCAATTTCAAAGGCCCAAATGGGTATAATTGCTGGACTTCGGACACAACCACTTCAGTATGCTTCTGGACCTGTGCAGACTGTGCTAGGCAGATGGACTGCTGTGCTGATGAAGGACTGCCACTTTACTGTATTGCTGCTTTGCTGGACTCCTGCCTTGCTGCTTTACCGCCTGCTGCTCCCCTGTTTGGGTGAGAGAAACTGGACTTGTATCAATTGAACCCTAAGTGAGTCCATGGGCTAGCTGGCTGGCAGCATGGTGAAGTCTCAGGGACAAAAAAGACTTCCAAAGTACCTGTTTTTTCACCTGGACTCTGCCATCTATGAGTCTGCCCAATGTGGTCCCTTGGAAGTGGGGCCCAGGGTGCTTGCTTCAGCAACACCCACACATCGTCTATCGAACCGGTGCAGCGGTGCCGTTGCGTGGATCGGAATCGGCGCATAACCCCTTTTGCGTGGATCAGAACTGCCACATCGCTCCTGTTGCGTGGATCTGAACCAGCGGATTGCTCCCGTAGTGTAACCAAAACTGGTGCATCACCTCTGCTGCGTGAATCGGCCAAGGCGCATTGCCTTCAGAACCACCACTGCACAAGGTTTCCACATCTCCATCGACTGCATTCTTGACGATGATGACAAATCTCCAGATTGCAGGTCCTCGCTCATCCGAGCCGATGAATCGTTGCTGATGTGCCGATCAGGACCGACGCATCACCCCCACTGCATGGATCGACACTGACACCTCCCTTCAGCTGTGGCCCACGTCTTCAACATTGATGTAGACAGGATCAAGATACTTTGTTCAGGAGGCCTCGCTAGATCCCTGTATACGGCCCACACTCCATCGCAATTGGCCTGCTCTTTTTACTTATTCCTGGTCTGGCGCGACCAGATATCCCAAGTAATTCCTTACTGCTTGTAAGCACTATTTTACAGTTTATTCTTTAAAAATCAATATCACAAGTTCTCTGTTTGATTTTTGTCTCATTGGTTTTGTTTTATTTATTAAATTAAGTAATGTTTTTCTAACCTGGTGTGGAATCTTTTTGTGTGGTGTTTTCACTGTTTTGAATGTTTGAAGAGTTGCCAAAAATACTGTACACATTGCTTCTAAAGTTAAGCCTGACTGCTCTGTGCCAATCTACTAAAGTGTGAACACAGCCTAATTTATGGTTTGTTTGTGCACTACCATGACTAAGATTGTGGTAGCTGCTTGACCAGGGCATATACCCCAGTCAACCAAGAACGCAATTTTTAAAACGTTTAATTTTCTCAAACAAGTAATTTAGTGAGGGGGAATTCTAAAATATTCCCGCCCCTGCCTTCACATATATAATTGGTGAAGGAGAGCTGACACAGTGATTTATGCCAGTGTCTTTTCTTGGCATGTGATTTACACGATTGATTGGTAGGCTCTGAGGTTTAGAAGGAAGAAGGCTTGGGGAACCCAAACACCTTGCTGTTCAGGCAGGCTAGAAAGATGACACGGGGGCCTATTACACAAAGTGCCCTGGGGGCGCAAAGTACATGTGGCCCACTTTATGCTACTCTAGGCCACGTTGGTATTACAGAAAGGGTTGCAGATGATTGTCTGACCCCTTCTGCAATACTGATAGTGCCAGTGCACTTGTAGCAACAGTGATATCTTGAGAGGGCATTGCCACATTCTCATGGATACTTTGCCTCATGCAAATGAGGGGATCTCTTTGCCTCTGCTCACATGACATTTCACAAAACAGGGCACAAAGGCAAAGAATCCATCAGGAGTGAGTGAGATGGGGAAGAGAGCAATGAGCCATGTAGTTATCATTTATTAATTTACAATAATCGAGATCTGACTTTGAAAGTTCACCACAGAAAGGTGACTCATAGTTTGAGTGCCCCTAGGCATCCTCCTTTGAGGGGACAAAGGGGGTCCCACAGACTCCCCAGACATCCCCCTATGCAGTCACTTAGTGCATTTGTCTGCAGGTAGATTTGTAGCCCCTCTAGGTGCAGGTGGGTGCTGCCTCCACAGTGAAAAACAGAACAGTAGATTAAAGCAGTTGCTCCGTATTTCACTGAGTGGCTGCCCCAGGGAAGCCCCAAGTTTGCGGCTGACCCTAGGACAACAAATTAATTGTAATTCAGCACCTTATTAAAGGTATGCCGTGATGCAAACATCAACAGTGCGCCTGATACATGATACAGACCCAGGTGTTGGCATGCTCAGTTTAAATGGGTGCACAGACAAAATATCGACTCCAAAATATTGACTGGACATAATATCGACTTTTAAATATAGACTAGACAAAATATCGACTGGACATAATATCGACTACAAAAATATCGTTTTTAAGGTAAGTGAAGTAATATCGACTGTATAAAATATAGATAGCAAAAATATCGAATTTTTAATAATATATAATATTTTATAGTGTATTTTTATGTAATAATATGTGTGAAAAGTGTGTATTAATGCTATAAATATTTTATTAAAAGAATTTTGTTTTTATAATAATTGCGTAATGTAATTCTGTAGCGGGTTGTGGGTTTATAGGGGAATAGGGTGGGAAGTAATTTAATTATAATTAATTAAATATGTATATTATTTAATTGATATTAATTTAAAACTAATTGTAAATTAATTTATATGTGTTAATTAATTTAATAGTAATTTCAAATTAATTAATAATAATTGATTAATTGGTAAATATGTAAATTTTACTAATTTAATGCAGTAGCAGGTTGTGGGATTATAGGGGAATAGGGTGGGAAGTAATTTAATTAATAATAATTAAATATGTTAATATATTTATTGATAGTAATTAGTAAATAATTGATAATTAATTTATATGTGTTAATTAATTAAATAGTAATTGTTAATAATTTTATATTAATTGATTAATTTGTTAATATGTGATTTTTACAAATTTAATTATTACAACTACGCTTTCCAACGCTTTCCCTACTGTTGCACCCACTGGAGTGGGAATAGTAATTTTAACCCCTACGCTATCCAACACTTTCCCTACTGTTGCACCCACTGGAGTGGGAATAGTAATTTTAACCCCTACACTATCCAACGGTTTCCCTACTGTTGCACCCACTGGAGTTGGAATAGTAATTTTAACCCCTACGCTATCCAACGCTTTCCCTACTGTTGCACCCACTGGAGTTGGAATAGTAATTTTAACCCCTACGCTATCCAACGCTTTCCCTACTGTTGCACCCACTGGAGTTGGAATAGTAATTTTAACCCCTACGCTATCCAACGCTTTCCCTACTGTTGCACCCACTGGAGTGGGAATAGTAATTTTAACCCCTACGCTATCCAACGCTTTCCCTACTGTTGCACCCACTGGAGTTGGAATAGTTATTTTAACCCCTACGCTATCCAACGCTTTCCCTACTATTGCATCCACTGGAGTTGGAATAGTAATTTTAACCCCTACGCTATCCAACGCTTTCCCTACTGTTGCACCCACTGGACTTTGAATAGTAATTTTAACCCCTACGCTATCCAACGCTTTCCCTACTGTTGCATCCACTGGAGTTGGAATAGTAATTTTCACCCCTACGCTATCCAACGCTTTCCCTACTGTTGCACCCACTTGAGTGGGAATTGTAATTTTAACCCCTACGCTATCCAATGCTTTCCCTACGCTTGCACTCTTTGGAGTGGGAATAGTATTTTTTACACTTCTGGTATTGTACGGTAATATAATAGTATCTTATTTAATTATAGTATGTTACTATATATATATGTTTTAACAAATATGATTGTAAAAAATTATTTTTATTAATTTTATTTATTATTTAATTATTATAAGTTAATTTAAGTATTTTAAGTATATTTTAGTAATTAAAATTTAATATTAATTTAATTTAACACTGTTTTTAATAAAGTCGATATTTTTTACAACTATATTATTGTAAACGATATTTTGTGCTCGATATTTTTGTACTTACCTGTTTGTAGATACAAACTCGATATTTTGACTGTCGATATTTTGTCCACGATATTTTTGCAAGTCGATATTTTGTCCCTCGATATTATTTCAGTGATCCGTTTAAATGCTTATTAGATGGGAATGGGAGTTGGTGATGCGTATTTGGGCAAACAATATAAAAATAATGTTTTGTAACTATATTACTGTTAGACCTGACAAACTTAGTGTAGTATTCCCACAAACATTTAGTTATTCCATTTTTCTGACCTAGATTTTTGCTGGTACTAGGACTTTGTGCAAGTTATCACTGCTAACCACTGCTAATGTGCTTGTGCCCTCTCCTCTAAACATGGTAACATTGCCTGATACCCAATTGGCACATTGTATAAACTTATAAGTCCCTTGTAAAGTGGTACTACCTGTACCCAAGGCCTGTAAATTAAATGCTACTAGTGAGCCTGCAGCACTAGTGGGATCACCTTCCAACCATGTCTCAGGCCTGCTATTGTGGAGCCCATGTATTCAGTTTTAAACTGCCATGTCGACCTGGAAAAGAAACCTTTTGTATGGCCCAAACCTTCCCTTTTGTTTACACATGTCATCCCTCGGGGAGGCCTTAGATAACCCAGAGGGCAGGGTGCAATGTATTTAAAGGTAGGACATGTACTTTTACGTTTGACATGTTCTGGTAGTGAATGTATCAAATTCATATTTTGCTACTGCAATGGCCATCTCTCCCATAGGATAACATTAGAATTACCCTATTACGTTGTATAAGTGTAATTTCCAATTGGTAAGAGAAAAAATCTTTAATTCCAGGGTCTCTGGAATAATAATTTAAAAATCAAACTTATGGTGAAGTAAGAAACTGCAATTCTGAAAACACCACTTTTAGAAAGTTATAAAACAAGGGCAGGTTGTTGGATCCTTAGATTCAAGCGAGGTTGGATCACAACTAAAACACAACAAATAAACTAAGTACCTTGTCCAAACAAATTATAAAAATAATGTTATAAGTAGATCAATACATTTAATTTCATGATCACATTGATTATTCATGTTTTATTCAATCCATTGGAAAACATTTAAAACAAAATCACAGATTAATCATACACTGCATTATCCATTGACAACAAAACATAAATCAAGGTAGCCTTGATGAGGAGCTTTATGTGTTTTTTTGGTAAGGCGTGGATAGCAGGGATGCGCAGATTCTTCTTCTTCAAGAATTCAAACTCTTTAGGGTCAATAATCTCATTGTCAACTCCTTCCTGTAAAATGTCCACTATAATCCTTTGGATGACTGTAGTAGGATCTGAAGACATTTTCAGATAGAATTTATGTTCAAGGACCTGCCGATGACCTTTTTGCAATATATATATTTTTTGACACAGTAACAATTATACCACCTTTGTTGGCTGGCTTGATGACTATCATATTATCATTTTTAAAATTCCTTAATGCTAAATGTTGTTGTTTGGAAAGTTTATTTTTACAGTATTCACGTTTCTTTTAAAGTTATCTGATTGTGGAAAAGACAGCCTGTTTGAAACTTAAAACCTCTTTTGGTATAGTAACATCAATTCTTATACTTTTCATAACTTTATTTTTTTTCTTTGATTTTTTTACCCAACAGTTTTCCCAGTTCTATGTCCTGAGGAGACCCTAAACTCAAGTGGGTCGCAACACGTAGACATGTTGAATTGGTCTAACGCAAAAGGGAAGCTTTTTGAGGAGCTGACTTTCGAAAGAAAGAGAAGGCCTCTCCTATAAAAAGGAACTGTTACAGTCTTTGGTTTTGTACAAAGGACAGAGTACAATATTTAGTTATTGAATCATGGACATTTGACCATACCATTTATTTTGCAGTGAACTGAACTGAACTCAGTGGTGTTTTAAGTCATTGGGATTTGAATTTTTTAACTAAATATTTCTCTCATACAGTCGTTTTAGTATAACACAATTCAGTGTTTTGTTTGTTTGTGCCCATTCAGGCTATCTTGATTTATGTTTTGCTGCCAATGGATAATGCTGTGTATGATTAATCAGTGATTTTGTTTTAAATGTTTTGCAATCGATTGAATGAAATATGAATTAGCCATGTGATCATGAAATTCAAACTCCTGATCTACTTATAAAGTACTTTTAGAAAGTTGGAATTTTCTTGCCTTATCCATTTGGTGCCTGCAGCCTGACTCTAATCACATGACTGGGTGTTGTTGGCAGTGGGCTTTGTGTATTCCTAATAGACAGCCACACACAATGAGACCGTTGGTGTGTCTCAATGGGCCATCGCTAGCAGGATGGGAAGGAGGAGCTGGGCACAGCCTCACTTTCACCCTAGTAGGCTGTATCTGTCCCCTCACAAAGGGCTGCATACTCCCTGTAGTTATTCTGAAGCCAGGGAAGGATGTTTGTGCACTTCAAAGGCATGTATTTTGAATTCACCCCACTTCAAAAGCACCACTGTGTATAAATACTGGACCTCAGACAGCAGCACTTCAGTGCACCTCTGGACCTCTGGATACTCTGCCAGGAAGAAGGACTGCTGTGCTACTGAAGGAGTGTTACTCTGTTGGACTGCATTCTGCCGGACTCTGCTTTGCTGGCCTGATCTGCTGCCTGCTGCCCTCTTGCCTGGGAGAGAAAGACTAAACCTGCATCTATTGAAACCAGAACCCAGAGCGAATCTAAGGGCTAGTTGACTGACATCCTGATCTGAAGCCTCAGGGACATAACATCTGTAAGTCTACCCTGTCAAGTGGTGCCACCCTAGTCTTGCATCCTTGGAAGTGGGCCTACGGTCCTTACCAGTGGAACAAATGCATCTTTTCTGCTGAGCAACGCATCCCTGAGCAGAGTCGACTCATCGCCTTGGGTGAGCAGTGCATCCCTGAGCAAAACTGACACACCGCTGCTGCTCTCTGAATTGGACCCGTCGCAAAAGTCTTGCAACACCACCGCAACATGAATCTTTGGGCCAACGCATCACCTTTGGAACTGCCACTGCGCAACACTTTTCCCATTGCAGCTCCTCGCATCTCATGTTGATGGCTGTTTCAACAATGACCCTGAAACTCCGCATCGTAGCTTCACCACTCATCGGAATCAACGCATCGCCTCGACTGTGCATCGAATCCCCAATACCAGACCTTGTACCACACGCCCCACCAACAGGATCCTTGACATTGATGCTGCAGCACCCCACACCACAGCCTCACCGCATCTCAGAATTGACACATTGCCTCAGCTACGTGACGCATCTTCAAAGCAGAGTCACGCTATGCTCCTCAACCAGGATTCAAGGTACTCTGTTCAGTGTGCCTAACTGGGTCCTTGTAGCCGGCCAGCGCTCAATCGCGCTAGACCTGAACTTGTAACTTGGACCCGGTACAGCACTACGTGAAACAGCGATAGTGTTTTTCAGCTCTAGTTTCATTATAAACTTTAAAATTCAAAATCTCAGGTTCTACTAATTGGATTTTTTACATTTGCTCTTGTTTTATTTATTCAATTGAGATACATTTTTCTATCCAGCTTTGGGATCTTTTTGTGTGGTGTTTTCACTGTTTTACTGTTTGAAGTTTTACACACATACTTTACACATTGCCTCTAAGTTAAGCCTGACTTCTCTGGGCAAAGCTACCAGAAGGTGAGCGCAGGTTAATTTGTGGCTTGTTTGCGACTTACCCAAACTAAGATTGTGGTTGCTGCATGACCAGGGCGTACACCCCAGTCAACCTGTAATCCAACTTCTGCCAATTAACTAGAAGTTGTTGGATAAACACTGAGCCTGGGTCTAAGCATGCTTGCATTTTAAAGTAGACAATTCAGGGCAACTACACTTTATAGGGCAGCTTCTTCCATCTCTGGTGGGAATTATGTTTTATTTCTTTTTGTGAATTCTCATGGAAGCAGATACGTTAACAGTTCCATTCGAAATTGCTCAGAAATGAGAAAACATTTATTTCTGCTGGCTTCATCCATGGATGCAAAGAAAACATTAGTGTTTGTTGGGTGTTCCAAGAGATTCTATTGTGAACTCGGACGCTGGATGGCATTCAAGGTGTTTGGGTGCACTGCATCTTGAAGGTTCATCACCTTCAATAATTTATGTGAGCTCCTTCGTGAAAGGCTTGTTCCCCAAAATCCATTGGGCATTGTGTAAAATCATATGCTTGTGCACTTAATCACAACATATAGTATGGTTGGATTATGAATTGGGTTGGGGATACATTTCTCTCTGCTGCTGGATTTTGCATTACGCTTGTAAAGTGGAGTTCTGGCAAAACTTAGCGTGTGGCTCGCCAACAGTAAGTTGGCGAGTGAGAATTGCATCCACTAGCACGATTTTCAGGCGCTAGGATGAGAGCCAGCGAGATTTTCTCAATGCAGGCAGTCACAAACATTTGCGGTGAGAAAGCTGGCGCTCAAGTAGAAAATCTACTCGAGTGGCATAAAAGAAGCAGCGCCCTCTGGTGAGCTGCGCGTTGCAGTTCGCACTGATTTTTCAGCATAGAACAAGCTCCCGGCACTAAAAATCAGTGTGACGTGCCGATTCCGCCCGCTAGTGGAACTCTGTGGAATCTTGCATGGTTTTCATGTGAAACTCTGTGAGTTCCATCCACCCCTAATTATCCACACATGAAAGGTAAACTTTCATTGCTATTATTGCTAATATTACAGGTTATTTGGAAATTAATAACATTCTACATCCTATCCAGACAGATATTGGTGCTGGGTATAGTACTGAAACAACTCTTTTGAGGGCCAAAGAAGATCTAAAAATGATCATTGACCGTGGCAGGTTAGCAGCAGGTCAGCTGCACTAATCCTTCTGGATTTGAGTATTGCTCTTGATACAATCTCCTACCCTATTCTTCTCCATCAACTGGAAGAAGCTGGTATCACAGGCACAGCTTTTAGGTTCCATTCATGTAATCTAGTCATCAGTTGCTTTGTGGAGTTCCGCAGGGCTCGTCTTTGAGCCCAACGCTTTTTAACATTTATATATGCCCATTGGCAAACATTACTTGATCCTACGGCTTGACAATGGCATCCTACGCAGATGATGCCCAGTTGATCATCACATTGGCACCAGACATGGACATCATTACAGCTGGGCATAATAGCTGTCCAGAAAAGGTGTCTAAATGGATGGCAGCCAGTTGCATAAAGATGAATGGTGAAAAAACAGAGGTCTTGATACTAGGTAACAAACAAGCATTCTAGGATCATATTATCTTCTGTCCATCTCCCCTACGGGAATGCCCAGCCCCCAAGTCAGAAGTAAAATGTCTTCTGATGGTTCTTGACAGTCAGCTAACCAAGGCCTCCCAAGCAAAAAAGGTGGCTAGGAGCTGTTTTGGTCTCTTAAAAGCCTAAGAAAGGTGCTGAAATGGCTCCTGATAGAGGCGCGCAGAACTGTGATTCAAGTCCTGATTCTGTTGCATCTTGAATATGGCTATTTGCTTTATTTAGGTAGTCCAAAATCAGTGATTACAAAATTTCTGATCATTCAGAACGCTGCTGCCTGGATACTCTTGCGTATCCAGAAAATAAGTTTGTGTGGCGCTCAAAACTCTTCACTGGCTGCCTATAAACTGCAGGAATTAATATAAGGTTTTATGCATTATTTATTGTGCAAAGCATAGTACATGGCCTCCTGGCCTTTGGGAACTGGCCACTATTTACCAGACGAAAAGACACTGGAGGACCTATATTTTTGAGTTGCTCCTTGTCTCAAGAATCAAGAGAGCCAGGAGTGGAGGTCGGTTTGTAACCTACCTTGCATCTAAGTTTTGGAGTACTCTGTCCAGTAGCCTCAGAATGGAGGACAATTTCAAGGTTTTTAGGAAAAAACTTAGGACGCATTTTTGTCCCTTAACTTTTTAATCCTTAAGACTTCACCCGTACTCCTCTGCTAGCGCTGGGAAGCCTGATCCTTTGGTAGCCATGCACTCTATAAAACTGGTAAATAGAATAGAAATTAATAGAATTGCTGACTTCATGAAGATGATGATAATGATTAAATGAATATTTGGCATCATCGTGAGCCCATTTGCTGTGAAGTGGGAAACACTGGTCGACATTAGACCTGCACTATATAATCAACACATAGTCGCTAGCAGAAGAGACTTTGACCTGCCTGCAAACACAGAAAGAATACATTTGGGGTAAACATTTCTAGTTACAAATGGTGTGCAACTGACAGAAACCCAGATCTAGGGTACTGGAAACTATTAAATGAGAACTCTCTGGCCCATTGCTCTCTTCCCTCCCCCCTACAGGTTACCTGGTAGTTAAGTGGGGGCAGTCTCACTTGCCCTTTCACTGTTATTTTTATATTTTAATTTAAAAAAACAATCTTTTCATTGAGTAGATATCATATGCAGTATACAGTACAATATTCACAGTGACTGGATGGTATAGACACCAGAGCATACAGTTTCAGTTTCTCATACCTTTGGTACCTTGGACATTCCAGATCTTACATCTCTAAGCTCGCTGGTGTGATAACACTTTCACAATCTAGCGCCAGGCCCCCCATCCTCCCTGTCCCCCCCACAACTTTACAGACCCCTTTATGCCTATCATTGGTGCCACACTTTTTCCACTTCTTAGGGCAACCCCTGCCCTCATACACGACTTTCTCTGCTGTACAACATCAATCTAGTTCGACCTTCCATTGATCCACCTTCGGTGGGAGGACAGCCCCCCACGCCTTGGTAATATTCCTCTTAGCCACCATTGCTGCCACCATTAGCCAGAGTTTCTGGTATTTCGGCCATGTCTGTTTCCCTGTCCCACATAGTATGTGCCATCTGGCATCCATAGGAATTTCTTGTCCTAGGACCTCTGACATCACCCTTATTACCTTGCCCCCATAGTGATGTATAATTGGACATTCCCAGATGCTGTGGAAAAATGTACCTTTGCGGCCACAACCCCTTATGCAATTATCTGTGTGGGTGCATCCAAGTTTGTGCATGAGCGTACTCGTAGAGTAGGACCTATGGAGGATTCTTCGTTGTACTAGCCTGAATCTCGCTCTGACTGCTACTTCTCTCAGACTTTGGATGGCCTCTACCCAGTCATCTTCCTCTAGTAGTCCAATATCATTTTCCCAGGCCTCCCGCATGGTTCATTGTTATTATTGGTTGCTCCAGAAAGAAACAGCCAGCTAACCCATGCTTTCCTTCTCACACTTCTCACAAAGATCTTAGAAGGTCCTGTCTGCATGAATATCACAAAGTGCAGAACTGCACAGAACCAGACACCGAACTGACATGCTGGAATACACAAGGAGTGTCTGTATTACTTGAGTATAGAGATGGGGCAGAAAGGTATATTCAGTGTCTTAAGATTTCCTGGCCACAAACCTGGAGTTGCACACCAGTGGTGAGCTAGAGATTTCTTTGAGCTCTAGGTTTGGGGTGCTGATCACCAACAGCTGTTGCCAGATTGGCACTACTTAACTGGGGAACAGTAGATTAGCCTACCAGGAAGGGATTCCTGCAACTGGTTAACTGGTCAGGAGCAGAACCGGTAATACCTGTACATGAAAAAGAGGCTCCTTAGAAGAAGGCAACGCTCTGAAGGGGTTCAGTGAGTCGAAGCCTGAGGAAGACCCAAGCAGCAATATCTCTGTGACTTCAAGCGCTGACTGACTGGTGCTGTTGCTGACACTGCTGTGATTTATCTGAGTGTGCAATTTACAGAACTCATCACATACAGAGATCATGTCAGCTGGGATGAAGTCTGGGCCACACTATGTGAACATAACAGGCCAAGCTCCACAGACCGCCCACTGACTAGTACACATGCATGACCCGCCTGCACACGAAGACCTCTATTACAATTTCAAAAAATACAGGGAGATACTGTGGCATTGCACCCTCAATAGTTGAGTACATATAGTGTTCATAATTAGAGAGGGAGAAACTATGACTTTAAATAAGCGAGGGAACACCACAAGATTCGGTCCGGTATCCTCTATTGTGATTTTCTCTATTGGGCCAAATGGCAATTTAGTTGCCAGAAGAGAATGTCCCCAAATCACCATCGGTACTGTTCCCATTTATAATTCACAATCCTTGCCTTGTGTGTCTTTTGTCCTGTGTATTTTCCAGTGTGCATAGTATTAAAGCACTCCTTGTTTTCCTAACCTTCTCTACTGACTAGGCAGAAGTTCATCGATTGTTGCTTGATGTTTATTCAGTGCTGAGTCTCTAACCCTGCATTACCACCCTGATTAATCCTTGGACCACTCAACTTTGTTAACCTGAGAGCCAGGTGCAAAGGTGTGTACTTAGTAATCAGTTTTGAGAACATTTGTAGGGGTAAGCCCCTGTACACCAGTTCTAAACGGCTCTGGTTGATAAAATCCAAGCCCAGTAAGCCTTAACTGAACAGGGATTCCTGAAAAAGTTCCTACAACAAGTCTTGGAAGTATTTTGATTCTGAACTTTTTGAAGAATTTTAGAGATCTGCATGTATATAGGAATTCACTCTGACAAATGTGTGGATCAGCACCAGAAGTAAGGACTCGCAAGCCTGACTGTCATTAGTAGTAGTAGTAAATATCTTTATTTGATTTTGCATTAAAACCATAAAAAGCACATTGTATAGAATTCATTGAAAAAAGGGAAAAACATTTTGAGAAGAGTGATTGGTTGAGGAAACCAGGGTTAACTGTCTCAGAGGTCTGGGTTAAGTTAATATGAAATTTTAGTGAAATACACAATACTAGTACCATTTAAAACTAAGGATAGAATTTGTGCTAAAATGAAGATATTTACAAGTTTAAAAACAAATTCATCCATATCGTATTTTTTTTTTTTTGTAAGACCTTTATTCGTAACAAAAAATGGATACACAGCCGGGAGCCAACAACCCTGGGGCCGGCTGCGTTATTGTGAAGGTGCGTTTCAACGTGGATAGTACACAGCCATATAGCCGACAACATCTGTCCGGCGGCATAAAGCACATAAATTAGGCCTTGTTTTTTACAAATTTTGCTGGTGTATTAGAACATACACAGAAAATACAAACCATTAACCCCAACAACGAGACCTTCACCTTTCAGTTGTACACATCGATAAGTACATTGCAAACACATCATGTCATCTTTCCTGAACACCTCTCCCTCCAACCCCCCATCGGCACCATTACACTCGGCTCATATCACCGGTAACTGCTAGTGTCACTCCGTGTCACTGTCCACCGTGGCCAAATATTCAGTGAGATACGACCAAAAGTCTTTCGGCCTGGATCGCAGTGGTAGGCTCTCTTCGTAAGTCAGTAGTTTGTCCCTACAGCTGGACATATCTTGTAACCATTTGAGTGTGGTGGGTACCTGAGTAGTGTGCCAACACTGTGACACCTGTCGCTTGGCCAATAACAAGGCGATCGCGCAGAACTTACGCTTAGATGATTTGAGCTGCGGTACAATGCCCAACAAGCAGCATCGGATTGTGCAGTCCACCTCAACCCCCACCATTGTGGACAGTTTAGTGATTACCTCTTCCCAGTATTCCTGAATTTTGGGGCAATACCAGGCTAAATGGACAAAATCAGCCCCCTCTGCACCGCACCTTTTGCATCTGGTGTCATCCTGCAGTCCGTATCTACACATTCGTGTAGGGGTGTAGTATGCCTGGTGTAAATATTTGAAATGTATGATTTTGAGATTCCCGTTAGGGGTCAGAATCTGTGTTAGTGCACATGTCTGTTCCCATTCTTTCTCTGTCAATGGGCTGTCTAATACCAAGTCCCATCTAGTCTTTAGCACACGTATATCACAATACAGTTATGTTTTAGGCGTTGCCCTGAGCTGCATTACTTCCTAGGGAGATGACTGATATAATAACTCACGTGCGAACATTGAAAATGTGAATACATTTTGGGACAATTTTGCCTCTGAATGTATTAATATTGTATCCTTGAGGAATTATAAAAATTAGATAATAATACAGGTTTCCATTAACGCTAGTACCATGACTATGTACTGACCCTACATGATGGAGAGACCACTAGCCGATTACGAACCGGGGAACCGAAGTACACAACGCTACGGGCAAAAGCCAACTTAAACAAAGTGCGAAGTTGAGTCATTTGGACAGGAGAAAGTGGACATTATAATGGAAGACCCCGGTAGAACCCCTATGCGGGTTGGAATTATCACCGCATACCAACAATAAGAGAACAGATCTGGAAATAGCCTTGAAAAAGTCGTTGGGTTATACTCCCATTCACGACGAAACACGTGTCGGCTGTGTGGAGAACTTCCAGAACTCAAGAATAAATATAATACGTGTATTTACTAAGAACTACGTACTGTGATTGTGTCAAAGGGGTGGCAACGCCTAAACATAACTGTATTGTGATATACGTGTGCTAAGGAGTTGTTCTTGCTAGAAGCGTATGCTCATGTTTGGGAGGATTAAGTGGTTCCTTCTACCTTATAGCACCGTAAAAGATAACTTCCACATCAATTTAAACTGTGAGACTTTCTAAGTGGTGCCAAATTACCTATACCAAACCACTGCTTGTGCTTTACTGTGTATCGATAGGTGGCAGCCCTAGAATCACAATGGATACCTTTAGTAATGATAGGAATCAGAGAGATAAAGAAGCGGAGGATCTTTTCAACAACATAGATAACCGTGGCCCTAGCACGTCAGCACAGGGAGGACAATCAACAAGAAATGAAGGTTTAAAACAAAAATTCATCAGACTAGAGAGACTTAGAATGAATGAGTTGTCAAGGTGGTGGGATGCGGCTACCTTAAAACAATATTTTAGGGTAAAACGCATCCCCAGGGGCCTAAGATCACAAATCATCCCCACATATGAGGATTTGGAGCCTGACCTACTTTTGGAGTGGGAGAAGGAGCTCACAGATAATTCTAATAAACTGATGAACATACTAATAATTAACTGTGAGAGAAAAGTCACCCTTCTACAGAAGGATATAGAAAAACTGGAGTCAGAAATTAAAGACTTAAACTTACCAGATGCAACTGAGAAAAACTATGCAATCTTGAAAGATATCTTACAACGTCATGTTGCTGACATTAAGGAACGTAAGAGCAGGAAACTAAAGAGGGATGAGAAAGACTATACCAGTGGTCGAATATTTACCTTCGCAAAGAAGTACGATCATTTGATTAGCAAATCTGCCCCTCAAAACTTAGGAGCAAATAGATCTGCCAGCTCCAGTACATCCTCTATTAATACCACACACACTAGTGGAAGTGAACAGGAAGACGTAGGTGGTGCCAGCAACACCAACAATGAGACCAATAATTTTTATTGGAGATAAGAAGGATAAAGACAGGGAACCGAGAAAATCACAGACAGGCTACACCAGGAAAACAAGGAGAGGCAGGAGAGGGGGGAGCAAATACAGGTCGGCCAGGAATGAGAACCAGGTCATGAAATGCGAACCAGAAGAAGTAGATAATGTAGCTGTAATGAATCTAAGTGATGCTGTTTTGTCTAAAGATATGATCTCTGTATTACAGAAAGGTATGAGTTTTTGTCCCAATGATATTGGAAATGTGTGTACCACGAACATTGATCTTTTTAAATTTATAAGGCGTCTTAAACTAAAAAAACATTTTGATTTAAATAAGACGTTAAATAAAGATCTGCAACCAGACCAAGGTGTGTTGATATGTAAGGAACAGTCAATTGAGGATATACAGAATACCAGATTACTGTTATCTATTACTGATTGTGAAGATGAGGCTGTTACAATGGATATGGTAATGCGAGATCTAGAAATACACATGGATTATAATATATCTAGCAATCTTAAAGATAAGTCGAAGTGGACACCGACTCTAACTGCGGGCAATAGCATTGATGTATTTCATAAACTCGTAACTGCGGACTTAGACAAACATGACTTGAGAGACACAGCATCACACATACAAAAAGACAATCTAACATATAAAGAAAGAATGGCACTTAAAGAACTGAGTGATAATGAAGCACTAACTATCAGGGAAGCTGACAAGTGGGGCAATATGGTGGTCATGAGAACTAGTGACTATGAAACGGAAA
Organism: Lissotriton vulgaris; assembly: GCF_964263255.1. Taxonomy (NCBI): domain Eukaryota; kingdom Metazoa; phylum Chordata; class Amphibia; order Caudata; family Salamandridae; genus Lissotriton; species Lissotriton vulgaris. Next base: position 935,659,224 of record NC_141698.1, on the reverse strand, counting down.
TTTTATCACAACTAGCCACCCCTGATTGCTATGAAGAATTACCACACAACCCCATGTGGAAACTTACAGATTATATTAACCTACACCTTAAAAAATGGCATGGCTCGGGTCTCCTGGACGACAATGAACACATGTATCTCAGAGTTGATCGTCCAAGATATCCATGTATATATACCCTGCCGAAAGTACACAAAACAGATACATTTCCCCCAGGCAGACCGATTATATCGGGTATTGGTGGGCCTACTGAAAGAATATCTGAATATGTGGACATTTTTTTAAAACCACTGGTTGGGAATCTCCCATCCCACATCAGGGATACAAAACATATTTTGGGTATAATGGCCGATTTAGCCTGGGATGATACCATGTCATTAGTCACCTTAGATGTGGTATCACTATACACATGTATAAAACGTGAAACAGGCTTAACTGCAATTAAGAAAATGCTCAGTAAAAGAACCGCCAGCTCCTGGTTACATACCGAGATGCCTGTGGAAATGATAGAGCTTATTTTGGACAACAATGTGTTCCTATACAAGGACAAGTGGTATAGACAAAAACAAGGTGTGGCCATGGGCTCCAGATTCTCACCCTCGTACGCGAACCTAGTGATGGGTTGGTTCGAGGAGTTGAGGATCTGGGGCACATTGGGCACAGAGTGGAATGACTCAATCCTTTTCTGGGGCAGGTACATAGACGATTGTATCATGATCTGGACAGGAACGTCAGATAAACTACTAGAATTTCATACATACTTGAACAACAATGAGTTTAACATTAAATTCACCATGGAATTTAGCCAAACTAAAATACGATTCTTAGATATAGAGCTGTTTGCTGAAAATGATAAAATCCACAGCAGACTATATCGGAAACCAACAGCGTGCAACTCACTTTTGCATGCGTCTAGCGCTCATCCTGCACACCAAATACGAGCGATTCCGTATGGTGAACTCATACGGACGAGACGCAACTGCAGTAAAGAAGAGGAATTTGAACAGAATAAAAAAGAAGTTCTGAACAGATTTAAGAATCGTGGCTACAATAGGAATACTCTAAAACAAGCTGAACTAAGGATAAACAAAATTAAAAGAGCAGACACTTTGAAGGAACAATCAAGGAATAAAAAGAAAGATGACAAAATAAGATTAGTTACCAGTTATAATAATTGGTCTGGGATACTAATGAAATGCGTGACTAAACATTGGCATCTACTAAAGACAGATAATGCCCTAAGGGGATACATATCCGAAAGACCAACACTGACATACAGAAAGGGTAAATCAATCAGAAATTTACTGAGCCCAAGTTATCCGAATGTTAAAACCCAAGAAACATGGCTGGATAAACACACAAAGGGCTTCTATAGTTGTAACAACTGCAGTGCGTGTAAATGGGCCTGTAAAAAAGTGACGGAATTTGAGGGCCCTTTTGGGAGAAAATACCTCATTCACACCAATATCAACTGCATGACAAAATTCGGGACCTACGTTCTCGTCTGCAAATGTGGTAAAAAATACATTGGCAGTACTATATGGACGCTTAGGGAAAGAATTAATGAACACATTAGGGCAGTCAAACAGGGTGATATGCGATACCCGGTTGCTGCTCATATGTCAATCTGCCCCGCACAAACAACACATCGAATGTTTGAATTCTTTGGGATAGAGCATACACCGAGACACCCTAGAGGTGGGAATAGAGAGCTGACCCTGAGACAGAGAGAAGCTCTATGGATCATGAAAATGCGGAGTGTGGAACATGGTTTAAATATTGACCATGAGCTGCATTACTTCCTAGGGAGATGACTGATATAATAACTCACGTGCGAACATTGAAAATGTGAATACATTTTGGGACAATTTTGCCTCTGAATGTATTAATATTGTATCCTTGAGGAATTATAAAAATGAGATAATAATACAGGTTTCCATTAATGCTAGTACCATGACTATGTACTGACCCTACATTATGGAGAGACCACTAGCCGATTACGAACCGGGGAACCGAAGTACACTACGTTACGGGCGAAAGCCAACTTAAACAAAGTGAGAAGTTGAGTCATTTGGACAGGAGAAAGTGGACATTATAACGGAAGACCCCGGTAGAACCCCTATGCGGGTTGGAATTATCACCGCATACCAACAATAAGAGAACAGATCTGGAAATAGCCTTGAAAAAGTCGTTGGGTTATACTCCCATTCACGACGAAACACGTGTCGGCTGTGTGGAGAACTTCCAGAACTCAAGAATAAATATAATACGTGTATTTACTAAGAACTACGTACTGTGATTGTGTCAAAGGGGTGGCAACGCCTAAACATAACTGTATTGTGATATACGTGTGCTAAGGAGTTGTTCTTGCTAGAAGCGTATGCTCATGTTTGGGAGGATTAAGTGGTTCCTTCTACCTTATAGCACCGTAAAAGATAACTTCCACATCAATTTAAACTGTGAGACTTTCTAAGTGGCGCCGAATTACCTATACCAAACCACTGCTTGTGTTTTCCCATCTAGTCTTTGCCCTGTCCGTGGACTGTGGAATTTCAGCTTGTGCAGAGGAGTATAGTCGCGATGTGAGGTGCGATAGATCCTGTGTTGTAATGAGGAGTTGTAAGGTATCCAGTATGGCCGGCTCCTCAGGAAAGGTAGGGTATAGTTCCAGCAGGGCTCTCTTCAGTCTGTAATGTGTGAAGTAAAACATCTGTGATTTGTTGTGTATGTACTGGAGTTCCGCAATATCTACGAATCTGCCCTCGTTAAATAAGTCTCCCATCTGTGCAATGCCCACCTGTTGTAATAGCGACATTCCCACCTTCTCGCGCGTGACAGACAGCGCTGAGTGATCGTGCAGTGGCATGTTTCGTGCATAAAGCGGGGTTTTGTGCGCCAGTCTCCCAATTTCGTGCCACGCCTTGACGGTTGTGTCAACTGTATTTATGTCACGAGCGTGTAATGGCGGGCGTTTATGCGAGAGGATTGTGGTAAGAGGGACCATAGGTGCATCGCCTTCTTCGATCGCTGTGTGTGTTAGATATGGCACCACGTGAAACCAGTAAGCCGCATACTGTGCCTGGGCGCATAAATAGTACAGTTTAAAATCTGGCACTCCAAATCCTCCCTTGGCATAGGGGAGCGTCAATGTCTGGAGATCGATCCGCGCCTGCTTACCTGCCCAAATGAGCTGTAACACTAGTGACTTGATGCAACGGAATACCTCTCCCGGTGGAGCAATGGGGACGTTAGTGAATAAATACAGAAGTCTGGGCAATATATTCATTTTAACTATTGCAATACGGTCTGCCAGAGATAACGGCAGCTGTATCCAGCGCTTTACTTTATCTTCCAGCTTGGTTATTGTTACGCCATAGTTTGCGCGGAGTACTATGTCTGGATCTCTATGGAATAGCACTCCCAAATAACGCACCGGGTCGGTCTGCCACTCTAGGGGGTATTCAATATCAAAGGGAGTCGTAGTGTCTGTGAGGGGAATGATGGAGGACTTTGACCAGTTGATTGTTAGTCCCGAGTACCCGCCGAATTTGATGTACTCCCGCAGCAGCTGGTTTAGATGTACATTTGGGTCGCGAACATAGAGCACCATATCGTCCACGTACAATGATATGTGGAGCGGTCTAGCGGGAAATTGTAGGGCAGATGATTTATAGTTCTGTCGGATAATGCAGGCCAGTGGTTCCAATGCCAGGGCGAATATCAGGGGGGAGAGCGGGCAGCCCTGCCTGGTACCGCGTTCTACTGCAAAACTGTCGAATAAGTACCCGTTAATACGGACCTTGGCTCGTGGTTTAGTGTAAAGTAGGGTCACCCACTGGACAAATCTTTTAGGAAAGCCCATGCGGTGCAGCACCGCAATTAAATAAAGCCATTCGATGGAATCGAACGCCTTTGCAGCGTCCAGCAGCACCGCTACCGCATTTGTCTGCGGTTGGAGATAATGTGCCAGGGCAAACATTGTCCGGGTATTATGGGACATGGACCTTGTCGGGACAAAGCATGCCTGATCAGGTAACACCAAGTTGGTCATTAGCGGTGTTAACCTCATAGCCATGATCTTCGCTAGGATTTTAGAATCAACATTTATCAGTAACAGGGGTCTGTAGGAATCACATTGGGCCGGATCCTTGGACGGTTTCAAGAGAGCTATGATGACCACTTCTCGGAGCGTTGGGGGAAGTTCACCCTGATCGAACACGGCCCCGTACATCTCCGTCAACCGGGGAGCCAGGATATCCACGTAATGTTTATAAAATTTGTTCGTGTACCCATCCGGGCCCGGCGCTTTACCATTCGGCAGTGTTTTTATCACCTCTGTGACTTCCTCAACCGTGACGGGTGCCGCTAGGTATTCCCGCTGGTGGTCAAACAGCCATGCTATGGCCACGTCCCTAAAGTAGTCGTTGATAGCATCTGTGGAGGCTATTGGCTGTGATGTGTATAGTGTACTATAGGAAGTGACAAAGCTTTGCAGTATATCCGCCGTTTGTGTCAGAATAACCTTGTTTTCAGTTATAATGCCAAGTACCTCCGTGTGTTTCTTGCCCTCACAAATTTTTGCCGCTATCAGCCCACCCGGCCTGCCTTCCTCACCAAAAGCTCTAGCAGTGTGTTTTTTATCCATATACTTTATTTCGTCGTCTACTAGATTTTGATGTTCCGTGTGCAATGTGCGTAATCTTCCTAGAATCGCAACATCATGGGTAGTTTCATATACCCTTTCCAACTCCCTCATTTGCGTGTCGCATCTTTTAATCTGTTGTCGTATGTCCCGAAGTATGCCTATAGTTGTGCTCATACAAACCCCACGAACCGTCGCCTTAAAGGCTTCCCACAGTAGGCATGGGTCATCGACCGCCAGTTCGTTCAGCAGGAAATAGTCTTTGATTGCTGTGTGGATAGTGTCTGCGTACAGTATGTCTGTTAGAGCACGTGAGTTAAACCTCCATTGATAGGGAGGTGGGACATGATCTGGTATGGAGAGTGTCAATAAAACCGGATTGTGATCCGATAGCGTCCTTGGAAGAACGTTAATGTCACTAGTCCAATGTATAATGTCAGTAGTACCAAGCCAATAGTCCAATCGGGACCAGCTGCTGTGGCATGCAGAAATGTGTGTGGCACCCGGTTCCGTGTGAAACTTGTGTCTCCATATGTCCGTTAGCTTCACGTCCGCTAGTATATGTTGTAGTTTGGCTCTAGCATTTTTATGTGGTTCGATGGACTGTGCGGAGCGGTCTACACCATCAGTAAGGGTCACATTCCAATCACCCCCACATATTATTCTAGTGTGTGTGAATTGTTGCAGGTGTCCCCACAAGCTCTGAAAGAAGTCAGGAGAATCTACATTAGGGCCATAAACATTAAGCAAAGTCATTTTCTTACCCCGCAGTGTCCCTGATACAATAACATACCTGCCCTCTGGATCTTGTATCACCCTCAGCACTGTGAATTTTAGCCCTTTCCGCAACAGCAACATCACCCCTCTAGAATAGGAGGAGTACGTTGCGACATGTACAGATTCGGCCCATTTTAGGCCTATGGATTGATGTGTGTTTGGAGCAATGTGCGTCTCTTGTAAAAACGCAATATCTATGTAATGTCCGTTCAGGTATGCAAACACGCGTCTAATTTTCTTAGGTTGTGTTAAGCCTCGTACATTCCATGTTAGTAGTTTTATGTGTGCATTATTGGCTTGAGTCGACCTCTGAGTCATCGGTAAGGTGGTGGTGTCTGTATCTGTTGCGCATAGCAATAGAGCCAGGGGCCTGCTGAGATGTGTCCAAGTGCAAACATGTGCATACAATTGTTCTCTAGTTCTACAAAATATAATAGACAGACAAAATCTGATTGTTCAGGTCTCACAATATCAACAGTTACCTCTTCCCGCCCTCCCCCTCCCACTCCAGCAACCCAAACATACCGAAGCCAGTTTCCCCCCCAATTACCCTCGACAACAGTTCAGGGCTAAACAACAAACCCATTCCTATTGAACCTGTGTGGAGAACTCCCTTGTGGAGGTCCGCTGGAGGCGCAACTCTCCCTCCAACTAAATGGAAGTGGACGGCATCCCTAACGTTAGGAAAAACATGCTCGTTGTGACTCAACACCCTCAGCCGCTCCCGGCCCTTCGTCTGAAAATATTTTAGTTGGCCATCATATGGGAACACGCACTTTGTTGCTCCCCGCCCACCCGAGCCCAGTGGGGAACTCGCAATATATAACAGCGCAAAATCCTAAATAATGGGAGGATCCCAGAAGTCCCTCCATGTACCAACCATTGTGTTTCTCCATACAGCACATCTCTCAAAGTGTCCAGTACCTTCAACTAAATAATCATAATTATAAACATAACAACTAAACATAGGAGCAGTTAGGTTAGACGGGAGGCATTGTTCGTCCATGGGTGTTCCCGTACCAGCTTATGCAAAGATACAGCTTATCACTCCCATGAAAGTATTCCTTAAGTTCCGCTACTTCTCCACCGTGTAACCCCCCATCAGCTCTGGCCACAGGAGGGAATCAACATGCTAAATGTGTTTCTCCGGCAATAAGGGTTTAAATTCATTATTGTGAGATTTCGAATATGACCCGTACCATGAAGGCTCCCAGAGGTGGAGCAGCACCCACCTCTACTCAACAATCCACACCATGCGGTCTTAAAGCATATTAGGTGACATTGCACACAATAGTCAATCTGTAGTCAGTATTGTGAAAGATCACCCACCATTAGCAGTTATAACTCCTGCAGCCTGTCTTGGACGTTCAGTATCGCCTGGCATGGTCTGCATTAACGCTGGCTTAATGAAATGTTCATGGGACGTTAAAGTGTTACATTCTTATATACAGTTGTCCTTTGAACGTGGCCCCATCATACTCAATCCGTGTCCCCTTGCTGTCCTTCTCGCTCCCCAGCTTTTTTCCGTGAGATTATCTGCTTCACGAAGTCCTGCGCAGCTTTCCGAGTCGCCAATATAACCGGTTTTCCCTCCCATTGCACCCGTAGTCTGGCCGGATATAGCATAGAGTAATTAATTCGAAGATCCCTGAGCTTGGCCTTCACCGCCGTGTATTCTCTCCGAGCCTGTTGGACGGCCACTGTGTGATCCGGATAGAATTCCAGTTTATTGCCCTGATGAGTTATGGGGCCTTTCTCTCTTGCCAGTGTCAAGATGGTGTCCCTGTCTCGATAGTTTAGTACCCTGGCCACAATCGGCCGCGGCGTCGCTTCTGGCGGCGGGCGGGGCGCAAGGGACCTGTGCGCTCTCTCTATGACGAAAATCCGCGATAAAGAGTCGTCGCCAAACACATCTTTGCATATTTTCTCGATGTATTGTTCCATTCTTCCGGTGTTGGTGGATTCCTGCAGCCCCGCTATGCGCACGTTATTGCGCCTAGAACGCAATTCCAATTCCTCCTCCTTTGCTTTGATCACCTCCAGCACCCTCTCCATGGCCGTGAATTTGGCAGATGTGGCATACGATTCGTCCTCGACCGCTGAAATTCGCGTTTCCGCCGTTTCCAGCCTCTCCCCGTGCTTTTCCATTTTGGCAGCCATACCATCCATTCTGCACGTTAAATTGTCCAGTTTGCCATTGATATCCTGTAGATTGGACTGGATGGCCAATAGGATCTTTTCCATATTGCTGCCAGTAGCAGGGTCGTCTGGCGATTCGCTCATGGCCAGAGGGCTCGTGTCAGTAGCTTTGGGTGTCTTTTTCGATTCAAAGGAGATCTTTTGCTGCTGCTTATCTGGCCTGACCATGTTAGATGGAGAGGGGGTATGCAGAGCCGCGTTGCGTGGCGTGGCCCTCGTCCTTCTAGTGGCCGTCGCCGTCTTGGCGGCCAGTGCTGTGCAATCACTGGGTCCCGGGTGACTTATCTTGCTGGTGGCCCCCAGGTGTGGGGTGGTGCTTTTCCTGTATATAAGCCCTTTAGACCCTCGTTTTGGTAGCGGCAGGTTGAGCACCTCGGGCGCCCCAACCCTGTCTGTCAGAGCGTGGGCAAGCAATGCTGCTCCCCGGGGGTTTGCGTGATTGACTGGGGTCCGTGACGGTATTGGTCCCTTGCGCCAGTGCGGGTCCCCTGTAGTGTCTATGATTGCATCCGCCGCAGTCGACTATGCCCAGCGCCCCTGCTAGTTGCAGCACAGGGTTGGAGCCCTCCGGGACAGTCAGCGCGCATTATTCGATCCCCGCCGCCTCCGTATCTCACACCTCGATCGCCGCCTAACGTCACCAGTCCGGCCGGCGGGAGAGCTCTTCCACGCGACCCTTTCGTGCCTGTTGCCGCTCACCTTCCAAAAAGGGCTCCGCTCAAGCACAGGCCAAGAACACCTGGGGACCCCATACGCCGCCTCCTCTCCAGCCAGCGAGCCCAGTACGCCGTCCGTTACTCTGGCGCGAACGGGAAAGTGATGGCCGCCATCTTGTTTGTTGTCGGCTCCCGGAGCTAGTTTGTCGTTTTTCTCAGGGAAAGCGCCGGGCACCAGCGCTCCATTGCCCGCTCATTGCGTGCCCATGACCTTCATACACTCGGCCCCGTGTTTGTTGTTGTTGGTGGTGGGCATTAGAGCGGCCGTAGGGCGCCGCGTTGTCAGCCGTCCGGCGGAGCTGCGGTCTTACCCAGCCATTCCGATGTGCGCCCCCTAGCGCCTATCATCCATATCGTATTTTAGTAACAGTTGACCTATACAGGCCACACACCTATAAACGGATTGTAATACCCCCCTAATTCATTTGATCACGTTAATGATAATAACAATTGAAAAATAAAAATTCCATCAAGATTAATACATACACAATGCCTTCTACATATTATCATAATCTTCCTTTCACTATAAATCCTTCAGCCTGGCCTATTTAGTTTTATTAATGATTTTTAATGTCCTGATTCTAATGGTCATGCATAGAGCAGGTATCTCGATAGAGCAAAGACCAGGCATTCTGTGGTGTCACTTTTCAGGATTCTAGTGATCTTGTTTAAGCGGGTAGCTGCTAAAATCCAGCAAATGGGGTTTAGCCATATTCTTCTTGTTTCTTGATACATCGGAAAGAAAGGTTTCTGACTTGAGTGCTGGATCACACACAGGGCAACAGGGCGAAGTATTAACCCCCGTTCCAAATGCTAACAAAACTATTAGTTGGTAAAATATCATACCTAAATTTTAGGTATAATATTTTAGCAAGGGGCGGCTCTATTTGATTTGAAAATTCCTCTTGTAGCATGTTATCTTTAAAATTGAGAAACCTGCTTGTTAATTCAACCGCAGAACTCCTGTAGAGCCAGCTAACCATGACTGTCATGCCATGACTATGTGGGATGAGGCTAAAGAGTATGGTAGGAAGGTGAAAAACCCCAAAAGAACTCATAAAAACAGCCTAGCAAGCTGTGGTGTAGTAAATGCAGGTGGCATTTTTATTCTTAAAGATACAAATGAGCCTATAATTTCTGGTGAAGCTGCAATCCTGTGCCTTCGAGGTCTGTCAAAATGTACTCAAGACTTAGGGTTTTATTTGGAGTTTGGCAGACAGGGACAAACCTGGCGGATGTCCCACAGCTGCATTACAAGTGCCATTGACTAGACTCTGCTTTAATACCGTGGACAGAAGTTCTGCTTCTTTTGTGACAGTGGACTCTATTTGTCAAACTGTAAATAGGGTTATTAGTTTGTTGTATGCTCCAACACAGACAGCTTTGTTGGTAACATTTTTATAATTGTGTCCTTGAACTCTGATAAAACACACAACTTGACTAGAACTACTTATGTGGAATCAGAAAATGACACATCAAGTCCCGAGGGCCAAAAGTCTAAACAGACTCAATCAAATGCTGCCTCCACATACATTTATATCATGATATATGGAAAAAATTGTGGATATAGAAATAGATATAAAGCGATACAAAAGGGGATGATGGACGGAGCGTTTGAGCAAATCAAACACTCACCCCAGTCAACTGATCTGGGTTTAATCCATCACCATTCTTTAGCTCACTCAGCCACCCCTGTTCAGACATGGCCATAAGACTAATTTGCATATGGCCATGTCTGAACTGGGGTGGCGGAGTGAGCTAAAGAACGGTGATGGATTAAACCCAGATCAGTTGACTGGGGGTGAGTGTTTGTATTTTCAACGCACCGTCCATCATCCCCTTTGGTTTTTCTTTGTTCGCCCTAAGTTGGCAGGGTATGCTCAGACGTGAGTCCCTTGCTCACTTTGCCACTGGATTCAAGCAAGCCCGGCTGAAGACGGCTGTAATGCCAGAAACCGGTCCTGGGAAGCTTGATTCCAGTCCAGGGAAGACATGGCTTGGCAGTTCAGGCTGGACTGTTCTCAAGAGGCACAGGGTCAGACTGATTAGCATAAGGCCATGTCTAAACTGGGGTGGCGGAGTGAGCTAAAGAACGGTGATGGATTAAACCCAGATCACTTGACTGGCTGTGAGTGTTTGTATTGTCAACGCTCCGTCCATCATCCCCTTTGGTTTTGATAGAGCGCGCAGGTCACCCGGGTCACAAGTTTACCAATTTTCCACACGCACTGGGCCCTGGCGTGAGTACGAGGACTGAGTTTCGCGTGAACCGGGTGATTACTTGCACGCCACTATGAGTAATTCGGGGGGTGACTCTTACACCACTTACTATTCATGTACCTGACTTACCACAGGCACATTACTCCTGACGGATCAGGAGCTAGCAGTGGATAGGTGACAAGTTTCCTAAAGGGAGTAAAACTTTGCATATACCAAGTACGTTTATCCACACGTTATTGTAAATGACCACAGACACCTGATGAGTTTTTTAAAGTTTATCAAAAGATTTCAGAATGAATATGCCAAAATGACAAGCCAAATACAAAGTAACACATCTATCAGTAGAACCAAAGCCACAATATAACTATGGATTAGGGCAAGGATCATCAGAGTAAGTGAGAACACTGAAAAGTAATAGGTTTTCACCGCAAACTTAAACTAAGGCAAGGGACAGGAAACCGGACCTAAAACAAGTACTTAACTAGACTAGTTATTCTTATTCTTACTGAGTTTCACTGCAATCATACTAAGGGAAAAGGGAAAAAATGGAACATACTGCTATAATATGACAATTCCGTAACGTCCTACGGGCAGGGTAAAAGTGGAACAGTTCTAATAAACAATGGCATATATGTTGTTTTCAAAGGCAATAGGGCAATATCACAGGCAAGAGTGCTTTATTAAGAAAAGAAGAGAAAGTAAGAGAAAAGGCGCAAACCCACAGAGTAATATTTACCTAATTAGGAATGAGGACTAACCCTGGCCACGGGTCAGTTTGGAAAGATGGGGACAAGGACCCTCAAGGAAAGGAATACCAGAATGCGAGCAGGTACAGCTCACGGACAGTCAGGACAGGATACCCCTCAGGTTCTGGGTCAGGACTGGGCTCACCAAGGTACGACCAACACCCACAGCTTCGGATGCAACGCCTGCGTTACCCCTCTCTGCAAGTAATCCGCCAGTAACCCCGATTGGGTTTTCGAATTTCCCCAGCAAAGTGCTTCGCCAGCACTTGGGACTAATTTCCACCCCTAGGGACTTGTGGAAAAGTATGGACAGAGTGCTCCGCAGCACTCTAGATTGAGCACCTATAGAGTTCCTAGGGTCAGTGACAGGTCTGCTACTCGAACAAGTCGGACAATTTCTCTATGCTACACTAGGGCAATTATACTGTTTGGGGACCCTTAGACCACCCACCAATGTTGCAAGTGACAGTTTCCCACATTATGATTGGTCAGGAGAGGTGACTTGGTCATTGTCGCCTCCTAGAATTCAGTGTTCCCATCATTAATAGTAATTTTTGCATACCCGCCCCTTGGGTCACGTTCCCAGGCATAGGAATACAGCAAGACAATACAGTACATAACATATAGCAACAGTGTTGCTTCGCTCAAGGTAGGATTCAGTCTCCTGGAGAGGTTTCCCAGGCGCATTGGGCTTCAGGAGCCAGCTGGCTTGTTTTAGCTTCTGCGCAGTGAGGTTTCTCCCAGGTCACATGACAGGTTTCAGAGGAGCTTCATCATGGCGTAGCTCATGTGTGCCCCCAGCCCCCAGAGACGCGGTACATGAAAAGTAAGCGAGAACAAATTAGAATCATACAAAAAAATGATCACACTGTATACCGTGATAGATTTTAACACACCCCTTAATTTATAACATCTATAGTATTAAAGTTTAGTGCGAAAAGACAGATAGGCGAAAGCAGCGGTAGCAAGCAGAGAGCATGGTGAGAGACAAGCGGCCATTTTAGCATCAGTGCGCATGAGCAATACAATCCCTCCAAAATGCGAGTGCGTCACATCACATGGGTATGACCGACGCATGCGCAGACTGGATTTCTGCAAAGCAGCCATTTCCTTAGTGCAAGCATTGTGAGGATGAAAAGACACACAGGCAAGCCTCTCGGGGACACCCGCGTGTTGGGGAAAATGCTAAATAAATGACGGACAGTGGGGTTAATATGATTATACGTTAGGCGAGGTTCATGAGTGCGAGCAAGTCGCTTTACGTGCGAATCCTTGCTCCATCAATCCCCTCTTTGATGATATTTACTATCATCACTACAAAGGAAACAGATGGCAACTTTCATTCTTCCATATCTTTCATCTCAATTTCGACAAATTTATTGTTGAGTTTTCTCTCGGCTTCTCTATGAGAGTGGTGATTCTTCACCTTCTTGTAGATTTGATTCCTCAATTCTTCTAATTCTAACTCATCAATATTTCTTTTCACTCCTCTCTTATTCACTGTATACCTCTTTTTACATTTTTGACATTTACAGCAGATGAATATGATCATAACAACCACACCTATTCCAAGTATTGGCATCAGTATTTTCCACAGAAGATTTCTACCTAAGTTAGAAAACCAACTACCTATTGAGGAGAGACCTCCAGTCAGTCTCGTCCAGGCACTGTCAACCTCTAATGGTTTGAGCTCTTTTTCCAAATTAGTTATATTTCTTACATATCTTTTAAGTTCGATACTTTTGTCAGGTATATAGGTGCAACAATGTTGCGCCTTCAGCATTCTACAGACTCCGCCCTCTTTTGCCAATAAGGTATCAAGAGCAAGGCGATTCTGCAAAACCATTGATCTGATCGCAACCATTTCAGTATTGACCAGCAGGAATCCAGCAGCAGTGTCAGTAGATAACCGATCCACTACTGTAGACAGTTTGCAAATTCTGTGTGTGTTCAGAACTACCCCCATTCCAGGTATCAGTGCACTAAAAATATCACCTATGATTTCTCCTACACTCTCACGTTTACTACGCACTAAGCCATTAGTGTCTTCATCATTGCTTCCAGCAGCATTATTCACATGGTATATTTTCGGGAAAACAATGCCAAAGTAGCAGCTTCCATACCAGTGATCCGGCAATTTAAAATAAGCCTTGTTCCCACATATATAATATATTCCGGGAAACACAGGTTCTGACCCATTTTTGAAACCCCAACCTCCAATTACCTTATAATTATGTTCACACTCGCTGGAACCAATGAATACATTGTTATAATATTCTGTACTTTCTCTATGGAGACAAAGTTTTCCTTTCCGTTCAAAATCCAGTAACAAAGCAGGATTAGCTTCGCCTTGTGAGGTGTTATCCATATGCTCTGCCCACCTCGGGACTCTATCCTTTTCGTCATTTGCCTTTTTCTGAAACTTTTCTCTCCTTCTGTCTGCCATTTTTATAAACATCTTTTCCTGCTCTTGCAAGGAACAGGTCAGGTTGGCCTGTCGTGCTTCATTTAAGTCTATGTCACCTATAGTCAGGAAATATTCTCCCATATACCGGGTTACCTCACTTCTAATATGTACAGGGTTCAGGTGTCCCCTAATAGGGAGTTCAGAAAAGACTACGTCAGCATTTGAATAGTAGTACTGTAAAGTGCTTCTATAAAACAAGCTTGCCAATATACTACAGGAAATTCCGTAAGTTAGGGGTAAGTGGTGATATGTCACACCTTCAGCTACTGAGGTGGGTAGCTTCATGCAGACATAACAATCTTCTATTTCCATAGCTTCTACATAATGCACTAACAAGTTAGCGAAAACATTTAAATGCGTCCTGTTTTTCATTTTGTGAAAGTGCAGTCCACCCTCATCTGATGCTTCTAATGTTGGTCGTGTATGTCTCAGACTAACTTTGTTGTCACGTCGTTCTAAGCTTCGTGGTGTTTCTGCAGTCTGTACAATGTCTGTGTCTAATATTTCAGGTTCGGTAGGGGACAAGTTAGGATCTTTACTTATCATAAAAGGTATAAAGACTGTTAATCCTATCCACATCACTATTAGCATAGTTACACTACATAAGCATATTTTACAGCAAGTTTTACAACACCCAAATCTGGACCTTCCAGTTACGTTTGAATCAGACATTTTAGCTTACAGGTGGCTTTTGCAACCCCTTTTTGTTTCCTTTCACCAAGGCTTTGCTCTGGTTGTCTCAAGGAGGGTCTTCGTCAGAGCTCCGATCAGTTATGGACTCTTCGTCACTTTTGCCACTGCGGTTGGGCTCATCAATTTCTTCCAGCACCAGGTATGTCCATTCGGGGCTCCGATACAGTCTATTCTGTTTCTTCACTCTGTCGCTCTTTCTCAGAGACTTGCCTCGGGCTGCTTTTCTTTCACTTTCAGCCCTCTTACAGTCTTTCAGTTTTTCCTCGACTGTTTTTATTCGGAGTCTTAGCCTTTTGACGTACCTGGGTGTACTTTTGCTTCTGTGACTTTCAGTGGTCGAGGATACTTGGCCTTCCTCGTGCACTCTTTTTATTTTTTCTTTGTGTTTGACAGAGTCTATTTCCCTTCCTGTCTGACTAGTTCCAGGTCTTTCATCTATTTCTTCTGCCTGGTCCTCAAACTTGCCCTGTTCAGGTTCGCTTTGTAGGCTTTCTTTGCTTTCGGGTGAACTGGATTCCGATTCCTGAACACGTTTATCTATTTCTATCTGCTCTGGTTCATGCACTTCGTTCCCTTCATTTTCTTCCGCATGAACTTCAACTTTGACCACTATCTGTCCCTTTCCAGACTCCGGAGTTTCAGGTGGAGTGTCGACGTCTTGATCTGTCCCTACTTGGCCTATTTCCTGATCAGGTGTGATGTGAGTCTCGTTGACCTGACCTTCGTCTTCTAGTTCTGTCTCACCTGGACTATCCCACTCACTGTCTAGGTAGGAATATTTCCTGGTTCGTATTGGATCATGAACCTGGTCGTCGGCAGGGTACCAATCAACGTCTCGACTTGTGCTCGGCTGTTCGATGTCAGCGAGATCCGGACTCTCCTCGGGAGTCTCCTCAGCGGTGCTGCCTTCAGCTTCAGTCGTGTTTTCTTCGGTTACCCGCTTTGTGTGGCTGGCATGGATCCACTTCGGCACACCAGCACACTTTACAGCAGTAGTGGTGACAAGGATCACTTGTCTTGGCTTTCCCCACTTTGGTCCAAGGCAACTCTTCCAGGTATGTTTCTTTAACACCACCCAATCACCTGGTCGTAGCTTATGTGCTGGAGTCTTGGGCCAGTCGTCAGCTGTCTCTCCAATCTGGTGGGAGATAGAACGCACTTGGTCACCCAGTTGCTTGCAGTATTCTAGCACCAAATCATCAGTAATGCTTAGCAGTTTGTGTCCAGGTACCCAAGCTTGTCGCATCACTCTCCCCATTAGCACTTCATGGGGGCTCAGGCCTGTTTTTCGATTTGGAATACTTCTCAGACTCATCAGCACAAGGGGCAAAGCTTCTGTCCAGTTCATTTTGGTGGAATCACACATCTTCGCCAACCTGGACTTGATCGTGCCATTTATCTGTTCAACCACCCCAGACGCCTCGGGATGGTAGGCACAGTGCAGTCTTTGCTTCATTTTAAAGGCCTTACAGAGCTCTTCTAGGACATCGTTGGCAAAATGCCCACCTTGGTCTGTTTCAATCGTCTCAGGAATGCCATACCTAGGTATCAACTCCCTGAGCAATAATTTGGCTACCGTCAAGGCATCATTTTTCTTTGCTGGGTAAGCCTCCACCCACCGGGAGAACAGGCACACTATAACCAGGACATACCTATATCCCTTGCATCTGGGCATAGTTATAAAATCTGCCTGCATCCTAACAAAGGGACCTACAGCCTTTCCGATGGTACTTTGCTCTACTACAGTCTTCTTTCCTGCATTGAATTGCTGACACACTAGGCACCTCTGGCAAAACCTTTCCGCTTGGTTCCTGAACTTTGAATTGTAGAACACCTTGTCAAACACACGACACATGGCGTCCCTTCCCATATGTGTTGGTTCATGTATCATCCTGACCATGGGATCTATCAGGCTGTTGGGCAGCGCAGGCACTCCATTTTTGTCCACCACCACACCGTCATTCCTCACTTTGCATTCATTCTCACTCCATCTACCTTTTTCTTCCCTGCCTGTTGATTGTTGTAAGTCTTTTAATTCATCCCACGTTGACACATTATCAAACAACATCAGTTGGCAGCTGTGTCCACCCCATAACCCAATTTGGAGGGACATTTGGTGTCGGGCACAAAATTGTGCGATTTGGTCAGCGTATCTGTTCCCGGCTGTCACATCATCATTTCCTGATCTGTGAGCCGCACACTTGACCACAGCCAATTCTTTGGGCAATTGAATAGCTTCCAATAATTCTTGTACCACCTTTCTGTTTCTGATAGGGGTACCTGAGGAAGTCATGAATTCTCTTTGTAACCATAGTTGGCCGAAGTCATGAACAACCCCGTAACAGTACTGACTGTCGGTGTAAACAGTTATTCTTTTGTTTTTACCCCTCCTACAGGCTCTTGTCATGGCTATGAGCTCTGCTACCTGTGCAGATTTCACTTCGCATAGATAAGAGGCTTCTATGGTGTTTGTCAATGTGACTACAGCATAGGCAGCACACAGACCTCCACTCTCATGTCTTAAACATGAGCCGTCCACAAACATTGTAAGATCCCCATCAAGCAAGGCTACTTCTCGGATGTCAGGACGGGGCTTAGTGCTGAATTCTGTTAGATCAATACAGTTATGTTCCATTTCCTCCTCGGCGTCTACATCCAGAGGAACAGGTAACAGTGCTGCCGGGTTTAAGACATTGCACCGAGAAATTGTTACATTCTCAGCACCAATCAAAATTCTCTCATACTTAGTCAGCCGACTAGGCGTGAGATATTGGGTCTTGGTTCTTGTCAGTAGAATTACAACAGAATGTGGAACATATACAGTGACAGGATGTCCCATGACAATATTCTCACTCTGTTCTAGACTGACGCAAGTAGCAGCTACTGCTTTCAGGCATCTGGGCAATCCAGCAGCCACCGGATCTAAAGTGGCCGAGAAATAGGCCACGGGACGCCTGACCAGTCCATGCTCCTGGGTCAGGACTGAGAGCGCACAATTTTCTCTGGTATCACAGAACAGTTCAAAGCGCTTGGAATAGTCAGGCATACCCAAGGCAGGAGCGGTACATAGACAATTTCGCAATGTTACCCAAGCGGACATGCTTTTACTGTCCCAACTGACTGGGTCCTCTACTCCTTTCTTGGTCATTCTTATCAAAGGTTTGGCTAGATTTGCGAATCCCACAATCCACTGCCTGCAGTACCCCACAACTCCTAGAAACATCCTCACCTCTTTCTGAGTTCGGGGTAGGTCCATTGCTTTAATTATCTTGATCCTTTCTGTGGTGACTTTTCAAATCCCTTTTTCTATCTGGTGCCCCAGATATTTTACTGAGTTTTTACAGAACTGTAATTTGTCAGGGGATACTTTATGTCCTCCCTTTCCTAGGTGATTCAGCAAGGCGATGGTGTCGGTGACACAGTCATTTTGAATTTTAGATGCCACTAAAAGGTCATCTATGTACTGTACCAAAACGGACTCTCCGGGCAGTATTAGAGACTCAAGGCATTTCTTTAGGATCTGGTTGAAAATCGAAGGACTTTCAGTGTACCCTTGAGGGACACGATTCCAGACATAGATATGGCTGTCAAATTCAAAACTAAAAAGGAATTTGCTTTCTGGATGCAATGGGATGGAAAAGAATGCATGGCACAGGTCAATGACAGTGAACCATTCTGCATTCCAAGGAATCTGATACAAGATTACTGCAGGGTTTGGCACGATGGGACAGCAAGGTACAACAATTTGGTTTACCTTGCGCAGGTCCTGCACTACTCGGTATTTTCCACTAGGCTTTTTAATCCCAATGATAGGCGAATTGCAGGGACTGCTCATTACTTCTTCTATGATTTCTGCTTCGAGCAACCTGGTAATTTCAATTGCGACTCCTGCTTTTACTTCTGCACTCATTTTGTACTGTCTTGTTTTGGGATATACTGCATTTGTTTTTATTGCTATTTTAACTGGGTCCACGTTTGCCATTAAGCCTACATCTTTTCCTGTGAAATCTCACACTTCTGGTACCACTCTTAACTGGAGCTCTTCAGGCAAGTCTTCAACCGACAAAGGTTTAATGTCAGCGTCAGGTCTTACTAACATCAGTTTGTACAAACCATCTTCATCGGGGGTCTGAATTTCGACGCCTTTTGGTGAGCAAAAGATGGTGCAGTTCATTTTGCACAACAAATCGCGTCCTAACAGGTTCACAGGACTGGAATCACAGACCACGAATCTGTGCATTTCTTTAAAGTTTCCTATGGAGATTTCCATAGGCTCAGTTACTGGAGTACTTATTATTTGATTGGAGATACCCACTACTTGGATTGCTTCTCCCGAGAGGGGTAGGTTAGGAACATCCACTGTTCTCACAGTGGACCGGGTAGCACCAGTGTCCAACAGAAAGGTGACGTCTTTTCCTTCAACCTTTCCTTCAATGTATGGTCCAGTCTGGTCTACCGGTAAGGAGGCGCCAAGTACGCACTCCTTGTCCTCCCCTCTCAGGCCCCGTCAATCTTGTTCATCATAGAGGAACGTATCGTTCAACAAGTACTGCGGAATTGCTGCATTTCTCTCACTCTCTCCTTCCCATATTTCCGCCCTTTCATTCTGCTGACCCTGATTCTTATA
Organism: Lissotriton vulgaris; assembly: GCF_964263255.1. NCBI lineage: Eukaryota > Metazoa > Chordata > Amphibia > Caudata > Salamandridae > Lissotriton > Lissotriton vulgaris. Next base: position 935,640,140 of record NC_141698.1, on the reverse strand, counting down.
ATTCTGTCTAGGAGCGCGAGGTACTGGAGGTAGCTTTACCTGTTGTTGGTTCCTTTTCGTCCCCTCTTTCTGCACCTGTGGATTTAAACCATTTATAGGGGCGTTACCGGCCTGCAGGTGTGGACACTCATCTCTCCAATGCCCTATCTGGCCACACCCGTGGCAGGGGAATTTCTTCATAGCCTCTTCCCGACTCATTTTTACCCGGGGCTTCCCACCTCCCCCAGCGTTCGTATTCTGGGCATTATTATTAGAATTCAATTTACTTAACTGTTTTTCTTGCTGTTCAGCCAATTTCACTTGTGCCCACATCACTTTTTCCTTGAGGGCTTTCTTTTTATTTTCTATTTCATCCTCACAGTACTTGGCGTATTTTAGAACATCATCTATGGGCTTTCCCTCCCAACTGATTTTATTGTCCCGAATCCATTGTGATATTTCAGGCCTTAATCCTAGCACGAATTGGTAACTGAAATGGGTCATGTCTTTCATGTCCACGTTATCGATTCCACTGTAAGTTTTGAATACTTGCAGTAACCTTTCATAAAAGGAGTGGACAGTTTCATTGCGTTCTTGGGTGGTTCTATCTATCCTGGTCCAATCTGTCTCCTTTGCGGGCACCTTTTTCTTGAGGTACTGTATGACTTGATCATACTTCCTCATTACTTCAGGTGAGGGAACTCCGGTTTTGTTGTCCCTTGCATATTCCTCACTAGGCCAATCAATCTCTATTTTACACTCGGTCCACAAATCTACAGGCACCACAATGTCGAAAAACCCATCCAGGTCTTTCAGAAGACATTTCTGAACTTTTATGAAGCGTTCGACCTGTCTGTACCAATCAACTGGCTTCTCCCGTAATTTCGGGAAGTCATTAGTAAATGACACAATATCCTGTCGGGACCAAGGGACATGGACATATTTTCCCCCCGGGACCTCTCTCATGGGACACAATTTCTCTGCTGGAGTTACTTCCTTTAGTACATATTCTGAGGCTTGGGATTTTGCTCTGCTGTCTTCCTTTTTCTTTGCCCACCGGGTTCTCCATTTCCCTACATCCCCCCATTTCTGTAAGAGTTTTAATAATTCTTTTATCTGGATCCGTTTTCCTACTACATTCAAGCTTTCTAAGTCTTTATCCGAAAAATCTACTCTGTAGGGTTTCTGAAGGATTTTGGAGCGACTGACATCGATCCCCATTTCTGCGGCTGTGTCCATTAATCTCTCATGGAGCAATCTAGCGTTCCGGGTAAGGTTTTTACTGATGAAAAGTAATTCTTCTTCACTGAAGGAGTTTAAGCGGTCTAATCCTACATTTCCAGCCATCATCTCTTCTATTTCTATCCTTAGTTTATAGATCTCAAACGGTCTGGATTGGGGAGTGGTCTCTTTCTCCAACTCTTTGGTCCATCTGTCTAATTCTTCTGGGGATACTACTGTGGCACTCCTAACCCCAGACGTACTTTCAATCAGAACCTCTTTTGCCCTACTCTGACCTCTTACCCCCGGCATGCTAGTTCTAGGTTCCCTAATGGGCATATCCATCAGGACCACTGATTCGCACTCACTTTCTTGATCATCATCTATGAGTACTTCTCTTCTCGGGGGCGGGATGCTAGGAGTTGGCATTATGGGGGAGATAACAGGAGGACGAGGACTAGCCAGGTTATCCCTATAAAGAGGAATAGCGGGCCCAATGGTTACTGGGATAGTCAGGGAATCTGGATGGGGATGTATCTGGGCTATGGTCCGGACTAAATCATCTCGCTGCCCAGCCAGGGCTTCCTTCTCTTGTTCTCGTAAAACCTTTCCTGCGGAATTGTCATGCAATACTTGGGGTACCAAGGGAGGGTAAATACTTGGGGCAGTTGGAGTAACCAAGGGAGGTGGGCCTTCTCCAAATGGCTGATAATTCGGGACCGTGGATTTAGGTCTGCAAAACCCATTCCCTTCACTGGTTTTACTATCCGTACCCGTTCCATCTGTCTCGCTATCCCTCCGACATCTGGGATATTTGGCAAACGGGTTTGGTGAACTTAAAGGCTCTGACTCTGCTACATAGGGAGGTGGGTTTTTCATCAATAAATCTTCTAGGTGCTCATCTTCTGAGTCCCCTACGGGCATTGAGTGATGGTTTTTTTCTTTACTTTTTCCTTTCCCTTGTTCTAATACCCCCATCATTGGAAACAACCCCTCCACCATCATGCTTTGTCTCCAATGTTTCATTTTCTGCTCTTTGGTTTCTCTATGGACCCTTGGATACCATTTACTCACTCCTTTGTCCATCCGGGGTCTATCTCTTTCCAAAGCCTCAATTTCCCATTCTTCTAGGGCTTCGTATTGGGTTAATCTGGGTCTGGGATGTAATTCATTCATGCGGGTCCTTAAGTTAAACAGGATTCTGCCATTAAACGTACCATCAATAGGAAATGCTAGGACTCCGTCATCTGCAGTATACTTTGCCCAATTCTCTAGCCATACACAGGTATGATACCCCTTTTCAAACATCATGAAGGAAGCAGGAGTATTCGGTGGAGGAATGATCACACCCTCCCTCGTTCTAATGGGCTTATCTGTTTTGAAGAAATTCTTTACCTTGTCGGCAAATGACATTTTTCTCTTTATTCCATACATCATGTGCGGTCTACCTCGTATAATCTGTTCCTTATAGAAGCCTGAGTTTTGTGGATTAGGTAAGAACTCAGGATACCACATATGCCTTTCCAGGCTCGCTTCTAACTCGGCCTGATTAATTTTGTTTACTTTTGTACTTCCAATGCTAGCGCGACTCTTATTTTGTAGAAACCAATCAACACTGTGAATACAATAATCCTTATCCAATGGGTGCGCGGCCTTTCGCGAGAGCAGGTCTCACGCTCCGGCACTCACCCCTCCCTTACAAATTCAGCTTCACTACACACCCGCTGTCCTGACCAATACCAGCGCGGCACGGAGTGACGTCAGAGCAGCCTTCCGACCGACTCCCTCCTTCACAAGGTAACGGAAATTTTTAACTTTTCCTAAAGTGGGAGTGCAAAATTTAGTTACTAACACACAACTTCTGCCACTGTGTCTGAGTGTTCTAAATAGATAAAAAAAAAATCTTTCACTACAAGTAAACCACTTCTGTCTACTTTTCATTCACTCCGGATAGACTTCTTTGCCTAACCTCTCACACGAGTAATACAGAACCCGTTATTCTTCTGACTCATCCACTTCTGTCTGGGATATGTACTGAGCCAGGATTTCACCAGCGGACTATTTTACTTACCAGTCAAGCCTCGGAGACCCTATTACTCCTCCCACATGTGACCCTTTCTAGGTGATATCACAAGGGAAGTTTTATACAAAGGACTCATGACTATCAGTTATACAGATGCAAAAAGGTCCTAATTAGTGCTTCCAGGTATTCCTAACCCTACACTAATGACTCTAGACAAGTGACTTTTCCAGCTAACCGGATTCTACTCACCGTTAGCTATATACTTCCCCGGGGATTCGGACTATACTGAACGTTTACAAACAGTTCTTTGTTAATACGACATGTAACACTTATAGCAGCAATGCAAAAATCATATACATTTACAAAAAAAAAACCTTATAACAATGCAAAATATTTGAACCAATACAGTATAAAATCAGCAGCACATTTTATTTTCACGGTTTGTTTATCAACTATCCTGTCTACCTATCTTAACTAGTCCTAACCATAACTCTGCTACCAGAAAATTACTGATACAGCGCGCAGGTCACCCGGGTCACAAGTTTACCAATTTTCCACACGCACTGGGCCCTGGCGTGAGTACGAAGACTGAGTTTCGCGTGAACCGGGTGATTACTTGCACGCCACTATGAGTAATTCGGGGGGTGACTCTTACACCACTTACTATTCATGTACCTGACTTACCACAGGCACATTACTCCTGACGGATCAGGAGCTAGCAGTGGATAGGTGACAAGTTTCCTAAAGGGAGTAAAACTTTGCATATACCAAGTACGTTTATCCACACGTTATTGTAAATGACCACAGACACCTGATGAGTTTTTTAAAGTTTATCAAAAGATTTCAGAATGAATATGCCAAAATGACAAGCCAAATACAAAGTAACACATCTATCAGTAGAACCAAAGCCACAATATAACTATGGATTAGGGCAAGGATCATCAGAGTAAGTGAGAACACTGAAAAGTAATAGGTTTTCACCGCACACTTAAACTAAGGCAAGGGACTGGAAACCGGACCTAAAACAAGTACTTAACTAGACTAGTTATTCTTATTCTTACTGAGTTTCACTACAATCATACTAAGGGAAAAGGGAAAAAATGGAACATACTACTATAATATGACAATTCCGTAACGTCCTACGGGCAGGGAAAAAGTGGAACAGTTCTAATAAACAATGGCATATATGTTGTTTTCAAAGGCAATAGGGCAATATCACAGGCAAGAGTGCTTTATTAAGAAAAGAAGAGAAAGTAAGAGAAAAGGCGCAAACCCACAGAGTAATATTTACCTAATTAGGAATGAGGACTAACCCTGGCCACGGGTCAGTTTGGAAAGACGGGGACAAGGACCCTCAAGGAAAGGAATACCAGAATGCGAGCAGGTACAGCTCACGGACAGTCAGGACAGGATACCCCTCAGGTTCTGGGTCAGGACTGGGCTCACCAAGGTACGACCAACACCCACAGCTTCGGATGCAACGCCTGTGTTACCCCTCTCTGCAAGTAATCCGCCAGTAACCCCGATTGGGTTTTCGAATTTCCCCAGCAAAGTGCTTCGCCAGCACTTGGGACTAATTTCCACCCCTAGGGACTTGTGGAAAAGTATGGACAGAGTGCTCCTCAGCACTCTAGATTGAGCACCTATAGAGTTCGTAGGGTCAGTGACAGGTCTGCTACTCGGACAAGTCGGACAATTTCTCTATGCTACACTAGGGCAATTATACTGTTTGGGGACCCTTAGACCACCCACCAATGTTGCAAGTGACAGTTTCCCACATTATGATTGGTCAGGAGAGGTGACTTGGTCATTGTCGCCTCCTAGAATTCAGTGTTCCCATCATTAATAGTAATTTTTGCATACCCGCCCCTTGGGTTCACGTTCCCAGGCATAGGAATACAGCAAGACAATACAGTACATAACATATAGCAACAGTGTTGCTTCGCTCAAGGTAGGATTCAGTCTCCTGGAGAGGTTTCCCAGGCGCATTGGGCTTCAGGAGCCAGCTGGCTTGTTTTAGCTTCAGCGCAGTGAGGTTTCTCCCAGGTCACATGACAGGTTTCAGAGGAGCTTCATCATGGCGTAGCTCATGTGTGCCCCCAGCCCCCAGAGACGCGGTACATGAAAAGTAAGCGAGAACAAATTAGAATCATACAAAAAAATGATCACACTGTATACCGTGATAGATTTTAACACACCCCTTAATTTATAACATCTATAGTATTAAAGTTTAGTGCGAAAAGACAGATAGGCGAAAGCAGCGGCAGCAAGCAGAGAGCATGGTGAGAGACAAGCGGCCATTTTAGCATCAGTGCGCATGAGCAATACAATCCCTCCAAAATGCGAGTGCGTCACATCACATGGGTATGACCGACGCATGCGCAGACTGGATTTCTGCAAAGCAGCCATTTCCTTAGTGCAAGCATTGTGAGGATGAAAAGACACACAGGCAAGCCTCTCGGGGACACCCGCGTGTTGGGGAAAATGCTAAATAAATGACGGACAGTGGGGTTAATATGATTATACGTTAGGCGAGGTTCATGAGTGCGAGCAAGTCGCTTTACGTGCGAATCCTTGCTCCATCAGTTTTTCTTTGTTCGCCCTAAGTTGGCAGGGTATGCTCAGACGTGAGTCCCTTGCTCACTTTGCCACTGGATTCAAGCAATCCCGGCTGAAGACGGCTGTAATGCCAGAAACCGGTCCTAGGAAGCTTGATTCCGGTCCAGGGAAGACATGGCGTGGCAGTTCGGGCTGGACTGTTCCCATGAGGCACAGGGTCAGACTGATTTGCATATGGCCATGTCTGAACTGGGGTGGTGGAGTGAGCTAAAGAACGGTGATGGATTAAACCCAGATCAGTTGACTGGGGGTGAGTGTTTGTGTTGTCAACGCTCCATCCATCATCCCCTTTGGTTTTTCTTAGAAATAGATATATACATACATAACAAGGTATCTGCAATGTTGTTCACCAACTTTCTTGCTGAATTAAAAAACTGTTGGTCCTGAAGAACAATGTGAGCCAGGACCTTGCCACACCTTGGGGGTCATTAGGATGACGGGCGGACTTTCTCCGCCCGCCATCCTGTCGGTATGCGGGACCGCCCGCCATAAGGGCGGGTTTCCCGTGGGGGGTATTAGGATGTGCCCACCACAGTGGCGGGCACATCCTGTATTTTTAGCATTGTGGCGGGCGGTGTTCTCTGCACCGCCTGCCACAATGCTAAAAATGCATTTCAGCATTTGCATTTACAAAGCGGCAGGCACTGCGTGGTGCCTGCCGCTTTGTAAATGCAAATGAAGGGGGGTACCACAGGTACCCCCCGTGTGCACCCCCCCACCTCTCCTTCACTCTGGCGGCCCGCAGGGGGCCCCTAGAGTAAAGACTGCATGCCTTTCCATGGCGGCATCGCCACAGCGGAAAGGCACCTGTAAACAACCATCATAATATGGCTGGCGGTGTCTAATAGACACCGCCACCATATTATTCCTTTTCCGCCCCGGCCGCAAGGCGACCGGGGTGGAAAAGCGGCGGACGGTCTTTCCGTCCACCGAGGTCCCCCCCCCATACTAATATGGTGGGGGGGAAACGAGTATGGATGTCGGGCGGATTGCCCCAGCCAGGCTGGCGGTGGCTACCGCCAGCCTGGCGGGGGCAATCCGCCCGACATCCTAATGGGTCCCCTTTTGTCCAAAATATTAACGAGTTTTTACAAAGTTGTGACACGTGTGTAGGCGTGTCACAGGAGTTGCACAGACTCATGCTCATTTGTATCTGATTCCGACACGTACTCAGTATTAATCCATATTTCACTCCATTTATTTTAATTCAATAGGGAGTGCTGCAGATTCTCTTGCAATGCAAAATATTAACGAAACATTTGCATCACAATTCAATGAAATTAAGGGGTGATATGATGCACATCGATTGTTGACAAACAGTTGTATCCACTCATGATAAATTGTGTTGCTAAATTCCAATGCAATTAAAAAGAAATCCGTCAACACATGGATGGGCGAGATTTCCCACAAAAATCTCTTAATATTATAATGTTATCCCATTTGCCGAACTGCCTCGTATTCTTGAAGATTTTGGTGATGACATTTGATTCTGTTCAAGCTCCCACGGGTTAGATGGTACAACATCTGCAAACTACACATCTAAAATAATAGGCTGAAATGGAGTGTACGACTTAAATATATGAAAGAAAAAATCCAGAAACACCTGGGCAATATCACCACCTGAGGTAAAATCACTATGATCAACCCAGCTCTTTTTGATACTTGTTTGTGCATCCTAGCTCACAGTTTGAGGAGCCAACAAACTACTGTAACTTTCCGACAGCACCGAGCATCATAGTTGCCCAGTCCCTAAATATATTTTTCCTTTTAATTTAACATTGTCTTAAACAACAACCTATTTTCTTAGGCATGTATTTTCCCCCAAATTGACCTGGCCTTCCAATGTCTTCCTCCAAGCCTACATATTCCTATGTTTAAATCGTTTCTGCAAAATTTAATTCCTTGTGCTTTTTTGTAAGCTGAGACAAAGTTTGTAATCACCTTATATAAGCCTAAATCGAAGCCCAGAGTACATACGCATCTGCCAGCCTCTTATTAGAAGAGGAAAACATTGCAATATTAATTCATGTATTTCTGGTTTGAAAATCTTGCCTCAACTTTCTTTCAAGCGTCAAATGTGTGGTCGAAAAATATGCTAACTCCATTTGTCTATGTGTGCCTGCCCTGCTGTTTAGGGCTTAAACAAAACATTTAGAAGGGAAAGCGACTGGTAGCGTGGTGAGTAGAAAAAGCACCTCAGGTACTATTTTGTTTTTTAAAAACACACATACATTGAGTTAGACAAGTCTATAAACTGTGGGATGACTAGCTCGCCTTCGGTTAACCAGCACCGGATGCATAGCTGAGTGATCCCTGCACTGAAAGGTGATATCTCAGTCAAGAGTCAGGATACATGCCCTTGGAAACTCTGCAAGGGTAGCCTTCAATCAGGACATGGATGATGTCATGATCATTGGGAGAAACATGATGGCAACTACCAGTGGGAGCCGACTTCCCCCTTTTAGGTCTGGCTATTGAACAGTGCAGTTGTGGGACAGACCTATTACTAACAATATACATATCGTAGGCATTAGTTCCACCCCTTTTATCCATTGACTTTCTTCGACCATCCTCTCAGCTATTGGCTTGAGTCTTTGTCAATAAGGCTTTGGCTTAGCCTAGTGGATCATTTGTCTCTCTCCTAATGCTATTGGCTATTTGGGTGTATAATGACGCCTCCACGTCATTTCTAGCACTGACCTTTATGTCAGACTACTTTACTTTGTCTACTCCTGCTGGCTCTCTCCTGTGTACCTGATTCTATGCTGCTTAACAATGCATCCAAGCCACCTTCCCATCCTTACACCCTGGACTGTGGACATGTTGCAAGAGGTAATCATGATACTGGCTGAAACAAGTTTCAGTCAGTGGTGGAAATTATAAGTAATATTTGTATCCTGCAGCAGGGTGTTATCTTCTCCGGGCCCTTTGGTTTTTCAGAGACACCCCCCCCCCCTCCCCCCCCGAACCCCCCCATCCCCCTCCCCCCGGTTCAGAAGACGATTAAAACACAGGAAGAATGGATCATGTTGTGTGTGATGAGCAGGCCATCATATACATTTTGGGCATGCACTGCCTTTATGCTGCCTTTTGGTACAAAGCCTGACAGGCAGTCGTACAGGGAGGGGTTGGTGTTGTTTGGAGGTTGCAGCTGGATAGTGCAATCAATTGGCCAGAATAGAAATGCCCACTAGTCTTGTCCAGGAGCATGAACAGGTTTCAAAGAGGAGGCTTAGTTCCATTCTTGAAAGTACGACATGACCATCGGGCAGTAACCCAAACAACGTGCACCTAGGTGTTGTGCTGAATAAAACAGCCATTAAAAGACAAGTAAGAATTATTTGAACGTCCACACCACGTCCCATTAAAAAATACCACAGTGGGAAAAATGAAGTAAAATGGAAAATAAAAGGATTGATAAAGCGTTCAAATGATATGGGACAGTGACAACAATGAACAACGAAAACCATTAAATAAATCCCAAACTAAAAATCAATAGCTTGCTGACGTGAACGAAACATGCTGGCAGCAACAGGGGCTGCATTAAAATTTAATGGAAAAAGAGCAACTATGCGCCATATTATCAAGCAAGGGCGATACATTATCGCTGCTTTTATCGGGAGGAAACTGCCGCTAAAGCGCCGATAATGGGCTTGATAATACGCGCTTGTTAATTCCCATGGAAGCCCAGGTTCTGGTGTTAACCTGGGCTTCTATGTGAATTCACAAGGGCATATTATCAAGCTCATTATCGCTGCTTTAGCGACAGTTTCCTGCCGATAAAAGCGGCGATAATGTATTTGCTTGATAATATGGCCCTTTGGGCCTTATTAAGTGACGCATCGCTGCGTGAAAACAGCGATGCGTCACTTTTCACTTCGCACTCCTTGCAACACCAATGATGCGTCATATTTAATGTATGACGCATCATGTCGCAAGGAGTTACAGATACGTCAGTATTTCTGACGTATCTGTAAGCGCAAAAGTGATGCATTGCTGGAGTGTGTCACAAAAGTGACGCAACTCCAGCAATGCGTCCTTTCACATGGGGAAAGCCCCATGTGAAAGGGCTTGCGTCAGTCTTACGCCTGCTGTGAGGCAGGCGCAAGATTTTGACGCAACAGCGTCCTAAAAGTGACGCAGTGAAATCTCATAGATTTCACTGCGTCACTATTACGAGGCTTTTTGCGGGGGAACGCCCCCTCTGCATACATTATACCTGACGCAGGTATAATGTGGCGCAGGGGTTTAAAAAGTGACGCATCTACCTAGATGCGTCACTTTTTAAATATGGCGCAACAAGGCGCATGTTTTACAACGCCGATGCGTCACAAAAAGTGATGCATCAGCAGCGCAAAACTGACGCAATGCCTCATAAATGAGGCCCTATATCTTTAATGAAACGGCCGGCTTTGTTTTTTCCCACATATGCCAAGGCCCTTCCTTCTTCAACACCATTTCTCTTCCTCTGTAATTGTCTTCCTGCACGCATTCCTCTCATGGTGTTGCCTCATAACACGATTCATCAGTAACTTCACAATGTTTTTCCTAGTTATGTGTATGGAATTTTTAAATCTCTTCGCGTGCCTGATGGCTTGTTCAAAGGTGGGTAATCTGCCAGCTGTCTGACACACTAAGAAAAATATGGGTACCTGTCACAGAAAAATGGCAGTGGGATGGCTCCAGTGAAATGACATAAAATGGCGGGGGCAAAAGAGTGATGCAAAATGAGTGGTTAGCTGACCTCTTAAAGGAGAACTGCAGCTCGCACCAGAGCCTACAACAGTTTTTGAGAAAAAAATTCTCAGAACTCCAGCGTTTTTTTTTTCTTTAACAAAAGCTCTCATGGTGTGGCGAATTCTCAGCAGAGGCCCAGATTCCCACAAGTAATTTCAAATATTAAATAATATGTAGGTGCAATCATGAGAAAGTGATGTGAGGAGCATATCGAAGTGCACTGCGTCATTACGAATGAGCGCCGCCACCACCGGGAACTGAACGACAGCCTGGTGAAGCGATATGTTAATGTAAGAATGTTCAAACCTCGGATGAATTCTGTCTCAGGGAAAGTGTTTATGGAGTGATAAGATAATTGCCCCCATGGTGTGTTGGCGTGTATGGGGCCTGTGCTCGTTGCGTTGCACTTTGTTTTCTCTTCTTTCCCTCAGAGTGACATCTCGGGCCATATGTATTAAGATATGGCACACTTCTGCACTCTCATAGCCCTGGCGCACTTCAGACAGCCTAGCACCAACACAGGCACACTTGCACCACGGTGCAAGGGTGCCTTTGTTACAAGGAGAATGTTTTTGTGTTGTGCAGGAAGGCATACCTTCCTGCACATAAACAATCGCTCACGGCATTTTTCTCTCTCTATGTCTGCTGTAGATTGCAATTTGGCACTTTTTTACACTTTGTTCGCATGAGGAGCACATTGCTATTTCTTCACTTTAAACCAGTGTGTTGTGGTAAGCCAGGTGGATCTTACGGTACGGAGGCCAACTGGCCCATCTGAAAAATCAATGTACAGTTGATTGGAAAGAGCACCTAAAAAGGTATCTGCTGGTTAAAGAGGTGAAGAAGTTGAACTGGCAGAAGGAGGGGGTGGGGATGAAAAAGATGTCATGCAAAGCTGCCATGTAATAGTCACTGGTAAAGTGCAGCCATTTCTTGCAGTAACCTTGGCATGACAGAAAGAAAAAAAGGACACAGTCATGCAAAAAACATACAAGCAGCTTACCAGCTACCTGTAGGTCACCTGTGGACGTATCCTCAGAAAGAAAACTCTATCAAATTCATTTACAGCAAAGAGTTGCTGTGCCACTGAACCAATGATGATGTCCGTTTAACACCTTGGCTGCTAGGTGTTTTCCCCTCCTGTGCTGACTTTGGATTATTTCCATTGTTTCATGACGAGCTCAGCTCGTCATCAGCACAGCTCAACCGTGCATCATGACGAGCTGAGCTCGTCATCAGCATCGAAAGGGTTAAACAACGGGAAACTCACCAAAATGACCTCCTGCCTTTTTCTTTGGTTGAATGAAAGGGGCTTTTGGGATTTGTGAAGATCACCTGTCCAAAATGGAAGGTTCCAAGCCGGACCTATTTTCTACTGTTGCTGTGCAAGCGCTGCACTCTCAAGTGCTGGAATTGGTTGGTGAACCAATGAAAGAGAGTGCTGCACTGTCGATCTACCTCATGACTGACATATGGATCAGTGGCCAAGCCACACACTATGTGTGCGTTTCCTCACACTGTATCTCATTCAAGGAGGTAAAGCAAAGGAGAGTCACTGGTCTCACCATTGAGGATGCTTTTCAGTACATTTGGTGCCATAATACAACAGTTGCAATGTTGTCCATTGAGAAATCAAATACAGCTGCCAACATCTTGGAAGACTTTAACACTAAAGTCTATGAATGTTTCCAAGCCAAAGGTATCAGCATTGGATTTGTTACCTCTGAGAATAGCAGTGTTGGAACTGAGCCTTTTTGTAGGGTTACCCCAACCTTTTTGCCTTCCTCTTCTCTTTCTCTGACCTTGTTTTTGTTGACTCTAGAAGTGCATGCGCTTCTCGCATAACATGTGTATAGTTTGCGTATGCATGATTGGCATATCTGATTTAATGGCAAATCCCTTGTAAAGTGGTATACCATATGCCCAGGGCCTATATTTCAAATACTAATAGTGGGCCTGCAGCACTGATTGTGCCACACACATAAGTAGTCTGTCAAACCACATGCAGCACACAAACACACAGACATAGGTCAAAGGCAGACACACATGCACTCAGCAGACACAAGACACCCTCAATTCCACATCCACTGAAATGCAGGCTGACACAATACCCACTGCACCACATGGCTCACCTAAAGACAAACATGCAGACAGCACAGCATCATACACAGACACAACAGACACCACACCAGTAGACATAGATGTACCACATACTTCACAACCCTCTTCATCCACAACCCCTACCATGGCATCTTCTGGTACACAGTCTGCCCTAAATCTCCACCTCATTGATCTTGTCCTCTTCCCTACCCAAGCTGACCAACCCGCTCACAAACCTAAACCTAAGACCCTGCAACCCCTGCCATACACTTCCACTCCAACCCAAAACAAACCTACTCAGCCCCCTACTGCAACCCACATTAAACTCCAAGGAACCTGAAAGAGGAAATCTCTCCATTCTGCCACCACCCCACCCCCTCCTGAACTCAGAAGATTACTTTCCCCATCCTACCCCAGTACTTCTACCGGGGAGAAAACCAAATCAAAAAAGTCCCCCACCCCCTATTTACTTCATCACCCTTCCGGGAAATAAGATCTCAAAAATGTTGAGACCCAGCCCCCCACAACCTCATCATGCCCTCCCACTCACCCAGCCAACCCTCCCAATCCTGAGCCCAGCCCTTCCAAGGTCCAACCCAGAGAACCCTAGTTTTTTTTTATTTTGCTGCCTCTCCTGAGGAGGTTTCCCTTTGCAATATTACTGAAGGCAAGTTTGGATGAGCAATCGTCTGCTGGCCCAACACATGTCATTTTGGACTGGCCTTTGGCCTTTGTTTTTAAAAGTAACAAAAAAAGTGATTGCTGAATAAAGCACTTCTTTGTTTTGGTATTCCTGTGACCAACCACTGCTACTGATGCTAACTGTTATTCTTGTGTAATTTGGGATGTGTGACTATAGTTGCGTTTATTTAACCTTGAGAGTATATGGTTCAGTAGGTAAGTCTATTGGGATCTTGTGTGGAATTATGTATCTACAGTGCCTGGGTGTCAATGTCCGCATGATGTATCTGTAGGGGTGTAGGATAAATGGCCAAACCTTGCATTTGACATTCTTTGCGTTCATAGTTATTGCAGCTTTCTTTGTTTAGTGTGCAAGTGCGTCAATTGAGAGAACTCAAGGAGATGTATGCTGCATATGTATTTGATGTGTACGAAGTGAATATCCTTGCCAACACACCTGGAGGCGTTTTGACTCTTCATAGATGAAGGTACTTTAGACACACATGTACACAAAGCAATGTGTCTATTGCAAATGATGTCTTACTATATATGGGCCAATTGCTGTTTCTTCTGTGGATGTTGTAATACATTTCCAACAACACATTAAGCACACATGAATGCCACTTAGTGGCAATACCCATTTGTCCCAGTTGAGACTATTTGTCACTGTCCTGTCCACATGGAGACTGTAAAGTAGCTACAAATCAGACTGTGTCCTGGCACTGTTGGCTTCCAGGACTTCCCTTAATCTTGAGAAGCATTTTGTGGAAGGTGTCCATACACTGTGGCCTCCTGATGTTATAATACTTGGACAATGCAATGAACTCTAGCTGCCTATTTCATGTGGGTGATGTGTGTGGGTCGGTTGAGCTGTGTTTGTCTACTTTGATACTCCTCACATATGGATGTGGTAGTCGCATGAGTATCTAGGTTAAGGGACAGGAATGGGTGTCACAGGAGTTGATAGGTAGTTCAATTATGTTGTGATTGTCTTAAATTACACTTCATTGCACATAAATATGCATCATCTTCTGGGCTCAACTTGCAGTTACATTATGAGGGTCTGTGCATGGACATTATCAGTAAACTGGACATAGGGCACATCATGCTGATGTGATATGGCTTTAAATTCTGTCTTGGTGCACACATGACCCCACAATTGATCTTCCTCCTAGGGATGACATTCACTATACTTTACCATGGTTTCCATCCTCCAAGGGGATGAATGTACTATCAGAGGGTAATGTTTGTTTTAAAGTGTGGGTCACGTTGTTAAGGAGTGTTTGTGTGTCAAGTGATGTACAGTGTGTCTCTATATCCAGGTAGGATGTGTCACCTGTAAACAGGTGCAGTTACTCAAGCTTTAGGACTTCTGGGTTGTGGTAGAGTGAATCAGTCTAGTGATGTTTGCATTGTGACTACTTTATCTTTTCGTCACAACATGAGTTAAGTGGCTTCATTTAACAAGGAATTAGGGTCAAGACTCATAGAGATGTGTATCATATCTATTTGGCCACTTTGTACAGCCATATGAGCCACATGAATGTGTTTTTCCCTTAGTGGTACACATTTGGTATGTGGATACTTCTGGCATGTGCCACGCTCAAGAAAGGTGAATGCTCGCCATACATTGTACCTCAGATGCCAGAGTATTTGTTATTGGCCTAGGTGAATTTACTTTGGTGACACAAATCTAACTTCCATATATAGGGCTTTGAAGTAGGCTCAATGTTGACAGTAGGAGATTGTGGTTGTAGTGTTATAGATATCTCAGCAAATAGGGGCAGTGGTAGATGATGCAGCTGCAAAGTCTGTTTGCTGTCTTTTTAAGATGTAGTTGCACTCGAGGGAGTTTAGGTGGTAGATTTCTTTGCAGACAAGTTTTCCTACTGCCAATGCTATGCAGTATCATAATTCACAAACCCACTTCATATACTGATTTACATTTATCAGTGTTCACGCCTCTAATGCACATTTTACCCCCTCATGTGGTACTTCTCAAGGTATACCTTTTCACCCTGACATCTCACTTCGATCTCCGCCTTCACGGTGCAGTTTGGAAAGTCAACTGGACCCTCAGTATTTACTCCCAGCAGTGGTCATGGGGTATTGGGTTCAGGGAGGATGCAGTGTGCCAGTGTATTGGCATAATTGCACATACTTTTATGTGTGCATTGATGTTATGTTACCATGACATGTGGCACATATAGCAGTGGTGAATTTACCATACATACATATATGAATATATATATTCATATATGGTTCTATGTGCATTTGTGGTCCTACCTTTATGTTGGGTCTGTTCCTGATATTCTAATCGGACTCTGGTCACCTGATGCTGATATTCCCCCCTTCATCATGCTCATCATGCTACAGAGCAATTTCACATTGATGCACGCAGGGACATCTTAAGGATTTTGGGGGCCTTGGACAAAATGCATTTTTGGGGCCCCTGTTCACAACAGCTTTGAATATATGATCCCGTTTTAGCTTTGTCATGCCTTCTTTGGCCAGGTCACTGACAGTGCACAGGCACACTCGTCAAAATTGTAAATGTGTTTACGTTTGATATTCAGTGATAGTGACCTGTGTTTTCAATAGTGTAACACTGCAGTAGCTCACTAACATTACTGCAAATAATCTCTGTGACATCCTCCCATTCATCACCTTTAGGTCCTGTTTTCATCTAAAAAAAATGTTTTTATGAATGTTGCATGAAATATGAATACATTATGTGCAAAATGTCTGAAATAGATTCTCACTCATCACCCACATTAACAATAAATTAAAGTTTAATGGTCTGTTTGCGAATTATCCAAGGTCATCAAGGCAAGACTCTATGCAGAACAGAGCTGGCTCCATCAGGGCCCTCCAGAAAGGTGATGTCCTTAGCCAGAGCCCACTTTGCCCATGCCTTAACATTTCTCTGGGTGCTCCTTAGCTTTGTACTCACTTTAATGTGTACGAGTATGTGTGTTACTTACCAGCAGAGACGTCTGCAAAGGTTCTGATTTTCCTGGTCATCCAGTAGGTACAAAAGCGGGATAATGTGCTCAATAGGCTCCATGGCTGTAAAGGAGTTGTGTGAAACAGTTTAGTGGTGAGTTTCGACCTTATAAGCCTCCCTTTCCACTGGCTCTGATGAGCTGGTTGGACAGACACAGATGGCACGTCAGAAATACACATCGAAAATGGGCGGGCAGTTCTGGGGTCAGAGCACAGTCCGATCGGCTTCATTGGTCCTTTCCAAGAGCTGCACAGTCAGAATTTCCTGTCGGAGGCAGAAGGATCGCCTCGGGCAGTAAGCCATGTATTCCAATGCATCATATTTGAGCTGTCGGAGCGACCGATTCCGACAAGACCACGGAAGTACTTCCAACCGACATCGTAATCGGCCCCTAAGTGTGATTTCTTTCTACAGTGCTAAACCTTTTGTAATGTCTAATTAATTTTATATACATGCAAATGCATGCATATATTTATACATGTATATGTATATATATACATGTATGTATGTATGAATGTATTTAAGTATGTATATATATATATAAAAAATACATATATCTATACACCTACATACCTATATAACTATATCTAAATCTCTCTATATGTCTATTGTAGTGTGATTATAGAGGTTGCTACCATATTTATACTTAGGCCAGAGTTTCAAAGTGCTTTTTTTGTTTCAACCAATAACCAAAGGAGCGCCACTGTTGACCAGATTTCATGCATCCAATTTATGCAATTCTTTAACCGTCCACACACAAACGTTCACTGCAGGCTGTGTTCTTCTTAGTGATCCTCAATTCTTTTATTATGTAGCAAAAACAGATTTTTCACTTATGGCTATTCCAACTAATAACATCAAAGTCACAATTCCACAGCTACAGCCTATGCGTTTCGCCCCTACTGGGACATCATCAGGGCTGTGAAACAAAAACAAAAAAGTAACCATTACAATATGCATATGTCAGTTCGATCCAAAACATTATATCAGTCTATCAACCTGCCTATATGCCATTCTAACCCATCATCATGACACAAAAGACAGCCTGCCTATATTCCATTCTAAGTTTCCTTGCCATACTTTAATACACTTTGTAATTATTTTGAAAAACATTCCAACCATAGCCGAACTTCCTCCTTGTACTAGACCTAATCTATAATACACTGAGTTTTTACCAATTTTAATAAAAAAACAAAGAAGTGTCAATTTGCTCACCTTCACTATCAAGTGAGTTAGAAAAATAAATGGTATCTGTCCCAACTACATCTGTTCGTATTTTGGAGATACTCCTCATGAATACCTGAGGTTCATCTGAACATTTAGAAAAAAGGGAAGAATGGAAAAGAGAAACTCTTATTAGACTATGGGAACCTGTTAGTCCCATCTGTTCTTAATCAATTTGTCATTTCGACCACTCACCCAGTGTTAGTATTAGGATTTATAAATGATAGCACCTTCTTCTCATTATTCTTTTGTCTTCACTTAATATTCGGTCGACCTCTTGTCATCAATGATACTGTTAAAAATGAAAGCCATAAAAACAATAAATGACCTGGTGAACACTATCTTAATGAGGATTCATTAGAAAAGGGAATATCCTCTCACCTTATTCACATCTAAACTTTTCCGCCCAAATTTAGCACCGGTTCCCCTGTATTCCTATGTCTATACAAAGTGCCTGTATCTGTTTTAGATATCTACACTATATCAAAAATACAAAGATTATATCAGCGGTACAGAGTTCCCCATACAACCTAGTACTCAATTTCATAATTCAGTACAACAACCGCTCACCTCAATTCAAACAATCTTGTTACTCCCGTATTTCTACGTATCCAAATTCATCAGTAATCTCCAAATTTCTGATCAATTTCACCACACATCATCTAAAAAATAACAGGGGTTCCATTACCATCCCTAACCCTTCGTAAATGTAATCTATTCCTCTAAAACATGCTTATGGCATAAACTATCGAGATGTTGATATATTATTATTATTTCATTCGAAAATTCATATTTTTAAACATTGTTGAGCTTGTTCACCACTAAAATTACATCCCCCATTTACTAATTGTGTTCATCTAAACTCTCGCTCACCTCAAATCCCCAACTTTCACATAGTCAAGTATCCAAAAAAGGTTCATCCGCTTCAGCTTCCTGCTAGAAAGTTCCAAGTGATCTGTCAAGCATGGGCCGAGACAAACAGGGGCATCCCGAAACATTGGAAAACAATGTTAATTCCCATCAGGATTTTTGGGAAGCGATAAATAAAAAACAGCTCAACTGTATTACATCCAATAAGGCAGAAAGTTAGCTCTTTAGTCAGAAAATGTACTAATATTATTTAGTGTAAATCAGTTAAGCCAATCTTTTGAGAAATTAACATTTAAATTATAATGATATCTGGAAACTTGGTCCCATATGACTCCAGCGGGGCTCTCGTGGTAAAAAGTGTAAAACAATAGTTCAATCTGATTGGCGGAGAAGGTTTTTTTCCCATCAGTAATTTCGGTCCCTTAGGACAGGTACTGGCCCATGGGACTGGGCGATCTGATTATAAGGCAGCAACTCAAAGACAAATGTTGCAGTAGACATGATAGGACATGGTGACTCGGACTTCATGTCCTGAATTTTTAAAAATAAAATAACAAGTAAGAGTCAGAGTAGAGACCGCCTGTTACTAATGGGGGGACCTACAGGGATAACTCCAGGAGCAAAAAAGTAAAAAAAATGTTTTTTGGGGGCTGCAAGTCACGCAGTGCTTCCATGGGACCCAGAACAGCATCCAAGAAGTAACGTGGGACTCCCGCTAGAGCTGTGGTACCGCAAGAGTGTGCAAGCATCAATAAGTCAGCTTGCATTGCCTCATGGCACAGTTGGTTACGCTTGACTTGCGGTACCGTAATAGTACCTTGGTACCGCAAAAAATCTAAGTACATTAACACAAGAAAATGTTAGTTGTCGGTCTACGGGGATAGGCCATCTGCCCGTGGGGTTGGCTAAATATGGGTGTCAGGTGCAGAGACTAGTCACAGGCCACACACTGCAAGTAACCCCACTTCACACACAACCAAACACTGCATGCAGTGAGGAGTTGGCTGAATACGGGGGTAGAGCACAGGGCTAGCCACAGGACAAGCCCTGCAGCCAAACCCATCTGGAGCCTGTTCTAAAGTGTCTAAAGTTATGCTCAGTGAGGCAGTTGGATGAATAAGATAACAAAAATCACTGAAAAAAACAAAGGTTAAAGTAACATTACAGTTAGGTATGATAATAAGATCTTACATTGTGCAAAAAAATCTAGAAACTAATTGAAAAAAATAATGGTTAAAGTGATGATATATTGAGACAGGGTAATATAATCTTAGAAATTTACTGAAAAAACAGTGTAAAATGACATTATAGATAAGTAAGATAATAAGATTTGATAATAATATAAAAACTAACTGTAACTCGTGAAGTTCACCATGTACAGGTCAGTGAGCTAACTTTAACTTTCACCCCCACCATGCACCATTTATGACTTTGCATAATATATCACTAATGAAATGTTAAATGACATCTCAAATATCATCAGTGATGACTTCGCTGATCACATCACTGATTACATCATCTAATGGATTTGACAGTTTGCTCTAAGCTTTTCATACTTTAAGGTACTCAACAAGGTACACATAGAGAAAATTTTCCATAATATCTGTAGTACAGTGGGCATATTCTTTTGCAACAAGCAAAACAAGGACAATAGGAAGCATATGTGTGAAATCACCCCAAATAAATGGATAGTATGCTCTTATTTATAAACTGGTATAGACTCTAATAGGAAAAACACTGAAGTTCACGAATTATAGTTTACTGAGCTAGCTATAGCGAATGCCCCCACTGTGCACTGCTTTTGACCTCACTTACTATTACATCACTCTTGACTTGTTCAATGACATCATTTTATAATTTACACAACATATTCAAATTATTATAACCGATAAACCTCCATGCAGAGCATATTCAACTTGCTACCCACACTACATTAATTATAACCTTCCCCATGCACTGCTTATACCCTTTTGTATTATATCACTTATATCATCTAAGATAATAATATTTACAAGAACAGTTATGACATCGCAAATCACATTTATAGTTAGAATAAAGTGCATGGTAGAGAGGCGAGTTATAGTTAATTGTAATATTGTGTGGCTACCGAGTTAAATACATTGTGTATGTAGGTGTGTGAGTTATAATAATTTGAGGGTGTCGGGTAAATTATAAATTAAAAGTATACGTTTAGCAATACATTTTTTGTGTACTTTAAGTTTTGTTTGATTAGAAAGAATAAAAAAAGTTTTCCTAATTAATACAAAGGGTTCAGTGTAGTGCAGTGCCATAGAGAAGGGTAAAGTGTAATACAGTGGAATAAAGTGAAGTGGAGTCCAGTGGAGTGGCATAGCATAGAGTGGAGGAGGGTGTTCTAGAGCACAGTGGCATAGAGTTGAGTAGAGTAGAGTAGAGCCCCCACTGACCTATGTCTGCAGCACATCTTCCACAGAGACGCTGCCGGCATAGCACCCAAACTACTGTGTACTATCAACTTCACCTTCAAAACCAGCACATTCCCAGACATCTGGAAACATGCAGAAGTCAACCCCCTCCTCAAGAAGCCCTTTGCAGACCCAAAGGATCTCTAAAACTACAGACCCATCTCTCTCCTCCCCTTCGCAGTCAAAGTCACCGAGAACTTCATAAAATACAACTCGATCTTCGACACCTCCCAATCCAGATTCTGCAGCAACCACAGCACTGAGTCTGCCCTGAAAGCCACCACAGACGACATCCGCACTCTCCTCGACCAGGGCCACATGGCTGCCCTCATCCTACTAGACCTCTCAGCAGCCTTCAACACCGTCTCCCACCGCACAATGACCACCAGACACCGGCATACAGGGAACTGCCCTAGACTGGAACTACTCCTTCCTCACCGGCGGAACCCGAAGAATCCGACTCCCACCATTCCTCTCCGAACCCACAGAGATCTGCTGCATTACCCCAAGGATCCTCACTCAGCCCAAAGCTCTTCAACATCGAAAAGAGAGTAACCTTCAAGCTGCTCACCCATACCTACAAATCTCTCCACAACACCAGACCCCAATACCTCAATGAAAGAATTTCCTTCTACGCACCCATGAGAAACCTCTGCTCCACCGACCTAGCCCTGGCTGTCATCCCACGCATCCGCACAGCCAGAACAGTAGGGAGAGTCTTCTCCTACATCGCGGCCAAGACCTGGAACGAACTCCCCCTCAGCATCAGACTATCCCCCACTCTGCAAGAATTCAGGAAGAGCCTCAAGATCTGACTATTTGGATGAAACAGAGCTGACGACCCCCCGCAGCACCTTGAGAAAGTCACGGATGAGTAGCACGCTTCACAAACCCCCGATTGATTGATTGATTGAGAGTGCTGTAGACTGGAGTAGGGTATTGCAAAGTGTCATAAGGTAAAGCAGAGTGCTGTACATTGGCATTGATGGAAGTACATTGTTGTACACTAAAGTTCCATACAGTGGAGTATAGTGTGGTACAGTGGAGGGGCACAGACTGTTGTTGAGTGGAGTATAGTGTTGTTGAGCCAAGCTCAGTGGAGAGGTATGTAGTGAAGTTGGGTAGAGTGGAGTGGCGTAGAATCGAGAGGTGTACAGTAGAGTGGCATAGAGGTGCGTGGCATAGAGTAGAATAGGATAGAGTAGAGTGGAGTTACATACAATTGAATAGCGTAAAGTACAGTGCTGTAAAGTCAAATGGTGCAGAGGAAAGTGGCGTACAGTTGAATAGCTTACAGTGGAGTGCTGTAGAGTAGAGTGCCATTGAGTGGAGTGGCACAGAGTGCTATACCGCACAGTGGAGTGGCATACAGGGGAGTGGTGTTGAGTGGAGTGCCAAAGAATGGAGTGGGGTAGAGGGGGAGTGGGGTAGAGTGGAATGGGGCACAGTGAAATGGCATACAGTGGAGTGGAGTACAGAGGAGTTGCATAGAGTAGAGTAAATTGTAAATTGATACTTGTAAAGCGCACTACTCACCCACAAGGGTCTCTAGGCGCTTGTACGAATACCACTGTGGAACCCATCCTGGCTTTCCTTGTGAGGCGTCCACTCCTGGGCACCCTCAAGGTGGAGGCCAGGCATCCTTAGCATTGTGGGGGCCGTTGTGGAGATTAAGCAAGCTATTGCCCAGAGTTGCAGAGTGGGACTCCATGATTGGAATAGACACCGAGGCGAGAATTATCAGGTCCGTGGAATTTTGAGCCCAAGACCCGTCGAGGCGGGAAATTGAACCCTGGTCCCGGGCTAGACCTCTGCATCAGGGTCTGCAGCTCTAACCATTGAGCCACACTTCTCCACTAGAGTGACTAACAGAGGAATAGCGTAGAGTAGCACAAACTGAAATACCGTTCTGTGGAGTACTGTACAGTGGAGTGGAGTGGCATACACTGAAGTGGTGTACAGTGGAGTGGCATAGATTGGAATAACGTACAATGGAGTGGCATAGAGTTGAGTGGGGTACAATGGAGTAGCATACAGTGGAATAGGGGAGAGTGGAGTGGCATAGAGTCAAACAGTGCAGAGTTGAGTGGTGTAGAATGTAGTTGCATATGGTGGAATGTTGTATAGTGGAGTGGCATAGAGTGGAGTGGGGTACAGTGGAGTAGAGTGGAAAAGTGTACAGTGGAGTATTGTAGAGTGTAATAACATACATCGGACTAGCAGAGAGTGCTGTGGCGTAGAGTGGAGCAGTGCACAGTGGAATGAGGAACAGTGTAGTGGCATACAATGGAATAACGCAGAGTAAAGTGGCAAAGAACGGAGTGAAGTACAGTAGAGTGGCATAGATTGGAGTGGTATAGAGTCAAATGATACAGAGTGGAGTGGAGACAAGTGGTGTGGCATATAGTGGAATGGCATAAAGTGGAGTGGTGTAGAGTGAAATAGCGTAAAATAAAGTGGCATGTAGTGAATTGCTTACATTAGGGTGGCATAGAGTGGAGTGGGGAGAGTGGAGAAGAATACAGTGGAGTAGTGTAAACTGGAATGCCATAGAGTGGAGTGATGAAGTATGGAGTGGCCTAGAGTGGAGTAGGGTAGAGTAGAGTAGCGTACAGTGGAGTGGTGTGCAGTGCAGTGGAGTACAGTGGAATAGCATATAGTAGAGTGTAATACAATGGAGTGGCATGGAGTGTAGGGCTATAGAGTGGAGTCACGTATAGTGAAGTTATGCACAGTGGAATAGTGTAGAGTGTATTGTTGTACAGTGTGGTGCAGTACAGAGGAGTTGTGTAGACTGGAGTGGCATACAGTGGAGCAGCGTTCAGTGGAATAGCACACATAGGAGTGGTGTACAGTGCAGTGGCCTAGAGTTTAGTGTGGTAGAGTGGACTGGTATACAGTGGAATACAGATACGTGGAGTGCTTAGAGTGGGGTGGTGTAGAGTGGAATGGCATTGAGTGGAGGGAGGTACCATGTAGTGGCAGATAGTGGAATAGCATAGAGTGGAATGGTGTAAATTGGAGTGGCATACAGTGGAATAGCATACCCAAGAAAAGGGTATAGTTTAGAGTGGAGTGGTGTACAGTGCATCAGCAAACAATGAAGTGCCAGAATGAGTGGAGTGAGATAAAGTGTAGTGGGGTACAGTGGAATTGCAGTGTACAGTGGAGTAGCATAGAATGAAGTGTTTTAGATTGGAATACCATAAAGTGGAGTGTTGTAGAGTCGAGCGGGGTAGAGTGAAGTTGGGTAGACTGTAGTGGCGCAGTGTAATAGCATAATGTGGAGTGGCATATAGTGGAGTGCTGTGGAGTGGTGTGGCATACAGTGGAGTAGCGTAGAGTGGAGTGGCAAATACTGAAGTAGCCTACTGTGAAGTGGTGTAGAGTGGAATAATGTTGGTGTACTGGTGTACAGTGTAGAAATGTAGAGTGGAGAGCCATATGGTGAAATAGCATAGAGTGCAGTGTCATACAGTGGAATAGAGCAGAGTGCAGTAGTGTGGAGTGTTGTAGAGTGGAGTGCTAAAGAATGGAGTGCTGTACAGTATAGCATACAGTGGTTTGTCTAGTGTATAGTGGAGCAATGTACAGCGGAGTGGCACACTGTGGAATAGCTTACAGTGCAGTGGTGTACACAGATGCGGGGTACAGTGGAGTGGAATAAGATTGAGTTTAGTGTTGCAGAGTGGAGTTGCATATAGTGGAATATCATAGAGTGGAGGAGTGGAGAGTGGAGGGGTATACAGTAGAGTGTCATAGACTTGAGTATCATAGAATGGAGTGGAGTAGATTGTAATTGTGTAAAGTGGAATGGTGTAGAGTGGAGTGGCATAGAATTGAATGGGGGTAGAGTAGAGTGGCATAAAGTGGATTACCATAGAGTGGAGAGTGTATAATGGAGTGATGTAGAGTGGAGTGGCATAGAGTGTAAGAGCATAGAGTGGATTGTGGTATTTGAAACAGACACAGCCTGAAAGTGAGTGAGTGGATGTAAATGTAATGCTGCAGGAATAGCCACTATGAGATGTAAATGTAAATTTTTGGTAGTATGTGTAAATAGTAAATAGTGTAAGTAGTGTTAAAGTTATACATTTTCAAATACTCTGGGGCCGATTCCGATCTCGGTCTGTTAGCCCTCCAAGACGTGTCAGTAGCCTCACCTTACGGCAGAATCGTACCAGGAGCGGGACCTCCTGGGCGATGAAGTACGATGCGGAAAAGTGCCAAACTCCCGACCGACATGTACGCTCCAACTGCATCTACATTTAATGTCTGAGCCTGACCCGGAAACACCCAATTCGAGTTGCGCGGCTCCATAAACACAGCTACTTCCATTCGGTCAAGTACGATGCATAGTTCCTACGTCCAGGACGGGTCGCCGCCTACAGCGCGTCACAACACCCGGAAGAGCTGCCTATCAGGTAAGAATCACACCACTAACACAATTCACGGATTCGAAATGGAGTAGCTAGCAACGGTTTGAGACGGAGCAACATGAATCCAATTGCGCAGGTCATACCAGTCCTGTACATATATGACCGGATCAGGAACAGACACGGATGGCGCAGACGGTAAGTCGGACACCCACCATACAAACAAACGACACATACACGCCAAATGTCACACACACCCAGGGGGTCCAGACCCTTTCCACCAGCAACAGGCCTCCTCAGTGAACCCATGGCCACCACCACTGCCACCCCAGCCATAGGGGCATGTTGCCTATCACTGATGCCACCCCACCCATATGGGTCATGCTGCCTATCAATGATGCCACCCCACCCATATGTGTAATGTTGCCTATCACTGATGCCGCTCCACCCATTGGAGCATGTTGACTATCACTCATGCCACCCCACCCATATGTGTAATCTTGCCTATCACTGATGCCAACCAACCCATATGTGTCATGTTGCCTATCACTGATGCCACTCCACCCATATCATGTTGGCTATCACTGATGCCACCCCACCCATATGTGTCATGTTGCCTATCACTGATGCCACCCCACCCATATGTGTCATGTTGCCTATCACTGATGCCACCCCTTCCATAGGGGCATGTTGCCTATCACTGATGCCGCCCCACCCATATGTGTAATGTTGCCTATCACTGATGCCACCCAACCCATATGTGTCATTTTGCCTATCACTGATGCCACCCCACCCATATGTGTAATGTTGCCTATCACTGATGCCACCCCACTCATGGGGGCATGTTGTCTATCACTGATGCCACCCCACCCATAGGGGCATGCTGCCTATCACTGATGCCACCACACCCATCTGTGTGTGGGGCACAACTCTGATGGGGTGGGTGCTCGAACCACTGCAGTGGGCAGGTCAGGTGTATTGGACATGGTCCCCACTGCAGAGCCCAGGTCAGACTGGGTCATCGTGGACTCCACTGCAGTGCCTAACCCCATGGGAGTGGAAAGGGGTACAGGTGACATTGGCAGGACAGCTGGGGGGCCACGGTCCCCACAGTAGTTGCAGTAACAGACAGACTGGTGCTGGTGTTAGTGGAAAAGCAAGTGGGAGTTGGGGAGGGCCTGAGCATTTTGGGGATGATATATCTGTGGGTGGGGGAACCTGGGACAGGGAGTGGCGGGGGAACCTTGGTGTGCTGACCTGGGGGATGGAGGAAGGAGACTGTGCAGTGGAGCTGGGGGTGGAGTCTTGCTCTTCTGGGCATGGGGTGACTTGCAGGTGGGGGCCTCAGTCTGCCTGCGCCTGGGGGTGGGTGTCCAGGTGTGAGGGGCACTCTACTCTGTGTGTGGGGACTTCCTCTTCCCCCTGTAGTCTGGATCTGCTGGATCTGAGGGGAAGAGGCCTAGGTAACACAGGAAGATCTTCTTAGGAGATGGGGTTGCAGGCGAGGCAAGGGAAGGGCTCTTGGAGGGAGAGGGATCGGAGGACTGCGGAGTGGTTGTGGATGCCTGTGTGTGTGTTTGCAACAAATCCCCTGTGTTATGATGTATCAGTCCCCCGACTTTGCTTGTGTGCACGGTTTGACTTTTGTTTGGGTGATTGTTTACTGTCTATGTCTGTGTGTTTGGGTTACCGTGCTTGTGTGTGTGTGCTGGGGACAGGTCAGGTGCTAGGAGTAGTTGATTGGGCAGAGGCTGAAGGGGTGAGGGACTGTTGGAGGAGGGATACTGCTGCCGTCAGGGAGGAGGCCATGGACTGATTAGTCCTCTGTAGAGCAGACATGCCCGATGAGATGCCCTCCATGATCGGCACCAGTTGTGTCAGCAGACTGGTGTGTGCATGGAGGACACTCAGCATTGATGTCTGCCCTACATGGATCTGTATAAGCACGTCCACAGACTCCACACTCAGGGCAGCAGGGGACACAAGGGCAGGGTGTGCAGTGCCTGGCAGGAAGGAGACATGCTCCCGAACACGGGAGCTGCCACGGACCTCTGGGATGGGAGCCGAGGGGAGGGTGGTGGTGGTGGTGGTGGCACGAACAGCCTCACTATCTGTGGTTTGCTGGCTGCTGACACCCACTCCCTCAAGTGAGTCATCCTCCGAGCTGCTGTGGTCCTCAGCTGAGGTAGATGGTGCTGAAGACTTTTGGTGTGGCTCCCCTCACCCTCCGTACCACTGGGTCCCTCCGACTCCTCAGTCGCTGGCCCAGGCTGGCTCTGCGGCTCCTCTAGTTCCATGGCGCTGTCTCCTGTGCCCGTGGATGTATCTGCATATAAGTAGGAAAACAAGACCCACATTAGTCGCCTGCACTGACTGCACACAACACTAAATACAGCACATTACAGGGCATGCACTGGCATCCTTAACTGATATTTGCTCAAAATGCCCACACGGGTGTACATAGGGCAATAGCCAGTCTGAACATCAACCATGGCACCGATATCCCTTCTGGACCTGTACCCATATGTCTGTTGCATGCTGCCTGATAATACCCCAAAGTGCACCACATACACAACTGTTGTACATGAAAATGACCATGTAGAAGTGCATTACTATTAACATACAACACATCACATGCCAATCACTCAGTACAGGTGTCAGGATGAATGTATGCCCAGAGTCTCATTTCACAATCTTGTGATACCTAGCAGCACAACACACAATGATGTCCTTACGTCCTGAAAGTTAATGACACAATGGGGTGCATGGAGCACCTCTTAATCCAATGCAGGATCCCCTTCTCAAGTCAATGCCCTGGCACAGGCTGGCATGGTAAGTCAGTCTTCACTGTCAAATGTCATGGGGCATTGCATCCGGACAACATCAGTCTGCACTGCGTCGTAGTCATAGGTCATGCCCATACCAAACTCTGCAGCTGACAAGTGCACCAGTCTGTCCCCTGCCACACACTGTTCTTGGACTATGATGAACCAACATCACTAAAATCTGACATATGAGTGACTGAAAACACAACTACCTGAACATGAGCACCTCACAGTCTGCTGCTAATGACACACAGCTGTATGAAAGTCACTGTTGTATACAGCATTGTGCACATTCAACTGACCACACCCCTATATGTTGCACAGGTATCATCCCCATTGTCACAACTCAGATATCCTGCTGACACTAAAATCCTCGACACACCAGTTGTCACAAAAAGGAAGCCACACCACAATGACATTGTGCCAGACACCTGATGGCACATTTCAGGAAGCACAATCAGTAGGTACATACACGTGAGTGTGAGTACAGAGTCTTCCAATGACTTGGAGTGGTCATGACTGACCAGGTAAACCTGTAAATGTGTATTGGCCTGGACAGTAGGCAGGT
Organism: Lissotriton vulgaris; assembly: GCF_964263255.1. NCBI lineage: Eukaryota > Metazoa > Chordata > Amphibia > Caudata > Salamandridae > Lissotriton > Lissotriton vulgaris. The sequence continues at coordinate 935,611,466 of NC_141698.1, read as the reverse complement.
GTCTATGCTAGTGTGACATACTTCTTATACATACTCCTGAGGACACTACATGGACTCACCTGCTGCATGGGTATGTTTTAAAAACCCCACAAACATGTTGTGAGCCAGACCAACAATTAGAACACATATGAAAGGCACACACAGAACACAGAGACCAGGCATAGTGCAAAAAATAGACCCACCCACAAAGCACACATCAGCAACCCAGTAACATAGGCTGTGCAGGACCCTCAGCATAGCTGATTGAAGGAACACAGTGCCCAAGTAAAAACAAGTCACAGACTGTAGGGTCCACAACTGTGGATCAGATGAGGAGTGTGACTACACAATTGAGGGACATGAGTCCAGGACTCCAAGACCAACGTTATGTGGAAGTATGACCAGGCCAAAATACTGCAAATAGCATGTCACACATGGTCACAGATTAGGCATGGATTTACCCCCTCCTTGCTGCTGTTTGGCCTTCAGTTGCCCATACAGGTCTGGGAAGACTACCGCCGGAATCCAGAGCATGTAGAGGGTCAGGGTCCGGTGTCCGCCCCTACGGCGAGGAGGCGCCAGCTTCAGCTGGACCCTTGCGATCCTCCTGGTCCAGCCACTTAGGCCCTGCCACCTCTTCTGGCAGCTGCAGATCTGGCGCTTGTAGACCCCCACAGATCTTACTGCCCGGGAGATGGTCAGCCAGATCTCTTGCTTCTGGGGGGCATCAACCTGTGAGGATGACAAAGTGAAGAGGACATTCGCACACATGCCACATAATTGTGCTGCATACCATTTAAAATACATGTAGTCATCACAAAGCTACATGAGGTACACAGGTAGTGCACACATAGAAATGTACATTTGTGCTACCGGTTTGACATGGTAACCTTGCCTAGGAATCAAAGTCTAGCACTGCTGCACTACTGCAGCAGGACACATGTTCGTCACATGTACCCACATAAATTGCTTGCTGAAAGTATTCCCCGCATATGCCTCCCACTGCTTGCACACTTCTATTACTGCTAGTCAGACAACTTACAGGAAATGGTAGGCAGTGGACTGAACACTCACCTGCTCCCCTTGTTTCCCATACAGTTGTACTCTGGGAGTAGCCCATCCAGCAGGGCCTGGTTCTCCTTCTCTGTGAATGCTGGGGCCCTCTCCAGAGTATGTGCCATTGCAGGATCCAGAGGAAGTATAGACAGCAGCAGTGGAATCAGAGATGTGGTCCTGTAGCATGTAGTGCAGGCAGGTGAGTTCCCTGGGGGCCTGACAGCCTTAAATAAGTGCTGCAGAGGCAGATTCTGTGACATTGCCACTTCCTGATAGGCCCAACACGCTTGCATTCTATGAATCTGTCCAATCCATGGAAATGTAAGTCTCCTACATGTCTTCCGCATCGTTCAAAACTTTCACCTTCAGGACACCCTAGGATTGCAACATTATTGTAGTATCCAACTGAATTTCCAGCCCACGACTCGGACGATTTTTGAATTTGTGTCCGTCTCCATGACAGCCCATTGCCAATGAGTGCGCACGGCTCGGTACACTGACTATACGACGCATATTTTTTAAAATCACACGCATCTGTCACTGGCTTCCGGGGGACCATAGAGTTCTGTTTAAGACCCTTTGCCTCCCCCACAATGTATACTATGGTCGGGGCCCATCTGGCCTAAAAGCCAATATTAAATGTATACGCCCTCAAGGAACCTTAGGTCAGCAAACCGTAATCTCCTCGTGGTTCTGAGGTTTAAAAGATTGAGGTGGGCGGGAGAGCTTTCTCGCTGACTGCTGCCAAGGCGTGGAACTCTCTCTCTGTTTCCTTATCGGGGCAACAAGAACATTCTGTTTTTCGCAAGTCCCTTAAGATCTGGTTGTTTCCCAAGAGCAGGGTCTAAGTACGATTTCCGAAGTTGTCTGTGGGCAGTCCGTACACAGCGCCTTGATGCCCTTGGGCTTAGTTTGCGCTACACAAATTGCTCATTCATTCATACGAGTCTATGGGCTATGTGTGTACAGGGCTCGGTCCATGCCTGTATGACGCGTCTGTTTAGAAGTCACCCGCGTCGGTTCAGATTACAATCCATGGCTAAGCCATGCGCACGGCTCAGTCCAGAACGCACAACGCGTCTCTGTAGAAGTTACCCTCGTCGGGTCACATGGCATACGCATCGTACATGCATGAACCGAGCTGGGCGCAAGCATAGCCCATTGTCGTCAATGTGACCCGACGCGGGTGACTGTAATGCATATGCATCGTGCAGTCAATGGACAAGGTGTCCGCACTACTCTGTCCATGCATGTACGGCGTGTCTGCATACTAGTCAGCAGCGTCGGTTCACATCGGTGTGACTTGCATACGGATTCCACACAGACAGAGTTGTGATGCCTGTGAAACATCAGTCCTCACATGTCACTGTGTTGTGTGTTTTGAACGTGACAGCAGTACATAGGTACTGTGCCACAGCCCAATGAATTGGTATTGCACTCCATGGAAATCATGTACACATGTCTCATTGATATGTGAGATAATGGGCATGTAGGTGACATATGTGTCCATGACCATCAGCGCACACCTCACTTCATTGTGTATTGCTATGATGTATCATGTGATTTTTTTCAAGGTGAGTGCCACATGGGATGTTACTTTACCCATCTCTTTACTGCAGGGCACCAGCTGTCCATAGACCTTTCCCGGACCTTGAGACCATGGTGGAATGCGACAACATCCGATAGTACCGCTTCACCAGGAGACTGATCGATGAGTTGGCGGAGCAGTTGGCGTCACATCTGCTACCTGGCCGGACATACCCGACAGCACTGACACCAAAGGTCAAGGTGATGGCAGCCCTGCACTTCTTTGCCACCAGTACCTTTCAACACACTGTTGCTAGTGCTGGTGGTATGTCACAAACTATGTTCAGCCGTCTGCTACGTGACGTCTTGGAGGGGATGTTGCATTTCCTTGACACATACATCAGGTTTCCTAGCCCTGGAGAACTCACTGACGTAAAGGATACTTTTTATACACTGGGGAGGATGCCAAACGTCATTGGTTCTATTGATGGTACACATGTGGCACTGATACCTCCACAGGCACATGAGCAGGCCTACCGCAACAGAAAACATTTCCACTCCATCAATGCTCTGGTGGTATGTCTGGAAGACATGGTGATCACACATGTGTGTGTACGTTTTCCCGGTGCTGCGCACGATGCCTACCTCATGAGGAGGAGTCGCATTGCGTTGATGATGTCACAGATGTCAAACCAGCGTGCCTGGCTTGTTGTTGTGTACTGTTTCCATTGTGTGTGTTTGGCAATGTTGTATCCCACCCTCTTGCAAGACTCAACTAATGTGCTATTCTTTGTATGTAGGTGACTCTGGATACCCCAACATGCCATGGTTGCTGACACCCCTCAGGAACCCAGTGACAGCAGCCGAGATGTGCTACAATGAGGCACATGGTCGAACCAGGAGAGTGATTGAGCGGACCTTTGGTCTACTGTAAAGCCGCTTCTGATGCCTGGACAAGACCGGAGGTGCCCTCCCATATGAGCCAGCTAAGGTGTGCAAGATCATTATAGTATGCTGCATGCTACACAACATGGCAGTGCGGAAGGAGGTGCCTCTCATACAGGATGACGATGACCAACATCCCCCACCTGTGGAGGATCCAGGCCTGGGCCAACATGCCAGTGATGATGATGATGAGGGTTATGTCCCCACACAGCTCATCAACAACTTCTACAGCTGATTGTGAGTTCCCAGGGTTGTTATGTCAATGTCTTGACTTTGCCTGAGATGTGTGGGTGCTGCTCAGTTGCTGTTTGGGTTTGTCCGAGTGGTACTTGACTGGATGCGTGTAGAGAGGTGTCCTGCTGATAGTCTGTGGTCCACAATGTTGTTGACATGCCAATTTGTTACTGTGTAGGTTTCTTGTGACATGTTTTGTGCATGTTCATTGCATTTCCATCCTGTTCTGGTGTGCTTCTGACTGTGTCTCGTGTCTATCCTTCCAAAGGTACTTTGGCTGGTGCTTGGTCAACTCTGACACCCAACAACTAGAACCCAATGCCAGGGTGGAACTTCTAGTATCCATCATGTGATGTGACACACACCCCCGAAGCACCAATCAACAAGACTTGGTGACCGTGGGCCCACTGTCAGGTGGACTTACCTTGCTACTGTTGAATAATAAACTTGTTGCTGATGTGTGATGGACATGTGCTTCACTTGGTATGTGTCTTGTCTATCTTCACACATCTGACTGACCTTTGGTTACCTCCCCTGTGGGCTTGTTAGCACTGACTGTGGATAGGTGTAGTGTCTGTGCATTCCACTGTATTTCTGGTATACATCTTTGTAGACAATGTGTGACATGTCAATGGTTTGTATGTGTAGTGGGGCCCTATTGGTGTGTCTCCCTCATATGTGTCACATCAACATGAGTCACAATGGTAATGACATTGCTGTAGTAGTGGGCATGCACTGTGTACTTCGGCATTTCATCTGCTCCATGACGCATACCAAGTTTTAAACACAACATAGGCAGGTATAGTGTAAGAGTGAGTTTATTTACATACATGTGTGAAGATAGTGCTGTACATGAGGTTTAGAATCCAAAGTTCACAGATGGGTTAGAAGTCCTGGTAGATTAAATGTCCCGAGTGAAGTCCACATTCATCTCCTACATAGGAACAACATGGACGCTCCATGTCATGTTGAGGAGTTGTGTCATGTGCAACTAGATGAACGCTTTGCACACGAAGGCCAATATCCAAAATAGGCTCAGGATTCCCGGGGGATGTGCTCGGACAATAGTGGCCCACTTGTCCCTCTTCGGACGACCCCTCTTCTTCTTCTGGGGGGATCCTCAAGTACAGGCCTTGGTGATACATCAGACTCTCTACCAGATTCATTCTCCCTCCCTGTGGCATTTGCAGATGTTGCAGCAACAGATGGTGTGGGCACACAGGGAGGTGTGGTCATATTTGTGCTGATCTGGTGGAGACAAGTCAAGATGTCGCTATGCACCCCAGTAAGTTTGTCCCACTTGGCCTCCATGCGTACATGGTGGCCAGCCTGCTCCTGTTGCATGTTCTTGAGGATCCCCACTACCTGGCCAAATCCTTTGGTGCTATCTTGGTACGCATCTATGATGCATAGCAGTTGTGGGCCATCATGCAGGCCATGCAGGCCATGCCCCTCTGCAGGCTGTGACCTCTGCCTGACACCCCTCACACCACCCCAAGCCACGCAGGCAGGATCTGCGGTGGCACTCACAGGTGACCCTGGGACACCTTGGGTTTTGCAACTGGTGTTATTGTCTGTTTCTTCCTGGGTGGCCAGTGTCCCTGTACGGTTTGGATTTGGTGTCCTAGGTCTGTCTGTCCTCGATTTTTAGATCAATGGTTCATGTACATGACATTTGCAACTGGACGTCTGGATGCGTGCCTGTACACTGCATTGTCTCCAGTCGTCACAGACAGAGAGTGATATTGTTGTTGCACATTGTCCAGTCATCATCATGCCTTTCAATATGCATGTTGGAGTGTGTACATGGGCAGCTCATGTATGTATTTAGATGTACATGGTCATTGGTACTCAAGGGCCATCAGGTGGCTGACACAGGAGTGTCATCCCTCTTCACATTTGACTCTGCTTCCCTGTGAGGGAGTGTGGCAGCAATGGCAAGATGGCTAACAGTATTGTCCTGTTGTCTGTTGGTGCACAGTTCCCAGCAGGGCCTTATGCTCCGCACTACAGGGCCCAGTCCCAGATTTCTTGCCAGTCCTTTTCCATCCCCTGTGAGGTGAGCATTGTGCAGTATGAGCTTTCTGGGCCATGTAGGTGGCTGAGGATTGTGAGTGACTGCAACTCCCTGCATGCTCTGGGCTACACCCCCTTCCCAGCATGCCCTCACTTCCTTCCTTTGGACTCGGTTTCCCTTTGAGGGGGTTGAGGGGGTGTGCCTGTGCTGACAAGATGGATAACAGTGGACTTCTGATGTTTGGTGGTGGTCAATTCCCAGCAAGGCCTTGTGCTCCCCACAACAGAGCCCAGTCCCAGAGTTCTTGACATTCTATTTCCACTCCCTGTGAGGTGAGCATCGTGCAGTGTGGGCTTGCTAGGCCATGTAGGTGGCTGAGGATTATGAGTGACTGCAACTCCCAGCATGTTCTGGCCTACACCCCCCTTCCCAGCGTGCCCTCACTTCCTTCCTTTGGACTCTGCTTCCCTGTGAGAGGGTGTGCCTGTGTTGACAAGATGGCTGACAGTGGAGTTCTGGTGTTTGGTGGTGGCCAAGTGCCAGCGGGGCCTTGTGCTCCCCACAACAGAGCCCAGTCCCAGAGTTCTTGCCAGCCTATTTCCACCCCCTGTGAGGTGAGCATTGTGCAGTGTGGGCTTGCTGGGCCATGTAGGTGGCTGAGGATTGTGAATTGCTGCAACTCCCAGCATGTTCTGGCCTACACCCCCTTCCCAGCATGCCCTCACTTCCTTTCTTTGGACTCTGCTTCCCTGTGAGGGAGTGTGGCAGCAATGGCAAGATGGCTGACAGTGTTGCCCTGTTGCCTGTTGATGCACAGTTCCCAGCAGGGCCTTGTGCTCCCCACAACAGAGCCCAGTCCCAGAGTTCTTGCCAGTCCATTTCCACTCCCTGTGAGGTAAGCATGGTTCACTGTGAGCTTGCTGGGCCATGTAGGTGGCTGAGGATTGTGAGTGACTGCAACCCCCAGCATGCTCAGGGCTACACCCCCCTTCCCAGCATGCCCTCACTTCCTTCCTTTTGACTCTGCTTCGCTGTGAGGGGGTGTGCCTGTGTTGACAAGATGGCTGACAGTGGAGTTCTGGTGTTTGGTGGTGGTCAATTCCCATTAGGCCCTTGTGCTCCCCACAACAGTGCCCAATCCCAGAGTTCCTGCAAGTACATTTCCCACCCTTGTGAGTGTGCATGGTTCAGGGAGGTGTTGATGGTCCAATTGGGAGGGGGAGCATTATCCTGCTTTTGGACACACTCACTATACTATCAAACCCACTATTCATTCCTGACAGTCACCTTCACTGTGAGGTGGTGGTTGTGGTGGCAGAAATGTCTGACACTGTTTGTTTAGATAGGTTCCATTGGCTTACTGTATTTGTTGTCAGGTTTGTACATGTCATGACACAGTTAGGTATCACCATGAGGTGGGCGGTATTGTGTTTGTCTGACTAGTATGCACTCCTTGGGCTGATTCCCTTTTATTTACTATGCCTTTGCTATCAGTGCATGTTTTCACTGTCCCATTTACAGTGATGTTTGTGTATTGTGGCACAATTTTGAGTATATTGGCTATGTACTCACCAGGCTCTGGTATGTCTGGTAGGCCATGGACTCTCTCTGATGGTAGCATGTCCCGCACCTTCTCCTCTCAGGACCTGAAGTAGACTGGTTTGGCAGGAGGGCCACTGCTGGTGCGATGGGCCAACTCGTAGTTCTTGGGGATGAGGTTCTTGACCTTCCTGCGCACATCATACCACCTGTTCTGGATGTCGGTCTTTGTGCGCAACATTGGTGTCTGTGCGTTCACCTTGTCCACAATCCTCTCCCACATCTTGGTTTTCTGTGACATGGGGGTCCTTTGTACCAATGCACCAAACAAATGTGGCTCCACTCTGAGGATTTCATCGACCAATATTTCTAACTCACTGTCTGTGAACTGTGGATTCTTCTTAGGGGGCATGGTGATGGGTGGTGGTGGTGAGTGATGTGTGTGTGTGTGCACAAGTGATGTCTATTTTGCTAGGTGTATGTGAGGGTGCTTTTGGAGGGGTGTTGATGGTGTTAAGGTTGTTTGATGGGTGAGTTGTGTGATGGGTGAGTTGTGTGTGTCTGTGTTTGCTGCCTGAAGTAGTTATGTGCTGGCTGGTCTGTTGTATGTGCAAAGGATCATGGTAGTGGATTTTTGACTTTTTATAGGTGGAGTTGTGGGTGTGTCTTTGTTGCTTCTTTTTTTTATTACTATTTATTGACTTTTTCAATGCTTGATCGGGCCTTTTTTGGTGTTTTTTCGTTGTGGCTTTGTGGGCATGTAGGAGACATTCTTCAGACCGAGTCGGATGCTCATGTTGGCTCGTGCGGGCTGCTCCGTGTCTTTCACGGTGGTTTTGTTCAGTGTTGTATGCGAGTCGGTTGCAGGGCTGTCACTCGCTTCAGGTACCTAATTTCTGTGAGTGTCGGTCATGCGGCTTGTACTCCGTGTGGGCTGGTCTGATTTCAGATGCATTGCATCGTACTGGTCGTGTCGAACGTCGCGGGTACGTCTCAGTCAGGTTCATTCTGGGTATGTGTCGGTCGGTACGGCTCGTGTCAATTTTGCGGCCGGATTGCTGATTTCTGTACGGCTCGATCATATGACCTGTTTTCCAGACGGGTCAGTTGTAGTTCACTGGCTTCTCATCCTACTGCGCGGGTCGTACGGTGCCTGTTGGTGTCGGTTGGACTCCGTTCCGGGTTCGAGTCGGTGGGCCTGATTTCTGACCGAAATCAGAATTGGCCCCTCTGTGATATTTTGTGCTACAGTATACCACAATAAGTTTGTGGAATACCGTAGTATATGCGGATGAGAAGGCAGCATGAGATTGGCTATTGACTGTATTTACCAAAAAATAAAAAGGCAGTCATGTGGTTTTCAGCATAGTTTGGCTGCATTCTGTATTTGGCTGATTTCTGGGTTAGAGCCTTAGATATAGGTAGGTAGAAGGTTTTACTGTTGTTCCCTACCTATTACCACTTTATTAAAGTGGTAAGAATTAGAGAAAAGTATTTATAAAAAAAAATGTAAAAGTATTTATATGCAGTTTAGGAAGAACTGCATATTTTTTATTGTTGTGCTGTAATTTGTAGATATTACTGCAGTACTTTGTAGACTTTTCTATGAAGATTTAAATATGTTAAAAATAGAAAATACACTGTAGTACACTAGATTTGCAAAATATAGTGAAGTTTAGTGTATTTACAGTATTTTAATATAAGTAAAAAAAATCTATTAAGTACTGCTGTACTTCCGTACATTTAAAAAAATATATATATAGAACTTACAGGTTCATTGACAGAACATCGATGTAAAAAATATCGATGTAAAAAATATCAAATAATAAACATAGACAACAAAAATATTGACTCCTATACTTAAAAAGGTAAGTACAAAATATTGAATAAAAATATCAATTTAAAAATATAGATGTATAAAATATCGACTTATATAAATATAAAATAAAATGATATATATTAAATATATTAAATGCTAAATATATTTTTAACTAAATACAATAAAATGTATATACATTTAATTGAACTATAACTAATAAACATAATGAAAAAATAAAACACACACATGTAATCATTTATACATACATATTTACTTTAAAACAATTAATAAACTATTATTTTTAATTCATGTTAAAAGTTTTAAATAATATACAAAAGAACAATATATATATATAAATGACTTAAAATAATAAAAAACTAAAATCTGTAATAAATGAAAGTGTTGGAAAGTGTTGGATAGCATTGGGGTAAAAATTACTATTCGCACTCCAAAGAGTGCAACAGTAGAGAAAGTGTTGGATAGCGGAGGGGTAAAAATTACTATTCCCACTCCGGTACGTACAACAGTGGGGACAGTGTTGGATAGCAGAGAGACAAAAATTACTATTCACACTCAAACAGTTACAACAAAAACAAAATTAGTAACAATTAAAAAACATCTTACAAATAAACAAACAATATTTAAAAATGAAAAATCGAATATATCAAATATATAGGAAGAAAACATGTTATAATATTAACTATCGACTAAAATATAGATGTAAAAAATGTAGATGTATAAAGTCGACTTTTATATCAATATAAAATAAAATAATATATAATAAATATATTAAATATTAAATATAATTTTAACTAAATACAATACATTTTATATACATTTTAATAAAATATAACAAATAAACATAATACAAAAATGTACACACAACTATCCTTTTTACTTTAAGTTAAAAGTTTAAAATAATATACAAAATAGCAATATATATATATAAATGACTTAAAAATAAAAAAACTAACATTTATTAAAAATATTTTAACTTACATTTCATAATGCAATCAGTGCAACAGTTGGGAAAGTGTTGGATAGCAAAGGGGTCAAAATACCTATTTCCACTCTACTGAGTGCAACAGTAGAGTAAGTGTTGGATAGCGTAGTAATTACATTTACTATTCCAACTTCAGTGAGTGCAACAGTAGGGAAAATGTTGGATAGAGGAGGGGTAAAAAATACTATTCTCACTCCAGTGAGAGCAACAGTAGGGAAAGTGTTGTATAGTGAAGGGGAACAATTACTATTCCCACTCCAAATAGTGCAACAGTAGGGAAAGTGTTGGATGGCGGAGGGGTACAAATGTAGAATCCAACCATAGGATAAGTGTTGGATAGTGGAGGGGTAAAAATTACTATTCCCACTCCAGTGAGTGCAACAGTAGGGAAAGTGTTGGATAGCGGAGGGGTAAAAACTACTATTCCAACTCCAGTGAGTGCAACAATAGGGAAAGTGATGGATAGCACATGGGTAACATTTACTATTCCCACTCCAGTGAGAGCAACAGTACGGAAAGTGTTGAATAGTGGTGGGGCAAAAATTACTATTCCCACTCCAAAGAGTGCACCAGTAGAGAAAGTATTGGATAGCGGAGGGGTAAAAATGTCTATTCCCACGCCACTGAATGCAACAGTAGGATAAGTGGTGTATAGCAGAGGGGTAAAAATTACTATTCCCACTCCGGTGAGTACAACAGTAGGGAGAGTGTTGGATAGTGGAGAGATAAAAATTACTATTCACACTCACACAGTTAAAACAAGCAAAAAATTGTAAAAAATGTAAAAATTCATAATAATATTTAAAAAATGAAAAATCAAATATATTAAATATATGAAAAGAAAACATAATATTAAGTACATATAACAAAAACCTTACGAGTAATATATACAATAAAATATAAATACATTTATAGAAAATAATTTTTTAAAACTAGAAAATATTTACAAACAAAAAACTTAATTAATACATACATGTATTTATTGTATTTCCTACCCTATAACACCACACCAATAACAAAACACTTCAACATTTTTAATTACATTTTCTTCCATAATTAACATAATTAATGATCAATTACAAAAATATTATAAATAAAAAACCTAATAAACATTAATTGTCTATACACACTTTAACATTATATTATCCACAACACACACCTAAATTAAACTATAAAATAATAAAACACAATTTATTTCTAAATTAAAAACTATTACTATTAAAAACTAATAATAAAGTAATTAAAATGTGTGTAATACCCACTCTTTACCCCTTTAAAAGTAAAACAACACACACAAAAATAAACAATTTCCCAAAACAAATATCAAACAATTAAATAGACAGACATGAACGCAAGGGAGGAGGGGTGGCTATCCTGTTTAAAGACCACCTGACCTGCTTACATATCCAAGTAGCACAACAGGGTGAGCACGAAACACTATCATTCCAGCTATCCAAAGATGGTCTCACGATACTCGCCGGAGCAGTCATTTATAATCCTCCTGGACATCAAGCCAAACGCAGTACCAGGTTACTTACCCAACACTTCCCTGTATGTCTGAAACATAAGAACTACATAGTAATAGGGGAGTTTAATGTCATCTTTGAAAAGGCAAACAGCCACGGTGCAACAAAATTGGAGAGCGATATGCAGATTCTACAACTTAAGCAATGGATTAAGAGGCCCACTCATACAGCAGGGCACACACTTGATTTACTTTTCTCTAACATTGAATTCACACTCATCAAGGAGATAAACCCATTACCATGGACAGACCAATCACTTACATCCTTCTCACTGGGCCTGCCGGTCAAACCAACAAACCCCTGTAAGCCCCCGCAGGTAGCCAACAGAGCCTGGACAATATGACAAGTCAGATTCATATTGTTTCTTTAAGGAAAAAAAAATAAAACAAACATGTCTCTGAGTGTTCCTTTTAGCATTTCTCAGCCTAAAAAAAAAGCAATCATAAAAACAACCAAAACATTATCTTCTTGTTTTTTTTTTATACACAAGAGGACCTTGTACTTTTTATTACATATTTTCAGGCCCCATAGAATGCTGAAATGAATGATTGAAAGGATGAATGAAAGGAGACTTATAACGCGCAACTTACCCCAAGGGCATCAAGGCGCCAAATACATACAGCCAAATACATACAGCCCCTTGATACTGCTGCTTTCCCTGCTGTAGAGCAAAAGCTCCAGTTTAATAAATGCTTAAAAAAAACATATGGTAAGTTCCCTGGGGTCATGGTTTCAACGACCGTGGAGACTTCCTTTTTTCTAATGTTGCTGGGTGGCTGCGGAACTCCCTGCAGCCCCACAACATTAAGAGCAATTGGGATGGTGTCCCTGCCCCTTCCATGAACATCACCAAAAACAAACAATATGTAAATACCCCTTGCAGGGCATTATGGGCACTCCTTGAAGGCTCAGTGAATGCTTAATGAGTGACTGTGACCACTCTATTTGGGTGTTCTGGTCCAACCCGGGACATCCAGTGTGTTGGCTCAATGGTTAGAGCGGCAGGCCCTGATGCAGAGGTCTGGCCTGGGACCAGGGTTCAATTCCCGCCTCGGCGGCTCTTGGTCTCAATTTCCCCGGACCTGATAATTCTCGCCTCAGTGCCTATTCTAATCATGGGTCCCACTCTGCAACTCTGGGCAATAGCTTGCTTAATCTCCACAACGGTCCCAACAATGCTAGGATGCCTGGCTTCACCTTGGGGGTGCCCAGGAGTGGGCACTTCACAGGGAAAGGCCAGGAAGGGTTCCTCAGCGGTATCCGTACAAGCTCTGAGATGCCTCATGGTGATTCGTGCGCTATACAAGTACCATTACATTACATTACACATTACATTGTGTTTTTTTGCTTAGGGGACCGAGGGGCAGTCCCAGGGCCCCCAGGGCACCGCTACATCCCTGAAAGTTGGACTATGGGGCTGTGTAGGAGCCGGCAGGAGTGGTCCGTGCAGGTAAGAGTGGTGGGGCCGGGTGGGGTGAGATTTCGACAGACGGCGACAAGGGAAAATTAACTATTCATTTAATTTTCCCTCGTGGTCATCTGTCGAATACCCTCCCCATCACCCCACTGCTCTTATCTGCATGGGCCGCTTCTGGGAGCCGGCATTTATTCTTTATTTGCAGTGTGCTCACCCAGGGCACACCTGACCATTATTCTTATTGAGGCTGTGGTGGGAGCCTCGGGCCCATGCAGACCCACCGACTCCTTGTTTCTGTAAGAGTTGGCATTATCTATTTTTTCTATTTTTAAAGAGGGTGCCCCAAAACACGCCCCTCCATGGAGCTGTGGGGGGAGCCTCAGTGCCAGTGCGGCCTCCCCATCTCCCGTGCTTGCACCCATCGCAGTTGCAGCTGGATCCAGCATTACTCTCGGACTGCTGGAGCAGTTTTCTTTTACTCATGCAGGGTGGAAGCAATTCTGTAATTTTTCCTTGCCCTAGAGCGCGGGCAGGGAATAGTGTTGTTCTCCCACTGTGCAGGAGCAGCTTTGTGCTCCAGCCGAGTGAGATAACATTACTCTTTCACTGCCCATGCTCTCAAGCAGAGAAAAGAGGGTGTTCTGGGGTTGTGGACCATACAATGGATCAGGGAAGACATTCAAACAATTGTCAACCCTCTAGTGGGTTGTAGTTCATAATCAGAGGAACACAGTCATTACAAGATAGATTATCAGGTTTAAAATAAAAGATTCCTTCGAGCACAATCAAGATGAAGACATTTTCTATCCACTCACAAAGTTGACATTAAGAACAATGGAACTTACATGGCACAACAATGTGAATGAGGATAAACATGAGTGAAACAAGATCTGATTCTCTAGTGAATACTCACTGAAATTTACTCACCCCCCTCCTCTTAAAAATAAACAAAGAACCCAAGGTTTGGGATCACAGGGGCTCAAGGAGGGGCGTGCCCACTTGGGTTGGGCTGCCCCACTGGGGTTGACTACAACCCGTGCCCCAAAGCAACTATGACTCGCACCCCCACCATCCACAGTCTTCTCATCAATGTTTTTTTTTTTTTTGTAGTGATGTTATAGAGCATGCTATGACTGATGTAATATGTGGGGTAAAAACTGTGCATGGCAAGGGCATGAGCTATATTTACCTTAGGGTATAAGCTATAGTTCCTAGAAATAATTAAAACTGGTGAATTCCAGTGACTGTTTTTTAGCTTAAAAAGTAATGCTGTCACTGAAATTTTCACCTAACTATAATGTGACTTTAATGGGGACCCCATCAAAAAATAGTGACCGGATTTACACCAAATCACAAAAAAAACACTTTCTGGACCAAGACCTATCCTCCTGCCAAATTTGATGTCATTCCGTTGAGCAGATTTTGGAGTAATGATGCTTAAAAAAAGCCTATGGAAAATGAATGGAGAAATTTGATTTTGGAACTCCCCATTTTTCTTGGGCCGTACTTGACAGATCACCCCGAAATCTTTCAGGACTGAGTGGAGTTAGACAAACATTTGTTTTGGAAAGTTTCATGAAGATTCATCAAACTGCATCAAAGTTAATCTGGTGAGCGCCATTTTCCTCATACTATTTATCATGTCACATTTATGAACATAGTAAAAACACCTCATGTTTCAAACATAAACTAGTTCATAAATATTCATTGCATTTTGTGTGCATAACTCAATTATACCTTTAAGAAACCAAAATCACTTTGCACTAAAACATGAAGTACAAAATAACTTATTTCATCTTTAAAAACACCTTTTATAGATTTTCTTTAGAGATTGGCGAAACCCCACCTCAGGTAGCACTACATATAAATGAGCTGCTTGTTTTTCCGACAATGTGAAGACGGCAAAATGTCTACATTATTTCCTTACTCTTCTTGTGATCGCATATGCTGAAACATCATATTAGCATCACAACTCCCTCTACTGGATGAGATAATCTTCAGATTTGAAACAAATTAAATGAATTAATTAGCCATGCAGGGTTTTCCTAAGCGTGACAGTAAAGTGCACACCACATTTATACAATTGTTATCATCAGAACGTTTCAAATGCCATACAACTGTTCAAAACTCAAGAGGGACTACTAGTCCCATAATGCCACAGTGAAGCATCATCATAATTTCAATACCAAGTACGGCAATGAACGAACGTGATTACAAAATAACATGCTGTACCATTTGGCATTGCAAAACTGAGAATGTCAAGCAGAATCCAATGTTATTGTTTCTGTATTATACCCGGTTGTATAATAATGCAACTTTCGATCGAAGTTAGTGCAGCATAATGTGCGCTCTCATAGCAGGACCAAGGCATCCACGTCCTCAAGCCTGTGTGGGTCTCCTACTGGAGAAATCTCCAGCTGCTTGATCAGCCCAATGGAACTAACTCAAGGGGTCGGGGGAGAGCCTCACACCAAAGGATAATAAGCACAACAGTCCTCACCCCATGAAGCACAAGCTTGTATGATGCCCAGTCACCAGACCTCCCTTGGCTTTCTGAGTGAAGCTTTTGTTGGCATGGAGAAACATGGTCCCCACGCTGAAAATCAACAGACTCCCCCGCACTACGTCTCCCACATTGACCACGCCTCTTTGGCTCGTCCTGAGGCTTAATCTGAGGGCTAGTCGGTCTGGCACTTCCATGCTGCTTCCTCCTTGTTGCGGTTATTCCTTCCGACTGTCCAAAAGGACGGGTGGTGCCTGAAAAACATCAACCACCAATGCTTGATACTGGTATAAACAGCCCCTGCTTTCTAAGGAAAACAGCACGCACATGAGGACTGCAGGAATAAGGCTTCTTTTTAATGTAAAGGGCCTTCCTCGACCCAACAACCAGGAGAGACGCATTTCGGCTGTAGCAATAGCCTTTATCAATCTGGTGAGCGCCATTTTCCTCATACAATTCATCATGTCACATTTATAGACATAGTAAAAAACCCTCATGTTTCAAACATAAACTAGTGCATAAATATTCATTGCATTTTGTGTGCATAACTCAATTAATACCTTTAAGAAACGAAAATAGCTTTGCACTAAAACATGAAGTACAAAATAACTTTTATTATCTTAAAGAAAACCTATAGATTTTCTTTAGAGATTGGCGGAGGACCACCTCAGGTAGCACTCCACATAAAATAGCTGCTTGTACTTCCAACAATGTGAAGATGGCAAAATTCCTAAAGTATTTCCTTACTTTGCTTGTGATTGCATATGCTGAA
The DNA here is from genome assembly GCF_964263255.1 of Lissotriton vulgaris. Lineage (NCBI taxonomy): Eukaryota > Metazoa > Chordata > Amphibia > Caudata > Salamandridae > Lissotriton > Lissotriton vulgaris. The sequence continues at coordinate 935,595,129 of NC_141698.1, read as the reverse complement.
ACATCATAACAGCATCACAACTCCGTCTACTGAATGAGATAATCTTCAGATTTGAAACAAATTAAATGAATTAATTAGCCATGCAGGGTTTTCCTAAGCATGACAGTACTGTGCACACCACAAAACTTATGAAGGACTACTGGTCCCATAATACCACAGTGGAGCATCATCATAATTTCAAACCACATCCAGCACCAGCGACCCACACTCCAACACGGAACACCTCCATTTCCAGATCCAGACCAACCCCAGGACCACGCTATGCGGCACCCTCATCTACAGACCACCGGGACCCCACGCCCAGTCCGCTACCACCTTCACTGAGCTCGCTGCACCCCACGCCATCACCTCCACTGACTACATCCTGCTCGGGGACCTGAACTTCCACCTCGAGAACAGCCTGGACCCCGACTCCACCACTCTCCTCAAGAACCTCGCCAACCTAGGACTGAAACAGCTTGTCGACACGCCCACCCACAGAGCTGGACACACCCTGGACCCCATCTTCGTGGGAGGATCTAACATCCACTTCAGCCACACTGAAGGACTGGGTTCTTTTGGACCCAGCGGTGCCAGGGCACAACACCTGAAACCTTCGTGGGTAACCTGCTCCGGCGTACAAGTCACAGAGACACGGGACACTTCCTTCGGCGTCAAAGATTCAAGGTTTATTTGCTGCAGGGAACACAGAAGTCACAGGAAGTACATCAAGTGTAGTTCGGGGAGACTGCTTCAAATTGGTTCTGTGGATCGCTCCTTTTATACAGTTTTTACCCATAGGATAACATTGAACACAAAAGTTTACAACCCGGTTCCCACAATTAGCCCCCAGAGGGGTCGCTTTGGTCACTTTGAAACACATGAGGTCCGGAACATAAGTGCGGAAACATTTGGCGGTTCCCAACTGTAAAAACCCATCTTCCCACCATTAGCAAATTCCAATCAGCAGTAAAGTAGATCGAAATAGGAACGAAGACAGGTGCAAAGGAAGACGGAGACAGTGGGGAGATCGGAAAGGGTGTAAAAGGGGAGGTATCGAGAAACACGAGATACAGGCATCAAAGGGACGTGCCTAATGAGATGCACGGCTGAGACAATAAGCCCGTGCGGCGAGATGAGCCTCGAGCAGGGCCATCTGCCTTACAGTATCATCCCCCTCATCATAAAGACACTTACAAAGGACATGTGTCTTCCGCAAATATCTTGGGAGCCCCAGGGTCGCAAAGCAGACAACGTCCGTTCGCTGGCTACTTGAGGGCAAGAGACAAAATGGATGCCGTATCTAAGATGGAACCCGTGGGTACAGATGAAAAACCCACATAACAAACGAACGGTTTAAGTTAGCACAGCGAAACTGCGCACACTTACTAAACTCGTCATTTGCGGTTCGTAGATACCAGACTCGACCATATTCGTGCGAGTCGAAAACACCACTTACAATTGTCACGGAACCTCAGACGCTCCTTTTGCCCTCATGTAGGCAAGCACTAGTCGGAATCATACTCGATATTCATCAGACCATCGAGATGTTGTTGTAGCATAGCTCTGTCCAACCGAGTCCCCTTGGTAACAGATGGTTGTCTTATACACGTTGTAGCACAGAGGCCACATAAGGCAGGACCACACTGCACGCAAAGGCAACACGTGAACAGGAACACTACCACAACTCCGATGATCATCAGAATTTTCCAACCCCAAGTCGACATCAGGCCCCAAAACCATCCAAGTAGCGTCCAATCCCCTACATCCACGTGTATGGATTCGGAGATCTTATGCAACCTCGTAATGGCTTGATAGACGGTAGGAGCATTATCTGGAATGAAAATGCAGCAGCTCGAATGGATCACCTTACATACCCCACCGCGATCTGCTAAGATGACATCTAAAACCATACGGTTTTGTAACGTCATAAGTCTCTCCGCCTGAAGTTCTGTGGTGATATTACCAAGGGCACTGGCAGTAATATTAGCTGTCGATTCTACCACTCGAGTCAACTGTCTCAGGTTCCTACTATTAACCATAGGTCCCCAAAACGGGAGGAAACCCTTGAAAAAGTCTCCTGCCTCTTGACCGGCAGTGTCTTCTTCGCTAATTACGCCTCGTACAACTCTAGTCTTATGATAATCGGCATCTACAGTGAACGTCGGAGGCAACAAATTTGCAATGAAACATGAGCCCATGAAGTCTGCGGGCAACCATGTGTATGCACGATCATAACAGATAAAGTAGGTACCCTTGGCAGCCAGAAACACAGGGGACGAGAACATTGGCAGAATGTAACTTTCAGTGCAAGCACTTGCTCCAAGTAGGGCTTGCGAACCACGACCACGACCTATAAGACACAAAGTACCAGTGTGGGGTACGACCCATATTGGAGGCGAGCTTTTAAGCTGCTTTTCACTAGTGAACATATTATATTCCCCTCTACTTAGGACCTTATAGGCTTGTACCTCTTCTTCAGGGATAAGAAAAGGATCATGGATCTCATCTTCCTTATCCTCTATTGCCATCGATAGCAGCCTCTGATACGAGGTAGGACCAGAGTAGGGGGAACGTTGTTCTTGAATGGGGTGGAAACCCAGTGCGCTTCGAAACATTGTTTGGAATGCTCGAGCTGACCCTTGGGAACTATACGGTAACACCAGATATGGAATTCCCTTACCCGTAGTATGTGGCATCAACCCACACACCCAACAATTAGTAGTGTTAACCACTAACTGATGCTGATGGAGGAGCTGAATAAAGGAATTGTTGCGGAATTCTACACGTCTAGCCTGCTCGTGTTCCGGTAACATATGAAAGGAATGAGGAGAAGCAGTAGTGGTAAGATTAGGGTAAGGAGTAGGAGTAGGGGTAGCAAGTAAGAAGTAAGACATAGTGTAATACACCCCACCCGCCAATAATGCAGAAGCAGTCAGAAACAACACAAACAATTGAAATATAAAACATTTGGTACGACTGAGTTGCTGCAGCTTGAATCTGTACGCCTGAGCTCCTTCCAAATCATTCAGCTTCGAAAATGCCATTCCCTACGACCGTCCGCAACGTTTCTTGACGCACTTCGTTCTGTGCAGCAATAGTCAATCCCCAGGAGTTCCTAGGAACCGACGGCCTTTAACCTAGCGTCAAGACCTACTGTCCAGAAGGAAGTACGCGCGCGGCTCTACGGCCTTCAATACACAATATGTATATATATAAGCACAATGTCTCTCAGCTGTGGAAGGAAAAAGATACAAGGAAGAAGCTTGATATATGTACAAAAAATTTCAATGATACGGATGTTCAAAACTGATCACGGGAAATCGGGGATAATGCAGTTGTCAATTTCAGCAAAGCAAGAACATTTTATTTGTCCTTAGTGCGAGATCGCAAAGAATATCAATGTTTCCCGGGACGTGTCTGCTCGTCGAACAAAGGATCCGTTGAAGAGACAGCGTCCTGCTGATCAGTTGGTTGATCTGGTCTTGAGTCTTTTGCTGACAAGTGTTCAACAGTGGCTTTCTGCTGCGCTGAGTGTTCTCCAACAAGCTGTGCGTCGCTAAAAGGTACAAACGCCGGCAATGTTTCTGTTTCTGTTGACGCAATGCCTTTCCTTACCCACGGGTCTGCCGGCAAAGGAATAGGGACTCGCTTACAATGAGTAGCATGTACCCAATTTTTCCGCCCCTCAAGACGAACAGCAGTCCTCGTGGCCAGGAGTACCTGGTAAGGTCCGGTAAATCGGGGGTCCAGATTGTTCTTGCGTGAAAAGTTGCGAGTAACCACCCAGTCCCCGGGCTGGAGCTGGTGGCCTGGACCCTCCGTCTGCGTCGGCAAGGCGTCGTAAACCTGTTGGTGAATTAACCTCAGTTTAGCAGTCAAGTCATGTAAGTAGTCAATCAACATCGGATACTCAAGATCAGAGAATATTCCTGGCCTAGGAACCCCCCACACATTCGCAGGACGGCCAAACACTATCTCATAGGGACTAAGCCCTATTCGGGAGTGTACAGTCGCCCTAGTTGACAGTAATGCTAGAGGCAAAGCATCAGGCCACGAAAGTCCAGTCGTAGCCTGAATCTTTGCTAGCTTTAGTTTAAGGGTGCCATTGTACCCCTCAACCAATCCAGCTGACTGGGGATGATTGGCGCTATGGAATTTTTGATTAATTCCAAGGCCCTTACACACACTCTTCATCACACTTCCAACAAACTCACTTCCGTTATCTGACCACACGACTCTAGGCATTCCATACCGAGGAAAGTATTCCTTCAGTAGGATTTTCGCAGTAGACAAAGCAGTATTGTCTTTGAGGGGATAGGCCTCGATCCATCGGGAGAATGCGCAAACCACAACCAAAACGTATTTCAGGTTATTGCATCGCTCCATATGGATGAAGTCCAATTGGATCACCTCAAAGGGATACGAAGGAGGAGCAAAACTGCCAGGGGGAGTTGGGGTTCCTTTGCCAGGATTGTGCATTATGCACACCATACAATTCTTCACCAGACGTTCAGCACATTTCGTAATTCCATCATTCTTCCACACAGCAGCCAGCAACTTGCAAATGCCTTTCGCGCTAATATGTGCCAACCCATGTGCCATTGTCACAACGGCCAGCACATACGCATCAGGCAACATCCATCTTTTCTGATCCGACAAATCAATCCAACAACCATTCGCATCCAACTTTCCCGTACTCTCTTTCCACTTCATCTTTTCAGTCTCAGTGGCCTCATTCTGAATTGCTTTCACGCTCTCAACAGTATCTTCACACATACTTGATTCTGTAGGCCACCTAACCGAACTCGTCACATACATTCGAGTGCTAAGGTTCCGGGCAGTCTCCTTAGCAATCTCATCTGCAAACGCATTACCACGACCAACATCATCCGTCACTTTACGATGCGCACTACACTTAACAATTGCAACTTGCTTAGGCAAAGTCAATGCATCCAAAAGATCGTTCACAAGCTGGCCATGCTGTATCTTCGTACCATGCGACGTCAAGAAACCACGCTCTCGCCACAATCGTCCAAAACTATGCGCTACACCGAAAGCGTACTGGCTATCGGTGTACACATTCACACGTTTCCCTTTTGCTAACACGCATGCTCTAGTGAGAGCGATCAGCTCTGCAGCTTGGGCAGAATTCTGATTCAATCTTGCAGTCTCGACAACAGTATTCAATGTTACAACAGCATAGGCAGTAGTCACATCGCCATTCGGCAACTTAAAACATGACCCATCCACATACAGAATGCCATCCGGATCTTCCAATGGAGTGTTTTTAAGGTCCACTCGACCTTTTGTTTCCTCTTCTGTCCGCAAGTAACAGTCATGTTCTGCTACTTCATCTGACTCTGCACTAATCGGTAACAAAGTTGCCGGATTCAGGACATTACAACGTTTTATCTGAATGTGGCTTGCCAAGAGCGTCAATTCGTACCCAGACAACCTCGCACTCGTCAAGTGCTGAGTTTTCGTTCTATTTAAGAGAGTATCGACTGCATGCGGAACCATCACCGTAAGCATATTATCCATGACCAATCCTGCTGATTGTCGGATGGAGACCGCAGCTGCCGCAGTTGCTCTCAAACAACTCGGCAATGCTCTAGCTACTGGGTCTAAGGTCGAGGAAAAATATGCACATGGACGTTGCTTACCACCAAAAGGTTGCGTTAAGACACTCAAAGCACAACCTTCCCTCTCGTGAACGTATAACGTGAACGGCTTGCTGTAATCAGGGGTACCTAACACAGGGGCCGAACACAATGAATCACGTAATTCAGAAAAACTTTTCTGACATTCTTCCGTCCATGGTAAAGGAGTTGAAACATCCTTGCACGTAAGAGCCACCAATGGTTTCGCTAGCAATGAAAAATTAGGAATCCACTGCCTGCAGTACGACGTGATACCTAGGAAGGCACGCACATCTCTTTGGGTTTGTGGCACAGCCATTCGCGCAATCGCTGCAATTCTCTCTGGGGTCAATCTCCTTCCCTCCTTTGACAATAAGTGACCTAGATAGGTTACTTCTTGACAACAATATTGGAGTTTAGAAGGTGACACCTTGTGATTTATCTCACAGAGATGTTGCAGCAACGACACTGTAGCAATTTTGCAAATGTCCTGAGTATCAGCGGCCACCAATAAGTCATCGACGTATTGAATCAAAGCCGCACCAACCGGCAACCTAAACGCATCCAGTTGGCCCTTCAAGGCTTGACTGTAAATAGAAGGACTTTCACAGTAGCCCTGAGGAGCGCGTTTGAACCGGAAGCTACGTCCACCAAGAGAGAAACCGAAAAGGTCCCTGCTCTCTTCGGCAATCGGGATGCTGAAAAATGCATTTTTCAAATCAATCACCGAAAACCATGAAGCAGTAGCTGGAATCAGAGTCAGTAGCGCCGTGATGTCAGGCACAACAGGAAATTGAGGAACCACAATTTTATTTACCTCCCGTAAATCGATAACAAAACGATAAACAGGCGGTTTTGTAGGATCAGTACGTTTAAGAATGGGCAGTACAGGGCTATTGCACACGTTTCCCCGAGTCTCTTCAATAACATCTTTCTCGATCAGATCATAAATGATCGCTAACAAAGCTCGTTCACCATCAAGGGAGATACGATATTGGGGAATACGTGGCAGTCGCACATTAGATTTCAACTGAACAACATAAGGGGAGATATCAAGTAGGCCCACATCATTTGGACCCGTCGCCCACAAAGACGCAGGAAGAGAACTCAATTCCGGTGGAAGTTTATCGAGGGACAAATACATGGGAGAGACTACCCTCTCTCCTAACGTAAGCTTTACACCCGCAGGAGAACAATACAAAGTTGCATACAAACGTTTAAGCAAATCCAGGCCCAAGAGATTTTCACCACAACCAGTGGTCAAAATCAGCGGAGCTTGGAGCTCACGTGGCCCAATTTGAAGGGGCAAAGGGCGCGAAACTGGGTTGCTAACGGGGGCGCCAGAGAATCCAACGGATACATTTGTTAAGCCAGACAAAGGTGCGCCAGGGAGTTTCGAATGCATGATAGAACTTTTCGCTGCACCAGTGTCCAACAGAAAAGGCTCAACGACGCCCGATGTAGCAACTGCGACGTAAGGCCCTCTCTGATCAACCGGAACTGATACCACTCCCTCTCCTTGTCTTTGGCTGTCCTAGTAATTACTGTCGTCAGTCCCCTGATCGACGTAATAATCGTCTACATTGTACTGCGCAGATCGTCCTTGCGATGATCCACGTTGATCGAAACAGTTATTAGAATTTGATGAATTGTCAGAGCGATCATTTTGAGCACCACGACCTCTACCACGTGATGCGTGCTGTGAACCACCACGACCCCCTTTAGAGGAATTACCACTATTTCGTTCATTTAAAGCAGGGCAATCAAATTTAATGTGTCCTTCCTGTCTACAATAAGCACATTGATTGTACCCTAACGAGGATCTTTGGAAAGAGGAATCATTACGCGGCTGCGATCGATTCGATTGGGACTGTGATCTATTCTGTTGAGACGCATTCTGATTAGAACGCGGCGGATACGCTTGTTGTAACAACACTTTAGTTTTTAGGTCTTTCGTCTTTTTATCAGCACGGTCATTCTCCTCTTTCTCTCTATTCTCGTAATATTGTGCCGTAGCCAATATCTGAGCTGAGGTAGAAACGGCCCATGCACTCTCCGAATTCTTTAATTTATTGCTCAGATCGGGCAACAAGTTCGACACGAATTTATCCACAAACAACCTCTGTCCACCCTCAGTACCCATATCCTGTCCACTATGATCAATGAATGCTTCCTCAAACCTCGTAAAGAAGTCGGAAACACTCTCATCTTTCTTTTGTTTGCAAGCGGACAGCTTGTCCCAATTTACCCTCATAGCTGGCATAAGCGTTTTCATTAATGTTATTATCCGCTGAGGAAGAGCAGTAATCAATTGATCGGGTTTAGTAGCAGCCACTTGTCCAGCATCTGCCGCTGTAATGGCAGCCCAATCGCCACCTAATTCATTTGCGTGATCTTGGTGACGAATCTTAGCCCATACCGGTTGCGGTACGACGTTGCCAAACAACATGTCGATATCGGCAAGATTCATTACCGTAGCATCTACGAGCTGCGATAATTCCTTATAATACCCAGTAGGATTTTTACGAGGATCGGGCAAAGATTGTTTCACCTGAAGCACTTCCGATCGTTTCCATGGGAGGTGTATCCACACTCTCTCAAAATGTGCCACTATCGGATGAGGTTGAGCATTAGGATCAGCTGGTATCCAAACCGGCGGAACTTCACGCATAGGATATTGGCCAGACTCGTCTTGTTGTTCAATATCCTCAACGAACAATGCATGAGGAATAGGAGCGGGACGAAGAGATAGCAACCGCTCAATAGCCCGTCGAACATTAGTGTCTACTATCAGTCCAGTTGCGAACTGAAGCCGAAGTTCAGACAGGGCGGTCAGCACCTCGTCAGGCGCATTGGCCGCTATCTGATCATGAAGGAACTTACACATTTCGTCAAACACATATCTCTGGGTTGGTATGTTGAATTGACTAAACGTTTCGAGGACAACACGGGGTGGATTTCTAAGAGGGTTTACCATCCAACCCATCGCCATATTATATAGTGCAACACGTTCTCTGTTACCAGGAAGCTGACTACGTCTCTGAGGACCATCAGATCCAGCAGACCCAAGAACAGGTCCGAGCGACTGAAAGAAGTTTGTCGCAAGGGGAGAATTACGATTACGAGTAGAGGGAGAAGAGTAAGACACAGGACTAACAAGAGAAGGAGTAGAGACAGTAGCAACAACAGGGGTTAACAACACAGGAGCAGTAGCGGGAGCAGGAGTATGTGGAAGCGGAGGAGCAGTAGGAATAGAAACAGACAAAGGAGCAGGAACAGTCGGAAGAGCGGGTGCAGGTTGGGGAACTGGTGGAGGAACAATAGGTGGAAGAACAGGTACGGCAGGGACCACAGGAGCTGCGGTACCCTGTACGTACGGAGGTGGCGACTTCATAAGATAGGACATTAAAGGATCCTCAACTGTCTCTTCCTTCTTATCCGACTCCGTAGGCAAAGCAGGATAGCATTTATCTATGGTCATACGCTGTAGTCTCTCAAACACTTCCTTATCCTTATCCTCCTTATCACGCTGAAACTGCTCAGCTTTCTTCACTATAGTAGCAACATTATCTCGCTGACTACGTTTATTCTGTCTGATTTCTTTCTGTCGGGCTTCTTTGCGCCACAACCGAAAGGCATCAAACATGGCCGGCCTAGATTTACGTTCGAACAACTTTATTTCCAAATTATCTAAGATCGACGCCTCGAAGCTACCGTGAGGTGGCCAACGAAGGTCGCCGTCTTTCTTTGTATATTTAATCCAATAATCGTTAAAAGCAATCGGGCCTAGCCCATGTTTGCTATATAAATCATAAGTAGGAGTTCCAACCGGAGGTATCGGACACGAGTCCTCCAGCAGGGAATCCGCACCACAAGGTCTGAAACAACTGAACAAAGTACTGCGACCAGGCATCTTGCACGCTAGCCGAGTTTCACAAACTTCAAGGGTTACGGGATTTACCAAGTCCCAGCAAAGAACAAAACCCTCGGTTTTTGGCGGCTGCAGTCGTCAAACAATACAACAACAAAGTACGCTAGCAAAGTGTCACCGACAAAAACACTCACACAGCGTTAACAACAAAGACACTCGCTAAAGTGTCAACAACCAAGAACTCTGGGAGCGACCCACAAATACTTAACTCAAAGATCGATGGCGTCCTCAGGAAGGCCCGTCAATCGTCTCGCTATACCAAGGTCTACGCCAGGCGCCAAAACAGGTCTACAGTCAGGGCAGCAGTCCGTCGCAGCCGTCAGGAGGCGGGAATCTTCGCGGGAAAAGTCTTCGGGCCACTTATTTCGACAACAGGATCGATGAAGCGGGGTGCACCTTCCCTCGGAGATTTCACACGAAGTTCCTCACGATCGTCGGGCTTGGACCGGTACCACTGATGCAGCCCCACGTTGGGCGCCAACTGAAGGACTGGGTTCTTTTGGACCCAGCGGTGCCAGGGCACAACACCTGAAACCTTCGTGGGTAACCTGCTCCGGCGTACAAGTCACAGAGACACGGGACACTTCCTTCGGCGTCAAAGATTCAAGGTTTATTTGCTGCAGGGAACACAGAAGTCACAGGAAGTACATCAAGTGTAGTTCGGGGAGACTGCTTCAAATTGGTTCTGTGGATCGCTCCTTTTATACAGTTTTTACCCATAGGATAACATTGAACACAAAAGTTTACAACCCGGTTCCCACAATTAGCCCCCAGAGGGGTCGCTTTGGTCACTTTGAAACACATGAGGTCCGGAACATAAGTGCGGAAACATTTGGCGGTTCCCAACTGTAAAAACCCATCTTCCCACCATTAGCAAATTCCAATCAGCAGTAAAGTAGATCGAAATAGGAACGAAGACAGGTGCAAAGGAAGACGGAGACAGTGGGGAGATCGGAAAGGGTGTAAAAGGGGAGGTATCGAGAAACACGAGATACAGGCATCAAAGGGACGTGCCTAATGAGATGCACGGCTGAGACAATAAGCCCGTGCGGCGAGATGAGCCTCGAGCGGGGCCATCTGCCTTACAGTATCATCCCCCTCATCATAAAGACACTTACAAAGGACATGTGTCTTCCGCAAATATCTTGGGAGCCCCAGGGTCGCAAAGCAGACAACGTCCGTTCGCTGGCTACTTGAGGGCAAGAGACAAAATGGATGCCGTATCTAAGATGGAACCCGTGGGTACAGATGAAAAACCCACATAACAAACGAACGGTTTAAGTTAGCACAGCGAAACTGCGCACACTTACTAAACTCGTCATTTGCGGTTCGTAGATACCAGACTCGACCATATTCGTGCGAGTCGAAAACACCACTTACAATTGTCACGGAACCTCAACACCACCTAGCCCCTCTGGACAGATCACCACTGCGTCCATTTCACTGTCAACAACCCCACTGCACCCAAGCCTGCCCCGCGCCCGCCTTGACGGAACTGGAGCAGGGTCACCGAGGACCACCTGAACTACACCCTCCTCCAAGACCCCCCCAGGGCTTCCACTGACATCAACTCCGCAGCCAAGGATTTCCACCGCTGGGTCTCCTGCTGCGCCGACAAGCTGGCACCTCTCCGGCACATCATCAAATAACGCCCGCTAAAGGTCGCCTGGTTCACCACCGAACTTCAAGAAGCCAGGCACACCTGCAGACATTTGGAGAAAACCTGGCAGAACCTGTATACCACGGAAGCACGAAACCATCACAAGATCGCCATGAAGGACTACCACCAGCACATAAGGGACACCAAAAGAACCTTCATCAGAGACAAAGTTAAGACAAATGCATCCAACACGAAAGAACTGTTCAACTTCATTCAGCAGTTCGGAAAAACCATCCTGCCAGCGAGCCTGCAGAAGAAGAAATCACCACACCACCCACCACCGCCGAGTACCCGACCATCACCTCCTGGGCCACCGCGTTTGCCGAGCTCATCTCCTCAACCATGAAGAAGATACACTCAGGAACCCCTACGGACCCCTGCCCCCCTCACATCTTCCACAGGGCCACCGCTGCCATCGCCCCCGAACTAGGGCACACTATCAACTCCTCCCTCACATCCGGCACCTGCCCTGAAGACTGGAAGCCCGCAGAGGTGAAACCCCTCCTCAAGAAACCAATGGCCAACCCAATGGACCTGAAGAACTACCGGCCTATATCTCTCCTCTCGTTCACTGCCAAAGTCACTGAATGACTTGTGAACGCCCAGCTAACCACCTTCATCGAAGAAAACTGTTTTCTAGACGCTTCCCAGTCTGGTTTCCGCAGCAACCACAGCACCCAGCTCGCCCTCCTCGCTGCCACCGACGACATCCACATGCTGCTCGACTAGGGACACACCGCAGCCCTCATCCTCTTAGACCTCTCCGCAGCCTTCGACACCGTCTCGCATCACACACTAGCCACCAGACTCCACAATGCAGGAATTCAAGTATCCGCCCTCAACTGGATCCAATCCTTCCTCTCCGGCAGAACCCAGAGGATCAGACTCCCCCCTTTCTTCTCCTCCCCCACCGACATCGTCTTACTAAGCCCAACGCTCTTTAACATCTACATGGCCGCCATCGTCAGACAGCATGGGCTTAGCATCGTATCCTACACCGATGACACCCAACTCATCCTCTCCCTCACCAAGAACCCAGAAATCACCAGACTCAGCTTCCAAGAAGGAATGAGAAGTGTAGCAGCTTGGATGAAGGACATCTGCCTAAAGCTCAACTCCGAGAAGATCGAGGTCCTCATCCTTGGACCCTGCCCCTCCGCATGGGACAATACCTGGTGGCCCTCCGCCCTCTGGAGCAAACCCACCTCGACTGACCATGCTTGGAAACTCAGCATTATCCTCGACTCCTCCCTCTACATGAACCGCCAGATCAATGCTGTTTCCTCCACCAGTTTCAACCGCCTCCGCATCCTACGCAAGTCTTTCAAATGGATTCCCCCCCCCACCCTCGACTGCAGAAAGACCGTCATCCACGCACTCATCACCAGCAGACTTGACTACGGAAACGCCCTCTACGCTGGAATCAACAAAACTCTTCTAAGCAAGCTCCAGACCATCCAGAACGCTGCCGCCAGACTCGTCCTAGGGGCACCGCACCACAAACATATGACCCAACACCTCCGAAGCCTTCACTGGCTCCCCGTCGAGAAGAGGATCACATACAAACTCCTCACCCACGCCTACAAATGTAAGCGTGAGCGCAAAATCCGTTCCGCTCGCGGATTGCGCGGATTTTCGGTAAATCCGCAATCCGCGAACTCCCGCGAATTTACCGAAAATCCGGGAATCTGCGAGCGGCAGATTCGGGGAGCAAAAGTTCAAGCCTTCAAGCTTGAAGTTGTTGTTGTAACTATTTTAGGATGGCGCCGGCAAGCTGCCAGCGCCATCCTAAAATAGTTATTAAGTTAGCTTCAACAGGAAGCACTAATAGATAAAATAAAGCAGGTGCTCGAGCACCTGCTTTATTTTATCTATTAGTGCTTCCTGTTGAAGCTAATTTAGTAACTATTTTAGGATGGCACTGGCAGCTTGCCGGCGCCATCCTAAAATAGTTACAGCCCATGATGGATGGACAGCTCACTCAAGGGACCCCTACCGTCGAAAATCAGCAGTGATGCTAGATAGAGGCCTTTGTATCCTTGACTTTCACGAGCGCAATCCTCGTGCTGTTCCTGTGACCAGGAGCTTCTTTCTCTTGATCTGCTGCTCTGATCGGTCTATGACCTTTTATACACACAAGAGGCATGTGAACTCGCATGGAAGCCCCGCCCGTTTGGCCCCGCTCACACACTCGCGTGTGCACCGTCTTCCCGCCATTTACCCACTATGATGGACAGCTCACTCAAGGGACCCCTGCACCCTTCGGGGCGATTGCATAGTAACACACACATGGTCGCTAGAACTAGTTGAAGCTCAAATTCAGTGACTCATTCATCAGCCCAAAAACAATCGCGAGCGGCGTCGAGGCTGGGCAGGTGTGCCTTCTTCCCAAATCTACCATCAAAAATCAGCTGTGATGCTGGATAGAGGCCTTTGTATCCTTGACTTTCACGAGCGCAATCCTCGTGCTGTTCCTGTGACCAGGAGCGTCTTTCTCTTCATCTGCTGCTCTGATCGGTCTCTGACCATTTATACACACAAGAGGCACTTGAACTCGCACAGAAGACCACCCCATTAAAAAAATCCACAAAATCCGCGAATCTGCAAATTCGCGGATTTTGCGGATCCGCTAATCCGCAAATTTGCGGATTTGTGGATCCGCGAAAACTGCCCATGCTTAACAACATCGGACCCAAATACCTCAATGCCCTAATATGTTTCTACGTACCCAAGAGAAATCTCCGCTCCGCTGACCTCGCCCTGGCGGAGGTCTCCCGCATCCGCAGAAGCAGAACGGGCGGGAGAGCTTTCTCCCACATCGCGGCCAAAACCTGGAACCTGCTCCCGGTCAACATCAGACGCTCACAAACCCTCCATTCGTTCAGGGAGGACCTCAAGACTTGGCTTTTCGACTGACCCGGAGCTGCACCCCCCCTCCCCAGCGCCTTGAGACCCTCGCGGGTAAGTAGAGCGCTTTATAAACCACTGATTGATTGATTGATTAATATATATATATATATGTATATGTATATATTCACTGAAAAAAACAAAGGTTACAGTGATGTTATACTCGTACAATACCAGAGAAATGTAGCAGTTATAGTTAGCTGAGTTAACTATATTTCGTACCCCTGAAATGTACTTCTTAGGACCTTACATATTTACATCACTCATTACATGATTAATGACATCACTGATGACATCACTGAGGACATCTCAAATGACATCACTGATGATAATGTAAAGTGCCCCAGGGAGGTGGCGGTCCTCCGGGCTTTGTTAAGCCCTAGGAGGGTGGACTCATGCGCCCCCTCCTATATTACTCATATGCCCCCGGGACCTGGCACACCCAGGGTTATTTTAAAGCAAGCGTGGGAGCCCACACTTGCTTTTATTTTTGTTTTTGCCACAGCAATTTATTTTTAAAAATGATTTTATGTCAATGCTGGGTCCCAGGGGGATCCCAAGACCATGGTTTGGGGGTCAGTGTATTGTTATACTGCCCCCTTTTCTTTATTTTCACTTGTTTTGAGGACTCATCTTGAAATTGAGTCCCACTCCCAAGATGGCAGCCAACACTTCCTGGTTGAAGTGTTGGCAGCCAATCTGAGCAGTGCATTTCCCTGCACAAGGTCTCTTTGTTCACGAAGACTTCGCGACCAGAGATATCCATATAATGTTAAACTTACATTTCTCAAAAACTACTGAACAGATTTACACCAAATAACCAAAAGACACTTTCTTGAACCAACATCTAACTCCATACCAAATTTGGTGTAAGTCCGTTCAGCAGTTCGGGCTGTAGGTGTGGCTAAAGTTTCCTATGGGAATTAACATTACAAACACACCCTTATTTCGCGCCCCAAAATCTTGGTCTCTACTGCACGGATGACCCCCAAACTTTCCATGATATGAAACCAAAAGACACTATTTTGGGAAAATTTCATGAAGATTGGTAAAATTATGCCAAAGTTATAGCCAAAATGCTTTGCTTGTGGAAACTAGGTCCTAACTATGACTACGTACTTGCGACCGCCAGTAGGTAATATAAATACATACATATATATATATATATATATAGTAGCAGGAAGCCAAGACCTCTGGTGACACGGAAGTCATTTGTCTTCTCCCGTCGGGGAGAAACTGCTCCAGCCCCCGGACACCGAGGACGTCGATAACAACCCGGACCTGACGAGGAACACGGAGAGGTTCTTATTCTCCAGTGACACCTGAAGTCGGGCCGCAGTGTTGGAGTCGTAATTTCGGACAGCGCTGGTAAGAGAAGTTTGTGCCCAGTCAACTAGCGGCGTGTATTTGCTTAAACCGCTGTGTGGCAGTGAGCGCGCATTGTGCGTGAAGAAACGAAGGAAGGCAGCATGTCAGCAGACGCAATTAAAGCAAGGGAATTGGCAGCCCTAAATGCGTTCGATGATTCCCCTGCTGGGGAGCCATCAGGGTCAGCAGTACAAGTTGCACCTGTGAGCGAAATGACTAGCACCCGAGAGAAATTCAAAAAATTGGAGAAACCTATGAGGCGTGAACTTTCGAAATGGTGGGAACACCGCTCCCTGAGCCGCTATCTGGAGGTCAATAGAATACCACGGGCGTTGCGAGTGATGTTAGCCCCCAGCTATGAAGATCCTGACCCAGATATGCTCAGGGAGTAGGCAGAGTGTAATCTTGATTCCTCACGCCGGCTAGTACAGATACTTGTACGATATGCTGAGAGTGACCGTCTTAAAACACAAGTCAAAATAGATGAGCTAAATATGGAAATAGATGCATCGTGTGGAGAATTAATAACAGAATGCACAAAATTGCGAGGTGAAATGATGGCTAGACTCCAAAAGGAAGAGGAAGCAATTAGCAAGAGAAAAGCTTTTAAGTTCCAAAGAGACAAAGCGGACTATGCTGAGGGGCGAATTTTTACATTTGCCAAAAAATATGAAGCTATTAAAGCCAGCAGAAGACTCAAGTCAGCATCCATTCCTAATCGCTCCTCTCAGAAATCAGGGCTGGGAACAACACTGCCAGACAACACCTCTGAATCTAATTTAAGCTCCAGCATTAACAGTGATTCTGACTCCAATATCTCCCAAACGGACTCTCAGTTGGGGTTTACCAAACCCACGTTGGCGGAGGAGCTCGAATGCCTACGAAAGGACAGGCGCGAGACGTTGAGCCCGAGAATTCAAACAGCTGCAGAAACAAAATCCGCAATGCCAAGCGCTATCAACGCCGAAAAGCCAATGCAAGAAAAAAATCAACAAAAGAAGAAGAAAAGCACCAGGAAATGGAACAGGAAGTGAACGACCGTTCAGCGACATCAGGTATTGCCCTCTCTGTCATTAATCTCACTGACACCGTGTTTACTCAGTCTGAACTGCGCATTTTATCGATGGGTCTTACTTTCTGCCCTCCCAGTGATTTCAACTATGTAGACATCAGGATAGACCTATACAAATTTATCCGCAAGTTGAAATTACAAAAGCATTTTTCAGGCAGCAAAACACGCATAACACCAGTGAGGGCAGAGTCGGACAACCAGGGGCTCCTGGCTCGCGATGCCCCATGTCTTCATGCAATGGAATCACTGGGACTGGAACAGTCGATTTCTCAAAATGCATCAGCACCGACTACTAACAATGTAGGGGGCTTAACATCTTTTAAACCTCGCTCCACCTATACTCCGGTGATGCTATATGATAACATTGATATCTTCCATGATGCGGCTTCAAAAGAAATCAAGGCGCTGTACTCGAAAATTCTCTGCACTAAACAAAGGAAATACACACAGAATGACCAATACCTGAAACTTATCAAAAAGATCCAGCAAAATGAGAACATCATTGTCAGGCAATCTGATAAGTGTTATGGCCACGACAACTATATCTGGAGGAAGCCCTCTCTCAACTCAATAACCCAGATTGTTATAGGCACAGTGACATTTGCTTGTTCAGGGAAGCCCAGGCGGATTTCTACTCGCTATTGATGGGGTGGAGATCTTTTGGCTTGATAAGTATGGATGAATTAAAGTACTTGAAAAACGACAACCCGATTATGCCGGTCCTTTACCTGATCCCAAAGGTCCATAAGAACCCAAATAACCCCCCGGGAAGACCTATTATTGCAGCATGTGGGGGATTGCTGGAAAAGACAACTATTTATGTTGACTCATTTTTGCAAGGACATGTACAGAGTTTACCGTCATTTGTCCAGGATTCCAATGACTTTCTACGTAAAATTGAAGATATAGATTGGGATCCGGAGTGGTTTCTAATAACATTGGACGTGTCATCTTTGTACACCAGCATAAACCACCAAGATGGTTTACGGGCTATTGAATTCCATTTGGGTCGGAGACCGATTTTGTTGTTAGATCACAACCGTATGTTGTTAGCCATGATTTCATTCAGTTTACATCACAACTTCTTTATGTTTAATAACAGATACTATCAGCAGGTCAGAGGTGTTGCCATGGGGGCATGTTTCTCTCCCAGTTATGCCTGTTTGCATATGGGCTACTGGGAGAGGCAGGTCCTCTATGGCGAACACTCTGACATAGCAACGCGGTATATTGTGCGCTGGTATCGTTATATAGACGATGTGTTTCTTATTTGGAGAGGCACACGTCAAGAAGCTGAGCAATTCATAGAGACACTGAATTGTAACAATTTCAATCTTTCGTTCTCTTCAGATATAAGTCAGGAGCAGGTGCACTTTCTAGACATGACTATCATAAATGGTCAGGACAACCTTGAGACCAGGCTATACAGGAAGCCCACGGCTGGAAACACAGTACTCCATGCCAGCAGCCACCGTCCTCCCCATCTGATACGTAGCATCCCCTATGGGGAGATGTTGCGTATCAGACGGTTGAGCAGTACTGATGCTCAATGTCATCTAGCACAGGAGGCCAGTAAAATTAGATTCTTGGCGAGAGGATACAAGCTGGAGCAAATTGACAAAGCCATGGCTAAAGCAAATGCTTTATCACGCAGCCAAACCCTCCAACGCAAAGACATTGCTGGGTCTGCTACCTCCCAAGACCAGTCTGTCAGACTGATTTGGGCCTACAACAGACAACATGGCGCGCTTAGAAGGATTATCACTAAGCACTGGGATTTAATCAAATGTGATCCTATTATAGGTGATAGCATTCCAGCTAAACCTTCTATCACCTATAGGAAGGCATACTCGATGCAGGATGCACTTGTCAAATCTAGCACGGAGATAATAGTAAACAAGAATTGGTTAGACAAGAGCAAAGGCTTCAGGAGATGTTCTTCCTGTAAAGCCTGCCAACATGGACTCAATAAAACAGAATATGTGGTCCCTTTTACTCCCAGTGCTCGCAAGATCAAAAAGCAATTGACTTGCAAAAGTGAGTTTGTGGTTTATGTGCTGGAGTGTCCGTGTGCCCTGCGGAATGTGGGTAGTACCAAGCTGCAGGCGCACAAGAGGATACTCCAGCACATAAGGGCCATTAACACCAGTGACCCGGCATACCCTGTGGCGCGCCACTTCAAAGAGTGCCATAACAACGATAGCACTCTTCTAAAATATTATGCCATTGACAATGTAGGCCCTCTTAAAAGAGGTGGTGACAGGGAAGGTGCTCTGAGAATGTTAGAGACGAGGTATATATTGGAAATGGATAGCAGGGCCCCGGGAGGGTTGAATTCCATGGAAGACTTCTATACCTGTCTCTGACTCAGTCTAATGTCTCTTGGTTCCCTGTGCATCTAATTGGCTACTATGGGCATCCCTGGGTATTCCACCTTGATGGCCTGTACTTTGTTAGAGCATGGTGGTCCTGCAACTCAATCGGGCTGGTTAAGATTGGGCCTTATGATATTCCAAGTCCCGAAGATGTCTAGTACTGCAATTGACCAAGTAGTGTAGCATAGCCTAGGCTTAGGCTATGTAACTGAGCTACATATAGGATTGTCGAATTTCACTCTCTTGTACAACACAAGAAAAATGAGAGAGGATAGAGATGATATAAAGAAAAAAAGAAAAAGAAAAAAACAATTTGCATTTTTTCATCAATGTTCACCATCACTAATATTTTTTTGTACAATCTAATGGTTGTGGTATATATTCTACTGCAAGTGTACTGGGGGAGGCTGCGATAATGTATTGGCAACAAACATAGACTATCTCCTCTCCACATACACTGAAAGGCATAGACAGTTTTTTAGCATGTGCAATATATTTATTTACTCAAGGTTGCTGCGTTTTCATGGGTTTGTGAAATGCATTTATGTAATTACGTTCAACATTCATCCGTAATCTCATCCAATGTATATAACGTAGTTTAAGGTCATTGTATATATTGTGAATACATTAATTATTAGAATGTTTATATTTCTCTAATACACTCTGATTTTAATACCCCATTTTATATGAAATAATTATATTTATTTATTCAATACCTTAATTGTAGGTTTGACTATATTTGCACCTTGTACTTTGCGCATTGCCTTTTGCACATCGTAGGGGATTACCCCGGTATGAGAGTTATCAACTTCCAAATCTGTTGTCTATGTCTATCGTTGATTGCATTTCCATCTGACTATGCTCAACCAATGATGTTACATTTTGAATTGCACTAGCACTTTAAATTTTGCCTCTTTCCCTGCATGCGTCATGTGACCAAGGCCTCTGGGAAGGCCGAAACGTTATGCTGAGGTGCGCCTTCGTAATGATTGAATAAACCACTGCTCACCTGCATCTGGGTCTCCTCTCTTCTTCTGCGCCGTTTGGTATCCGGAATTGGGCTCCCGGCGAGAGATAGCTGAGATTGTTTCATATATATATATATATATATATATATATATATATATATATATATATATATATATATATATATATATATATATATATATATATCAAAAAGACACCCAGTTCATATGGAACAGACGTACTCGGACACTTCAAAGTTGCTGGTGCTCGAGAATTTATCTGGCAGGAAACAACACGTTTCACCTAACGGCTTGCTCACGTTTCAGCCGTTGTGATGTTATGTGCCCATATTTATCCTACATCAACAAAAGACATATGACTCTTACCCTATACGTGAAATAACAGAAAACGATCATGGCAGGCATTTTGACAAAACACACTTAACATTGTATCGTACAGCGCTTTTGACTATATGTGTATTAATCTCTATTACACAGTCTTTTTATACAAATAATACAATTAATGTATATTCTCTATAAATTTAGAGCATTACGTAACTCTCAAACAAACTGTAAGTTTCAAAACATATTTCATGGCTGAGCGATGAGAGCACATATTTAAATTGACTTATATTGTTACAATACCAAATTAAACAATACTTTGCTCATAATAAAGCGTGTTACCATCATTGCTACCCGCCTGTTGTTAAATAAAGTTTTGAACAATATGTCCGGCATCAATGCGCCACAGCAAAGACCTTATTCATCATTATAAAGTTTCAAATGGTGATGCAAAGTAAAGTCCACGCCCCAGTGAGCTCATATTATTGTGCCATCTCATATATAAATACTGCTACATCATGCGCCAGTGGGCTCAAATTCATATTTTCAGCCTCAAAAAATGTGCCGTGAATAATCCAATGCCATGATCAGACTGCTATTATAAATAACCTGAAAAATTTTAAAAACATAAAATCAGAAAATGAAAAGATAGACTGTCGATCAGGAGTCTCCAACCTTTTCTGTATTAAGAGCTACTTCTGCTAACGGAAAGTCCTGCTGAGCTACTAGCATATTTTATCACTGTAAAATAGTGGCAACATGTGTTAACATTAAACTATGACCACTCTAAGCAGGATTATCAGAAGTGACCACCCACGCATTCCAGACAAGGTTCCCAGCAGAAGTAGCAGGAAAACATTTCTCAATATTAAATGCTACCACCTCACTAATGAAGCTACATTCAAATTATTAAATGCTCTGTGGCACAAATTACATAACTAGAGCAGTAAATCTCCCCAACGCAGCTTGAATTATCATCGGCTATCAACTTTAAATGTGTTTTAGAATTAAAATATGTGGTCTTTGTCAGCATATTAGTTTTTCAAAATACACATATTTGTTCTATCAAATACCACTTTCCATTTTGGGCAAACAAAATCAGTTTCAGAATAAAAACTTTTTCTGAAAAAACATTTACCTTTAAAATATCCGTTTTCATTTTTAGAAAACACTCAATCCACAAATATCAGTACTATCATGTAAAAATGCTTCATGCAGACAGATTTTTCTTAAAGTGTCCAGGTATTACAATCATAGGTAATGGATGTTCACCACAGCACCAAGGATGCCTTTGTTATGTGAATAATGCCCACCATTATACCAGAGCCAGTGTACCAAGGCTGGACGCCATAACATCCTGGATGCCCAACGTATATCAGTTATGACCATTATTATGCGAGGAACAGTCATCATTCTGTCTGGGGTGGCTCAAAGTGGGCCAGTCATGCTCTTAATATGTCAATAATGGCAGCAGGTATGGGAAAACTATACTAAAAAATACCTGTGATAGTCAAAGATGAGAATTATTACACCATGGGCATTATTATGCCATGAACAGACACAATTGCACCAAAGGTAAAACCCTTATGATGTGGACCAGCATACACATTTGACGGTCCTTGACTCTAGGTGTAGCTTCCAGGAAACAACACTGTTTATAGGAGCGGGACATCATCACAGACAGGCAGACACATAAATGAATGCGGATGAAGCTCTTACTTTTTCTTTGCTCTGGATCCATATCCTGCTCCTCTTAGCTCTTGGGTTATTCATGCTCCTAACCAATTTTAACTCTGGCTCCCACAGTCCCAAACTTTGGTGGGACAGCAATGATTACTATTGTCACTCTTTGATAGTGCATTGTTCACATATGTGCTGAAACTGATGGAGTAGGATGTATAACATGACCAATCTCCTTGTGATTTGGAGTTAGAGGGGATATAGAAGGTCATGTGGCAGACCATGTAACCCAACTCAGTTTCTGTGTTACTATAAGGCTCTGCTATTGGTTTGGTTGGCTTTCACACCAAGTGTTTTGAGATGAGAGGTGCTGCCTTCTTTAATATGCACAGAGTCTCTGAGATTGCCTTGGCTTGTCTTAAACTCTGAGAGCTACCTGAAGGGTGCTAGTGAGCTACCAGTCGCTCACGAGCTACTGGTTGCAGACGCCTGCTGTAGACAGTTCATATTATACATGTAATTATTCAAAAAGGTGCACAGCAAGTTCCTCACTAGAATTTAAACCATTTGGGGCCATGCATTCAAAATCTATTATGTACCTTGATTCCAATTTACGCAATGCCAATTCCCTGTTTCCTCCCCTGATCCCCAAACCAACCAGATCTATGACTACCATCTTCAGTAAATTCTCATTCTGGAAGTGGCAGTCATAAAAGTGACGCACTACAGGGTATTGTTGATTGTTATTTTTTATAGCCCGTACAAGTTCCATCACTAGTTTTTTGTCTCTATGTATGGTGCTACCCACGTACCATCTGTCACATGGGCAAATAAGTACGTAGATGCAATACATAGAGTTACAGGTCAATGGTTTCCAAAATACAAATTCTCTTCCAGATTTGTTTTTTTTTTAAATTTTACAATCTACACTCTTCCGGCAAGCTTTGCAGTTTCTACATCATTTGAAACCTGCCTTTCCCTTGCTTTTCTCTGTGCTGGTTACCAGATTGCGACTTAGATCATCTCTTAGAGATTTGCTTTTTCTAAAAGGGATCTGTGGATTAGCATGAATGTATGGTTTCAAGTGTTGGTCTGTCAAGAGAACATGCCAATGTTTTTTAAAGAAAGTTCTAATATCCTTGGCCAGTCCTGAAAAAGTTGTTATGAATCTTACTTTGTCTTCATTATCAGTTAATTTATTGGGATTGAACAGCTCATTTCTAACAGTGGCATTCGCCCTGTTACATGCTCGTTTAATTGTGGTTTCCTTGTACCCTCGTTCTTTAAAACGTCTACACATCACTTGTTTTTCAAGTTCATAGGCAGATTCAGTACTACAATTCCTCTTAGCCCATAGTAGTTCTCCGTAAGGTATACTATCTATCAGGTTACGAGGATGAGCACTTCTAGCACTCAGTACACTATTACCAGAGGTCTTTTTTCTAAAAAGGCTGGTAGCCACAGTCTGCCCCTGGATTTCCACCTGAACATCAAGAAACTCAATCATTGTTTTGTGGATGGTTCTGTAAATACCAAATTAAAATTGTTCTTGTTCAATTGGTCCACATATTTTTTGGCTGTCTCTGCGTTGCCGTTCCAAATCATAAAAACATCATTGATGTACCGAAGTCACAGGACTACCTCGGTCTTAAACTCCTCCATTTGCGTGGACACCTGCTCCTCCCACCAGCCCATAAATAGGTTGGCATAACTGGGGGCGAAGCAGGTGCCCATCGCTGTGCCGTGTGGCTGTCGGTACACAGTATCGTCAAAAAAGAAAAAAATATTGGTTAGACAGAATTGAATTAATTCCACCAACATTTTGGAGTGGTTTGTCAGTGAAATGATCTTGTTTTCAGGTAATGTTCCAACACTTGTATTCCAAGGTCATGACGTATGCATGTATATAGACTAGTCACGTCTAGCGTGACCAACGTATACAAGAGTTCCCATTGTATTCCATCATTGACCGTTAGGAAATGGGTGGTGTCTTTAATATAAGCAGGGAAAGAGATCACAAATGGTCTTAAATAGTGATCCATGGAGCGTGAAGTTTTTTCTAACAGAGAACCCATTGATGACACTATAGGCCTCCCTGGAGGATCATCAGCATTTTTGTGGAGTTTAGGTAAAAAATATAGAAAGGGAATTTTTCGGTGAACACATATCAAATAGTTATATTCCTCCCATTCAAGTAAGCCTTTGTCTCTGTATTCCACAAGTAGATTACCAGAGGCGATATTTGATTGTTTAATCTCAGCAAAGGTCGAGACATTGTAACAGGTGGTATCTCCCAGCTGTTGCATGCCTTCCGCTAGATACTTATCCTTATCCAGCCCCACCACATTCCCACCCTTGTCTGAGTGGTGTATCCCTATTTGGTTGTCATTTCTCAAATCATCTATGGCCTTTATTTGTACAGAGGAAAGATTCTTCTTACTACCAGGAATTTTCTTTTTCCTTAGTTTTCAATGTCACATAAAACTCCCTTTTCAAACACTTCCACTGCCTCACAGATCATATTGGGTAAAAATTTAGACTTAGGTTTTAAAATTACTTCCTGGATTCAAACGTACATCGATGTCACATTCATCCAATAATTCTTCTTCCACAACATCACCTGAACAACCCACAACATCATCTGAAGAAATGATCTCAAGTAATCCTGCATCATTACTGTCAAGATTACTAAAGCCATCTGATCAAGGTAAAGTCTTTCTAGGATGTAATTCAAACCATTTTTTCAACTTCAACTTTCTAGCAAAATAAAACAAATCAATTCTAGTCTGAGTGTAGTTCAGGTTCGTCGAGGGACAAAAGGAAAAGCCTAACGCAAGTACCTCAGTTTATATATATATATATCTTTTTTTTTACTTAAACAACCAATGATTCAGGGACATTACTGTTAGGACATATAATTTAAAAAAAACCTTAGAATTTCACTAAAAAAACAAAGGTTACAGGTTTACATTAGTAGCCAGTTGAGGGTGATCAATACAGGTGTAATGTGATCAAGCTTGTTAGTGCTTCATATCAGGTGGGTTAAAAGCTGCTGTTTGAGAGGCTAGGTGAGTGTTAGGAATGCACGTCATGAGTCATTTTCCATAGTCAAGCTTTGTCATTACTGAGGTTTAGACTATAGTCTTGAAGTCATCGGTTTGACTGGTGGCTTTGATCTTTCAAAGAAGCCTGTTTGGATGTTGTGCCCTCTTTGCTGTGTCCTTGGTATGGGCATGAAGATTTAGATTATTGTCAAGGGTGAACACTAGAGTTAGTGCTGTTTTAATAGTGAAATGTTTTTAGTTGAGAATATATGACAAGTCTAGGAGAACTAGCGTACAGGATTCACTGTTGTGTAAGATGGCAAGAGCATCATCAATGTTATGTGTACTATAGCAGATTTTATGACACAGCCAGATCTGAATCCAGACTCGTGAGGGTTGAGTAAGTTGTTATAACTGGTGAATATTTTCAGCTGTTTCTCCACACAGCTCTCAAAGACTTTATCCTTGAAAGGAAGATAGGACTTTGGATGGAAATTGTTTAGGTCTTTCAAGACGGTGTTGGATTATTTTAGCAGAGAGAGGAATTTAATTACTTTAAGACAGTAAATAATAACTCCTTGTGAGAGGGAGAGATTTGTTTATCAACCTTGTTAGAAGGGAGTTTA
The DNA here is from genome assembly GCF_964263255.1 of Lissotriton vulgaris. Taxonomy (NCBI): domain Eukaryota; kingdom Metazoa; phylum Chordata; class Amphibia; order Caudata; family Salamandridae; genus Lissotriton; species Lissotriton vulgaris. Next base: position 935,569,538 of record NC_141698.1, on the reverse strand, counting down.
TTTTGTGGAGATTTCTTTGAGGATTTTGGCTGTGATGGGGTTTTATAAATGTTTGGGAGAATTAACATTGGAAAGTGTCTCTAGAATATTGAATTGTGTTACAGTCCTAAATGTTGACTCTTTCATTAGATATGTGAAGGTTAGTTATGCCCCTGGAGTTTGGACCTTTGTTGAATTCAGTGCAAGGTCATTCACTTTTATTTGGGTGTTGAAGAATTGTTAGTTGGGGATCACCAAGACTGTTTTAGGAGATTTTTCACAAGGCAGAACTCTTTCCTAAGACAATTTTTAGAGGCTTCAGTTTCAGATCTGGTATAAATAGTCTTTCCTTCCACATTGGTCTTGTATTCTTTGTGTTTATTGTGAAGAGTTATCACATTCCATTCCAGGGGATTTTTGCAAAATGCATATTCTGAAAATCTGAAGATTTCTCAGAAAATCTCTTGAAAATCAGTAAATGGCTTTCTTTTTTGCCCTTACTTTTTTCTTGATTAGGGAGCCATTTTCTCTGCCTCTTCAAGCAGAACTGAGTTGAAGTTGTAGAGCAAACCATCAGGTGTGTGTTCATCTGGGATTTGCATAATTTTCAAGACAAAATTGTTTTCCAAAGAATGTAAATACATTTGTGATCCTTCTTTGTAGGCGTTTGGATTGGCTCTAGGATGTTGTTATGGTGCAAAGAAGTTTAAAGAGAATAGGACGTGGTCTGACAAGTCGACGGGGAAGGAGTGTATTTTTTTTTTTTGTCCTCATTTCCCTTGCCCCTTACTTAGGAGATGCCAGCCACCTTGCGTGTCCCCGACCAAGAGAGGGAGCAGAGATATTCTTGCCCATCTCTGGCACCGGAACGCGAAATATTTTACTGGTGGCAGAGAGGTCCCAAGAGGAAGAGGGGTTTTAAAATCTTGGGCTGACTCCATCTAGGTAGGTTTCAACCTGTAGGACCAAAAACCGTAACGAGGCCAGACCCGGTCCAAGGAGTGTTGATGGCATATTCATAGGACCCGGGGAAAAAAAAAATCCCGGAACACTATCTCCATTGTATCAGCAGATCCCAAAAGGCCAAGTTATGATTATTGCAAGCTCTAGCCATGTCCACCTTTGATGTTTCATATAGAGAAGTGAGCCAGTCTGAGTATGTTGGAGCAGTTTTCTCAACCCACCGTATACAAATCTGCCTTCTAGCCAGCAAAATGGCATAGAACAAAAAAGATCTAGCCTTGCCAGAAATGCTGTCCTCTAAGCCGAAGATGATAAGTGGCAATGAAAATACTAATGATGTATTCAAGATGGAGTTCAGGGTAGAAAACACTTCCTCCCAGAACTGGCCGATGTCGGGGCAGTCCATAAACATATGAATGTCTGATGCTTCTAATAAATTGCATTTATTACATTTCTTGTCTGGGAGAAATTTGGAAAGTCTCAACTGTGTTATATATGCCCGATGGGCTGTGAACAGGTGGTTGCGTCTCAGCCATGATGGCTTCACCACTTCATAGAGGAGCGCAAAAGATCTTAACCATACCTCCTCACACTGAAAGCCAGTCGCCTCTCCCCACAGTTCATCTGGGAGGGTAAAATCCCCATCAGTTTCCTCCTGCAGCGGCCAATACCAGAAGGCCACCTCCTTGTCTCCCCTAGGTTTTTCCAATAGCAACTGCTCCAGGTAGCTTGATTTCCCAAAGTGTACGTCTTTACACCCCTGGGCCCTCCCCCAGCTTTCCTGCTGGATGAATTTAAATCTAGAAAGCGCTGGACCTATACGGTCATGTAATTCATCCCAAGGTAGTACCGATCCTTCCACCATTAGCTCTCCCCATCTAGTAATCCCAGCCTCCTCTAATGGAGAGGATAAGCTGTCCCTTAGACACTCCGGTAAACCCGGAGAGTCCCATATGGGAGCGAAGTTAGAGTAGTAGGACAGCCCCAATCTTCTTCTAATGGCTAGCCAAACCTTAGCCCATGACTGTAACATTTTTAGCCTTGTTATCTTAAAAAATGTCTGGCTCCCAAACTTATATAGAAATCCTTCAGCTGGTAGATTTGCTCCGGTTAACATGGCCTTATACATTATCCCCCCTGGAAGATTAGATGGTGTTTTTAAGAGCTGAAAGGCCCATGCGTAATATACTAAGTCCGGTAGGGCAAGACCCCCCTTCTCCCTTCTCCTCCTCAACTTCTTCCATGCAATTCTAGCGGATTTATAATTCCAGATAAAGGAATTAATCTCTCGCTGACACTTGTCAATCATCTTAACATCAAACCCCAAAGGAATGGCACCAAAAATGAATATAAACTTAGGAAGAATAGACATTTTTATTAGGTTCACCCTACCCATTATAGAAAGTGGCAGGTGAGTCCAAGATTTCAATAAGCCCTTGCATTCCCCGGAAACTCGGTCTAGGTTAGTTTGCGCAATGGTACCGATGTCTTGGGTGATTCGGATCCCGAGAAAGCGCATGGAGGTGGTGATGTTTATGGCTAACCGTGGATCTGCAATATTCCACACCATGACCTCGGTCTTGCTTGAGTTAATACTGTAGCCCGAGATATTACCGAACTCTTCTGCCCTTTGGATCACAGCAGGGAAGGACAATACAGGATCCGAGGGAAAGATTAAAATATCATCAGCATATAATGCTGTCCGCCTTTCCCACTCCTTAAATTTAAACGATGGAATATTTTCATCTGCCCGCAAAACCTGGGCAAACGGCTCAATATATAAATTGAAAAGGAGGGGAGAGAGCGGACAGCCCTGCCTCGTACCTCTAGCAATCTTAAAGGGTTCTTTCAAGATCCCGTTGATCAGCAGCCTAGCAGAAGGGGCCCTATAAAGCAAGGCAATGGTTCTGCCAAAGCCATTCCCAAAGTTATACTTTTTTAATACATCGTTTGACCCTATCAAAGGCCTTTGCCACGTCAAGGGTGAGGGTGGCCAATGGAAGGGAGAAAGCCGAGGCAATATTTTTTGCCCCTACCAAGTCATGTGTAAGGTCCGAGAGATGGCGCCCTTTAATAAAACCTTTTTGGTCATGATGGATGATGGTGTATATTACTCTTCCCAATCTTGCTGACAGTATGGCGGCAAAGATCTTATAGTCGCTATTCAGCAACGATATTGGCCTGTAAGATCCACAATCTGTTACATCCTTCCCTGGTTTGGTATGAGAACAATTGTGGCCTCACCCCACGATTTTGGTAGTAGCTTCCCTTCTCTAAGGATGCCGTTAAAAAGGGTCGTCAATACTTGGCCGATATTCTCCACCAAGACTTTGTAGATCTCTCCAGGAAGACCGTCTGGACCAGATGCTTTCCCTTTTTTTGCCTCCCGTATTGCTTCCCTAACTTCTGCCTCCATTATTAGAGTCTCTAAACTATTGCTCTGTGCTATTGAGAGGGTTGGAAACATAATCCCTCCCAGCCACATATCTCTTGCCATCTGCTCATTTGGTAATTCTTCCCAATAGATTGCCTCGAAGAATTCAAAAAAGGCTTTACCGATCTCCTGATTAGATACAGTTGGCGCCGCCTCCCCCTCCACCTTGATTTCTCTGATGTAATTCAGGGCTTGGTCAGATTTTATTTTCCATGCCAATACTCTACCCGCGGCCTCTCCAAATTCAAAATGGGAGATCTTACTTGCTTTCCATCTTTTATTAACCCTCTCTTGTAAAATGTTTTCTAGTTGGAGCTTTAACTCAGCCAATTTTGACTGCTCCTCTAGAGAACCTAGAGACTGCCCTAGATTGAACTCGATGCCCTTCATTTCCTGTTCCAAACTGGCTATCATGTCCTTGTATTTTTTACTCCGATAGGAGGCCTTCCTAGTAATATACCCTCTTAAAAAGGCCTTAAAGGCCTCCCAGATCACTGCCGGAGAAGAGGATTCAAGATTTATTTTTAAAAAAAGCAGTTGTTTCTGCAGCCAGGAAGTTAACTTCACCTTCCTCAAGTAGGAGTATCCGGTCAAATGACCAAGATGGGTGTTCCTTCCTACTGTCGGTTCTAAGTGAAAAGACAAGAGCCAAATGGTCTGACAGATGAGATGGGAGATATTCTATTATTATTTAGATGTCTTTCGAGTTGTAGCTAAACAAAGCGTAATCGATTCTGGATATGTGCTTCAAGCGACTATTCCGGAAGGAAACTCCCATTTTACTACCTGCTCTTTCCCTCCATAGGTCCGCCAGGCTGAGCTGAGTCATAATTGCTGTAAGAGTTCGCCTGGACCTTGGTGAGCTGCAGGCCCTCGAATTTAATGATTTATCCAACTTAGGATTCAGCACGATATTAAAGTCGCACATTCAAATCACCGGATCCTGAGAAAGTACCAGATGATTCCTAGTTGCGTCCATATGCGATGGATCGTCTGAATTTGGGCCATAATAGCCCACCAAGGTGTAGCATCGATCCACCAACTGTACTCTCAATATCAACCATCTCCCTGTGTGGTCTTCTGTGAGATCCAAAATTTGGGCTTTAGCAGCTTTTTTTAAAATAAATATAACCCCCCTAATATTAGCATTATGATCGGTAGAGCAGAATTTATCAACCCATCTCTGTTTTTTAAGTATCTCCACGGCCTCTGTTTTAAGAAGGTGTGACTCCTGGATGGCAATGATCTGCGCAGGGGAGTCCCTCAGATACAGCATTATGCGTTTCCGCCTACTTCTCACTCGCAGACCGTTGACATTCCAGGACATATAGTGGAGAGCTGTCATGGTGCCACCTCTATCCCCCTCTCATCGACCTTTCCCAACAGCTCCTGCGGGGATCCTAAAAGTATCCATTTACTCTTCTGATGTTGGACAAGTGTCAGAAATAAACATCCTGTAAAACAAGAGGCAGACTTATGAGGATTTTTTGCTTTTTTCCCCCTCCCTCCCTTCTCCCGCCCCCCCCGGAAAACCCTCCCCTACTTACTCTGGCCTGATGGATAGCCAGATTTACACCTCCAACAGCTCTCCAACCTTACCTCCACCCTGCTAGTATAATCTGTCGACAAACCGCGACACCAAACCAGTATGGAAATTAAGGGGGAACTTGTATTGTGATGGGAAAGGCCAGGAGACCCCTTATGTGGTATAGAGAGTATGTTATTATTAACTCTCCTCTTTTCCTCCACCCTTTGGTCTCCCCTTTGTGTATACACAAATACACAAATATATGTGTATATATATATATATATATATATATATATATATATATATATATATATATATATATACACACATATACATACATTTTTAGGTTATAAATTAAATTATGTTTCCCCTACACCCCTCTTGTGCCCCCTCTTGTGCCTAACCAAATTTTTTTTTTAAATGCAGGTGTGTCTATCGTATGATATCTATATATATATATATATATATATATATATATATATATATATATATATATATATACATTTTTTTTATTTTTTTTTATTATACAGAAGTCTTATTTCTTTTTTTTTTCCCTTCCATGTTTTTACCCATTTTTGGTTCAGGCCTAAAATTCTGTGATTAGACTAGTATAGACCAACCGTAGTTTGGATTGACAATTAATAGTTAATAATTAATCCAAAATAGAACCTGTTTAGACCCACATAACCCGCTATCTTTCACTCTGAACCTGGGCATGGTCTCTAATAGATTCTAATAGCTCATCTGCTTCCGAGGGCGAACGGATATTATGCATTTTATTATAATACATAATACGCAAAAAGGCAGGGAACCTCATCTGGACAGTGGCGCCTAAAGATCTGAATGTATCCATGCGCTGCCCCTGCTCCCACTGTCTGTCAAGAGTGATCTTAGATAAATCTGACCGCACCTCAAAGGAGACGTCCGGGCCCTGCAATGATCTTGCTTTCAGTGCGAGGTTCAAGATCTTATCTTTAAGTGAGTATGTCAGGAAGTTGATCAAAACCTTTCTGGGTTTGTCTCTCCCCTGCTTTAGGCGGAATGGGTCGCGGTGAATTCGCTGGATGTCATTGTCTAGCTCCTCGACTGTCTCCTCCAAGTTAAGAGAGTCTTTTAGGATCTTAATTACAAAACTTTTAAGGTTTGTGCCCTCTTTCCCTTCCGGGATCTTTAGAAGTCGCAAATTCTTCCTCCAGGAATAATTTTCCAAACCTTCAACTCGCTCTCGCATACTTTCCCCATCCCTTTGAAGTGCTTGAATTTTAGATCTAGCTATCTCTAGATTGGATTTTAATGACCACACAGAGCTTTCCAAAACCTCTGTCCTTGCACATAGGCCGTCCACTTTTTGATCCAGCATCTCACAGGATGCTCTGATTTCGTTCTGATTCATCTTAGAGACTGCAAAGTCAGCACGGATTTCTTCCCTCATTGCAGTTATTGACTTTACCAGAGCCTCAAGTGTATTACCAACTCCTGGGTCCTGCAAATTTCCCCCATCACCGTCCGGCATCACTACCTTATTTGATGTGAGCCCCCCTTGGGACCCTTCATAAGACTGCCGGTTACATGCAGCAACTGCCTCAGCTTCATTAGCAGGCATGGAGGACTCCACTAATCCAATTACTGTTTTAGCTAGTATGTTAGGTACAGGGATGGCTAATGGGGATGATGACACTAAAGGAGCTGTTATCTCCGTCGACCTGGGAGCTAGATTGGGTGTAAGTGCAAGTGTAGGTGCAGCTACTGACGTCAGAGCTATCTGTGTCTGTGAGGCCCCTGCTATAGCAGTCGCCATCCCCGATGAAATATCCAATACTTGGGGCAGCACTTTAAAGAATGAACGTAAGGATGGTGTTATGCCGCTAGAACTCTTTGGGGGTCTATTCTTTGTTCCCTTTTGCTTAATGTCTTTAGCCACCTCCTTAGGAACAGTGCCTTTCGTTGAAGTATGCTCCTTCCCCACAGCTGCACTTCTAGTTGCACTCTGCCCCGATCTTGTGGAGCACCCCTGAAGCTGTGTTTTTCTTTTTGACCCCCTGAGACCTTTATCTAGTTTCTTAGTCCCACTTCAAGTACACCTTAAGGATAGGACCTTAATCTTCACTTCAGAGCTAGTTTCCCCTCTGGAATATCTGACCGCCTTACTTTCAGCTGACGAGAAGTCTGCCGAGTCGTCTGAGCACGTAGGGTCTCCCCTACTCACATTCAAGCCTGCTGCTACCTGCAAATCGTGGCTGACTCACCCGAATCCAGTACAGCGACGTGTTCCTTTGCAAAGCCCCCCCTCCTCCGTTTAGCAACCGCAGCTCCTCGGAGCCTCCGGGCAGCCGCCGCGCGGCCACGCCTGAGCTCCACGGCTGCTTGTCTCCAACGAGGCAGGAACGCGGAGGGGAGAGGGCGGACCGCGGCAGACAGGCACATTGAGCAGGACCGGAGATTAGCTTGCGCAAAGATCCACAGAAGTACGTTGTCTCAGAATGCGCCTTCCTTTTTCGTTCTACTGTTACGGTGATGAATATCACGTAGTGGGGCTGGAGTTGTAATTCTGTAGCGCTGCACCACAAACTGCCGTTTTTTTTTTCTCTTCCCCTTTATTTTAACCCAGTCTTTCGTTTTTAGTGTCGCGTTGTAGCCACCGGCTTGCCAACCGATTCCCCTAAGTTGTATACCGTCTGGAAACACCGTCCCACGGCATAGTCCCATCAGGCAGAGTGGAGTCTAGAGAGCTGATTCTGGGCGTGCGAGCCACGCTAGCCTGCGGCCGCCATGTTTTCCCGTCCCAATTGTCAGGAGTGTATTTTTTTACACTCACTCTTTTTGAGATCATCCAGTTGAGTATAATGCCTTTCATGTGGGTAGTGCTTGAGCAGACTTTTTCTCTGTCTTTATTGGTTATGAATGTTGCCAGTTGTTTGACCGCAGGAATCAATGCTGCTTCTGTCAGGAACTGACAGGGCGCCTATCTCGAAGCCCTGTGAACTACAAGCCCCAGAAGGCTTTCTGGGCCGATCGAGACTACGAATATCACATGACGCGGAAGAGCGTTGTACGTGATTCTAGTACTGATGCCTTGGCGGACAGACGAGACGCTTGCTTCCGCGTCTGTCTCCTTCGCCTATCTTCATAGGGTTCCCGGCTGGGAACCATCGTTGTATGGAGCCTGAGGATTCGGGTTCCCTGCCTGTTCGGCTGAGCAGGAATTCCTAAGACAGTGTCCCGTTTGCGGCTGCGGCGGGAGGTGTTTTTCGTACTATCTGAGCCTGTGGATCCGGGCGTTGCTGTGTCCTGTTCGGCGGAGCAGGAGTGTTTGAGTTTGAGTTTGAGTTTAAAAGCACTTTTAAAGCGCACGTATACCGGCGGTTTCTTGGCGCTGTAGCTAGCGGGAACTGAGGTTTAGGAGCAGGGAGGGTAGAGGGGACGCTTATTCAAAGGACTTTGTGAATAAGTAGGTTTTAAGATTTTTACGGAATTGGGGATAGAGAGTGATAGAGCGAAGTTGGAGGGGAAGGGAGTTCCAGAGGGTAGGTGCAAGAATAGCAAATTTGGAGCCGCCCCACTTCTTTCTCCGGAAGCGTGGGATGGTGAGGAGGGACTGGGAAGACGAACGTAGGTCCCTGGAGGGGACATAAGAGACAATCTCGGAGGAGATAAAGGTGGGTGCCAGACCCGATCGGGCCAGGAAAGTGATGGATGCGAGCTTGAATTGAATTCTAGCTCGCACGGGGAGCCAATGAAGAGATTTCAGAAGTGGGGTAGAGCGGTGGAATTTAGGGAGGTTGAAAGCCAGGCGGGCCGCCTGGTTTTGGATCTGTTGTAGGCGACGCAAACTGTATGCAGGGATACCGGCGTACAGAGCGTTCCCATAGTCCAGGCGGGACACCACCATGGCCAGAATGATAAGTTTGAGGGCAGAGAAAGTGAAGAAGCGGGACACCTTGCGTATGGTACGCAGTGAAAGGAAGGAAGAAGATACCACAGAGCTAACCTGGGAGTGAAGGGTGAGTTGGGAGTTGAGTTTTATGCCTAATGTTTTGACTGAGGAGGAAGGAACAGGAGGAGGGCCAAGAGAGGGGGGCCAGAAGAGAGGGGACCAGGGGCTGGATGAGCCACCCGTCAGCACCAACTCGGTTTTATCCGGGTTGAGTTTGAGGTGGTTGTGGCTCATCCAGTCCCTGATGTGGAACATGACAGTTTGAAAGTTAAGGACAGCAGAAGGAGAGGAAAGATCAAAGATCAGCTGGAGGTCATCCGCATAATTAAATACGGCGACCTCCATCTGTTGAAGAGAGAAAATAAGAGGGGCAATGTATAGATTAAACAAAAGGGGGGAAAGAGAGGAACCTTGGGGGACCCCGCACTGAACTTTCCGGAAATCCGCTGTGAAGTCACCCAGGCGGACAGCCTGGGTGCGGTCGCTCAGGAAGGAGGATAACCAGACCAGGGCAGACCCCCCGATCCCCGCCGCCCTGATACGGGAAAGTAAGATGTTGTGATCCACCGTATCAAAGGCAGCTGAGAGATCGAGGAGCACAAGAGCCTGGTGCTGATTGGTGACCATACCCTCCCTGAGGGTGTCGAGAACCGACATGACAACGGACTCCGTAGAGTGTGCGGGCGGAAACCAGCTTGACGGGGGGCAAGAGCTCCGTGTTTCTCCACAAAGGAGCTCAGAGCGCAGGTGACGTGGCGCTCGAGCACCTTGGCCAGAAATGGCAGGAGGGAGATAGGGCGGAAATTGGCAGGGACAGAGGGATCTGCCCCAGGTTTTTTCAGGATGGGCACAATTACCGCAGACTTCAGGGAGCTAGGGACTATGCCTTGAGCAAGGGAACTGTTGAGGAGGTGAAGGGGGGGATCTGGACAAGAAACAAAAATGTGACGGAGAATGTGGGCAGGGCAAGGGTCAAGTGGGGAGCCAGATTTGATCAAAGGCACCAATGAGGTCAGATTTTCCCGAGTGATAGGGGGAAAGGTGGTCAGTTTGCCTTTGGGAGGGGGACATTGAGGATCAACAAAAGAAGGGGAAGGTAGAGGGATGTTGGCCTTGATGGTGACAATTTTGTGAATGAAATAATAATTAAGAGAAAGACAGAGGTCTTCGGACGGGGCTGGTTTTAGCGTAGTTCTGTCCGAGAACGCCAGGTTGTGGACAATGGAGAATATCTCCTTGGACTGATTCTCCGCTGCTAAAATTTTGGAGGAGAAAAAGGCTGTTTTGGCCTCCGGGATGCCTTTTTTGTACTGGCTGAGGATGCTGATGTATTCCAGTTTCAGAGTGGGGCAGTAATTTCGCCTCCAAGCCCGCTCCGCGCGGCGAACTGTGAGTTTGGTGGCTTTAAGCTCTTTATTAAACCACCGGTTGGCGTCTTTGTCGCGTTTAGAAGTGATGCGCTTGAGCGGGGCAACGGAGTCGCAGCTGTGGGAGAGCCACTGAGTTCCATTCTCCTGTCAGCGGCTGTGGCAGGAAGCGGCATTCTTTCCGAGTCTGGTTCACTCTGTTCCCTGAGACCTGGTATTTTCTCCCCGCTCAGCTGAGCAGGGTTCCTCCCTACTCTTTCCTTGTTAGCAGCTGCTGTGAGGACTGCCTGGCGTTTCTCGAGGCTGTGAGGCTGGGGTGCAGGACCTGGATTGCTTCACGTTACACCTTAATTCCTGGGAAGTATCACAAGGTCCGGTAAGCCGTTTATCCAGGCTGGATGAACGTCTACAACTTATGTTATTTGTATTCCTTTTGTTGAGATACTGCCTGCACATGGAACCCTTTTGACCCAAGACAATCTGGTGTGCTAAACTGAACTTGGACCGAATAAGTTGTTCCCTTCCTTCTGGCTAGAAGGAGTCCGCTGTGTGTCCTGTTTATTTGGAGGATCTTACTTCCCCCTCTCAAGCTGTATTGAGTTGGGATCTGTTTTGTTCTATCAAAGATTGGGGGCTGTGAGCTTTGGTACGTTGGAGACATGGCAGTGTGATTGTGGTTCTGCAGTTTTCTGAAGGCGTCTATAACCTCTGTGTTTGTATTAAAGAGCATCGCTTCACGCACAAAGCGATGCTCTGTAATAAGTCAGTGGAGATTGACATTTCCTGGAAATATGTGGATTGAGGTGGGACAGGAGTTTTCTGTGATTAACCTAATAATTTATTTTACAAATACATATTTCTTCTCATTTTGGATCTTAGATTGTGTGTATTACTGTCAGTTTTGGTTCTGTTATTTTGACTATGATAGGTTGGTAGGTTGAAGGTTGGTCTGTTTTCAGAGGTTTACATTGAATCAATATTTTGTGGTTGTCGTCAATGCTTCCCCCATCTTCCTTTTTGATCTCTGCATGAAAATCTTGCAAACTGGTGGGATAAAAAAGTCCAAGCCAGGATGGCAAGCGTTTGTGAGCCAGGTATCCGTAAGGAATAAAAGATCTAGAGTTTGTGACGTAATCACATCTTCAATTTCAGATTAAATTTGGATGCTGATCTGCAGTTGGGGAGTAGGCTTTTGAGGTGAAAGGAACATTTTCTGGAGATGGTGGATGCCTGAATCAGGATTGAGGTGGAATTTGTATGATTCACTGAGAGTTTAATGGATTGGTCAGAATAGTGTCTATTCATTGTAATGGTTGAGACCTGATCAGTATATGAGTGGGATTGAGCCCCTGGGTTGTAAAATATCAGCAGATTTTCAATAATGTATGAGAGATCATAAAATGAACTTTTGAGGTAAAGGTCTTTGTGGTTGTGAAGAATTTAGCTAATGTTAGGGGGGCTGTTTCAGGAATTATGGCATATATTGTAGGAAGGTGTTCTGGTTTTGGGAATGAACTTATTTTGAGCTCAAGGAGATTTATTAGCCAAGACTGAATGTTAATCAGAAAGACTTTTAAGTTCGGTGTGAGATTAATTGAGCTTCTGCTCAACATATCGCATGTATACTTGAAGGAGGATGACAGGTGAGTAAGAGTGAACTATTATGATGAAAGTGTGGGATGAGCAGTGGAGCATGTTACTTGCATGAGAAGGTGTGCGAGTCTGACTGATGTTTAGTTTGAGGGTAGCAGGTATGCAATCAGAGGGGGAGGGTGGAGGTATAAGAACCGGTTAGTGTGAGCAGTCAAGATTATGGCGTGTAAGTGAGTTGTGGAGGGGGTTCATGCTGGAAAGAATAATAGTGTGAGGCTCTAGGGCAATACATCCTAACTGATTTGGGCATTGGAAGGTGGGGTGGTCTGAGGGGGACATACTGTTGGGGAGATGCACAATAATTGAGAAGTGGATCGGGTATGATTTTGGAAAGAGTGTAAGGTTAAAGTATGTTGTTAATTATCAAGTTCAAATTGAGGAGAGAGGTGGTGTGAGGGAGAATGCATGTTATCAGGGTGAGTCAAAGTTAATGAATTTAGGAGTTCTTTGCAAGGGGCATGCCGAGGAGGTACAACTGAAGGAGTAGAAGGGATAAAGGACCTTCTCATAGCTTGGCAAAGGTAATTGAAGCATTGGTCAGATTAAATCAGAGTAAGAACTGAGAATTATACCATTATATTCCCATGACAATACATGCATATAGTATTAGGGTTGGGAAAGTTAGTGGAAGTACTAATAATTAATCTGTTTGCAAGGGGGTTGTCCTTGGACACTGAGAACCTCAGTTCTTTGTAGAAGGCTGATTTCCAAGCATTTGGTAGTCTGTGTAAAAGAAAAAAATCTATGTTGAGTCATCCACTGTGACGTCTGAAGTATTGGTCAGAAATAGTGTTTCAGGGAATCCTTTCAAAACCATGTGTTTGAATGTCTTAGTGGCATGTTTCAAGAGGTTAGATGGATATGAGATTTTGTGTGAGTTTACACCATATTTATTAGTTGTTTAAGCAGGGGATTTGCATGTGAGGGATTCATTGTGGGTTAATAAGGGTTAGAATGCACACAGTCGTTCAATCAGAACCAAGCAAGACTGAGCAGATCAAGTGTGTCAGAGGCGTAATCTCCCATTACTTGAATGGGCAAAAGCAAGAATTAAAGGCCCTTGTTTGCAGAGGTAATGGTCCTAAGATTATTGCTGAACATGTTCCCAGTTGTCCATTGGTCCAGAATTCATAGAACTAGTAGGAGGGGCTAAATGTGTGTAGAGATGTTATAAAAGTATTAATATCAATCTCCAATTGCCAGGATGGATGAATTTTGGAGTTGAAGTACCTTGTTTGGATGTGTAGGTAGTGCCTGTGACATTTGTCATTAATCTGGTTTTTTCAATCAGCTTTGTTGAAGATGGCAGATGGGAATGGAGGAGGGGTGGTGAAGATTGTAGACCTCAGTTGTCAAAACAGTCGTTTTAGGAGATGAAGGGTCATAAGGAAGGATTAGACAACTTGTAGTTTGTGAGGCTTGAGGTCAGTCTTTGTTTCTAGGGTTGATAGGCCATTGTAAGGGATGCCACCAGCCTAGTGGGGTAGGCCTAGTTCTGTGGCATTTGATATTGTCCTCCCTATTAAGGAAGCACTTCAATCGTTGGTGGTGTTTGTATTTTGTATCGTAGAATGCCCTAGGTTGATCTAAGTGCAGTGGGCCTTGAACTATGGTTTGGAAGATCGACCTTGAGGACCCAAAATGCCTGCCTGCTCCCACTGTAGTTGGAAGGAACAATGCTGCATAAAGCACGGCAGTACCCACCAGGCCCTCACACCAGCAGCCCATAGTTGCAGCAAAGAGACAAGCCCCAGCATTCAGAGGCTCAGCAAAATTGGTGAAATGGATACAGCATAATGTATTCAGCTATTGTGAGAACTATTGTAAGTGGACATAACACATTGGGACCAGTCATGCCGAGGGACTACACAGTTGGCCATCACCATGTCACTATGGCAATGCTTCTGCATAATGCAGCTGCCCAAGTTGATCCCTTGATATATACAGGATGATAATGCTGCTTCCTGTTGGATTTTGCTACGCCGGTTCACATGTGGAAGGGGCCAGCGAAAGGATTCTAGCACGGAGTAACAATGGCAGCTTTTCCTGCACCTGTCTTGGGGAATCTGTCTTTCAGGCCTCTATCATGCACTGAAGGCGGGCAAGTCAATTGTGCCACTATCCTCTCATGTGTAGTGGAATAATTGTTGACTCAAAGCTGAAATTAACAAGAATTGTGATCATAAGCCTACAGAACCTCATGGAGAGGAATCTGTACAGTCAACTTGTATGTGCTGCTGTGTTCAATGAGGAGATATGTATGCTAAGCCTTCTGGTCAGGCTGAGCTCTCTTTAGACCTCTTTAGGCCAGTTTCTACATCTTATATGTTGTACGGCGTGCATGTTTGATTGTTTTCAGTCCTAAAGTCTTTCAAAGTAATGAAGAATGATGGTGAGCTTGATGCCATGATGAATTGATGTTCTTGATTTTGAGGTAGATGTTATGGTTTGTTATGGCAGTTTATGAAGCACAATGGTTACTCCAAATGGAGTGTGTCCACACTGAATTCAATTCGGGGCTGATATCATGAATGAGCACAAGTGAACAGCAACATTTTAGGGAGCAAGATTTTTTCTGTACAGCCACATTTTGCTCCCTGAAAGCTGCTTCTGATGCCTCCTGTCTTAGGTAAATAGGTAGAGAAATCCACCTCTTGACTGCCAGGTACCTAAAAGAACTACCTTCGAAACGTTTCCCATTGAATTTAGGAATGCAGACCAGACCAGTTCCAGCGGATCTCAGGCTGCACGTGGGTTGGTTGGAATGCATCATGCGGCAGAGATATTTTGGGCCCTTGTCCTGCAGTATTCTGTGGGGATGGCATAGGGCTTTTAAGGAGATCCTCTCCTCAACAGGGAGCCAGTGGAGAGTCTCCAAAGCGCTACCTGTTGGAGAGAGTCTAGGGATGTTTAAAAGCATACGGGCTGCCGCATATGAATGCTCATCCTTGGTGCCCCCAAATAGAGGACATTGCAATGATATAGTCTGGATGTTACAAACGCCTGTACCACTGTCCTTCTCCCATTGTCCGGGATGAGACCTAGGATTTTTTTCAGCTTTTTTAAGATTCCAAAACAGGTGCTTGTTAGAGCTGAGATCTGGTCAGAGAAAGAGATGGTGGAGCCGAACCAGACTCCAAGATTTTTAGCTTGTTGCCTCGGAGAGGGTGGAGATTCAAACAAGCTGGGCCACCACCTCGAGGACCAAATTGAGGGTTGTTTTCCTACCACTAGAATATCTGTTTTGCTGCATTAAACCTGAAGCAACTGTGTTTCATCCAGTTTGCCATGTCCTCCAGGCAGAGCTTGAAATCCTCTGCCACTTTGCCGTTGTCCTGGGTCAAAGTAAGAATCAGCTGTGTGTCATCTGCGTATGACACTGTCTGCACCCCATGTTTGTTTAACAGGTCTACCAGAGGTCCCATATACAGATTGAAAAGAGTCGGGCTCAAGGCACAGCCTTGAGGCAAACCCTATTTCAGATGTTGAATAGACGAAACATAGGTTTGCAGAGTGGTTTGAAAGGTGCGGCCTTCCAAAAAACTCCCCAGCCAACCCAGGAGCCGACAACCTATACCTGCGTGGTGAAGTCTGTCATGAAGTATACCATGAGAGACTGTGTCAAAGGCGGAGCACAGGTCAAGCATGATTATGGACACACAAATTGGTAAAGTGTAGAAGACGGATTTATCCTAGGTTTTCTGGTTTCACATTGCGCAATTGAGTTGAGCTAGTATATATACATGCTTCCCTTCCCCTACACCCACATTACATCCCCCTCCCTCCTGCTGGCATCAGTTCAGCCCTCGGTCACATCAAAGACAAAACTTTTCAGCCCCCGGGAGAATGTTTGTGAGCACCCATGATCTATATGAATGCTGAGGTCTCCTAAAACTGTGAAATTAGCATATCTGACTGTGTATTCCGGAGTCGTGTTAGCTAAACTTTTAACAAAGGTCATTGCTGGACCTGGTGGGCGATAGATTAGAAACCCAGTCAGTGTAACCTTACTGTTTAGAGTTAGGCTAAAGAAAGCTGCCTCAGAGTTTGCAATATTGATCGGTTGCAGCTTGCAGCACAAATTACTTTAAAAATTATCGCTAGCCCTGCTGCTTTAAATGTGGATCGGTCAAGGCGGAGTATAGCATAGTTATGGGGCACTGCATCTAATATGGCAGAGGCCGAGGCTTCTGTTAGCCAAAGTTTCAGTTAAGAAGAGGCCATCAGGCCGCAGCTCTGAGATCATGCCTGCTATCTCCAGTTTATGTTTGGGTAACGAGCGGCAATTGAGTAGTAAGTATTGCTTCTTCCCATTGTCAGATAGGCAAGTCTTACCAATAGAAACCACCTTATGGAGTTCACCTAGGCGGAAGTCGCAGCTACTGCAGCCATTAGGTTTTGTGATAAGTTTAAGATGTGAGAGCACACGTCTCTCACCGGACGATTGAGCTGCAGCATATCATTCCGGGAATAGTAACCATGTCTACCTATCACTACCCCTCTAACGGGGGACTGGATGGTGAGTAGAGCACGGGTCCTGGCCTCTGGTGCCGTTGAGGCACTGACGTGCACAGATGGGCGCAGACGGGCTTGCCTTTGGCGTGCATTCAGCACACCAGCAGTGCAGCTGCCAGGGGTGTGGCTACAGGTCCGCCTCCGCCTCCAGAGATCGGAGGCAGCTGATCGATATGACAGGCAGGCAGGCAGGGAAGAGAACCAGCCTGAGCTGCAACACAGTGGTGAGAAGTACAAAGGTGAGATGAAGTATTTTTAAAAGCACAACAGTGCAGGGGAGATGGGCACCTACGAGTGCCTAGTGCGCGGACAAGGAACTGAAAAGGTGTGAAGTAAGGGTAAAGTAAAAAGCAAAAAGAGGTGTAGGAGCCAGGCAACTCCCAGCACCTAGCACGCTTACAAGGAACTTAAACCACAAAACTAAAAGTTAAAAAGTTAGGCTCAGTGCTGACCACTCACCAGGAAGAAATCCACTATGGCCTCGCAGCGGCCATGAATTTGCAGCCCGCCTCTAGGGGCGTGGCTACAGGTCCACCTCCGAAGATCGGAGGCAGCTGATTGACACGGCAGGCAGGTAGGGAAGGGAATCAGCCTGGCTGCAACACAGAGGCGAGAAGTACAAAGGTGAGATCTGTATATCATCTGCATAGTTGAAGATAGAAGTATTTAATCAATATGGTATTAGGTTGAGGAACAGGATGAAGAGAAGGGGAGTAATTTCTCTGTCCGGAGGGATACCAGTATCCAAATAGTAGGGCCTGGAGCATCTTAGCAGAAAGCAGATGATGTTAGTTAAATGGAAATCCATATTCTACAGCCTTTTCAGCAGTGTTAGGTGATGACAAATATTGCATGCAACACAGAGGTCTAGTAGGACCTTGATGACTGCTCAGTTTGAATCATTTTGCATTTTTAGCTTCACTATGGTAGAATTTAGGATTTATGCTGTCAATCTGCTGAGATAGGAGCCAGCCCTGGCCCCCAAAAGTGGGATGTTTTTTTTTAGTATATTTCACCATCTAGGTTTTGCCTTCTTTTCTATTAGCTTAGCCTATAAGCATCCATGATCTATTGTTCTGCAGTTGTCAGGGCACTTGCTTTCGGGGTTCTTTAAAGGGGTTTGAGGAATAAGCATTTGGGTTTATTTAGCGGTTTACTAATAGGAAATGGGGCACTGGTTATAATTTTCCAGCTCGCTTCTACAATGCATCCGATAAATAAGATTTCTATGAAAATTGCTGTGGATATAGTCGCTGGTGATCCAGATTTGTTACTGTGTTATATTAGTTCTACTAAATATTGACCATACATGGGTGAGAATGCCATTAAGATGCTTCTTTCGATAGTTTAAGGTTTTGCATCTGGTTAGGAGGGCATTTTGTTTGTTGGTGTCTTTAAAGTGAAGAGTGTAATCTTTTGGGTTTGCCAAAGAAATAAGAGCACACAGTATCACAGCGTATTTGGGAGGGAGTCATTTCTCTTTTGAGCCAGCAGTATAGTTTTAAATTCTTAGCTCATTCAACAAAGCCCTTTTGTATCATGATGCAGGGAAGAGGTGAAAATAGTATTTCTTTTTTTTTTGGTTTTCTGAGACTTTTCTGATGATATTTAGTTGATGGGTGTATCGATTTATGCTGATTGTGCCTTGACTTTTGTCATCTACATTCAGGTGTTCTGTGGGTGGTTTTGAGGGAGATTGTAAGTGAACGACTGACTGGTTGCCAACAAAGTGTGGATGTTTTTTTTTTTAATGGGATGAATGTGTTGAATACTTTTGCAATTCATTTATTGAAATTTGTTCTCACTTTGATAGACAACTGAATGTCTCTGGCCTGGATTTTTAGATGACTGATCACAGGAGCATCTTGTGAGACTAGTGTCTGAGAATGGACTTCAAAGGTGGGTGAGATACAAATGAACACAATGTCTTGTCGTACTAAAGGAAAGATAAACTGATAAAAGTGAAATGTATGATCTTCCCAATTATAGAAGAAATTCCTGGTTGCATTCCAAACTTATATAAACATAAAACAAAACAGCAATCAGCTTAAAAGAAGTTAAGCAGGGATAAATGTACTGCCTGGGCTTGAAGGGGGCAGGAGCTGTACTAGCAGTTGTATTCCTTCCCTGGAACAGGAATACTTTGCCCATTTCCCACAGCAGGGCTATTTGAAGACCTTAACAACGCTATTTCATGAATCCTCACTTTTTGACACCCCTGGTAACAGAGCAACCTTCTTGTAGACCTAAAGCCGTCATAGGCAGGCCCACCTGAACTGCAGGACAGAAAACCTGTCTACAGCATCTGCAGGAGCTAGCTTCAGTGGTAGGAGGCTGCAGGGTGACCGGCCTGGTTGGGGGATCAACCAGATTACTCCCTGTCTCTTGATAGCCTCAAAGACAGCACCTGCTTGAAGTCCACTGAGAACCTAGACCTCGATGGCCCATAGCAATAGAAAACATTATTTGAGGCTGTTGATTCCCCTAAGTTCCAGGATTCCTGTGGTAAGGAATTTGTTGAAGCACGAAGAAGGATGCAGTGTGAATACAGGCACAGATTTGCTAACACCTTGACCCGGGTTTGTAATACCATTTCTTAATGCAATCCGACTCAAAATGTTGTGGTGGTATTTATAATCCAACGCAAATCGGAATATGCCTTGTATTCTAATCCAAAGGAACGCAAAGCTGCAGAATACGTTGTCATGCTTTACTTTGAATCAAGGGGGCATTCCATGGATGGCGCATGAGCAACAATGCTTGGTTTTTGACATAAATCCTAACTATAAAGAATTGTAGAGAGGGTGTAGCGTGGGTGTGGGAGGGTACTCGGCACTAACAGTGGGCTGATCAAGAATAGGCTGAACACTAGTTCTGCGCAAAGAGGGTTTTATTTTGATAAAGGTTTTTCTGGTGCGAAAGGTCAAACCTTCACGTGCAAACTCTGCTTGGTCCGTAATGGCGTCCGTTTTGACTGGGGATGACGCTGCGGTTCCTCTTCCTGTGGACACGTCGAAGGACTCTTGTCTCTGGTCAGCTCCGCAAAGAGAAAAACCAACAGAGAGGAAACCGTCAGGATATCGGTCTGATAGCAGTTGCACCACGGGGACCAAGTGAGAGTGAGGGTACACCTGTGCTATACAATTTCAGTCAGTGCTCATAGCTCTACGGGAGAGTGAGGTTCAGAAGGGACGGAAAGGAAGGTAGGGGGGGGGAAGTTGGAAAGCAGGAACGGAAAAACGGGAGGGTTCTGTGCACTATTATACACGGGCCCCTTTACTCCCGACCCAAGCTGCCCAACGCCACCGTACCTGGGAAAGCCACACTCCTCCCTCGGGAGTGTGGCACGGCGGTTCACCGGGTCGTTAGCCTCCTGGCTCTCCACTGCCGTCTTCCACTTGTTCTCTTCCGTCCTCTCCTCGCACGCCGTCCGTCTCGCGTCGATCCTCCTCGTCCTGGCTTCCTCCTTCCCGGGTGTCGACACACCCCCCGTAAAGGGCTTCCGGGCCTTTGTCCAGTCGAGGTCCTCCTACGTCATGCAGGGGCATGGCCACGTCACTGCAGAGATCCCAATTAAAGACGCCTTCACTTAATTCATCTTCGTTGTTCGAGAGTAGGGGACGGGTGTCCCAGTTAGACTGAAGGGAAGGAGGGGAAGTAGAATCAGGTTTCCACCAGTCAACAGGGGTTGCCGCTCCCACCCCGTTACATCCCTCCCCCCTTTGATTCTCCCGATCGGGGAGAACAGGAGTTCTGGACAGGTAGTCCGCATTGCTGTTCTCAGACCCTTTTCAATGCACCACGGTAAAGGCGTAAGGTTGTAGGAAAAGGAACCAGCGTAGCACTCTTGCATTCTGGGATTTGTTCTTCTGCATCCATTGGAGGGGAGCATGGTCTGTATATAATACAAAAGGCTTACCCTCCAAGTAATACCTCAGCTTATCTATTGACCAGCAAATCGCTAGACACTCCTTTTCTACTGTAGGGTACTTGCGTTCTCTAGGATGTAACTTTCTACTGATATAGAGTATGGGGTGTTCTAGCCCGTCCTCCCCCTCTTGTGACATCACCGCCCATATCCCAGTATCAGAGGCGTCTGTAGCTAGGGAAAAGGGTTTCCTAAAGTCAGGGGGTATTAGTACCGGACTAGATGTGATGGCTCTCTTTAGGGTCTCAAATGATTTGATTGCTTCTTCTGAGGGAGGTTTGCTAAGGGTGTTTCTGACATTCTTTTTCAGCAGGTCTGTCAAAGGTGTGGCTATATCCGCAAAGTTCTCAATGAATCTTCGATAATAACCAATGAGGCCCAAAAATGCTCTTAGGTCTCTTTTTGTGGAGGGGAAGGGCGTATGGGTTATCGCTCTAATCTTCTCCTCTTGAGGTGCTATTACCCCCTCGCCTAACATAAAGCCTAGGTATTTTACTTTGGGAAAGGCGGCTCTTGATTTTTTTGCATTAACATGCAGTCCTGCCTGTTGTAGGGCTTGAAGGACCTTGGTGAGGTGTTCCAAATGTTCTGTCCATGTCGTACTGAAGATGACAATATCATCTAAGTAGACAGGACTTTATTGAGTATGAGGGGCTAACACTTCCGTCATTAACCTCCGGAAGGTGGCAGGGGCACCATGAAGGCCGAATGGCAGGACGTTAAATTCGAACAGGCCGTCATCTGTGGCGAAAGCAGTCTTGTGCTTGTCTTTCTCCCTTAACGGCACCTGCCAATATCCCTTGGTCAGGTCCAATGTTGTGATGTATCGAGCCCCTCCTATCCTTTCTATGAGTTTGTCTACTCTCGGAATAGGAAAAGCGTCAAAGGTTGATATTGCATTGAGGGCTCTGAAGTCCATACTGAATCTGGTGGACCCATCTGGTTTGGGGACCATCACGATGGGCGAGGACCAATTGCTCCTAGACGGCCCTATGACCCCGAGCTCGAGCATATCCCGTACTTCCTTTTTCACATCTGCTCTTCTAGCTGGGGGTATTCTGTAAGCCCTCTGTTTTACAATCTTTCCCTCTTCAGTGTCAATGCAATGTTCTGCCATATGTGTGTGCCCAGGTTTGTCAGAAAACAGACTGGAAAAAGGACGTACAGCCTGTAGCAATTCTCTGTTTTCGACCTCTGACAACTCAGGGTTGATGGGAAGGTGCTCTAGAGTGGAACGCTCTCCCTGAGTTGGTAATACCAGGTGAGCGGGTTTTGGTGGAGGGTCTATCAATTTCTTTAACATATTAATGTGAAATGTTTGTTGTTGTGAGGGTGATATCTGTACTCTATAGGTTGTTCTGCCTACTGTTTCCATGATTTTGTATGGCCCCATCCATTCACTCCTGAATTTTTGTGTTGATGAAGGCAGGAGCACCAAGGCCCAGTCCCCTTTCTCTATTGTCCTCCACTTCTTTCCTTTGTCATAATATAGCTTCTGTTTTTGTTGTGCTTTCTCTAGGTTGGAATGGGCCAGATCCCTGAGTTTACCCAACCTAGATTGTAATTGTTGGGTATATTCTAATAAAGACCTCTGATCATTGGCTTCTTCTCGCTCCCAAGCTTCTTTGGTGATTTCTAGGAGTGATCTTGGTTGCCGACCATAGAGAAGCTCAAACGGAGAGTACCCGAGACTGCTTTGTACTTGTGAGCGAAGGACGTAGAGGGCCAGAGGTAACAGTCTGTCCCACTCCTTGTTTTCAGCGGACAACATTTTTTTTAGCGTGGTTTTTAATGTCCGGTTATACCGCTCTACCAGGCCATCTGTTTGTGGATGGTAGGCCGATGTTCGTATGTGTCTGAGGTCTAAGGTTTTACACACCTCCTTCATTAACTTGGACACAAAGGGAGTCCCCTGATCTGTTAAGATCTCTCTGGGGAAACCACCCCTTGAGAAAAGTTCTACCAACTTCTCTGCTACATTCTTTGTAGTAGGGAAACTAAGGGCAAAGGCCTCAGGAAACCGGGTGTTGTAATCCACTATCACGAGAGCATAAGTATGTCCTCTCGTGGTACGTGGAAGGGGTCCGATTAGATCCATTCCTACCCTTTCGAAAGGGTTCCCAATTACAGGCAAGGGCTGAAGAGGAACCGCTGTGGGTTTATTCATGTTTCTCTTTTGACATATTTCACACTGCTTACAGTAGTTTTCTGCTTCTTTGTAAATACCAGGCCAAAAGAATAGTTTAATTATAGTCTGGGTTGTTTTTTCTGGTCCCGAATGTCCTGCAGTCAGATGGGTATGGGCATAAAATAGGATTTGGTCCCTGAAGTCCTTTGGTACCACCAACTGTGGTGGATCCCCTGTTTTCCCTTCTCTATACAGCAAGTCGTTGTTTATCCTAAACCGTGGATATGGAGTGTCAGGTTTGTCCTGTGTTATGTGAGCCGCCTCCCATTCGTTCAGAAGAGTAGGGTCATTGGCCTGGGCGAACTTAAAGCTTCGATCTAAAACCCAGGGCTCAGTGGTTAAATAGCTATCTTGGGGTCGCTTTTCATGTTGTTCGTTTATCTCTCTCCTAAATAGCGACAGAAAGTCAGGGTTGTCTACCCCTATGATAAGGTCCTCTGGAAGCGATTCCACCACCCCTACTCTCACTGTACAGGGGAGTCGGCCTTCTGGATATAATGTGATTTGGGCCACCGGATAGGGTTTCACATCCCCATGTACACACCTAATGTGTACCAAGGCATTGGGTCCTATCTGGGATATATGCATGTGCTTCTTCTGGATTACA
The DNA here is from genome assembly GCF_964263255.1 of Lissotriton vulgaris. Taxonomy (NCBI): domain Eukaryota; kingdom Metazoa; phylum Chordata; class Amphibia; order Caudata; family Salamandridae; genus Lissotriton; species Lissotriton vulgaris. Next base: position 935,546,442 of record NC_141698.1, on the reverse strand, counting down.
GACTGCCTACAGCCTGAGTCCAATAGTGCTTTTACCCTTTTTTTGTTGACCATAACCCTTACATAGAACGATGGTCCCATCTCTGCGGTGTACAACACGGCTTTGGGGACGTATCCGACCTCCATAGGTTCTTCATTGTTTCTTTTCGCTATATGTCCCCACTCCCCGCACTCAAAGCACTGGGATCCTTTCATAGGTGGCATCACATCCATTTTGATGGGTCGTTGCTTCAGGGGTTCTACTACTGGTTTGCCCTTTTTCTCTTGTCTAGCCACGGGGGCCGCTTTAAGTCCTTTGTCCGTTTCCCAAGGTAGGGTCCGGGTTGGGCCCTCGTATAATTGGATGCCATCTCAATGGCCTGCACGGGGGTGAGGCCAGAGTGTTGCCTCAACCAGCGTTGGGTGCCATATGGCAGGGCCTCCATGAATTGCTCCAGGTAGATACTGGACATAATCTCCTCCTTACTGCGGCTCTCTGGTCTTAACCACTTATCAGCAGCCATTTTTAGACGTAAGAACAACGTCTTCGGATTTTCCCCGGCTGTCCCTCTCTCCTTCCTGAACCGCAGCCGGTATGCTTCAGCATCCAGTCCCAAGTGATCTAGTATCACTTCTTTTATGTTGGCATAAGAAGTGGTTCCTGCATGGTTGGCGACTTGATACGCCGCTTGGGCTTCTCCTGACAACAGTGGGGCCAGAAAGAAAGGCCACTTCTCCTCTGGCCACCCACAAGCACGGGCTGCCCTTTCAAAGTTAGTGAGGAAAGCATCAGGGTCTTCTCCTGACACATATTTTTGCAGAGAGACCTCTGCGGGATGGTGTGAGTAATTCTTCCTTTCCAGAGGTACAGGTATGCTGGGACTCTGTACTACTTTTTGTAGACCTTCTATTTGTGCTGATATAGTGTTCCTGAACAGTTTTCTGTCAGCATCGGCGGCCGACATTTGTTGACTGACAGCCCACTCCAGCTTCTGTTGCCCCTCTATCAGGTGCTTGATTACCTGATACATCTCGGAGTCCTGGACGGAGGGGGCGGATCCCACTTCTGACACCAGTTGTAGCGTGGGTGTGGGAGGGTACTCGGCACTAACAGTGGGCTGCTCAAGAATAGGCTGAACACTAGTTCTGCGCAAAGAGGGTTTTATTTTGATAAGGTTTTTCTGGTGCGAAAGGTCAAATGTTCACGTGCAAACTCTGCTCGGTCCGTAATGGCGTCCGTTTTGACTGGGGATGACGCTGCGGTTCCTCTTCCTGTGGACATGTCGAAGGACGCTTGTCTCTGGTCAGCTGTGCAAAGAGAAAAACCAACAGAGAGGAAACCGTCAGGATATCGGTCTGATACCAGTTGCACCACGGGGACCAAGTGAGAGTGAGGGTACACCTGTGCTATACAATTTCAGTCAGTGCTCAGTGCTCTACGGGAGAGTGAGGTTCAGAAAGGAAGGTAGGGGGGGAAGTTGGAAAGCGGGAACGGAAAAACAGGAGGGTTCTGTACACTATTATACACGGGCCCCTTTACTCCCGACCGAAGCTGCCCAACGCCGCCGTACCTGGGAAAGCCACACTCCTCCCTCGGGAGTGTGGCACGGCGGTTCACCGGGTCGTTGGCCTCCTGGCTCTCCACTGCCCTCTTCCATTTGTTCTCTTCCGTCCTCTGCTCGCACGCCGTCCGTCTCGCGTCGATCCTCCTCGTCCTGGCTTCCTCCTTCCCGGGTGTCGACACACCCCCAGTAAAGGGCGTCCGGGCCTTTGTCCAGTCGAGGTCCTCCTACGTCATGTGGGGGCGTGGCCACGTCACTGCAGAGATCCTAATTAAAGGCGCCTTCCCTTAATTCATCTTCGTTGTTCGAGAGTAGGGGACGGGTGTCCCAGTTAGACTGAAGGGAAGGAGGGGAAGTAGAATCAGGTTTCCACCAGTCAACAGGGGTTGCCGCTCCCACCCCGTTACAGAGGGCTTCACAGAAAAATATGAGGAGAAATATTTTAGTTTCTTCTTGTTTTCCCCCTTTATTTATGTGTGCTACATTCTACACATGAACAGGGGCATTCCTTAAAGCATAGTTTTTTACAGGAAGGTAGCCCTTCCTGCACACATAATTATGCTTATCACAGATTCTCAGTTCTTTTCTTCTTTAATGGTTTTGTTTTGGGTAGCGTCAGGCACCAAATTGCTGCTGGGTTGTTGCTTCAATAATTTATTTTTCTATTTTTCAATACATACTGAATGAGTAAAAAAAAGTGTGCATGTGTCACTTCATAGGTTTGCATATGTCTGGTAGCATGTCTGCATGCCTACAAAATGATGCAGCTTCAACCGGCTGATTCATGTAATAATTTATTTTTCTTCATTTGGCTTTGTGGCACAGCATAGCCAAAAGACACCGGCACAGCCAATAGGTCCCAATAGTGCAACCTATTGGCTTTGCCAATGCTTGTTTGCATAACGAACGATACTAGTGGATACACGCCAAAGAAACTTAGTTAAATACAGAACTAGTGACACATAAAACAAAAAAGCCTATTATTCATAAGTAAACACTATATTTTTTTATTAGACTTCTGATTGCTCAGCAGGACAACACATACTTCAATGGTCAATGTGGCAAACAGGCAGAAGTAAATAATGAAAACAATTTTCATAGAAGCAGGGGCGAAAGCTTGCCCTATTAAAAGGCTTCATGCACTGCACATCTTCGGATGATCTGCTCCCACTCATACAAAACAAAGGATATGGACTCACCGAAGAATATCTAGCCTACCTTGTATCTGCTCGACAAACATAATCACAGTCTTCTGTCCCACTTGGTTACTTGTTGCTATGAGACCATTCTTTTCCTCCATATGAAATAATGTTTACATTTATATATACTAGTTTATTCGACAACTTTCATGTACAATAGCTAGTCTGTCGAGCAAAACCAACATAGCACCAAAAAGACAAATCATGGCATGATGCATTGAATATATTCCTACCTAAACATCAAAGAACTGCTCTGCTTTCATGTGTAAGGCCAATGCCCTGAGCCTAGACCCGAGAGCATCAGCTACAAGATTTGTATAGAATAAATAAGACTCATTGAACATTTTGCAGCTCAGTTATAAAATGAGTTGAACATACTTATGAAACAAATGCATAAGTTAACAGTTAGACCTGTCATCCTTATGGTGGTCATTCCCCCAACTGTTTGCCTTTTGTTTCCCATTTTGGCTGATTGCTTTTGTTGGCCTTAGGACTCTGAGAACTTACTGCTAATCAGTTCTAAAGTGAATACGTTTCTCCCCTAAACATGATGACATTTGTGTATACCTGATTGGCATATTTGTTGTACTGGTAAGTCCCTTGTAAAGTTGTATACCATATACTCAGGGATGCTACTAGTGGGTCTGCGGCACTCGTTGTGCCAACCATACAAGTAGCCTTTCAACCCTGTCTCAGGTATGCCACTGCAGTTCCTATGTGTGAAGCTAATTATAGCTCAAATGAGAAAATTAAATAGAAAACTATGATCAAAGACAATAAAAGGAAAATAAATGCAGCTAAACCCACTTTTGTACAGACAAGATCAACTTGAAAGAGCTTTTCAACACAGTCAACTGTCTGTCTAAGTTTGGTTCGAAAAATTCTTTGACCCCCGGATCAGTCACTTTGAGAAAAAATAGCGGACTTCATAGCCGACTACTTTTTCTCTAAAGTTACTAACATTTTTAGAGAGTTTACTGATCTAACTGGAAATTCTGAGCCCTCAGTGAGCAATTATAGAACAAAGGTCAGCACTGCCTACCCCTTTTATCCCTTTACAGAGGATAGGGTGACTAAACTAATTCAAGATTCTAAGTTGGGTGCTCTGTCAGACCCCTGCCCTCCGTGGGTTCTTCATTCTGTAGCTATAACCAAGGCCACTGAAATTATGCAGCAGGAGAGGGCAACATTATGTGGCATGGTTGAGTAAATTATGCAAGGAAAGCCAAATTATGCATCATATTTTGTAATGGTATTACTTGATTATTTCATCCTTTTTTAACTCAGTAACGCTTGTCTTGGCATTGGTTGCACCACATTGCTACCACTTTAACACCCAATTATAGCAATAAGCAACAAGCAACAGAAAGATGAGCAGTCAAGTTATGAAAAGGGCCTTCCAATGCACCGGAACACATGTTTGTAATGTTGCTCTTTTCAATAATATCACTGACTCTGCTTGCTTGTAACACCAATGGTTTATTTATATAATTACAGGCTTAACTGAAGAGCGCCAGCCGGCGCTGCCGTCTCTCCCGGTCTCAGGCGCGCTATGCGATGCGCGCGCATCGCATCCAAGATGGCCGCCGCACGTCACGTCCTACGTGACGTGCATAGACCAGTGTGCTCACTACATATCTCCTCTTTTTTCCAAACATTGACGAGTCACTTACAGTTCATTGTCCAACTCGAAATCTCGAAATCTGGAGGGCCTTACCACCTGCCTTCCACTCCTGGTCATCCTGATGAGATTCTCCGGGGCCCCTTGGCTCTGCGTCTCAGTGCTTTCAACTTCCTCATTCGCAACCGCGCCGTCGTCCACTCTTCTCCTTAGCAAGTCCACATTGGTTCCTTGGTTTCCACTCGCTCTTCTTTCATCCTCTCGTACACTTCTAGAACTTACTCCATCTTGCTGCTCACCTACACGTTGTTCCATTTCTGCATTCGAATCCTCTATGTCCTCCCATTCCGTTCCGGTTTGCTCCCATCGCAAGATCTTGTTACACCTGGCCATGCGGTCTTGGGACCACACGTTCCCATCACTCAACAGGGCCGCTCGGTCGTACACCTCTTTAACTTGCATGGGTTTGCTATATTTGCTGTCTCCTTTCTTCTGTAGGGTGGCTAACTTTACTCTTACCCACTCGCCTTTCTCCAGACCGGTTCCTCTCACATTTCTCCGTTTGTTGTAATGGTTAGTATAAATGGTCTGTGCTCTTTCTAGGTTGGCCTGTACTACTGCAGGGGACCATTCGCTGGTGATGACCTTCTCCTTCCAAATCCTATTGTCGTGCGTGAAAGGCTCACGCCCTCTCAAGATCTGGAATGGGCTGTATCCTGTGCCAGTGGGAGTGATCCTGTAGGCCGACACCATATTCTCTAGTGCTTTCTCCCAGTCCTTGTCGCTGGAAATCGCGGCTTGTATGGCTCCCATCACTACCCTATTAAATCGCTCCACCAAGCCATTTCCTGCTGGATGGTATATCGCCGTGTGTTTGATGGTGATGCCGTTCCTTTGCATAAATTTGCTCCATTTTTCCGACGTGAACTGGGGGCAATTGTCACTCAGGATGGATTTGGGGATCCCTTCTCTTATAAAGGTCTCTGACAGAAACTTCAAAATGTTCTCAGTGTCCATGGTCTCACCCACCCTTATCTCCGGCCATTTGGAGTATCGATCCATGAGGACACATACGTACTTCTGCATGCCCTGGTCATCTAGGATAGGACCCAAAATGTCTATAGATAGTTCTTCCCACGGGTTCTGTGGGGGGACAAACTTTTCTAACGCTGGGCGTAGTGGTTTAAGTGTATTGTCAGCTCCCTGGCACTGTGGGCACTCTCTGACGTGCCTTTCTGCCCGTATGTCCAGGCCTGGCCACCAGTAGTTTTGTTTGGCCCTTAATTTCAGTTTCCCTATGCCTAAGTGTCCCTCATGTAGCATGTCCAATAGCTTAGTGATGAGGTTCCTTGGGGGGATCACCTTGTCTCCTCTGTAAGTGAACACACCCTTGTCTCCTACCGACAATTCTTCTCTTACTTCATAGTATGGTTTCATATTTTCGCTCACGTGTCTTTTGTCAGGCCAGCCCTGGATGACGTGCATCTTCACTTCCTTCATAATGCTTTCCTCCTTGTATGCCTCTGTCCACTCCTGGTGGCTGATTAATTTCTCCTGGTCTTCTACGAGAGCTACCAATTCCCCTTAGCCTGCAGGGTCTTCCTCCCCTGGCTCCATTGCCGCTGCTCTGCTCAGGTAGTCGGCCACTCGGTTCCGATTCCCGGGGATGTACTCCACATCGTACCTGAACTCAAGTAATTTCAGAGTCATTTTGGATATCCTGGGAGTGGCGTTGGCATGTCCACTCGATGTTAACACTTTTACCAACGGCTTATGATCTGTCTTGAGTAGGAATCGGGTTCCCCACAGGAATTGCCAAAATCTCGTCATGGCCCATACCACAGCCAGCATCTCCTTTTCAATCACGCTGTATTTTCTCTCGGTATCTGTCAATGCCCGGGACGCAAAGCCGATCGTCTCCGTTTCTCCTCGTCCACGCTCCTGCATGAGCACTGCACCCAGGCCCTTGTCACTGGCGTCGGTCGTGAGCACTGTGGCGCCCTGTGGGTCATATCCTTTGAGCGGTACAGCTCCCGTGACATCCTTCTTGATTGTCTCGAACTCAGTTTGAGTTTCTGGTGTCCACTGGAAAGCGGTGCTCTCCCTGGTCAGCATTCTCATATGATGAGTCTTCGAGGCAAAGTGCACCACAAATTTGCTGTAGTACTCCGCCATCCCCAAAAACGATCTGACCTCTTCCTTGTTCTTGGGGGGCGGCGCTTCTGCGATTGCTTTTACATTTTCTGCCTTAGGTGTGATGCCCTGCACTCCTATCTCATGGCCCAGATACGTTACTGACTCCAGGCCCAATCGACACTTTGACCACTCTGCCGTGAGGCCTTTGCTTTCCAAGGTATCTAACACCCTTCCGAGTTTCTGATCGTGGTCCAGTTTGTCACGCCCCATTACCAGGATGTCGTCCTGGAAATATTGGACGCCTGTTATGTTTCTGAACAGCTGGTGCATCAGTTTCTGAAACACTGCGGCTGCCGAGGCCAGCCCAAACGGCATACGGCAGAACTGGTAGCACCCGAACGGGGTGATGAAGGATGTAAGTTTTTTGCTGTCTGGATGCAGTACTATTTGGTGGTAGGCAGAGGTCAAGTCAATTGTGGAGTACCACCTTACCCCCCTGGTTTTCGCCAGCATTTCCTCGCTACTTGGAAGGGGAAATTTCTCTACAACAATGTTCTTGTTCAGTTCTCTCAAGTCCACACAAAGCCTGACCTTCCCGTTGGGTTTCATGACTACCACCAATGGTGCGAGCCACTCGGCGCAGGTGATTGGTTCGATAATCCCTTTTCTCTCCAAATCCTGGAGTTCTGTCTGGACCGCCTCTCTTACTGCTATGGGTACGTTCCCTACTTTGTGGGCTATGGGGATGGCGCCTTCCTTGAGTACGATCTTGTGTTGGAATTTCTCCATTTTTCCTACTGTGCCCCCGAACACGTTTGGGTAATCCTCCTTCCATTTATTCAGATTGGGCCACGCTTCCGGTTCCGTGAGTAGTATTTGTTCCTTCCCTCCGGGGTCTAATTTGATTCCTAGATCGCCCTGGTCTAGCCATCCCAAGACGGAGGGTCCCTTCTCTGCTATGTATAGCTTGCAGGACGCTGAACAGCCTCTGAATTCAAACTTCAGGCGTCGGAATCCCACCATTGGGATGCGATCGCCGTTGTACGTGACTGGTCGAATGTCTAGTTTCTCCAACTCTGGGCCTAGCTTCGGTCTGAACATTTCGTCCCACACGGCTCGTTGGACTATTGTGTAGGGGGTGCCTGTGTCCGCCACAACGCTGATGCTTATTCCGCCCATTGTCATTTCCAGTATGGGTTTGGTGGTCCTTTTTCCTTCCACGCATAATATCTGGTCATATATGCATAGGACGGTGACCACATCTTTCTCTGCGGCCCCATCCTGATCTTCTTCACCTTGGTCAATATATTTTACCACACCTTTGGATAACTTCTTCCGGCACACTTTCTCATAGTGACCTATGATGCCACAGTGCAGGCACTTGGCCCGGAACGCCGGACATCTTCTGTCGTGTGCCTCGTGGGACCAACTCCCGCACCTATAGCACGTTTTCTTGTTGTCGCCACTTGCTTGTTTCCCTTGTGGTCCGGTCTTGTCCTGCCATGTGTTGGCTCCTTTGGGTACTGGGTTCTTGTATCTCTGGTCTCCGCGATGTTCCTCCTCCAGTATCCTGTTCACCATGGTAGGGGTTGCCATGTCTTTCTTGGTCGCGTCGGCGCATCTCCGTGCGAGTTCTGCTCTTTTGACGATGACCATTACGTCCTTGAGTGTGGTGTCCCCACTTGCCCATAACTTATCCTGCACGTTCGTGCTAGTAGTGTGCATTACTATCTGATCCTTGATAAACTCCTCCTCCCAAAGTGCATACCTGCACTTGGTCGCTAGCTTCCTCAAGGCCGCAACGTATTCTTCTATGGACTCTCCCGTCCGCTGTTTCCTCTGCTGGAAATTGAATCTGTCGACTGACACGCAGACCGTGGGTCGATAACGTTCATCCAGGTCTTCAACGGCGTGGGCATACACGTCAACGTCGGTACTTCCTCTCTGTTTGGGCACCAGGCTCTTGTAAATCCTGAGTCCCTCTGGACCCAAGTTGAGCAACAGTATGCGTTTCTTCCTTTGTGGGGTGATTTTTTGCGCATTCTCATCCTCCAGGACCCCTATGAAGTTGTCGATATATTCCTTCCAATCCTCCCACTTCATCAGTGGATCCCCTGGTTTCGGTAGGAATTGTACTGGTGCAATTGCGTACCCTGCTGGTGTGCTCATTTTCACTTCTTTGGTTACGGTTGTTTTGTCTTCTTTGCTGGTGGGGCTACCTGGGGTGCTGTCCTTTACTGCTGTGCTGGTTTGCGCCTGGGGACTCTCAGTGCTAGTCCCCACCCCCTCCTCTTTGGTAGCCAGCTCTGTTCCTCCCTGACGCGATTACTTGGGAAATTGCGCGCTTAACCTGGCTGATTTGGGGTGTCTGCGCCACCTTCCTGACCTCTTTGCCGCCTGTGTGGGTAGCTGTGGCTCTGCCACGCTCTTCAAGTTCGCCGTACCTTCTGTGTGTCCTGCCGTGTCCCTTGTGCTGATCGGGGTAGCTGGGCTGCGCAGGGTAGATCTCTGCCAAGATCTGGGTGGCCTGGGGTGCTGCCCTCTCTTCTGCTGTCCACGTGGAGGGTCCGTTTTTTTTTTTTCTAGTGTGGTCTGCTGGGCACCTCCCGACCTCGTCGCCACTGTAATGTTGCTCTTTTCAATAATATCACTGACTCTGCTTGCTTGTAACACCAATGGTTTATTTATATAATTACAGGCTTAACTGAAGAGCGCCGGCCGGCGCTGCCGTCTCTCCCGGTCTCAGGCGCGCTATGCGATGCGCGCGCATCGCATCCAAGATGGCCGCCGCACGTCACGTCCTACGTGACGTGCATAGACTAGTGCGCTCACTACAATATTGCTATGTTTTTAGTAACTTTTGAACTGTTTGAGATAGAAACAATTTTTTTTGTTACAATGTGGAGATTATTCTGCACATACTGGATTATGTGGCAAACACGGCAAATCTATAATTATGCAAACATTGCGTATCCGCACAATCACATAATTCCAGTGGCCCTATCAGTACATTTTACAATACTCCTTAATAAAATATTCACCTCTGGATGCTTTCCCTTAGCATGGAAGAAAGCATCGCTATTACCACTCCTTAAAAAAGTGTCACTCAACCCCCTGGAAGTCAAAAACTATAGCCTATTTCCTGGCTTTCCCTCTCAGCAAATATTCTGGAAAAAAGCATGAATATGGATATTATTAACTCTTTTGGGAATCCACAAACATTCTTGACCCAGCTCAACAAGGCTTTAGACCGAACTATTCCACGGAATTGGCTCTTTTAGATGCAACAGAGAAAATCAGAGCCATTCTTGACAATGTACGAAAAACAACTTTAATTTTGCTTGATTGCTCAGCCGCATTCCACATGGTTCACCACTTATTGTTGGTCAACCGTCTTCAACAGGTAGGCAATAGGGGTCAAGCCTTAAATCTGGTTAGATCATTTCTGTCCAATCAGGAGCAGGTGGTAACTCTTGGAAAATTCCCTTCTAATTCCTTTACACTTCCCTGGGGGGTTCTGCAGGGGTCCTTGCTGAGTCCAATTATTTTCAATGTTTACTTCACCCCCCTCACCAAGCTTATTAGACCTTTTGGCTTCTAAGTTCTCTCATATGCAGACGACTTTAGGTAGTGATGTCGATCTCCCTGAACCCTGAGATAGTTGCTTGCTGATTTAATCTTTGCATGAGAAACGTTGTTGGGTGTGAATGGATGCAGAAAAACAGCCTAAAACTTAATTTGGAGAAAACAGATGTAATGCTTTTTGGCAATGATACCTCCTTCTGCCACACAGCTTGGTGGCCTTCCAACATGGGCTCTCCCCCAGTAACAGTTTAAAAAGTGAGTAATTTAGGGGTCATCTTTGACGCCAAGTTGGTGTTTACCGATCATGTAAACCAGATAGCCGCTGCTTGTCTTTTTACCTTGAAGGTCTTGAAGAAAATCCTTCCTTTCTTCCCCTTGAGCTAAAGAAAACTATGGGGCATATTACCAAGGGGGGCGATAGGCAATTATCGCCGGTTTAGCGGCAGTTTTCGTCTGCTAAGCGGCGATAATTCTATTGCTCTATTAGCAAGCTGTCGCTAACTGATGTTAGCGACAGCTTTTAGGCGATAGCGAGCTGTTTGGGGCCCGCTTTGCATGTCAGCGATTTTTATCGCTAATGACATGCAAAGTGGGCGTACCCAACCTGTTAGCGACAGAAAGCAGTCGCTAACATCGCTATCGCCTATTAGCAAGGCAGGCGTAGCGATGGAAATATTCCCGCTATCGCCAAAAACTAACGCCTGCTCAGACCAGTTCTTAGCCATGTTATCCAATGGGAGGTGGATAACATGGCTAAGAGCATTTTGTCGCTAATGTGTGAATATCGCTGTATTCTCAGCGATATTCACGCATTTCGCCGCTATCACTGGATATTTTAGCACAATGGAGAAAAACGTTGCTAATAGCATGTTTTCTCCGCTAACATATCCAGCGATAGGCAGCGATAAAAAAATCGCAGCTAAGCCTATTGAGCGATAAATATCGCTACTTGTTGGTAATATGCCCCTATAATCTCTGCTCTGGTAATTTCGAGGCTTGATTGCTACAATGCTCTGCGTGTGTGCTCTCAGTAATGCATACTCAGTAAGCTGCTATTGCTCTAGAACGCAAAAGCCTGAGTTCTGTTAAATTTCCCAAAATTCAGTTCTCTCTCTCAAGCATTCACAATTTTCATTGGATACCCATTAGGAAGCGGATTACATTGAAAACCCTGGGCTGGGCCATAAGGGACCTTCACAATGCTGGCCCGATCTCCCTCCAAGCGACATCAAGTGGTATTTACCCACACGTAATCTGCGATCCTTGACTGCCAACAAGGTAGTGGTCCCCAGGATCATGAAGGCCCATAATATCTGTAAATTGTGGATGCATTCCCAGACTACCTTAGACCACAGACCAATCTGTTTAATTTTAGAAAGCAACTAAAGACCTGGCTGTTCCCCATGGACACTAAGTAGGCCTTTTCTCTTCTTCGCATCTGTTAGATACTATTCATACATAGTGCCAAGAAGCCTTGTTTTGTATATGCGCGCTCTACAAAATATATTAACATTAACTTCGACTTGCCATTCGAAACTTCTTGCCAAGCCTTAAACTTCCTGTTAATTACATGTGAGTCACCCCTAAGGTAGATCCTAAGTAACCCTAATGGCAGGGAGCTATGTACGTGAATGATAGCACATGTACCATTATGTTTTGCATTTCCTGGTAGTGACAAACATCCTATGTAATTTCTTTCACTACTGTGATGACAACCCTCTCATAGGCCAGATTTGGGAATTCCTTAATACACTTATAAGTTGTAATTCCTGAACAGAGGGCAGCTTTGTCATGCTTCATATGTTTGGAATGGTAATGATAAATCCTCCTTAATGCTGAAGTTGGATTTAACATTGCTGTTTTAGAAATGCTACTTTTAGAAAGTGGGTATTTTTCTGTGGTTACTGCTCTAAGTGCATGACGCCTGTCTATAACACACATCTGGGCTGGGTGACAGCTACACATTGTACATTTCCTCTAGACAGCCACAAAGATAGGAAGGTGAGACTCATCTGCATTCTGAGCACTCATCAGCTTCCGTGTGCATTCTGATGGGTCTTCCTGGCCAGGAAGAAATGGGAGGGGCTGACACACTTCAATAGGTAGTGTACTATTCACACAGAAAGCACTGATGTATGCCCCTTGGTTATCCAGGACTGGGCCTAAAGGGATCCTTGTGCACTTCAGGGAGTTCCTTTGAAGTCACCCTATGCATCAAAAGAACATTTGGGTATAGGTACTGGGCCTCTGGCTCCCTGAAATCAGACACTTCTGGATCTTGAACTGAACTTCTGTCAGAAGGACTGATGTGCTGCTTAAAGGACTCAACTGGACTGCTTTATCTGGAAGGACTGCTCTTCTGCTTGCTGTCCTACAGTCTGCGGTTCCCTGACTCTGCTGGACTCTGCCTTCCCTCCATCTGATCTCCAAGGGCTTGCTGGTTTGCCTACTGCTTTCTGAAGACTCAAGGACACCAAAGACTTCCTGCAATCCTGCTGGTGCTGCTGGACTTTGCCTTCTGTGAGTCCTTACCTTGCCTGAGGTGTCCCCTTCAAGTTCTTGGCCTCAGTCCTTGGTTCTGTAGCTGATTTCTGCAAGAACCCGTGCATTGCATTGACTGCATTAGAAATTCCGCCACATTGCCCTTCAACGCTGACGCTATTCCACAGCCTGCACTGCTTGACCACGACGCTCAGCGTGAGATGAGTCATTGCATTAATTTCAATTGAGCTCGACAACGATGCTGGACCCCTATGTGCATATTTACAACAAGGGGTGGTGAGGGACAGAATTAAGCAGAAAGCTCTCACCCAGTCAAGAGATCAGGGCTAGATCCAACACCGTTTTTTTAGCTCACTGCACCATCCCAGTTTCAGAACCTGGCTGTATGCAAATTAGTCTGTTCCCGTCCCAGTGCATGATGGGAACAGGGCAAACCAAACTACAAAAGCCAATTCTTACACTGGGAAGGAAACAAGCTCCCGGGGACCGGTTTCTGGCATTACAGCCGTATTCGGCCCGGTTTGCTTGAATCCTGATGGTGCAATGAGCAAGGTATACATGGGTATACATTTGAGTATACCCATCACTGCTCCATCAGGATTCAAGCAAGCCGGGCCGAAGACGGCTGAAATGCCAGAAACCGGTCCCCGGTAGCTTGTCTCCTTTCTGGTGCAGAATTGGCTTGGTAGTTTAGTCTGCCCTGTTCCCATGATGCACTGGGCCAGGGACAGACTGATTTGCATATAGCCAGGTTCTGAGCTGGGATGGGGCAGTGAGATAAATAACGGTGATGGATCAAGCCCTGATCTTTGGACTGGGTAAGAGTGGTCTGCTCAATTCAGACACTCTGTTCATCACCACCCCCTTTTCTGAATCGTTTTTGGCCACTACAGGTGTGGCAGGGTATACTCAGACATGAGTCCCTTTCTCACTGCTCCATCAGGATTCAAGCAAGCCGGGCCGAAGACGGCTGAATTGCCAGAAACCGGTCCCCGGTAGCTTGTCTCCTTTCTGGTGCAGAATTGGCTTGGTAGTTTAGTCTGCCCTGTTCCCATGATGCACTGGGCCAGGGACAGACTGATTTGCATATAGCCAGGTTCTGAGCTGGGATGGGGGCAGTGAGATAAATAACGGTGATGGATCAAGCCCTGATCTTTGGACTGGGTAAGAGTGGTCTGCTCAATTCAGACACTCTGTTCATCACCACCCCCTTTTCTGAATCCCTATGTGCAGCTCGAAAATGATGCAATTGACTCTCGACGTCGCAAAAATCTAATTCCAAGATATCTCCTCAGCTGGACCTGTCTGGGTCCTGTAGTCAACCTGCCATCGATCGTGGTCAGCCTGAACTTTGGATTTGCACCGGTCCCTCTCGACCTCAAGTAACCATTTGACCGCTGGTGACTTCTAAGCACTATTTTATAATGTAATCTTTAAAAATTGATCTCTCTACTACTACTGATTGGGTTTTTGTCGTTTTGGTCTTATTTTGCTCAGTTAAATATTCTCTTTTTTTCTAAAACTGTGAAGTCTTTTTGTGGTGTAAAACTTTAATTAGTGTGTGTGTTGCATAAATACTTTATACATTGCCTCTTTAGATAAGCCTGCCTGCTCTGAGCCAACAGAGGGTGAGCAAAGGCTATCTTTTGGTGTGCCTCTAACGTACCCCGACTGGAATGGAAGTTCCTGCCTGGCCTGGGTGCACACATCAGCCAACCAGGAACCCCATTTCTAACATTAACTATAATTATTGTAAAGAAAATCAATGTCTGACTCACCACAGCCCCCCTTCAGGCATTTCCCATATGGACTGGATCCTTTTAAGATCTTTGGAGGCCGGTTTTGAAAGCCCAGGGTCGCTCCTGATGCCTCTGCCATTTCCATAGCTCTGTGGGGTTAATTACTGCAGGCACCGAGAAGCTACAAGAGATAGAAAAAGAGGGATGAGGGAAGATAGAGAGCAAGTGACCAGAGAGGGTGAAGAGAGAGAAGAGGGAAGAAGTGAGAGACTGAATGGATGGATGAATGATGGGTGGAGGGATGGATGGATGAATGGATGATATTGCGTAAGGAGGTGAAGGGAGCAGAATTTCTCTGTGACTCACAAAGTTATTTGCATGTCTAATGTAAACTTCCAGGTGCAAATACGATTTTTACAAATGTAAACTTAGATTTGTTACTAACAAGACATGAATTTACAACTGGAAAGTGGTTAACTCACACATGAAATTGCATTACTATGATATAATTTTACTCATGAGCAAATCAGCTAAAAGTGGTGTGTTATGAGAGTTGCAGGTTGGGAGTCCATGTCTAAGTAGATGAACACCCCAAAACATGCACGTTTGTGGGTATTCACAAACTATTGTTTGGCAAATGTTTACATTAACATTGGTCGGACATATATTCTTGTTCAGAATTAAATTTGGGAGTAGGTAGTTAAAGCCCACAAAACTGGTGGGGTCACCGGGAAAGGTTTCTTCTTTCTGCGAAGAAAATATGTTTTTTCTAGTAGAGAAAAGAAGAACAAGATGGGCACTGATACGGAAGACTGGGCCCTACAATCAATGGTAACAACACCAATTTACCATCCTGCAGGGTTAAACCCTATTTTCCATGCTAAATCCATTTTCTTCTCAATGATGAATCTTGGACCGTTGTATTGGAGGGTACAGAGAATAACAGAAATCTCAACCTTGAATTTCATTAACAGTTTAAGTTCAGTCAATTATGAGAGTTGCATTATTTTTTTAAAGCTTTGGGCCAGATGCATTAAGCTATTTTGCGATCGCAAACAGTGCAATTCACATAAAAACAGGCGTTTGTGATTGCAAGATAGCAATAAGCAATGCATCAGGCTAAATTCACAGAATCTCCCAGGAATTCACAATTTTTCTTGCGATGACCTATTTTGCGATTGCCAAAACTGTGAATCCTTATTTACGAATCACTATTTCGAAGTTGCAAAACTATGCATGAAAAATCATAATTTGCGAATAGGTAAGGCATCGCAATTTTGCAATTGCAAAATACCACCAAATCAAACTTGGTGGTAACCAGGTGGAAAACATCAAATCAGGTGGGAAACATTTGGGAAAGTATTTAAACAGGCCCAAAAGGCCTCAGAATGTTTCACAATGGCAGCGCTCTACGTCATGGCGAGGAGGATGAGGCCCAGAACAGCAGCACAGAGGAGAAGGAGAATACAGGAGCGCATTTTCAGAGTGCGCATTACTTTTTTGGAGCAGACAGAGGAGGAAATCTATTACAATAATAGATTAAATGCAGCAATGATACAAGATCTGAATGCAGAATTAGACCCACTACTGCAGTGTCAGACTCGCAGGACACATGCCATCCCCACCCATGTGCAGGTCCTGTGTTCCCTGTACCTCCCAGCATCAAGTAGCTTCCAGGGGGTAATAGCTACAGCTGGAGGTGTATCCTAAAGTTCACTATCGTGTTTAACACGCTCCTGGACGCTATGTTGCTCAGGATGCACCACCACATAAGATTCGCAAATACCCCACAGGAATTGCTTGAAACTAAAATGGACTTTTACCAGATAGCCAACATCCTCCATGTAATTGGTTGCATAGATGGAACACATAGCTATATGCCCCCTCTGTGAACGAGTTCATTTTCAGGAATAGGAAGTGTTATCATTCACTGAACATACAAGTGATATGCAATGCTAAGAACATCATCACAGACATAGTGGCAAGATACCCAAGGACTACGCATGATTCCTACATCTTCAGGCACAGCGGCATACATTCACTTCTCCTGGGGGTGAATTTGGTGAAGGTTTCTTGCTTGGTAAACACATGTCACTTTCTCATGCAGATAATCATTTCTGTGGGAAACATAGCAGTGACTAATCTTTTGGCTGTTTCTCCATAGGTGACAGCGCATGCGCTGTGCGCCCATTCATCTTAACACCATACCTGAATCCAAGTACACCAAGTGAACAACAGTTCAACCCAGCACACAGGACAATGCGCAATGTGATTAAGAGGACCTTTGGACTGCTGAAAAGTCAATTTCGCTGCCTACATAAAACAGGCACAACATTGCAGTACATGCCAGACCCCTGCTGGAAAATAGTCGCCACTTGTGCCATGTTGCATAACATAGGGGGTGGTGATGGACGGAGCATCTGAACCAATCAAACACTCACACCCAGTCAACAGATCTGGGTTTAATCCATCAACGTTCTTTAGCCCACTCTGCCACCCCAGTTCAGACATGGCCATATGCAAATCAGTCTGACCCTGTGCCTCATGGGAACAGTCCAGCCCGAACTGCCAAGCCATGCCTTCCCTGGACCGGAAACAAGCTTCCTAGGACCGGTTTCTGGCATTACAGCCGTCTTCAGCCAGGCTTGCTTGAATCCAGTGGCAAAGTGAGCAAGGGACTCATGTCTGAGCATACCCTTACAACTTATGGAGAACAAAGCGGTACAATAGGGGGTGGTGATGGACGGAGCATCTGAACCAATCAAACACTCACACCCAGTCAACAGATCTGGGTTTAATCCATCACCGTTCTTTAGCCCACTCTGCCACCCCAGTTCAGACTTGGTCATATGCAAATTAGGCTGACCCTGTGCCTCATGGGAACTACCCATCAGCCATCCATTGTGGATTTGTTGACTGCAAGTCCTATAATGCTTTTGTGTGTTACAAGTAAAACATGGTCTGGATTACTATATTCAACACTAAACCAGATCAGACTTACGCAGTTTGTTTGTTAAAATTACAATTTGGATGTTGATTTGCATACATCTTACCTTGGGAGGTACTGGGTGGTACTGAGGAATCTATTGTAGTCACTCCAACAACTGCCTCCGGCTGCAGGGTGGACTCCACAAGGTTCTCCATGACCGTGGGTGATGTTTGGGTGGATGGCCCGTCTCCTGCTTTTTTGGCTTCAGCAAGCCTTTCTGCAACCCTTTCTTTTGCACGACTCCACAGGTCATACCACCTTTTGCACAAAACAAAAATGCTGCGCTGTGAAACGCCCACTGCATTTATCTTTGTTTGCATTCGCAGTCACAATTTTCGTTTTTCAGACTCTGGGACCTGCAGTGACTGTTTCCCAAACAATTTTTCACTAAATTTCATTTTCCTTTTGTGCTACTTCTGTGGTGTTTCTAAAGCTATGCTGGTAACTGCACCTGTTTTAAAGTTCCAAAGTTTCCAAAAATGCTGTTCCCTCCTACTCACTCTCAGCACACAGGTAACAGCATGGGTGTGGTCACTACCTGATTCTGACATCATAATGCTGAATGGGGTTATGGGAATCGCTATTTGCGACTCGCTAATAGCGTATTCGCAAAAATTGCGAGCCGGTATTTCAGATTCGCAAATAGCGATTGCGAACATTACCGACTCACAAAAAAATAGCATTTTTTTGATGCAGTTCAATTTGCGATTTGCAAAGTGCGATTTGGTAAAATTCACATTTTGGGAATCACAAATCGCAATGTTGATGCATATGCCCCTTAATTTCTCATTAAGAGATTAGTAAAGTTATTTTCTTTATGTTTGTCTTTATTTCTGTTTGTCCACAAACCAAATAGGTTTACAGAAATCTCATCAAGGAAAAAGGTTAGTCTAAGGCATGGAATTATTGATTGCATCAAGTGTCCCCTTTAAAGGAATAACTTCCCTAGTCTACAGACTACCGCCCAGGGCTTCAGATTCCCAGAACCCATGAAAAGTTTGTATTCAAGGAAAAGAGTGAAATCAAAAGATCATAAAGCTTCAAAGTCAATTTAAAGTAGCAGAACTTCCCATAAAGAGTAGTTCATAAGACTCAGCTGAGTCTCATTAAGTTCAAGAACAGCATGCAGTTGCAGTAGGAATCTCTCAAACAAATAGCAAAATAAGGCAGAGAGGAAAACAGTAGCAGAAGTAGCCACAACAGTCAAACATCTGAGTCACGGGTAATTCTCCAAAGGAAAAGCATTGAAACTGCCTAGGAACATGCACTAATATGAAAGTCAAGAATACATGTTGAAAACATTGTAACAGGCTCCTTTCTTCATGGACTAATGGGTAGCGGAGTTCTTCGGTAAGCAGGTTCAGCTCCTCCATTCCCACAAAAATATATACTACTCATACTGTTTATCATGAGCCTAGCTACAGACAGTCTCAGGTAGTTAGATTCTGAAAACATCAGACTTTGTTCCCATAGGACTTAAACACCATTCGATCTTCTACATCTCACTTGTTTCACTGCAAGAACAATAAACTACTAACTAAAAGGCAAAATCACTGTGGGGTAATACATTCTTTCTAAGGCGAATTAAGCATTATTGTTTATTAATATACAAGTTATTCTATTTAAACATAAGAAAATAGGAAATTCAAATATTCAAGAATAAATCGTTGCTTATTTAAGTAATATATTAAGTTTAATCAAGATAATCTGCAGTTATGACAACATTTGTAAACATGTCACTTTAAGATCAAGCTTCTAAATTATGTCATGCACATTTCAGCAATATTAAGTTCGTTTTTAGTTAAAGGAAGCTTGCTGCAAAGCCTTTCTCTGGCCTAATCGGACAACTGTGACTGCCTATTGTGAATGAGCACAATTAAAATGCATGTCAGTTAAATTTTAAATGTTACACTCTTCATGTTACATTTAGCTTACTACGTTAATTAACTTGTCGTTCTAATACGCACCAACTGCAAAGATACATTTCCTAGTATTTTCTATAAATTCCCCAAAAATTGTAATTTAACTTGAGATGTAGGAATAAACCTACAGTACTAAATTACTGTCAGTGAGTGGCTTGGTGAGCTGAACTCTTGCACAAACAAATGCATTATTCTGTATGTCATGAGTCTGAATTGATGTAAGGTGGACGTAGCCTTCCAACCTTCTTTTGCCAGTTTATAGCGGAAGAAAAATGTAATAATGGTAGCACCTGTTCATCACTGCACTTAGGATAATAGTTGTGTGGTGCTTAGCTTTGTATGAGTACTGTTCCAATTTTTAAATATGCATTTTTGTGTGTCTAATAATGTTAGTCTTTTTTTTAAATTGAGAAAAGTTTCAATACAGGGAAGGATACCTCTTTAGGAGGTGCAACTAGGAATCATTACAATCATGAGATGTACAGCCTTCATCAAATTCAGAGACAGATGAAACAGCAAGACCATCATTTTAACTCCTCTCTGTTGATCATTCCAAAAATAAAGTTGGAATATGAGACACAACCCAAAGTATGATCAATATTGAAACCTTTAATTATAAAAATGTTCTAAATGTTTGTGTATTCAAGAGGAAACATTTTCAGGCTAACCTTTGTATTGTGTTCTGGGATAGAGTTTCTCATTTCATAATCATTATTATTATTATAATTAACAGCATTGGTTGAGAGCACGGGTACCCACATCGGGCATTTCAGTGCTTACCATCCTTGCTGAGACTATCCCCATTGCATTTTACACAGATCGGTTTAACCTCCTGGATTACAATTTGACTGTTTTGGAATGCAATCTTTGGGGCATTATCTCATTAATCAACACTGTGTGGCATATTACCAACAACTAGCGATAATTATCGCTATGTTGGTTTAGCGGCGATATTTTTATCGCCGAGCTGCGGCGATTTTTATCGCTTAGGAACCTTGCTATTATCAAGGTTTATCTCCTAAGCGATAAAAATCGGCCGAAATGCATGAATATGGCTGAAAAGTCAGCGATATTCATGCATTACCGAGCTACTGCTCTTAGCCATGTTGTCTACCTATCATTGGATAACATGGCTAAGAACTGCTCAGGGGCAGGTGTTAGCTTTTGGAGATATTCGCGCTTACCGCGAATATCTCCAAAAGTTGGTAATAGGAGATAGCGATGTTAGCGACTGTTTCCAGTCGCTAACATCTTGGCACGCCCACTTTGCATGTCATTAGTGATAAATATCACTGACATGCAAAGCGGGGCCAAAGATGGTCGCTATCTCCTACTAGCTGTCGCTAACTGGTGTTAGCGACAGCTAGGTAATAGGGAGATAATTTTATCTCTGCTTTCTTGGCTTTTAAAGCCAAAAAAGTGGAAATAAACCCCCTTGATAATATGCCCCTTAGTTTCTGTGCCCTTGCTGTTGAGACCGGTATACATCCAATGACAACGGCTGAACTGATCACATCTTACATGGATTTAGCCTAGTGCTCTGCAAAGCCTTTAGCCAGAAGATAATGCAAGATTTTGTCTGGGACCTATGAGTGCCACCAACCAAAGATTCAAGTTTTAACGCAACCAGTAGAAATAGTTCATTTATTTGGGACAGAGTTGTAGCTTCAGAGAAGACCTGCTTCAAATGGGCTATTGGATTTGGAGCTTACCTAGTATGGTAGCTATGTTGTTCTGGAGACTTTTAACCAATTTCACATAATTTTGCTTCAGGTTCAGATCTGTTTAAATGGAAGATAATGCAAGAAGGGCTGCAAAGGTTTTTAATTATAATTAAAAGTTGTGTCCTAAGTTCACATTGTCTGCTGGAGCTTTTTGAATTCTGTTATTGAGAACAAATATGTTTGAAAGTTGCCTACTTGTAGGAGACAAAGACTAATTTCAGTCTAACAAAGTATGCGTTGTTGATGTAGAATCTCCAGTTAGTCTGGATGAGGTATTATGTTAAGTGTGAGTTATGATGACATTTGCAGAAGTGGTTAGCATGTGATTGATTGGAGAAGTGGCCATTTTCATTAGATTTGGTCATTTATGAGGATAATATTTATGTTGTTTGCAAAACAACATAAATATATTTTTTCCTTTGGAATGAAACATGGCTTGCATGTAAATGTTGCAGGAATGTGGGCTAGTTAGTTGGACTGAGATGGCAAATAGGATGGTACCTGCGCGAAACTTCGCTTTGTTTTCATTACCTTGAAAAAAGTTCAATTGAGGCAGTAGTATTTGACATAAGAAGCAAAGATGGTGAGGAAGGGGCAGTCATGGAAATTGTTAATCATAGGATTCTGGGAACAGCGAGTGTTTTTGCTGTCCCTGCGAAGGTTTAAGAGCTCTCTGCACCCATTGTGAGTGCCCTGTTAATTACAATATATACAGTAATGCCTCTTGCTGCACTAATCGAAATGGGTAGACTCACTCACTGCAAACACAGCACACAGCAGGTTAAACAGACACACTAGAATTTACAAGGATCCCACCAATCGATTAGTAGCCAAATTGGTTTCTTTATTGGTAGAAAGTTCCAGCATAACACATTTCAACCCTCACTGGGTCTTAATTATATGCAACACATGGTGTGAACAGAGCTCTCCTTTTAAGTCCACAGTCCTTAGACACAGAAGATGGACTACAATTTATTTGCATAGTAAATATAAAATATTTATACTGAAAGTAGTAATTTCTTTGAGTATATTGGTCATTAGTAAATCCATTTTGTTACCAGATATCACATAATATTAGCCATGAAATGGCACCTACTTCAAATATTGTTGCCGTTATCATGTATTTTAATTTTCTGCCCCCAATCCCCATAATACATTGCAGATATCCTCTCTCTTTCATATCAGATCCATTTTAAATTTCAGCACTTGACTTGAAATAACTAATCATAGCCCCTTCAGCCGTTTCCACAAATTGTCATATTGTAGTAGCTTCAAAGACATCAATTTCATATAGAGCAAAAATAGTAATCAAATCCATAAAAATACCAAAGGTGCTGCCTCTGTCAGTACACATGTCAATGTTCAAAATCTTTAATCATTTCAAAAGTTTTCTACCAACTTATTCATCTTTAGGCTCCTGGCATGTGCAGAGCTCTCTTCCTCTGCATATCCTGACTGACATCAATAATTTGCAGCACCAATGGACCTTGAGCGAGCCTCCCATCCGTTATTGACAGTGGCCTCACCTCCATCCATTGACAATGTCACCACTCTGTAGCCGGCGGGTATTCTTATCTATAGATCCAAAAGAAACTTTGACGTTAAAACAGACACACTTCCTGGACTCGTAAGCGGACGTCACCGCTAATATATCCCATATAATGGTTCAGAGCCTCGCACAGTACTGGCATATGTCAGGCCAGCCCACTCCACTTACGCTTCCAGGAAAACACAACAACGAAACATTGCCCAGATTGAATTGTAATGATTTCTGAGTTCCAGGTCTAGTTGTCAGAACAGTACACACGCACTACCTCATGGCTGGTATACACCCACACCACACCCATCCAGCACCTGTGTCACATCACACGTGTCCCTACCAATAAATAAAACGGGGCGCACGTGCTCTATGCCATTTTAGAGTTGCTCTCATCCCAAGCGCTGTGATGGCCCATCCTAGTGATTCAACCGCCTCATGTAGACCCGAACCACCAAGTAGGGGGGCCCACCACTACGTGTGTGGCCTCTTTGGTCACTGAGTTAGTGGTATCAGAAGCACTGAGCGGGTGAGGAACCTGTGATGATGATGGGAGCATGAGTATGTCGTTAGCCATACCGATATCAAGACTCTGCACCATTTATGAGACTTCTTAGTGACAGCTCTGGACTACAGGATGCAGACGGTGTCCTGTCCACGAAAAGGTGAGTAGTGAGGCCTGGGTGCACATCGGTGGGAGTTGATGTGCTGCAGCAGACTGGATACAAAAAAGCGACGCAGTGATTTAGACAAACGCAGTCCTATATAGTGTAGCAAATTACATGTACTTTTTTTTCCAATAGCAGAAACATTTTTATAATCGCTCAAACGTCCGTAATATCAAATAAACAAATAGTTCTTTTAAATGTGAGAGGGAATGTGTGTGAAAGGCCGATGTTATTCAACTCCACATTAAGATAGTAACAATTAACAAACATAACATCTTTCTTTTACTATCTTTTAGATGTACATCTTCAGGGTGCATTATGTCCCAGCACGTGGTAAAAAACCCACTGGTGACAGAAAGTTGAGCTGCGAATATTCTTTGCAGTCACTCTCTCACTTCCTGTATCCTGTCTCCTTTATTAAAAAAATGGCACACAATGTTAACTTCCTTTTTATCTTACAGGTTGTGTTTCACAAATTTGCGTCCCCCCCACACCTCTAAAACTCAACGTTCGAGGATTCTGCGATGATGCGTGGCCATCATAACAACGTTTGAGAAGGCTGCTACTACACGTGGTGCACCCTCTTTGAATCACGGCAATGGCACATGGTGAGCAAAAAAGCTTCTTTCCGAAACAATGACAAGTCATCTGTGGAAGAAGAGAGTGGGTAGTGTACAGCAGTTTTACTGCGTAGGAATGTACAATTACCTCCGAGCAGTGACAATAAATAGATTACAACAGTCTGAGAGCCAAATCTACAAGCCTCTTACGCCACTTTTGTATGTACTATATTTTGACTAACTCTATATACTATATTTCAGATCACTAAACTGGAGGGTGCACTATGAACCAGCACATACTTGGACACACAACCAAGGCAAAAGGTGATATACGAGTATTTTCTCCACTATTAACTGCTCCATCTGTAACTTTCACTCTCTCAAAGTTTTAATGTTGTTTTTTCTCTCTTTCTCTCTCTCCCTCTCACATCATTTCTCTTTCTCTTTTAAAACTATGGACGCTGTTGTTCACTCTGCCGTGACCAACCAAAGCTGAGTTCAAGTTGTGAACTCTGTTGGCCACAGTGTTTACGCAAGGTAAGCAGAGCGACCTAGATATACAATGCCTCCGATTAAATGCATTAGAAATGAAAGACCTTATTTGCAAGCCCATTGAACCACTTTGCGTCACTTTCAAAATGAGAAAAGTAACACAAAACTGGAGCAAGAGTCTTGTAAATAAGCCCTAAAGAATATTGTCCTGCATAATGACTTGATCTCTCACCTAATTCTGTCTCATCTCTGAATCATTTTAAAGACCTGTTGATCTATAATGTAAATGTGACGCAGTAGGCTCTTACATACAGACACCGCTTGAACGCAAGCCTGTAAGACAAGTGAAATGAATCAGGCACACTGCACACGTTAAAAGAAGGAAATATCTTCAACTGTTAATTTGGTTCACCTCATTTAGTCACATCGATCTAATTTTAAACACTAATTTTATTTTTTGTTCTGCAGAATACCTACCTTACTTCTATTGGACTCCATATCACATTTTGTTTATTATATTGTTTTGTTAAAGTTATGTTTCTAGTTATTTATTGTATTGTTATCTTTAAGTTACATTTCCAGTTATTTATTGTTTTAATAAAAGTTAATTTAAAAAAAGTACATATGTATTTTTTTAGCGGGGGGGTAAGCTGTCCACAATAAAAAAAATATTTATAATTTGAAGTATAATTCTGAGGCTAACTCTTTACTAGATCTTTACCAGAGTCTATACCTATGACTAACGGTTTATATGAAAAAGTTTAAAAACTCCAGCACAGTAACTTTTTTCCATTACCAACATAGTGTGGTGAACTTCTAACCTCTGTGCTCATTTAAGTGTTCCATGAACTGTTACTATGGTAACAGGTAGAAAGCCGTTTGGGGTAGAGTTGAAAGGTACTGGCTGTACAAAAACCATTATATTAACCCTGGATACTCTACAAGACCAAAAAGGGAAGCAAACTAAAACAAAACACTGTGTACCAGATTTACAAACCCCTTGCACCACTTTCAGTCAAGGCCCCCCCTACAAAATTATAGGTGTGTGGGCCTCAATGTCCCCCCTCAAGCCCCATGACCCACCACCCTTGGAAATTTGTGTATTGTGAGAGACAGACTGCGTGACCCAATGCCTACAGCCCTCGAGAGCCCTGGAGACCGCAACGCCCGATGGCCGGCTTATGCAGTGTCCCGGGGTGCCTACTTTGGGACACTGCTGTTTGCTTTGAGAGGGTGGGAGTCTCACGGCTCCCTCCATCCCATAGCAGACTAAGTTTGCATTTTAAAAGACAGAGCAGAGTAGTCTGTTTTCACTTTCAAAATAAAAAGCAGATTGCATTTCCACATACAAGTTAGCATCTTCCCTTGCAGAAAAGCAATGCCGACTCCCGAAGAACGCGGGAAGCCGGCGGGACCGTGGAGGCATTGTAGCTCCCCTCACGGTCCCCAGCATTTTTTATAAGACCCGGGGATAGGGTATCCGGAGATATTAGAAATTGCTGATAGGGGCTATTTTTTAATGGTAAAATTACAAGTCGCGCACCCAGCGTAGTGCTCAGTGCGGCCCCTTGGTGTGCACGTGCTGGATGCAAGACTCATAATCTGTAGGGTGCGCGACTCCAGGGCCTTTGATGCACAACTTCTACACGTTTGGGACTCTGCATTACTTTTCCACAAAACGAGCTACTAACATACAACTCCCCATGTGGAAAAGCAATCTGATTTTGATTTTGAAAGAGAGAACAGATTTCCTTGCTATGGGAAGGCGGGATGGACACCCCGGAACACTGCAGGAACCGGCCCTCCCACAATACATAAAGCCCCGGAGAGTGGTGGTTTCCGGGACTTTGGAGACCTTACAGCCCGCCCTCCCTAGCCATACTTTTTATGTAGCCCTGGTGGGTAACGGGGCCCTCGAGTTCTCCAGGAGGGGAGCCATGTAGTCCCCCTCCCATAATACATAAACCCTCGATGGGTGATGGTCCCTGCAGCTTCAAGGACCTTCGAACCGTCCCCCCACCATTTTTTTTTCTTTTTTAGCCCCGGGCGCTGATGATCCCCGGGGCTGGGGGTCCCCTCTGGGCTCAACATACAATTTAATAATTTTGCCCTCGGAATTTAACCCCAGGAGACAAATTATTTAAAAAAAATCTCCTTTTCATTTTATTTATTTTACGGCACAGTCCACGCACCCTACACGCATCCCGGTTTTTCAAAAAAAATGTGGTCCCTAGGGTCCTTCTAGGACCCCTAAGCAGGTCTGCAGGGTGAAATTATTTCTACCCTGCCCCCTTTCTCCGTTTTGAACACATATTCCACTGACTTCCTCAGCCTCGCTTCTAATCATGAGCAGAAAATCCGTTCCACTCGCGGATTTCCGGTAAATCCGCGATCCGCGAACTCCCACGAATTTACTGAAAATCCGCGAGATCCGCGAGCGGCGGATTTCGGGGGCAAAAGTTCAAGCCTGTTGAACTTTTAACTATTTTAGGATGGCGCCGGCAAGCTGCCAGCGCCATCCTAAAATAGTTACTAAGTTAGCTTCAACAGGAAGCACTAATAGATAAAATGAAGCAGGTGCTCGAGCACCTGCTTTATTTTATCTATTAGTGCTTCCTGATGAAGCTAATTTAGTAACTATTTTAGGATGGCGCTGGCAGCTTGCCGGCGCCATCCTAAAATAGTTAGTTAGTATGATGTGTGTTTTGTCGAGGATGGGTAGGTGAGGGTTCTCCCCATATCTATCGTTGAAAATTAGCTATGATGCTTGATGGAGGCCTTTGCATAATTGACTTTCACTAGCTCAATCCCTGTGCAGTTCCTGTGACCACGAGCTTCTCTGATCCGTGCCTGTCCTTTTATATACACAAGAGGAATGTGAACTCGCATATAAGCCCCGTCCGTTTGGCCCCTCCCCACACACTAGTGGTGTGTGCTTCTCTGCTTCGTGCCTGTCCTTTTATGCACACAAGAGGCGTGTGAACTCGCATATAAGCCTCGCCCGTTTGGCCCTGCCCCTCACACTAGCGAGGTGCACCGTTTTCTTGCCCGGCCATTTCCCACACAATCTGCAAAATCGGCAAATCCGCAAATTCGCAGATTTTGCAGATCGCGAATTTGCAAATTCGCAAAATTCGCGAATTGCGAATTCGCAAAATTCACCCATGCCTACTCGCTTCTACCGAGGCGCAAAATGACTGTCAACAGTTCCTGGTTTTGAATGTTTACAACCGCTTGACAGCCAATTAGCATTGAGCGCCGTGGTCAGGACAGTGCGCTTATGCTACAATGCCAATCCTCGCACAATCTCCGGATCTACTGCGCCCATAGATATATAAATGACTTTAACCGTAATGTTCTCAGGAACTACTGAACAGATTGACACCACATAAGCAAAAGGCACAAGTCGGAACTGAGGACTACCACTCTGCCAAATTTGGTGTAATTCTGTTCCGCCGTACGGGCTGTACCAGTGGCTAAAGGTCCTATGGGAAATTTCATGGGGAAAACACGTTTTGAGACCCCCTTTTTTCTCGGCCCCCTCTTGACCATTCACCCCCAAACTTTCAGGGAAGGAGCGGAACTGAGCTGGCCAAAAGTTGGAAAATTTCATCATCGCTCCAAAGTTATTGCCAATAGAATGTTGTGGATTTCCTGTGGATAGTAGATCCTAACTATAACTACCTACAGGCGACCGCCAGTAGGATATATATACAAAACAGCTCCAACAAATTAAAGCAGCAGACAGCACTCCGTAGTGATGAAATTAATTTAATTTACATAAAGCAACGGCAGACAATGTCTGCGAGTTTCGGCTTGAAAATGTTTTTCTTTTTTTTCTTTGCGTTCTCCGTCATAATTTCGCTGCCCTCCACACAGCAGGTGCCACAGTTTGCGAGGAAGGACTTGCGCAACTATTTTAGATATATTCACGTTTACTTACAAAAGAAATATGAAGGCCCTCATAGGGTTGTAAATGTATTGGTTTTCAATTCTTACAAATATATATGACCCAAGGTTAAAGCAATGTTATATCTAGGTTGGTAATAATATATTAATTTACTTTAAACGAAAAAAGAAATTCACTGAAAAAAGCAAAGGATAGTGATATTATAGTAAGATGTTGAATTGAGATTATAACTAATTTTTAAAATGTGGAAATATACTGAACATTTGCCAGTTATAGTTTAGAGAATTAACTGTAACATGCATCACTGATGGCATCATCCAATGATTGTGTCCTATGAGCTTTGCGTATTTTAATTAATTCAACAAGCTACACTTGAGCCCAATTTTCTATCATCAACCCAGTAATAATAGACATAAACTTTGGTCACATGCTGGACACACAGCACATCTGTCAATTCGCCAACATTTGCTAGCTGATACCCTCTTTTTATTGGTATTCACTCACCTAACAATCAAAATGCCTCCATAAACTATAAGGGGGTCATATACTTTTTAAAACATTGAACACCCTCCAAAAAGAATTTATTCGCAATCCACCTTAATGGGATCACTCTCATAAAGACTTCAGATGATCCCCAATTATACTTCAAGAGGCTGACAGGTATGCACTAGCAACTAATAAGAGAACCTCTGATCGGCCCTACGGACAACACTCCTTTGTTTAATAACAAACACTACACACATTCGTTCGATGAGCAGAAGTGCAAACATTAGAACCATGTTTACAGCCACACTGTAATTTAAACCATCTCTACGTGGCTCATCCCTACAGTCTACATTATTCATAAATCCACAATGCCTCAAAATCTACAGTGAAGTTCTGGAAATAAACATCTACAGCTTATAAACTGCATGCTTTCAATCTGCCCTCCAAAACCCACACTTTGGTCCGACCATCACTTGATTTTCTTTAACTGGACTTTTCTGTCCCCAGTCTGCAGAGCAGACCGCTGGACCATACTGCATCTAGGGCGTGGAAGAGGGTGAAGCCTTGGAACTGGATAGACCTCCTTGTGAATAAGTGCCCTCGACTGATTAATGATGTCACACTTGATGTAGAGGCCATCAACGTCTGGCCTCTCCGCAGTGGACGTGTGAGCCCCTATGCTGGAGTGGAACCAGGGCAATGTAAATGTCTTGCCCCTTAGTTTTCGTCACACCTGGCAGAGGAACACAAAGCCTGTAAAAAGTTTGAGCCCATTTGGCAAATGGACTGCTCTTCTGACAGCAAAGCCATGTACAAATTGATTCTCAGAACTTACCATGTTTCTCTTAAACAGGCCTACTACCAGTTCTTCAATGAGAAAATCAATAATGCTGAGCAGAGATCCTGCTCTATTTTCCAGATTGTGAAGTCCTTTATCCCTCCACAATCTTAGCATTGAGCTATTGCTCCCTCTCAAGAGTTTTGCAAAGGGTTGGCAAGATTTTTTCAAAAACAAAATTTCTGATATACAGAGAACACTGCCTGTCCCAGACGTCTCTCCTTTCCTGCCTGTCCCAGCCGTCTCTCCCCTCCTGCCTGTCATTTTGATCTGGATCAACGCCGCCACAAGTTTACTCGGTTCAGGCCCATATCCTTGGAACTCTCCAAGGGTGCCATCCTCAAATGGAAATCTGGGTCCTCCTGGATGCCTTTCCACCTACGCTACTTGCAGATGCTGTAGACATCATCAACCCAGTGATCAAACCCAGTTTTATATTTCTCTTTTCCCAGGGGTTGTGCCTGACACTCTCTATGAGGGCTCAGGTCTCTGTGGTGGTAGGCTAACTCTTTGCGCTGCTTCAGACTATTAAGACATGTCTCCCCCTCCTGCTTTGGAGGCGAGGAGAGGAGTGATTCATGCCTCGGTCACTTCGCATCTGGATTGTTGAATGTCTTGTACTTGGAGGCAGCTGAAGCCCAGGTGAAGCACCTACAGGTGGTACATAAGGCAGCAGCCAGGCTGCTTCTGTTTGCCTAGGCGAGCTTCGACGGCAGCCGCACTTAATGCCCTGCATTGGTTTCCCATCAAGAAACAGATTCTATGTAAAGCCTTAGTGATTCACAGAGCGTGTTTCTCTCCAGCCAAGGTTACTTGACAAAGAGATTCACTAAGTATACTCCTTCCACAGCATTGCTCTCTGCTTCGGCCTCACTCTTGGTTAACCTCGTCTTCGGGGCTGAATGTGGTGATTGTTAATGTTTATATGCGGGGTATTCAAGGTGGAAAATGTTCACCTGTTGCACTAGTGTTGGAGGGCCTTTTAAACTCACTGCCGGTGAATAGTAACAGGGTGGTAATGGGGGACTTCAATATCTGTTTTGAACCCTTGGGGCTGGATGATGGAATAATCACTGAGGACGAGGATAGTATATGGGGCATTCCAGGTTTAGAATTGCAACCCATTAAGAAGTGGTCACAATCAGCCCTATTTCTTAAGGGACTCTGTCTGAATCTAGGAATGCGTGCAGTCAATGGGAGATTGAAGTCTGATAGGATGGGGGCATCGACATTCGATAATGGTAGATCTGGCTCCTGCATTGACTATATCCTGGTGAACCTTGAAATGTGGCCCATCTTGCTGGATATGGTGGTAGTAAGTAGACCCGAGAGCGACCACAATCCCCTGGTTCTATCGATTAAAGAAAGCACCTTTGCTGAGCTCTCTGTGGCAGAGGTTTGTTTGCCCCAGGTTTCTCTATCTAATAATGAAAGAAGGGTTAGTTGGCCTAAACTAGCCCTAGATGAGGAGGCCATGTCAAGGATTAGAAGTTTGCTTAGGGACACAATGAATCAAATCAGTGGATTTGGGCTAGAGTCGGCTCTTTTGGACAATATTACCACAGTACACAGGGATCTTTTTTTAAACGTCAAAACTCTATTTGTTAAGTGCTCTGGCCACAGAAGAACTAGGTCGAAACCCCTTACCTGGTTCGACAGAACATGTAGGGAATCACAAAAGGCGCTGCACGCAGCATTAAAGACAAGAGTACAGAGCTCTATCCGCAGTTGTAGGGCTATCTACAAAAATGCGCAGGCCATCGCCAAAAAGAACTGGGATGAGGCTCGTTGGAGGGAATTGCTGGAGGCCTGTCAGAGTAATAACATGATTACATTTTGGCGGCAGCTTAAATGGGGCAACCGCCCACAGGATACAGTCCCCTCAAACTGGTTTGAGCCAAGGGAGTGGGTTGAGTACTATGGTAACCAATTTAAAGCGAATGCCACTAGTTCTGCCACACTTCTGCCTATTACTTTCGACGATGCCCTGGTCTTTACTGCTTCCGAAGTGAGGGCGGTGTTAAGGGTTGTCCCGGAATGTAAAGCACCAGGCCCTGACTGCATTCCAGCGGATCTGTTTAAGCAGGAACAGGATCTATGGGTCCCTTATATTGTTCTGCTAGCCAATGCTCTGGCAAGGGGTGCTGAAGTCCCTGACTCGTGGCTGGGGGCGGAGATCCTCCCAATTTTTAAGACGGGCGATTGCTCAGTAACGGCTAATTATCGACCTATTAGCCTTATTGATGCTGTACAAAAGATTGTTGCGCGCCTTCTTTTGGGCAGGATCCAGAGCTGGATCTCTGAATATGATGTTTTAAGTCCTCTCCAGGCAGGTTTTCGGCCACATATGGGCACTCTTGAGCAAGTATTTAGATTTATGTTACTTTTTTGGAAGGTGGTCTTCCTAGGGGGGGGCCTTCTGTTTGCGGCTTTTGTGGACCTTAGGTCCGCGTTTGACCTAGTGCCTAGGAATAAGCTCTGGGAAGTCTTGTTGGATCTGGGCATGCCTAAAGAGCAGGTGGCCTTGCTCATCAATCTGCATTCAAACACCTATGCAAAAGTAAGATGGGGGGCACCCGGTGAGACTACTGATAGCTTTAAAATCGATAAGGGGGTTAGACAAGGGTGTGTGTTGGCCCCCACCCTTTTCTCTTTGTTTATTAATGGGGTGACCAAGCACTTTTCTAACTTTCCAACTGACGCCCCCTCCCTTGCTGGAAGGAAAATTCTTCTCCTCATGTTCGCAGACGACACTCTTATCATCTCTAAAACGAGGCAGGGCCTACAGTCTGCGCTGGCCCGCTTTGAGTGTTTCTGCAGCGAGCATGAGTTAGAGGTGAATGTCAGCAAGACCAAATTTATGGTTCTGCGCGGCCCCAAGGCTGTGAAGGCCAAGGTGTCGATGAGTGGAGCTATATTGGATCAAACGGAGGTGTTTACATATTTGGGTGTCACACTAAGTGAGACTATGAGCTGGAAACCCCAACTGGATCTTATGGCTCTGAAACATGTCCAACTGGGGGGAGCCCTATTGAAGGAGCATGCAAAATCTTGGACTAAACCTCTGGCCCCACTGGTCAAAATTTATGGCTCCAAGATATTTCCTGCAACTATCTATGGCGCAGAACTGTGGGGTTATAGTGATCTATCCACTCTGAGGGTGGCTCAGAATAGGTTCCTCAGAATGGCAACTGGGCTCCCACAATCAACACCTTCCATACCCCTACAGCTCGACTTAGGTGTTAAACCCATTGAGGATGTGGCACGGTATAGACCACTGGCGTTTTGGCGTCGTCTGTGGACTACACCAGAATTATCTCTGTTTGCCGAGGCTATTCTTGAAGTGAGGGGGCTTGAAGGGGCCCATCGGGTACCCTGGTTCTCTCATCTTAGAAAGCTCCTGATAAACCTGAGCCTGGAGGTGCTATGGGTTGATCCAGCTGGTGCTACCTTCCCATCAAAAAAGGGTCTTAAAGACATTTACTGGCACTGGATTGGAGAGAGGAGATCTACTTTGGTTGTTGGTCCTAACATGTTTGGAATTTTTGGTTATTAAGGATGCCCCCAGATACGAGGCCTATTGGGACTTAATAACCAAGCCGAAAGATCGTAAATTGTACCATCAATTACAAGTTGGCTCGTTACCTGTGCGGGAGCTAACGCACTCCTGGTCCTCGGGGGGCAGTGATAAATGTCCTTTCTGTGTGGCAGCAGTAGAGAACATCGAACATATATTCTTCTGCTGCCCCATGTATTTGGTACCCAGAAAAATTTGGCTCTCACCGGTCTGCCGTTCACTGGGTACTAGATCTGCTATCGCAGCTACTAGGATCTTAAAAACTGATACTACTCCCCTTATTGTTATTGGTGTAGCAAAATTCCTGAGCTGGGCCTGGCCACTCCGTAGTCGCAATTTTGGAAAATGAAGGTTCTATGTCATATGTTTTTATGTGTTCTTAACTGTAACTTAGTATTTCTATAGGTCATCATGGGTCTGTTTACATCATTGTTTAAATTTAATACTTTTTTAACCTGGTTTTAAACTGTAAAGTATTTATTATCATATATACTAATCTGTATGAACTGCATTTTTATGTACACTGTCTTTTATGATGTAAATCGAATAAAGACCTGTTTGACTTGACTTGGTTATCCCATCCTTTAAGCTTGTCCGAAAAGGCTGCAAGGCCTTCCCTTTTCCTGCTGCTAAGGCTTGGACTGAGCGCCCCCTAGAATTGCGCTTGATTGCTTCGGAACTCACCTTCCAAAACAACTTAAAACGTGTTTGTTTTCTGGGGCGAAGCGAGTCTTTTGCCGTGGAGTAGCGTACTTGGGCTTTGCCCACAAGCACCGGGACACTCCTTGGAGTAGCCATGCACTCTGCAAATGCCCTCATTCATGCATTCATAAACACCCTCTTTACATCACATTTGTCTGTAGCACTGTATAACAACTATTTAACATAGGCACATACCCAGACACCCCCTAGTGGATAATGCACTGTAAACAGATTCTATGGCTTTTCTCAAAGATTTTTTAGCAATAGGTTTTGCTTCTTTACTTTGCTGCTATTGGACTAAATTACACAACAACAAAAAAAGTTAATTTACTTTGGTTTCTTCATGGAACGTTTTGCACTGGTCCATCAAGCAGGGGACAAAAAAGAAAATGGAGGAGGTCTCAAAAGTGTGATTTCCCATTTTAATTTTCTTTGGAAAGTTTTCTGTTCGATACAGAAAAAACAGCTAAACATAATTACACCAAATTTGGCACAAAGTTAGAACTTTACCCAGAAAGCTTGTATTCGTGATTTTCTGAAAATCCGTTAAACTGTTCTTGAGGAATTAGCTTTTAAAGGAGGGGCTTGGTTTGATCTTGAAGAGGTTAGCACTCGGAAAAGTTAGAAATATCTGGACAGTTGGTACCGGGGGATCACTATTGCATGCCTGCAATACATTGGTTTTTTTTAAATAGCTACTTCTGATTTGCCACAGGCGCTACCGGTGCCAGTACAGTCATACCAAAAGTATCTGATTTGCTGGCCACAACGTCTGAGAAAATGTTACTGTTGTCATTACAGGAGTCAGGGACTCAGGGCCATATTATCAAGAAAGGGCGATACATTATCGCCGCTTTTATCGGCAGGAAACTGCCGCTAAAGCGGCGATAATGTGCTTGATAATATGCCCTGGAGAATTCCCATAGTAGCCCAGGTTAACACCAGAACCTGGGCTGCTATAGGAATTCACAAGGGCATATTATCAAGCCCATTATCGCTGTTTTAGCGGCAGTCTCCGGCCGATAAAAGTGGTGATAATGTATCGCCCTTTCTTGATAATATGGCCTTCAGTCTTCCAGTCATGAAAAAAATAAGAAAGGCACACAAGGGGATAAAGTGAGCATACCCTGATGCTCCAGGCCCATATTGGGAGTTCTAAAGGGACTCTTCCGTAGGTGAAATTTAAATGTTATCTTTTTTGGTTGTGTGAGCAACATAACCCCAGGAAGCTTCCTGGGTGGCACCGCCGTACCAACATTGTACTCTATTCCAAAAAACAGTAGGGCAAGGCCAAGCAACCGCTGCACACAACTGAAGGTTTTTCGTTTTTTCAGTGAATTTCAATGGTTTTTATATGTATAAATACCAACCCCTACCCTGCACAGCAGTGGTTGGCAGCACAGTATGGCCTCTGTCCAAGTCCATTGCCAGATAGTCATGGGTGTGCATCCCCTGTTTTAAGTCCACCCGCAGCAAAATTAGGG
Source organism: Lissotriton vulgaris (assembly GCF_964263255.1). Lineage (NCBI taxonomy): Eukaryota > Metazoa > Chordata > Amphibia > Caudata > Salamandridae > Lissotriton > Lissotriton vulgaris. The sequence goes on along the minus strand of NC_141698.1, from coordinate 935,511,231 downwards.
GGTCTGCTGATCAAACAGAAGGCAGGTCACCCTCCAAACCTCGAACACACAGAGGCATTGTCAGTAAATTTTGGCAATGAAACCCCTTGGCTATTCCAATTTACTTTGACTTACAGAGGCACAATGCACACTTGCAATTGCTGTTTTGAAATACGTAGTAAAACATTGCAAGCGCATGAAATAGTGGGCTCAGAGGATGGCCATTGTTGGATGCATGTGTAATGTTTTAACGATGTTGTTAAAAAATAGCCATCATGGATGTGCATGCATTCTGTTGGCTGACTTTGAATTCATTTTGGTCTATTTTAATAAACCCTCTTTAAATATGGCTGCTATGGGTGCACCCAAGGTGGCCCCTTTGAATGGGATACATGTTGAATGAAATATAACCCACGCATACGCATGACATGAATGCACAATGAAAGGGTAAAAAAAAATTTAAGATGGCCACCCATCAATAGTATGACCAATGACAAAATGTAAATGAAAAAGATTTTAGAAAAAAGAACAAGTAGGCTAGTAGGGGCAAAAGGTGACTTGGTGGGGGAGAGAAGGGAAGAGGGAAAGAAAGGGTTCAGTCTCAACATCTCCAAAGCAAGGTCCAGCAGTGGAAGGGTACATCATCCAATCAGAGCACTTTGAGACTAACATGCTTGTTGGTGGGACAGACAGAAGGTTGTTGAGAAAAGAAAAGTAATCTGGGAAGTGTGATAGTCAAAAAAGCCATGACCTCATGCGCAAAGATTAGGCCCAACTACCTTTTCTAAATATATGTAATGTATTGGTGAGTTGCCAGCAGACAGCTAAAGTTGTCTGTAGCCGAGACCTAATGATCCTCTAAGTGGCTCTTGGCTGTGGGTCTGCATGCAGGAAATAGAGACTGGTGGCCAGATGACATGAATGCTCACTTTAACCTACTCTAAACCCAGACAAACTGCTTCTTCTCATTTGTAGATGTTGACATGGACTTTTAATTTCCAGCACAATCAGTTTACAGTAATATATTGAGGATGCACTAATTTACAGAGGATTTTGTACAGCATGTATTTATTTCTTTATTGTTGTTTTTTAGGTTTTGCCTGCGGTTTGCGCACGTAGTGCGCAAGCGCTAAAAAAACCTCTTGAGTTGAATATCGGCTTGATGACCCGCCTCTGTCTCTCATTGGCTAGCTCCATAAATGGAGGCTAGCCATTGGGAGACAGAGGCTGTCAATCGCGCTTTATCCAGAAAACGCGATTCGGGGGCGATTCGCGGTGTTTTTTAAGCCCCGCCCCTTTGTCCCGGGCCGTGCTGCGATTGGCTGCCGGCCCGGGACACCCCCGTGACGTCATTCCCGGGCCGCGCTGTGATTGGCTGCCGGCCCGGGACACCCCCGTGACGTCAGCCAATCACAGCGCGGCCCGGGACCTGACTTGTCTCTCTGTGCTCGAGCACCAGCAAGATGGCGCGAAGAACAAGAACAAGAACTACGCGCGAGCTCTACAGGCTGAGGTTCTTCGAAAGGTGTCCGACCGTGGCACAGCGTTTGGCGCACACCTGGCCAGCGCTGGCTTCTTTCACGTGGGGCCAAAGGACCGGGTCCAGTGCCTCTCCTGTGGGGGCATACTGAACTGTAGGATCTTTCGGGTAAGTGCCATGCAGGTTGCAGGAGCATCAGAGTGTACAAAGTACCTAGGTTCATATACGCTAAAATAATACAGTATGTACCGGTAACGGACAGTAATTCACTCCAATGCAGGGAGCCATTAACATCATTGTTTTCAAAAGGAGCAGGTCACGCTCCGCATCATCTCGTGAGACTTCAGGAGTTACAGCCGCGCGCCGTTCAAACACAGACCATGTCCCGAGTAACGCGTTTGTGATTAGCGCTCAAGCAGTGCAGAGACTCCCGGCTGAACCAAGGTAGGAAGTGCGCCTCCGTTCTCATCTTCGTGTCGGTAGGGATGATTAGAACTGCAGAACTACCAATGTGCAGGTCCGTACAAAAGCATTTCGCCCAAGTAAGAGTTGGCAGTATTAACGAGGAGCGCCTATGAGCAGCGCCAGCCCAAATACTCCTCGATTGTTGTTAAGAGCACTGGTGGTGACAGACCGCTTTTGAATATCGCATTGGTAAAACCCTTAGCGAATGCACGAGAACTGCACAATGAGATGTAAACTTGAGGCTAAAGTGAGCACGTATTATACATTGGACAATTCACACTTTACTTAATCAGAAGTACCATGGCTGTGTATTGTTGCTTGCCGAACGAGTGCCGCACATTGAAGCTATGAACTGCTATCGAAGCACTAGATGCAAACCGCATGGTACAGGTATGGCCAGTAAATAGCACTAAGAAACACTGGGCCTCAGAGGCGGACCAAACCATATACTAAAAAAGTATTATAAGAACCACGACCCAAGTGGGGCTCTGTCTGAGTGTGTGTGGGGGGGGCTCTGTGTGGGTGTGTGTGGGGGGGGGACCTGTGTGTGTGTGGGGAGGCTCCGTGTGGAGGGGCTCTGTGTGGGGGGGGCTCTCTGTGGGTGTGTGTGTGTGGCATTTGCGAGAGATTAGGCTATTGCCATTATAAATGACAATGCCATTTATTTATCTGTTTTCAAAACGAACACATAAATAAAAATGTTGTCATTTACAATGCCAATAGCTCTAACTTCTACAAAGGCAAAACCGTTGCATTGTAAATGCTTGTTTTTGTATAGTACTCCTCTCCCTGAAAAGTGTTAGTGACGTTTACACATAAAAATACCAACATAGGTGAGGGAGCTATTGCTTGTTTTTTCAAATCACAATGGTTGAAATCCCTTAATGGGTGGGACAGTACAGGAAAATGCATAAGAAAAGTAAATAAAGTGCACAATTAGTTGCAATGAAAGTGGAAGAGTTGATTTCTGAAGGTGAGGAGATCAAGTAGTGTCCTGTGCCTGAGTACTGGTTTTGGCATTTGGATGGATTTTTGTAAATACAGATGTGTATTCAGCTGCAGACTTTACAGTTGAAGAATTGCTTTGCTCTTAAATCCCCTCTTTATTCCCTCATTTGTTCATAGATGAAGAACATGGATCCCATTTAAGGTTCGAAGTCTAGAGTCTTACGTGCAAAGATTAGATTTTAGCTGCTCTGCTTAAATGTTGTGAATGAAGGATTCACATCCACCACATTACCTTTGTGAGTGCAGTGAATGTGAACAGTGTATTCATCACACTAGCAAATAAAATCATTTTGGTGCAAGAATAAGAAATGGTAATAGTAATTTTGTGAATCCCAAGAGAATCCATAACTTCCTATCAAAGCAAATTGAGGAAAATGCATGATTTTAGTCAAAGTTTGAGGATTGCAGGGCGTTGTGGGTAAAAAAACTGTATTGGGATCCACATATGTAACAAAGCAAACACAAGGATATGGTGGACGGAGCGCGGAAACTTTGCAGACACTCACCCCCAGTCACACATCTGGGTTGAATCCATCATCATTCTTTACCTCACTTCGCCACCTCAGTTCAAACCCAGCTATATGCAAATCAGTCTTGACCTCGTGCCTCGTGGGAACAGTCGAGCTAGAACTGCCAAACCAGGTCTTCCCTGAACCGATAACACGCCTCTTGGGACCAGTTTCTGGGTAACACCCTTCATCAGCCAGGCTAGATTGAATCCAGTGGCAAAGTGAGCAAGGATCCATGTCTGGCCATACCCACCACCCTGGGCTCCCCTGGGATCTGCGTTTCATGCATGTCTGGGTTTGTATGTACCCTATGTGGCTGCTGAATCTAGCATCTAATACTGCAGCTAGCTGCATTGCAAAAAAGGGTACATTTTCAAGGCAAACCTTTGATGCCTCCACGTGTTGCAGAGGATAGGATCTCCCACACAAGTATGGTACCATTTTTATTGGAAGAATTGTGAGAAAACTAGTTGGTATAAATGTTGTGGATCCCTACAGATTCCAGCCATATTCATTCACATAATTATGAGGAAAATGTGTGATTTAACCAAAGAGTGAATTCTGGGTAAGAAAACTTGGTGAGACACATTCACATTCTACCACACTGGACTGCCCTGTGTGTTGATTTTTTAAGAAACGTCATGGGAATGCTGGGTGGTGGAATTTTGTCAACCCCTACAGATTTTTTAAGCTTTTCCTCTCAGAAATGTGAGGAGCGTGCATGATTTTATCCAAAGAATGATCCATGGACATCACACCACTCTAGACAATGAAATGTCCATAGTTTATAGGTTTCCCTTTGTGGTGTTTAAGGCTGGTCCCAAATACAATGGCTTCCCACATTGCCATAAAAAAGTCAATTTTGATGGCAAAAACTTGATTTGTCTATCTTGCATATTGAGGCCCAACGTGTCGTGGGAGAGAGGCCAGCCAAACAAGTATAGTACCATTTTGATAAAAACACGTGAAAATACAGAATGGTTGGACATCTTTTATTATCAGAACTCCTCTCCCTTTTTGATTTCCAAATTTAAGCCAGTGCAAGAAAGAAATCATTTTGTAAAATGCCGTCTGTGTCACATGATTGTACAGGTAACCCCAAATTCAGAGTTGTGTAAATAACCACTATTCCTAAGCTCAGCGTCTAGCAAACAATAAAAAATACATATGTTTTCTTCATACACATTTTTAATTCATGAGATATTGCCATACCAATTGGTGCATGATTGGAACACAGTGAAAAATCATTATGAACAACAACCCAGTTGTTGACTTAGGGTAGCTTATGTTTTCGGTCAACCAACACACACACTGTGGGCCTGATTACGATAGCGGTTGGACGAACGTCGCCCCACTGCCTTTCAGCACTGTAAAAAAGAAAAAAGAAAATGATAATAACCAGAGGTTATCAATTTATTTTTCCATGCTGATGCAGTTTTGCAGGGCGGGGCTAGGCAGCGCAGGGAGGAGAAGTGGTGACACTCTAATAGGGTCATTAGGATGGTGGACGGACAGGAGTCTGTCTGCCATCCTGGTGTAAACCGGGACCGTCCGCCATGTATGCGGCGGTCCTGCACACCCGATCAGGAGGCGACCACCACCATGATGGATGGATCCTGCATTTTAACATTGGGGCGGGTGCTGCTGACAGCAGCACCCGCCCAGATGTTAAAATACCATGTTGTGCATTTCATAGCACTACGTGGTAGGCACCACATGGTGCCTACAAGCAAAGAGAGGGATGAGAAGGGCTATATTTACTGGTGTCCAGTGTAAGGCCCAAATATAGTGTAAACAACGAAGGGTACACTGTTTCCCAAGGTGTGAGCGAGCACAGTGAGTGAACCAAGCAATCGGTGAAGGCCCCAACAATGGTTGAAAGGGAGGGGAATCCTCCCTTTCGGAACTGAAACCCTCACACACCCAGCAAGCTAGGTTTCATGCTTCATCATCTGGGTTTGCTCATGGTCAGACTGGCGGTGCAATGCCTGTTCCTGCCATTGGTGCTGTGGGTGTGAGGGCCCTAGGGAGAGTGTAGATGTAGGGGTTAGTGGATTTAAAAAAGGTTAGATAATCCACTAGATGAGTTTAATGTTGTGGTCATCTACCTTATTAAAATACGTGCAGTGAGGATGCTCGCTGGTGCAATGATCCAGGAGAGCACGCTCTACTTAGTTCGGTGCCTGCCACCTAGTCCTGTGAAATGTAGGTGGGTACCATGAGAACCCACCAAGTGCACCCTCACCTCCCCCCAACACAATGGGGGCCTACCAGTCTTTCCATGGCACTATCATCGCCATGGAAAGGCCTGCAAAACCAACATCCTAATTTGATGGATGGTGTCTGCTAGGCACCGCCACCATTTAGGGCTATCAGATCCGACTGCCAGGCAATCTGTTTGATTGCTTTTGGCGGACCCGTAGTGGACTGTCTTTGTATCCGCCATGGTCGGAGCGTGATTCCATCTGCCATCGTAATGTGGCGGGTGGAATCTTGCAGTCCGATTGCGGAAGGACCGCCACTGCATGGCTGGCGGTGATAGGCTTTCCGCAATCTTAATCAGTCCCTAAGTGCCCATGACTGTTTGGACAGCCGTCTTGAGCCGGCCAAACAGTCATGCGCCCTTTGCATGTTCTCCACAAAGGCTGCATTACAGCCTGGATGGAGAACATGTCCGGGCTCCCATTCCCTGTCTGAGCACCGAACCACAGCGCTCAGACCAATCACAACGATGCATTATGATTAGCCTAGGGGAGTCTGGGTGTGCTTCCTGGTTCCTGCTCTCAGAGAACTCAGGAAGAGGAGGGGAGGTAGCCGGCCAGGTGGCTGGGCGGCCGGCAGGTAAGTGTTCTTTTTTTTTGGTCTTTTAAACCCCCTAACTCCTTTCCCCACCCCACTGCTGCTTCACGGAAGCAGCTGTTACTGTGTCCTATGCCAATGTGAAAGGGCAGGATTGCCCCGTATTTATGAAATACGATGCATTCCTGCCCTTTCCCCCTGCGCTGGTGCACAATTGCTGCCTAGCACCAATGTAGGCACCCATGCACCATGGTGCAAGGGTGCCGCTGTTGCAGGCAGGATTGTTTTTGTGCAGAAAAGGGCACCTTCCTGCACATAATCAATCCTGAGAGGTGCTTTCCTTTTTCTGTGTGTGCTGATAAATGGAAGAGAGGAAAATCGAGGATAAATAAATATATTTCTCCTCGTTGCACATGCTTTAGGGAGGCGTAATTAAGTAAATCTGGGGTAGCTTCAAAATCCAAGGGTGTTGCATGGCAAAACACACTGCAACGCCCATGGAACCCCTCCTTGACACAGAGTAAGGCAAGTCAGTAAGTTGAAGGGTGTTCTCCTACTCCCTATCTATAAGGTCACGCGAAGCCACGTAGAGTGGCTTTGCGTCATCTCATAAATATCATTGAGAGGCTTCCTCCGCTGGGACATCAAAAAGAGTGACACTCAGGTGGCGCAAGCCTTTTGTAAATAAGCCCCACAGTTTGCAGCTAAAGCTCTAACATGAGTCTTAAACATAAGTGATTAAATTGCTTTAGGCCCCACAATTAAATTGTTTTAGGAACAGGAAGAAGACACTTACTTTCGAAGGATCTTTGCTTAGATACCATTGAAATTTCTCTCCTAATGATCGGTCAAGTATTAATATTGCGTCTTGTCTGTGTTAAATGTTAGAAAATGTTGCATATTTTACTTTTCTAACTCTCTTCTTTGCACTTGCATTTCAAATGTAGACCTGCTCATCAGAACATTATTCGCACTAACCCAAATTCCTTTTATGAGTCTCATGTATGTACTAGATTACACAGATTGAAAGAGATACATAAATTGAATCTACACCTAATACTGAGCTTGTGCCAGTGTCTACGATCCTTGCCAGGTGCCCTTGAGGAGTGTAACTAACAAGAATAAAGTCTGGGAGAGCAGAGAGTTTTGTTTTGCTTGCCAAGAAGCTCCAGGCACAAATGCTATCTCATACTGATGCAACAGCTCGGAAGCCACTGCCCTACTTTAAAGGATTTTGCTCCATGCTGTCCCATTTCTCCTCCATCAATAATATCTGTTCAAACAATTCTAAACCACCATATACCAAGGTTATCAATCTACAGGTTTTAGAATTTGTTTCTGTTTTTCTTCTTTAGTCTTGTCTACCAGTGCAGCTCTCTATATGAAATCATGTAATCACAAAAAATGTAAAAGTCAAACAATATAAAGGGAGGTGAGGCAGGTGAAAATGCTTCACCTCTCTGCAGATGGCATTTTATTGGACAACAATTGTGTTCCTGTGCTTTAATTCCAATGCATAAATGCCAACATTAACAGTGATACCCATGCAGTGCAATGCAGGAGTATTGTTTAAATACATATTTCGCTCTAGCCTCCTTAAAAGAAACCACCCTTGCTTCTTACAAGCAAACCAGAACGAGCTGCAACCTTATGGCTGGTGCAACACTGCATAACATGCGGGGAAGTCCTTTCATTAAAGATAGGGTGAACAGGCATCCCGGAATTGTCGGGACAGTCCCAGGTTTTCAACAGTTGTCCCAGCAGATTTCCATAAAATTGGCTCATGTCCCAGTTTTTTGAGACAGTAAACTGAAAACAGCGAGAGACACTTTGTTTTTTCGTAGGTTTTGGGAAACAGGGCTAGTTAGCAGCTATTATGATTAAGCAATTTAATTAATAGACATGATGGTGGTTTTAAAAATTACATTTTTTTTTTTAGTGCCTCTTTTGTGTTTCTACGTTGATAAGCGCTGTCATTCTTTGATGTAAAATTATAGTCCTTCATCTGTTTTTGCGAAATGCCCCGGTTTTCGGGTCGCACAAACTGGCCACCCTAATTAAAGATGGCCGCTGCTTCACGGTTAGGCACTGCCTGTCAAATGTTATTCCTATACACAAATTAATGAAGATTAGATACAAATGTCTGCTGTCCGTCAAACACAATGTGCGAGAAGGACCTGTTGCAGTAGGACATTTCTGTGGAAATTAGAGTGAGAAGCAGAAATGCTTAGGAACTTGATGGTGATCGCAGACGGGGAAGAAAGAGTGTTGAGGAAATCGCTGCAGAACTCTAAGGGCCAGATGTAGGTAATCCAGATTTACCGATTCTAAAATACCGAATTTTACCGATTCGGTATTTTAGAATCGGAAATTGGGATGTAGGTAAAAATTCTTTAATTTTTACCGAATCGGTAAAATTCGGTATCAGCCATTCGGTATTTACCAAATCGGTAATTCCAATTCATTCTTATGGGCCTGGTATAGGAATGAATGGGAATTACTGATTCAGTAAATACCGAATCGGTAAATACCGAATCAGTAAATACCGAATCGGCTATTCCAAAAAAAAAGAAACCCAGCAGTCAGGCAATCAGGTGCAACCACCCCCCTCCCAACCAGGAAGTGGCTACACCCAGGCAGGTGCAAGCAATCAGAAGCTTCTGGAGAGGCTGAGAGAGCAGAGCAGAGTCCCTGAGCCACAGGAAAACTTTACTGCTTTTGAAAGTGTAAAAATGGCAAACACCAGTGTGAAGGAAGGTTCTGAGAGGAAGAGAAAATTAAAATTCAGCACCATGGAGCTGCAGTTCCTCGTGGAGGAGGTGGTAAAAGAACACCAAAAATTGTTTGGGAAGCAGTCCCTGAAGGTGGCAGAATCTGCCAAAAGAAAGATTTTAATTGAAATACAGTCAAAGGTGAATGCTGTTGGAGTGACCCCACGGGAGATAGATGACCTTAAGAAGAGGTGGTACGACCTCAGGAGCCTAACCAAGAAAAAAATTGTAGACCTCCACAAAGAGGCAAACCATACTGGAGGAGGGAGAAACCGTGCACCTGCTCTGACTGAGCTGGAGGAGCTGGTGGAGTCCACCATAGAACCAGAGAGCGTCTATGGACTGGGAGATGCAGACAGCTCAGCCAGAGCTGCCACCAAAAAAGGTAAGAAGCATGCACAGCAATCCCCCCCACCCCATCACCTTCCCTTTCCCTTATGTGGCAGTGTTAACCCCACTCCAGTAGAGGTAGAAACATACACCGACAATGCATTACGGGAGTTGTAGTCATTTAAACACCTCCCATGTCATACAGGACACCAAGCAACAAGTCATGCATTACACATCAGTGATAAGCAAGCTGAGGCAATAGCTACAGTGTGTCAGTGAAAGAATTTAATTGTATAAGCAGTGCTGCAGGAACACAGAGTAAATGTACGCTTTAATGTCCACAGGCGAGACATCTCGCAGGCATACCGGGGAGAAGGAAGGCAGTGCACCACAGAGTGACGACACCCAGGAGGCAGGCACAAGTGCAGGGAATACGACAGAGGAGACTGGTGCACCAACAACACAGCCAGCCTCTCAAGACCTGCAAATATCTCCACAGACACAGGCCTCCATAGAGCATTCAGACTCCCCTCTGCTACTGTTTTGTCACCTGAAGTGCCTGCGTCACTGCCTCATACAACAAATGCAGTTCCAAAGAGGAAGAGGCATGTAGTTGCCACACTAGTCCAAATGGAGCCATCAGCAGGTGACATGGAGGGGGATGAGACACCAACCTTGGCAGAGGAAGAAAGCACTGCCATACAGCAGTCCAGCGCAGAGGGAGCCCGCACAGGTACCAGACGCAGCAGGCCCACAGACAACAGTGCTGCACAACATGTGGAGGGTCCCAGTGTATTCTGTGGGCTGAAGGGTAGCATGGTGAAGATACAACGTATGCAGGGGAAGGCCATCCAGTCGGTGCAACACCATATGAGGCACCTGAATGACAACATGGCAAACATAGGAAAGGGCATCAGCGCATTGGTGGATGAGAACAAAGAGATGGCATCAGGTATGAGGGAAATGGCTGCAGGGATGCGGAACATGTCACAATCCGTGCTTGTCTTGTGCACAAAACTGGACCAGGACAGGACAGCAAGGCGAAAGGACAGGCAGCAAGCACAGCAACACACTAAGGCAGTTAACCGCCTGGCCACAGCCACTTCCCTTCTTTGCAGGCGATGCGTGAACATGCAAGAGGGACTAACACACAGCAGCAATGAGGTGTCCAGGGGCCTTGCAAGGGCGAAAAGTGCTGTAGAGGTGCTGCTGAATGCTCAGTCAGCACATACTGCTGCTCTGGATGTACCTGAAAGCGAGGGAAGCACCAGTAGGAGCAGCATGACAAGCCCCCCTTTTGCTTAGACAGCAGGCTCCATGGTGGTCCCACTACCAACACACCTAGTGAGGACAGCCAGCCAATTTCATCTGGCAACGGTAGGCGTGGCCGATAATGACTAATACTGCCCACACTTCATGACCTTTAATGAGGAAGTGATCCAGGACTCCCATTATTAATGGATACTATTTGTGTTGCACATTTGTGCCTTTGAGTACTTTCTTAGTGCCAAAAATTAAGCTACATTGGGTACATACTCCACCTGTCTGTGTCTCTACTTACTTAAAAATAGTTGTGTGTGATCTCTGCCTGTCTCTGTCTCCCATCTGTTGCTGGCGCCACTCCTGCTGTGTTGGGGTCAGGCAGTGCATGTTCATCATTGTGGTCCTCATAATTACACAATTCAACCTCTGTGCCCTTCTTTGTAGCAAGGTTGTGTAACATTGCGCAAGTTGCAATGATCTTACAGCAGATGCGTGGTGAGTACTGCTGTGCGCCTCCGCTTTTGTGGAGGCAGCAGAACCTGCTTTTTAACAGCCCAAAGGTGCGCTCCACAACGTTCCTAGTGGATTTGTGTGCCACGTTGTATCGTCTCTCACTCTGGGTTGATAGGTTGAGGTAGGGTGTCAGGATGAACGTGTGGACGGCATATGAGCTGTCACCTGTTTGAAAATGATAGAGCCTTTAATCACATGCGCAAAAACACATACATCTGCAATATCTATCAGGGTGTGTCACAGTGTTTTATCTATCAGGTATCCTTCTCCGAATTCCCCGGCTGTCAGGCGTGTGTAGATCCCACTGTTCTGAAAGATGTAGGAGTCGTGGGTGCTCCCCAGGAATTTGGCCACAATGTCTGTGATGATGTTGTTAGCATCACAGATTACCTGCACATTGATGGAGTGGGTTGACTTCCTGTTTCTGTAAATGTACTCTGTGGCAGCAGGTGGGCAGATTGGGATGTGGGTGCCATCAATACAGCCGATGACGATGTATCGAAACTGTGCCAGTTGATAGAAGTCAGTCTTGGTCTTTAGCAGTTCCGCATGTGTGTCATTCTCATGTCAACGGACGCGAGGAGTCTGGTATCAATGCCAATAAAAGGGTTAATAAGGACCCTGCTTCTCCAAACAAATCACCTCTGCCTCTGACGCTAGAGGATATTATAGACGATTTGAGAAATATGCGACCTTTTATGGCAGATACTCCTTTTTGGTATACCTGAGTCTTCTGAAGGTCCTGATATGATCAGTTTTTTGAAGTTGCATATACCAAAAATAGTAGGCTTGCCGAAACCTACAGACCTCAACAAGCCAAAGGGCACAAAGGATTAGTCCTCTCAACATCTCAAACTCGAACAGACCATGAGGAATTATTGCCTACTTTCTACAATACTCAGATCTAATGATGATTCTTACTGCAGCTAAGCAACAAATACAAATGCTGTGGTGGGGTCAGAAGATACTTTTCAGTCAAGATGTTTCAAGACCTAAGGCAATTTGTGGAAAATAATTTCTGGATCTCAGACCTATGCTTCGATCCTTGAATGCTCGTTATGGTCTTATGCATACCTGCTTGTTCAAAGTGATATATAAAGACAGGACAATTACTTTTGAGGATTCTATGGAGCTCAAGAAATGTATTCACATGCACAAAGGAGAAGACATGAAACTTACTAAATCTCAATCATTCCATATCTCTCATTTAACATGTGTTTTTCTACTTTTCTCATGCAGGTCCCTACCCTCCCCTTGTTCTGAAGGAATTGTGAAGTACCGAAAATTATTTACAAACCCCCAATTATAGTTATTTCCATAACCAATCCCATTCCCATTACCAATAATCAGTCAGTTGGCAGTGTACAAGGTCCAAGCATTTATTAGAACAAACAAACTCTGCCAGAGGAGCTCCTTGCGACCTAACCCCACGAGGTCCGCCAAGAAGACTGCTGGCACACTGTCAGAACATCACATATATACAGTTGCATTGGTGAAATCATGGCCCAACATGGAAAAATACAGGCTGGTACAGGTTGGTGCAGAAAGGAAAAACCATATAAGGCACACAAAGAACTCTTGGTTTAGCTCATCTCAGTTTAGCAAGGTCGAATGGGTGACTCCCTTCTGCCGGCTCCGACACAGCCCACCCCGCTCCCTCCTGGAATGTGCTTATCGGGCCTTCCTCTGCTACATACAACCTTGACAGCTGAAGCAGCAATTCTGCAACAGTTGGGTTATTTCTCAGGAGAACGCTGACAGAGGGAAAGGGATGAGTTCGGTCTGTTAGTGTAAGGCTTCCAGCGAGGCCACAAAATGGCGCCGGTCAGGCTAAGAAAGTGTAAAATGCGGGGAGTGGTGCAAGATGGAGATTTAAAATACGACAGATGGTTTTATGCTAATGTTTACGTACATATAAGGTAACATTTAGATACATCATGCTAATTATAAAATATCGATTATGCACATGGTATACATGAAAATAATTGCCAGTTCCTCAAACCCTCCTTTTAGCGTGGTGTAGCTAAATATCAGGGTCAGGCATGCTAATCTTTAAAAACATCTTCATTAATGGCCATTAATTCACGAATCGTTTGTTGCAGCATTTGAGTTTTAGATGGGACTGGGGTGGGTACACATAGTGTAGTAATGCGGGAAGCACAATAGGAGCAACAAGCCGGGCCACACTGCATTAGAATGCAACAGGTAAAGAGGATACCGGCTGCTCCGCCCAGAATCAGCAAAATCTTCCATCCCCAGGTGGAGAGGAGCCCCCAGAACCACCCAGACAATAACCAGGACCCATTATCGGTATGCATTTCAGAGGCAATGCGATGCAACTTTTGGATTGCCAGATGAACGGAGGGGGCGGAGTCTGGAATATACACGCAGCAAGAGCTGCCGATCACGTGGCATGCTCCACCACGATCAGCTAAGATGACGTCTAAAACCATACGGTTTTGGAGCGCAACGAGTCTCGTCGCCTGAAGCTCAACCGTGAGGTTAGTCATGATATCAGTGGTTACGTTAATGACATTTTCCACTATCCTGGATAACCTCCTTATTTCTCTGCTATTAAAGATGGGGCCCCAGAATGGCACTAAACCTTTGCTAAAATCTGTGAATTGCTGTAAAGAGGTGTCAGTTTGGTCGACCTCAGTCTCAGTAGCTGTCTACGTGGTCTTTGAGGTACCGCTGGAGGCGAGGGACCCACGGGGCGTAATTGGTGCGTTCGGTGATAATCGGAAGGTGCTATGTATACAGGTGGATAGAGGAAGGACATGTAACACCGCCCCGCCCAATTACGTGGTAACCAAGTGTATGCATTTTCACCGCAAACAAAATAGACATTGGGCGGGGTGACCAATGGAGGGATGATGCGTTTTTGTAGACGATAGGTGTAATTGCAGATGCTATTTCCAACCTGTACACGGCCTATCCCTTGCACACAGAATACTGAGGAAACATTTAAAATAGGAATGGGTACAACACAGTCTCTGGTAACATTCTGTTCGATAAAAAGTTGGAAATATTGGGAAGCATTGAAATTTCTAAAATCATAAAGTTCTTCCTCCATCCAGGCTTCATCCCTAACTGCCAGATACCTCTGCATACAGGCTTGTGGGTCTATTGATCCCCGCCCCCCATTACCCAATTTCTTGAAACCATAACGTGCATCGATATAATCCATAACCATGTTATGCTCATTGTAATCGAAATCTCTACGCTGTTCACCCCAATGATGATATATAGCCGAAAACAGTCTAAACCATGCCTCACAGCTTCCTAAATAAGTCATAGGCAATGAGAGGAATAGATCATGATTATGAACCACCGAGGGTAGGAGCCCACATACCCAGCAATCAGTGGTGTTTGCAACACTGTGTGTTTGGTGAAGCATCTCAACAAAAACATTCTTAGTATAAGTCTGGCGATGTCGCTCTTTGTGGGGTGCTAACGTGTACAACAAATGTTCAGATGGGGCAACAGTAGTCGGTAGGAAATTTTGCAAAGGGTACTTATGTTCCAGATATACAAATAACCCCATAAACACAGCTATTATGACGGCTATAACTACTACAAATGCCACTTTGACCTTCGTGGTCCATGTGGAAAACATTGGCTCATAAAACGATATATAACGTGGAGCAATGGGAATTTATTCGTCTCGAATAATGCGGCCAAAAGGGTACATTCCTAGCTAAAAGTCCAGCAATAAACTTGGGACTAGCAGTCCGTCCTGCCAGAGGGTTCTTCTCCCTGTGTCCGTCAGAGCCTCACAGGCAGGCTCCTTTCATTTCCAAGAGAACCGAAATTTGGTGGTCAAAATTATTACGTAGTACAACCTGGCCTTTTGCTGACGTTAGTCTTTCTTTCTGAACAGAGCACAGTGATCAAAGTTCCAGCTCTCAACGGGTTCAGTCCAGTGTCTCGCTCAGTACCTTAGACCAACAAGCTAGCAAGCCCTATCTATGCAATCAAGTCTTTTCTTATCTCCTGATGTTGGGGTCTGAGGCACCGTTTTTCTGTTTTCTTGGCCGCAGGTTGTATCGCACATTACCTGGCACTTCCTGATCAGGGAATAGTACACCAGATACTTTATGCACATGAAAATCTTCGTTTGCCGGGGTACTGAGAACAGGATTCAAAGCGCTTGCAGATTCAGTAGAGACCAAGTCATCTGGTCTCGCCACTCCCTCCTCTAGCCTTGTTTCGATCTCACAGGCGTCAGAAAAGGGTACAAATGCAGCAGCTCTCTCACTCTCCTGTGTCAGGATTCCCCCTGAGCGTTGCTGATCATAGGGAAGTGGAAACGGCAGCTTCTTCAGATGGGAGACATGTATCCAATGCTTTCTCCCATCCACTTTGACCGCCGTCCGGGTAGCCAGGAGGATCTGCCGGGGCTCGGACCACCTTGGAGCCAGGCTGGTGTCTCGCTCAAATTTCTTCACCAGTACCCACTGGCCGGGTTGTAGCCGATGTCCAGGGCCCTCTGGCAGCGGCTGCAGTACAGAGGCTACCTGCTGATGAACAGAACAAAGGTCTTTAGTCAAAGCATAGAGGTAATCAATCAACATAGGATATTCAATATCAGAAAAGGACCGTGGCCTGGGTACCCCCCATACGTTAGCCGGCCTACCAAAGACAATCTCATATGGAGAAAGGCCAGATCGGGAATGTGGGGTAACACTTAATGACATAAGGGCTAGAGGCAAGGTATCAGGCCATTTCAACCCTGTGCTCTCCTGTATCTTGGCCATCTTGAGCTTGAGAATACCGTTATATTTTTCCACAAGCCCTGCGGATTGTGGATGCCGGGCAGCGTGGAACTTTTGCTTAATCTGCAGGCCCTCACAGATATGCTTGACGAGGGCCCCATGGAAGTGCCCCCCGTTGTCCGACCAGATCAAGCGGGGCAAACCGAAGCGGGGCACAAATTCTTTGAGGAGGGCTTTAGCTGTGGCCATGGCAGTATTTTCTTTAGTGGGGTAGGCTTTAACCCATTTGCTAAAAGCACAAACCACCACCAAAACGTATTTTAAATTGTTGACACGCTCCATATGGATATAATCCATTTGGAGTACTTCAAATGGTAGGGTCGGGGGTGCAAAAATCCCACTCAAGACATTCTCTCCCTTCCTCGGATTGTGCTGTAGACAAACCATATAGTATTGGACCAACCGGACAGCCGTCCTTTGAATGTTAGGGTTGTTCCAAACTGGGTCCAGGAGCCCACAGATACCTTTTGCTCCTATGTGTGCCGGGCCGTGCGCCATAGTCACAACGGCCTGTACCAATGCATTGGGCAGAAGCCATCTTTGCTTCTCTGTCAGATCAACCCAACAATTATTCTCATCCAATCTTCCTACCTCCTTTTCCCATCTCTCTAATTCTGCGGGTGTAGCTTCCTTCTGTAACACTCGCACACTCTCCATGGTGTTATCAAACAATTCAGATTCCTCCACCCACCTTGCGGAAGAGTTCACAAACATCGTTGACATTGGGGACTGTGCTGTCTGTTTGGCCACCTGGTCTGCGAAGGCATTTCCCTCCCCCACCTCGTCCACTATTGCTTTGTGCGCACTGCATTTGATGATGGCTAGTTTCCTGGGTAAAGTGAGGGCATCTAGCAGCCGCAAAACCAGGGGACCGTTTTGTATCTTTTGACCATGGGAAGTAAGAAAACCCCGCTCCCTCCACAGCCGCCCAAAGCTATGGGCCACGCCAAAGGCGTACTGGCTGTCTGTGTATATGTTGACTTCAAGTCCTTCACTTAGCTCACAGGCTCGCAATAAAGCCATAAGTTCAGCAGCTTGGGCTGACCGGTGAGGGACTCGGAATGTTTCGACCACTGTCTTCAAAGTCGTAATTGCATATGCAGCTGTTGTTGTTCCATCTGCTAGTTTAAAACAGGACCCATCTACATATAACTCCCCTTGGGGTTCAGCTAGAGGAGTATGTGTCAAGTCGATCCTGCCTTTAGTTTCCTCTTCAGTGCGATAAATGCAATCATGTATGTCATCATTAGGTTCACTCGTAGGGAGTGGTAACAACGTGGCAGGATTCAATGTTGCACATCGGATAATCGTAATATGTGGTGCAAATAATGTTAGCTCATATCCAGTGAGGCGTGCACTTGTGAGATGCTGTGTTTTTGTTTTGTTTAGCAATGTGTCCACAGCATGCGGCACCATCACTGTCAAGCTGGAATTTAGAACGAGTCCTTCTGACTGCCGGATGGCCACCGCAACAGCTGCTGTGGCCCTCAGGCAGCTTGGAAGTGCTCTTGCGACATTATCCAATGTAGCTGACAGATAAGCGCAGGGTCTTTGCTTACCACCAAAGTCCTGCGTTAACACCGAAAGCGAGCAACCGTCGACCTCATGCACGTATAGTACAAAAGGTTTACGATAGTCAGGAGTGCCCAAGGCGGGAGCGGAACATAAAGCAGTTTTTAAAGAATCAAAAGAGTGCTGACATTCATCCGTCCAGGGGAGGGGTTCATGCACATCTTTAGTAGTCAGATGCAACAAGGGTTTAGCAAGAAGAGAAAAGTTAGGTATCCATTGGCGACAGTAAGAGGTTATGCCAAGAAAAGCGCGAACTTCACGTTGCGTGCAAGGAACAGACATTTTAGCAATGGTAGTAACTCGTTCAGGTGTTAGTCGTCTACCCTCCTTCGATAGTAGATGACCGAGGTAGGTCACCTCCTGTCAACAGTATTGAAATTTGGACAGAGACACCTTGTTCTTCTTAGCAGCCAAATGGTGCAGTAATTTAACGGTTGCACTTTTGCAACCCTCTTCCGTATCCGAGGCAATCAGTAGGTCATCCACATATTGCAGTAGGACATTACCCTCCGGCAAGTCCAAATCGTCTAACAGAGCCTTAAGAGCTTGGCTATATATACTCGGACTTTCAGTATAGCCTTGGGGTGCGCGACAGAAGCGGAAGCTGCGTCCAGATAACAAGAATCCGAAAATCTGTCTGCTATCAGGATGAATGGGGATACTGAAGAAGGCATTCTTCAGATCAATGACCGAAAAGTACTGGGCAGTTGGTGGAATCATGGTAAGGATCGTGGTGATGTCTGTGACCACGGGATACTGTGGTACCACAATTTTGTTGACAGCTCTAAGGTCAATGACAAAACGATAAGCAGCATCCTGACCCGGTGCACCAGAATCAGAACTTCTCTTCAAAATCGGAACAATCGGGCTATTACAAACATTAGCAGCTGTTTCCTCAACTACTCCATTGTCGATCAAGTCCTGAATAATCGACAACAAAGCCCGTTCCCCAGCAGGTGCTATTTTGTACTGCGGGATGCCCGGCATTTTCGCACCTTGCTTCAGCGTGATGTGAACCGGGAGGATATCCAACTTACCCACATCAGCATCTCCCGTTGCCCAAAGCGTGGCTGGGATGCCATCGAACTCTGGGGGAAGGGGTTCATTTTTGGCAAAACACTGTTTCATGTGTTCAGTGCTGGGCTGAATTGTCAAATAAACCCCACCAGCAGAACAATGTATTGTCGCGTTTAATTTTTTCAACATGTCCCAACCCAGTAAGTTCTCTCCACAATGTGAGGTCAGCAAAAGAGGGGTGTCAATAGTGGCTGGACCGATCGAGAAGGGGAGAGGTCTGGAGATGGGACTTACAACTGGGACTCCCGAGAATCCCACTGAGACATTATTCTGCCCGGACAGAGTCGTCCCTGGAACCAATGATCGAGCAACAGAACTATTCATTGCTCCCGTGTCGATTAGGAAATTCTCAGAAGTCCCCATCACTTCCCCTTTTACATAGGGTCCCTTTTGATTGACCGGGATCGACACTTGGCCCCTACTCTGTCCCTGGCTATCCTATGCTTGTACGTATGTATCCTGATCTTCATATTCATAATGATCGTGATAGTACTGTTTGCTCTGATTATTATCAAAATGATTACGTTCAGACTTGCCTGACCTTTCGTCTCTGCGCATATCATTCCGGTCGGGGCCTCCTCGTCCACGTCCTCGCCCTCGGACTGCTCCGTTCTGGGCAAGCAACAACGGACACTGTGCTTTCCAGTGCCCCTCCTCTTTACAATAGGAGCACTGGTTCAAACCCACAGTCGGAGCCCCGCCCGTGCCTCGGCCTGTACCCGCCCCTCTGGACATGGGCCCTCTAGCTCCTCTTCCCTCTCCTTGTCCCCGGACTACCTGCTGTAGCAATACTCTTGTTTTAAGGTCCTTGGTCTTCTTTTCCACCTTCTCCTTACATTCATTTTCTCTATGTTCATAATACTGAGCCATGCTTAAAATTACAGAAGGGGTAGGGGTAGTCCAAGTACTTTCTGCTGCTTGTAAACGTGCAGAAATTTCCGGAGCCAAGTTTGTAACGAATCTATTCACAAACAGCCTAATTCCACCCTCCTTAGCCAAATCCTGCCCACTGAAGTCAATAAAGACTCCTTCAAACCTAGTGAAGAAGTCGGACACACTTTCATCCTTCTTCGGTCGGCACGCAGTCAGTTTGTCCCAATCAACCTTCCTCGGAGGTATCAAGGTATGCATAAAGGCAATAATTTTTGCAGGCAAGGATGTTATTTCATTCCTAGGCTTGTCTCCTGGTTTACGATCCCGATCCCACCCTCGCAACTCGTCCCATGTCCCGCCCAGTTTAGCATGATCAGAGTCATGCACCTGCCGCCATATATCGACGGGCACAAGCAGTCCAAAGAATAGCTCGACATCTGCTAACGTCATTACGGCAGAGGCCGCGGCTTCTGTCAACTCCTTGTAATAGGCGGTAGGGTTCTTTCTGGGGTCGGGCAGCTGGGATTTCAGGGAAAGGACCTCACTCCTTTTCCATGGAGTGTACACCCACTGCTCCTGGAATCGGGCATCTATTCGTGCCCGGGTGACTCGTTGTTGATCATCACGCAGTTCCGGAACTTCGGGATGATAAATAGGATGGACCTCCCGCATAGGATGCTGCGAGGTCCACTGAGGCAGGGGGTTCTCCGAAGTCCATTGAGGGCTTTTCAGGAATAATCTGCCTCGATACTGGACTAAGGTGACTACATTTTTGTACACCTCCTGCGGGGTCAAATTAAATTTATAAGCCCAGTCCCGAATCTCGTACAATATCTGCGGAGCGCTGCCATTATGGAAGCTGGCCTCCCAAGACCAAATGAGGGAATTAGACATTTGGTAAATCACATGTTGCTGCATTATTGGCTCTAAATCCTTCATTGTACTCCATATGTCCTCTACCGTATAGACGTCACTTCTTATCCATTTCACAGCCTGATCTGCTAAGACCTCCTTCTCACCATATGCCACAGACGATCTAGTGAATAAATGTTTTCAATCCAACCCTCCAGCTGCCCCCCTCGGGGTCTGTTCTACCATACTGGGCGTAGTGCTGGCTGAATGAGAGACCCCTACGGGACTCGGGAGGTTCAATTGTACGCGGGAAGATGGTAGGGACTGTCTAAGGTCAAAGACAAGGGTGGCCAGGTCCCCCGGAGAGGGAGACAAAATGCCAGCGTCATGTGTAGGGGCAGCAGAGGCTCGGTCCTCCGGCGCGGATGCTTGGGGTGCAGTCGCCGTTGGAACGGGGACCGCGGGATACACGCGCTGCGGGGCATATGGTGGAGGGGGTCTTTTGTCTAACAGGTCCTCAATCTCATCTTCAGCTTCATTTCGTGTTACATAGCTTTTATCCACTTGTAGCCGAAATCGTCTATTTTCCTTTTCAATATTTTTTTCTGTTTTATTTTTGTCATGAGCAATAGCTTTCTGTGTAAGGGTCTGCCCTTGCTGTATTTTAAGCAATTTCTCTGATCTAATATGTCTTCTCTTGGCCTCTTTCTGCCACTGGTTAAGAGTGTCAAACATGGCCTGCCGGCTGCGTTTGATAAAGAGGCGCTCTTGTAAATATTGAATTTTTTTCTCATGAAAGGATCCAGTTTTCGGCCACTGTAGTTCTACGTTATCTTTAGTGTACTTATGCCACAAAGAATTAAAGAGAAGGGGGCCAATACCGTGTTTGCAATACATATCGTGGCTGGGTGTTCCCTCCGGAGCGGCAGGCTGGCTTTCATCCAGTCTCGCGCCCCCTCGGTGAAAACAGCCAAAGCATAACTTGCTGAAGCACGGCATTTCTCTTTTTTTTTTCTATTCTACGTGAGCTGAAAAGGAATCAGGTGTTATTATTCAAATCAGCAATTTCAAATTTCGTCAATCAAAGTTCTCTCATGCACATGGCCATGTCTCCATTCAGAATCATGCATACATTGCAAACGAACCACTGAACACAAAATACCAACAATACAGAAACCGCACAAAGAGTGAACGAGAAATGCAAAGAAAAAGGTGGAGCCCGTCGACTCCCACCTTGGAGAACTCTATATGCAAATATCCAAAGCTGCAAAAGAACTCACAGTCTTATCCTTAGACTACCTGGAGATAGTTTACACAGGTTTCGAAACCACAGACCAGCCTACAGGCCATCCAACAGTATTCATGGTTGACCTTCCGGACTATGCTGGCTGAGCCCGCTTTTGCAAGCGCCGCTCCAGGTCTGTCCGGGTGCTACCCAATCTCAACTGTCGGCATTCCCAAGAACAATCCGGCTGAGTGAGAACCGCAGTCTCCACGAAAGGCGTATAATCGCTATCTCCAGTTTTTCATCGAAATCAAAGTAGAGGCATCTGCACGTGCAACTTCAACATTGCCCCCTCAGACCCTCTTATTCAGAGTATCTCCGTGACCACAAGTCACCAAATGCTAAGTACCAAGTCCAAAATCCAACACAAAACAAGACAAAAACACTCACCTGGTGCACACAGGTCTGATTGCACGTTATTCACTGCCAACTCGTGGTAGGGCCAATGTGTCCGGCTCTCGGGTCACACCCAAAGGACTCCGGCGTGGGGCCACTAGCAGCTGAGGTCCTCGCAACCGGGAGGGCAGAGCAAAACCCCAAATCTTCGTTGGTCTATTCTGCAATTCCCCCCGATCTAGAGCACCCCTTTCAATGTCCCGATTGTTCTCTGAAATACAGAGGGACGACCCCAACGCGGAGTCCCGGCGGAGTCGCCAACTGAAGTACCGAAAATTATTTACAAACCCCCAATTATAGTTATTTCCATAACCAATCCCATTCCCATTACCAATAATCAGTCAGTTGGCAGTGTAGAAGGTCCAAGCATTTATTAGAACAAACAAACTCTGCCAGAGGAGCTCCTTGCGACCTAACCCCACGAGGTCCGCCAAGAAGACTGATGGCACACTGTCAGAACATCACATATATACAGTTGCATTGGTGAAATCATGGCCCAACATGGAAAAATACAGGCTGGTACAGGTTGGTGCAGAAAGGAAAAACCATATAAGGCACACAAAGAACTCTTGGTTTAGCTCATCTCAGTTTAGCAAGGTTGAATGGGTGACTCCCTTCTGCCGGCTCCGACACAGCCCACCCCGCTCCCTCCTGGAATGTGCTTATCGGGCCTTCCTCTGCTACCTACAACCTTGACAGGCCTAACGAGCTGAAGCAGCAATTCTGCAACAGTTGGGTTATTTCTCAGGAGAACGCTGACAGAGGGAAAGGGATGAGTTCGGTCTGTTAGTGTAAGGCTTCCAGCGAGGCCACAAAATGGCGCCGGTCAGGCTAAGAAAGTGTAAAATGCGGGGAGTGGTGCAAGATGGAGATTTAAAATACGACGGATGGTTTTATGCTAATGTTTACGTACATATAAGGTAACATTTAGATACATCATGCTAATTATAAAATATCGATTATGCACATGGTATACATGAAAATAATTGCCAGTTCCTCAATTGTTTCTGTTCAACATTGTGCATTTATCCAAATGTCCGCCTTTCGTTCAGCTGCGCTGTCGTTTTAATGTATGATAAGTCTTGGTGGTGCCGTGTTGGTTACGTTTTCTTCAATCTCATATCGTTCTTCCTATGTTTCTTGTTACAAAATGTTTTTCCCTTCCAGAGCTCTGTCTACTCCACTCGTTCCCCCTTCTCATATCTGTCCTTTAACATGTGATTTTCTCTGTTTATCATGCAAGTCCCTACTCACCCCTTGTTTTGATAGAATTGTCTTAGTTCAAAATTGTTCATTTATCAAAATGTTCACATTTTGTTTGGCTGCGCTGTCATCTTAATGTATGGTAAGTCTTGGTGGTGCCGTGTTGGTTGCGTTTTCTTCATTCTCATATCGTTCTTCCAATGTTTGTTGTTTCCAAGTGTATTTTTTCGCGGTGTTTCTTCCAAAGCACTGTCTACTCGACTTGTTCCGCCGTTCTCATTATTATTGTCTTTTTTGTTCTTGATTCTCATGGCTAAAGCCCCTAGGCTTTTTGTCGTTCCTCTACTCTGTATACACCAGAGACCGATTTCTCCTTTTGCTCTTTTCGTACTTTCATCAATCTTTTTCTTATATTTATTTTCCACTTTTTTCTATTCTATTGCTATAAGCAAACTTTTTTATTTTCACAGAAGCTCTATTACTTCTTCCTGTTTTCCACTCAGTCCAAGTGACGTTGATGATTATGTTTACCTTTTCCACTTCTTTCTATTTTTTCTCTGGTATTTTTCTTCCTCTTTTTCTTTTTGTCATATTCTGTTGTTTATTCGTAGTCATGCATACTCAAACTTCTACAGTTTTCTGTGCATATTTGTTGTTGTAGGTTGTGATATCTACCTTTTACAGTTTCATGATTAACTCATTATTAAATTATTATATATTCCTTCGATGAATGGTTTGCGTGTTATCTTGCAGTGTAGTTCCTATATTCCCAATAGGCTCTGCACATTGGAATAATATATTCAGCAGTGTAGAAGTAGGACTGAGGTTGACTAGGTCTCTACTGACTATATTAGACTTAAGGTTTGCCAGCTACCTGAGAGGTCACTAGAAACTTTCTCGAATAAACGAGGAGGAGTTTAACCTCCCTGGATAGACAAGAAGGGATTAGCTTCCGACAACCATATAACATGACAACTTTGCTCCCTCAGAATAAGAGTGTATCGCTAGAGTTGTGTGAAAACAATAAACAGCTATTTCACTCAGTCGATTGTGCTTTCTTAGTTTCACCAGAGTGCAGAGAAGAGAGAGACGGGCGTTTTCAATAAAAAGTATAATTTATTGAGCAATCTTCCTTCTCATGCAAGAGAAATGAATTGCCACAATTGCAATACTTAATGTAAAGTAAAGTGTGTACAGTAAAAGGAGTATTATGAAATAATACTGTAAAAGCATTGATATGGTTTCTTAGCCATAAGACACTTTAAAATGGATAAAATATATACATACATATATACATTGACTAACGTACTCAACTGGTGCTTCTAAAATACGCCTACCCCGGTGTACCTGACCTAAGCCTAATACGTGGGAAGGAGTAAGTAAGTAGCAGTTTAAGTTAAGTTGGTTTTGCCAAGAATCTGATTCAAGAATTCTCTTTAAGGGTTTAGTCAGCACCGTACCTTGGGAATAGAATGTAGGAGGTCTGGTATCGCTTTCCTCAGGACTCGATATTCCAGCAACCCGCAAGGGTAGGCTGGAAACGCCGGAGCTGGATTTTCTCAGCTGGAGATAAAGACAGCGTCTTTCTCAGCGCGTCAAAGAGGAGGGGCAGCGTCCGTGGGCTCTCGCATCAGCTGGGCTCTCGGGCAAGTAGATAGCTGCTCTGCTCCAAAACCACCACTGTGTGTTTGCTTAAGGCAACGTTGGTATATTCATACCTGAAAGGTGCCGAGTTTGACGTAAGGTTTGGACATAAGACGTCAATAAAGATGTCACTAAGAACTGACTGTTCCTGTAGTGTTCGCAGGAGTTTTAATGACTAATCAAAACAAAAGCAAACGGGAATTTCCCCGGTTGCTGGAGGTTTGGTGTGTCGAAAGAACTCGTTGTGCTTTCTAGGAATCCATGGAAGTAGCTTCTGCCGTGCTTTGGACTGCAAGGGCTATTTACTTAAATATGGATCTGATTCCTTATGCCTTTATAGGGATATTATTGATTATAGCCATACAAGGGCATAAAATAGCAATATTGATTTGGGTTCCTAGATAAAACACAATAATCTCCTAGAATGTTAAGGGTCTTCAAAAAGCAAAGAGCGTTGTCACATTTATCAAAGTTAAAATGTCATGTGGGCTTATTACAAGAGACACACCTTAAAGAGCAAGATATATCCTCTAGAAGCAGACATTGGGTTGGGAGTGTTTTCGCCTCCCCAGCCATGAATAATAAGAATGGTGTCATAATATTATTTCATAAATCGTTATGTAAACAATTGTTAACCGAAGTTAAGGATGATAACGGGAGATGGCTACTGTTAAACCTTAAGATCCATGATACCCAATTCTCGATCTGTAATGTTTATGGTCATAATGGTATAGATTTAAAATTTTGGAATTAATTTTCTATTCTCCTTTTGTCCCTACAACAGAAAATCTTATAGTGGGTGGTGACTGTAATCAAGTGATGGACCGTTTTCTCAATCGTAAATCTCAAACTAGGTTAGTTCCAGATAAAATGCACAGGACCTGTCATAAACCTATACCTTCTAGGGGGCTGGTAGACATGTGGAGAATTTCACATCCAGGTGTTTTAGTGTTCTCCTTTTTCTCCCCAGTACATAATTTCCACTCTAGATTAGATTACATATTTCTCACGCAACCCACTCTTCAATTCTTGACACATGCCGAGATAGGTTCAATACTTATTTTTGACCATGCCCCTGTCATAATAGATTTGGACTATCCACTACTATATCCACTTCACACAGATGGAGATTAATTAATGCTCTTCTACTTGACAACCAATTCGCTGAGCAATTTGCATTGTTTTTAGAGGAATTTTTCGAGAACAATCTTCCCTTTGACTCACAGATGAATTTTATTTGGGATGCATTTAAGGCCACGGTTAGGGGGTTTATAATAAACTTTGTTGCAAATAAAAAGAGGAAGGTACTTAGTGATTTAACGCTACTCTTAAAACAAATAAAGATCCTAGAACATGAATATTTCTCCTCAAATCATTCAGATAACCTGTCTAATCACAATAAAGCTAAACTGCAATATAATAGACAGTACTGGGATAGCACTTGCGGTAGTTTACTGAAGTTTATTGCGAACTTGTATGGCGGTCGTAATAGGCTGGTAAATCTCTGGACAACTACCTTAAAACTAAAAACCAAAAATCCAAGATTGTTGTTATAATGGATGGTGATGGGGTCAGGCATGTTAATGACTTCAAGATACTAGAATGCTTCACAGAATACTATACTAAGTTATATATGCCTGAATCCTTACCTTCAAGTGATAAAATTGATACCTATTTCTAATCCATTCCCAAACCCCCAGAGAAGCTGGTTAACTTGTCTTCTCTTGATAGTCCAAATACGGAACAAGAAATTCCTAATGGGATTCTTCACCTTCCAAAAGACAAAACTCCTGGTCCTGATGGTTTTTCTGTACTTTTTTTTCTTCACTTTTCTAGTTTGGGAAAGACTCAAGGCTCCTTTAGTCAGGCCATGCTTTGTCTCATCCCTAAGAAGGACACAGATCCCTCTCAATGTGGTAATTACAGACCTATCTCTCTTATTAATACATATTGTAAGATCTTTGCTAAATTACTGGCTCTTCGCATCAATCAGTTCATCCCCAAATTGGTTGTGAAACATCAGTCAGGGTTTGTAAACGGTCATTCCATTGCGGAAAACTCTAGAATTTTTCTTCACACAATTCATCTGGCTTCCAGGTTGATCTCAAAGGTTGCTACCATAACTCTGGATGCAGAGAAAGCATTCAATAGAGTTGATTGTGGGTTCATCTTCGGAGCACTGAAATGGCACGGCTTCAACCCCAACATTATTCAATATATCAAGCTATTATACTCTGCTCCCTTCACTTCTATTTCGGCTAACTGTCATCAATCTATTTTTCCTTATAAAGAGGTACTATGCAAGGTTGCCCTTTGTCTCCACTTCTATTTATTTTTGCTTTAGAACCCTTCTTGGAAAACATTTGTGTTTCTCCACTGTTAACCGGTTTTCAATTTAAAAATATTGACATCAAATTTACAGCATATGGGGATGACATCCTATTTTATATCTCTAATCAAAACACATCTGTAGCAGCGTTTCTCTCTTTATTAAACGAATACTCTACCGTCTCCGGATATAAACTAAATATAAATAAATCATAAGTCCTACCACTGAATAAATATTGCCTCCGAGATATATTTAAATACACAGGGTTTATATGGAACTCAAAATATATTAAGTGTTTAGGTGTCATATACTAATAACATTAAATGAACCATTAGATTGAACCTCAATGAGATAATCACGATAATCACAGTGTTAACGGAAGCCTGGTCTCTTTTATTTCTGTCCTGGTGGGGTAGATTATTAACAATTAAAATTATGCTGCTACCAATTATCAATTTCTACTTATCCATGCTCTCGGGTTACCCTCCGACTCTCTTTCCCAAAAATCATTAACTGTTCCTTAATCAACTTTCTGTGGAATAAACGCAAGCCTAGAATTTCGCTATATCGTCTCAAGCAATCCAAGGATTCTGGTGGGGTAAATTTTCCTAACCTTCAACGCTACTATTCTGCTTTTACTCAGAAACAGATCTGGACTTCTTTTTCTACCAGCGCTCACACAACACTAACCACCTGAGGTCAATTGGATCAGGATCAACGTACCCTTTTTTCTGTAAAAGACACAGTTCATATTTCTCTACCCCCACGGACCTTTCTCTCTCCTACCCTTGCCCATTCTATGGCAGTTGCAAAACCTTTAATTGCTTCTTCTAATTCAAATATCAATATTATTTCACATTCACCTGTCTGGTACAATAAATACGTAAAGCTAAACAATCAAGCACTTTTTTGGAAAGAATGGATTGACTAAGGTATTATAACCATCTGCCATATACTTACTGATGGCTCTCTATTAGATTTTTCAGAGATTCAAAGAAAATATTATATTTCCTCTTGTCACACAATTTCTACACCTTAAAACTTCCCTTCTCCTCCTCCTCACTCAGGACGCCTCTGCGGTCCACAAAATCAGTCCCCCTTTCACACTTTGGATTTCTCCTCTCAAATAAAGGCATCTTGCATTTATAAAATGTTGTCCCGTACTTCAGAATGTAGATAAAAATCTAAGGTGGAACTCTTATGGGAAAGGGACCTTCACCAGGAGTTTTCCTTCCAGACCTGGAGCTCCATATGGGCTAAGATTCACACTTCCTCTCGTTCCACAAGCACAACACAAACGTTGTATTATTTTCATAACAGGCTCTTCTTGACCCCTGAGGACCTCCATAAGTACAAACTGACTATCAATGCAAACTGCTGGTCTTGTTCTCATGACAAAAATGATTTTGTGCACTTGTTTTTTCTTTGTCCTTTGGTTAATAGGCTCTGGCGGCTCATTTGGAAGAAACTTAATGAAATTCTGTCCACGTCATTCTCTTTCGATATTTCACATATTTTTTTAGGCAGCTCTTCCTCACTCTGGCATTCTCAAGGGAATATAGGAAAGTTTATTGATTTGCCTACAGCTATTGCCCTGCAGACTATCACCACGAATTGGAAGAATACCACTAAAATTACTTTTATTGATGGTGGAATCTTTTATGTCATCATCACAGATTGGATCGCTCATATGCCACTTCCACTCCTTTACTGATTAAAAAAGATTTATTATGGTTGCCGTTGCAAACATTCCTATCCAGACAAGCTCTCCTATCCAAATCTACGGTCACTACTTATAAAACTCCATAGATTTTGGTAAATCTTCATTAAGTTAACATGGTTATTATTTCAATGGTGTTATTGCTCATCATTTTATTTCCCTCTTTTCCTCTATTTTCCTCTCTTTCTCCTTTTTTCTTTCTTTTTCCTTCTCTCTCTTTTCTTCTCTTACAAAATCTAGTAAAAAATGCAATTGTAAAAAGTTTATATTTTTTAATTCGAGTTTGGGCATATTGAACTAATAAGCTTTCATATATTTCTTTTATTCACTGTGCTTAAATAGTATTATTTTGAATATTGTGTTTTCTTTATATTTGTCTCTCCATATAATTTCAATAAACATTTTAAACACACAAAAAAAGAAGGCCATCAGATAAACCATAATGACATGGTATAGTTAGAAGTTAAGTTGGTCAAAAGTGTCTCAAATTGAGAGGTGTTGCTCCGTGAGCACAGGTTTAGAGAAGAGCCTGAGAGCACCGGGTGAAGTGTACCTGCATTAATCCAGGATGAGAATTGTACGTGTGTGAGTGAAAGGCAAGTCATAAGCCTGTGTGAGTGTGAGTTTAGAAGCATGCCATGAGGCTATGTTTAATGTGCTAACACAGAGATGAACAAATGCTGTTAGCACGAGTTAGCACGTTTAAGCCAGAACTGTTAGCTATGCCACTGCTTGCATTCAGAAAAGTGAATTCTTCCTTCGCAAATAACCTGGGTTCTTTTCATTCACTCTTGTGGATGAACACACAGGATTCAATGTGGGAGCAAGCCATCAGCATATAGTGTCATCTAGCACCATGTGTTCTAGCACCATGAGACAAACGTGTGCTCAATGAAACCCATAGCATGCATCCGAGCTTCCAAGCCTAAATACAGACATTTGTGGAAATTATGACCAAGGTACCTAGATCTGATCTGCGTGATGGAGTGAACCATCATGGGAGAGGATGGTTGCATTCTCAATCTCTGTAGATCCCTATAACTTTCCCTGGGAAACCACAGCTATAATATTTCTATAATAGTAGACATTGCATGATAAAGGGCACAAACAACAAAGTTGTGCTTTTGAATTTCTATTGTGTATTTTATTTATTAATTGAAAAAACGGATTGGTGCCCACTATCGGACGGACTTTGCATATTAACAGAAAAGTACCTAACACCATAAGACAGTGATTACCTATAAAAACAACCCTTCAAGGGTGGGACTTGAACAGTACAAAACGAGAACATATATAGAATATGTAAACAGTATTTTCAAAATGTATATCTTTACAGGCACTCGTCCCTGCTGGTGGTATTATACAAGGATCATTAGAGGGGTGGAGTCTGGCTACTGAAGAAGATGAATCCTTGGTGCTGAAACTCTGGAACTCCATGAGGCATTGGGGAGCTGTTGGTATGATCCCATAGTTGGTGCCATGATCGGCTGACGGCGACAGGGAGGTGACCTCTCAGGGCATTACTGGATGCATCTGCAGACCTCCATTGGGGATCCGCAAAGTTAGACGAGGCAGCCCAGGACCTAGCGTGATTGCGCAACGCGCCCTCTTCTGCTGAGGAGAGGAGGTGGCCAGTGCTTTGTCTGGGGCCCCGGTGTCACATGCAGCCTCTGAGGGACTGAATAATGGAGGACTGGAGCGAGATGCAGGGTGGAGCCCACCTCCCATCATCAGCCATCCTCCTTTGCTTTGCGTGGCATGGAATGGCGACGGCTTGTCCCACTCGAGACTGCAGCACTCTGTGAACTGCCTACTAACATAGCCAGATAATGGAACACTGCCTCCCCAGACTGCAAGTATCCTGGCCTGCAGAATGCCAGGACAATGGCCGTGGTCAAATACCATGCCCAGCTGAGCCCTAGTCCTCGATAATTTTTGCCTGAAGGCTGCGCAACGCACGTGGATTTTGAATGCTTTGCCATTGTTAAGTGCTGAGGCCTCAACACACACATAGACCCTGTATCACCCACGCTCCTCTGGGCATGACCCACTGGGTGCTCGGCCCTCGGGTTTTCAACTTCATACCAGAGTCATAGTATGTCAGTTCTGGTTTAGGGGTCTTCCTGGTCTCCTCTCCCTTTAGACCACCAGGACCTGGATTCCCTCTCTGTCTTGTAGAATATGCACCCAAACATACAACTGACTGTGCTCACACTTCCTGGGGGCCTGCTTCTTCCACCACTGAGTGCTCCCCTCACAGTCCCCCCCACCCATTACTGGGGTGGCTAGTCCCAGTAAGTATGAACTAAGAATTATGTAGTGAGTTAGCCACAAACTGATGGATACAAGTGTGGGTGAGGCCCTTGAGGCATGGTGACACCCTCTACTCAACCTACCCTGATATCCATAGTGACTCTGTCCACTTAGATGCTGCTATCCTTGGGGCACCCCATTAGGGAGGGACCCCTTTTCTGGACCCTATATCTGAAATTTAAGCATGCCATTAGGGAATTCATTTCACCAGCTACTCTTCACAGAAGTCGTGGCACAAGTTAAATCCGTCACAACCCCCAGCAGCTGTACACCAGGAGTTCATGGTGGACCTGATTCTCAAGGAAATAACTGCTGTGGGGCAACAGTTGAAAACAATGGATACTAAGATAACTGTACTCACTACACACACAAAATCCATCCAAGCGGAGATTGAAACCCTCCATGTCAAAATGGATTGTATATAGAAATGTCTCACTACACTGGAAACCTGAATGGCACACTCAGGCTCTTGTGACTCCAAAATCTGGTGCCTAAGGAATAAGGTTATTGACCTTGTTGCAGCGGAAGACTGGGCAAAGATTTCTCTTCACTACTAAATTAGCAATCTGATAATTTTCACTCACTGGGCCCATAACATAACCTAATACATTCTCTGGTCCTCCAATGGATCTTTTAAGTGAGCTAACAGGGACTTGGATATTCAGAGAACATGAGGCAATTCCTTATCAGGACCTGGAATAAGAAATGCCCAAAACATGCAAATTTCCATGTACCAATTCACTTTTTGTTACCTACAAATATAAATCATAATATCATGAGGATCACTCCAAGAAAGACTTAAATACTATAAGATTTGTTCATGTAAATCCTTTATCTAAAGCCTCAATTTCAATGGTCAGGAAACATGAAATCGCATTTTATCATCAGTTTTAATTACAATCAATTAGTAAATTAGCTACACAATGTCATAGAGATTCAAATAAGGATCCCATTTGCTGGTTGCCTAGGAAGGAAATGAGAGAGAAACATGGATAAAAATGAGATTCAGCATTTAGATCGTACAAATCAAATAATGCAGAGTCGAAGTTCAACGTGCCACAGGAAAGAGTCAGTTAACCCTTCAGTTGAAAGGTTAGCTCCTGCACATTTTATCAGCCGGTAAGTGCAGATTTGAGTCAGTTCAGGAAAGTTCCGTTCAAATGGGTTTGGCATTAAAGAGAAATCAGAGTTCAGTCCGACAGCATGCCAGGCAGGAAAATAGATACTGTCAGCCAGCCCTGACTCCTCCTCCAAGGGGAAATTATACTTCAAATTGTTTTAGTTTACACCCACAAAGTATCCGTTCTTGTCATCCCATATGATTTCCATTGGTTATCCACAGTGGGCTGTTCATGGTGTGATCAATACCTCACTGAAAAATTTGGGAGCATTAAGTAATCCTTTGGCAAAACCATCAAATTCCAATATTTTATATTTCCTTCTTTTCTTCGGATGTAAGAAGATTCACTTTGTTCAGTGTCTGTCCGTTTTCCAGACACGCTCTCTGGGTTTGCAATGTTATCGATGCATTTCTGTCAAATGTGTTGCTGAATCAAGAGAGTCCTTTGTCTTTGGGCATAAGAAAGAAACTTCATGGAAAGTTCTCACAGTGTTTAAGTGGCTACTTCACCTAGATTCTGGTTTTCAAACAAGGAAAGAAAAGCATTTGAGGCCTACATGAAAATTCGCTGAATTATTGCCACATTATGATTCATATAAAGCACACATTATTATAAGTATTTCAGTTTTCTTAGTTAATTCAATAATTAGTCATCTTCTAAAAGTTACATGTCGATATTAGGCACTTCAAAAAATCATTTGCATGTTTATCATTTTCAAAAACAAAATTATTTACATTTACATTCTAAAGTACAAATTTGTATCACTCAATTCTAGAATAAGCTGCAAGCTGTCATACTATCTGTCATTGCTTAATTAAGCATTTTAATAATTTCAGGTGTTTTATTTCATGGACATCATTTCATTTTGACACCTCTTAAAAGTTATCGACATCACATTTTCAAAGTTAATTAAGTTTAGTTTCTGAAATATCTGTTTTGCTCTTTGTTTAAGTTTTCACATTTTCCATGTTTTAAACACTTCTGCATGCTTTTACAATGCAGTATGAAATCTCACTTTTTTTGTTTCAACCAACTTTATTATTATTTTTATTATTATTAATAAGTATTTGTAGAGCGCATGGCTACCCTTGGGCATCCCAGCGCTAGCAGTGACAAGCAAAGCAAAGAAGATTGGCTGAATCAAGGCAGACTCTGCAAGAGCCAGATCTTCAGCTACTTCCAGAAGGAGAGATGGTGGGCGGTTGAGCGCAGCTGGAAGGGGAGAATGTTCCATAGTCTGGCGGCATTGTAGTAGAAGGTGAGTCTCCCTGAGCGTACTCTCTTAATTTTTGGCACCACTGCCAAAAACTGGTTGGTTGACCGGAGACATCTTGTAGGGTGGTAGAAGGCCATAAGAGAGTGGTTTATCTTTGGACCTATCCCCCCAAGCGTATTATGTGTTATACACAATACCTTGAACCTAATCCGTTCATTTATTGGCATCCAGTGCAGTTTTTTTAGTACCGGCTTGACCGATTGTGGGTAGGGGGTGTGGTGAGGCAGCCTGGCTGCGCAATTCTGCCCCAACTGCAGTTTCCTTATGGTGGCCTTTGTGGTGCCCAGGTAGAGGGAGTTCCCGTAGTCCAGCCAGGAGAGCACCAGTGCCTGGACCATCAGTCTTCGCGCCAGAGCCGGGAGAAGTGTAAGAATTTTCCACAGCATTCTAATAATGCCAAAACATGATGCGCCTAACTTGACTGAAATTGAGGGATTTATCTAGCCAGACTCTCAAACTTTTGATCTGATCTTTGGGGGCTGGCAGCAAACCAAGACATTTAGGCCAGCTTAATCCAGCTGAAGCACTGGGGTAGTTACCCAAGATCATTAACTCAGTCTTGTCTCCATTGAGATTAAGACAAGACTGGTCCATCTATGTGGCCAAAGCTTCCATACAGGATTCAAGATTAATTGGTGTATTCTTTGGGTGTTTTAGTGCTACCACCAGTTGCTTGTCGTCCGCATAGGTAATAATTTGAATCCCATATTCCATCAAGAATTAATTATCATAAATCTCTTTTGACAGTAAAAATTGATAGAGGCAACAGTTATTTAACTTTTACGCTCCATCAACCTTGAAGACAGAAGCTGCAGGGACAATTTACTCTTCTTTGGCTTTCCTGAAAAGGTGGAACAGGATGACATCAGGGGCTTCCTCTGTCATCTACTTACCCATCTCCTGGGCCTCACTTACTCACTGCTTCTGGAGCTGCAGCTGGCACATCGTATTCGCCTGCATAGTCCTGGTGCGAGTGTCAAACTATGCTGATAATTGCATGCTTCCTGCGTCACCACTAGGCCCAACAATTTTGATCTGCAGCACGCAAGCACGGGCCATATGATTACGAAGGGCACAAGATTCAGATATCAAAGCGGAAAGCCTTACTTTCGCTCTAGCCAAAGCTGTGGAAACGGGACATAAAATCCAGGTTACTTGAGCCTGCAGAATATGGATTACACTTGAATGCAAATTCAAGGATTGGCTGTACCCAGAGGGCCTTCGTCCCTCCTGAAAAGTCTTTAGGATCTCAACATGAACAAAGCACCTACTTCACCTCTGGCTCTTGGGATAATGGAAAGTCCTACTGAGTGGGCAGACTGCAGGATAGAGCATTCAGGTCCCAAAGCAGGAAACAGGGCGATCAGAGTGGTGGTGGAACTCATGTAGTACAAAGGTCGGGACAAGACTCGTTCACCACTGAAAGGTGACCTGTACTCAGACCGAGGCCAAGACGTCGACTGATAATCCCTTTGTTCTACTGCCTGAGCCGGTGGATGAGTATTTGTACTTTGTATTGTTTATAATGTTCCACACATTCGATTTCTACTGTGTTCTTGTCAGTCTGTTGCTCCTCAAGATGAACATGATGCTCAAACAGTCCACCTCCCAGCATCACCAATTCTGCTTGCCGTCTGGGCACAGAAGTTTGGTGTGGCCGTGTGAGGGGAGGGGTGTTGGGGAGGGAACAGCTGGGAAGGAGACATGAAATGACAGTTAAAAGGCTATTAGTCACCTTTATTTTTTTTTACTTTTTGGCTTTATATTGTCTAGTCTTAACTAATCACATGTAAGAGAATGTCGCTCTCTTCTGACTATCTACATTTTCTACTTCTCTAATGCGTCCTAGGGGTAGGTCTTGAGTTATGCTCGCTACACGTTAAAGTAATCATGAAATCACCTTTCGAGAACCTAAACAGTTATAAACCATTCATATCATTCAATTTTAGAAGAACATCCTATCACAACTCAGGCCTTTGTAAAGTTAAGTCTTGGTTCCTTGGTCACTGGAATGGTCTCATATTTCCTTACCGCGGTCGTCGAGTTTGAACCATCCAACGTTCATGGATCCTCTTGATCCAACAACATTCGTTAAGATTACCTGTTCCTCAGAAAGGAACAGGGAGGAACTTAAATGTGGCGTAGTAAGCGCTATCTATTCCAGGAAAGGCAATGTCAACCAGACTAGAGAACTTTCCTGTCAATGTTCTGAACCTTCTATTTATCAAGAATGTTTTAGTGTTCTGAACCAAGTAAAAATGAGTGAACCATCACTCCTTCCTCTATGAGTACCAAAGTCCTGAACAAAGTAACGTTCAAGTGAATCATCACTCTTTTTACAAAACCCAATGTCCCGAGCAAATAAAAATGGCTGAACCTTCGCTCTGTTACCTTGGGACCCCACCAGCCCCATTGTATGATCTGGAGAGTTCTTCCTTTGTTTGCCGAAATCAGCATCGCAGGGAGAGTGCTGATGAGGGCACTCACCTTCCAGGAATCTTCTGAATAACATGCACCATCCCTAGGGTGAGGCAATTTATGGAGATGCCCTGCAACAGATGGATGGGGTGTGTTTCAAGTGCTCAGGAACCTGGGACGTGTAGTACTCTAGTGAAGAAAGGTTCTAAGCCCTAGAGAAACAACAGTTAAACAGTAGTAAAGGCACCATGGATACAGGGCATAGAAAGACCATGGCAAGGACCACAGGGTGGCCACAGTAATTATATGGGAGGAGAGACAATAGTACATAGTCGGGAGAAGCACTCAAGCACCCAATTGCCCAAGGTCCCCCCTAACCATATGCAGATCTTCCTAAGCATGTGCAGATCTCCCTAAACCCAGAAGATCTCCATACCCTGACAGTCTTGGACACTTTAGTTTCAAGTCCACTTGTTGATTAGATGACCCCTTCCACCCTCCTCTTTCCACCACCCCTTCTCTGCATGGGCTCCCACCTTTTCACAGAAGTTGTTAGCAATACTTGTACACTTTTGGTGTGTGACTAAAGGCCTGCCCCTCTGCTATTCTATTGTCTCTCCTGGTCTGAGGTGAGTTGCGATTTTCTGTTTGCACCTCCTTATGTCACTCCCTCCCGTCCCTTATGTTTGTTCTGTATACCATTAGAGTTCAATTCCAGCTGTGGCTGCTGCTACGATATCATAGAAACGGTGCACAGACATAATATCGAGTCCAAAATATCGTTTGGACATAATATCGAGTAAATAATATATAGACTGGACAAAATATCGACTGGACAGAATATAGACTACAAAAATATCGTTTTTAAGGTAAGTGAAGTAATATCGACAGTATAAAATATAGATAGCAAAAATATCGATTTTTTAATAATATATAATATTTTATAGTGTATTTTTATGTAATAATATTTGTGAAAAGTGTGTATTTATGGTATAAATAATTTTATTAAATGATTTTTGTTTTTATAATTATTGCATAATGTAATTCTGTAGCGGGTTGTGGGTTTATAGGGGAATAGGATGGGAAGTAATTTAATTATAATTAATTAAATATGTAAATTTATTAATTGATATTAATTTGTAATTAATTGTTAATTAATTTATATGTGTCAATTAATTT
This sequence comes from Lissotriton vulgaris, assembly GCF_964263255.1. Lineage (NCBI taxonomy): Eukaryota > Metazoa > Chordata > Amphibia > Caudata > Salamandridae > Lissotriton > Lissotriton vulgaris. The sequence continues at coordinate 935,474,078 of NC_141698.1, read as the reverse complement.
AATAGTAATTGCAAAATAATTATTAATAATTGATTAATTGGTAATTATGTAAATTTTACTAATTTAATGCAGTAGCGGGTTGTGGGATTATAGGGGAATAGGGTGGGAAGTAATTTAATTAAAAATAATTAAATATGTAAATATATTTATTGATAGTAATTAGTAATTAATTGTTAATTAATTTATATGTGTTAATTAATTTAATAATAATTGTTAATTATTTTATATTAATTGATTAATTGGTTATTATGTGATTTTTACTAATTTAATTTCTGTAGCGGGTTGTGAGTTTATAGGGGCATAGGGTGGAAAGTAATATATTAATAATTAATTAAATAATAAAATAAAATACACGTTATTTATTTGGAAATAATAGTGAAATAATTTTTAATTATTAAAAAATTAATTGTTTATGTTTAATTAATTTGTATTAATAGGTGAATAATTATAAGAATTATTGTTAATTATTAAATGTCAATTATTATTTATTCTATTACATAACATTTTTATTTAATTTTTATTAATTATTATTAGATATTTCTTGTTAGATTTTTGATTTATATATGAAAGACTTTGTTACATCCTGCATCCTGTGTTACATCCTGCTTCTTTGTCCTTCCTTTGTATTTCTCATTTCTATCTCTGCATGTCTCTATGATGTCATCTGTGTTCCAATTGTATTTGCTTGAAAGCTGGAACAGTTACATCTGGAGGCTGAGCTGAAGTCCATCTGCTCCTGGTGGGGTCTTTTCTATCATTATACAATCTTATTCTATTTATCTACCTGACCTGATTTTATTCTACAATAAACCTAAATTGTTACATATACTGGATTTATGGACATCAATTTATTACAATTTTGGCGACGAGGTACAGAACCTGTGCGTGGAAAAAGACTGGTTTAATGGAGATCTGCAACTGAGGAACTTAAAGAATAAGGAACTAAGGAACTTAAAGACTATTGGAACTACTGCAACTGAAGAATTTTTTTCAAGCCAAGAGGAGGAAAAGGTATTTTATGAGAGCACCCTGGTTAACCCCACCAGTGTCCTGTGTGATCTGGACAGCCTGTTTCCCTAGGGTGTTAGAATTTTTGCTGCGTGATTTGGCTTAAATCTGAAGGAATTACAACTGCATGATTTGAAGAAAACTTTTAAGATTTAAACTGATTTAGACTGAATTGTCAAGAACTTTTAAAAGGAAAGATGTGTGCCATGTTTGGGAGAGACACGCTTTTGCCGTCTGCTGTGGTGAATGGAGGTGCAACATTCATTCGTATTAGATGTTTAAAGAAGTTGAACAGCGTGAGAATGGACATAAAGTTTTGCTTTGGGCTCTCAAAGATAAATGCTGGATTTTATGTGCGGAGCACAGAGTGCGGTGTCTGCTGTACTTTCAACGCTGGCATCTGTGAGCAGAGCACTGTGTGCGGTGTCTGCTATTGCTTCGACAAGGGATGTTCAAATTTTTCAAAACCGTGTATTGTTTTAAGGCCCAGTGTTGATTTTTGCACATTTCCTGCTGCTCAATTCTTTTGGCGATTTTTAAATAATAATGACAACGACTTACGGGAGCAATGGCTCGAGCGCTCGCAACGATTTCTGAGCGTGGTCGTCACCTTGACAACGCTGTGCTCTCCGTCTTCTCTCCGTCCATGCTGTCAAAGGAAACAATGGTCCAAACCAAGATTTTTTCGTATATTAAATAAATAATACACTCACAGTTATTCTTTTGCCAATTTGAAAGAGTATCTGAATTAATCTACTCTAAAGAATAAAGCAAACATGATTGTTTATAAAGGAAAAGCAACAACCTGAAAAATATTGAATTTATTTCCAAAAAAGCGGGAGTTTTTAAAAATTACTCCATCATACTACAATCAATATATACATTTGTACATCTTCAAAAGACGAACGGTAAAAAAAGGGGGAGCAAGCTGCTTCTAACAAGAGGGTGCCGGAAAAAGGAAAGGGTGATTGAAAGGAAAGGGGTGTAAGCCTCAATTGAAAAGTGACACAGTATTTGAAATCATTAGAGAAAACAAAGCTATAAAGGATTGGTAGCTGATAACGCAATTAGGCCACTGATGTTTTATCTTTCTATTTCTTACATTTATACAGTATAAACTAACATGTATAATGAAAAGACTTTAAATGGTCCTAATTGCTTATTAAAAAGGCGTCGACGTTTCGACCCGTCTTGTGGTGCATGGGTGGCTAGGGGCCTCGACCTGCGGGTCTTCTTCAGGACGTGTGTGACCCAGGCCCTTTTTACCGTCGATGTTCAATTTACGCCTAGAGTAAATCGAAAGGGACATTCAGGAAGTTGCATGAATTTTATAGTATACGAGATGTTAGTTAGCCTATCTCTTCGCTTACCCAAAAGTTTTTGGCGTGTTGTATCCTATATGGGATGAACGCAGTCCTCCTGCAGTGGAGGGTCTTGTTGTATGACCGTAGTACCCACCTATAATTAATTAATAAGGTATTACCGGTCAATTCCAAAATTAAATCTATTATTGGTGCCATTTAAAATGTTGGCTAAAAACTTACCAACCAGATTGGTCGTCGTATATTGGACCAGAGAAGTTGATTATTTAATCAGAAAAGTCGAGTAGGCAGTGGTAGGCGGCAGACACAGCTCGCAACAATTGACCGTTGGTCACTAAAGAGAGATATATTAATTGGGTGTTACCAGGGGGCGTTTTTTTGAAAGAAACGGTTCATAATATTCACAGAACCAACGTATTGTTCCATACCTTGCAATTCAATCTTGTTACTGCTATCACTGATATACTCGGCATAAGGGTTGTGCTACCCACAGTCGGACGTCAGTGCAAACTGTAATTAAAACCATACGTTTGCGCATTAGTAGAAAACCGAACAATTGTCTCCCGTGTATTTCAAAACACATCGGGATGCCTACCTGAAAAGCTTTTTAAGAATCATGCCACGTTGGTAGGAACCAACCCAAAAGGATGACACAGGTTCCTATGTGTCCATCACACGTGGGGTAGATGCTTGGAAACCAAAGCGGACGATCCAGGTACCGCTGAAAAACGAAAAATAATGGCGGGGGTCAGCGTGTTCTGTACCTAAGGGATACTTGTTAACACGCAAGACGGGGTGTCAAAAATTAAAATTGAGCAGCAATATAGTCGCGGGACATACCTCACCGGGTTCTCCGCATTGCTCCGTCAAACCGATCCGTGTTGCTCGGGGCTGCCGTTACGCGATGACGTCATATAGACGTATCCAGCGTTGGATTACAGCCGGCATAGAAAAAAGACTAACTCCCGTTGTGTGCTCGGTCCGAATCTCAACTAGTACACCACATTCATAGCGGACATCACGGCTGTCTTAACCCCAATTGGAATATCAAATGGGATTATTGAGAAAAGGGGGCCAAACCGTGTTAGAGGTCCTAGATGTTAAAGTGATTTCACTTACTTGCCTAAGTATGCGGGAGCCCAACATAGAAGTAGAATTCCAGATCCGAATTTATAAATTCAGGGCAATCACACACAGAGGACAGCAAAGTAGAACTTTGCTGGATATTATCACCTATGGTTGAGTACAGCCACTTGCTTGCTGATTTCTTCATATTCATTCAATCCCTGTTTTATGGTGTCAAATAAATGTATGAAACGACACTCGCGAAGGCTCAACGTTTGACTGAAATCACCTCCCCTGGGGTTGGGTGTCACTTTTTCAAGAACACACCATTTCAAAGAATCTGAGGCATGTTCAAATCTTGTGAAGTGTTCCACAAGTGGGGCTCCCTGGGTTTTGCATTTAATGCGACTTACATGTTGTAAAATACGGCATTTTACCCTCTGAATCGTTTGCCCAATGTATACAAAGCCGCATGGACAAGTAATCGCATAAATAACTCCGCTAGAGTTACAATTACTATGTTCTTTTAGCGTATGTATGTGGTTATTATGTTCAAATTGTTTAATCTCTTGGGTAAGGAGGCAAGCCTTACAGTTACCACACTTAACATGGCCTTTTACTGGGGGCAAACCCCACAACACAGTTTGACTGGGAGGGGTCGTGGTGGGTAGTAAAGCCTTGACCACAAAATCCTTTATATTTTTAGCCTTCTTAAACGCATGTAAGGGCAAAGCGGCATTTCCAATTTCATCAGCTATCATGTGCCAATGCTGATTAATTATCTTTTTAATCCTATTACTTTTCGTGGAATAGGTAGTGACACACACTATTCGATCTTCTTTCTGTCTTTGATGGTTGGTTTTTTCTAAGAGGTGTTCCCTGTGGTTGTACCACGCCCGTTTCCGGGCTTGTTTTAAAAGTCTAACCGGGTATCCTCTTTCAAGCAGGCGAGCCAGAAGGTCTGCTGATTCATTGAAAAAATCCTCCTTTTTAGCACAATTCCTCCGTAACCTCAGGAACTGTCCGAAAGGAAGATTGTCCCTAAGGTTACGGGGGTGATGACTGCTGTAGCGAAGTAAGGTGTTACGCTCACTACTTTTTCGATATAAGCCAGTGTATAATACACCCAGTTCCGTATTGATTGTGATGTCAAGGAAATTGATCTTACACTTATCCAATTCCAGAGTGAATTGGATATCTGCAGAACACGTGTTTAGCCACTCATGGAATGCAAGGAGATCTTCTTTGTTGCCATTCCATATGAGTAGCACGTCGTCTATATAGCGACGCCACAACCCAATGTAGCTGACAAAAGGGTTGATTTCATTGAGAACATTGGCTTGTTCGAAAGCATCCATGAAGATTATAGCTAGATTGGGGGCAAAACTTGCCCCCATCGCCACTCCCTTCGTTTGCATATAATACTTGCCTAAAAAAGTGAAAAAAAATTTTGTCATTGCTAGTGAAAGGAGTTCAATAATGAAATCCGTTGGTACACGATGGGGAGCCGGGCGCTGGTTTAATGCTAACTCAATCAATGTGAGTGCCTGATTCTGTGGGATATTCGTGTATAGGGATTGAATATCCATTGTAGCTAAGAGACTGTTATTGGAATCGTGTGGGCGGCCATCCAACAATAGAATAGTTTGCATCGTATCCTTCAGATAAGTTGCCGTCCCCTCTGCAATTGGTTTTAAGAAAGTGTCGATGTATTTACACAATGGCTCTAACAAGGAGCCACATCCGGAAATTATAGGTCTCCCGGGGGGATTGTGCATTCTTTTGTGGATTTTAGGCAGCGTATAAATAGTCGGTATTCTGGGGTGTTTGTTGTTAAGATAATCAAATTCCTGTTTATTAATGAAGCCTAATCCAAGTCCTTGTGTGGTTATGGAGTTGATTCTTTTCGCTATCTCACTTGTAGGGTCTGCTCTGAGTTTTTTGTAATTACCTATGACATCCAATTGGTCCAGTATCTCTTTTGTGTATTGATCATAGTTCTGTACCACAATCGCTCCACCCTTATCGGCAGGCTTTATGACAATGCTGGTGTTTTCTTTTAGGGTATTCAATGCTGTTCGTTCTGCCTTGGTAATATTATATTTTACATATTGTCTCTCTGAGAGTGTCTTTTCCACATCTCTCAGTACCAGTTGTTCAAAAGCCAGAACTTTTGATGACATTTGGTGGGTTGGGGGGTTAAACTTAGAGGGAGGCCTTAGACCACTTCCAGAAAAGGTCGGATTATGTGGGACCTTGTGAAAGTAGTGTTTTAATCTAATCTTCCTGAAAAATTGATGTAACTCAATTTTAAGATTAAATGAATTTGGCATTGATGTCGGCACAAAGGAGAGGCCCTTTTCCAGGACACTTTGTTCATCTTGGTGTAATTGATAATCAGAGAGATTGATTACCGGGTTCTCAGGGTGATACACTACCAACGGTAGTGTTGTCTCCTGGTTTGTATCTCTCCGTGCGATGTCTGTTGGAACTGTGTCTGTCCCCTGCCCCGCCCCCTGCCTCTGTTCCAATTTTGTGTTCGTGGACCCCTGGGTCTCCCCCAGGGGCGTCCTCTGCCTCGTTTGTCCCACCATTGATCCTGTTCTAAAAAATTGTTAGTCTGATCTGGATAGTTGTTACCTGAAGTGGTTGCGTCAGTGCTGGTGCCTGGTTGCTCAGAATCACTGTCTGTACTATTGCCAAAAGAGGACCCTGAGAAAGTGGTGAATTTTCTAAAGCCTCGTCTACCCCTACTGGAGTATGTCCCTGGTTGTTCTCTTACGTAATACCCTTCCTGGAGGTACGGGTATATCGCTTTTTTATCAAAAAATTTTATGTCTTTTTCTACTTTGTCTAGCTTGGTGGTTTGAGCATATAGATCAAATTCACGTATAGTCTTTTCCACGCGTTCCAAGGCCTCCTTGGCGTTGGTTAGGGCCTTGTCTTCAATGATCTCCCTCTTTAGATCAGCTATTTCTTTCATCAACCTCTCAGCTTCTACTACAGCAGTCTCTATCCCCAACACCATCCAGTGGCGTGAGCATGTGTTGGAGACAAAGCTGAAGTGTTCTTTAAATTTCGGGTTGTCAACAAATATTGCTGGCTCGTTTCTCACTCTCAGGCCTACTGGAATCACGTTAGATTTAAGATATTTTGCTAACGTGTGTCCATGTAATCTCGTTCTGATTAATTTTTTCTCTAACCGTTCAAGTTTAACAACTTTTTCATTCAATGTAATATCAATATTCCTATTTTCATTGCCCAAAAGGCCACTAGCTCCTTGATCACTCAGTAGCTTATCAATATAGTCCTCGCTGTAAGATAGTGTTTCTTTTTCAGACATATTATGCAAAGATTGGCACACTCAACCATACGTCATAAAAATGAAAAAGATTTAGGATCTTACAATTAGTACTGAGTGATCAAGGAGCTAGTGGCCTTTTGGGCAATGAAAATAGGAATATTGATATTACATTGAATGAAAAAGTTGTTAAACTTGAACGGTTAGAGAAAAAATTAATCAGAACGAGATTACATGGGCACACGTTAGCAAAATATCTTAAATCTAACGTGATTCCAGTAGGCCTGAGAGTGAGAAACGAGCCAGCAATATTTGTTGACAACCCGAAATTTAAAGAACACTTCAGCTTTGTCTCCAACACATGCTCACGCCACTGGATGGTGTTGGGGATAGAGACTGCTGTAGTAGAAGCTGAGAGGTTGATGAAAGAAATAGCTGATCTAAAGAGGGAGATCATTGAAGACAAGGCCCTAACCAACGCCAAGGAGGCCTTGGAACGCGTGGAAAAGACTATACGTGAATTTGATCTATATGCTCAAACCACCAAGCTAGACAAAGTAGAAAAAGACATACAATTTTTTGATAAAAAAGCGATATACCCGTACCTCCAGGAAGGGTATTACGTAAGAGAACAACCAGGGACATACTCCAGTAGGGGTAGACGAGGCTTTAGAAAATTCACCACTTTCTCAGGGTCCTCTTTTGGCAATAGTACAGACAGTGATTCTGAGCAACCAGGCACCAGCACTGACGCAACCACTTCAGGTAACAACTATCCAGATCAGACTAACAATTTTTTAGAACAGGATCAATGGTGGGACAAACGAGGCAGAGGACGCCCCTGGGGGAGACCCAGGGGTCCACGAACACAAAATTGGAACAGAGGCAGGGGGCGGGGCAAGGACAGACACAGTTCCAACAGACATCGCACGGAGAGATACAAACCAGGAGACAACACTACCGTTGGTAGTGTATCACCCTGAGAACCCGGTAATCAATCTCTCTGATTATCAATTACACCAAGATGAACAAAGTGTCCTGGAAAAGGGCCTCTCCTTTGTCCCGACATCAATGCCAAATTCATTTAATCTTAAAATTGAGTTACATCAATTTTTCAGGAAGATTAGATTAAAACACTACTTTCACAAGGTCCCACATAATCCGACCTTTTCTGGAAGTGGTCTAAGGCCTCCCTCTAAGTTTAACCCCCCAACCCACCAAATGTCATCAAAAGTTCTGGCTTTTGAACAACTGGTACTGAGAGATGTGGAAAAGACACTCTCAGAGAGACAATATGTAAAATATAATATTACCAAGGCAGAACGAACAGCATTGAATACCCTAAAAGAAAACACCAGCATTGTCATAAAGCCTGCCGATAAGGGTGGAGCGATTGTGGTACAGAACTATGATCAATACACAAAAGAGATACTGGACCAATTGGATGTCATAGGTAATTACAAAAAACTCAGAGCAGACCCTACAAGTGAGATAGCGAAAAGAATCAACTCCATAACCACACAAGGACTTGGATTAGGCTTCATTAATAAACAGGAATTTGATTATCTTAACAACAAACACCCCAGAATACCGACTATTTATACGCTGCCTAAAATCCACAAAAGAATGCACAATCCCCCCGGGAGACCTATAATTTCCGGATGTGGCTCCTTGTTAGAGCCATTGTGTAAATACATCGACACTTTCTTAAAACCAATTGCAGAGGGGACGGCAACTTATCTGAAGGATACGATGCAAACTATTCTATTGTTGGATGGCCGCCCACACGATTCCAATAACAGTCTCTTAGCTACAATGGATACTCAATCCCTATACACGAATATCCCACAGAATCAGGCACTCACAGTGATTGAGTTAGCATTAAACCAGCGCCCGGCTCCCCATCGTGTACCAACGGATTTCATTATTGAACTCCTTTCACTAGCAATGACAAAAAAAAATTTCACTTTTTTAGGCAAGTATTATATGCAAACGAAGGGAGTGGCGATGGGGGCAAGTTTTGCCCCCAATCTAGCTATAATCTTCATGGATGCTTTCGAACAAGCCAATGTTCTCAATGAAATCAACCCTTTTGTCAGCTACATTGGGTTGTGGCGTCGCTATATAGACGACGTGCTACTCATATGGAATGGCAACAAAGAAGATCTCCTTGCATTCCATGAGTGGCTAAACACGTGTTCTGCAGATATCCAATTCACTCTGGAATTGGATAAGTGTAAGATCAATTTCCTTGACATCACAATCAATACGGAACTGGGTGTATTATACACTGGCTTATATCGAAAAAGTAGTGAGCGTAACACCTTACTTCGCTACAGCAGTCATCACCCCCGTAACCTTAGGGACAATCTTCCTTTCGGACAGTTCCTGAGGTTACGGAGGAATTGTGCTAAAAAGGAGGATTTTTTCAATGAATCAGCAGACCTTCTGGCTCGCCTGCTTGAAAGAGGATACCCGGTTAGACTTTTAAAACAAGCCCGGAAACGGGCGTGGTACAACCACAGGGAACACCTCTTAGAAAAAACCAACCATCAAAGACAGAAAGAAGATCGAATAGTGTGTGTCACTACCTATTCCACGAAAAGTAATAGGATTAAAAAGATAATTAATCAGCATTGGCACATGATAGCTGATGAAATTGGAAATGCCGCTTTGCCCTTACATGCGTTTAAGAAGGCTAAAAATATAAAGGATTTTGTGGTCAAGGCTTTACTACCCACCACGACCCCTCCCAGTCAAACTGTGTTGTGGGGTTTGCCCCCAGTAAAAGGCCATGTTAAGTGTGGTAACTGTAAGGCTTGCCCCCTTACCCAAGAGATTAAACAATTTGAACATAATAACCACATACATACGCTAAAAGAACATAGTAATTGTAACTCTAGCGGAGTTATTTATGCGATTACTTGTCCATGCAGCTTTGTATACATTGGGCAAACGATTCAGAGGGTAAAATGCCGTATTTTACAACATGTAAGTCGCATTAAATGCAAAACCCAGGGAGCCCCACTTGTGGAACACTTCACAAGATTTGAACATGCCTCAGATTCTTTGAAATGGTGTGTTCTTGAAAAAGTGACACCCAACCCCAGGGGAGGTGATTTCAGTCAAACGTTGAGCCTTCGCGAGTGTCGTTTCATACATTTATTTGACACCATAAAACAGGGATTGAATGAATATGAAGAAATCAGCAAGCAAGTGGCTGTACTCAACCATAGGTGATAATATCCAGCAAAGTTCTACTTTGCTGTCCTCTGTGTGTGATTGCCCTGAATTTATAAATTCGGATCTGGAATTCTACTTCTATGTTGGGCTCCCGCATACTTAGGCAAGTAAGTGAAATCACTTTAACATCTAGGACCTCTAACACGGTTTGGCCCCCTTTTCTCAATAATCCCATTTGATATTCCAATTGGGGTTAAGACAGCCGTGATGTCCGCTATGAATGTGGTGTACTAGTTGAGATTCGGACCGAGCACACAACGGGAGTTAGTCTTTTTTCTATGCCGGCTGTAATCCAACGCTGGATACGTCTATATGACGTCATCGCGTAACGGCAGCCCCGAGCAACACGGATCGGTTTGACGGAGCAATGCGGAGAACCCGGTGAGGTATGTCCCGCGACTATATTGCTGCTCAATTTTAATTTTTGACACCCCGTCTTGCGTGTTAACAAGTATCCCTTAGGTACAGAACACGCTGACCCCCGCCATTATTTTTCGTTTTTCAGTGGTACCTGGATCGTCCGCTTTGGTTTCCAAGCATCTACCCCACGTGTGATGGACACATAGGAACCTGTGTCATCCTTTTGGGTTGGTTCCTACCAACGTGGCATGATTCTTAAAAAGCTTTTCAGGTAGGCATCCCGATGTGTTTTGAAATACACGGGAGACAATTGTTCGGTTTTCTACTAATGCGCAAACGTATGGTTTTAATTACAGTTTGCACTGACGTCCGACTGTGGGTAGCACAACCCTTATGCCGAGTATATCAGTGATAGCAGTAACAAGATTGAATTGCAAGGTATGGAACAATACGTTGGTTCTGTGAATATTATGAACCGTTTCTTTCAAAAAAACGCCCCCTGGTAACACCCAATTAATATATCTCTCTTTAGTGACCAACGGTCAATTGTTGCGAGCTGTGTCTGCCGCCTACCACTGCCTACTCGACTTTTCTGATTAAATAATCAACTTCTCTGGTCCAATATACGACGACCAATCTGGTTGGTAAGTTTTTAGCCAACATTTTAAATGGCACCAATAATAGATTTAATTTTGGAATTGACCGGTAATACCTTATTAATTAATTATAGGTGGGTACTACGGTCATACAACAAGACCCTCCACTGCAGGAGGACTGCGTTCATCCCATATAGGATACAACACGCCAAAAACTTTTGGGTAAGCGAAGAGATAGGCTAACTAACATCTCGTATACTATAAAATTCATGCAACTTCCTGAATGTCCCTTTCGATTTACTCTAGGCGTAAATTGAACATCGACGGTAAAAAGGGCCTGGGTCACACACGTCCTGAAGAAGACCCGCAGGTCGAGGCCCCTAGCCACCCATGCACCACAAGACGGGTCGAAACGTCGACGCCTTTTTAATAAGCAATTAGGACCATTTAAAGTCTTTTCATTATACATGTTAGTTTATACTGTATAAATGTAAGAAATAGAAAGATAAAACATCAGTGGCCTAATTGCGTTATCAGCTACCAATCCTTTATAGCTTTGTTTTCTCTAATGATTTCAAATACTGTGTCACTTTTCAATTGAGGCTTACACCCCTTTCCTTTCAATCACCCTTTCCTTTTTCCAGCACCCTCTTGTTAGAAGCAGCTTGCTCCCCCTTTTTTTACCGTTCGTCTTTTGAAGATGTACAAATGTATATATTGATTGTAGTATGATGGAGTAATTTTTAAAAACTCCCGCTTTTTTGGAAATAAATTCAATATTTTTCAGGTTGTTGCTTTTCCTTTATAAACAATCATGTTTGCTTTATTCTTTAGAGTAGATTAATTCAGATACTCTTTCAAATTGGCAAAAGAATAACTGTGAGTGTATTATTTATTTAATATACGAAAAAATCTTGGTTTGGACCATTGTTTCCTTTGACAGTATCGATCACCCAGGTCCAAAAAACCTTATTGGGTCACCCCATTTTTATAATGGTTACCTTGTGCAGGGATTCCTGCGAGGGTTTTGTGTAAATTGTTTATATGTTAACTGTTGTAAAGTACAATTGTTTTTTGTTCTGTATGGTTCTTTTCTCCCCTCTGACAGTTACCATCTCATGTACTAATTGTAAGATCCTAAATCTTTTTCATTTTTATGACGTATGGTTGAGTGTGCCAATCTTTGCATAATATGTCTGAAAAAGAAACACTATCTTACAGCGAGGACTATATTGATAAGCTACTGAGTGATCAAGGAGCTAGTGGCCTTTTGGGCAATGAAAATAGGAATATTGATATTACATTGAATGAAAAAGTTGTTAAACTTGAACGGTTAGAGAAAAAATTAATCAGAACGAGATTACATGGACACACGTTAGCAAAATATCTTAAATCTAACGTGATTCCAGTAGGCCTGAGAGTGAGAAACGAGCCAGCAATATTTGTTGACAACCCGAAATTTAAAGAACACTTCAGCTTTGTCTCCAACACATGCTCACGCCACTGGATGGTGTTGGGGATAGAGACTGCTGTAGTAGAAGCTGAGAGGTTGATGAAAGAAATAGCTGATCTAAAGAGGGAGATCATTGAAGACAAGGCCCTAACCAACGCCAAGGAGGCCTTGGAACGCGTGGAAAAGACTATACGTGAATTTGATCTATATGCTCAAACCACCAAGCTAGACAAAGTAGAAAAAGACATAAAAATTTTTGATAAAAAAGCGATATACCCGTACCTCCAGGAAGGGTATTACGTAAGAGAACAACCAGGGACATACTCCAGTAGGGGTAGACGAGGCTTTAGAAAATTCACAACTTTCTCAGGGTCCTCTTTTGGCAATAGTACAGACAGTGATTCTGAGCAACCAGGCACCAGCACTGACGCAACCACTTCAGGTAACAACTATCCAGATCAGACTAACAATTTTTTAGAACAGGATCAATGGTGGGACAAACGAGGCAGAGGACGCCCCTGGGGGACACCCAGGGGTCCACGAACACAAAATTGGAACAGAGGCAGGGGGCGGGGCAGGGGACAGACACAGTTCCAACAGACATCGCACGGAGAGATACAAACCAGGAGACAACACTACCGTTGGTAGTGTATCACCCTGAGAACCCGGTAATCAATCTCTCTGATTATCAATTACACCAAGATGAACAAAGTGTCCTGGAAAAGGGCCTCTCCTTTGTCCCGACATCAATGCCAAATTCATTTAATCTTAAAATTGAGTTACATCAATTTTTCAGGAAGATTAGATTAAAACACTACTTTCACAAGGTCCCACATAATCCGACCTTTTCTGGAAGTGGTCTAAGGCCTCCCTCTAAGTTTAACCCCCCAACCCACCAAATGTCATCAAAAGTTCTGGCTTTTGAACAACTGGTACTGAGAGATGTGGAAAAGACACTCTCAGAGAGACAATATGTAAAATATAATATTACCAAGGCAGAACGAACAGCATTGAATACCCTAAAAGAAAACACCAGCATTGTCATAAAGCCTGCCGATAAGGGTGGAGCGATTGTGGTACAGAACTATGATCAATACACAAAAGAGATAATGGACCAATTGGATGTCATAGGTAATTACAAAAAACTCAGAGCAGACCCTACAAGTGAGATAGCGAAAAGAATCAACTCCATAACCACACAAGGACTTGGATTAGGCTTCATTAATAAACAGGAATTTGATTATCTTAACAACAAACACCCCAGAATACCGACTATTTATACGCTGCCTAAAATCCACAAAAGAATGCACAATCCCCCCGGGAGACCTATAATTTCCGGATGTGGCTCCTTGTTAGAGCCATTGTGTAAATACATCGACACTTTCTTAAAACCAATTGCAGAGGGGACGGCAACTTATCTGAAGGATACGATGCAAACTATTCTATTGTTGGATGGCCGCCCACACGATTCCAATAACAGTCTCCTAGCTACAATGGATATTCAATCCCTATACACGAATATCCCACAGAATCAGGCACTCACAGTGATTGAGTTAGCATTAAACCAGCGCCCGGCTCCCCATCGTGTACCAACGGATTTCATTATTGAACTCCTTTCACTAGCAATGACAAAAAAAAATTTCACTTTTTTTAGGCAAGTATTATATGCAAACGAAGGGAGTGGCGATGGGGGCAAGTTTTGCCCCCAATCTAGCTATAATCTTCATGGATGCTTTCGAACAAGCCAATGTTCTCAATGAAATCAACCCTTTTGTCAGCTACATTGGGTTGTGGCGTCGCTATATAGACGACGTGCTACTCATATGGAATGGCAACAAAGAAGATCTCCTTGCATTCCATGAGTGGCTAAACACGTGTTCTGCAGATATCCAATTCACTCTGGAATTGGATAAGTGTAAGATCAATTTCCTTGACATCACAATCAATACGGAACTGGGTGTATTATACACTGGCTTATATCGAAAAAGTAGTGAGCGTAACACCTTACTTCGCTACAGCAGTCATCACCCCCGTAACCTTAGGGACAATCTTCCTTTCGGACAGTTCCTGAGGTTACGGAGGAATTGTGCTAAAAAGGAGGATTTTTTCAATGAATCAGCAGACCTTCTGGCTCGCCTGCTTGAAAGAGGATACCCGGTTAGACTTTTAAAACAAGCCCGGAAACGGGCGTGGTACAACCACAGGGAACACCTCTTAGAAAAAACCAACCATCAAAGACAGAAAGAAGATCGAATAGTGTGTGTCACTACCTATTCCACGAAAAGTAATAGGATTAAAAAGATAATTAATCAGCATTGGCACATGATAGCTGATGAAATTGGAAATGCCGCTTTGCCCTTACATGCGTTTAAGAAGGCTAAAAATATAAAGGATTTTGTGGTCAAGGCTTTACTACCCACCACGACCCCTCCCAGTCAAACTGTGTTGTGGGGTTTGCCCCCAGTAAAAGGCCATGTTAAGTGTGGTAACTGTAAGGCTTGCCCCCTTACCCAAGAGATTAAACAATTTGAACATAATAACCACATACATACGCTAAAAGAACATAGTAATTGTAACTCTAGCGGAGTTATTTATGCGATTACTTGTCCATGCGGCTTTGTATACATTGGGCAAACGATTCAGAGGGTAAAATGCCGTATTTTACAACATGTAAGTCGCATTAAATGCAAAACCCAGGGAGCCCCACTTGTGGAACACTTCACAAGATTTGAACATGCCTCAGATTCTTTGAAATGGTGTGTTCTTGAAAAAGTGACACCCAACCCCAGGGGAGGTGATTTCAGTCAAACGTTGAGCCTTCGCGAGTGTCGTTTCATACATTTATTTGACACCATAAAACAGGGATTGAATGAATATGAAGAAATCAGCAAGCAAGTGGCTGTACTCAACCATAGGTGATAATATCCAGCAAAGTTCTACTTTGCTGTCCTCTGTGTGTGATTGCCCTGAATTTATAAATTCGGATCTGGAATTCTACTTCTATGTTGGGCTCCCGCATACTTAGGCAAGTAAGTGAAATCACTTTAACATCTAGGACCTCTAACACGGTTTGGCCCCCTTTTCTCAATAATCCCATTTGATATTCCAATTGGGGTTAAGACAGCCGTGATGTCCGCTATGAATGTGGTGTACTAGTTGAGATTCGGACCGAGCACACAACGGGAGTTAGTCTTTTTTCTATGCCGGCTGTAATCCAACGCTGGATACGTCTATATGACGTCATCGCGTAACGGCAGCCCCGAGCAACACGGATCGGTTTGACGGAGCAATGCGGAGAACCCGGTGAGGTATGTCCCGCGACTATATTGCTGCTCAATTTTAATTTTTGACACCCCGTCTTGCGTGTTAACAAGTATCCCTTAGGTACAGAACACGCTGACCCCCGCCATTATTTTTCGTTTTTCAGCGGTACCTGGATCGTCCGCTTTGGTTTCCAAGCATCTACCCCACGTGTGATGGACACATAGGAACCTGTGTCATCCTTTTGGGTTGGTTCCTACCAACGTGGCATGATTCTTAAAAAGCTTTTCAGGTAGGCATCCCGATGTGTTTTGAAATACACGGGAGACAATTGTTCGGTTTTCTACTAATGCGCAAACGTATGGTTTTAATTACAGTTTGCACTGACGTCCGACTGTGGGTAGCACAACCCTTATGCCGAGTATATCAGTGATAGCAGTAACAAGATTGAATTGCAAGGTATGGAACAATACGTTGGTTCTGTGAATATTATGAACCGTTTCTTTCAAAAAAACGCCCCCTGGTAACACCCAATTAATATATCTCTCTTTAGTGACCAACGGTCAATTGTTGCGAGCTGTGTCTGCCGCCTACCACTGCCTACTCGACTTTTCTGATTAAATAATCAACTTCTCTGGTCCAATATACGACGACCAATCTGGTTGGTAAGTTTTTAGCCAACATTTTAAATGGCACCAATAATAGATTTAATTTTGGAATTGACCGGTAATACCTTATTAATTAATTATAGGTGGGTACTACGGTCATACAACAAGACCCTCCACTGCAGGAGGACTGCGTTCATCCCATATAGGATACAACACGCCAAAAACTTTTGGGTAAGCGAAGAGATAGGCTAACTAACATCTCGTATACTATAAAATTCATGCAACTTCCTGAATGTCCCTTTCGATTTACTCTAGGCGTAAATTGAACATCGACGGTAAAAAGGGCCTGGGTCACACACGTCCTGAAGAAGACCCGCAGGTCGAGGCCCCTAGCCACCCATGCACCACAAGACGGGTCGAAACGTCGACGCCTTTTTAATAAGCAATTAGGACCATTTAAAGTCTTTTCATTATACTCGTTAGTTTATACTGTATAAATGTAAGAAATAGAAAGATAAAACATCAGTGGCCTAATTGCGTTATCAGCTACCAATCCTTTATAGCTTTGTTTTCTCTAATGATTTCAAATACTGTGTCACTTTTCAATTGAGGCTTACACCCCTTTCCTTTCAATCACCCTTTCCTTTTTCCGGCACCCTCTTGTTAGAAGCAGCTTGCTCCCCCTTTTTTTACCGTTCGTCTTTTGAAGATGTACAAATGTATATATTGATTGTAGTATGATGGAGTAATTTTTAAAAACTCCCGCTTTTTTGGAAATAAATTCAATATTTTTCAGGTTGTTGCTTTTCCTTTATAAACAATCATGTTTGCTTTATTCTTTAGAGTAGATTAATTCAGATACTCTTTCAAATTGGCAAAAGAATAACTGTGAGTGTATTATTTATTTAATATACGAAAAAATCTTGGTTTGGACCATTGTTTCCTTTGACAGTATCGATCACCCAGGTCCAAAAAACCTTATTGGGTCACCCCATTTTTATAATGGTTCTCTCCGTCCATGGCAGCAGCTGATGTCATCAACGTTGTGTGCGCGGCACGGCGTACGCAACACAACGTATGACGTCATTGGCGGAC
The DNA here is from genome assembly GCF_964263255.1 of Lissotriton vulgaris. Lineage (NCBI taxonomy): Eukaryota > Metazoa > Chordata > Amphibia > Caudata > Salamandridae > Lissotriton > Lissotriton vulgaris. Next base: position 935,456,766 of record NC_141698.1, on the reverse strand, counting down.
ATATTTGTTGCACATCGCGTCGTGAAGCATCAACGCGTTTAATAATATCCTGACAGCGACTTGAATTTAAATACGAATTTGAAGGAAAAGGTACTGTTTTCGTACATTGTGAAGAGAGAACTGCACATTTAAAATGTAGATTTCGTAAGAAGATATGGGACAACGATCTGTGTAAACGTTATTCTGGAACATTTATTTTGGAACACTATGGATCGTTTCTCACCATTTGGGGAGTTTGGTTCATTGTTTCGACGTCTGCAATTCTTTTACAAGATATTACTTCGCTGATGTACACAGCTGATGTACATTTTTCAAGTGTTGTTGTTTGCTGAAAGACATCGCTGCGTCTGCATCTGACTACTTTTCTCATGTTTCAGAGGGAGGTGTTCATATATGTATTTTTGGGGAGAACTGCGCATTATTTTATTGCCATGTATTGCTTTTCATATGATTTGCTTGCATGTGTGTACTTTGCATGTGTGTACTTTGCATGTGTGTATTTTGTATATGTGTTCTGGAACTGATAGAACACACATGTTTGAGGTGTTTAGTTATACTACAGTGAGATAGTATCGTTTTAATTTTGGAAGGTGTTTAGTTATACTACAGTCAGATAGTATCGTTCTTAATGTGAGAGCCATGTTTATGCTCAACGTATGTTGAGGTGCTCTGTAATTTCTATCCAGATTTCTGGTGTGTTAGTTATTCGATGGAGTGAGCCATTTTTTTATGCTCAACGTAGTTTGAGGTGCTCAAGTGTTTTATTTGAATCCGTTGTGGATTGCATGTTTGACATGTGCATGGGATGTGTACATGTGTATTTTTGAAGGGGGGGCCACATTTTGTGCTCATTTATTGAGGTGCTCCATTTTTCATTGTATTTTATGTGTTTACGGCTTGCATCTTAGGATGAGCCATGTTCATGAGATTGCATAATTTTGAAGAGTTTCCATTTTCCATTGTATTTTTATGTATTTACGGCTTGCATCTTAGGATGAGCCATGTTCATGAGATTTCAATATTTTGAAGAGTTCTAGTTTCTTTTGCTGAACCACAATGTGCTCTAACTTTGTTAGAGGTGTTCAGGTATTCAGGATTTGTGAGAGTGAAAGTTGCTATATACTAAGATGTGTACCGCTATTATATTAGAGGAGTTTCATTTATTTTCAATGTGAAGAGCCGCAGATTGCTCATTTGTAGATTAGCAAGTGTTTGCTATCTTTGATGTTTAAAGAGCCGCTGGTTGCTCTTTTTGTAGAATTTCTTGTGTTCGCTATCTTTTATCTAGTTATTGAACCACTTTTAAGTGCTCTAAGTTTAGAGGTCTTCATATTGTTGTGTGTTTTAAGAGCTGTGTTTTTGCTCTGTGATATGGATTCTGTACCATGAGGGTTACAGTATTTTCTATTGTACTTTCGCTTTTTGTTGTTCTATCTCTTTCTTTTACTTTACCATAATTCTTCCTGTGTATATGCTATATGTTCTATTAATGTTTTATCCTCTTTTGTTTTCTTATCTTATTTTATTTTGTCAAGGGGGGAGATGTGTTACATCCTGCATCCTGTGTTACATCCTGCTTCTTTGTCCTTCCTTTGTGTTTCTCATTTCTATCTCTGCATGTCTCTATGATGTCATCTGTGTTCCAATTGTATTTGCTTGAAAGCTGGAACAGTTACATCTGGAGGCTGAGCTGAAGTCCATCTGCTCCTGGTGGGGTCTTTTCTATCATTATACAATCTTATTCTATTTATCTACCTGACCTGATTTTATTCTACAATAAACCTAAATTGTTACATATACTGGATTTATGGACATCAATTTATTACAGACTTACTTTCCCTAATGTTGTATTCTCTGGAGTGTGAATGGTAATTTTTACACCTACGCTTTCCAACGCTTTCCTTACTGTTGCACCCACTGGAGTTGGAATAGTAATTTTAACCCCTACGCTATCCAACGCTTTCCCTACTGTTGCACCCACTGGAGTGGGAATAGTAATTTTAACCCCTACACTATCCAACGCTTTCCCTAATGTTGCACCCACTGGAGTGGGAATAGTAATTTTAACCCCTACGCTATCCAACACATTCCCTACTGTTGCACTCTTTGGAGTGGGAATAGTAATTGTAACCCCTACGCTATCCAACGCTTTCCCTACTGTTGCACTCTTTGGAGTGGGAATAGTAATTTTAACCCCTACGTTATCCAACGCTTTCCCTACTGTTGCACCCACTGGAGTGGGAATAGTAATTTTAACCCCTACGCTATCCAACGCTTTCCCTACTTTTGCACCCACTGGAGTGGGAATAGTAATTTTAACCCCTACGCTATCCAACGCTTTCCCTACTTTTGCACTCTTTGGAGTGGGAATAGTTATTTTAACCTCTACGCTATCCAACGCTTTCCCTACTGTTCCACCCACTGGAGTGGGAATAGTAATTTTAACCCCTACGCTGTCCAACGCTTTCCCTACTGTTGCACCCACTGGAGTGGGAATAGTAATTTTAACCCCTACGTTATCCAACGCTTTCCCTACTGTAGCACCCACTGGAGTGGGAATAGTAATTTTAACCCTTACGCTATCCAACGCTTTCCCTACTGTTGCACCCACTGGAGTGGGAATAGTAATTTTTACCCCTACGCTATCCAGCGCTTTCCCTACTGTTGCACCCACTGGAGTGGGAATAGTAAATTTTACCCCTACGCTATCCAACCCTTTCCCTACTGTTGCACCCACTGGAGTGGAAATAGTAAATTTTACCCCTACGCTATCCAACGCTTTAGCTATTGTAGAATTCACTACAGTTGTTACAATAATTGTTAACTATTTTGCTATGCTACGGTAAAATTATTATATATGTTTATTTAATATAAAATAAATTATATAAATATATATGTATTATTTTTTTAGATTTATTTTTAATTTAAAATAAATATTTATTAATATAACATTATTTTAATAATTTAAAGTAAGTTTAGACTAAATATATTTATTACTACATTAGTATTAACTTAATTTAAAGACATTAAAAAAAACGATATTTTTTACAGTCTATATTTTAGTAACTCGATATTTTAGAGTCGATATTTTTGTACTTACCTGTTTAAAGATAGCCAGTCGATATTTTGTCCATCGATATTTTGTCAACGATATTTTGTCAACTCGATATTTGTGAGGTCGATATTATTTCAGTGATCCCATAGAAACTAGTACTGGTCCCCCATCCCAGGGCCTTGCGGGCTCTCGGAATCTTAGAGGTTGAAAGCCTTAGACCCGCTGATCAAAGTTATCCACCTACACTTTAGAGGGAAATTGGACTCCCTTACTTTTAGAAATGGGATTCCTGGTTGGCTGAGGTATGCAGCAAGGCCAGGCAGGAACCATCACTCTAGTCAGCGTAAGCTAAATACACAAAGGGATAACCTGTGCTCACCCTCTGGAAGCTTAGCACAGAGCAGTCAGGATTATCTACAAAGGCAATGTATAAAGAATACACCACAAAAAGACTCCACACAGGTTTAGAAAACCAGATTATTATATTCTGAAAAAACAAAACAAAAAATGACAAAAGCCAGTGTATCAAAGTTGAGATGTTTTTATAAAGAAATATATAGTAAAGCGCTTAGAAGCAAGGAGCGCTAAAAAGGTTACATTAGATCATGCTGGACTGGGCAAAGTCAAATTTTGGGCCGAATTCAATGGAGCGCTGGCCGCCTAAAGGATCCACGCATGCCCGGGTGAACAAAGTACCTTTCCTGGTTGCAAATAACGAGATGCGTTGATCTTTTCAAAGCAGTGAAGGCAATGCGTCAGTTCTGGAGTCAAGATGAATTGAGCAATGTGCCTTATTTTGCCACACAGTCATGGGGATGCGTAGATCTCACCAAGCTGCAGCAGCTGCGATACTCTGTCTAATGCATTGATCTCTGGAGGCAAATTATTGGTTTGAGGCGATGTGCTGAGTTTACTCCTGCAACTGGGTCAATTGGTCTGTTCTTCTACATGCAGACAGGAGATGCTTTGAAATCTGTGTTGCAAGTATCTGGGACACTTCCAGTGAGCCAGGCACAGGAGCAGGGGGACAGACTTTGATATCCCTGAATCTCAAGCAACAAAAGGCAAGCCAACCAGCCCTTGGAAATCACTTGGAGTAAAGGCAGAGTCCAGCTCTCCTTCATGAGAGTCAGAGAGCAGCAGGCAACAGGGTAACAAACAGAAAAGTAGGCCTTCTAGATCAGCAGTCCAGTTGAGTTCTTTACGTAGCACAGTTATTCCTCTTGAAGAGCTTACTTACAAGTCCAGTAGTGTCTGATTTTAGGGGCTCAAAGACCCAGTGCATTTGATGTGGGGGTGACTTCAAACCAGCTCTCTGAAGTTCACTAGTATCCCTTTCAACCCAGTCCTGTCTCCCAGACTATCCGCGGGGGACAATCAGCTGTTTGAGTGTGGACAGGGAACAGCCTATTCAAGTGAAGTATTAGCCCCTCCCTTCTATCCTGCCCAGGCAAGGCCATCAGAATGCAGTTGTATGTAGATGGGTATTTAGACACCTATTGTTCCTGTGTTCTGGCTGTCTAGAGGGAATGCACAACGTGTAGCTGTCACCCGCTCCAGAAGTGTATTAGAGACATGCTGACAGGGACACAGAGCAGTAAGTGCAGAGAAATGTCCACTTTCTAAATGTGGCTTTGCTAAAACAGTAATGTTAAATCCAACGTCAACAGTAAGGAGGATTTATCATTACCATTCCAAAGATATGAAACAAAAAAAGGTACTTCTCTTGATCAGGAATTAAAGCTTAAAAGTGTATTAAGGAATTTCCAATGCTATCCTATGAGAGAGGTAGGCCTCACAGTAGTAAAAAAACGAATTTGGGCATTTTTCACTACCAGGACAGGTAAAGATTAAAAACACATGTCCTATCTTTTACTTATATGGCACCCTGCCCTTAGGGTTACTTAGAGTCTACCTTAGGGGTGAGGTATATGTAATAAAATAGGCATTTGAGGCTTGGCAAGCAATTTTGATTGTCAAGTGAATGTGGCAGTAAACTGCGCACACAGACACTACAATAGTAGCCCTGAGACACGTTTGAAAGGCGACTTATGTGGGTAGCACAATCACTGCTGCAGGCTCACCAGTAGCATTTGACTTCCAGACCCTGAGTATATGTTATACCACTTTACAAGGAACTTACTAGTAAATCAAATATGCGAATCAGGTATGCACTATATGTCACCATGTTTAGAGGAGAATCACATGCACTTTAGCACTGATGATTTGCAGTGGTAAAGAGCTCAGAGTACTAAGGCCAACAAAAAGAATCAGCAAAAACAGGAGGTAAAAGGAAAAAAGTCTGGGAAAAGACAACCCTAAGGATGACAGGCCTACCAGTTACTATCTCTTTTCTCTCTCTCCCTCATTCCCTCGCACACCCCCTAACACACCTGTGCACTCTAACCCCTTCTCTGCAACTACTTCCCAACATTCCAGGCCATACTCCCAAGTAGCACTTCCCCATCCTTTGAGTGAGTGTACACTGCTGGCTCCCATTGACTGGAGTTGCAGCTCTGTTGCCACCAGCATTAAGGGCCCCCACATACACTTACCCTATCTAGCCGTACACCTCTATCAGAAGATGGTGACAGTCCCAAGCCTAGGAAATGTGGGGTGGACATTCTTCTCCAGACCGCACTCCCATGCACAGTGATTAAAACGTGGACTGACCCAGAGGATCTGTATGGTTTTACAAGGCTACAAATAGGTCATAAGGTGGTGAGGATGGGCTTAGTCAATGTGCCTATTGGGACCAAAGCGTTCTTCCTGAACAGTAACTTAGGGCCTGTTCGACTCCACACAGACATTATGGGCGACAGTGAATGCTACCATTAGGGCTGAAACCTATGCGTGATGACGTTCTTAACATCAGATATAGGGCAGCACAACAAGTCTCCCTTGAGGTCAAGATTAGGCAAAAGACAAGTCTGCACTTGGCCCCCCTTTCCGATGTCATCAGCCTCCAAGTCAAATAAACAAAAATGGAACTAAACACACTTTTGCACTTCCAAGACAACGCATGAGCTACCCAAGCTTATGGGTGGTTAATGCAAGGATGGCGAGAAGGCCAGTAGATTGATCCTATCACAGCTCAGACAACGGGAGGTGATGTTTGCCAATTCGCCATCAGAAACCGATCTGCACACATTATTAGACCCCCCATAGGGGATAGCGGTCAGTTTTGCTGCATACTACAGGGACCTTTACACCTCAAAGATAACCACAGATGATGCCCAAATGGGCAGGTTTTGTTGATGGTCTACACTGACCTCATCTTGATAAGAAAGGCAGGTTGTTATTCACGGGAGAGATTACCAAATATGAGAATGAGCAAGCTATTTCTAACTCGCCTATCAACAAAGCCCTGGGGGAAGATGGCTTCCACGTGGAGTTCTACATATGGAATAAGGCTGAAATTGTAGACTCCATACCTGCTATCTACAAAGAGTAGGATCAGTCAGGCAGTTTGGGCCCACTCTCCAATAGGGCTCTGATAACGGTGCCCCCCAAGAAAGGTAAGTATCCACTGTTCTGCAGTAGTCCCAGGAAGAATTTTCCAGAAAAATCTCCATATTCTTGCCCATTTTTTGTGGTTTGTCAAGGACATGAACTAGAATGTGCTTGCCTTAATGCTCAAAGCTAAAAATGTGGGTGACAGTAGCCAGTGGGGATATCCCTTTGTGATGCTCCACAGATTTGGACTCGGTGATGATTTCATTACCAAGGTCAAATGGCTGTATAACTCACCAATGGCCCAAGTGAATTGTAGAGGTTTCATGTCAAGGCCCTTTACAGTGAGAAGGGAGATGTGGCAGGGGTGCCCACCCTCCCAGTTGCTTTTCTAACTGACCTTTGAGCCTTTGGCCGCAGCTATACACCATTCGAAAGAGACAAAGGGCATACCTACATTGGGAGGCTCCTCACCAATACTTCTATATGCAGATGACATCCTGCTGATGCTTACTGCCATTGCTACCTCTTTCCAAGTCCTTTTGATGATCATTGCCAACATTGGGGTGATAGCCAGATGCAGGGTCAACTGGGACAAGACAATAATGAAGCTCTGCCCATGTCACAGACCACGATGAAGGAGTGAAGAAGGCCATCCTGGGCTATCAGTTTCAATAGAAATTGTCCCACCTTAAATACCTAGAGGTGTACATAAACTGAGGCTTAGAATGCATGGTATTAAAAAACCACACAAGCCAAAGCAGACTATGCAAAGTGGTCGTCGCACAACTTGCCACTATGGGCCAGGACCCAAGCTGCCAAAATGGTGGTGCTCCCTAGATTTACATATGTCTTAGGCATGATCCCCCTTTTTACACCTATGTTGCTCTTACGCTCAATAGACAGGGACATCAAAAGCCTCATTTGGAGCACAGTGAAACCAAGATTGGCAATATCCAAGCTGATCTTTTCATAGCAAATGTGTTGGTATGGGCCTCCCTTTTGTAGAAAACTACAATATTGATCTACACCTTGCATAACGTTACCAACATGCAGCATTAGCACACCCTGGATACCCCTCTGGGCCCTGATTGAGAGAAATATCACACATAGTCTACTCAGACGGAAATCGCTGTACAAAACATGGAGAACCAACAATGCAGACCTTGAATCCTGTGATTCAGCCAATGATCTGCATGTGGCATGCATACACAAACTTCTTTCAATAGACGCTTACATCCATTACGAAGCATACCTTTGGCATAACACCAGCATCCGCATAGGAGGGAATATGCTTAACTGGCTACAATGGCAATGAGCAGGCATCATGCCCCTGTGCGACGTTCTTGCTCTCGGTGCTCTCAAATCCTTTGATGAGATGAAAGACACTGTCAAACCAGTGGTGGAAATACCTACAGCTCCACCACTGTCAACTCAGCAGACTAGGTGCAGCGTCATGGGTTGTATCACCCTCTCCAGTAGTCTCATATCTCCATTACTGGGGACAGTAATGCCAGGTCTTTACAACATGCTTATACAACATTTGGACTTTCAATCTCAGGCAATTGCAAGGCAAGTGACAGGAGCCACTCCAAATAGACAATACAGAGTAAGGCTGGGCCGAGATACTCAAAAATTTGGACTGTGGTGTGGGAAAGTCTAGAATAAAATGTTATCTCTTCAAGACTATTTGAAATTGGTACTGGACCCGTGCAAAACTGGAACAATCAGGTTTGCTAAACAACTCAAATTGTTTGGGATGTGGGCAGCCGCATTGTAACACTGTGCATGTGCTACATGATTGCCCAGACATTTATGACTTGTGGGATTCAGTGGGAGACTGATGTATTACGGTCCCTTCGCCAATGCCACTCTGTTGGACCTAGGGAACACCCAGGTTACATAGGGTAGCCTGGCACAGAGTGGAAACAGCTAACCTCCGAGACTTTAGTGTAATGCTTACAATTCACTCACAGTGACTTAATGACCCACCACTAAAAAAAAAAGACACCACACCTTTGTAGGAAAATACCAGTACCTTTTATAAAAGTTTCTCTTTGTACCTTTTCTTTTCTTTTCTTTTCTTTCACAGTTCAAAGATAAGTACATACATTCAGTACATTGGAGAAGTGTAACAACAATTAGCAAAATGCATCAATTACTTATTTTCATTAAAGCAACATTCAGTTTAGGCTAAGCAGCAATTCTCACAGCAATGACCATCTCCTTTTAACCTGAACAATATAGTCTGGTTAGTTCACAACACTAGATTAAGGCTCTTTGTCATGTAACCAGTCAAGTACATTACCCACAAGAGTTTAGGGGCCAAGTAAGCTTGATTACAGCTGCACCTTGTTCTACCCCCAGCAGGGTCCCCAGCCGAAGATCCAGCCCACTGCACAATCAAAAGAAGATAAACAGATTACTCATTCAATTTTTATGGCTCTACTTGAGCTTCATCTATAGTGGGGAACCTCTGGCTCCACGGAGCACTTCAACCACTTGGGGAATATCTAAATTACTGCTTTTTGGTCCCTAGTGTAATCCTACGATTCAACACCCCTTTCCCTCAAGGAAGAGGAGGAGGGGGGGGAGGGAGGATGTTTCTGAGTGTACCAAGGTCACTGTGCCGCTCTTTTATATAAAGGCCCCGCTTACTAGCAGTCAGAGTTCCAAGCCGGTAAGTCTTATAGCAGAACTTTGGGCTCCGGCAGTTTACAGGTCCCCGGTCTTGCGCTGTGCCGCCTCCCGCTTCCCCACCAGTTCCCAGCTTACTTTTCACGAAGGAACTGGCTCGGCTTGCGGTTCTCCGTTGCTCCGGTCACTCGCTTTCCCGCCGGAGATGGGAAGGCCCCTCTAAGGATCACGGTGGCCGTTTTCCCTTGTTCACGCTGCCTCACGTCCAGGGGTTCCTCCGATGTCGGCTCCACCTCTCCAGACGATGACGGGCACTTCCTGGACGAGGTCCTGGACACCGCTTGGCTTCGCTCAGCGTCTCTCCGCCTTTCGCTCTCGACGTCACCGCGGGACTCCACCTCCTCGCAGGCGGCTTCCACCCAGCCGCGTCTTCCTCTTCTCCACAGACGAAAACTGACTCATCGCGAGGGGGCAATCAACTCACTGAAGTGATGACAGCTGATGCCTCACGTCATCCACCGGTGAGTTCTGTGCCTGCGCACACCGCGCAATCTCCGCCGATAAAGGGGGCTCTCTCCTCAGTCAGTTCTAAGTGGGGTAATTGCTTTTTAAACCACAGCGACCTCCCGGTGATGACTTTACAGCGCTGGTCAGTCCTTGGGTTCTAGATCTCCCTTCACAAGACTCAGGGAAGGCCGAAGCAAGAGCTCTTCCGAGATTTAGTGTTGGCACCCTCAGGTCAGGGTTTGGTCAATTCACAAGGGGCAGCGTCAGTTCGGGAAATTAGCCGGCCCACAAGTCGGTCTATTCCTGCAGAAGCGCTGTCCTCCTTACAAAGTCGCCTCCCTCCAGACCCAGTCCACCACGCTCTCCCTCTGGTCACTTTCAACTACAAAAAGGCTACCTTGCCCCTTCCCTATTTATAGGCTGGCCATCCAGGGTCCAGCAGGATCCAGAAGATTCTAGAAGGCCTCAATGCTTTCCTATGGGATTTCCCTCAGGGGATGGCAGTTGTGGCAGTTGATGGCCACCATTTTGTAGGTCTGGGTGAATTCTAGTCAAGATAGGCACCTGGGCCTGAGGTAAAAATCTATGAGGGCAAAAGAGCATCTATCCCCCAGGACAACACCATAAAAATCTAGTGGGCACAAAAAGATAAAAAGAAAGGTTTGAGGGGCAAAAGGGGGACAAAATAAATAATTAATAGGAGGGGCTACGCAAAGGCCACACAGGTCTAACACGCGTCCCCCCCAGCTGAAAGTGGGGAGAGCTACCCAACCCCTTGGGAGTCCTCATCACTAAGGCGGAAATACCTGGAGAAACCGTCTGCATTGGCGTGGTCCACTCCAAGCCGATGTTCCACCCGGACGTCCATTCCCTGTAGGGAGATGGACCATCTCAACAACTTGGGATTTTCCCCCTTCATCTGCATCAGCCAACGAAGGGGTCGATGGTCAGTCTGAACCAGGAAGTGCGAACCAAACAAGTATGGCCACAACTTCTTCAGAGCCCACACCACCGCAAAAGCTTCCCTCTCAATTGCACTCCACTTCCGTTCCCGGGGAAGCAGTCTCCTGGATAGGAAAACTACAGGCTGATCCAGACCCTCTTCATTTAGTTGCGATAACACTGCCCCAATGCCATGTTCTGATGCATCCGCTGGACAATGAACTCCTTGGAGAAATCTGGGGCCCTCAGGACCGGTGCAGCACACATTGCCTGCTTCAATTTTTCAAAGGCTTGCTGACAAGCCTCTGTCCAAACTACCCGTCGAGGTTGTTTCTTTGAGGTAAGCTCTGTGAGGGGCCCTACAATAGTGCCATACCCCTTCACAAAGCGACGGTAGTAACTTGTGAGGCCCAGGAAAGCTCGGACCTCAGTCTGGGTCTTGGGGGGTTCCCAGGCCATGATTGCCTCAATCTTTGCCTGGAGGGGCTGCACCGTTCCCCTACCCACCAAGTGGCCTAGGTACACAACCAACCCCTGCCCAATCTGACATTTGCTGGCCTTGATTGTCAAGCCAGCTTGCTTCAGGGCCTGGAGAACTGCTTGCAAATGTTGCAAATGGTCCTCCCAACTGCTGCTGAAGACAGCAATGTCATCCAGGTAAGCAGCGGAGAAACCCTCCATTCCAGAGAGGACCTGATTCACCAACCGCTGAAAAGTGGCAGGGGCGTTCTTGAGCCCAAAGGGCATCACACAAAATTGGAAGTGTCCCTCGGGCGTGGAGAAGGCTGACCTTTCCTTTGCTCCATCTGTCAGGGAAATCTGCCAGTACCCTGAAGTGAGGTCAAAGGTACTCAAGTATTGGGCAGCTCCCAGCCGGTCAATTAATTTATCCGCCCTAGGGATCGGATGAGCGTCAGTTTTGGTAACTGAGTTCAGTCCCCGGTAATCCACACAGAACCTCAGTTCTGGAGTGGTGCCTGGTGGAGCTGCTTTTGGCACTAGAACCACCGGACTGGACCAGGGGCTACTGGAAGGTTCAATAACTCCTAGCCCCAGCATCTTGGTAACTTCACCATGGATGCTAGCCTTCACCTTGTCGGACAGCCGGTAGGTCTTTGACTTCACTGGGGGGCTGTCTCCTGTGTCCAAATCATGGGTACACAGGTGGGTTCTTCCCGGGACAAGGAAGAACAACGTAGAGTACTGCTCCAGGATCTGGCGGCAGTCCTCTCGCTGTTCAGGAGTTAGGGATGGGGAGAGAATCATTCCCTCCACCGACCCATCCTTTTCCTGAGACGAAAAACAAGTCTGGGAGAGGTTCGCTTTCCGCTTCCTCTCCTCCATCAGTCACCATCATTAAGATGACCTCGGGCCTCTCATGGTGGGGTTTGAGGCGGTTAGCATGTAGCACCCGTAGGGGCTGTCGAGGGGTCTTAAGGTCCACCAGGTAGGTGGCCTTACCCTTCTTTTCTAACACCTCAAAGGGGCCTGTCCAGCGATCCTGGAGGGCACTTAGCTCTCCAGGCTCCATCACCCACACTTTCTGGCCAGGCTCCAACTCCACCGGGTGAGCGTTGTGGTCATACCACTCCTTCATTACTGCCTGGCTGGCCTCCAAGTTGTCAGAAGCTTGCTTCCACAACTTTGCCATTTGGCTCCTGAAGGCCAGCATGTAGCTCACCACATCCTGGGGGGGTTTCCTGGGAGACTTTTCCCATCCATCCTTCACCAGGCTGAGAGGACCGCGTACAGGGTGCCCATACAGAAGCTCAAAGGGGCTGAAGCCCACTCCCTTCTGTGGCACTTCCCTGTAGGAAAATAACAAACAGGGTAGGAGGACATCCCATTTCCTCCGCAGGCTTTCAGGCAGACTTCTGATCATGCCCTTCAAGGTCTTGTTGAATCTTTCTACCAGTCCATTTGACTGGGGGTGATAAGGAGTGGTGAACCGGTAGGCCACTCCACACTCCTTCCACATTGCCCGCATGTATGCTGGCATGAAGTTGGTCCCCCTGTCGGACACAACTTCTTTGGGGAAACCCACTCGGGTAAAGATCCCCATCAGGGCCCTAGCCACCATAGGTGCAGTGATCGTCCTCAGAGGAATTGCCTCTGGGTACCGTGTGGCATGATCCACCAGAACCAGGATAAACCTGTGACCAGCTGTTGTTGGTGGATCCAATGGCCCCACAATGTCGATGCCCACCCTTTCAAAGGGGGTGCTAACGACAGGAAGTGGTTCCAGGGGAGCTTTCAGCTTCACCCCTGTTTTCCCACTGGCTTGGCAGGATACACATGTCCGACAGTAGGTGTCAGACGCCACTTTCATCTGAGGCCAGTAAAAGTGGGGGACAAGCCGAGCAAAGGTCTTGTCCTGACCTAAGTGTCCTGCCAAGGGTATTTCATGAGCCAATTCCAGCAGAAAGGCTCGGTACCGTTGTGGGACTACCAAGGCCCTTGATGAACCAGGTACGGGTACCTTGGGTTCACTATAGAGGAGTCCGTCCTCCCAGTAAATGTGGTAGTGTCCCATAACGTTCCCTGCTGCCTGGGCTTCAGCCTGTCGCCTCAGTCCCTCAAGGGTAGGGCACTCCTTCTGGCCCTTACAGAACTCCTCCCTGGTAGGCCCTCCCTCCACATGCCACTTAGCCGGGATGGGTAGGTCCTCCAGAGAGACTACTTCCCCCTCCACGGACTCCTGGTCCACCACCGCAGGTGGCCGATCTGTCACATGGGGTGTGGAAGCCAAAGCAGGCTTCTCCTGTCTTCGGGTCTGTCCCTTTTTGGCAGCGGGTTGGGCCATTGTTCCAGGCTCCAACCCGGGCGAACTCCCTCTTCGGGCAGTCGCAGATCTTGTGCTTACACAGGCCCAGTCAGGTGTACCCAGCATCTCTGAATGCGTCCGGTATTCCACCTCTCTCCAAGCATTGCGCTCCATGTCATTCCCCAGCAGACAATCAACTGGCACGGCAGGGCTTACGGCAACTCGAAGTGAACCTGCAACCCCTTTCCACTCAAAGGGAACCTCGGCCACAGGGTAGTGGCCCATTCTGCCGTCAGCCATCGCGGCGGGGTGGAGTACATTGGGAATCACCTGCTCTGAAGACACCAGTTGACTTCTCACCATAGTCATAGTGGCTCCTGTATCTCTCAGAGCCTCCCCTCTCTGGCCATTGATGGTAATCCACTGCCCATACTTGGTAGTATTTGGGGGCACCTGGATCTTAGGAACCATCTCCCGTTCTCCACGGGACACTAAGGTGACACCCGCCCACTCACCCCCCTTATCTAAGGGCAACTCCTCCCCGAGCACTACACTAGCTACTCCCGGGGCTTTTCCTCTGGTGGGAGGGGGTGGTCTCTTTGGGCATTTGACATCTCCTTTAAAATGTCCCACACCACCACACTCGAAGCAGTGGACAACCCTTGGCTGCTGGCTCTGGCCAGGATGAGGGTTTCTGGGCGGGTTAGCCTTAGGGGTGAAACCTGTTCCCTTTCCCTGGAAACTGTTTTGGGGACATTTAGAGAACTCCCGCTTTTTATCTCCCCCTCCTTCTTCTGAGGGGCGCCCTGTCCGGCCCTTTGGGAATCCCCTCCAGTCCCCTTTGAGGACACCCGGGTACTTGCCCAGATGTCCGCCTCCTCTGCAAGCTTCCGGGGGTTGGTCAGCTTGCTGTCCACCAGGTGTTGGCGCAGCTCGGGAAAACATTTCTCGAGTAGATGCTCTTTAAGAAAAAGGTCATACAACCCCTCATAGTCCTTCACCTCACTGCCCTGTACCCAGCCCTCCAATGCCTTCCTCGCATAGTCCAGGAAATCCACCCAGTTCTGGGTGCTTAATTTGTGGCTCCCCCTGAACTTTAGGCGATACTTTTCCGGGGTTAGCCCAAACTTCCTGATCAATGCTGACTTCATGGTGGGTAGTTGGTCTGCTCCTCCGGTTCTAAGGCTAACAAGGTGTCCCGACCAGTAGGAGGCATATATTTGTACAACCCACCCCCCCAGTGCTTCTCCTGGATCCCATGGGCTCTTAGGGAGACCTCATAGGCAGCCAGCCATTTAGCTATATCTTCCCCCTGACTATAGCTGGCAACTATGTCCTTAGGCAGGTAGGGTCTGGACTCCCTGGTTGGTTCTCTGGTTTCGCTGCCACCATTTGGAGTAGGAGAGGGTCCTAATTGCAGGACCTGGAGCTCTAGCTCTTTGAGTTTAAACTCATGTGCCATCCTCCGTTCTTCCCTCTCCTGTTCTAGCCTGGCCAACTCCCATTTCAGTTGCCTTTTTTCCCTCCTGTCTGTGAGTTCCGCTTCGGTCAAGCTTCCTCCGGAGATACTACTGCCCCTCCTAGAGTAGGTCCTTGGTCCTGGGAGTAGATTTCCCACCTCAGGATGGAACAATCCCTCTACCTCTATGACCGTGTCCCGGTCTGTCCCCTCATCCTCCTCCTTCCCCTCTCTATGTGCTTCCACCCAAGCCCTCAAACTGGTCTGGAGTTCCCCCTTCTTGGCACCACGCTTAAAGAACACTCCCATTTG
Organism: Lissotriton vulgaris; assembly: GCF_964263255.1. Classification (NCBI taxonomy): domain Eukaryota; kingdom Metazoa; phylum Chordata; class Amphibia; order Caudata; family Salamandridae; genus Lissotriton; species Lissotriton vulgaris. Next base: position 935,441,637 of record NC_141698.1, on the reverse strand, counting down.
TTGACAAAAGTCCTTAAGCTGGGCTACAGAATAAGTGTCCAGTTCTTCCAATGCAAATTCCATTTTGCTAAGGGCAATTCAGGGACAAGTACACAAAAAGGATAGATTTACAAGGGGCACTCTGAAGCTACCTCCAGCCACCACCAGGAATAAATTTAGAAAAAGCAAAATTTTAATCATGGAGTCCGCTAGGAGAAAACTCCAGGTATAGGCCCGTGGTAATCACTGTGTCACTAATAAGTGGTTGTAAGCACAAACCCGTATTCCACCGCTGAAGCACCAAATTATGTTGGACCTAGGGAACACCCAGGTTACATAGGGTAGCCTGGCACAGAGTGGAAACAGCTAACCTCCGAGACTTTAGTGTAATGCTTACAATTCACTCACAGTGACTCAATGACCCACCACTAAAAATAAAAGACACCACACCTTTGTAGGAAAATACCAGTACCTTTTATAAAAGTTTCTCTTTGTACCTTTTCTTTTCTTTTCTTTCACAGTTCAAAGATAAGTACATACATTCAGTTCATTGGAGAAGTGTAACAACAATTAGCAATATGCATCAATTACTTCATTTCATTAAAGCAACATTCAGTTTAGGCTAAGCAGCAATTCTCACAGCAATGACCATCTCCTTTTAACCTGAACAATATAGTCTGGTTAGTTCACAACACTAGATTAAGGCTCTTTGTCATGTAACCAGTCAAGTACATTACCCACAAGAGTTTAGGGGCCAAGTAAGCTTGATTACAGCTGCACCTTGTTCTACCCCAAGCAGGGTCCCCAGCCGAAGATCCAGCCCACTGCACAATCAAAAGAAGATAAACAGATTACTCATCCAATTCTTATGGCTCTACTTGAGCTTCATCTATAGTGGAGAACCTCCGGCTCCACGGAGCACTTCAACCACTTGGGGAATATCTAAATTACTGCTTTTTGGTCTCTAGTGTAATCCTACGATTCAACACCCCTTTCCCTCAAGGAAGAGGAGGAGGGGGGGGGGAAAGGATGTTTCTGAGTGCACCCAGGTCACTGTGCCGCTCTTTTATATAAAAGCCCCGCTTACTAGCAGTCAGAGTTCCAAGCCGGTAAGTCTTATAGCAGAACTTTGGGCTCCGGCAGTTCACAGGTCCCCGGTCTTGCGCTGTGCCGCCTCCCGCTTCCCCACCAGTTCCCAGCTTACTTTTCACGAAGGAACTGGCTCGGCTTGCGGTTCTCCATTGCTCCGGTCACTCGCTTTCCCGCCGGAGATGGGAAGGCCCCTCTAAGGATCACGGGGGCCGTTTTCCCTTGTTCACGCTGCCTCACGTCCAGGGGTTCCTTCGATGTCGGCTCCACCTCTCCAGACGATGAAGGGGACTTCCTGGGCGAGGTCCTGGACACCGCTTGGCTTCACTCAGTGTCTCTCCGCCTTTCGCTCTCGACGTCACCGCGGGACTCCACCTCCTCGCAGGCGGCTTCCGCCCAGCCGCGTCTTCCTCTTCTCCACAGACGAAAACTGACTCGTCGCGAGGGGGCAATCAACTCACTGAAGTGATGACAGCTGACGCCTCACGTCATCCACCGGTGAGTTCTGTGCCTGCGCACACCGCGCAATCTCCGCCGATAAAGGGGGCTCTCTCCTCAGTCAGTTCTAAGTGGGGTAATTGCTTTTTAAACCACAGCGACCTCCCGGTGATGACTTTACAGCGCTGGTCAGTCCTTGGGTTCTAGATCTCCCTTCACAAGACTCAGGGAAGGCCGAAGCAAGAGCTCTTCCGAGATTTAGTGTTGGCACCCTCAGGTCAGGGTTTGGTCAATTCACAAGGGGCAGCGTCAGTTCGGGAAATTAGCCGGCCCACAAGTCGGTCTATTCCTGCAGAAGCGCTGTCCTCCTTACAAAGTCGCCTCCCTCCTGACCCAGTCCACCACGCTCTCCCTCTGGTCACTTTCAACTACAAAATGGCTACCTTGCCCCTTCACTATTTATAGGCTGGCCATCCAGGGTCCAGCAGGATCCAGAAGATTCTAGAAGGCCTCAATGCTTTCCTATGAGATTTCCCTCAGGGGATGGCAGTTGTGGCAGTTGATGGCCACCATTTTGTAGGTCTGGGTGAATTCTAGTCAAGATAGGCACCTGGGCCTGAGGTAAAAATCTATGAGGGCAAAAGAGCATCTATCCCCCAGGACAACACCATAAAAATCTAGTGGGCACAAAAAGATAAAAAGAAAGGTTTGAGGGGCAAAAGGGGGACAAAATAAATAATTAATAGGAGGGGCTACGCAAAGGCCAGACAGGTCTAACACACTCCATATGATAATGCTCCACAACACTGCTGACGTCCCCACACTGACTTCCACATACATCATTGTATCTCTTCTGTATTAACCACAATTAAGCTATGAGTCTTTGCCATTGGTACCTCCCATATAAAACCACACAAGATGAATGGATGACCGAAATCATTAAAATGGCCTCCTATGACAGACTCATATACAATCTGCAAGACAATGCTGCCCATGCACCATGTCCATTAAGCCATGGTCTATCATCCTGCTATGATTCTGTCACATCTACGCAGACCCGCAGGCATCATTGAGCAATGGCATGACATAGGCACTGGATAGGGCTCTCTATGACCCTGGAGAGAGTAGAGTATTTGTAACCTTACCTGTACCATGTCAATGAGGCAACCATAGCAGGCACTGGTACAATCAGCTTGCTCCTGCCATTGTGTCAGTAGATCTTCAATACTGGAATATAGCATTGTCATTGGTCTGAGTGCTACAGTTCGGCACACCGACGGGCACTGGGTGCCTGGGCATGAACTCAACCCAGGCAGTAATGCAGCCTGGGTAGAAAACATACTAAGTGTGTATAATTGTTCTCTCTGGCTGGCCAAAGCATCATGTGAACTTCAGTGTGCCCACCACTCCTCCACCTGCCCTGCTCTGTGAGCAGAGAAGCCCACCCTACCTGCTAAGCTGCTTCAGCAGGACAACATTTAATTATAATAACAGCAAATCATTATCATTTAATTTTTCCTTTCTTTCACTGCTTCAAAGGAGTGTGGCGGCACTCCTCCGCCTTAGTGGAGGAGCTGCAACTGCTTACAAAACATATTAAGTGGATTTCCGACTAATCTTTAGATTGAAAAAAAGAAGGCAGTAGAAGGGAAGGTATCGATCAGTTCAAAGGGGTGAACTTTGAATCCAAGCAGAGTGACTTAGCAATAATGTGAAAACATTAAGTGGCCAAGGAAAAAGGGCTGGCTGGAAAATTTGGGAGAAATTGGAGGGTGAGGTGTTATGTATTAACTAGAGCCCATTTCAGAAACTGCAAAAAAAAGAGAGAGAGAGAGGTTGAGTCACTTACACCTTGAAGAGTATTTTAGATGTTAGGGGCAGCTATGAAAGAGACTGCAAAGGATGACAGCCGAGCCTAGTATGCACCTCCAAAATGGTGTCCTGCTCTGCGGAAGAAACTTTTGTTGTCCTGGTATCCTTGGCATGGTTCTCCCGTGACTTAATTTTGCCAAAACCCTCCTGGTATGTTGACTTCATGTTTTCTTGTTTTACAGGCTCCGTGCACTTTACCACTCTAACCAGTACTAAAGTGCATGTGCTCTCTCCTTAAAATTCCCCATCGGAAACTGACTTCAGGAAGAAACTGAAAACATGGCTCTTTAGACTTAAGGTACAATTTTAGTTAGGTCCCTCTGTCGCCTGTTCTCCGGTTTCGATTTCTATTAATTGCTCCTATCTCCTAGATTGATTTATCGTCCAGCGCCCAGGCACACTATTGTGGTGTAACCAAGCGCTTTACAAATGATCTTTGTTATTATAATTAGGCTAATAAGTTTCTGCACAGTTTGCATCTGATCATGGGGACGGGGGGATTTTGGAATGTGGAATAAAGTGCAAATAGGGTCCGCTATTCCCATTTCCAAAAATGCCGAAATTCGGTTTCTCTCAATTATATATTTAAAATATTGTTTAATAAAAAATATAAAAATAAAAATACCAGTCGCTTACAAAAAGACAGATATGGAGTGGTATCTCCTGTCGACGATTATAAGAACGCCTATTTCCTCTTTCCTGTCAGCCCTCCCTTGAGCCCACGCCCACCCCTTATAGTATGACCTGTTTCATTGTATTTTTGACCAGTTCAATATTTTTTTCCCTATGGGATTCTCTGAGACTTTATCCTTTCCCGGCAGCATTTTACATAGGGTTTACCGTTTTTGGTTTCTATGGCAAGCATGGAATTATCCTATTTTCCCTAATAGATTCAGCTCTACAGATGAATGCTAGAATTTTAGTAAAGAAACCCCATGATTGCAGATAATCCTCGCCAGAGATGTTTGGGTCTGGGAAGGGAAATCGGACAAAGTGACGTGGCCCACAGCAATCCACGTGTCACTCGTTGTCATCTGCTTCAGTTTAACCAATCATATTACTTTCCACCCACGATCCATTACAGAAACAAAAAGAGTCGTCGTAAAACATCAGCCGAATCATGTCGACACGAAGAGAGGTATGTTATCGTCTGGAAAATTACAGAAATGTATCTCCTCATCAAATACAGACATATATTTCTATACTTTGTCCGCGTTTAAATGCTGAAAGTGACGCTCGGCAAGCCTGCCAGCGAGAGTCTCTCTCTAAATGTATACATTCACCCTCTTCTGTCCTTTGACAGGCAAATTATTGTAAACAATAGTGCGAACAGCTCTTATATTTGTTTTGTGGGCATCTTTTTTTTTGTTTCTACAGGAAGTTTGACTGTAAATTCGACAAGTGAACGAATTTGACAACTTCAGAATCGTGCGATTTTTTTTATTGTACTCAAGCCTCATTTTTAATTCGACCGAAGCAACGGTGAAATAGCGTTTGTGAGCGTTATCGGGTCAGTATATGCACTGGACTTGAACTTTTGGACTCGGTCTTTGCAGCTGTTGTGCATAACATGTCCCTTCGGTGGCTCACTGCTTTGCATCTTCAGTTTCCTATAGGTTTGACCCTGTATGAAATAGACCCTTGCAAAATCCAGGAATTCAGACAACTGAAAAACGGGGCCCTAAAACCGTTTGCTGACTCTTTCACACTTGCCACTGACTCAGATCGAGGCACAGACACTCCTGGCTAAACACCTTACTGTGAGGTCATCTTAAAACCTACCAAGTAAACCTGCTGCCAGCATTGACGTGGTCAACGATATGCAGCGCTGTGCTCACTGAAGGAATAAAGTGGAAAGCTGCTGTGGCTATTGTAACTAAAAGCAAAGTTTACGTTTGAGCAGTCGTGTTACCAATGAGCAAGCGCATTCAGAGTTAATAAGAAGCACTGACGTGTTTCTGTTCCGAATTGCAAAGCACATTACTACCTGTTCATCACCAGGATGGAATGTTGACGATGCAACTGCCATAGAGAGGTACAGCATGGACGGAAAGTTAATGCTGGGGATAGAGTGTGGAGCGGCCAGAGGATGTGTGCAAGCAGTGCACTGCTAATGTGAGCTATTTGTAAATCATTGTTAAAAATGATTACGCTGTCACTGAGTTTCTGTATGAGTATTGGTTAGATGTTAACCAAACTCTGCCTGGGTGTTAGTAGTAGTAATAGTAAAAGGACATTTTGGGAATGTAAAATATAGATTAGGGAGAATTGGACAGCAAGGTCTTTGTGAAAGTGGTGAATTCTTGATTGAAATTGTTTAGGTCTATACCAGAAGCACTTCAATGGGGTCAGGGGAGTGTTCATGAATAGTGATGTATTCTTACTTGACTGATTTTCTTAGGGAATACTCACTATATCATATGCAGTGGTGGCTCCCGCACTATGGTGCAGTCTATCTCACAGTGCGAGAAGCTAAAACATAAAATGGTAATAACTTTGAGTTATTACCATTTTATGTTTTTTTTGCTGGTGGGCGGGTGGGCGGGGCTGCTCTGTTTAAGGAGCAGGGCAGGGGAGGAGTGGTTTACCCACTCCTGGGTGCGCAATGACTGTTTGGAGGACATAGATTGGGAAGCGGTGTAAATGCACCCCAGAAAAGTTGCCATAAAGGCGAGGCTTCGGCTTATCCAACTTAAGGTATTATACCGAATGTATTACGATAGGGAGAGGTTGCATAAGATGGGCAGGGCTGAATCACCACTTTGCTTGGCCTGCACCACGGCCAAAAGCAATTTTTTTACTCAATATGGTCATGTCCTGAGCTAAAGGTATATTGGGCCCTGGTAATCAAATTTCTAAAAACGTTCTTGGGGTGACATTGCAGATGGAACCAAGGTTTGTGATACTTGGGATACCGAGCGATGTGGACATCACCAGAACACTTTCGCTTCCTTGGGACTGGTAGCAGCCAAAAGGGATATAGCCAGGAGATGGGGGGTTGCCGACAAGCCGACCATTCAAGAATGGACAAAGGGGCTGGATATATACATGATGGCTGAGAAAACCACATATTGTAGTAGAGGGTGTCTGAAAAAATTCCACAAGATCTAGGGCCCATGGAGACGACACTTCGTACTCGATATAAATGGCGACAGACAACAGTCCGATACGCAGGCCACACAGGAGACTCCGACACGATGCCCGAGTGTGCACCGCCCTGATGACCATCACTCATTGCTGTTCCCGGGCTCAAAACGACAATACATGATCAGAACAACAGGACACTTTAATTGACACAAATCAAGGAGGAGGGGGAGATGTGGCTTTGTTGATGGGGACACTGTTTGTAACTGTCCGTGATTGATTCCTGCTGCTATACTCTTTGATAACGGTATTGCGCTAATTGTTCCGTTGGAAAAAATAAAAATAAATATGAAGAATTGAAAAAAATCTACATTTTAGCATGGACAGTTGTGCGTGTGCAAAGGCACCATTTGCCCACTCATGGTTGGACTCTCTTGTTTCACAAATTCGTGGTACAACATTCATCCCCAACTTTTACAAGTCACCACTTTCACATTTTACCAGCTGCCACTGATCATATGCAATATATCACATAACAGATTTATTGCATACTTTGGATCATTTTAACTGCTGCATCACAAGCTGAGTCTAGGCAATTAGATGAGGAGTAGAGAGTAGTAAATGCAATTTTACCTTGAAGATGTAGTGGATGCACTATTTTTGTGGGCCAATATTGCCGACCTCGTTACAGTGTCATACAAACTTTAGTTAGATTCCGGCACAGAATATTTTCGATTATATATATTAGAATAGCTTCAAATGCTACTTCTTGTTATCATGCCTCATGTATCATGTTAAGTGGAAGCATTAATATTTGTGACTAAGAAACAAGAAGGGGTTTTAATACCTGTATAAAAATCTCATAATCTTCCTGCAACTAGATTCTGGCCAGGGAGTAATTTGATAGTGTAGCTGCCATGGCAGAAAATTTCTGAGGGCCAATTCACGAACGGAATTTTGTAGTAAGTTTAGTAACACTGCTACTTGCTACTACATAATACTATTCACTAACCTACTATCTTTTAAGAGCTAAACTATCCACCTACATGTGAAAAGTTACTAGCAGTAACTTCATACTTGTAAATTGTGAACAGTCAAAAGTAATAAACTTACTACAAAGTGTAAAAGTAAATTTACATGTGTAGATTCACCCGTGTAAATTTATTTTGCGAATTGACCCCTCTGTCTTTTTTGATGACTTGAAGTGTGGTTGACCAACAAGATGTTTATTGTACCTGACTGGTGAGACAGACAAATGGGGAAGTTTGTGACAAAGTATATTTAAAGGGCTCCTGACTAGTGACTTTAGCAAGTGCTACACTGGAATGTATTTCTCCTGAAGGAAGAGTACTCTTTCAGTGACCATCTCAGTAACTGCATTTGGCAGAGCATGAAATTGAACTGCAGCAGTACTACTCATGCTACAAAATACTATTCACTTTCTTAAGGATGGAGGCCTCCGCCTCTCCTATTTTTCTTGTCAGTGATGGTAGCGGTGGAAGATCCTCTGCACTCATAATCCTACGTTTTAGTGGTATTATGGGATGGGCAAGAGTGAGGAGTTAGAAAGTGGGGAATACTTCTATAAAATGGGTGGGGGTTAAGGGCAAAGTAAGGGCAGGGCAGGCTATTACATACCCCCACCCATAAAAGAGTAAGTCAGTTGCTATTCTATTTCTAAAGTTACTACAGACTTAGGCTCACAAAACATTAGTAGGTGTACTGCAGCCCAGCATTGAATTAAGTAAAAAATCACATCTAGCCATTTGCATTTCTAGTTTATATTGAAATAATTGTATATATATATATTTTTTTTTGTTTAGTTTTTTTGTTTTTTAAATATTAAACTTTAATATTATTCAATTTTATTAGTATAAATTTAATGTTTATGCTTTCTCATTTGTAAATCCTTCTTTTTTTTACGGAGTTTTATATAGGGCAAACTTAACCCAAAGATAACAGATATCAGTGTGCTTTACACAAGCACCATTTGCATTACATACGGACACATACATTTTTTGTTAAGCACGGGGAGATTAAGTGATTTGCCCAGAATCACAGGATGTTGACTTCCTTGCTGAGACTCGAACCCGGTTCCCCAGATTTGTGGTTGAATGGCCTAGCCATTAGGCTACATCCTCTCCCCAAATACCATACCTTCGGTAGGAGGCTCCACTAGAGAGTGGACGGGTGTGTTATGGAAGAAATAAAACATGAAAATACGGCGCAACAGAAGACAACAGTAGAGAGTGTCACACAGTTATACATGGTGAAAGAGCAGTGCAAGTCCAAAAACTTGTGCTGATGAGAGAGAGGTGAAGAGTTCACATGAAGACAGACTGAATAACGTGGCAGGTCGTAGCTAAAGGACAATTTGTGTTTAGCAAGCTTGAAGGAATTTGAGGTCTTAGCACGCAGGCACACTGACATATTGAAACATGATTAGACAATAGGAGCAGGAGATTAAATTAGCGAAGAATTTTAAAAATCTGATAAGCGGTCTTAGGAGCGCAATGATAAAGCACACATACAAATAAATATGCCTTCACCACAAGTGCACACACATTCAAAAGTAGTAGAATAGTTAAATTGTTAAGCAGTGTTAGAACTGCAATGAAGGGAGTACAGAGAATTAGGTAAAAGTTTAGGGTCTCGAATGATTTCATGTTTTTCCATAACTAATGTGTACCGATATGTAACTGCCTAGTAATTCATTATTTGCACTTTTGTAACAAGCATTGTCTGACTGTGTATAAAAGTAGCTGCATGTGAAGCAGCACATTGAGACTGACTGTTTACCTGTGTGGGGGAGGTCAATCTCTCTATTCCGACAGCAGAGAGCTGTCTTTACCTTGCCCTGTGCCACTTTGTAAATATGGAGCAGGGCATTGCGCCACCAGAACGTCAGTAAAAGTAATGTTCGGATGGGACACTCCCCTTGCAGATATGCCCCTATATCTCTTTTGGTGACTCTTGCACAGAGAGAATACAAAGTAGAGCAAGACAAAGCCCAGTATTGTTAGGAGGAAGTCCAATATTTAGGACAATTATTGTCAGCTTCTGGTCAATGAGTAACCCCTGAGAGAGCAACATCTATTTGCCAAATGACTGAGCCAGAAACTGTTAAAGGAATGCAGAAGTTTCTTGGTCTCTGTAATTATGTAAGACAAAGGGTTTTTGAATACGGTACCCTAATAGCATCTTTGCTGGCTTCTATCAAACAAGCGAAAGACAGAAATGATAAAATAGTGTAGACACCAGAGATGACGTACACTTTTCAGAAATTCAAGTCTGAGATAACAAATGCCCTAGTGTTAGGATCTCCTGATTATACCAAGGAGTTTTATCTCTTTTGTCATTGCAATGGTCAAGAGATGACAGCTGTCCGTACACCGAAATATCATTTAGGACTCAAGCCCATTGCATATTTTAGTGGACCGTTGGATTCAGTGATGAGAGGACATTATCCTTGTGAGCAAGCTCTTGCCCACTGCAGTCTTTGCAGTGCAGAAGACCACCCCCATTGTCATTGGGGCACCTTTAAAGCTCTATGCAGAGCATGTAGTGTTTGCTATCATTCAGGAGGCTAAGACTACTCTTACTACACAGAGAGTGGCAGGATATGAGGTGATACTGTCACTATCATCTTTGAAAGTTGTGACGTGTCAAACGGTATATCCCATACTTTGCTCTTCTTATATTAGACTCTGAGGATAAGGCACATGACTGTGCGACTTACATTCCTAAAGAATCTACAGAGGATTCCATACCAGGTAGCACTGTCTATTTTGTTGATGATTCGTTTACTGTTGACTAGGAAACAGGAGTAAGTCACACAGATATAGCAGTAGTTAGAGCACAATAGCATGATTTTCCAGAAACACTCCACATAGTAGAGCAGGTAACATTACCATCACATTATTCCTCACAAGCAGCAGAATTGATAGCCTTGGCAGCGGCTCTTAAGCAAAGAGCAGGGAAAGTCATCATGATCTGTTCAGATTCAGTTTATGAGACTACCACTGTACATTCCAGTATTTTGAGATGCAGCAGTAAAGGTGTCCTTAAATCAGACGGAGGTCCTGTTATGCATCGGACTCTCCTTGAGGCTTTAATTGAGGCACTTGTGTTACCACAAGCAGAGGAAATTGAGAAATGTGCAGCACATACAAGAGAACAACATTTAGTGTCACATGGTAATGCATTAGCAGATTGAGTAGGTAAAATGTGACTATGCGCCCCCCCCCCCCCCTGCCTGTGCCATCGGGTTCAGAACATGTCCTTGTTTTGGTGGCTCAGACTGCCTCACCATCTGAACCTAACCTTACCATAGACAATGTCATACCTCATTATGTTGAGACAGCACATTTGCATCTTCGAGAATTGCAGGAAGCCACTCCACATCATGAGAGACACTGATGGGAGGCTAGAGGACGCTCCCAATCAGGAGATGACCTACTATATAGACGAATATCTATCGGTAAACTAGTAATGCACCAGGCTTTACTCTTGATCAGTTGCCTTTACCAGCCCACATTTCTAGAGATAATGTGTCTATGCAAATACAGCAAGAATGGTTTATTCCCCATTTGTGTGAAATGCTTACCATCTAGCTTCATAGTTGTACTGTCTGCCAACAATTCGCCCCCAATCCCAAACTGAAGCTGATAAATTCTATTGTTCCACGCAACCACAAGGTGGTTATAAACCTCCAAATATTGACTATGAAGACATGCTAGATAGGTGTAACAACTATCGGTTTCTTATAGTTGTAGTTTGTCCTTTCTCCCGATGAATTAAAAGAGGACCATGTGTTAATTCTGATGCTCAGTCAGCTGCCACCTTTCTGATTTGTGAGTTGATTGCTCTCTAGTGAATTCCCGATGGGATAACATCTGACAACAGCACCCACTTTCTTAATGCAATCTTTACACATCTTATGACAATGTTAGTGATAAAACATAAACTATCTTCTTCTTATCACCCCCAAAGCAATGGCATAGTTGAGTGCCTAAACGGCTTGCTAAAGAATAAGATCAGCAAGCTATGCAACATGTTGCATAAGAAGTGGTTGTATTGCCTATCATTAGCACATTTTTACTTTAGGAACAAGCTTGGTTCTGATCATCACCTGACCCCTCATAAGATAGTGACAGGGAGACCCATGAATGTACAAATACCCGCTACTAGAAGTAATACAGAGGGAGAAAGCACAGTAGAAATCTCAAATAATGAAATGCATGTTTACCTTTTCGAATTAATCAAGGTTGCAAAGTTTGTTTCTAAACAGTTATCCAAAAGGAAGGATAGTGCTCCACTGCTGAGGTTGCCCTTCCAGCTGTGCACATAGGAGTCACTGTTTTAATTTGAAATTTTGTCTGGAAATGGAGACAACCAAGGTTCGATGGACTCTATACAGTGATAACGATAACCCCCACTGCCCTCAAGGTAGATGGCAGGAAACCCTGGATCCACATCACTGATAACCATAACCAATGTGTACCAATATGTAACTGCCTAGTAATTCTTTGTTTTAACTTTTGTAATAAGCATTGTCTGACTGTGTATAAATGTAGATGCCTGAGAAGCAGAAAATTGAGACTTGCTGTTTACCTGTGTGGGAATGATCACTCTCCCTGTCATGACAGCAAAGAGCTGGCTTTACCTTGCAAGGAGGAGTGTGTCTTTTTTTTAAGTTACCCTGCAACAGATGAAAGTATACACTTAGGTGTAAAGGTACACTCAGAAATGGTGAAGAGCACAAAAGCCTAGATTTGAACCTAGGTGCAGTAGTAAATGTATCTATGAGTACATTTATGTGTGTAGATTTACCTTTATGAATAGATCCCTGGGGCTTCTGAAAGTAAGGGCGGATTGGGCATCCTCCTCCAACCAATTTCAAACTCCATCTCTGCTGGATCCTTGCCAAATACCCAGTTCTATCCTGCCTAAACACACATTGTGATGTTGCATGGCAACAATTCTTTAAGGATCATTCACATGACTCAGCTAAACCTGTGCAGCTATACTTCTAACTCCACTTCGATGTCACATACATCCTTTCACACTTATAAGAGGGCTCCAGAGAAGCTGCAGCATTCAGGAAACTCATAGTATCAACCATGGGGAGACATGACCCAAATTACATGTGCTCTGAGTCCTTGCTTAAATGAAAGGCAAATTGTTTCTAATTTTATGCAGGTGATAAAAACGCAGCTAATTTACTTCTGTACTCATTGCTAAGTTCCTGGTATTTTCTTCAAAAGTTCTACAGGTATAAAAATAAAAGTGTAACCACTGAAATCTCTAATATGCCTTGCCGGTGGTCCCAAAGCCCTGAAAAAAATCTCAGTTTCACAAGAGGCTGCAGAAATAAAAGACTCATCTAATCTTTGATGCAGGTTCACGCCCACTCAATGGATCATACTGATTATGATCGGTAGCCTTAAAAAAAATCTTTTTGGAACTGGTTTGGGATTCCCAGAAGAATCAATTGGAGCCTGTTGCAACTGGTGTCATGGGCTGCTTTACTATTGGACCCCAAACTGGGCAAAGAGTATTCCCCTTTAGCATTTGGCCCAAGGCAGAGAGGTTCAAGGTCTAGTCAGGAAGGTGGTATAGGCTAAACCCTCAAACTCAAGAACAGAGTTAATAGCACTCAAGGACTCTGCCAATCTAGCAACGGTTTTACCTTTAAAAAAGGTCTGCATTTTACAAACAACAAAGGACTATACATGTAAATATATAGAGGCAGATGAGGAAATGTCAACCATTGTGAAAGCTTTTTCAAAAGAAACACCAGAGCCTATTGGCATTTCACAATAATCAACGAAACCTATTGGCTTTAACAAAAGTAGTTTTTATAAACAATAATCCTCTACCTCAAGTGTCAACAACATGTTATCACTATTACTAAGCTACTGACTAATGGCTTTGCAAGACATTTTCGTAATATTTACATACCTACTGAATAGATCCATGATGAATAAGGTTCTGTAAAAAAACATCCAGATCGACTGTCTGGCCAGTGCAATGCAACTGGCAATGTTACTATTGCTCACCTAAACCTGTCATTTTCTAAAGTCATCTAGAAACTGAAACCCAAAATGAATTCCTGTCCCCATACAGGATAACATACACACCACGTTCACTCTACCACATAAATGCATGTTCTTCATGTACTCTCCACCCATTAAGCACATGTGTGTGAGGGAGTCTACCAGGTCTTTTAACAGGTGGGGTGAGTGGGCATTGTTTTTAAAGGTGACAGAAAAATATGGGCCACCACTAGCTGTGTCTCTCCGGCTGATGAAAGTACAAAAGTCTTTTTCACGAGAGGCCCTAAGTCAACATGCCTGATTGCCGTGTTCACTAAGGCAAAAAAAAATCCAAAAACCTGCAGATATATGGCATAAGTTTTCTAAGAGTCCAACATGGGACGGGGAAGCGACTGTACTGAGACATACAGTGGCATTTCAAACCAATTTTGAAATGAAAATCACACATATCTAGATTCCTGCAGATTTTGACCATTTTTGAAATGTCCCAAGGATTTTGAATATTTTGGAAATTTAACACAGATTTTTTTGTGGAAATGTGTGGACATTTTTCATAGATTTTCTATCTCTCCAAATTTCCAGGTAATGTGAAAGTTTACTAAAACATCAGAAAGGATGGAGGAATGAATTGGGACTTGAAAGAGGGCCACAGCAGAAGCCATCACCCTGGTCCTGCAACTCTACTGGGACCGACTTAAGTACTGATTTGTTGCAATGACAGTAGATAATTTAGAAGACGGGCCAAGCAGTGACGCCTACAAACTTTTGGGGCATATTTAATAAAAAATCTCTGCAGCACAGCAAACCACCTTGCTGCGCTGTGTGATAGAGAAAGAGCAGGAATGTGCCATATTTAACAATATATGCTGCGTTTTTGTGCAGCCTAGCACCCATGCACCATTCCTGCACAAAAACAATTCTCTGAGGCATTCGAAAGACTAAAAAACTAGGAGAAATAAAGATATTTCTCCTTCTAACGCCTCCCTTGGGGATGCACAGCATTTTGGCGCATTCGCAGGTCTACCAGTATGGTAAATCTGGGAATGCACCACTCATGGATGCACCAAAATCCATGAGTGGATGCGTGGGAACACCCATGCAGCGCCTCCCTGGGGCAGAGAAAAGCAACGCAGAAATTTGCACTGCATTGGGTTACTCTAGATTTATCAAGCCACTCAGGGCCACTGAAGGTGGCCTTGCATGACTTGATAACTCCAACTTAACTGTTGCATCACTCTAGCACCCCTATGTGTGGCACATGGGTGACACAACTCTTTGATAAACTTGGCCCTAAGTCTTTGCTGGGGAGACGCCCAGCTCAATTCACCTAGTCAATAAGTGGACGGCCTCTTTAAATAATTGGGTTATTGGTTGAGAAGGGTGGAAGCCCCACTTAGGGTAGAACCACAATACTTGTCAGGGTGAACAAGAAAAGCCACTAAATTAACCTGTGCTTATTCCTCTGATAGCTTGGTGCAAAAGGAGTCAGAATTAACGTAGCGGCAATGTGTAAAGTATTTAAGTATCACACAAACAGTTATAAAGAGAAAGCACAGCACAATATTCCAAACCAATTAAAAAAAATAAAGTGAACTGTAATAAATACAATTATACCAAAACAATAAGACTTAAAACAGTAGAACTGGATATATTCAATTTTGAAGTTTGAAGTAAAAATAGCACCTATAAGCACAAAGCACCACTAGCAGTTGTTTGGTCATGCTAGACCAGAGGACATTTACAGGCAACTACATTGGAGCACGGGTCATATACGTGGGCTAGGTTAGTCCAGTTGAAGAGTTACCTTCTAAGTTCAACGTGAAGAGATCCGTTCACTTTGATATTGGGCTGTGAGGAGCAGGAAGAATGTCCAAGATGGTCAGCAAAGAGCAGAATGGGCGTTGCAGGCTGTTGTCACTGTAGTCTGAAGAGCCAGTAAGGTGTTGCAGACAGTTACTGATGGAGCTTTGTTTTGGGAGTCACTGCAGGCTGTTTGTGCTATATTTGGAGTGCAAATACGTGTTGCTTGTGGTCGCTGTAGAATGAAGAGTAGGTCTCATTGGAGCATTGCCAATCATTGCAGGCAGCAGAGTCTCAGCACGATGGAGCCTGTTCACAGTTGGGAAGAACCCACACTTCAGGATTTAGCTTTTTTCTGCTTTGGAGGAGCTCACCTGATGCCAGCTAATGGTCCGGGACTTAGGGGCACCTTTTGGGGATCAGGAACTCACTCTAGCAGAGGACAGTGGGGCTCAGGAAGGTCCAACTGTAAGCCCATGGCAGCAGGTCAGCCGGACCTGCCTGGCCTCTGGCACTTGTTCTGTCCCAGTAGATCACACAGAGGCAAGCCAACTTATCAGACCGCAAGTCAGTCCTTCATGCAACAGGGCAGTTCTTCTTCTTCTGTATAGTTCACAGGTCGAGGAGTGTTCTAAAGATTGGCTCTGGAGGTATAAAATGTATACCTGGTGCCAGCCTTTGTGTTGGGGGATTCCCTGTCTTACCCCATTTTGGAAAGTTCTCCCCCTGTCAATTTTCCAAACTATCTAGGGATGACAAAAGGCAGGAAGGCCTGGTGTCAGATTCCTTTGTGTGTACTTTTGTGAGACAGAGCGCTTTGAAATACAAGTAGGACTGGCTACAGCTGCTATCTATTCATCCTGAAAGAATGGCCCATCCTGGCCACACCTAAGCCATTGGGCGACTGTCTGAAAGGAATACACAAACCCCAACAGCAGAGGCATTCACAGTCATGTGACCCAGGACACTGGAACAAGGCGCAAATCTTCGGAACAAGAAAATCCCAAATTTCTAAAAAACAATGGCGTTTTCAGAATTGTGAGTGTATGCAAGGGAGGCAGATGTCATAAATATTTTAATGAGCTTGCTTTCATAGCATTCAGTACGACTAAAATAAACATAATGGGTCAAATTCACAAAGTCATTTGTGCATCTGACTACAACGTAGACGTTCAAATTGCATGCTTTATGAATGCAAACTAACTTTTACACTTCATAAATGTGAAGTTTCCCTCCCTAATAGATTTCCTCAGTTAGTGAACAGTAACAGGCTTACTCCTTTGGGGTGGATGCATGTGCCTCCCTAAAACACTATCTATCCCTCCCATAACCCATTTTTACTCCTCCCAAAAACTCTGCCCTTAACAATAAGTGTTTCCCATTTTATGGCCACTCCTACCGTCCCTCCCACTTTTACTACTAAAGTGTAGGTCTATCTGTGCAGAGATCTCCGCAGTCGGAGTAGAGTTTTCTACACAGAAAACATAGGAGATATGGAGGAAGAGACCTCTGCTTATAGGTGTGAATATATAATTTAGTAGTACATAAGTAGTAGTATTGTAGGACTACTAAACATACTCTAAAATGCAGTCTGTGAATAGCCCACAAACTCAAACCCTTGCAGTTTTATATCTATTGGTGTATACATGGATGAAGAGAAGTATATGGCAAGGCATATCCTGTATCTACATTAACACTCAATGGCTAGATAGTAACATTTATTGCCATGCTCACCAGTCATTCATACCATATTCCATGCATTGTAACCATGGATGGCATGTACGTACGTAATTCACATATACATTCCCACACTGACAGGCCGGCATGCACATTTACCTTCATGTGCAATCTCAAACAGTAGAAGATACAGACATGTGCACGCATACCAACATATGCATTCACACATAAAAGGACAATCCTTATTCCAAGGATAAACACTGATACCCCCCAAACACTTAGCTATTTACAAAGGTAAATTTACATGTCAGTAAATTTACGCTTGTAAGTTTACTCATGCACCTTGTAGTAAAAGTACTAATGCAGGCTATTCACCATTTACAAGTGTAAATGTACTACAAAGTGTAGGCCTACATGTCTCCACCCTCTGAAACCAGGCAGTGGAGCCTAATTTACAAGTATACATTCTCCTACTTTTTACATGAAGGCAGAGATCTATGTCACTAGGGTGGAGATCTACATATTTAAGCTATAGGGACAAGTTTAAAAGTTTATTGCATTTTTGTATGTAAATATTTAACTAACAGCACTCAACAGTAACTCAATGTTGAATTAAATATTTAATTAAGTTAAATATATTAAATGAAATTACATTTTTTATAGTTTACAGAAAAACACCTAAAGTAAAATGTTTATATTTATTTATTCTGTATCAAAAATACATTTGCACCCATTTTTAAAAAGTTACTGCAATTTGGCTTGCCCGTGGAACTATACACAAAAGTCGCCGGAATGATCACGCCCCATCTACTCAATATGTACAATGAAAGCCTAGAGAAGGGACTATTACCAAAAGATCAAAGACTGGCCACAATTGTTGCAATACACAAACCAGGTAAACCCACACTGACTAGCTCTTCCTACTGGCCAATATCCC
This sequence comes from Lissotriton vulgaris, assembly GCF_964263255.1. NCBI lineage: Eukaryota > Metazoa > Chordata > Amphibia > Caudata > Salamandridae > Lissotriton > Lissotriton vulgaris. Next base: position 935,423,703 of record NC_141698.1, on the reverse strand, counting down.
TGATAAACGCAGAAGCCAAGATACTGGCCAAAGCGTTGGCACTCCGATTGCAGCCACACCTTAAGGCGCTGATTCACCCAGGGCAGTCTGGGTTTATGACGGGGCGCAATACCTCCCTCAATTTAAGACGCCTACATGGAGTATTGGCTCGGACACCAATGATCCAAGAAGATGCAGCCATCCTCTCATTGGATGCCACGATGGCGTTTGACCTCATGGAATGGCCGTTTCTGTTCGCAGTACTCCAAAAGATGGGGTTTGCCCCAAAATACTGTGAATGGATTAAACTACTATACACAGCATCCCTAGCACAAGTGGTAGCAAATGGCCGTATATCGCGGGAGTTTGCATTGGGGAGGGGCATGAGACAGGGCTGCCCGCTGTCTTCACTCCACGCTAATACTGAAGCCACTTGCGGCATTGATAAGACAGGATCTGTCGATCCGTGGGACACTACTCCCACCCCTACACTACCCTAAACCATAAAAACTACAACACTACCCTCAATACTCACACCCCTACACTACCCTAAACCCTAAAACACTACTACACCACAACACTACCCAAACTACTCCCACCCCTACACTACCCTAAAGCACTACTACACTACAATATTACCCACACTACTCCCACCCCTACACTACCCTAAACCCTAAAACACTACTACACTACCCACACTACTCCCACCCCTACACTACCCTAAAACACTACTACACTACACCACTACCCACACTACTCCCACCCCACCACTACCCGAAACCCTAAAACACTACTACACTACCCACACTACTTCCACCCCTACACTACCCTAAACACCACAACACTAGCCACACTACTCCCACCCCTACACTACCCTAAACCCTAAAACACTACAACACTACCCACACTACTCCCAGCCCTGCACTACCCTAAACCCTAAAACACTACTAGACTACAGCACTACTCACACCAATTCCAAGCCTTACACTACCCTAGACCCTAAAACACTACCCACACTACTCCCACCCCTAAACCCTAAAACACTACAACACTACCCACACTACTCCCACCCCTACACTTTATGCCATTGACACTGGCGCCGTCAATGGCATAAAATTTCCATAAGTAATCTACAGGAAATTTGGATACAACCCACCATACTAGCAGGAGACACAGTAGACATAGCCTTGGCCAAACTCAATGACTCAATCAAGCGAGCCATTGATATCTTGGCCCCTTTAAAATTACATAAAGAGTATCCCTCTTCTAAGCAGGAAAGCTGGTACACACAGGAGCTAAGGGAAGAAAAGCAGAAATGTAGGCGAGCAGAGAAAAAATGGAGGAGAAATAAGACCGAGGAGACCCGAGCAGTTTTTCTACATGCTCAACTAAAATACTATAAAAACATTAAGCAGGCTAGGAAAAACCGCTTAATGCAACAGCTAGTAGAAGCGGGTAACTGTCCCAAGGAACTATTTAAAATCCTGCAAAATTTTGTCAAACTCGCCGCATGTGAGAGCTCAGATGAGTTCTCACAGACATTATGCGATGAAATATCGCTTTTCTTCGAGAACAAAATAAACACTATTTATGAAAAAATAGTGGCAGCCAGTAACAGTATGAGTGACACTAATAAGCCTACATCCCCGACTCTGCTAAAGCATAACATACATCTGCTATCATCCTTTCCTCCAATTGATAGTACAGAGCTCCCTCCTCTCATCACACACATCAAATCTGGATCTCCGAATGACCTCCTCCCTGCTAAGATGGTTCCTCCTCTGATATCTCTCCTGGGGCCCTCCATACAGAGTGTTATTAACATCTCCCTCACTAAAGGACAGGTCCCAGCAGTTTGGAAAAGAGCGGTGGTAAACCCAATACGGAAAAAAGCGGCATCCCCATGGACCGACCTCTCCAACCTGCGTCCTATTTCACTCTTGCCATACATTGGCAAGATAGCTGAGAAGCACGTAAACACCCATCTATCACAACATCTTGAAGCGACGGAGGGCCTGGACTACTCACAATCTGGTTTCAGGCCGAACCACAGCACCGAATCAGCCCTTCAAACAGTGACCAATAACATCAAAATGGCACTGGATGAGGGCAGCTCTATGATTCTGGTGCTGTTGGACCTCTCCGCCGCTTTTGATACGGTGTCCCACAAGGTGCTTCTGGATCGCCTAAAGGACGTAGGTCTGGAAGGAGTGGCTCTGTCATGGATGGAAAGTTTTCTATCTGGCCGCTCCCATGAAGTTAGGCTGGGCTCCCACAAATCCATCTATAGAGAGCTCAATAAGGGAGTGCCACAGGGCTCTTGTCTAAGCCCGACACTATTTAATGTGTACGTGGCTCCCTTAGCCAACTTAGCAAGATCATTTGGGTTTACCCCGGTGTCGTACGCTGACGACACCCAACTCCTTTTTCCTTTTAAAAATCTGACACCTGCAATAAAAAGATCTTTTGCAGATGGTATGAGAGCAATATCTGCATGTATGTCATCAAATTGTCTTCATTGTAAAGTAGGGAAAACGGAGGTCATGCTGTTTGGACAAGCAGTAATACACTGGTCACCTGAATGGTGGCCTTTAGAATTAGGCCCTGTTCCCAGCCCTAAGAGCACGGTCAAAAATCTTGGAGTGTTACTAGATCAGACACTCACTTTTAAAGACCACGTAAATCAGGTGGCTAGTACCTGCTTTCGGGCAATTGGGATGTTAAGGAGAGTGTCCCCCTATCTGCCAGACTGTCACAGGAAAACACTTGTGCAGGCATTAGTCATCAGCAGAGTGGATTATTGTAACGGCCTTCTATTAGGAGCAAATGAAGGGCAGTTCAAAAAGTTACAAGTGATCCAAAATACGGCAGCAAGGACAGTCCTCAATGCTCCCCCCAGGACTCCCTCTCGCCCTTTGCTGATTAGACTCCACTGATTACCAGTGAAGAAGCGAGTGCAGTTCAAGACCCTGTGCACTATTCATAAAAGTGTGATAGGTGAAGGTCCAAAATATCTGGCTAAAATCTTTCAGCCATATGCCCCGGGGTGAACCCTGCGCTCTGGTAACCTGCAGTTTCTGCAGGTGCCTAGAATAAATAAGTCCAGACAAGGAGGTCGAGCGCTGGCCCATATGGGACCAAGGCTCTGGAATTCTCTACCTCACGAGGTGAGATCACTCACCAGTCATCTGACTTTCCGAAAGATCTTAAAAATGCATCTATTCTCCAGCAATTGATCTCTCCTTGATAAACTGTACCATCCTCTCTGACCATGGACCATCTGGAGTTATGTTCTTACTGGCAAAGCGCGGAGATACCCCTTCGGGGGTCTATTCAGGCGCTATAGAAGAATATAAAATAAAAAAATAAATAAAATAAATCCTAAAACACTACGACACTACAACACTACCCACACTACTCCCACTCCTCCATTACCCCTAACCCTAAAACACTACAACACTACAACACTACTTACACTACTCCCACCCCTACACTAACCTAACTCCTAAAACACTACAACACTACCCACACTACACTACCCTAAACCCTAAAACACTACTACACTCCAACACTACCCACACTACTCCCACCCCTACACTACCCTAAACCCTAAAACACTACAACACTACGCACACTACTCCACCCCTACACTACCCTAAACCCTAAAACACTACTACACTGCAACACTACCCAGAGTACTCCCACCCCTACACTACCCTAAACCCTAAAACACTACAACACTACCCACACTACTCCACCCCCTACACTACCCTAAACCCTAAAACACTACTACACTGCAACACTACCCAGAGTACTCCCACCCCTACACTACCCTAAACCCTAAAACCCCCACCCCAAGCACAATCAGCCTTACCTCTTTACTCGTGGTTCTAGCTATGCCGTCTCTGCTTCCGGTTCCTGCTTCCTCGGTCGTCAGAGGTGCACGATGTTGTGAGGAAACAGCCTCAGTTTCCTCACAACGACGTGGATAGCCATTACATCGCATGCGTTGTAAAAGCGCATGCGATGCAATGGTATACGTGGTTTTTACCACGCGTTGTAACATCGCATGCATTGTAACGCATGCGATGTAATGGCAACGCTTGGTAAAAAACTTGTTGTAATGGCTATACCCCCCTCCAGTGGGTCCCTTGTTGCCTGCAACGGGCCTTGCAGTTCAACTCAGTTCTCTCCTATGACGAGTATCACTGTGGTAGCTTAGCATGGCTATGCTGAGCGGAACTCCGCTAACTGTGCCAAAATATGTGCAGCTCCAGCAGCATTATCAACTCCTGAAGCCTCAACTTGTGACTGCGTTAATTACATCTCCGCCAAACATGGTCCACGACCCTAGAGCTCCATTTTGAATTACCAAAACAGTAATAACGTAAAATTGCAAAACAATAAGAATACCAAATCAAATGGGAAAATAGGGTCACATCTATTAAATAAAATGACACCAAAATGACAACAGTCCAATTAGGAGAAGCAGAGATATGAATTTTAAAATGTTAGATAGGAATAGCGCCAAGAAGATTAAAGTGGCAATGATAATCAATGGTTGCTGTAGATGGGGACCAAAGTGCAATTTGATGCTGACCGCGATGGAGCTAGGGTTTGTTACATTTATTTGCCATAAACATTTAACATAAATTGCAATATCTGTAGGAAAAATTAACCACAAATTCACAGAATGACAAAATGCAAGTGGCTATTGTTTGTGATGCTTTTTTTTAGATCAACGATTCAGAAAAGGGGGTGGTGATGGACAGGGTTTCTGAATAAAGCAGAATACTCTTACCCAGTCAACAGATCAGGGCTTGATCCATCACCGTTTTTTAGCTCACTGCACCATCCCAGCTCAGAACCTGGCTACATGCAAATTAGTCTGTCCCTGTCCCAGTGCATCATGGGAACAGGGCAAACCAAACTACAAAGCCAATTCTTATACTGGGAAGGAAACAAGCTTCCGGGGACCGGTTTCTGGCATTACAGCCGTCTTCGGCCCGGCTTGCTTGAATCCTGATGGTGCAATGAGCAAGGGACTCACATCTGAGTATACCCTTCCACGCTTATGGTGGACAAAATGATTCAGAAAAGGGGGTGGTGATGGACAGGGTTTCTGAATAAAGCCGAATACTCTTACCCAGTCAACAGATCAGGGCTTGATCCATCACCGTTTTTTAGCTCACTGCACCATCCCAGCTCAGAACCTGGCTACATGCAAATTAGTCTGTCCCTGTCCCAGTGCATCATGGGAGCAGGGCAAACCAAACTACAAAGCCAATTCTTATACTGGGAAGGAAACAAGCTTCCCGGGACCGGTTTCTGGCATTACAGCCGTCTTCGGCCCGGCTTGCTTGAATCCTGATGGTGCAATGAGCAAGAGACTCACATCTGAGTATACCCTTCCACGCTTATGGTGGACAAAATGATTCAGAAAAGGGGGTGGTGATGGACAGGGTTTCTGAATAAAGCAGAATACTCTTACCCAGTCAACAGATCAGGGCTTGATCCATCACCGTTTTTCAGCTCACTGCACCATCCCAGCTCAGAACCTGGCTACATGCAAATTAGTCTGTCCCTGTCCCAGTGCATCATGGGAACAGGGCAAACCAAACTACAAAGCCAATTCTTATACTGGGAAGGAAACAAGCTTCTGGGGACCGGTTTCTGGCATTACAGCCGTCTTCGGCCCGGCTTGCTTGAATCCTGATGGTGCAATGAGCAAGGGACTCACATCTGAGTATACCCTTCCACGCTTATGGTGGACAAAATGATTCAGAAAAGGGGGTGGTGATGGACAGGGTTTCTGAATAAAGCAGAATACTCTTACCCAGTCAACAGATCAGGGCTTGATCCATCACCGTTTTTTTGCTCACTGCACCATCCCAGCTCAGAACCTGGCTACGTGCAAATTAGTCTGTCCCTGTCCCAGTGCATCATGGGAACAGGGCAAACCAAACTACAAAGCCAATTCTTATACAGGGAAGGAAACAAGCTTCCGGGGACCGGTTTCTGGCATTACAGCCGTCTTCGGCCCGGCTTGCTTGAATCCTGATGGTGCAATGAGCAAGGGACTCACATCTGAGTATACCCTTCCACGCTTATGGTGGACAAAATGATTCAGAAAAGGGGGTGGTGATGGACAGGGTTTCTGAATAAAGCAGAATACTCTTACCCAGTCAACAGATCAGGGCTTGATCCATCACCGTTTTTTAGCTCACTGCACCATCCCAGCTCAGAACCTGGCTACATGCAAATTAGTCTGTCCCTGTTCCAGTGCATCATGGGAACAGGGCAAACCAAACTACGAAGCCAATTCTTATACTGGGAAGGAAACAAGCTTCCGGGGACCGGTTGTTCAGCACCACCCCCTTTTCTGAATCGTTTTTTTAGATCACCATCATGCCAAAAACTGATAAGAGAATGTATTTCACACTAAAATGTAACGCAAAATGACAGATTCACATTCATCATAACCGTGCGTCATTTTAATGTAATTTCACTGAAGTACACACAATCAAATATGTCAATTTTCCTAACCCCCGCAATAAACCGAGATACAGAAGTCTAGTACAAAAAAGCAAGGTTTTCCTTCAACCATACAGTGGATATGCAAGAATGATCTTGACATCCTACTCTCTGCCTTTCAAATGCACCCCACTGTGTTATCAGTAAACCCAGCAGACTGTCAAGCAAGCTTTGACACTCAAGCGTGATTTGTCACTGTAATGTCAAAATGGAAGCTCAAACCCCCACCTTGCATATTCTGGGAGGTTCAGATGAGCCATCTCTGCCCATTCACATCAGATTATTGTTCACTCCTGGGAACAATTTCACACCTTTTCACACCTATTCAAATGGTGATCCCAGGCTGGGAAATGTTTGAGAGCAAATGAAATTTATTCTCCTTGAACTTCAGGCATGGAAAAGGGAACTTTCTAAAAGTTACTTTTCCTTAATATTTATTAAATTCTGACTTCCTCATTGAATTGGATTTTCAAAGCTATTAGAAATAGCTGTTTAATTATTTTTTCTAGTTAGTCCCATTCCTGAGATACAGTAGTGGGATTTTAACCTATACTCTTGTTTTCTACATAGGATGGCTAGGCCTGCCACAGTGAAACATAATTTTGGGGCACTACTCACTGTAAGGACATGTTAACATTTGATTTCTACATGTCCTACTTTTAAATAACATGCACCTTGCTTTGTGGACTACAAGGTTTACACAGGGATGGCCTATTAATATTTAAAAGGGAGACTCTGCCCATTCAAATGGGTTACTTTTGGCAGGTCAAACTGCAATGTTTAAACTGCCACAGTCAAACGACAGTGGTAGGCCTGAAGTCATGCTTTACACCGTCACTACAGTGGAGTGCAAAATAATTGCTGTGGTCCACTAGCGGCGTTTAAATTTCAGGTCTTGGGTACATTTTGTATAACATACTAAGGACCTATGTGTAGGTTAAATATACCAATTATGAGATATCACTTTGGTCATGTTGAAAGGAGGACACTTTATGGCTGGTTACCACTGTTCAGAGATTTCTTAAGGCAGCAAAAACAGTGACAGCAAAACTCCGGGGTACACCACAAAAAATGGCAATTTCTACACTTACTCTTTTAAATGGGAATGTGCACAGAGTTCATTGTTGGTGGGAGCAGTGTTGAATATAGCCTTGTCATTGTATAATATAGTTTTCAACTGTCATAAAAACACCTCAGTATAGCACACTAAAGGCTGATCTGTAGTGCAAATGGATGGGGTATCCAAGTGCATAACACACAGTGTTGAGCAGGTGTTTGGCAATGGAATCCAGATGCGTTCCAATATTTAGGTACTGGTCAAGCTAGCCTGGCTGATGAAGGGTGTTACCCAGTAACCGGTCCCAGGATGCTTGTTTCAGGTTCAGGGAGGACCTGGCTTGGCAGTTCGGGCTGGACTGTTCCCATGAAGCACAGGGTCGTGACTGATTTGCATATAGCTGGATCTAAACTGAAGTGGCAAATTGAGCTAAAGAATCATGATGGATTCCACCCAGATCGAGGACTGGGGAGGAGTGTCTGAAAAGTTTCAGAGCTCCGTCCATCATCTCCTTGTGTTTGCTTTGTTCACCCTAAGTTGGCAGGGTATGTCCAGACGTGGGTCCCTTGCTCACTTTGCCACTGGATTCAAGCTCGCCTGGCTGATGAAGGGTGTTACCCAGAAACCAGTCCCAGGATGCTTGTTTCCGGTTCAGGAAAGTCTTGGCTTGACAGTTCAGGCTGGACTGTTCCCGTGAGGCAAAGGGTCAAGACTGATTTGCATATAGCTGGGTCTGAACTGAGGTGGGGAAGTGAGCTAAAGAATCATGATGGATTCAACCCAGATCTGTGACTGGGGGTGAGTGTCTGAAAAGTTTCAGAGCTCCGTCCATCATCTCCTTGTGTTTGCTTTGTTCGCCCTAGGTTGGCAGGGTATGCCCAGACGTGGGTCCCTTGCTCACTTTGCAACTGGATTCAAGCTAGCCTGGCTGATGAATGGTGTTACCCAGAAACTGGTCCCAGGATGCTTGTTTCTGGTTCAGGGAAAACCTGTCTTGGCAGTTCGGGCTAGACTGTTCCTAGGAGGCACAGAGTCAAGACTGATTTGCATATAGCTGGGTCTGAACTGAGGTGGCGAAGTGAGCTAAAGAAGGATGATGGATTCAACCCAGATATGTGACTTGGGGTAAGAATCTGAAAGTTTCAGTTCTCCATCTATCATCTCCTTGTGTTTACTGGAATCTCCAGGCCTGAAGCAGTGAGGCTTCAAGGGCCAAAAACTCTAAAAAGTTTGAATGTGATTGCAATATGACAGCATCATTGGACTTCAAAGGGGCTCAGTGAGAAAAAAAGCCACACTTTAATTGCTGGCAATAGTCTGTGACTGCCGAAGGACAGTCAGTGGGCAACAAGTTCAACTGTAATTCGGATCTTCAAAAACTGATAACTTTACTACTGCAGGACAGAACCAGCTATGGAATCTACGCCAAGAAAGCTAAGAAGCAGCACTTGATTCTCTTGTGCAGCCCTCAGGTTCTATAGACAGCTAGGCTGATGAATTTCAAAGACATGGTATTCTCTGTTGGGATGCAGTCCAACAGCCACCTCTCATCTAGTAGTATTCCTTTCTCCAGAGAGTCCACAGCTGTCTTTAGTTGGGTCCTCTCCATCCAGGTTTGGTTGCAACTTTGAGGGGACAGCAATCAAATATTTATGCCATGGAGCACAGCATTTTTATCAGCTGCCACTGGTGTGACTCCATCACTGGCCAATGAGAAATCTTGGTACCCTGAGCAGGGACACTGTTCAGTATTCATTTGTGAGATGCCCAATAAGCACTACAAAAAATTCACATTTTGGTGGGCTCCTTTGTTCAGATTCTGTATGTCCCCTGAATAATCTGGGCTTGCCAATGGGAGGTCTACCTAGGGTGCTTTTGATAAAAAGTCCGTTATTTTTGTTTACAGCGTAACCAGATCTATACTATAACACCTGTGGGCAGGAAGATGTGGTGGAGTAAGCTCTGTAGATATTTGACCACTTGATCAGTGCAATCAGCTATTATGCAAGTGCACTGGAGCTTTCTTTTTTGTAAATAGAACAAAAGGGGAGTGGATAGAATCGTGGATTCGGTCTCCCAGGCCACAATTTTAATATACAAAAAGAATCCACAAGAGTGTGATTGGTATGGTCCCTACAATGGTGGGGACCACACTGTGTTCTTTAAATGCCCCTCACACACCAAAAGGGCCCTTGGTGTCATGCTTCATCATAGGAATCTTCACATCCCTCTACGGAACACGGCGTGCTACTAACCAACGACTATTTATTTATTTATTTATTTATGCTCTTATATAGCGCAGGACTCGACCCCCGAAGGGGAATCTCCTCGCTTGCGCTTTTAATTACGAATTTTGCCCAATTGGTCCATGATCTATGGGATGGTTGATAATTTATCTATTTTTTTTTTCTTTAGGAAGTCGAGAATAAGTATGTTTTTAATGATTTTCTGAAGGATGGGTAATTAGTGGTTTGTTTCAGAGTGGGGGGTAGAGAATTCCAGAGGATAGGACCCTTGTAGGAAAGAGCTCGTCCTCCCTGCCTCGATCTCCTAATCCTGGGTATCTGAAGTAGTTGTAGCTTATTGGTACGCAGAGAACGTCCCGGAATATAGAACTTGAATTTTTCAGACAAATATTTAGGGCCGGTGCCAAACAGACATCGGCGTATAGTGCAGCAGATTTTAAATTTGATGCGTTGTCGCACCGGCAGCCAGTGGAGTTTGTCCAGAAGGGGGCGAGAGGAAGTCCTGGGCTGGACATTAAGGACAAGTCTCGCCGCAGTGTTTTGGACTACTTGTAGTCTGTTGAGTAGATCCTCATTAGCTGAGAAGAGCAGACCATTACAGTAGTCCAGTCTACTGATCACCAAAGTCTGGACAAGTGTTTTCCTGTGGCTATCAGGCAGGAAAGGAAAGACCCGCCGTAGTAATCCGATGACACGGAAGCAAGATCCGGCAACTTGACCTACATGTTCTTTGAGTAGTAGTGTCTGATCTAGTCGCACTCCCAGGTTTTTCACCGTCTGTTTAGGGATTGGTGCTGGTCCTAATTCCAGAGGCCACCATTCAGGGGACCACAGAAGCGTGGCCTCCCCGAACAGCATGACCTCTGTTTTGCCTACATTGCACTGGAGGCAATTTAGGGCCATCCAGTCTGATACTGCCCTCATTCCGTCTGCAAAAGATTTTTATAATGCGGGTGTAAGAGTTTTAAAAGGGAACAGAAGTTGAGTGTTGTCGGCATACGACACCGGGGTGAACCCATAAGATCTTACAATGGCAGCCAAGGGGGCCACATACACGTTGAACCGTGTGGGTCTTAGGCATGAGCCCTGTGGCACTCCCTTGGTGAGCTCCCTAGAGATGGAATGATGGGAGCCAGCCTGACTTCTTGTGTGCGGCCTGAGAGAAAACTCTCCAACCAGGACAGCGCCGTACCTCCTAGGCCCACTTTCCTTAGACGACCGAGAAGTACCGCATGCGACACCGTGACGAAGGCGGCGGATAGCACGGGAGTACTGATGTAATCACTATGTGTGGTGCATGAGAGTATTGGATGGTAAGTGAATGTTGGGGCCAGAAGTGAATTAATGCGAATGTTAAAAAATACCTGCCATGTGAGGTCTAAAAAAGATTTTTAATGAGCCTCCGTGTGGTGTTGCTACAAGGGGTGAGGTGGAGGTATTTTGTATTTAATGTACAATACCTCTCATGTGCGTCGACATGTTTCGAATCGAAAGCTTCTTCTTCAGGACGGGGTGCACAGATCCCCACTAAGGGTGGGCGTAAAATCCGTTTCACGGGCGAATTTGCGGATTTTCTGCGATTTCGCGATCCGCGAATCTCGCGAAATAGCGGTAAAATCCGCGAATCAGCGGGGAAGAATTTTCAGCCAAGCAAGAGTTACAGCAGCAGGTGCAAAAGTTGAACCTAATTTCTTTGTAACCTTTTACAAAAGGGTTACAAACAAATTAACTTCAACTTGGACACATGCTGCTAATTGCTTCCTGCCCCCTCGTTGCCTACTTGCAACTATTCTCTGACCCTGCTCTGACCCTTGAAGCAGGGTCAGAGAATAGTTACAAGTAGGCAACGAGGCACCTGTCCATAGTTTAACCTCATCAGGAAGCACTTACGGATATAAAAAACAGGAAGAAGGGAGAGGATGGCAAATATACCCATTTTGAGTTGTCAGGAGGGGTTAAACTAAAAGAGACCTTTACAGCACAATTTTCATATGCATTTTGCTAAAAATAAAAGCTGTATGTTCTGTAGGGGCAACTCAGGAATCTGGCCCTTCAGAGATCCGGCCTCTCTTTCTTTCTCTCGTTCTCTATCTCCCTCTCTCTTTCCCTCTCTTTCTCTCTCTTTCTATCTATCTATCTATCTATCTATCTATCTATCTATCTATCTATCTATCTATCTATCTATCTATCTATCTATCTCTCTCTCCCTCTCCCATAAACAACTGCATGGGTAACTTCGCTATGCAAGCGGCTCGCGAAGACGCAAAAAGCCCAGCAAGCACGCAAAAAACCCCGCGAACACGCAAAAACCAAAAATCCGCAAATTCGCACAAATTCGTGACTTTTGCGGATCGCCCATGCTTAATCCCCACCTTACTCACGTCAAGGATGAGTATTGGCGTTATATTACCAACACTATATGTCTAATGAATACAAGAGATAGACTAAATGTGTCTATTTGTTTGATTCCTACTTTTAAGTACCTGCAATGAGGACCTGGAATAAAAAAGAGAGAACACAGGGAAGAAAAAATATACATGTGGTATTTTAGTTGTAATATCCAGCATGATGGGCTAGTGACCTACAAAGGTGAAATAAAGCACTCTCTACACATATTATGTCATCCTAATCCATTGCAGTGTCCTGTAAAAAATGAACAAGTACAAGACAGACGAACAAATAACATAAAACACACACTCTATTATAAGTTCACTGGTTGTATTGGTGGTCTGTGATTCAGAATGGTTCTTTGATGAGGTAAAAAATGCAATGGTAAGAGAAGTGCATATTTGCTACCATTAGTTGAATGGCATCATGAGCCTGAAAAACGGAGGGATCACGTGCTTACTAGCAATCTTCAAAATGAGGCAAGAACATACAGTCTTTGTTTGGCACTCAGAATAGTACTCACTTAATTAGATGCGTTGGAGGTCTTGTGGTTATCTTCTCGGCTATTCCGTACTTACGAAACAGGAGGTGATCCCTGCCAAGACTGTCCCGTCCGCGGGTCCGTGGTTCAATGTGGAGCACAGCGGGACCCGCTTAACCCCTTCGATGCGTGTGACAAGGTCAGCTCGACATGGGCGTTACCTGCGCTGTGACGAGTTGACCGTGTCACGCAACGCGGAATTTTTAAAATCGCAGCACTCAGCGGGAAAACCGCTAGCGCGCATGGGGTTAAATAGCCTACTTAGTTGGAGAATTGGTAAAATCTTTGGGACCGGCCAGGAGACTCTCCGTACCATGTAAGGTACTTCCGGGCGTTGTTATAAGCCACAAAACCTCTTGCGCCTATTCTGTGTGTGGGACAGGGATTTCTTGCACATGTGTGTTAGGTCAGAGTCGCTAAACACTGGGTAGCATGCGCTGACTACTGTCTTTAGGAAGCAGGGCTTCCTCGCTCAGTGGCGGCTCCTCTGCTAAGGCGGAGGAGCCTCAGCCCACTGCTCAAAAGGAAAAATAAAATGATAATAACTCATTTTTATTATTGTTTTATTTTGCCTATTAAAGTCAGTGGCTCTCTTAGTGGGGCGGGTTGGCCAGAGCAGGAAGAAGAGTGGTTTTCACTCCCTAAGTGCCCATGACTGCTTGACCGGCCCTCTTGAGCCGGCCAAACAGTCCTGGGCACAGCACTCAGACCATTTACAATACTGCATTGCAGTGTTTTGATTGGCTCAGGGGGGCCTGGGAGCCAGGGTGTTTCTTGATGCTTCCAGCTGCCGGCGGTGACAGAAAGACGAGGACGAAGGAGAGACGGCAGCCGGCCAGCTCAGGTAAGTGTTTGATTTTTTAAATGTCCTTCACCCACCCACCACTCCCATCCAGTAGCAGCTGCTACTGTGTGTCCCATAGTTGGTATCTTTACTGCCAACTCCCCTTGTCAGGTTCAGAAACAGTAACCTGGGGAGTTCTACTAGCCTGTTACGATAGACTGCTTTGACCCTGCTTTGCAAGAGAGAGATGACAAACTGCTCATGGGGTGTCTTGGAGGTTATCTTTTGTGAGAGAGATGCTACTTAGAGAGGGAGTTCAAAGGAGCTGAGGCAGGATATCCCAAAACATCCAACTATGGCACAGGGAACAACCTTCATCGCTCTACTAGAGGGTAAGGATGTGATACTTTAAAGCACTCCCTCGGCATAGGCTGAAGTGTATGCCCTGGGGTCCTGTCCTGCAGAAGTGGCCAAGCACCAAGAAGCATCAGGACACTAGATAAACCTAATCACTGTCTGCAGACTCTAATTAAGAGCCAGAGTGCCAGAAGAGGCTCTGGAATGAGGCACAAAGTGGCCCTCACTATCAGAGGGGACTTCAACAAAAACCAAGCACTGACCTTTGTAACTAGGTCGAGGAGCCTAACTTGCTTGGGTGGTGGGTTTTTTATTGGGCCCAATTAAAACCCCAAGCAGAAATATCCTTCACACCACAGGTGAGCAAGACTGGTGCAATCTTCTTTTACCCAATACTGATGATGCCACTGCTTACTTGAACCAGCATGCGCAGTGCGCTATTATGGACCGCGATCATGATGGCAGGGTTGGGATGGAGACACTGCGGTTCCCACTCCCTGAACGTGTCATGTGTTCCCCTTTTGAAGCAGCTCTGTCTCCCTGGCCACCTTAAATCTCAGACACTGCCTGCACTCTCAAGCCTAAAGTCGACAGATTGAAATGTGCATATGGAAAGAGCTACTTAGCGGAGGGAGTAAACAATAATATTTGAAAAAGTAAATGGGCTTTGCCCATGGATCCCAGCTGTCCGTTTACCCCTGGAAGTGCTAGAGTAGGTTTTATTATGAACCAAAATGGCAGCTTTCTGTCTCCTGGGAAAAGCGTAGGAGCAAATGTGTCCTCTGATATTTATGTACAGTATTGGTTATGAGTGAATACTAAAGAACTTTGGGGCATATTATCAAGGGATTTATCTCTGCTTTTTTGGCTTTAAAAGCCAAGAACGTGGACATAAAATTGTCTCCCTATCAGCAACAGGGTGCTAACATGCAAATTTGCATGTTAGCACCCTTTTTCTCTACGCTTCCCCTTGCATCTCTAATGAGATGCAAAGGGGGCGTTCCAGAGAAAAATAATAGGAGAAATGTTGTTAAGTCACATTTCTCCTATTATCAAGGGTATTGCTAACCCTGTTAGTGATTAAAAAAAAGCAGCGCTAACCGCGGTTAGCGCTGCTTTTTTTACACCTGGTATTTTCCTGACTTAGCCATGATATCCTATGGAAGGTGGATATCATGGCTAAGATTGTGAGCCCCTATCATCAAGCTAACGCCAAACTTTGAGAGATTATCGTTGGTTTTCCAGCGATAATCTCTCATTTGGCAGTTAGCGTGAGGATTTTTATCACTTCTGAGATAAACGTTGCTAATAGCAAGTTATCTCGGCGATAATTTCCGGCGATGCTTAGCGATAAAAAAAACTTTGCAAAGCCTACTTAGCGATAAATATCGCTACTCGCTGGTAATATGCCCCTTTCTCCCTTAAGACAAAGCACTGACTGGACATTTATTTATTAATAACTGTAGGATGGGTTGAGTTCTGAGTCTCTAAACCCACACCACCACCCTGAGTAGGCCTCAGACTGCTCAACTTCGTTACCACGAGAATCAAGGGCTACAGGAGTGTGCTTGGTATTCAGTTTTGGACTCAATTATAAGGTTACGCCCAGGACACCAATGGAAACCAACAATGATTGTCACAGTCTGAGACCAGTAACCCCATTCTTCCCTCGGCCTCCTGGAAATGTGCACACAGTAAACAACCACTATACCATATGTGTAGGTGGTGTGGGGGCAGGTAAGGCAAACAGGGTGCATTATTTTTTGTCAGTGGATTGGAGAAGTGACACACAGGCAAATCCATCACTAATGTGATTCACTTCTGCACATTGTGAAAGATAAAATCACAGTGGTTTTGCCAGTTTACCCAATCTATCATTGATAGGGATAAGCGACCCCGACAGAGTTAGGACAATGCACCAATAAATAACTACACACAAGCCAATTGCAATGGTCTAGCCCCGCGGACAGACCAGGTCAGACTGTTTGAATGCAGCCAAAGAGAAATGTTGACGCAGTTTTCTCTTTCGTCAGTTCTTCTTTGCTGAAATTCGGCGATCAGAATTGGTCCCTAAGTTACACCCAATCTTTTTGCCTCGTGGACAGACATTTAGAATAGCTATGGGAATCCTGCATCTTCCAAAACCGATTGGTTGCCTTGGGAGACATGTGATATCTAACCACTAGTGAATGTCATTCTTGAACTTGGAACTTACCATTTTTTAAATCCATCCATGAAGAGGGTTTTGTGTTTCTTCTAGTTGAACTTACTTGTCAGTCAATTTGAAATAGGGGCAGGTTTCACTAATTTACTTTTCAGCATTTTGTTTTTGGCCCACCCTGGTGAGAACCAGTTCTGTTCCACATTTTCTCCCATGGAGGAAATGGGGTCAGAAGCATTGAGAAACCCCAAAATTGCCAGAATATTACTATAGGTTCTTGTCCTCATCCCAATACTGCCACTGTACTGGACAAGGTCTTCTACTTAAGGGGTGGAATTTCACAGGGTTCACAGTATGATCACAACATTAATAAAGTCATTGTGGGGGTCACACTGCAAATACATATTACTGTACTCCAAGTTTGACAATTTGAGTTCATTTCTAGTGTCCTGAGCCACCTACTATTGGAGCTAAAACGTCAAACATCATCCAATTCTGCCACACTTTCTAGTCTCTCCCAGCTCAGATAGAGGACACAAATCACTCTCTGCATGAACGGTATACTTTGGGTGCCTCTCAATACATTTTAAAAAAGTGTAATTAAAATTTCATCCGGGCCTTGTTATAACAAGGTTTGCTGTGCACAAACCACTGCCCACTATTTTTGGCACAATGATTAAGAGAAAGTGAGGCAAGAATTAATGAATATTCACAGCCTCGTAAAACAGGGAGTGGAGTGTTCATGCATGTTTTATGCATTGCTCATACAACTGAAGCTTTGTGGTTCTGCCGCTGTCTTCCATAACCCTTTATTTGTACCCGTGCACAGACAACAGGTGGATTGCAGAGAGGGATTGCAGAAGACCAAGAGATATTGCTTTCCAGGACTGGAAGACCTGCTCTTCATTCTTCATTCAGAAGGCTGCAAGGTTCTGGTCTATTCTGGTTTCTGTCAGTTTCTTTCTGCAAGGATATACTTCAAGCCCCCCCCCCCCGCCCCTTCCACCCCCTCCCCCAGAGCAAGTTGGCTTTTTCTCTCAGGACCGATCCGGCACATCTTGCAGGTTCAGGACTCGAGCTTAGGTCCACCTTGGAATAGAGCTGGGGATGAAATACCCAGTCCCTAGCCCTAGAGCTCAAGTATTTTTTCAGGCACACGGATGCATTTTAATGCCTCTTCAGAGGTAGTAAGCACTTTATAAATACAATTGCGATTTCTCTGAGACTCCTGGAACCCTGAACGGAACAGAATGTATTCTTCATTGCTCAGATTTTGTGGACAACTCCAATGAGATTTTGCAGCTCCCTGCATGATCAACAAGGTGAGGGAAAGACATCAATGTGATGAAGGAAGGTTTGGATTAATCTCAGCCACTGGCAAGCACTCAGGCCACATTACAGAAATATTTTTTTGACCCTCATATGCCACTCCAGAGAGTGACGTGCCTTACGCACCAATAGACGCAGTCCAGGCCAAACTGACAGGACAATTTTCCTCTAAATGGGAACACAGTCAATCCCAGACTAGTTTCGAACTGTTTTCGTATAGCTTGAATTCTGTGGCACAGTGAGCATGGGGCCCATGTTTGAGCTTATCATCACACTTAGGGCATTACTGCAAAAATAATAAGGTGACAGAAGAAATGTTTTAATTAATCTCAGCCTGTTGCGGTCACTTGTGGACATGTCCATACCATCCATTTTTGCCCATTATGCCACTTCAGAAAGAGACCCACCATATGCAAATCAGTTTTGGAATTGCTCCAATGGGAGCAGTCCAGCCCAAGCTGCCAGGTCAGGTTCCATCTAGAGTGAAACAAAGGGAACCTCGACTGGTTTTGACCTTCTTAGGTCTTGTCAGCGAGGTGCTAGATCAGAGCATTTTATGGGTGTCATCCACAGCAACTCCCCCCAAAATGGTTTCCCGCAGTTTCTACCTTCTTGTTTGGTCCAATAACAGATTTTATCACACAAATGGCACAGGAAGCGGGCAGAGCGGGGAGTGTTCTGACGTGGCACGGGAGGCTAAACTCTCAAGCATAAATGTGGTATCCTTCCCCACCCAGCAACTACTGAAACCTGACTACACTGCCACCTTTTGGGGAAGAGATTGAAGTATTTCTGTGTCTGCTCTCAGGTATGGCCAAGGACTGGGCAGCCTCACCACAGCCCTTCATTGAGAGGAGCCCTTCCCATGAATAAATCCCAAGAAGGATTACTGTGTCAATCAGTCAAGCGCACACACGGGTTCCACAGAGACCTTATGTCACGTGTGCAGTGTGTACACACATGCTCCATGCACATCCCACACATGGGGTAAAGGACCCCGATGAGTGATTCTAGCAGAACCTTTCAACAGGAGAGGCCAGTAGGAATATCTCGTTCACGGTGACTGGCGAAAAGGCCTGCCTCCTCTTCTATGAATCAGTGCTGCCACCATTGCTAGTCTCTCTCAGCCTGTGAGAGGACAGTAGCCAATCCCTCCATTAGAAGTGCACTTTGCGTGCCCCTCTGATCTCAAAGCCAGGCCTTGTGCTGCTTCTCCTGTCTGTTTAACGCTCCTTTGTCCACCTTTTTCCTCTGTCTTCATTCTCATCTATCGTTCAGGCTTTGGTGCCCTTTTAATCGTGCTCACTTGAGTCTCGTGTCTTTTGCCATTTTCCCCTTATCCCTCTTTCCTCTGAGATCTTCAGCTCATTTTCACCCTTCTTCCTAATTTCTTAGCCTGCCCGTATTTGCAGCCGTTTGGCTTGTTATCGCCCATTTTGACGATCTCAGTTTGTGGCTTTTGCCTCATTTCTCACCTTAGCCTTCCTTCTTTTGCTCTCTTTGTGGCCATTTTTGCTGCATTGCATCCACCCTTTTTGATGCAGATTGTGCCTTTTCCAGTCATCTTTCTCAGCACCCGCCGCCTCCCACCTCCTGCACCTCCTCCCCTCGCCTTCCCACCTTTTGCCAGCCCATCCTTCCAACCTCCGAGGTCCCACTTAATGGCAGCTGAAGTGCAGCTGCACCACTGGAAAACCAAAGGTAAACCCATATGCACCCATCTGTGAATGGACCACACCCAGCACCTGGAATCCTGGTCCAACAGAACCCTCAGCTACACTTAAACCGCCCTCCGTGCCCTCGACCCGGGACGCTGCAACAAACCCTGCCACTGCGCCACACATCACACAGTAGCACCTTTCACCTACACCCACTGTCATATCATCTGCCACAACACACACACCCCCACTCAGACTACCCAACAAGCCACACCCACTGCCCACCACTAGCTCGCACCCACCCTCCTCATCACACGCTCACTCTGCAGACGCACCACCGAGATCTGGGACCACATCTACACTCTTGTGTCCAACCTGTCTTTCATCCCAAGACCTGGCTCACTCCCACGTCAGTCCCTGACACCACCACTGCTAATTCAGCTGAATACAGGATCAACCACCATGACTGTGTCAACAAGCCAGAAGGAGGGCTTCGCCATCATCCACAAGGATTTCTTCCATGAAAAGATCGACAAAACTACAGAAACTTCAACCCCCAATTCAAACCTGAAGGCTTTTTCAACTGTCACCCCATCAACACCAACGACTGACCCAAGACTATCCACCTGGTACCACCTTCACCTCTCAGGATACCATCACCATCATGAGTTGCATCCAGTCAGAGACCCCTTCCAACCCTGGCCCCAACCACATCTTCAACATAAGAGCTTCGAAGATCGGCTATGAACTTTCCACGGTACTTAACACATCACTGGATTCCACCACCTTCCTTGGAGACTGGAAACGTGCAGAAGTCAAACACCTGTTGAAAAAACACTTATTGAAAATCAATAAGCTCAGCAACTACAGATCCATCTCCCTGCTCCCTTCCCGGGCCAAGTCATCGAAAAAGCCGTCAACCATCAACTCACAAACTACCTCGAGCACAATCACCTCCTGGATGACTCTCAATCCAAATTCCATAGCAACCATAGCACGGAGTCAGTGCCGATTGCTGTCCCCAACAACATATGGGCCCTCCTTGACTGAGGTAAGACAGCCACTCTCCTCCTCCTCGATCTCTCAGAAGCCTTCAACACCAACTCCAACCAAATGCCCATCGCCAGGCTGCATACCATAGGCATTCAAGGAACATTCCTCAGAATGATCACCTCCTTCCTCACTGACAGAACACCATGAGTCAACCTCCCACCTTACACCTCTGAACCCAAACCGAGCATCTGCAAAGACCCTCAAGGTTCAGCACTCATTCCCAACCTATTAAACATCTACATGACACCCCTGGCCACCATAATCTGATCTCACAGACTTTACATCATCTCCTATGCTGACAACACACAACTCATCCTCTCCCTCTCCGAAAATTTCTACCACTGCCAGACACAGCTTTCACAAATGCATGACCGTCATCAACTGAATGAGAGACAATTGCCTCAAGATAAACACAGAGAAGACTGAAGTACTGATCACCGGTCATGATGACTCCTGGAATGCCTTCTGGTGGTCCACACAACTGGGGTCCACTCCAACCCCAGCTGAGTGCACCAGGAACCTCTGCATCATGCTTGACACAAAACTCACCATGAGGTCCCAAGTCAATTCCGTATAATCCTCCTGCATGTACATCCTGAGCATGTCACTCAATATCTTCAAGTGGCTGCACCAAAATGTGAGGCGCATCGTCACCCAGGCCCTCATCATCAGTTGACTGATCTACGGAACTGGTATTAAGTCCCACCTCATTTAAAGACTACAGACCATCCAGAACGCCGCAGCAAGACTCGCCCTTGATCTCCCTCCTCTTACCCCTATCAGGCCCCACCTCAGAGAACTCCACTGTCTCCCAGTACACAAGAGATGTCAGTTAAAGCCCCTTACCCACAAGTACAAGGCCCTGCATGACTCTGGATGCACCTACATCAACCACCACCTGAGATTTCACAAACCCATCAGACACCTCCATTCTGGCTCCCTCACGCTGGACATCCATCGCATACGCCGCAGCAGAACAGGAGGATGCACCTCCTCCTACCTCGCAGCCAGGGACAGGAACGGTCTCCCCCTGCACCTCAGGATCTCACCTACGCTATAGGAATCCCGAAAGGCACTGAAAACCTGGGGCCTCATTTATGAGGCTGTGCGTCACTTTTACGCCGCCGGTGCGTCACTTTTTGTGACGCACCAGTGGCATAAAAAATGCACCTTGTTGCGCCATATTTACAAAGTGACGCATCTAGGTAGATGCGTCACTTTGTAAACCCCTGCGCCACATTGTACCTGAGCCAGGTATAATGTATGCAAGGGAGGCGTATTGACGCAAGGAAGGGTCGCAGAAGTGACGCAGTGAAATCTATGAGATTAGACTGCGTCACTTTTAGGATGCCGTTGCGTCAAAATCTTGCGCGTGCCTCACAGCAGGCGTAAGACTGACGCAGGCCCTTTCACATGGGGCTTTCCCCATGTGAAAGGACGCATTGCTGGAGTTGCGTCGCTTTTGTGACACACTCCTACAATGCGTCACTTTTGCACTTACAGATACGTCAGAAATACTGACGTATCTGTAACTCCTTGCGACAAGATGCGTCATACATTAAATATGACGCATCAGGAATGTCGCAAGGAGTGCGCACTGAGAAGTGACGCATCGCTGCTTTCACGCAGCGATGCATCATTTCTCATAAATGAGGCCCCAGGCTCTTAGACTGAGACTCACGACCCTGCTAGCACTTGGATACCCTCACGGGTGGCAAGTCACACACTACCAGTCTACTGATTGATTGATTATTGAGTGATTGATGAAAATGTCTAATAGAGTATACTGAACAATGTGTTCCACTAAAGTTCTTGTAGATGCTTAACCAAACCTAAAAAGGAAAAGGAAACTGTATCCTGGTTAACAATCTGATTGGCACTGAATGGAGAACATTAAACATATATTTTTAAATTAGCTGCCACAACAATGGCTGTCAAAAAGTGTGGGACTTTGCTTGCACATTTTTGAAACATTGGTGAAGAGTATACACGGTTCTTTTAATCTTGGTTTTTTTAACAATTGTGGGAGAAAATATCTGCACAAATATATTTTAAAGGAGAAAAGTAATGCAACCTAGGACCTCGATGTATTATGTGTATGGATGAGCGCTTGTGCAACACACAGAGGCGCTTTTTGAAGAAAAGCAATGCATGGAGCTGTGTTTATCAACTGCCTTGCATAAAATATATTTTGCACGGAAAATCCAATAAAATGGCGAGAACAAAGCCAAGCCAGATCTACTAAAGTAGCATGGACAGGCTTTGGGTGAAATCCTAAGGCCAAATAAACAAAAGACTCATAAAATAGGTAAAGGGAATTTTGCATCATTTTGTAATGAATAGTATGCAATTTACGCAAAATTACATACTTTATGTAAAGGCTACCATGTGGGTTGTATCGTTACATAGAAATCAGTGCTGGAGGGTGTACCTTGAGCAAAAATGTCATGGGCGCGCGCCTCTTTGTAAGTGAGGTCCTGTACAATTGTTACCATATGTGTAATACCATATGTGTAAAACAGCGCTGCAAATGTTCATGCAGTGGTGGATCGCACTGCCTAGTTTAATAACTCTGGGCTCACATTTTTTCTAAGTCCCTTTCTGCGAAATATGCATAGGAATGTGTCACTTAATTTGATCAAACAATGTATATATACATTATTTTTTCTGAAAAAAATGTTTCTTTCCAAAATTGAGAAATTCACGAGAGGGGTAACTAGTTGTCTTGAAAATTCATAACTAAGCAATTTTACAAAATTGTAAAATTATGAATACCTTACAGAATTGCAACTGTGCACACCCCTCTCGAGAACTCTAGTCAAATTGATAAATAGGAATCACGTATAACTATTGTAACCTATTTAAAAAAATGCCCCTCTTGGGGTATTAAATGACACTGAAAACGGTCCTATAGGATGCTCTGTATTTTTTTCGAAAGTCAGAACGATGGGGAATGGCCTGGAATATACTTTAAAATGTACAGAACAAATACACGTTTAGTTTGTCGACATTAAGAAGTTATCCTCCACCTAACAGTGCCAGTCATGGATCTAAATGAGCAAAACACAGGCATGAAACACAGCAGTCCTAGTTTACAGAGGAATGTTATCCCCCGGCTTGATCTGCCTAAATACGGACATTTTACTCATAAGAGTGCGACGCGACCTGCAGTTCACTAACATGAGACGGGTCAGAGGCTCCGTCCGCAGGTCTGAAATGTGAGTTGCAAACCAAGGACACTTCAAGGTCTGGAAACTCCGACAGGGAATAAGAGCCGCACGCTTGCAGCGGATTCACAGAGGTGCAGCGAATGATTGAGCCGATTTTCCCGAAACGTGAACTACAAGAACCTTAAAGAGGAAAAAGCTGTAATTGCAGTATTTACTGTGGGAAAATGTAACGAAATAAAAAAATGAAGACGCAATTATTCTCTCTGAAAAATCGAACAACGGCATGTACTTTTTTTGTATTTTTTTTTAAGAGGGGGTGAGGGTTCCTACGGTTTTATGGAATGTGGAAACGCCTGGACGACAACCACCCTACTCCCTTTCTAGACATTTTTCGTTTCCTCTGTAATATGAATGTCTTTTCTGATACTTAAAATTGCCGCCTAACCCCCTTCTTTTTTGCTACTAATGCCCCCCACACCACCATTCGCCCTTTCACCCCTCCTTATCGACTTTGACAGTAGCCTCTTGTCAGATTACCCTATGTCCCGTAACTCGTGAGAATCACGTGATTGAACAGTCCCCATAAGCAATAATTCTTTTATTTTTTTTAGTTCATGCCGATTCATATAGCGTGGACTCGATCCGAGGGTGGTGGAGCGCTTTACATGAGAACCAGTTATATTTCACGAGGTCACGTTCTGTATTTTATTTGTTTTGAGGCACAGGCGGGAGATAAAGTGATTTGTCCAGATTAGCAGCGTGTTGAGTCGACGCCGAGACCCCAGCCTCGCTCCCCGGGTCCAAGGGTGTCAGCTCCGGCCGTGACCTCACATCCTGGACCCAAAACAACAGCATGAATGACACCGAGGAGCGTGAATATAATGTGTGAATGTGAGGGGGCGCCGCACGTGCCCCCGCCGCGGGGTGTCAAACGGAACAGTAACCCGAAAGAGCCTGACAAGGCGGTGACGCGGTCCGGGCATAGGACTCTGTCCCTAAAATCTGCGTTCTGCCCACACTCAGCCCGTGTAGCGCCCACTGTGAATAAGGCACAGCGTGAGACATGTTTGTTAACACCCCCCCCCCCCCTTCCTCCTCCCCCTGTGCGTTCTGCTTCTAAAGCGGCGCAGCGCATTGAGCTGCTGTAGCTAAGAGCTGTCTGCGTCCAGCGCGGCGAAGCAGGGACTTCAAGCCGCCGCTGGCCCGAGGCAGGGAGGCACGGGGGAGCTTTCCATACCGAGCAGAGGCGTCCCTGTGTCCGAAGAGACACGACGGATTAAAGAGCAGGGAAGTGTCTGGGCATAGGGTGACCAGATTCTCAAAACAAAAAACGGGGACCAGTCATAGACATAGAAGTAGGACTACGGTTTGCAGTAACCATTGACATAAAAGTAGCATTATTTGACAGCTGTCATAGACATAGAAAAGGGACAACAACGACAGCTCCCTCCACAGACCGAGATGAAGCATTACAGACAACAAAACCAAGGTCTTTTATTGGCACCCCTCTCCTTTACACAGCAGCATTAGTACTTCTGATTACATTTACACTTTTAAGGACTACAGCATATATTTGCCAAAAATCAATAAAACATCACAGGCTAGCAAATGCCTTTGCAAAATGAGCACGCAACTGGAACAATGAAAAACAGGGACATTTCTGTGTTTACCTGGGACACTGTTTGAAAACGGGGACATTTGAGTCACCTGGAGAAAAGTGTCGGGACACGGGGACACTTCTCCAAAAACGGGGACCGTCCTGGGAAAACGGGGACGTCTGGTCACCCTATCTGGGCAGTGACAGGAAACACCCCATCAGCGCATGCACACTGCAACCGCCTAGAACATGCCTGGATCCGCGTGTGTGCATGTGCTGGGGTGTTGGGAAAGCATGTATGTGTTCGTGTACTCGTGTATGTCTCCATATGTGTGCCTGAGGGAGGCATGAGTTTTATGTATGTCTTTGTACGTCTAACTATATGCGTGTTTGTTTGCACATGTAAGCACGTTCCAACGGGTGCATTTTTGTATGTGTTTGTGTGTTAACGTATACATGTATGTTTACATACATGTGCGCCTACAGTAGGTTTATGTATGCATGCATGTAGGTATGCATTTATGTACATGGTATTATGTTGGAATGCATGAGTGTGTGTACATACATGTATGCAGACAGATTTGTATGTTATGCACATGTATGTGCATGTATGTACGTATTTATACGAGCATTTATCTAAGCGTTTCCACATATGAGTGTAATGAATAAGTGCGTTTACACTCGCGTGCAAGCATTTATGTATGTTTTATACAGGTGTGTACGTATCCATGCACGCATTCATAGGTGCTTGTGCGTGTCCGCATGGGTGAATATGTGATTGGGAATATGTGCGTACTCGTACAGTTGATTTTACATGTTTACATGTGCATTTTTATATGGAAATGTGTGCGCGCGAGCATATTTACGATTAATAAAGGCGTGAACTTTAAAGTATGTATGCGTTTTTAAAACGTGCGGGTGTAGTTGTAAGTTACTGGTTGCATATATGGATGCTAACATGTGCGTAGGTGTAAGCATACAGATTTGTGTACGTCTATACATTGTTGCACACATGAACAGCGCGACTCTCTGCACACCTTAAAACGCTACAGACAACGTCTAGGCACTAGGACAAGGAAAGGTGCCACTTGGCAAGCAGCGGCGACGAGAGAGGCAGACAGGACCGGCAGAAGCCAGAAAGGTAGGGAGGAAGGCCATCCGAAGCAGGGAGGCAGGCCATGAGAAGCCAGGAAGGCAGGGAGGCAGGCCATGAGCAGCCAGGAAGGCAGGCCATTAAAATTTAGGGAGGTAGGCCATCTAAAGCCAGAGAGGTTGGGAGGCAGGCCATCAGAAGTCAGGGAGGCAGGCTATATCAAGCAAGAGAGGTAGGGATGCAGGCCATATCAAGCAAGAGAGGTAGGGAGGCAGGCCATGAGAAGCCAAGGAGGGAAGCCATGCGAGGCCAGGGTAGCAGGCCACCGGAAGCCAGGGATGTAGGGGGCAACCCATCAGAAGCCAGGGAGGCAGGCTGTCTAAAGCTAGAAGCCAGGGAGGCAGGCCATCTGAAGCCAGAGAGGTAGGCAGGCAGCCCATGATAAGCCAGGGAGGGAACACATGAGAGGCCAGGGAGGCAGGCCACCAGAAACCAGGGAGGTAGGGAGGGCGTCAGAAGCCAAGGAGGCAGTAGATAGGGAGGCAGGGCCGGAGGAAGGCTGCGAGGCCGGGAGGAAGAAGAAATAAGTTAGGGAGGCATGGAGGTAGGCAACCAGAAGCCAGAGAGGCATGCCATCTAAAGCCAGAGAGGCAATGAGAAGACAGGGAGGAAAGCTATGAGAGGTCAGGGAGGTAGGTCACCAGAAACCAGGGAGGTAGGGAAGCAGGGCATCAGAAGCCAGGGAGGCAGAAGTTAGGAGGCAGGTCCGGAAGAAGGCTGGTCGGCCGGGAGGTAGAAGAAAGAAGTTAGGGAGCGGAGGCAGGGGGGCAGAGAATAGGCCATCAGAAGCCAGGGAGGCAGAAGATAGTGAGGCTGTAGACAGGCTCGGAAGATGACAGGGAGGCAGGCTCGGAAAATGATAGGGAGGCTGTCAGAGAGGCCCAGCAGCGAGGGCGGTTGTGAGGCAGGCAGACGGGCCCGGCAGAAGACAGGGCGGCTGGAAGGCAGGCAGGCAGACAGGGCGACGCAGAGAGGGGAGCCAGGCGGGCTGGCTGGCAGACAGGTAGGTGCGCCCGAGGGTAGCGCCTGCCTCTGCAGGCCTCGTCTCCAGACGCCCAGGAGCGCTCGCTGAAATCCTCGGCTCACGGGAAGCCGTTTTACCTTCTAATCCTTGTCATTTTTATTGCCGCCGCTCTGCCTGCAGTAATAAATTACCCCGGCTCCTTTCTTCTGCCGTCTTCCCTGGCGCTCGCTCTCCTGCGTGTGCCCAGAGGTGCGTGACCTCCGTGCGGGTCACGGTGTTACACGGCGATAATTAATAGCGAGGCGCGCCCTCCGAAACTCGCCTCTGAAGAGCAGGTCGAGGCCGTAATGCTCGTGATGTGTGGGGGCGTGGCCTGGCAGTGCTCGCAAACGTGCATTTTAATTCACTGCTTTTAAATTGGCATCTATAAAACGGCATCGAAAATAAGGACGTTTTATAAGTCCGCGCTCACACAGACGTGAGGGGCCTGTGCACTATGCACAGTGTTAAGGATCTATCCGCCATTTGAATCCTGACCCGCCCCCCCCCCGAAATTCCAGTCTACCAGTTACAAGTGTTTTTTGCTTGGTCGAGTTGCAATATAAGGGCATCTTGGCAAGTATGTACTCTGTAAATTGACTCTTGGGTTTTTTCACCAGTAGACACAAATCCCCCAAAAATTATACACCCAATTTGGGCCAAGTGGAAACCACTAGTAACCATTCGACTGTAATTTTCACCAGGCAAGCCTACATATATTGGCAAGATACGAGAGTTCGCAGTTATTTTCATACATATATATTATTTCCGGGCGTAAAGCAAGCGCGGGCTATGGAAATAGAGAGTTTTCGGTGTTGATTTACAAGTGCGAGTCTGCAGCCCACAAGGACACACACCTCTCACTCTGGCAGTCCGACAAATAAAGGGCACTCACTGGCATCTCACGTCCTTAATACATTCTCCACATCTGGAATTCAACATACATCCATCCATCAATCCATCCATCCTTCTATTTAGAGAATTTATTAATCTATCCATCCATCCATCTATGTATCCATCCATCCATCTATTAATCTATCCAACTATCTATCCATCCATTAGTCTATCCATCCATTTATTAATTCATCCACATCCATCCATAATCCATCTATCCATTCATTAATCGATCCATTCATGAATCCATCCATATTCCAGCTATCCATTATTTGAGCCATCCGTTCATTAATCCATCCACATCCATCCTTCTATTTAGCCATTCATTAATCTATCCACCCATCTATCCACTCATTAATCCACCCATAAACCATCCATATCCATCCATAATCCATTTACTCATTCATTAATCCATTCATCCATCCACTCTTTTATCCATCTCGTATAGACATATATATATATACATATGCACAAACTGTAATATACAGTGTTCTATTTACTACCATTACTTTGCGTTGAGAGGTGATTCAAAAGGGCTGAACCCTCTGGTGGTTAAGGATACCCTCCAGCTCCCCCCCCCCCCTTCCCACACACACACATGAACAAAGGTGCTCAATAGTATATCACACTTGCATATATAGTTTATGCATTGCAGCTTTCATGTGTATTTGTTACAAACACATCGTATTTCTCTAAACCCAGGAAGCAGAGGGTCAGATTAATGAAGTATAGAGACCTCACATTGAAGAACCACCCTAGTGTTAGGCGAGATGGGTCTGCGTGTAAGTCACTGGAACAAGCAATGTGAGAGGAGTCACAGAGATTTACTCACGCGAGATTTCCACGTACTTAGCATGCTGCACCCTGACCCGAACGCACAGGAGGCGTCTCCAATCTACTTACAGTGCCTGCCTTTGCCAGCGAAGAACAGCACCTTCCTGAAGCAGCGATCATGGCCGAAATAATTTTATTTATCCAGAATATACAGTTAATTCACCTATCTACAAGTATTTACATGGGTAAAATAAAAGTTGACGAAAAAAGTCTCTGAAAAAAAGTTGAGGTCATAGATTTCAAGGCACCATTGATAGTGTCCGCAGTCGCACGAGTCCAGCTGTAAAAAAAAACACAAAGTCTCCTCTGAAATGTAATAAATTACATGCAACACCTTTGTACACGTAGAACAGGTCCGGTTGCACCTCCGCAGCGTGCGCTTTCACCTCCTCAGCTGCACACAGTGGTCCGGTGGGGCTAGGACCAGAGGCGGGGCTGGCAGAGCGGGAAAGCGGCCCGTTTGGGGTGGGCCTGAGGCCTCGGGAAGGCTGTTCGGGCTGGGAGAGAAGCAGTCACAAGTCAGGCAGGCGATGCCTGGCCTGTGACTGACTCTGCCCCGGCCCTACCGAGCACCCACGCTCGGCAGCCCCCGGGAGGGTGCCGGTCTCCTGCAGTCCTTTGTGGGCTAGTAAAGTGTCCCTGAGGCCAGCGCCAGCGGGTGCTGCAGGGCGCCGTGCCCCTGCAGGTGCGAGTTGAGCGACCCCGCGGTGGAGTACCAGGCGCTGGGGGTCTCCATGTAGCTGGAGGCCGGCGAGGCGTTGGACGACTGCCCGTGGTGGCTGTGCACGTGGGGGTGCTGGCTGAGCGGCCGCGAGGGGCCCTGGGGCTCCCACACCACGGGGGACTGCGGGGAGTTGCAGGCCATGGGGTCGCTGGAGCTGGGGCTGTGTTCCGGGGGCATCTCTCCGTTCTTCATGATTTTCTTGATCTTCGAACGCTTGTTCTGGAACCAGATTTTCACCTGAAAGTGAAAGGGGACAAGATGTCAGCAGGAAGCAGTGGTTGCATTTGAGCGCGTGCATTATAATAAAGCCCTCACGAGGCTCAAGGGGCCCTGGGCGCTGTATATCTAAAGGAACCCGAATCTAATTTCTTTACATCGCATACATAGAAACGTATTTCAGATCATGGTCTTCACGACACTCGAGTGTGTCCCATGTATTTACGTTCATTATTTACCACTGTGTATTGCTAGGTTCATCCTTTACCACTGTGTATTTGCGATGTTCCTTATTTATCACTGTGTATTGCTATACC
Organism: Lissotriton vulgaris; assembly: GCF_964263255.1. Classification (NCBI taxonomy): domain Eukaryota; kingdom Metazoa; phylum Chordata; class Amphibia; order Caudata; family Salamandridae; genus Lissotriton; species Lissotriton vulgaris. The sequence continues at coordinate 935,393,708 of NC_141698.1, read as the reverse complement.
AGGAGATTGGCTATGCCTCAGTGTCCAGCAGATACTTGCAGTATTTGACACTCTTTCAATAAATAATTAAAGAAAAATCTAAATTGAATCACATAAGTTATTGTATCTTCTATATGTACCTTGCTAAGAATCTTACAACAAGATAAACATGCCTCCCCACTGCTCTAGGGATAGCTGGAACCAGAGGAGTCTCGAACACCATAGGGGACAAACTAACATGTAAAGCTGAGATCGCTAGTGCAGTTTACATTGTGTGGTGTAAATTTAAGATTTCGGAACCAAATTTTAAAATAAATGACGATTATACAGTCCAGCTTTGAAATAGCGGCTGTGTTCTGTATTAGACTGAAAATAGACACCGTTTTCACAAAAAAATTACATAAAGTGAAAGTACAAATTGCAAGGATTTTTTTTTTTTTTTTTCTTTTGAGGGGTGGCGTCCTTGAGAATGAATAAACACCTCAGCCGTGGCCAGCTCCAGAGTAACCGTGAGACCTGCTCTGTGCACGTGTAATCCCCACAGCCCCGGTGTGTAATTATGCAGCCCTTGCAAGGGTGGAGCAACCCCCCCCCCCCCCCCCCAGCGGTGACAGATGTTTACAAGGCAGCTCGAGGCCCTCTTGCTGCCTTTTGTCTTTTTTATTGATCAGATCCTACGCCCTGGCGTTCATAAACCGCAGGATAACGAGATGCCGCGGCGACACTACTCAAAAGACACACAATTGACGAGCGGCCGCTTCCACTGTCATGAAAAAAGGCATCTTGTGCAGCGCTGTTTAACGCTACCAGGTCTGGGGGACGCGCCGGGCTCCGGCGTCCGGTGCTCTCGCGAGAATCTACCCTCGCCTCAGACACGTCACGGCGCCGTGGCGTCACTGGCGCGCTATCCGAGCTCCCAGCGGCGCGTGACATATACTATGACAAAAATAATAACAACAACCACCAGAAAAATAATAGTATTAGTATTTTTGCTGTTTTTGTCACTATTGTTATTAACAATAATAATCATTTTACTATCATTATTATTGTTACGGGGCACCCTGCGAGAGAGGGAGCGAATACGCACCGCACGGGGTCAAGCAAACGGCGGGAGGGGAGGTCAGCGCGCGCACACCCTGGCGAGGCCAACACAGCCTTCTATCTTCGCGAGGTCAGCAAAATGGGCTCCATTCTTATGTTACAGCAACACTGGTATTGACAGCGCTTAGAAACTGAAAACGCTATATAGAAAATATCTTTACTTACTATCATTATTTTTTCATAGTTATTTTTGTACGTGTACTATTATTTGTCTTATTGCTGTCACCGTGATCTATATTAACATTGGTATTATTGTTATAATTGTTATTATTGTCTCAAATAATGTTATTGTTATTTTAAGTAGTACTATTAGTATTAGTGTTTTTGTTGTCACTATTGTTAATAATAATAATAATAATAATAATATTAATAATATTAGTAATACATGCCAATAATACCAATCTGATTATTAATAACAATAATAATGCCAATAATAATAAACGTCACGGTGACAGCGGTAATACAAACAATAATAAATAAATATACACAAAAAATCTTTGCAAAAAAGTAATGATAGTACAAAAAAAAGAGATTTTTTTTTATATAGCTCTTGCCAATTCCAGCTGTTGCTACAGCCTATAAAATGGAGCCCATTCTGCTGATCTCGTGAAGATGGAAGGCTGTGTTGGCTTTGCCGGGGTGTAGCGCGCGCTCCTCTCCCGCCCCCCCCCCCCCCCTGCCTTGCGTGACCCCGCGCGTGCACTACGCGCTCCCTCCCTCGCAGGGTACCCCCTTTTATTCTCCTGTGTTTATTCGAGGCTCGCCCGGGTTGTTCTTTTATGCGAAACTGGTAATGTGAAGCACCCATACGTGTGCATGTAAACCAAAGATGACGCGCAGTTCCCGAACACACACACAGTGTCTGAAATAAACACGCCCTTCACGACACATAGAGTTTGCACCCGAAGTGGGTGGACTCAATTGTGAAATCCAAATGTGTTCTGAAGCATCAGATCGAACAGCTGTTGTGCCCCTACAATCAGTGCACACGTTCCTAGAAGGCAGGAGCCAGGAGCTTCTGGGGAGGCCGCGCTTTGCACACTTTTGTCTCTAAGGCACTGCCCTCATAGTGCTGAGGATGTAGCTATAGTTACTTTAAAGGGACAGGCCAGACCGTGACACGTTTACACTGGGCACTATAACCAACAACATCCACCAGACTTGCTTACAGCACATTTACAGATAACAGCTGACCCCCCCCCCCCCCCCAACACACACACCCTTTACAGCGTTGACATGCCAGGCTCCTCGGTTTACGAAGTACCCTTTACTTGTTACATATGTTCACTAGGATCCTCGGTACGAATTGTCTCAGCACGCTTTTAACGATAGCATCCATGGACCGGTGTTCACACATTATAAAGTGCAGAGCGCCTAGAAGTGCGCTGGAGGTTAGAAGTGCATATGTATCACTGCGAGCCCTGCAGTGCTCGAGTCTGCTCACCCATGTACATCTTTTCCTCACAGTACACTGAGCCCATTCCTAGTGCACACCAAGCCCTCTGAAGTTCAAGTGTCTGTCACTCTCCGGCACTGAGTGCCAGCACTTACACTCCCCACATCAAAGATCACACCGCGGAAACACTTCATAGAGAACTCAGATGGATCCAGTGATGATCACAACTTATTTCGCTATGAAACTCACAGGCTGGCGTGCACACCTATTACTATGACGCTCAGAGCGCGAAGTGCCGGCACTTCACATATTATATTGAAACTCAGAGAGCACGGGTAAAGGGTTTTACACACATCTTCAACTCTGAAACTCGCAACCCTCGTTGCTAATTAATACAACATTCACAGTGGAACCCAAAGTGCCAAATAGTCACTTAGTAATGCACCTCTCTCACTATGAAGTGCACTGTGGTCGAATGTCTGTTACTACAAATGTCACCATCAAAATCATATGGTGCGCACGTCACGGCGAAGCTCGAGGTGCGCCAGGACCGCCATTAATGTTTCACTACGAAGGTCACTGTGCCCTAAGGACACCTTTCACTATGAACTCACAGTGCTGGTGTGAGAGTTACCACGTGTCACAACGAAGACCAGATTACTGATATATTCACCATGAATTGCGCCGTTTCCGTTTTTTACACTATACACACACATTATATATATATATATATATATATATATATATATATATATATATATATATACACGTCAAGTGTGCCTTCATGCACATTTTCAGGGCGAGACTCACGGTGCTGGAGTGATAGTTATTACACGTGTGAAATAAAGATCATATTATTGATATTCTTTACACTCTGCATGTCATATTGTGCCGGGTTTACATTACATACTCTCCCCTAAGTAGCTCACTCAGATTGCCATCGCTAATGTTTGTACACAATAAATATAAGCGTTTTTATATTAATACTGGCAGTGTCCTATTTTTAACATATTTTACTAAGGTGATTGCCTTCGTCAATGTTTTCATACATTCCTTATATATGTATTTTACACACAAAAAACGCACAATTTCCTGTTTTTAAACCTTTCACTAAGAAGCCCGGGTTTCCTTTGTTTAAATTTCTTACACATAAAATCTGTGTGTTTTCAATAAAACTGACAGTGTCCCCTCTATTCCATCTCTCTCTAGGACGCTAAGAAGTTGAGATTGCCTTCGCGAATGTTGCTGCACTATATATATATATATATATATATATATATATATATATATATATATATATATATATATATATATATATATATATATATATATGTGTGTGTGTGTGTGTGTGTGTATGTATAAATATGTATATATATATACATACAGAAAGCACATGTTTAAGGATGAAGCTCAGATTTCTCCCGTTCTGTTTTATTCGTAGGCACTGATGCACGCGCGCAGACACCACTAAGACCCCTCGTGCCCTCAGCACATCTTTCACTATAAAGCCCACCGGGCTCTCCCCGCCTCTCCCACAGGAAGCGTCCCTCCGCACAGTGCGCGGCGCTGGGGCGGGTACCTGTGTCTGGGTGAGTCCCAGGGAGGCGGCCAGCTCGGCTCTCTCGGGCAGCGCCAGGTACTGCGTCTTCTGGAACCTCCTCTGCAGCGCTGCCAGCTGAAAGCTCGAGTAAATGGTCCGAGGTTTTCGGATCTTTTTGGGTTTTCCGTTCACCATCCGCACTTCGGGCTCGGCCACTTCTTTCTCTAAATCACGCCCCAAAAAGGAAAACACCGGTTAGCTTTCTTCACTCACTCCATTTCATGCAGCGTGTCTTTTTCTATTTTATTTAGGTTTTTACTATAGTTTCATAAATCATTTACGGATTACAAAAGACTGTAACGGCGGGAATGCTTCATAGCGGCTGCACCTTGCAGGTCCCCACAATGCCAACAAGTAGACCATTTACATTAAACTAGCACAATCATGGCGGTACACCTATGTTTATATTTGTGAAAAGTGTACACATATATGTAACACCCGATAGAAATAATAATGGAACATACACACAAACACACACACACGTATATATTTATATATGTACAGATAGATAGATAGATAGATAGATAGATAGATAGATAGATAGATAGATAGATAGATAGATAGATAGATAGATAGATAGATAGATAGATAGATAGATAGATAGATAGATAGATAGATAGTCTGGAGTCTAATTGTGACTGCCGCAGGTCTTGTAATTACATAAACAATTTGATTTACTGATCTAATGTTTGCAAGGGCCTGTGTTGATAGCGCAGAAAAGGTAGTTTGCCTACATTAAGAACGCCGAATAGAGCCTTGGCCGCAGGAAAAAGAGGGGCACATTTTACCAAGCGATCTGTACTGTAGAAAGAAGTATATGAAGAGGGGGAACATGACAACAAGGAACAGGGAAACAATAACATGTGCTGTTAGATCAGCGGGTGAGGCAGGTGAGTGAGGCCGCGGTACTCAGGTCTGAGTACTGGGCCTTGTAATTGGGGCCTTGGCTGAGGGTGCGCAGCCTCCGGGGCAGAGTCCGTGATATGGCCCAGGCCGCGGGAAGCCACTAAGCCACCTCGGAGGCCCAGAGGCCTCTGTCAGAGAAGAGCCCTTGGACAAGCCGAGCGGACGTGGCTCTTAGGGCTAGAAGAGGACATCAGCGCCGCGGTACCCGACAGCGCCTGCCTGGGACCGCGGACCCACCGCGGCCTGCGTCGGGGAGGTGCGCCAAGAATGTGTACGGCGCCTGCCCTGGGGCGGCTTGTGCCAGTGACCTGCAGAGACAGCGGCTGTAGCAGTCAAATAAAGTCTCTGCCAGGGTCTCTCCCGCCAAGAATCTGTACAGAGCCCACCGAGGGACGATTTGTTCCAGTGAGCGGGGCAGACAGTGGCTGGAGCCGTCAAATAGCATCTCCTCTGCCAGGGCCTTTCGTCGCGGCCTGTGCCGCTTGTGTGTGCTAAGAAACCGCACACGGAGCGCCCAGCCGCTGCTTTCCACCGTATCCCCGAGACTCGACGGCAAAAGGTGCCATCTAACGTCTGCTCCTGTCCGACTAGCCTCCCCGGCCTGTGTCTGGTCACTGCGCGCAAGGACAGCGCGCTGTCTGTCGCAGTGACCGTGGGAGCCAGCGCCTGTGGACGTCAGGTAACCTCTTCTCCGGCCTATAGGCGCCAATGTACCGCAGGGAGCGCTCCGATGGGGTGGGAGCCTCTGGTGTCATCAGATAACTTCTGTCCCTGCCTGATGACCCAGGCTGGCCTGCGCCGGGCCTGTGTGCGCAAAGTGCGCTCCGCCTGCGCTAGTGACCGCAGCAAAAACTGCGCGCAAAGCACAAACAAGGGCGGAAAACTAATTACACTGCAAACCAAAACATGGACACTGCTTAAAATGCCATCTAAACACATTCTCGCTCTGTCCGGGTGGAGCAGAGCCTCGGGAGAGACCAGAAAAGCACAGCAGGATAAAACACACTGATGAGAGGAACGACAAAACGAGCCACAAATCACCAGAGTACAAAGTAAGAAGGTGTAACCGGACCAATCCATCTTTACGGTGCATGTTCTCTCAGCTCCACACAAGAACCCGAAAGGGTTTGGAGCATTAACAATAAATGTGTTCCTGACACGCAGATCTGACCTCGCACGCCAGGCTTTTATTGCATTTGCTCTGACTCGCTGCTTTCCTATTTTTTCGTCATAAAATGCCAAATCCACAAACCCAGAAATATAAATAGCCGCTGCCTTGGAGAGGAGAGGGTATTCTCGTTTTTCGCGGTACTGACCCCAGCGTGGTATTTTGGTTTGTGCGACGTGAAGTCGCTGCATGGGAATGCTGTTCGACTGCTCGGAAATATTTCTGCGGTTTGTTTTGGTTCTGGCTGGCGGCGCCTCGGCCATAAATGAAAGATAAAGGGAGAGACTGCGGCCTGGGGAGCGAGGCAGAGGCGGGCTGCAGAGGAGAGAGAGCGCGCGAGGGGGAAGGGGATGGAGGGGAGTGGAGAGACAGTCAAAGAGAGAGAGAGAGACCGTCAGCAGACTCAGAGGAGAGAGAACGCGCGGAAGGGGTAGCGGAGAGAGACAGACAGTCAAAGATAGAGAGAAGCTGAGACAGGCAGTCAAAGAGATGCAGTCACAGACAGAGGCAAAGACAGGCAGTGGATAGTGAGAGAGAGGCTGAGACAGGCAGTGGAGTCAGATAGAAGCATAAAGAGAGAAAGGAGGGAGGCAAAGTTGAAAAGAGACACAGCGGAACAGAAAGAGGGTCAGGCAGTCAGAGAGAGAGGCTGGGACAGACAGTGGAAGAGAAGGACAGAGACAGGCAGGGGAAGAGAGAAAGAGGGGCAGAGACAGGCACATTGAAAAAGAAAGAGAAGCAGCAGAGAGCGGATCAGAGAGGGAGGGAGATACAGGGGAAAAGATAGAGTGGCAGAGACAGACAGAGTGGAAAGCACGGAGACTGATACATTGAGCAAGGCAGAGACGGTCAGCGGACTGGGGAAAGATTGGTACAGAGACAGACACAATGGAGAAGATAGAGACATTCAGGGGAAAAGATAGAGAAGCGAAGAATGACAGTGAAAAGAGAGGGGCGCAAACTGAAGCACAGAGACAGACAGCGAAGCTGAAAGAGAGAGAGGCAGAGACGGGCTCAGTGAAAAAGATAGGAAGCAGAGGCACCGAGAGAGACAGCGATAGACAGTGGAAAAGAGGGCACGAGAGAGGCAGATATATTAGAGGAGAAAGAGCGGCGAAAGATAGAGAAAGAGGAGGAGAGACAGAAACAGTGGAACAAAGAGAGACAGAGGGTGGACTGGAGAGACGGGCGGGGGGTGGTGCAGGAGGATGCAAGCAGAGATAAGAAGCAGGCACATTAAGAGAAACAGAAAATGCGAGACAGAAAAAAAGAAGACATCGCAGAGACACGCGAGAAACAGAGCGGGGGCAGACGGCATCAAAGAAACGCCAATAAAGATAAAGAGAAACAAATGTCCATTAAAGAAAGAAAGTTAAAGAGTAGAGAATAAATGTGGAATATATGGGGGGAGGGGGTGAAGGCAAGCAAGAGCCAGCGGACAGAAATCTGCAGTGCACACTGGGCCACTGCCTGCAGGCGCGCACACCGCAAGTTGAATGAAAACGTGCAAACAGCGGGAACCCCCTCAACAACTTCAGTGCCTTTTATAGAAACGGCGTGTTTGCATTTTTAATCTTCCAAAATAATGTTCCTGTCTCTTCAAGGGGTCTGTTCCATTTCCTTGCATTCACTCCGTATTTGATAGTAATTATTTTCCTTATGTACATCAATCAGTTTTCTTTCTTTCTTTCTTTCTTTCTTTCTCTCTTTCTTTCTTTCTTTCTTTCTTTCTTTCTTTCTTTCTTTCTTTCTCTCTTTCTTTCTTTCTTTCTTTCTTTCTCTCTTTCTTTCTTTCTTTCTTTCTTTCTTTCTTTCTTTCTTTCTTTCCTTCTTTCTTTCTTTCTTTCTTTCTTTCTTTCTTTCTTTCTTTCTTTCTTTCTTTCTTTCTTTCTTTCTTTCTTTCTCCGCCCCACCTCCATACCCCGCCACCCCGGCCCCTCCCGGGTCCTTACCTGGCTGGCTGGGGGGCGCCTGCACCCGGCTGTAGGCTCCGCTGTACTGCGTGTGGTGCGGGTGGTGGTGCGGGTGGTAGGGGCTCCCGTAGCTGTACTCCGCGTACGCCTTGGCCGGGTAGTTGCCCGCGGGGCCGTTCATGCCGTGGTACTGATACTGGTAGGCGTTCAGCGCCTTGCCGTAGGTGGCCGAGCCGGGCGAGCAGTAGCCGTGGTGCGGGCCGGGGTGCCCGGTCCCACCCCCGCCCGGGCTGTAGTAGCCTGAATCCGTGGCCGAGGACTCGGGCAGGGTGGGGGACTCCTGCGACGGGTGGTGCATGCTGGCCGCCGCCTGGAAAGGCGCCTGGAAGTCGCTGGCGCGGATGGTGCTGGGGAGCCGGCGCTCGTAGGTTGCTGTCATCCCTGGGGCTGGCGGCGGGGGGGCTGCGGATGCTGGAGGGGAGCGGAGGTGCGCTCAGGCAGCCATACTGGAGCCCTGAGTCCTGGAGGCAGCTTGTGAGGGGCTCGAGGACGCGCCAGGCACTTTCAGCAGCGGCTGCAGGCTGCCGAGGGGCGGGGAGGGGCGGCTCGGCAGAGGAGGGCGCGGCGCCGGGAGGGAGGGGGAGCCTGTGAGTGGTGGATGGGGCTCCGGCACAGGGAGGGAGGGGGCCTCTGACTGGCTCCTGGGCCCCCCGCACACGCTCGGCATAGGCTCAGCTGAAGCCTTAATTGCTCTCTTACGCACAACAGGGCGGAGCGGGTGGTGGCACTGGCCACGGGCACCCGGTGCTGCAGGAACACCCTAACCTGTCCGACGAGTTCAGAGCAACAAAGCCTGCTTGCAACAACAAGCGTGGAGGAGGGACGCAGGCCACGAGCGCCCGACCAGTGTCAGGAGGCCATGGGCCTCTGGTGCAGGCCAGGCCTGCCAGGAAAGAGCTGTACCCCGAGACCCGCTGCCTACACACAACTTCAGTAGTGAGAACGTGACCTTTGGCATCAGCCAGGCCTGCCCGACAGAGAGCCATACCCTGACATCCTCCACTCCACGGAAAGGGAAGAGCACTTGCATAACACCACAGGGCACACAGGAGGACCTGGGCTTTGCAGGGGTAGCTGTACATCAGAGGTCCAGCAGTGAGGGGGCTTATTGACCCTTATCACCAAGACGTGGCCCTCCGGAGTTGTTTGTGCACCCTAGCCCACTTTCATCCAACCCCACCAAAGCAGGAGAGCAGGCCACGAGCTGCCCAACAGTAAGTGCCAGAGAGAAGGCCCCCGGTGCCCCATGATAGGGAGCGCACAAGAGGTGGGCCTCTGGTGCAAATCAGGCCTAACAGGGAGATAACTACATAGAGATATCACCAAACCCCATGATAGTGAGTACACAAGAGGTGGGCCTCAGATACAAGCCAGGCCTAACAGGGAGATACCTACACAGAAACCTCACCAAAGGTGGTGCACCACCCACCAAACCCCATGATAGTGAGTACACAAGAGGTGGGCCTCAGATACAAGCCAAGCCTAACAGGGAGATACCTACACAGAAACCTCACCAAAAGTGGTGCACCACCCACCAAACCCCATGATTGTGAGTACACAAGAGGTGGGCCTCAGTTACAAGCCAGGCCTAACAGGGAGATACCTACACAGAAACCTCACCAAAGGTGGTGCACCACCCACCAAACCCCATGATTGTGAGTACACAAGAGGTGGGCCTCAGATACAAGCCAGGCCTAACAGGGAGATACCTACACAGAAACCACACCAAAGGTGGTGCACCAGCCACCAAACCCCATGATTGTGAGTACACAAGAGGTGGGCCTCAGGTAGAAGTCAGGCCTACCAGGGCGATAACTACACAGACACCTCACCAAAAACCATGACAGTGAGCACACAAGTTGCACCTGAGATACAAGCCAGGCCTACCATGGGAATAACTACAAAAATACCTCACCAAACCTCAGTATTGTCATCACACAAGAAAGTGACCTCAGGGACAAGCCAGGCCTAACTTGGGAATAACTACACGGGAACCCCATCAAAGGTGGTGCACTGCCTACAAAACCCTGGTTAGTGAGTACACAAGAGATGGGCCTCAGGTAACAGTCAGGCCCAACAGTGAGATAACTACACAGAGACATCACCAAACCCCATTATAGATAGCACACAAGATGGACTTGAGCTACAAGCCAGACCTACCATGGGAATAACTACACAGAGACCCCTCCAAAGGCAGTGCATCACCCACAAAACCCAATGATAGTGAGCACACAAGAGATGGACCTCAAGCACAACCCAGGCCTAGCGAGATGACTACACCGAGTCAGCAGCAAAGCTGGTGCGCAGTCCACACAAGCCCCCGGCCGTAAACACACCAGAGATGGGCCACGAGTCCAAGAAGGTCCACCTAGGTGTGTTCATTCCCCAGAGCCCCTAAACTCGCACCCTCCCTGCCAGTGCACGGTGCCTCGTGTGCATAGCTCTAAATCTCATTATGCTTATAAACCAAAGAAGTCACTTCAGACCAGCTGGAGCTGTGCACCACTCACAGACTGAACTCAAGGGCCAGATGGTTCGTGTGCCCTGACATCTCATGCTGCCTTTTCTACTCACAAGGAAACCTTCATTTTAGGCAAAATAATGAAGTCATTTATTTTTAGGATTGCATTTTAATTTACTTTATCTAGTGCTTCATGGTTTTCTGTCTCTTAATAAATTGATTAATTTAAAAGTGGATTTTATCTCGGTCCCCAACATCAAATTAATTTCTTGAATTTTCACATCTTAGTTGGTTCTCTACTGAATAATGATTACCCACCTGAATTGGTTCTTCAGAAACAAACTTGTAGGCAGATTTTAGCCCCTACAAGTGGACACAAGTGTATTGGTGTGCTGTCACAACAGCAATGGTAGCAACACGTCAATATCAGGGCCACATTCAATCCTTGGAAATCAGTAACCCCCTCCCCCCTGAAGATGATCCAGGCAATGAAGAGGGAGCCAGCTTCAGTCTCGTACCTCGGGTGATGTGGTTGAAAGTCCTCGAGCCCTGGGTGCGCTCTGCTGCTGGGTGTAGGATACATTTGAGGGCTTGTATAGTAGTATCAGAGAGGCGAGGAGAAAGGGCTTCACTTTCTTCAGCAAGGTGAGTTGGAACCATGCAGGTTTGGTTTTCCATGAAATCTGTTGTTTGAATGAGAGGTCTGTGCCTAGGGTGAATTCCATCCTTTTTATGGTCTGTGAGCTGGGGTTAAATCCTGGTAGGTTTAAGGTACAGAAAAAAACTACTATGTGTTTTTTTGTGCTGTTGCAAACAGAAGGAATTTATTATTTGTGGGGTTTAGTTTCAGGAAGGCAGATGGCATCCAAGATCGGATGAGTTCTGTCTGTATTGTCTTTTTCTACTAGGGTGCTGGCGTTTGGGCCTATGCCTATATATTGGTTGGTCTGTGTGCGTCTGTGTCTGCGTGGGGGTAATAGGTGTCTGTGTTGGCCTCGTTGTTTCTTATTATTTCTGTTTATGTGTTGTATATTGCATTGGTGGCTTTGTTGTTGTTTGTTGCAAATGCGCAGGTATGTGTTTTCCAGCTGCCAATGGGTGCATGGGAATGCATTTCGGCTTGTCTCTAAGTCATTTGTCCTGTGTGCAAGAGTTGCTGCGTGTGTATGTGTGTCCTCTTGAGCTTTGGGGTATGTGTGTGTCAATGTTATATAGTGTGCAACTGTGTCTCCCTATGTGTCATTTTGAATGCATGTGAACCTCATGTTGTGTGGCCTTGATTACATATAAACAGTGATGGCTGTTATGTTTGTTATTGCTTTACTTTCACCCTCATACGTAAACCTCTTTTCCATACAAGTTAATGGGCTTCTCTCTTGGATGTCCCCAAACATTAGCGTGGATGAGTGTGCACGCTGCACGTGTCCTCTCTAGTGAGCACCCACCTTTATCTAATGGACCCAGCCAGTGAGGCACCCACCTCTCGCCTCACAGGAGTCACAATGTACCCCTCAGAAGCACGCAGGAGTGTGGATGCAAGATGCGGCCTACATCCAAAGTCACCACAACGAATCCCCAACGGCTCCCGAGACTGACACCAAAAACTGTTTTCGAAACGCATTTCTTGCTGCTCCGTGTTTCAGTGACCTCTGTCCGCATATCAGCTCAGTGTCACCATCCCTATTCATGCAGTGAGGCCCATAACACTGCACACGGGCTTGGCACACGGGAGAACTTTTCACTACACCCGATTTGCTTACAAAAAACGGCATTCACATGATACATGCACCCAGACTTTTTACACACACACACACGCGCGCGCACCCACACACACACACACACACACACACACACACACACACATAGGCACACTTGAAATATGAGCATTGCTACACCAGCCATATCTTTTTTTGCACTGTGTTGAGCTCGAAATGCCCTTTTCTCTCAATGAAAACGTCTAATAACCATTATTTTGAAAGCTTAATTATGTGGATGGATTCTAGGAAAGTTGTGCCTTCCTCGAAAGAAGTTGAAGCTTAAAAAAACTGAAACGCGAAATGCGTATTTTTCTATATTCTTGAATCCAGAGAAAAACTAAAAACATTGTATATGCGAAAAGCAATCCGGGATTACATTTAAACACCTTAAAGATTACAGAGTAAACGATACCACGATGGAATAATGAAACTCAAAGTGATAAAAACAACACATTTGAGACGCGGGGTAAAAAGCAATAGCGTCAAATGTCCCTAAAAGCACACAGGCCGTGCAACCAGAATGACAATTCGTGTGATATGTGCCTCGCGGTGCATTTGAGCTCGCGCGCCGGGCGCCGTATCCCACAAGCAACCGGACTCATTCATTGCTGCCTGCAGTGCAGTTGCCTCAAGTTGTGGTCGCCGTTGAACATGTTTACTTTATACCGATCTGCCCTGCCCGCTTGTTGTTGGTACACGCGGCCTGGAGAGGATGCTCTCGGGCGTGTGCGCTTCAGAGCTGGACGGGGGCCACGGCTCACCTGCCATCATAACAAACAGGAGCAAAACAACCAAAGCAGTGTGACTTAAAAAAACACCCGGGCCAGCGGTCCGCGGCGGCTGGCAGTGCGCGGATCCGTCAGCGGCCGGCGGGGACGCGGATCGTTATCAGGGGGACGGGGTGAGCCGCGTCCCTCCTCCGTGCGCCTTGAGCGGGACGCCTGGGGCGTGCGGTGTGACGTGTCCCGTCCTCCAGGAACGCACCTTTGACACAGGCAGGAGAAATGCCAGTGCACCGGGTCCGCTGCAGGGCCGAGGCTTAGAAGCGGCTCTGTGATAAACGACGCTACGTTTGGTATTTCCCAGCTCCTCTTTTCAACAACCGATTGACATTTTATCAGCCTCTTTTCCAAAAGGTCATTCTCTTGTTGGAAATACCAACCGATCAGTAAGAAATGGCTTATTATCGAGCAAGGTTAAGGCGCAATGTTTTGGACACTGGGCTGTCGATTTACATTTAAAAAAAGAAATAACATGTTATTGGCTCATTAAAAGACCAAAACTCACACATATACCAGCAGATTGTTCGGCTAGGGCTCATCTCTAACGGGTGGGCTGGATTTTCCATCAGTGTTTATTTCTCTTCAATGGTAATTTGTAGTCTGTTTTGGTAGTTTAGGAATTTCGGCTAATCATTCCAGCTTTCGTTTAATCTGACCTAAACTCAAATATTCTATATTGTTTCAGCAGTGTTCCGCATTTACGGAACTCGTTTTGAAAGCGCGCAGTCTGTTTTCGGTTTCACAATATGTTTGTTGTTAACTGCACACCCTACGTAAATAGGAGGCCAAAGGAGGATCATTATGCAGAAGGTTTGAATTCTGAATGAATTTGGAAATTTCAAAAAATGTTTATCTGGTACTAACCCTCGTGCTCATCTGCAAAGGAAGAACTTCCCGCCGAAATTTGACCAATATTTTTGAGCACTGAGAGGACGTAATTGCAACACAACCATAGCGAGCTGCACATTTTTACATCCCACCCCCCAAATTTTGACGTGGGTTCGGTTATGGATTTTCTATCCTGCAATGCTCATGTCTTTCCCACGAGCTCCCCCTAGCGGACATAAATAGCCATTCAACTTCGCACAGATTTTTTCTATGTAGCCAAGCATTTGTTCACAAAGTTTCAATAGAGGGGGGTTTAGAGCGTAATTCAACCAGGGAGCGTTATTTATCAGGTACAGAAACCTGCCATGTTTCATACTGAAACTTATATATCACACACTGAAAAATATGAACCACACGGAGAAAAACTTTATGTCAAGCATCAGAAGAACACCCAGAAATGCAGTCAAGCAAATAGCCTTGGCACTTCAGAGTTTATGAGTCATGCTACAAATATGTCGAGTTGCTGGAAGGCAGCCACGTATTCCCATGCTTTGTATAATTTTCCAGAACGTTGTTTCCTCTCCCCGTTATATAATAGCGATTAATTCTTAGAAATAATTGGAAGGACAGGGAATTTTCTACCTGGGTGGTAAGAGGGGGCACATTCACGTTTTTACACTTTTTTTGTGTTACTAGTAGCAAACCTGGATTTAGACAGACACTTTCACCATTGATTTGCTTTTATAACTATTATAATGTTCTGACGTGCAGGAAAAGAGTGAGACCCTGTCGACAATTTTAACTAATAAATTAAAATTGTTGAGGCACAGGATTGGGCTATGTGATGCTCACTATATGGAGACCCTATGCCAATAAAGAAAACTTTCATAGGACACATTTCAAAGTCAAAACCGTAAACAGTTATGAACATTTAAGAATCATTACAGGAGGCAAACATAGCTAGTTAATTACATTCAAAGTAGCATACAAATGCATCAAATAATTCCAACTGCAAGATGTAACGACATATGGTTGACCTCCAAAGCAAGTAAATATCAAGAACCAAATTATAGTTCAACGTTGGAATAGCATAAACTTGCTCAGTTCAAAAATCAAGTTAAGTCTAAATATAAACCAGCAAGCAGAATGGCATTGAGACTGCTCAGTTCGTAAGGCAAGAAAAGTGTAAGTATAAATCAACCAGATAGACTAACATGGAGTCTGCAGATTTAAAAAGGTGAGAAAAATCGTGCACGTCTCCCAAAAAGGGTACATTTTATATGTTTCAGACAGGGAATTGCACCCTGCCAACGTGGTGACATCTGACATCGTAAGGTTGCACTAATAATTTTCATTCACACAAGTCAAAGGTGATGTTAGTAGGTAAAGTACAAATATCAGCATATCTTCAAACTCAGTTTTGTTCAGATGCGGGCATTTCGCTTTGAAGAGAGTTCTCAAATGTGGGCATAAACAAAAACAAAAAATATAATTCTAAGAGAATTCTGAAGGTACACTTATGCAAAATGTAAACATCAAAACATTCACGTCTTAAATATTCTTCAAAATGTCGGTTTAATTGGTCCAACAGAAAGGTATTAAATGTCGATCTTCACTTTCAGTTCATGCCAATTCATGGATGTTCTTCAATCAGAAATCAATAGCCTATCAGATCAATCTATCTTTCTTCTGGTTCAATTGTCGTCAGGTATACCCATTCAGGAGCTGTGCATTTTGTGTTTTGCACTCTGGTCCTTGTTTATCTTCTGACTTCTAGCTTTTTTGATCTTTCACTGCTTCAGTTGGTTCTGCTCCTCTTCTCTTCAAACTACCAAGTCTTTGTTATGCTCTTCTTCCTTCTCTCACACCTTCACCCAAATGAGCTCATATCACGCTTTCATCTACTGTCATATTTGCTCCACTTTCTTTATTTGCAACTTTATTTGTTTTGGCAACTTGCAACAGGAACACCCTGAGTTGGGTTAGGGTGTTCAGCACCATTGCTTATGAAGTTTGATATTCTTTTTTTTTTCATCTTGATTGTATTCTCCTTGAACACTTTATTCTATCTGAAGGAAGTGACCCGATTAGGGCCACCTGGGGCACTCGCGACTACCTCTGAGCTTCCATACAAATGAAGAGTCGGTCAGACAGTAGAGAATACAAACCAAGTATATTTTATTCAGGTACACTCATGAGGTCTGCCCAGACTCCTAGGATTATTTCAGAGGGACTGATTTCAGCAAACATAGAGATACATTTTGAATGCTTCTGAACCAAGAATGTCCCGCCCATAATGGAAATCTACTAGCAGGTGCAGTTAAAACAAAGAAGTACAGTAAGACGAGTCTAGACTCTGAGACCGGGCACACATTATCTCTATACCAAGGTCGTCGTGTTCGTGTCTGTCGCTAGGCGAGTGGGAGAAAGCTTCTATCTATGGGAAAGGAATGCGTTAATAAGAACAGTGTTCTCATTAGCAGAGCAAGGCCTAACCTTCGAGAAATTAATATTTCCACAGCCTGCTTCTCAAGTCAGGGAATACGTAGCTGACAATATGATTCAAAATGGCGCTGAACATAACATAGTGCTTATTTTTTTACAAACTAAGCACTACAATTTCTTCATGTGAGGTCTTCACTATCTCTATTCACTTGAGATATGTGTATCCAATGCGGTAAACCTCCTCATCTAGATCACATGGTAAGGGCCTTTCCTCTGAGGCTCCAAACACGTCTTCCTAATGTACTTCTTCACTAGGACCCATACTCCAGACTCTAGCTGGATACCAACTTTAATCAACTGGTCTTAAATGACTGTTTTAAACTGGAGATCATCAAGATCCCTTGATTAAACATTATCAAGAAGTTTTGTATTAGTTTGGCATCCCAAAACTATTAACTAACCCAGAAGCCATGACTGTGAACTGTAAGGCCTACGTTAAGACTAGCTTTTTTGATATGTGTAACAGCGTCAGGGTAACACACTGAATGATCTAATGGTACATTTTACTGTTAATGTAACTTTTGAGGCAGAACCTTACCTTGGACGGGTCATCACTTATCCACATAGGAACTTTCTCGCATATTTTCAGAACAATTCTGCTAATTTCTTGGTTGCCTTTCCAGAACAAGGTTTCAATAACAGTAACCCATGTTAATCTGTCTTGACACAATCTACTCTGCATTGTTTGTTTTTTGTAAATGTTAAAGTCTCTAGAGAAAGCGCTTCCTGAAACCTATTTTGAGATCTGCCCATTTTTGACAGTGCAGACCTGCTTTGTTTTTCCCTCAGCATTAATAATCAGTTCTCATCTGTTTTGCTGTACCAACTTTTATTAATCAGTCTGTTAAACTTAAGGGCACTTTACAATGAAGGGTCATTCTCTTTGCTATATGTGTCATTGTTTAAATGTATATAGCATAATCATAGCTTTTGTTTGCTCGTTCTATAATTGCACTTTTTGTTATCGCTTGATTGATATTACTGGTGTACGTTGTCAGTTCAAATGTGTCTGAGCTGCTTTTATTCTTAAGTCATTTATTATTTACATGCTTATTCAATTGCAATTGAGGTCATGTATTTAACTTGTCTATTGTATCTCTATGGTTTTTTATCAATCAAATAAAGAATGTAACTAATGACATACTCAAGGGCCAGATGTACGTCCATTTTGCATGCACAAAATCGGTCGCAAACTGATTTGAGCATGAAAAATAGCCATATGCTATGTACGGAATGCACTCACAATATCGAAATTAGCGCTGCGATTGGAATAGCGAGTCGCAGAAAAAGTGAACGAAATTAGAGCTACCAAATTAGCGATTCGCAAAATCAAATGTACGGAGTGCTCGCAAATTGCGACTATGCGCAAAACAGGTCATTTGTGAATGCAATTTACGACTAACCTGGTACAAGTGGTAACCAGTCCCAAACTATAAAAACAGGCCCAGAATGGACCAGAAACTCCCCAAAATGGCTGCCCTGTACATGATAGCGAGGAGGATGCGTGTACGAGCTGCCCTACAGAGGAGGCGGAGACAGGAGAGGATTTTTAGAGTCAGGCTGCCATTGTTTGAGAAGACTGAGGAAGAGATAAATGAACAGTACCGGCTGAGTAGCACAGTCATCCTAGACCTCATAAACACCCTGAAGTCACATTTGGAAAGCAGAAGGTAGTGTAGCAATGCAATCCCATCACATGGGTTGGTGTTGTGCTCCCTCCACCTATTGGCCATTAGTAGCTTTCAAGACGTAATTGCTGTGGCTGGAGGTGTGTCACAGGGTGCGCTTTCGCGTTTTGTCTGCAATTTCCTAGATGCCCTGCTACACCACATAAATGAACACATCTATCTGCCAAGAAATAATCAGGAACTTGACAATACCAAAATACAGTTCTATAGAATAGGAAGATTCCCACAGGTCATAGGGTGCATAGATGGGACCCATGTGTCCGTTTGTCCACCATCAGGCATAGAATACATATTCTGCAATAGGAAAAGCACACATTCATTGAACATCCAAGTTGTCTTTGATGCAAACAACATAATCACAGACATTGTTGCCAAATTTTCAGGAAGCACACATGAATCATACATCTTTAAACACAGTGAGTACACCAGAAATTAGAAAGAGGTGATTTTGATGAAGGATATGTACTAGGTACTGAATCCCCACATTCACAGTGAGATGTATTTGCTCATAAATGTCTGTATGCATGTTGTCTCTAATTCTTACATTCCCTAGCAGGTGACAGTGCGTATGCCCTGCGTCCCTGGATCCTCACACCCTACCTGTCTCCCTCCAATGCATATGAAAGGCGATACAACAGGGCACATATATGCACCAGGTCAGTCATTGAGCGCACTTTTAGCATACTAAAATCAAGATTCAGGTGACTACACAAGAGCGGCGGTGCCTTTCAGTACACCCCTGAGACAGCCTGCAAAATTGTGGTAAGCTGTCCCCGTGTTGCATTTCATTCCCTGGATCGCATCAGTTGTTGAAGGTGGTGGCTAGTTCCTGGCCCCTCACCGAAACACGAGTCGGCGTCAAGCTTGACGGAAACCATAGAGTGTCATAAACAAAATAATTCTTGAATTCTAACATACCCATTCTGTATTTAACTCATGTTATTGTAGAGAGGTTCTATACTTTTGTTTATCCTTCAATTCCCCCCCTACGACATACCATGCCAGTTTAAAAACGTCCTCCTAATTCTGGTTTCCATCATTCTTGTGCACAATCTTTTAATTGCATGTTTGTGAGAGAGAATTTTTCAGTATGAATGGATTTTTAGGGTGTTTGATGGTCTAGACTATGCCTGGATAAGAGATGTTTTAACATTTTGTAGGTCATCTTTTCTAATGGGGAAAGGTATGTTTATTTGTTGTAACTACATGTTTGCACTTATTGTTCTGAATTTTGTGTTCGCTTTTATATATATGCATACGTTTGTAGGTACTGTTCTGATGTACCTCAGATCTAAACGCTAACAAAGCTCTATCTCTCCGATGTTGTACTTTGTATGTCAATAAGATTTTTGGTCCCCATGAAGCACTGTCTTTTTGCCCATTCATATATTCATCTTTGTTTGTATGCACTTAAATGTTTAATTGATTACGTGTATGCTGTTTGATTTTGTTTTCCCCATTGAGAAACCCTCCTTAGATCATCTAGAGATGCTGTCCGCTCACATTAATTTTAGGCAGCTGACACTGAGCTCCTTCCTACCCGGAATGTTGTTGTTATTTAATACCTGTGCTATGAAGCAAGTAACTTTTGGGTAAAGTAAGGTCTAATGAAATGTCGGGGGCTGCTTGGTTGCTCTCTTTAGGATGGTCCTTGCCTTCCTCAACAAAATGAAATGGTAGAGGTTCCAGTTAAGACAAAGTTGCGAGTGGTCTATTTTTGGAAAGCCAGAAAATGACCTTGTTTAAAAGTTCCTGACGGCTTTCAAGCTTCCCATGGGAGGGTGCCGGTATTCTTGATAGAACAAGAACAAATGGGGCGGCTTCAGGAGGCAAGTGTATGGATGCTACTCTTATTGGATCCGCTCTGGCAGCAGTATACTTATTAAAGCCAGATTTAGGAGCGACTTTGGTTATAACAGATTTTTTAGGAAGCTGTGGAGAAGTTTGGGCGTGTTTGCTTAAGTTAATAGGCAAGGGAACATTTGTGGCAGTAAATAAGTCAGAACCATTAGGTATTGCCTTCTTGGGGGTGGACGGAGAATTAATTGTAGTATTTATCTCTTTTGTTATGGAAATAGCCGGAAGCGCTCTTCTCCCGTTAGATGAGCCCTCTTGCACAAATTGCTAAAGACTCTGGACTGATAATGTTTTCATATGCTGATGATTCTCAGCTTCTCTTTTCCCTTCCACCAACAGACAATAATGATCCTTCTATTTTGAGAACAGGGCTTACAAAAATTGCTGGATGGATGAAAAATAATCTCTTAAAATTAAACGGTGAAAAAACCGAACTCATAATCCTAGGAAAAAATAAAGAACTCTGGGGGCCAGTGTTGGGGTCCCCAGAGTTCTTTATTTTTTCCTAGGATTATGAGCTTAATGGGCTCTCCTCCTACTCCAACTAACCAGGCCCGTAACCTTGGCTTTGTGGTTGATGACACTCTTAGTATGCACCAGCAGGCCATCAAAACATCAGCCACCTGTTTTGTCATCTTGAAGTGGCTAAAGAAAATATGCTGGATGCTACCAGTTCACACTAAAAGAACTGTCATCAACGCCCTTATAACCTCTAGATTGGATTATGCCAATGTATTATACTTAGGGGCCAACAAAGCCACAGTCCGTAAACTACAAACTGTGCAGAATGCTGCTGCAAGACTGTTAGGTAAAATCCCTATCCATGCACCCACCACCAAACTCATACGAGAATTACACTGGTTAAAAATTGAGAGCAGGATCAAATTCAAATCATTATGCTTCATGCACAAAATCTCAGCAAACAAAGCTCCTAAATATCTGCTAAATCTGGTGCAACGGTACCACCCACCCAGGACACTGAGATCTGCAACAGCGAACAAATTTGCTGTGCCTAAAATAAGACTGTCACGCATGGGAGGCAGATCCTTTGCCTACCTTGGCCCCTCCCTGTGGAACTCCATGCCACAAGTTCTGCGCTCAGAGGTTAACTACACCAGTTTTAGAAAAGCCATAAAAACCTGGCTGTTCAACATCTAAGTCAGATGTACAAACTCCCTTTACTGAATCACAAGCGCCGGGAAACCCTTTGTTGGGTAGCTGTTTGCGCTATACAAACTAAACTAAACTAAACAAATCGATCATTAATAAGTGGTAGGGAGTTGGCTAGAATGATACTCTCGATACCCGTTAAACTATCACCCAGGGCATCAATTTTTTCTACCAGTGGTGATACGATAGAATTAAGCAATAACTCTATCTGGGACAGTAAAAGTACTTGGTCTACATAAGTTCCAGTCTCCGCTGTTGTTAAGATGGGGTTGGTGACTGGCGATGTAGAACCAGCGCACAGTTTTGGTGTTTTCGGTTGATTCACGCTTTCAATAGTTTCGTCATGCTTCCTTTTATCATTTGGGCCCTGAAACAAGGCAACACCTTGGGTATTGTCTATTAGAGATGGGGGAATGAGTCACATGGTTTCCTGATTGGGGTAAAAGTGCTAATGCTTTTTACGGGGGATGGGGATGCCACTAGGGCATACTTAGTGCCGCATAGAGAGTTTATTTCCTCCCAAAAAGACAAGTTCTGCAAACTAACAGGATCAATGGGGGAGATTGCCTGGTGTCTATCGATTGTCGCAGCTCATTCACGTCTTCACTGGGAGTGGGCAGTGTTCGATTGGTCACAGTAAAGTTCAGGATCCCCTGACCTGGGTCGAGTATTAAAGAAGATTTCTTATTTATCCCCTTGCGTGACATAGTGCAGTGTAATGGTATAATAAAGAAAAAGATTGCTTTCAGGAAAAAAATACACTGACCAAGAAGTGATGTGAGTATAGTTCAAACGATGTACTTCCTCTTATCGCGGTACTAAGGGGGGTGGCCCGTCTCGTCCTCCTCGGTCCTATGAGGGCCTTAGAGGGCCCGCCCTTTGCCCGGGCTTCGCCCCGGGCTATGTCCCGCGCGCGTCCCGTGTCGCGGGAATTGGAGCGAGATTAAATCACTGCTGGCGTGGGGGCGGGAACGCCGAGGGAAGAGGCAGCAGCTGGGTTGCAGAGAGCCTGCTGGTCCTTGCAGTCCCTCGGCGTCTGTGTCAAACCAGGTCCTTTCCCCTTTACACAACCCACGCAGAGTGAATAAGCGCTAGCAAAGCGCAGGAATCCCACAACGACCTTCCCTCACTGCCGGGGACAGCAGCACTCTGTGAGCGGCTCCCGCGGAGCGGGGGCCGCGATAGGTATTTAAGATGTCCAGGCGGGGGGGGGGGCCGGAACGCCGAGGGAAGAGGCAGCAGCTGGGTTGCAGAGAGCCTGCTGGTCCTCGCAGTCCCTCGGCGTCTGTGTCAAACCAGGCCCTTTCCCCTTCACACAACCCACGCAGAGTGAATAAGCGCTAACAAAGCGCAGGAATCCCTCGACGACCTTCCCTCACTGCCAGGGACAGCAGCACATATAAATATTAATATGTTTATAATCACATATATATTTATATTCACTGAAAAAACCATAGGTTTAACAGACGTTATAGTTAGGAATTAGCATTTAAAAAAGCTTTGAAATTCACAAAAAAAACCATAGATTTCAGGGACGTTATAGTTAGTTGGACATTTGACTCATATAAAACCAGAGAAATTTCCCGTTTATAGTTAGTTGAGCTAACTATAACTCGCGTGCCCGCAATGCACTGGTGATGATGTCACATATTACATCACTCATGACATGGTCAGTGACATCACTGATGACTTCTCAAATGACATCACTGATGACATCACTCATGACATCATCCAGTGAATTTCTGTTTCTATAAAATGTAAATATGTTTTACATATATATGCCAATGTGTATTGAAGAATGAAAGCATTTACAAGTGCCAAAAGGAATTATTTCATAGGTGAGTGACTGACTGTATAAGTGAGTGATTCAACATGTCTTACTGAATGCACGGGTTACTGACTAAACTGTGTGAAAGTCTGTACTAGTCTCTCCATTGGTGTGTAAACAACTGCATGGGTTGCTGAATAGCTACATGAGTATCTATATAGGTTATTGAATTGTTGTCTGAGTATCTGTATGGGTCCCTGAGTGTCTGTTTGGGTGGGTTAGTGGGTGGAGGGGTGTATGAGTCTGTGCATAGATGTCTGAGTGGGTGATTCAGTGGTTGGTTGGATTAAAAAGTACACCTGAGAAGGGCTGTATGGGTGAGTTAGTGTGTGTATGGGTGTGTTGGTGAGTGAATACATGTTTCAGTGCTATATCTGTGACTAACTACATATGTTTTAAGGCACTATATGTGAGTGTTGGAGTATATAAATGAGAATACGTGAGACTAAGTTATTTGAAGAGTGAATGTATAAATAAAGTGTCTGCTTCTATCAGTGATTGTATAAGACAATAAATATGAGTTAGTATCTGTATAAATAAGTGATGTGGTATGTCAAAAAATAACGATGTTGATGTGTATACCTGTATACATGAGTAAATGGGTATGTGATTGATTCTTTGCATTACTGACTAGTTTTGTGAGTAACTCTATGGATGAATGGCAGAGTGTGACTGCATGTATAGATGTATGAGTGCATATTATAGTCCTTTATTGATGAGTAGCTACATGTATAAGTGACTGGATGTGTGTGTAGACCTAGGAAATGGTGAGTGGTATGTAGTATATGGCATTCTTGTGTGTATAGTTTCAAAAATAGTAGTCTGCATTTTAGAATGGGTGTTTCAAAGTTTATTTTAGAGCATCAGTATATGCATCAGATTGTCACATGGATGATGTCATGAGTGATGTCATGAGTGATGTCATTTGAGATGTCATCAGGGATGTCACTAACCATGTCATGAGTGATGTAATATGTGACATCATCGGCAGTGCATTGTGGGCGTGCAAGTTATAGTTGGCTAAACTAACTATAACAGGCACATTTCTCTGGTTTTATAGGAATCAAATGTCCAACTAACTATAAAGTCCCTGAAATCTATGTTTTTTAAGTGAATTTCAAAGGTTTTTTAAATGCTAATTCCTAACTATAACATCTGTAAAACCTATGTTTTTTTCAGTGAATTTCAAAGGTGTTTTTTAAATGTTAATTTCATATTTTAATGTATAAATGTATATGAGAGCAAGCGATAATCTAAAATGTTTTAAACATTTATATATTTCTAACTGTAATAAACTTATATTATTATGATAAATATATTTTCTTGTCGGCTGCGGCCTCCTTGCGCCCATGATGCACGATTGCCATGTGACCTTAAAAAAAGCATTTGATTAGTTCATAACATTTCTCATTGTAACAGTTAGAGGACCCCACCCATTTTAGTCATTATCTGTACAGCGTTTGATGAGACACACCTCTTCTGCTTAGAGAGCTTTTTTGAAAAGTTTTTTGTTGTGTACACATATCTTATACTTCACACAACATGCAACAATCATTTATATCAATATGCATGGTCTGTACATTAGCCTTCCACGTGTGATGCCCATGCATCTCAAACGTTACAAAAAACAAATGTGTGCTACGCGATGCCCCTGGTGTGTGTGTGTGTGCACATTATTGTGCTTCCTTTCGGCCTTAGTATTGGTGGCTAGAAGAGTTATCATCAGCCACGGGCAGATTGCACACTGTAGATCACATTTGACAAACAGTAAAGAGTAATGTGTAGATTGGTGTTGCACTATGCTCTGTTGTCAGACTTTACCAGTATAGTAGTGTGTCATATGTGAGACTTTCATATTCACGTTTGGCATGCATTGCTTGACTGTAATGAATGTTATCACTATCTATGACGTAGCCTCACTGCTGATCCTCCCTCCATCTGAACACATTCACATATATGCGCTTCGCGATAGCAACACTTTCAATAACACCTCACATCATTGACATGCATGTCTGCGCATATCCACAAGCTTGACAACAACATGTGAGGTTGGACATTCAATGTTTTCTAACAGCATTTCATTAGAGATAGTTGCCGCCCTCATGCTACATTATTCTAAACTGCGCATTCTGCGACGTCAAAACTTCAGCAGAAACACACATAAGTACACTTCCTGGCCAGGCAGGAAGTGAATAATGCCCAGGTCTCCGGAACAATCATTCACATGCCTACGCTAGCCTGGCGTACGCTAGCCTGGCGTACGCAAGCCCAGCCCACTTTGCGTACATATAAATAGGATAACGATGCCGCCACATGTCCCAGTTCTTCCACACGGCCTCTGCTGATATGACCGCATCCACCTTGCATATCACAATGCGCAATAAAAAAAGGGGTCTGCAAGGTGTACATCATCCTGACAATAAACACTAAATATGAATTGTGAACCCTACTGGACGTCGAGTTTCGAAAAGGATCCATGAGGTGTACACCATACTGCAATCAACACTGCATCTGAATTGTGAACACTGCTGCCCGTCGTGTTTGGACACACAACAATGACAGCAGATGAGCAGTGGGGCCTGGGTGCACAAGAACTGCGATTGAGTACGGTGCTGCATGCGGGGTGGGGTGCATCAGCCTGCCTGCACAGGTGCGAACAAGCGATGTTGCCATGCGTAATGATGTGATCTCTGACCTCATTCAGTCACATCTCTGTCTCATTTTAACAACCTGTTGGACCGTACTGTAGGCCTGATCCAGCGGGAAGTGCTGCCCTACAGACACGTGTTGAAAGCAGTGCTGCGGGAGGGGTGGAGTGCATCAGCCTGGGTGCGCAGCTGCAAACAAGCGATGTTGCCGTGCGTAATGATGAGATCTCTGACCTCGTTCAGTCACATCTCTGTCTTATTTTAAGGACCTGCTGGACCATACTGTAGGCCTCAGTCAGTGGGCAGTGCTGCCCTACAGACAAGTGTTGAAAGCAGTGCTGCGGGAGGGGTGGAGTGCATCAGCCTGGGTGCGTAGCTGCAAACAAGCGATGTTGCCGTGCGTAATGATGAGATCTCTGACCTCGTTCAGTCACATCTCTGTCTTATTTTAAGGACCTGCTGGACCATACTGTAGGCCTCAGTCAGTGGGCAGTGCTGCCCTACAGACACGTGTTGAAAGCAGTGCTGCGGGAGGGGTGGAGTGCATCAGCCTGGGTGCGCAGCTGCAAACAAACGATGTTGCCGTGCGTAATGATGAGATCTCTGACCTCGTTCAGTCACATCTCTGTCTTATTTTAAGGACCTGCTGGACCATACTGTAGGCCTCAGTCAGTGGGCAGTGCTGCCCTACAGACACGTGTTGAGCGCAATGCTGTGGGAGGGGTGGAGTGCATCAGCCTGTGTGCACAGGTGTGAATAACCGATGTTCAGGGGCATAATGATGGGATCTCTGACCTCGTTCAGTCACATCTCTGTCTCATTTTAAGGACCTGCAGTACCGTACTGTAGGCCTGAGCCAGCGGGCAGAGCTGCCCTACAGACATGTGGCGTTGGCTTTTGGGACACTGGTGTGAGCTGATTACAAAGTGTACTTGAACACAGGCTTGCGCCACTGCATTACATGTGCACATTATGCTTCTAGCATGCGCTCTGTTCCTTTGTATGTGAACCTGGCATAACATATTATTATTTAAACTTGTGTATTCTCATGCACTCCAACTCCTCTTTAAACCATGATTACCACTAACAGTTGGTAGATCATACTTCAAGAAGGAAGGATGCACTCAACTAGTGTTCTCTATTAAGCGTCAAATAAACCTTCATTTACCTCCAGACATTTCCACCATTACATTTTTTCTCCATTTTGAGAAACTGAATTGGTAGTGCCAAAATGGGCGGAGTGGGTGCTCACCCCGTGATGATGCCCTGGGCATTCTGACGCCTTCCATCGTGGTATCAAGGCACCGTCCACAATGTGAGACCTGCTGTGCCACCCTGAGAGGCACCCCAGACTTGGAGCTTGCACTGGGATGTCGTAGGACACACGGGTGGTGGCAGGTGAGCAGTGAAGCCTCAGTGTGCAGGAGCTGCAATTTAGCACAGAGCTGGGGAAGAGCCTGCGGTGCAGCTGCCTGGGTGGACAGGTGCAGGCAACCGATGTTGCCGTAGATAATAATGTAATCTCTGGCCTCATTCATATGTTTCCTTTTTAGCACTTGCTGGACCTCACTCTTTCTCGCGGACCCCAGCGTCCCAGACACAATGGTGATGGGAGGTCAACAGTGAGGGGTGGGTGCAGTAGGCCGACACTCTGTCTCCTCCTCCCTCTGTTCTTTTGACTCTCCCTCTTTTCCCTTACAACCACTCGTTCTCTTTCCCATTCTCACTTTCTTCCTTTCATTCTGACGACCTTTCTTTTTCTCTTGGACATGACAAACATACTTATGTTTCTTTTTTGTCTTGTAGGTTTTGTACGCTGCTTCCGGAGGAGTCCCACCCACTTATTTCATATTATACTATTGTTTGTTGTAATAAAGTTGCGATTCTATTTATTTGTGTTGTTTCAATAAAGGTTATTTTTACCAATATATAAATAAGTGTATATGTCTTCTTTTTCTAACAACACTTGTCTGTAGTTTATTGTAAAAATCATCTGTTTATAGGAGGTTATAAGGGAAAACATTTGTAATTTTGCAGTGCACCTACCAAAAATAAACCAACAGACTATTACATATATGAAGCCTGAGTAATTCTACAACTGCAAGGGTTCTATGAGTGTATCACTTTATAACACCATGAGTACTGCTAGTGTGATTACAGAACCAATAAGGCACTGCCTATGGCCACCAAGGCTTCAGGGACTGGCGAGGCCCACCCTGTCCCGGAAGGTGGCAATCCCCGGACTTCAGTTTGCCACGAAGCCCCCCAAACAATTAGTAAACAGTTCCACGGGAGGTGTCGATCCCCTAGGATGCGAAACGTCTCTGTGCCCTCCTGCACCTAATTTACATGTGAGATGAAGGTCCCCAGTCCAGCAGAGACCCCACAATATAATAATAGGATTGGCTTTGGAACATTACCCACCAGGGGGCTCATTGAAATGAACTGGTGAGACCCCGCTTCTTTTATTTTCTCAATTTTTACCATCCTGACCAACTCTATTAAAGCAATACGAGGTTTTCCTCCTATCACTTCAACGAGGCAAACAAGGATTTGCTATCAAAGGGTTTAATCCATGCACATGCCCTCTAAGAGCAAACATAAATGTCCCACAGATGCACACCCCAGGACATTGTATGAGCTGTGCCTAGGAGGTGGCGCTCCCTAGGACCATGATGTATTGGTTACTGCAAAACTACAGAATAAGTATAAACGCATACTAACCAGCGACGGCTCGTGGAGGGAGTTACGGTGGGGCAGGAAGGTGGGGAGGGGGAGGGGCAGGGCGGAGGTTGCTAAAAACCGGCATATGGATAATTGCAGGTAAGTAAACAATTTAATTAATAAAACTAATTTCGTAGCTCGCACTGCATTGCATTTTGCGATGCAAGGCGCACTACGAAATTCGTTTTATTAATTAAATTGTTTACTTACCTGCAATTATCCATATACCGGTTTTTAGCAACCTCCGCCCTGCCCCTCCCCCTCCCCACCCTCCTGCCCCACCGTAACTCCCTCCACAAGCCGTCGCTGATACTAACACTACTTGCACATGTGTAGTACAGCTACCAGAGTGTACTGAAGAGGCATAGGAAGCTCAAAATCTAAAAATATAAATCCTACCAGAGGTCGGATGACATAGTTCAATGAGCCGATGACCCTGGGAAACAGCTTCATGAAGACAATGGGTCTTCAGCACTACGCAAGCAAGATCGAAATATTGGTGAGTGCTGCCTTATTTTTACCTTCTCCCGCTCGTCGCCAAATTTATGTACTGAAGAGGCAGACAGCAGTGGATCAGATAAGTACATTTATTGCAGGAAAACAAGACAGCTTAAACAACCACCAACAGGAGCAGACAGCAAGGCAACTGTCTTCTCCAGAACAGTTTACAAACTCCCTAAGGTTCCCCTCATGACAGCCCTACATTCTAACATTACATACTAACATTTTACTATGACTTACATTGGAATACTACACAAAGCACATGACTTTACAGCAGTGGGCTCAAGGTTTCATCCACAAGTCTTGAGACCGGTAGGGGTGAGTAGTTTGCTTTCCACTTCCTGTATTGTATAAACTAAGCATGGGCGGAAAATCCGTTTCGCTCGCGGATTTTGCGGATTTTCGGTAAATTCGCAATCCGCGAGATTCGCGAATCTCCCGCAAAATCCGCAAATCCGCGAGCAGCGGATTTCATGGCTTGCTCGCACTGTTCGTGTGAGTTCGCGGCTTCCCAGTACAACTTCGCGCCCCGCGAATAAGCGCAAAATTGCAGAAATACGATCTTAGCAAAACTGAAACTACTTACCAGGTTCAAAAGTTCAGGCTCATCATTAGTAGCCATTTCCTGTAGTGCTTCCTGAGGGGCCCCTCCAGAGTTCAGTTGCCAGTTGCAACTATTATGTGACCCTGCTCTGAACCTCAGAATAGTTACACATATGCCACAAAGGTCCTGAATTACAGCTAAGGGAGACAAGCAGGAGCCAGGCTGGAAGTTCAAATCCATTAATCAGCCCCTAATTCATTATTGTCAGTTGGGGCAGGGCAGGTGTTGTAACTAATTTTGCAACAATGAAAGCACTTAGCAAGTGCAAAAGATCACTAATCAGGAAGCACTAAGGAAGCAGGTGCCGGCTAAAAAAATATTCTGTGACACATTAATCAGCCCCAAATTAATTCAGGTCACTTGAGGCAGGAAAGGTGTGCTTGCGTTGCCACAATAATGTACACTGACAGGACAACCAGAGGGTGCTGTGATGAAACAGAGGGTGGCATGGGTGGGCCAGAGGGTGGCATGAGTAGTCAGAGAGTGGCAGTGGTGACAGAGAGTGGCAGTGATGAAGAAGAGTGTCCCAAACAGGCTGGACACGTAGAAACAACAAGTTCGCGAAACTTGCGACCCGACAGGTAAGTTCGCGTTTTGCGAAATTGTACAAAACCCTCACGAACTGGCAGAAACCCGCGCGAACACACAAAAAAAAAATCTGCAAATTCGCGAGAATTCGCGGATTTTGCGGATTGCGAGTTCGCAAATCCGCAAAATTCGCGAACGCGAGATTAGCAAAATTCGCCCATGCTTAGTATAAACGCAAACTAACAGTACTTCCACAGGTATGCTACAGTGCCTAGAGCACATCACTTTACAGCAATGGGCTCATGGTATAATCCCCGAGTCTTCAGGTCAGTAGGGATGAGTAATTTGCTTAGCACTCCCTGCATAGTATAAACACATTCTAACACCACTTACCCAGTTATACTACAGCGCCCAAAGCTCATCACTTTACAGCAATCAGCTCGGTTTGATCCCCGAGTCTTTACACCGGTGGGCATGAGTACGTTGCTTCCCACTTCCGCTATAGTGTAAACGCACAGAAGAGGTCAGTAGTTCGCTTCCCACTCCCTGTATGGTATAAACATCTACAAAAACTACTTGCACACGTATGCTGCAAAGACCAGAGCACACTCGGTTTGATCCCTGAGTCTTCACACCGATAGGCGTGAGCTCTTTGCTTCCCACTTCCGGTATAGTGTAAATGCACGGTAGGGGTCAGTAGTTCGCTTCCCACTCCCTGTATCGTATAAACGCCTACTAACACTACTTGCACAGGTATGATACAAAGACAAGAGCACATCACTTTACAGCAATGAGCTCACGGTTTAGGCTCTTGGTTTCATACCCAAGTGTAGCAACATCTAATCTCAGCACCATGTCACTCTGAGCAACAACGCACTTTCAGACCGGTAGTTGTGACTACTTTGCTTCACACTCCCCCACAGAAGTTACAGTGCTCCTATCCTCCTCTTTCCTACTCTTTTCGCCTTTTTTTCCCTTACTCGATTCAATGGAATCAGAAAATGGCGACCAACACTTCCTAGTTGCAACCGCTCGCACCGTCGCAGCCAATACGCAGCAAACTCGAGCTCATAGCGTCCCAACCAATCAGATGGCAGAATTCCCAACCATCGATATCTGTAAAGTTCAATATTTCTCCAAATCTACTGAATGAATTTACACTAAATAAACAAAAGCGTGCTTCCTAGACCAAGACCCTTCTCCCTGCCAAATTTGAGGTAATTCCGTTCACCCGTTCGAGCTGTAGCATTGTCTAAAGTTTTCTATGGAAATTAACATCGAGAAAACATGTTTTGGGACCCCCCTTTTATCTCGCCCCCCCCCTTGACGAATCACCACCAAACTCTCAACATAGGAGCTGATATGAACATAGAATTAGTTTGGAAGTTTACATAAAGATTCATTAAACACAGCCAAAGTTATAAGCAAAACAAAAAATGCTCTTACTATGGCAACTTGGTCGTAACTATAACTACCTACTGGCGACAGCCAGTAGGTAATATACACATGTATATATATATATATTTATATATAGAACAGTCTCTGCTATCTCTCGCCCGGAGCCCAATTCGGATACCGTCGGCGCAGATGAAGAGAGGCGACTTCATGTATATTTATTCACTGAAAAAAACATAGGTTTAGGGGCGTTATAATTAGTTGAACATTTCACTCGTACAAAACCATTGAAATTCCCCCGTTATAGTTAGTTCAGCTAACTATAACTCGCTCACCCGCAATGCACTGCTGATGACGTCACATATTACATCACTCATGACATGACATGGTCAGTGACATCACTCATGACATCATTGATGACATCTCAAATGACATCACTGATGACATCACTGATGACATCATCCAGTGAATGTGTGTTTTTCTAAAAATTAAATATGTTTTATGTATGTATATCTCAAGGTCTATGGAAGAATACATGGGTATATAAGTGTCTACATGGATGATTTGTTGAAAAATTGATTGTATGATTGACTGATTACGTGTATCTTAGTGAATACATGGGTTAGTTAGTAATGTTTAAATATATAAATATCTGTATCAGTCTCTCACTTTGTGTATAAGTGGCTTCATGGGTTGGTGAGTAGCTACATGGGTGTCTATATAGGTTATTAGTTGTTTTTTTCAGTATCAGTATTAGTGTCTGTATGGTTCGATGGACGTATTATGTAGTGCATAGATGCATGAATGAGTGACTCACTGTTTGAATGTGTTAAAGACAGCATGTATGCAGGACTGTATGGGTAGATGAGTGTGTGTATGGGTGTGTTATTGAATGAATGACTGTCTCAATAGTGTCTTTATGAGTAACTACATATGTTTTTAGCTAGTATATGTGAGTATTGGTGTACAACATAAGTGAGTATATGTGAGAGTGAGAGTCTGTGTTTCTATAAGTGATTGCTTAAGCGAGTAAGTATGTGTAAGTTTCTGCAGCAGTAAGTGTAGTGGTGTGTGTGTGCATAACTGCATATGCAATTTAATGGATGTTTGATACTTTGTTTGCATATGTGACTATGTGTGTGAGTAACTCCATGGATGAGTGTCATTGTGTAACAGGATGTATAGGTGTATGGGTACATATGATGAGTGAGTACATGTATGAGTGACTGTATAGGACTGTTGATGAATGAGTGGATGTGTGTGTGTGTGTAGATCTTGGAATTACTGAATAGGTGTGTTTTAAGAGGTATTGGTATGTCCATTGTTTTGAAAATGTTAGTTTCTATATTTGAGTGTGTGTATCAAAGGTTAGATTAGGGTGAGAGGAGGTCTGCCACTCTATCACAAGGATGATGTCATCAGTGATGTCATTTGAGCTGTCATCAGTGATGCAATATGTGACATCATCAGCAGTGCATTGCGGGCGCATAAATTATAGTTAGCTGAACTAACTATAACGGGGGAATTTCAATGGTTTTGTACGAGTGAAATGTCCAACTAACTACAATTCCCCTGAAACCTATGTTTTTTTCAGTGAATTTCTAAGGTTTTTTAAATGCTAATTCCTAACTATAACGTGCCTGAAACCTATTATTTTTTCAGTGAATTTCAAAGGTTTTTTAAATGCTAATTTGTAACTATAACATGCCTGAAACCTATGTTTTTTCATTGAATCTCAAAGATTTTTTAAATGCTATGCCTACCGAGGTAGGACATGTGAAGAAAGAAGAAAAAACACACATAAGAAGAAAAAGAAATGCAGGAAGAAGCAACAGAAGTACTCAAAGATGAAGAAAAGTGCAGGAAGAAGGAAGACATGCAGAAAGAACAAACAGAAGAGCAGAAAGAGGCATTGTTGCAAAATCATCCAGTACACTCAACTTTTTCAGATGGGTACTGGTGGTAACTGACTCCTCTGACTAACCAGTCCTAGAGCCAGTGCTATGCTAAACAACACTTAGAATACAGTTAAAACACCTACATACACTACGGAACACTATGTATTGGGGTACCCCTGTGATTAGCATGACCTCTTCTGTAAGCCCCTAGTACATTATAGGGCAGGGGGATTAAAGCTACCTCTTAAAACGCACCACAGGGCGCGTTTGCACAATGGTGAAGGGAGGGGTCTGAGCTGACATGGGCAAACACCCCATGTAGCCGTTTTAATTTGGGGGATAAAGTCCCCTTGAATCCTGAGTGTACCTTCGCCTTCGGTCCAACCAACCCACCAGGTATCTCCAGTTTGCACCACAGAGCTGCGTTGCAGAGAGGTGTCAAAAGGGGCACATCCTGGATCACCTCTATGCACCGCAGGGCAGTGGCGCCTACTAGAAGCACCTGGTGGACTAGTTGGCACTCAGGAGCCCTCAGAAATAAAGGTGAATTATTTCTACATCTTAAAATGCGCCACATGGAGTGTTTGCACACGTTCAAAAACAACAATTGATGGAAAGAATGCAGAACAATGTCATACATTCACCCCAGTACAGAGATCTGGGCCTAAATCCATCGTTTTTTTGCACTCCACACCACCCCAGGTCAGACATGGCCATATGCAAATCAGCCTTGACCCTGTGCCTCATGGGAACAGTCCAGCCCGAACTGCCAAGCCATGTCTTTCCTGGACCGGAATCAAGCATCCAAGGACCGGTTTCTGGCTATCAGCCATCATCAGCTTGGATAGCTTGACTCCAGTGGTGTGGAGAGCATGGGACTCACGTCTGAGCATACCCATCCCACTCGGGGTGACAAATGCAAAAACAGCAAATGATGGACAGAATGCAGAACAATGTCATACATTCACCCCAGTACAGAGATCTGGGCCTAAATCCATCGTTTTTTTGCACTCCACACCACCCCAGGTCAGACATGGCCATATGCAAATCAGCCTTGACCCTGTGCCTCATGGGAACAGTCCAGCCCGAACTGCCAAGCCATGTGTTTCCTGGACCGGAATCAAGCATCCAAGGACCGGTTTCTGGCTATCAGCCCTCATCAGCCTGGATAGCTTGACTCCAGTGGTGTGCAGAGCATGAGACTCACGTCTGAGCATACCCATCCCACTCGGGGTGACAAATGCAAAAACAATTGATGGGCAGAATACAGAACAATGTCATACATTCACCCCAGTACAGAGATCTGGGCCTAAATCCATTGGTTTTTTGCACCCCGCACCACCCCAGGTCAGACATGGCCATATGCAAATCAGCCTTGACCCTGTGCCTGGGAACAGTCCATCCCGAACTGCCAAGCCATGTCTTTCCTGGACCGGAATCAAGCATCCAAGGACCGGTTTCTGGCTATCAGCTGTCATCAGCCAGGATAGCTTGACTCCAGTGGTGTGGAGAGCATGGGACTCACGTCTGAGCATACCCATCCCACTCGGGGTGACAAATGCAAAAACAACAATTGATGGACAGAATGCATAACAATGTCATACATTCACCCCAGTACAGAGATCTGGGCCTAAATCCATCTTTTTCTTGCACTCCACACCACCCCAGGTCAGACATGCCCATATGCAAATCTGCCTTGAGCCTGTGCCTCATGAGAACAGTCCAGCCCGAACTGCCAAGCCATGTCTTTCGTGGACCGGAATCAAGCATCAAGGACCGGTTTCTGGCTATCAGCCTTCATCAGCCTGGATAGCTTGACTCCAGTGGTGTGGAGAGCAGGGGACTCATGTCTGAGCATAGCCATCCCACTCGGGGTGACAAATGCAAAAACAACAAATGATGGACAGACGCAGAACAATGTCATACATTCACCCCAGTACAGAGATCTGGGCCTAAATCCATCGTTTTTTTGCACTCCACACCACCCCAGGTCAGACATTGCCATATGCAAATCAGCCTTGACCCTGTGCCTCATGGGAACAGTCCAGCCCGAACTGCCAAGCCATGTCTTTCCTGAACCGGAATCAAGCATCCAAGGACCGGTTTCTGGCTATCAGCCGTCATCAGCCTGGATAGCTTGACTCCAGTGGTGTGGAGAGCATGGGACTCATGTCTGAGCATACCCATCCACCTCAGGCCCCATGCCTTCCCTTCACCACTGTGTAAACGCGCCCTGTGGCCGTTTTAAGTTGTAAGATTAAGTCTCCTTGAATCCTGAGGGTCCCTAGGGTCCAACTAGCCCACTAGGTACCTCCAGTAAGCTCCACAGAGCTGTGGTGCAGAGAGGTGTAAAAAGTGGCACGGCCTGGACCACCTCTGTGCAATGCAGCACAGTGGCACTTACGGGAAGCCCCTGGTGGGCTAGTTAGCCCCCAGGAGGCCTCAATATTGAGGGGGAATTATTTCTCCAACTGAAAATGCGCCACAGGACGTGTTTGCACACCTCACCTCAGGCCCCCTCCCCTTCCTTCGCCACTGTGTAAACACGCCCTGTGGTCATTTTAAGTTGGAAGATTAAGACCCCTTGAATCCTGAGGGTCCCTAGGGTCCAACAAGCCCACTAGCTACCTCCAGTAAATGCCACAGAACTGCATTGCAGAGAGGTGTAAAAAGGGGCAAGGCCTTGACCACCTCTCTGCAACGCAGCGCAGTGGCACTTACTGGAAGCACCTGGTGGGATAGTTGGCCCCCAGGAGCCCCCCGGATTGAAGGGGAACTATTTCCCCAACTGAAAATGCGCCACAGAACTTGTTTGCACACGTCACAACAGGCCCGTCCCTTCCCTTCACCACTGTGTAAACAAGCCCTGTGGGCGTTTTAAGTTGCAAGATTAAGACCCCTTGAATCCTGAGGGTCCCTAGGGACCAACTAGCCCGCCAGGTACCTCCAATAAGCACCACAGAGCTGCGTTGCAGAGTGTTATAAAAAGGGGCGTGGCCTATGAGCACCTCTCTGCAACGCACCTCCCTGGCGCATACCGGAGGTACCTAGTGGGCTAGTTGGCCCCCAGGGACCCTCAGGATTGAAGAGGAATTAATTCCCCAACTTACAACTTGCAGAGAGGTGTTCATAGGCCACGTCCCTTTTTTACCACAATCTGGAACGCAGCACTCTGGCGCTTATTGGAGGTACCTGGTGGGCTAGTTGGCCCCGAGGGGACCTCAGGATTGAAGAGGAATTAATTCCACAACTAAAAACGTGCGATTTTTGTACACATGTCACCTCAGGCCCCTCCCTCTCCCTTTACCACTGTGCAAACACGCCCCGTGGCGTGTGTTAAATTGGGGGATTAAGTCCCTTTGAATCCTAAGGGTCCCTGATGTGCAATTAGCCCACCAGGTACCTCCATTAAGCACCACAGAGCTGCGTTGCAGAGAGGTGTAAAAAGGGGCATGGCCTCTGAACACCTCTCTGCAACGCAGCTCCCTGGTGCATACTGGAGGTTCCTGGTGGGCTAGTTGGCCCCAGGGATCCCCAGTATTCAAAGGGAGTTACTTCCCCATCTGCAATTGTGCTGGGGGGGAGCGTTTGCAGAGTGCTGCAGGGAGGGGGCGGGGCCTCCGGCGCAAATGCCGATTTTTTTCCCTTTTTTTAAAAATAGACTTGGAAGGGGGCCTTGTGCCCACCTCCACAGGCCATAATCGGCCTCGGGGACCCCATCCCCCGGGGCATGGCCTTTTTTTAATGTAATTTAATTGGAGGGGGGCTGTGTGCCCCCCCCCCCCACCTCTGGCTATTTATGGACCCCATCCCCTGGGGCCATCCTTTCTCTTTTAAAAATAAATAAATATTTATTTATAATTGGAGAGGGGGCCACATGGCCCCCCTCCCGGGCCACTTCTGGCCCCGGGGACTCCATCCCCCGGGCCTGTCCATTGTTTTATTTTTTATTTTTATGGAGGAGGGACGTATGGCCCCCCTCCTCAGGCCTATTATGGCCCAGGAGCATATATTCAATGGAATTAGACAAATTGTGTAAGTGGATATTTATATATAATAGTTTTCTTTCCTTTTCATTTATGAGCAGTGTCTATTTTTATAGTTAGTACATAAATAAAAAATTTACAAATGTACATTATACCTTGTCTGTGCCTACTCCAACATTATAATATAGCTGCTTCTGTTTAGCGCTCAAAAGCTCTGTAAGCTATGTTGAGCAGGACACATCCAATATACAATTAAAATATGAGAGACTGGAGAGACTGTATACAAAGAACTATCCGTGTGGTGGGAAGCAGTCTCTTTGCAAAAATACATTGACTGTGTGAGGGTCCCTTCGGGCCTTTGAATTTTTACCATACCCATGTATGTTGACCCAGACATGTTAGAGTGGGCAGTAGCTCAAAAAATTGTTCCATTGTAATGATGCATACTATGGTTAAATATGCATGGAAGGTCAGAACTAAAAATGGCAAAGGAAGAAATTATGGTTAAGAAACATCAAAATATTTTGAGAGATTATAAGGATTACCAATGAGGAAGTGTAACAACATTTATTAAGAAATAAGACCACATGAGCAAAGAAAAACATCAAACCCTAACACTAATGAAACAGGATGAATACACCATTAACCAGAGTAATGAGTAACCCGTGGAAAGTGACTCAGATAGCAACATCTCCTACACATTAGATTAGACTCATCCACACGCAAAGAGGAGCCCCTACTAGACAGGAGCAGAATAATTTTTACTCTTGAGCAGGGGAAGGGCAGAATTCTGAACAGAAGAAAGGTATATAAGAGGAAGAGGCAGAGGAAAAAAGAGTTACAAATAAACTAAAAAAAGAAGAAAGAAAAGACAACAAAAACGCTGTGGGATTGAAAGCAAAGGGAAAAAATACAGGCACAACACATCTGCCTCAAGATGAATGTGGTAACACGTTTGGAACATATTTTGAACAAAAATAAAACTGAACTGTTGACTTTGGAACTTTCTTTTAGCCCTATGTCTAATATGGACTATGGTCAGAGTAGAATTGATTTGTTTAATTTCACACCCAAATTGATACTAAAGAAATGGTTTCATATCAAGCCTAATGCAATGATGACTAATACAGTGTCTCAACCACCAATTAGTAATTTAGTCCTTAGTGATATTGACACAATACACCCACTTACAGCAATTGACAGTGATCATGCTCACAGCGAGGATCCCATTTTGAAGTTTGCCAATGCAGGCTCGAGGCGAATCTTTAAGTTTATCCAGGTTGGAGAAGCGTTTGGCGGGATAGGCAGGCATGCAGCAATAGGTGGTGGCACCAGAGAGCGCTCGAGGCGGATCTTTAAGGCAGCTTGCGTCACGGTGGGATCAGCCCTTCTGTGAGGTACCCGGGTTAGCCGTCCGGTGCTCACCTGCTGCGGGCTTCTGCGAGGTTTCGCTTTTGATTTGTTGCGGCAGCAGGGGTAAAGTAAGTGTGCGAGTAGGGGGGCTTGGGGGAGGGAGCTGACCGACGGGAGGTCTCCTCCCCCGGGCAGTTTGGGAGGGCTGCGAAGGGTTACGCAGCAAGTCAGAACTTTCTGGAATTGGGCTGGCCTCGTAGGTTTTGCCAGCCCAATTATAAATTCATGATTCCCCGCCTCTTAGCCACCATTTTAGGTTTGGTGACCTGGTGGCTAGGGAACAGTTAGCGTTTTTTGTGTCTGGTGGTTATTTGTAGATTTTAGGGCAGCTCTGTTAGTGCTTATTGTCGATAATTTTATTACAATGGAGGATTATCGAGTGCTCGAAGCTATGCGCCTTTTATCTGAGGCAGGTCGCATGGATTTGTTAGTGGGAGGCGGGCCGGCGCGACCTCAGTGCCAGGCCTCCGCTTGTGTGTCCGCTGCAGTGATGGCGTGCTCCTCGCCGAAGAAGAGACGTTCGGGCCAGGTAAGCGAAAGGGGCCGGTCCCGTACGAGGAAACCGGCCCCTCCTGTAAAGGCGCGGGTTGCGGTTGGGGCGGGGGGAGCTCCGTCAGTGTCTGCCGCTCCTTCCGAATGTGCACTTTTAGTGCGACCGGCCCCTGCGTTTCAGGCGCGTGTGGCGCCTGGGTTGGAGGGAGCTCCGGCGGTGTCTGATGTGCATGGTGGGCTTGGCTCTGAGGCGGGAGGCGCTTCAACGAGCGTGGCTTTGGTGCAGGCGGGCGGGGCTCATTTGGTGCGGGGCTTTGTCGCAGCAGCACCTGCTGCGGTTACGGCGGCCGGCAAGAGGGGGGGGGCGGAGAGCGAGTGCGAAGCGCTCCGCCTCTGACCCAGTGGGAGAGAGAAAATCGGAGCCTGAGAAGGGGCAGGCAGCGCGTGGTGCCAGGAGAGGCTCCCTTCAATTTATTGAATCTTGGGGGTCATGGCAGCCTTTGAGGGAGCCCGTGGGGCAGTTATTAACCCCTCCAGGTCATGTAGTGACAGAGACACAAGGCCTAGCTGGCAGTGATGTTGGGGCATTATTAACCCCTTCAAGGCAGTTTGTGCCTAGTTTGCCTATTGTACAAAGGCCTACTTCATACAGGTTTTCCTCAGTTGGTCTTGAGGGCTCTGGGGGTTTGGAACATTCGGTGGGCCAGGTATCATTTGGTGTTGATAAGGAGATGGTTGTTCATGAAATGGAGGGTAATGTGGGGAGTCCTTTTCTGTTTTCCACCCCTGGTTCTTCTGTGGGTACTGCATTGTCGGTGGGGGGGGGGGGGGGTTCTAGGGGAGAGTGGGCTCAAATGGGGGAGGGGGGTTCAGTTTCTGGTGCTGCTTTGGATTTGGACGTATCACGGCCTGCGGATTCAGGGCCTTTTGGTCTTTTGGTTATGGATGACCGTTTTCAGAGGGAAGGTAGGAGTCGGTCACAGGTTGGCCAAGGAGCTTTTTCTTATGATGTTAATGTTGCAGGTCATGTACCTGGTGCAGGGAGTTTGGGGCTTGGAGGGGCTGTGGTGGGTCATTCTGCAGGGGTAAGGCGACCTGCTGTAGGGAGTGTGGGGGGTGTTGGTTTACCTGACACGGTGCCAGAACATGACAGGGTTTTCCAACGAGTAAGTGGTGAGTCTGTGCAGGGCTTTGGGGAGGCTGTTCCATATTGGTCGGGGGGTGCGGGAGGCCCCTCTTTGATGTTCGGTTCTCCTGGATGGGAGCATTTTGGTACTGCAGGTTTGGCTCAGCGTGGATTACAGAAGGATGGTGAGAGTCAAATTTGGCGTTCGGGGGCTCCTCTTCCGGTTTCTTCTTCAGCGGTGGCGGTTGATAATTTGGATTATAGCGAAGATGAAGAGGTGATAGGCGACTCTCCGGTCAGGGGGGTGCCCTTGAGGGGTGGCAGTAGGGGACGCTCTTTGGATAGATTTCAGGAGACGGTGGTTGGTTCTAATTTGCAGGGGACAGAGTCTGGGTTAGGTGTGGTGTTTAGGGATCCTAGCACACCAGTCCAAACTTTTTCTTTTCAGGACAGGGATAGGTGCGGCGGTCCAGACTTGGCAGGGCGTAGTCCAGTCCAATTTCGCCGAGGTGAAGCGAGGAGAATGCCTAGCGCGGCCCTCTCTGTTCCACCGAGGGAACCCGCCGCGGTCAGCACACGAGGGTCCGGCGTGACCCCGCTGGCCCCAACGAGTAGCAGGTCTAGGTGGCCCACCTTACCGGCGGCTATGGAGCCACAGAGTCAGCGCAAGGGGAGTTACAGGCGGGTACAGTCTGCTCCCCCTCCTGGAGGTTCTTCACAACAATTAAAATGTAATATTGTTGATGCCGGGTTAGGTAAGACCCGTAGTGTGGTGTTTCCTACTGAACTTGATTCGGTGGTCCTGGATTATGATGAAGACAGTCCCGAGGAAGGAGAGTTACGGGAGGTAGAGGGGGGGAACCCTCTCATGTGTCTGGTAGTGTTTTTCAGGCTCAAGCGGTGCAAAGACAAGTACAGGAGAGAAGAGAGCACGGCCCCTCGGTCAGGGCGCCTCGAAGACGAGATACATTGGTTTCAGCACCACGGGCAGAGCCTGCGAGAATGGTCTCTTTGTTACCAGGTGAGCAGTTAGCTGCACAGGCCAAGCCTACTATGGTGTCTGTGGGCACAGGAGGGGAAGGGACTGTTGGGGTTGGTGAAGGGAGGTTGCTGGAAGGATGTTACGTTAAAAACACTGCTGTGGGCACTGACGATGTTTTAGAAGTCACAGGTAAAGTGGAGAGTGGTACTAGCACTGAAGCTCCAAGTGGGGTAAAAGAGCCATTGGCCAGCAAGGAATTGAAAATTAAAAAGTTGCCTTATATGGGGGTCACGAAGCCTTTGGGTGACCATTTGATGTTGGCTACAAAAGAACGTATTTGGAAGGGAGAGTATGTTGAAATTCTTAAGCTGCTACACCGGGAAGTCCGGTCCAAAGAAGGGTCGAAAGAAGAAGAGTTTGAGTTGGCAAAACGTCCTAGAGTTCCATTAACCATTAAAAATTGGACGGCTGCATTCCTTATTTATGCAAGTGTGTATTGTGAAAAGTTTCCAGAGCGCAGCGTGTCTCTTTTTAAGTACATGGATGTTATACGCAAGGCACAGCTTACTGGGGGGGGGGGGTTTGCTTGGTCCCAATATGATGAGGAGTTCAGGGCCAGGATGGCTTGGGATCCGGAGGCCAAGTGGGGGGAGCTGGACACTGACTTATGGCAGCATACTATGGGATCTGCATCGGGGGGGTAAGACGATTTTTACAGCCAGTGGCCTCCCCTTAATTTACCGGCCCTTTCAGGGCAAACCCACCCGGGGAGGGGTGGGGAGTACTTCAAACACACAGTCTGGAATGGGCACATGCTGGGAATTCAACAAAGGGTCCTGTAGTGAAGAGTATTGTAAGTTCAGACACGAATGCTCTGGCTGTGGTAGGCGGCACCCATTGTCTAGATGCTGGGATAACAAGCCAGCAGGAGGTCAACAGGGGAAACAGTCAGGTGCAAGTGGTTCGGGGACGTCCCAACAGTTTTCAGGGGGTAGGGGATCCAGAGGTACTCA
Source organism: Lissotriton vulgaris (assembly GCF_964263255.1). Classification (NCBI taxonomy): domain Eukaryota; kingdom Metazoa; phylum Chordata; class Amphibia; order Caudata; family Salamandridae; genus Lissotriton; species Lissotriton vulgaris. The sequence continues at coordinate 935,351,399 of NC_141698.1, read as the reverse complement.
GGGTGTTGGGCCGAAGGGAGTTGGAGAAGTTGCGCCTTGCACTTCAGGATTATGATGATGAAGCTGTGAAACAAAAATTGTTGGACGGTTTTGAATTTGGATTCCAGTTGGGTTACATGGGTTCCAGACAAAGGAGATGGTCTGCTAATCTGAAATCAGCGTCTGAGTATGGCGCAGTAGTGCAAGACAAATTAAATAAAGAAGTGCATTAAGGACGGATGGCTGGCCCTTTTCTTGATTGGCCGATCCTTAATTTGATAATATCACCTATTGGAGTGGTCCCTAAAAAAGATCCGGGACAATTCAGGCTTATTCAACACTTGTCATGGCCGGAAGGGTCGTCTGTAAATGATTTTATTGATCCAGAGGCTATTTCAGTCTCTTATTCCTCAGTTGACGTGGCCATGTCACTTGTTGTGACCGCGGGCACAGCTGCTGAGATGGCCAAGTGTGATATAAAGTCTGCTTTCCGGCTGCTGCCTGTCCATCCGGATGACTGGTGTCTACTAGGTATACAATTTTCAGGAAAATGGTATGTGGACAAGGCTTTGCCGATGGGTTGCTCCATTTCATGTGCTCTTTTTGAGTGTTTCAGTACTTTTTTACAATGGTACTTTACTCATCAGTCTGGTCACTCACTGGTAACCCACTACCTTGATGACTTTTTCTTTGTCGGGTCCCCGGGCTCCACGGAGTGCCAGTCTACTCTGGGCACTTTCCAAGGGCTCATGGAGGATCTGGGAGTTCCTTTGGCTCCCGAGAAATCTATGGGTCCTGCCACTGTTTTGTCCTTTTTGGGAATTGAACTTGATTCTGTGGCAATGCGGGCTCGCTTGCCTGAGGATAAAAAAGTGAAGATGCTGGAGTTGCTGGAAACCATGTTGTCAAAATGGAAAGTGTTGGTGAGAGATATTCAGGTGTTGCTAGGCCATCTCAATTTTGCGTGTAGGGTCGTGAGAGCAGGAAGGACTTTTTGTCGCAGATTGGGCAGGGCTCTTGCAGGTCAACATTTGCCTCACCATCGTGTTCGCTTGTCTGCTGGTGTTAAGGAAGATTTGAGAATGTGGACATTTCTTCTCTCTTCTTTTAATGGTGTTCCTTTGGTTCGGGATGTTGACTTCCAGTGGGATGTGCAAATGTTTTCGGATGCAGCAGGCACTGAAGGATTTGGTCTGTATTGGAATGGGAGATGGTGTGCAGAACGATGGCTGGATGAGTGGCTGAATGGTGGTCACAGCATTACCTTTTTGGAGCGTTTCCCTTTGCTGGTGGCTTTGACCCTGTGGGGGGAGGTTTTGGCACACAAGAAGGTGCTTTTTCGTGTGGACAACATGGCTGTGGTGGAGATTGTTAATCGACAGTATGCCAGAGATGAACAGGTCTTGAAGCTCATGAGAGTCTTCGTGCTGGGCTGTTTGAAACACGATATTCACTTTCGTGCTTTGCACATTCCTGGTGTGGACAATGACATTGCGGATGCTCTGTCTCGTTCACAGTGGGGGAGATTCCGTGGACTGGCGAGGGAGGCAGACAGATCACCAACCCCGATGCCGATTCATCTGTGGCACGTAGGCAACGTCGGGTCTTACAACTGGTGGTAGGTTCTCTGTCTGTGCCTACGCGTTCTGCTTATTCTCTGGCTTGGAGGGAGTTTCTGGAGTCCGGCGCTTGCAGGCGTGAGGAGGTTTGGCGTTGTTCTGAGGATGTCGTAAATTTTATTTTAGATCTCATGGATAAAGGTTTGACGAGGGTAACCATTGCAGGTAAATTGGCAGGGATAGCTTTCATGGGTAAGTTGGTTTGGGGTTATTCTCCTTCGGCGGGCGAGATTGGCAGGAGAATGCTTGAGGGCTGGGCTAGAAAACAAGGTCACGCCAGTAGATTTAGGGCTCCTTTATCTTGGCAGATGCTGGCTCGGCTGATAACTATTCTGCCTTTGGTTTGTACAGATGACTTTGAGTCATGCTTATTCTCTTTGTTAATGGCATTTATGTTTTTTGGAGCTTTTAGGTTTTCGGAGTTGTTGGGCTCAAAATGTAAGTGTGGACTTTTTTGGCGTGATGTGTTTTGTGCTGATGAGGGGGTGCATGTTTGGTTGGCTAGCTCCAAAACTGATCAGAAGAAGAAGGGGAAAGGAGTGTGGTTGGAAGCGCGCTCTCCGAGGATTACTTGCCCTTTACTGTTGGCTCGGCGCTGGCGTTCTTTATCAGGGGGTGGTGTCGATGCTCTTGTTTTTCAGCATATTGATAGCACTCCTGTTACAGCATACCAATTTCGCATGGTTTTGCGCAAGGCGTTACACCACTTGGGCCTGGATGGGAATTTATATGGTACACATTCTTTCCGGATTGGTGCTGCAACTGAAGCTTTTAATAGAGGTTGGACGCAAAGGGATATCATGAGGTTGGGGCGTTGGTCTTCAAACTGCTTTCAGCGCTACGTGAGAAGTCAAGCGGAGGAGGCGCATGCGTCATCTTCTTTTCCATGGGCTTTAACTCTGTTTTCTTTTATAGGATCTGTAGCTGGGCCCCGTTCTCCAGTGGTGACAGTCTGGATAGTTGGGCATTCCTTCGTGAAATGGGCCCGAGTCCAGGCGGCGCAGAGTTACTTCGGAGAGCTTCTGGGTTTTAATGCTCGCATGTTCAATTTGGTTTGGAAAGGGAAAGGGGGTATGCTCTGGAGAGAGTTAATTCCATGCCTCAACAACAGTATGGTGGGCGGGTTATGTCCTGACATTCTGGTGATTCATTTGGGGGAGAACGATCTTTGTACCACTAAGGGTGTTGTATTGTTGCGAGCTATCAAGAAAGATTTGAGTCTTATCAAGGAGTTTTGGGCTGGTTGCCATGTTTTCTGGACTGAACTAGTTCCGCGTAGGTTTTGGAGAGGAGCGGTAACTCCAAGAGCCGTAGATAGAACCAGGAAAAAGGTAAATTATGAGGTTTCTAGATGTTGCCGTTGTCTTGGTTTCAGCAGGATCTCTCATAGAGAGATTCGATTTGAGTCAGTTGAATTTTTCAGGGATGATGGTGTTCACCTTTCCAGAGTGGGGATGGATCTCTATTTGTTGGAGTTGCGTGAAGTTTGGGCACGTTCACTGGCAATGCAGTGTTGAGCTTTGTTCGTTTCTGCTTCTATTTTCCTGGTGGGGGGGGGGGCAGAAAGGGGGGTGGTGTAGTTTCCTCCCTCCCCCCTACCTTTCTGGGTGGCGGGGTTTTTGTTGTCTCGGTGCGGTTTATTATAAAGTTTTGGTGAGTATTGGTCTAATTCATTGATTGACAGGTACAGGGGAAGTTGGTCATTGTTTGACCGTTCAGGTTTTGGGGGGTATTGACAGGGGTGAAGGGTCAGGCAGGGTTTTTGGTTATCGAGGGCCTGGCTTTCATTATGTGTTTGGGGTGTTGATGACGTAATGGGTTAAGTGATGACGTAATGAATTGATTGATGACGTAATGGTTTATTGATGATGTTATGTTTATAATGTTATTGTAATGTTTTAATGCTGTATTGTTGGGTGGGGGAGGGGTCAAAGAATTTTAGGGGAGGGGGTGGGGGCGGGGTTTGTAGTTAATCATTTATTTAGTGAGGTATAGTTTTGTAAGGCGTTGCCAGGGTTTTATATATTGTAATGTGCACCTGTTTCCTAATAAAGCGGCCTTTTTCACACTCAAACATTTTGGTCTACTTTTCTCCCACCCCTCGCCCTCCCTCCCAAGGGGGGCTTGGGGGAGGGAGCTGACCGAAGGGAGGTCTCCTCCCCCGGGCAGTTTGGGAGGGCTGCGAGGGGTTACGCAGCAAGTCAGAACTTTCTGGAATTGGGCTGGCCTAGTAGGTTTTGCCAGCCCAATTATAAATTCATGATTCCCCGCCTCCTAGCCACCATTTTAGGTTTGGTGACCTGGTGGCTAGGAGGACAGTTAGCGTTTTTTGTCCCTCCCTCCCTCCCTATATATTTTTTGCTCTTCCCTTGGGGTTTTTTCCTTCTTCATCTTTTTTATGGTCGGGATTTTTCATTTCTTTATTTTTATAATCCCCCCTTTTTGTGATCCAAAGGCTGTTTTCTTGTTAATAGGTGTACAGGTGGGTTCGTGGTTTGTATTGTCGCTAGGAACAGGTGCTGTGCGGGGTTTTTGTTGTCTCGGTGCGGTTTATTGTAAAGTTTTGGTGAGTATTGGTCTGATTCATTGATTGACAGGTACAGGGGAAGTTGGTCATTGTTTGACCGTTCAGGTTTTGGGGGGTATTGACAGGGGTGAAGGGTCAGTCAGGGTTTTTGGTTATCCAGGGCCTGGCTTTCATTATGTGTTTGGGGTGTTGATGACGTAATGGGTTAAGTGATGACGTAATGATTTGATTGATGACGTAATGCTTTATTGATGATGTTATGTTTATAATGTTATTGTAATATTTTAATGCTGTATTGTTGGGTGGGGGAGGGGTCAAAGAATTTTAGGGGAGGGGGTGGGGGCGGGGTTTGTAGTTAATCATTTATTTAGTGAGGTATAGTTTTGTAAGGCGTTGCCAGGGTTTTATATATTGTAATGTGCACCTGTTTCCTAATAAAGCGGCCTTTTTCACACTCAAACATTTTGGTCTACTTTTCTCCCACCCCTCGCCCTCCCTCCCAATACTTTAATTGGCAGCATTTCGGTGAATAAGAGGAGCGCTCACCGTGCTGCGGTCTTCAGCGGGTCTTGACTCTACAATTAGATATCGCATTGTAAGCACCCGCACCGTGTGTACTGCTGCATTAAACAGCCCACTGTTTTTTGGGTTGGTAAAAAATGTGCAAAAAGTAAACGCTTTTTCTGTCTGCACTGGTGAGCGCATGCCAAGCGCTAGGGGTACTGGGAGGCTCGTATCCTTGAAGTTAAGTGGGCATTTTGGGCTGTTTTCGCCCGCATCCAGTAGAACCGCGCTACGGAATTGATTGCGCTGTGTGTGTACAGTAGTATACTGTAGTCTGCTGCCCACAGGAGTTTGGGCAGCAGAAGTAGGGCTGGCGGTGGGCTGCAAATTGTACTAAGACCATCATTTTAAATACTGGTGCATTATCCCACAACAAAGCGGCACATCAGTCGCTCTGAAAAGAGTGGGGAGTGAGTCACGCCTGATTAATACTGCTTGGGATTTTTAGGCATTTGTTGGCACCGGGCAGTTTGTGAGACACACCTGGGTTGGTGTAGAACATAGGGGGGGGGGGGATTTCACTTGATCTGTTGTTGTCGTCTGTTACAGTGAACACAAACCAGGAGTCCCATCAACCAGTACAAGAATTTTAAGGAGTCTGTTCCTCATTGGTTCAACACACAAGAGATTCCCAAGGGGGCACGGACAGGCATGCACTCCACCACTTCTGTGTGCCGCACGGGCTGAGATTACTCACCTAACCCACCAGATTAGCTGGTGTGGTGCAGCTCTGGTTGTGTGGGTGCTTACGGCCGGTCGTGTACCCCAGCATTATAAGGTAAAGGCCTGGACAGTGTACCAGGCCTAGAAGTGCTGTGGGGTATTTTTTACATTGTGTGCCACTGCCAGATTGACCGTGCTTAAGTGGGGGTAGTATTGTGCATGCTGTTGTTGTAACCAGCACTTTTAAAGTACCCTGGAATAGGTTGGAAGCAATGACCAGTAAGGTAAAGCGTGGCAAAAAGCGTTCTCTCATGAAATACATGATGGAGACAATGATGCTCGAGATGGTTACAATGGATAGGAGATGGAAGAAGGTTGATAAATTAGGGCAGAGCCTTGCAGATCTCAGGGAGAGGGTAGAGGGTCAAGGAGATACTTTATTTATTGTATTTATTTATTTAATTACTTGTATCGCGCTGGACTCGACCCAGTAAGGGGTATCTCCGCGCTTTGTTCGCCCTGGATAACAGACTTCAGTGCCTCTGCGGGAAAGCTATAGGGGGATTATATTTCTTGGAACAGAAGTGTTTTTAAGGTTTTCCTAAAGGAGAGGTGGTTGGTGATTTGTCTAAGACTGATGTGTGGTAAATAAATTTACTTATACATTTTTCCGCATAAATATCATTACAAGACAGCTCATTCAAATGAGAGGCAGAGTCCGTGGTATCTGAGTCATACGGGCTTTAATGGCATTATCCTTAAGGATGGAGCATCAAGTTCCGTCACCTCTAAGGTTCAGGAAGGGACAGTCAACGTTTTATTAACATTACACATTATATATAGTAAGACTTTACAATTGAATCCAATACAGTAGGCGTAACAGGTGAAAAGAGTGAGATAAGAACACATGCGCGTAAGAGGAAGCGTGAAAAAGAGGCGTACACATGGGCGTGCACTGTACATGTTAGAGAAACGTCACAAGATACGTCACATGTGGGTGGATGCATAGAGAAAAGTTGCAGAATCAGCAGAAACCCTTAACCTGGATGCGCGCCCAACTAGCATGACGTGTAACTGGGGGATTTGACTTTAGCACTAGTGGAGGAGACTGGTGTCTGGAGTGTCAGGGCAACCTGTACCTATAGCATATCTAGTATCTTATGTTTGGAGGATGTAGTGTCTGAAGTAAAAGGTCTCTTGGGCAGAGGCTATTCTACACTGAATGCTAGTGCGTGCATATGTGCCTACGTGTAATGCGCGGGGCCATGGGCCTACCATGGTAACGGGAGCAATGAATTACATGAAGGAGACAGGAAGGCTTGGCCCTTTGCTCTGCAGCCGGGGATTTGCTTAACTATTTCACTAGACTGGAATGTGTTTTCGAGGAGGCTGAACCGATAACTTGAAGGCAAAACATGAATTTGGCAGGCAGTCCAGGCCGAGCCGGGCACCGCTGCGCTTGGCAGGAAGTAAGGCAGAGGTCAGGGATACATTTCCATGCTGCAGACTTCAGAGGCAGTAAGCAGAAGTGACTCGAAGTCAGAAATCAGGGCCTAGCTCGGCAGAGCCAGGAAAAAGTAAAAGTGTTAATAAACAACAAAGGTACCAGAGGGTCTCAGGTAACTGTGCCCATAAACACAGAAAACCAACCAAGAACTCACCCTTACCCCCAGGTTATGTCACAGAGAGCTCTCTGTGGATGAGGAAAAATACCCATCAGTCACCATTCGGATCCGCCCTTCATCATTTGGGATTTTATCTGTACCACCCGTCAGAGATTATTGGTACTCTCCTAGGAGGTCAACCCGGTGGTAGGGGGTGTCCTCACTTGAGTAAAGAGACGACAGTGTGGTATACCACTCGATGTTGGTGAGTGGTAGAAAAAATGGGACTGGGGTGTGCAGTGCAAAAGAAGGTGTGAGGGGAAAAAAACCCAGAGAAGTGAGTTTAAAATTGGTTTAGAATAAGCACCAGGCAAAGATTTATTTCAATTGTGCTTACCATACCAATGTTAAAAACAGTGCACCCGCTGACTATCTGTTTATGTAGACAGCCTCAGGTCAATATGGTCGACTAGTTTCAGCAATTAAAGGACTAATTTTGTCATTGCTTTCTTCAGGACCAATATTAAAATAAATGCTACTACACCAATTGAAAAAAGTTACACCCTAGAAACACAAAACAAGCGCATCCAGTCACCTGTATGTTCCGGGTGTCCTTACAGTCTGTGCAACTCACTCAACATGTAAGGTCAGATGGCCTCACCCCACCTGGCAGTGGCTCAGGGGAAAATGAAACACCGCTCTAACCGTCGGTACTCCTGGCCGGCGTCCTGGCCATCTGGGGAAGTAAAAGTGTACCATGTAAAGACGTTGGCATGGCATGTTTAGAAACTGAATTATCGATCCATTCATGGTGGATCTGAAAGAGGACATGTTAACGTTGGACGCAAATGCATTTGCGTCTTCATATTCGGTCATGGAGAGAAATTACATGTACTTTAAGCACGTACATGGAGACGTTGGGGTACACGTTAGGGGACATACTTGACCATAAAAATTTCAATTACCTCATTCCCTCCTTGTCCCCTACATTCCCTTCAGGATATATCTATCTTCATGAGTCCATCTATCTGTTCATATAACATCATCTGCTCATCTCTTTTCATACGGGCACAAGAACGTGAACTTGGATGGGGAATACATGATGTGGCGCACAAGCCGCAAATCGCTGGTCCACATTGCAGGCATAGACAACAACTAAACACTATGAGCAGTATGATTCCTAGGAATGACAGTAGCTTCCATCCCCAGGCTGATAATACACTCCAGAGCCAACCGGACCAAGTCCAGGTGCCTGGGTTCTGGTGTAGCTGATGAGCTATTTCGTGAAGCCTGGTTATTGCTTTGTATACTGATGGTGCGTTATTAGGAATAAACACACAACAACTGGATCCGATGACTCTACAAGCCCCGCCCCTATCGGCCAGGATGACGTCAAGGACGAGACAATTTTGGAGAACAAGTCTCATAGCAGACTGTTCCTCTGTTAAGTTACCTAGGGCAGAAGTAGTTTCATTCACTACTGCTTCAAGGATTCTGGTCAATTTGCGTATCAGTTTACTATTTGAGACAGTGCCTAAATAAGGAAAGAATCCTTTATTGAAGTCTGTGTATTGTTCCCATGCGGTTTCAGTCTGGTCGACAATTGGGAGATCTCTCTTCTGTCTAACGTGAGTGAGGCGGGAATTTCTATGATAATCAGATGGGGCTAGAAAAACAGGTGGCAATAGGAATGCAATAAAACAAGTACCATCCCAGTCTAGAGGTAAACGTATATAAGCTGTATGACCACAAATAAAATATGAATGTCTGGAAGCTTTGAAAGTAGACTTGCCTTTATCACTGAATTCGACAACAGTATCACAATCACTGTGTCCTAGATGTACTGAACCACTCTTTCTGACGCATAATTAACCTTTTACTGGTAAGACTGATATTGATGGCAAGTCAGGATTAGTCTCGGACTGGACATTCAGAATCATGAGGTTAAGTGTAAAATTACCTAATCCATATACTTCGTTTTCAAGATCTGTTCCTGTCATTTGGGGAAGACCCTCCTTGTCTGGGAAACATGCCTTATGCATAACTGTGTTCAGGTCTCCCCATATCCAATTACCTTGGGAAACTTGGGACTTACTATCTAACGAGGACATTAATGTAAACCATGCACCGCATGAACCATTATGTATAAATGGATAAGGAAAAAGAGGCAGAGCTCCCTTGTAGTTCTGATAGAGAGGGAGTCGGCCATATACCCAACAATTAGTGGCATTGCTGGTCTGGTGAGAATGGTGTAACATACGGATGAATGTATTGTTGCGCATGGCTAAACGATAGGAAAGCTCATGTGGGGGTAGTTCACTAAACGTGTGCTCTGCAGTGTCATTAGAAAAAGAATATGCAATAGGAAAGAACATATGTAACATCCAACTCGTGCAGATTATTGTAAGACTCAGAAAAAACATTATAAGTAATGCTATAACACAACGACTTCGGAGATTTTTACGATATTGTTGTTTCTTGATCTCCTGTCTATCTCTCTCTCTAGTGGGGTCTATCTTATACATGTCAGGAACCTGTCTAACCGCTTCACCCAGGAGGGGACTTAAACAATTAAACTGTCTGACTTACTAGACCTCAATTTTAGCTTGTACTCCTGCTGCGGAGTTAACTCTAGCAGGGGGAGTTTAGAATCAGTCTCTGGAAGTGGGCAGTCCTTAAAGGGAGAGCCTGGCAACAGTCCGTGAATTTTTTTAACATGGCTCGAATGCAGCCATCCTTTTCTCCCCTCCACCTTCACTGCAGTCCTTGTAGATAACAAAACCAATTTCGGCTGCTTCCATCTGGGTTCCAGCGGGCTCTTCCGGTCGAAGTTCCTCACGAGGACCAAATCTCCTGGGCGGACTTCATGTGGCTTTACTTGGGTGTTGTCCGGAAAGGCAGCCGCGACCTGTGAACGACAAGATTGTAGTGCAGACATCAAGGAGGCAAGGTAATCTGTCAGCATACAACTGTCAACATCGGTAATCCTACGGGGCAAAGGCGTCCCCCACATATTCGGAGGCCTTCCAAAGACCACCTCATACGGGGATAGCCCTGTCCTAGAGTGAGCTACCATTCGCATGTAAAAGAGTGCAACTGGCAAGGCAACTATCCAATCTACACCTTTCTCGGCACATATTTTGGCTAGTCGTGTTTTCAGGGTCTGATTATGTCTCTCTACGAGACCTGCGGCTTCAGGATGTCGAACACAATGAAACTTCCACTGGTAACCTAGCAGGAGTGATACCTGCTTCATAAGCTCGGACGAGAATGGCTGTCCATTATCAGAGTACACGACACGGGGCAAACCGTACCGTGGGAAAAATTCACGTACCAGTTGTTTGGCAGTGGTTACAGCAGTGTAATCGGGAACTGGATATGCTTCTGTCCATCGGGAAAGAGCACATACGACTACGAGGACGTACTTGAATCCCCGGCATCTGTCCATCTGGATATAATCCATCTGGAGGACTTCAAAAGGATGGTCAGGGAGATGAAATCCACCCTGTTCCACGGGGACACCTTTTCCTGGATTGAACTGACAACAGATCATGCAAGTACGCACTTTCTGTTTTGCTGCTGCTCGTAAATGTTTGTTGTACCAGAGATTCTGTAAACTGTCTAACATGGCTTTTTCTCCTAAGTGTGCTGGACTATGTGCGGTGTTAATCATAACTTGAACCATAGAGTCGGGGAGGAACCATGTGGCCCCTCCTTTCGTCATCCATCCCTGATCTGTCTGGATCCCTCCTTGTTCAGTCCATTTCTTGAGTTCGTCTGGAGTAGCATGTGTCTGTATGTCGAGTACTTCTAGAATGGGATCCTTAACTGTCAGGCAATGTGTCAGTGTAGTCGGATCAATTTTTGTCATGTCAGTCGGAATATCGGTCTGAGCAGTGTATTTGGCTGTACGATCTGCCAGGTCATTACCCTGGGAAATAGTGTCTGTGACTTTAGTATGTGCTTTGCACTTCATGATGGCTATGGCTGAAGGCAAATGTATTGCTTCTAACAGTGCTTGAATGAGGGGACCATGCTGGATCTTGGCTCCATGAGAGGTCAAGAAACCTCTCTCTTGCCAGAGAACACCGAAGTCGTGTACGACTCCAAAAGCATAACGCGAATCTGTGTATATGTTAACATTCCTGTTCGTGGCTACTATACAGGCTTGAGTCAGAGCAATGAGCTCTGCAGCTTGAGCAGACAGTGTATCAATACGGTGTGTTTCTATGACTTCAGTTTCAGTGGTCACTGCATATGCGGCCACTAATTCTCCTGTACTTGTTCTCATACATGAACCATCCACGTAAAGTGCCAGGTCTGGATTAGTCAATGCAATATCTGTCAAGTCTCGTCGGGGCTTCGTCACTGTATTAATGACTTCTACACAGGCATGTGGAGCTGGATCGGTTGTACTCGAGGGTAACAATGTGGCAGGATTAAGTATGTTGCAGCGTCTGATTTCTATGTGTGGCTGGAACAGTGTCAATTCATAACCTGTCAGTCGTGCTATAGTCAAGTGCTGAGTCTGGGTACGGTTCAGAAGTACTTCTATGGAATGTGGAACCTGTACCGTCAAAGGATGTCCTAACACTATTGAATCGCTTTGTCTGATAGCTAGGGCTGTTGCTGCAACTGATTTCAAGCACGCAGGCAAGGCCTAGGCTACTGGATCCAATGTACTAGAAAAATAAGCACAAGGCTTATGGTGTCCTGCTTGATCTTGTGTGAGAACAGATAACGCTGTGCCATCGCGTTCTGTGACAAAAAGCGTAAAAGGTTTGCTGTAACATGGTGTCGCTAAAACTGGGGCTTGACATAAGGCTTTCTTCAGTTCATTAAAAGCTTGTGTATGTTCCTGAGTCCAAGGGAGGACAGTCGAAGTCGCTGCCTCCTGTGTTGTCAACTGTATGAGTGGCTTAGCTAGATATGCATATTGAGGAATCCATTGTCTGCAGTAAGAAGTGAGTCCAATAAAGGCTCGTACTTCCTTTTGTGTCTTGGGTTGCGGAAGATGTGCAATCAACTGGATGCGATCAGGTGTTAGCTGCCTACCCCACTTGGACAGCAAGTGCCCAAGGTATACCACTTGCTGGGCACAGAATTGCAGCTTCGAAGGAGACACCTTGTGTCCCTTGTCTGCCAGAAAATACAGGACTGTCAGTGACGCATGTTCACACTCTTGCTCACTTCGGGCGGTGATCAATAGATCATCGACGTACTGTAGCAGGGCAGTGTTAGTAGGCATGTGAATACTGTCAAGTTGTCGTTTCAATGCTTGGCTATAGATGCTAGGGCTTTCTGTGAATCCTTGAGGGGCGCGTGCAAATTTGAAGCTACAGCCATTTAAACAGAATCCGAAAAGGTACTTGCTTTCCGGATCAATGGGGACACTAAAGAAGGCGTTCTTGAGATCGATTACAGTAAAGAATGTTGCTTCTGAATCAATAGCTGTCAATAGAGACGAAATGTCTGGGACCACTGGGTATTGTGGTACTATACATTTATTTAATTCTCGAAGATCGATCACCAATCGATAGACTGGTGGAGCATTCGGATCAGTTCGTTTAAGGATCGGAATGATAGGGGAATTACAAACATTCGAGTCGGTTTCGACAACCACTCCTTGTGCAATGAGCTCGTCAATGATTTTCAGTAAAGCCACTACAGCATCAGGGGGTAACTTGTATTGTCGGATTCGGGGTAGTACAACTCCTGGCTTGAGTGTAACACGGTATGGTGTAATGTGCATACAACCTACATCGGTTGGGCCTTGTGCCCACAAATGTGCAGGAACACTCTGTAACCTGGGATCAAAATCTCTCAACACATAATGACCCTTAAAGTCACGAAGGAATAACCTCACTCCTTCTGGGGAACAACAAATTACAGCTCCTAGAGCTTTCAGTGTTTTGATACCAAGTAAGTTTTCTGGACATGATTTTGTAAGTAACAAATCTGTAGTACGGGACAATGGACCAACTGCAAGGGGAACTGGCTGTGATACTTCATTAACAATAGGCTTTCCTGAAAATCCAAGGGAAACATTCTGTGAGCCTGAGAGGGGTGCCCCTGGAACCTCGTCATGACTAATGGTCGTTCTGCTTGCCCCTGTGTCAATTAAAAACTTTCTGTCCTTACCTAAAACCTGACTATGTACATAAGGACCCTCTTGATCTACAGGAACCTCGATAAGAGGCAAGCCAACCTCCCTCTCTAGGCTGTTTCATGTGTACTGCTGATAATCTGGGTAATCTGACTGTGCATACTGGTACATCTGTTGTGTGACATGTTGAGTTGCGGCAATGGGTTGAGGCTGGGGTACAGCTACTGTCTGTTGCTGTACATTCTGTGGACGTTGCGGATTCTGTTGAATATTCTGTTGAACATATTCTGGTCTAGGCGGACGTGGTCTTTCTTTCGTTTTACCTGTAGCAATATTGTGTTTCAGAACGGCACATTCATTTATAAAGTGACCTGGCTGTTTACAATAATTGCAATTCCCTTTAACAGGAGCTGCAGAATGACTAGTCTGTGTGTTCTGCCTCTTCTGACCATCAGCTGGAACAGACTGGGCAACTAGTACTTTCATTTTCGTGTCTTTCATACGTCTCTGTTCATGATCGTGTTCTTCTCTGATTCTGTTCTGGTGGTACTGTAACATCTGTAGCATTTGGGAAGGCGTATTAGCTTGCCATGTACTTTCAACTTTCAAAACCCTGTTTTTAACCTGTGGTAAGGAGTTCTCGACTAGTTTGGTCACGAAAAGGTGTGGGAATGACTCGCTACTTGTCTTTAGGCCACTATTAATAATGAAACATTTCTCGAATCTTGAATAAAAATCACTAGTGTCTTCGTCTTGTTTCTGTTTGCAGGCTGAGATCGCATCCCAGTCTTCCTTTTTGACTGTCAATAATCTAGGCAGGACCTGTACTAATAATCCTGGCAATGCTTTAGTTTTTTCCCCTAGACCTAAACCTGTGGTACGTCCCTTTTCCTCGTCTTCTAATTCAGTCCAAACAATCTTTTTATCTCCCACCTCCCATTCCTTTTCTTTCAGTTTCTCGTAAATCCCTGCTGGCAGTAAAACTTTTAACATTTTAAGAATGTCAGAATACGTGTAATCGCCCATAAGTAACATGTCTTTTAATTCACGGTAGAAACCTGCAGGATCTTTATTGTGACAAGGTACTATCTTCTTCATTTCCAATAATTCCATTTTAGTCAAAGGAGTGTACACGAATACGCGTTCAAGCGTATCATCTGGCTTTCGGAGTGGATGTACTTCTCGTAAGGGGTTCTGTCTATCTAGGTGATATGGCTGTCTTACTGGGGGTGGAACGGAAACAAGACGTGGAGTCAGGAAAGTTCTATATTTATGACGTTGTTCTAGGATGATATCAATTAAATCGGTACCTAGGCCTCTCCATCTTCTCAGGAGTAAGTCTTGCAATAAATTATACAATGGACCTGGATCGGATTGCTGATTTTCATACAGTGTAATGAGATGTTGGACCATGTATATACCAGCTAGTCGCTGTTCTTCTGGAGTAAGACTCAAAAATGTTTGCACTACTAAATCATCTTTATATATACTGTCATCCCCGGCCCATTGGACTGCTGACCGGGCTAATTCCTGATCACGTAAGGTAGTGAGTTCATGATAACCTATTCTTTCTTTCAGTATTTTATCAGTAACTTGGAATATATGTTCAAGAGAACATTGCTCTGGTATCGGGGAAAGGAAACGTTTCTTGTTTTCTAGACGAATGGGTCTGTCAAAAGGTCTATCAAAAGAATACCGTTTAGGGAGTTTCACTCTACCTACGTACGCTATTTTATCCTCAATCTCTACTGGAGTTTCTGCTTCTTCCTCCTCCTCCTCCTCCTCCGAGGAGTCATTCTGGTCTGACTCGGCTTCCTTTTCAGCCTTCCGTCTGTTATGTATTGCTACTATTTCTTTACGGATCTTTCTGGACATGGCATCTATACAAGTCTGTTTGTCATGTTTACAATCTGCAATATTTTGGCCCCATTTTATCAGTACATTCATCTCTTCTTGAACAACATCTGGCTGATCTTGTTCCCTTATCAAACAATTAATCAAGAATCGTAATAGTAAACCTTGTGTCTCAACTTTCTGATATGCCATGGCCTCACGAATACATTCTGGCCTTTCTCCTGTTCTAATAAAATGGTATATTTTGTCTAGATGTTCTGGCATTTCTGGTAACAATATCAAATAATCTGTAACACGTCGTAGACGTAACGAGGCTAACATCATGTCTCCTCTCTTACCAGGTACTGGATCATATCTGCAATCTGTAAGATACTGTTTGAGCTTTTCATATGTCATCGCTTTCGGAGTACGCTGTGTAGCTAATTCTCTCATTGTCACTCGTTGTAACTGTGGCGGGGTGTGGATGTGACCTCCTGCGGCACCTCCTGAAGCAGAACCGTGAGCATGACCTGACGTCATGGCGTGTGGTACATGTAATGGAGACTGACTCCGAGTTGTATCTGTCGCAAAAGGATTGTGAGGACCAATAATAAGGGGACCAGTAGCAGCAGCAACCGAAGGGGAAGCGATAGCAGGTGCGGGAAATGAATCTTGGCGTGGAAGGGTCGTGGCTTGATCAGCCGGAACATGCTGCTGTACATTATTAGCGTGTTGTGTGGGTACATTGGTATATGCTGGAGCTACGTCATCTAAATAGGAAGAAAGGAAAATGTCTGCTGCGGTCTTTGTGGGGCGGAGTTTAATCGGAACCAATGGTGGTGGCAAGTTACGGGATATTTCCGGGGTCGCCTTGGGCAGGCCCTCGGTCAGAACTGGATACATGCCTGTGATGAATGCATTTCTTTGGCGGTCTAATTGTTCTGATCTGACCTGTTCTCCTTCTTCTAGTAACTCTTTTTCTTTAGCTTTTTCGGATTCTTCCCTACTTTTCTCTGCTTTTCTGATTGCTTTTTCTGTTCTTCTATGCGATTCTTTGCGCCACAATTCTATGGCATCTTTCTGGGACTGTCTGGCTTTCTTTTTCCATAACGCTTCCTCTACTCTCATGATGCATTCGGCATCCCATGTCCCTGAGACAGGCCACTTAAACTTCTCTTCCAGATGTTTGGTGTAGTCCACCCATAAATCTAAAAACAACACAGCATCTAAGCCATGTTTGTGGTACATAAAATATCCTGGAGTGTCCCTAGGCGGGACAGGAACTGCTTCTTCAAGTATCCCTTTCCTAGTACCTATCTGACGTAATTTTGAAAACAACGGCATGACTGGAGTAATTCGGACGTGAACACAATAAACACAGTAATAAACAGTAAACAATCATTCATACCACAACATCAAAACACATTTAAAACATGTCGGGCTGAAATAACCTGGAGCACAGAAAACACAGAAAAACTCTTGAGATAAAACTGAATGACTAGACTAGATGCACTGCTGAACAGTACAGACCGGTCTCATAAAGAGACACGTCGGACCGTATCCACCTAAGTGAACACGTCAGGACCAGAATTGTGTACCCAAAACTGTCTTTACCGAGCACAAATTAATGAACCCGTCAAGATGCGTTCCCAACAACGGTACTCACCGGGAAGCAAGAAACTGAAGGCCTCGGAAACTGGACTGGACTGGACTGCTACGACATCGGACTGGCACGCATCATGCTAACACGCATGCGCTTCGGAACAGGTGGGCCTCCGGACACCTCGGACCTTGCTCCCTCGACTAGGGCTCTGGTCGGGATCCTCCGCATTCCTCACCGCCTCGTCTGGACGCCGGACCGCAGTCTCCGTCTCCGTCGGGGTTGTAGAAGGGGTCGAAAGCCACGTGACTTCACCGGCGAGTGGGGAAGAGGGGGGTCCCTATTCGGGCGCCAAATTATGTGGTAAATAAATTTACCTATACATTTTTCCGCATAAATATCATTACAAGACAGCTCATTCAAATGAGAGGCAGAGTCCGTGGTATCTGAGTCATACGGGCTTTAATGGCATTATCCTTAAGGATGGAGCATCAAGTTCCGTCACCTCTAAGGTTCAGGAAGGGACAGTCAATGTTTTATTAACATTACACATTATATATAGTAAGACTTTACAATTGAATCCAATACAGTAGGCGTAACAGGTGAAAAGAGTGAGATAAGAACACATGCGCGTAAGAGGAGGCGTGAAAAAGAGGCGTACACATGGGCGTGCACTGTACATGTCAGAGAAACGTCACAAGATACGTCACATGTGGGTGGATGCATAGAGAAAAGTTGCAGAATCAGCAGAAACCCTTAACCTGGATGCGCGCGCAACTAGCATGACGTGTAACTGGGGGCTTTGACTTTAGCACTAGTGGAGGAGACTGGTGTCTGGAGTGTCAGGGCAACCTGTATCTATAGCATATCTAGTATCTTATGTTTGGAGGATGTAGTGTCTGAAGTAAAAGGTCTCTCGGGCAGAGGCTATTCTACACTGAATGCTAGTGCGTGCATATGTGCCTACGTGTAATGCGCGGGGCCATGGGCCTACCATGGTAACGGGAGCAATGGATTACATGAAGGAGACAGGAAGGCTTGGCCCTTTGCTCTGCAGCCGGGGATTTGTTTAACTATTTCACTAGACTGGAATGTGTTTTCGAGGAGGCTGAACCGATAACTTGAAGGCAAAACATGAATTTGACAGGCAGTCCAGGCCGAGCCGGGCACCGCTGCGCTTGGCAGGAAGTAAACAGAGGTCAGGGATACATTTCCATGCTGCAGACTTCAGAGGCAGAAAGCAGAAGTGACTCGAAGTCAGAAATCAGGGCCTAGCTCGGCAGAGCCAGGAAAAAGTAAAAGTGTACCATGTAAAGACGTTGGCATGGCATGTTTAGAAACTGAATTATCGATCCATTCATGGTGGATCTGAAAGAGGACATGTTAACGTTGGACGCAAATGCATTTGCGTCTTCATATTCGGTCATGGAGGGAAATTACATGTACTTTAAGCACATACATGGAGACGTTGGGGTACACGTTAGGGGACATACTTGACCATAAAAATTTCAATTACCTCAGATGGGAAGTTTGTTCCACAGAGTCGGTCCTATAAGTGATAGGGCACGACCCCCTTGTCAGGTCTTCTTAATTAATGGAGTTTCCAGTAGAAGTTGGTTGCTAGATCGTAGAAGACGATCCGGTTTGTATAAGTGAAATTTTTGAGCAAGATATTTGAGGCCATCTCCAAAGAGGCATTTGTGCACTGTACAACAAATTTTAAATTTAATACGTTACCGTATTGGTAGCCAATGGAGCTCCCTCAAGAGGGGTTTAGACGGAGTTCTTGTGGGGGCATTAGGAATTAATCTAGCCGCCGTGTTTTGGACCACCTGAAATCGGTTTAATGCATCCTCATTAGCTGATATTAAAAGGCTGTTGCAGTAATCTAACCGACTTATCACCAAGGCCTGTACAAGAGTCTTTCTGTGGATGTCAGGTAGAAGAGGGAAGACTCGCCTCAACAGACCAATTGTTCGAAAACATGCTCCTGTAATAAAATGTGTATGCTCTTTTAGGGCGAGGTTCTGGTCAAGCTTCACTCCCAGGTTTTTGACTGACGGCTTTGGGCAGGGTACAGGTCCTAGATATAAGGGCCACCAGTCGGGAGACCAGAGTATACTGGCTTCCCCAAAAAGCATTACCTCGGTCTTCCCGACCTTGCACTGGAGGCAGTTGGAAGCCATCCAGTTGGACACTGCTCTCATGCCTTCGGCAAAGTTGTTCTTAACGTCAGAAGTAAGAAAGTGGAAAGGAAAGAGGAGTTGGGTGTCATCGGCGTATGACACCGGTGTGAACCCATACTCTCTCACAATCTCAGCGAGGGGGGCCACGTACACATTAAATAATGTGGGGCTTAGGCATGAGCCCTGTGGCACCTCCTTAGTGAGCACCCTAGAGGTGGAGCGATAGGGGCCCAAGCTGACAGATTGTGAGCAGCCGGAGAGGAAGCTCCCTAGCCAGGACAGTGCCACACCTCCAATACCCATCTTCTGCAAACGGCCAAGAAGAATGTTAGAGAGGCCTAGGCGAACCATAGTGCCCTCCAAGCCCAGGGGGAAATTAGCCCCCCTTCCCAAGCGGGCTATGCCCAAGAAAGGGGTTACAAAAGGAAAGAGTTTGCCAAGAGCACCGGTGCCAGTCTCTCAGCCGGGGGGTGAAGGGGAGGTGCCCGGTCCATTGGGTACGGTTCCTCTGCAAGGTGTTCCTTTGGGTGCCCCAGTCCCTTGTGGTTCCTGCGGGGGGCGGGGGGGTCCGCCTGGGAGGTGTTCCATCAGGTGCCCCGGCCATGATTGTTCCTGCAGGGGTGGTTCCTGCAGGAAGCAGCACACAGGATGCAGTGTCTACGGGGTGGGACCCAAAAGATGTTACTGTGGGCTCTAACCCGGTTCCACAGGACTTAGTGGCACAGTTAGCCGCAGTTCTTCCTTGGTTAGGAATAGCAGGGATGTTGTCAACATTGGTTGGGGCAAAAGAAATTGGGGTGGACCCATTGGCAGAAGCTAGGAGGATGGTGTAGTGTATTTTGTAGAGCGCACAGCTGCCCCAACGGGGCGTCCCGGCGCTGTATAATGCTGTGGAACCCTTCCTGACTCTCCCTGTGAGATGCCCCTCCTGAGCACCTCCAAGGTGAAGCCAGGCATCCCAGTGTTGTAGGGGCCGTTGTGGAGATTAAGCAAGCTATTGCCCAGAGTTGCAGCGTGGGACCCATGATTAGAGTAGGCGCCGAGGCGAGAATTATCGAGTCCGTGGACATTGAGCCCAAGACCCTGCCGCGTCGGGACTTGAACCCTGGTCCCGGGCCTGATCTCTGCTTCAGAGTCTGCCTCTCTAACCAGTGAGCCACACTTCTCCCCAGTTTGTTACAACACCTGGGGGTTCGTCAGGTGGGGGGCTGGGTACACCTTCCCTTCCCAATCCAACCAGTGGGGTTTCTCCACTAGAAACCAACAAGGAAGTCCCAATGAACATCCTGGCAAAGGAGAAGTTGACGGAGCCAGCTGGAGCGGCTTCAGTAGGTAAGCAGGTGACATTGCAACTGTTGAGTGTGGGTGAATCCTGTACCCGGAGTGAGCATTTGACTAGACATGTAACACAAGAGGTGAAAGAAATTATATGATCAGGTAGTTATTTTAGTATGTTCTCTTTGCTCCTTGATGAAAGAGAAAGGGAGGAAGCTAAGAAAAAGAAAGACTGGATGCTCCCTAGAGAATGGGCAAGTGAATTGTTGAAATGTGGGATTGAGAAGAATTTGAATAACTGGATCAGAGGTTTCTCAGTATTCATCTAAGTGATGGATGAATGTTTTCCTAACATATAGGCAAAGATGGCATGTTACCAGAGTCGGATTACTATGGCCCTTGACAAGTATGGGGCATAGATTGGAAGGGGTACAATAAAGACTTCAGGAAGGCTACGGCATCTAACCCATCCCTTACCTGGGACCGCGTTGACACAATTTCATGGTTAGATCAGTTTGGCCAAGCGCAGTCCACTAACAGGGGCCAGGCACTTCAATCCTTTCAACCCTTTTGGCTACCCCGAACCACAGGCCCTACCACTAGTCCAGGTAGCGGGGAGGATGGAAAGGGACATGTTGGGACTTTAATAGGTGGACATGCACCAGGACCGCAGGCACGTGCAAGTTCAGACACACATGCTCTATCTGTGGTAACCCATCTCACCCAGAGTCCAAATGTCTCAAGAAATCAAGAGATAAGGGAAGGAGGAAGCAGGAGTGAGGTGAGGACACAACATAGGGCACACTCACCTATTAACATAACGGCTATGACCCCCTTGGCTGAACAGGTACCCTTATCATTCCACGGCTAGGACATTGCGAGAAGGTTTCATGTATGGTTTTAGGATCCCTGCACCTGACTACATGGGGGCACCTAAATGCAAAAATCAACTTTCTGTTAGGACCAATCCAGGCGTGGCAGCAACACAGATTGAAAAGGAACTAAGCTTGGGCAGAGTAGTTCTGCCTTTCCCGGTACCCAATTTTGTCTGCTCTCCCTTGGGAGTGGTCCCCAAAATAGAGGGTGGTGAGTTCAGGTTGATTTATAATCTGTCAGTACCTAAGGGCAGCTCATTGAATGAAGCCATCGGTGATGATATTTGTAGTGGGAAATATGCTTCTTTTGACCAAGCGGTGGAGATGTTTAAGGGCCTGGGCCCTGGTGCCCTGCTGGCAAAATATGATATTGAGTCTGCTTTTCATTTGTTGCCAGTTCACCCATCAGATTTTCTCCTCCTGGGTTTTAAGATCCAGGGCAAATTCTACATGGATATGTTCATGCCTGTGGGGTGTTCTGTCTCCTGCACTTACTTTGAGAAATTCAGTTCATTTTTCGAATGGGTTTTTAGACAGGCGACTGGGCATCAGTTTGTCATGCACTATCTGGACGACTTTCCTATCTTGGGGTCAGCGGGCTCCCAGGAGTGTGCGTGGACACTGCAGGAATCTTGCACGCTCATGCGGGCTTTGGGGGTTCACCTGGCACCAGGAAAGACTGTGAGACCAACAACTACAATAGAATTCCTAGGCATTGAGTTAGACTTAGTCCAAGGGTGTTTTCGGATGCCGGCAGACAAGATTAAGAAATTCAGGACAGAATTTCAGCAATGCTCGGCAACAGCTAAGATGACCTTGCATCAGTTACAACAAATGGTAGGGCAGTTGAATTTTGTTCTGAGAGTCATATCGATGGCACGACCATTCTCCCGCTCCATCTCCCAGGCCATGGCAGGTCTACAAGAGAAACCCCACCACACCAGACTGTCGGCTGAGGTTAAGCAGGACATGCGGATTTGGATGGCATTTCTGCAGGACTTCAACGGCAGGGTAGTGTGGCCCTGTCTACCCACTACGGTGCAGGTAGTGTGGGATTCAGGGCCATACTCGGTAATGAGTGGGTGGCTCAGCATTAGCCAGCTTGGTGAGTGGAGAAGGGGGTGACAGCTAACATTGGTTTCTTGGAACTATTTCCCATCTGGGTGGCATTAACAGTTTGGCCTGAATGTCTGCGTAATTAATCAGTGGTATTCTGGTAGGAAAACATGACTGTAGTTGACTGCATCAACCAACAGGCAGCACAGTGTAAAATGATTCTCCGCCTGTTGAAAGAGATAGTGTTGTTATGTATGAAATTGAATATGCAATTTAGAGCTAAATATGTGCCAGGGGTATTGAATTATGCTGCTGATGCACTCTCTTGCTTCAAGATGCAGGTTTTCAGGGCACACCTCCCCTCTGCAGAAGCGACTCCAACATCATTCCCAGAAGTTCTTAGGCAGATTGGTGCCCCCAACTACCGAACCTCGTGGCAGCTAGCCTAGCTCCCAGGACCAGGAAAGATTATGAAGGAGTGTTTTGGGCATATTGTACATTCTTGGGAATGGAGTGGGTCGAAAAGTGGCATTAAACAGGGTCACTCCTGTGTTACTTGGGTTCTTTGAACAAAGAGTGGCGTTCAGCTGCAGCAGCCAGGCGGCATGTGCAGCAATCTCTTTCTTCGCAAAAACTAGAGTCAGGGGAGATCCCACCAACAGCTTCACAGTGAGGAAAGCCTTAAAAGGGTGGCAACGCATCCAGGGGTCGGCACCCGACACAAGACGACTAATAGGGGTGGAGTTGTAAACATCTTTACTAGGGGCTCTTGATATTATTTGTAGCACCCCAGGGGAAGCTCTGCTTTTCAGAGCAGCCTTTTCATTTGCTTTTTATGGTGCTTTTAGGGTAGGGGAATTGGTTGCCCAGAACAAACAGGATGTAAAAGGGGGTCTGCAGTTAGAACATGCAAAGATACAAGACAATTCCTTATTGATATCCATTAAGAAATCCAAAACAGATGAAGAGGCCCGGGGTAAGGGGGTAGTACTAGATCGGGCACATGGTAACCCTTGCTGCCCCGTAACACAGTCAGAGGCATTCTTATGGCATAGACCCAGTACAAGAGGGGGGACATTGTTAATCCATGCTGACGGTACCCCGGCCACAAGGTTTCAGTTCAAAAGAGTCATGGATATGGCTGTAAAGAAGGCAGGTTTGGATCCAAGTTGCTTTGGAACCCATTCTTTCAGAATAAGGGCTGCCACTGAGGTGACAGCGAGAGATTTTCATAGTAGCAATGTGAAAAGTATTGGGAGGTGGTCCTCCAATTGTTATAAAAGCTACGTGCAGCTGCACATGTTATGAATAGGACATTTGTCATGTGCTGATTCATGGTCCTTTTCTGCTTATACTTACAGTTTCTCAAGCCTGTCACGCAGGGGGGAAACTGGCAGCGGCACAAAAACAGTGTCTATCAATACAAGGACGTGCACACCCACAGAAAGCAGGACCACATGTCGTTTGGATGATTGGCCATTCATATGTGAGATGTTTGAATGCATTTTTCTTTTCAGGGATTTACAAATCCAGAACTGAACAGGCGGGTTTTAGGGTGTCATTTCATGGAAAGGGGGGTCTCCGCTTTAGTCAGTCCAGGGGTTTTGCAATGGACCTGTTGAGCAAGGGGGGGCTCTCCCTGGTATCATTATCTTGCACCTGGTAGGGAATGATTTGGTTAATCTGGGTAGAAGGGGACTGGTGGAAGCCATAATCATGGATGTGGGTTGGTTAGCTAAGACATGCCCAGCGTCCACAATAGTATGGTCACAGATGGGACCCAGATTTCAATGGCGAGGGGGGAAGTCTGTGAGGGCACTGAATCTCTCAGTAAGGAGGATCAGTAATAAGATAGAGAGTTTGTTTAGGTCCCCTCACTTACAGACGATCGCCCACAAGTCTATCAGTGAGGAGCCGTGCTTCTTAAAAGACAGTGTCCACTTATCAAAAGTAGGTAATCAAATCCCTCTACAGAATCTTCTGGCATGGTTAGGGGGCTTCAGAAGCAGGATATGACCTCCTAGTTAGCAAATTGGGGGTGGCCAGATAGTCGGGCAACTATGCTGGCCTGTGGCGGTAAGTTCATGATTCGTGAGCAGTAAATTTAAGGTCCTTAGAGGGCGGCGCCATTCTTGAATGGGGTCGCCCAAGGGGGAGGGACAAGTAGTCTCTCCTAGAACTCCAGGGGCAGTTACAGCCAGTTGGCTGGATGGGTGCCGGGGAGTGCGGAGTTATGCTTTACCTAGGCTGGTTGGCCACCCTGCACGTGCACAATTGCGCCAGTAAAGGGCGCATAACTGCAAAGGCCCCTTATGGAGATAGTCTACAGAGCATATGGTGGTAACCGGGGGGGGGGGGGAAGTACCCTCATGGTGAACGGGCCCTCTGCCATATGCACTCCGGCAGGAGGGCGGGTTTAATTTGATAAGGATCTGACACCAGTTATTGACCTTGCCGTAGGCTCAAATTGGGATACACAGAAAAGTAGCTGCTATTATGATTATTGATGATGATATGTTTAGATTCGGATAGGAATAACTTGTATTAGAGTTATGTTAAGGTTAGCCATCTGACATCTGTTCTTATCCATGTAATCAATGTCAATTGATATGTTTTCCTGCATATTATTTGCTAATATTGTAAAAATTAAGTTTCTTAATTTTATGTTAATAAATTCTGCCAAGGGGTTATCTATGACCCCCTTATCCATAGGAACTCTTGTTATGGATACTATGTGGTCTTGACAAGGGAGGAGGAGGTGCAGGTAGTACCAGGCCATAGAGAAAAGGCGGGGCAGGCATCGGACCCACCGAAAGTATGGTGGTCATGCCGGCCCCTGACAACCCTAAAGGTGGCCCTGTCGTGGTCAGTAGTTATGCGACAGGCCCGCCTTAATCACGCTAGGTCGGGGGTCCTGAGTGTGACCCGGAAGTGATGAGAATAACTTCCGGGTCACGCTTGTGGACAGCGCCAGGCCGGTTAGAACTGGCCTGGCTGAAAACCTTCCATAAAAGGCTGGGGAGCAGAGGAATCTTCCTCTTTGCTCCTCGCGTTCCCCAGCTTACAAGACCAGAGTCGCTAGGAGGCTGTCATTTTACTTCTCCACCCACCGTCCCCTAAAGCAAAGGTTTGTAGAATATGCTTTGTTTCGTTTTTATGTTATGTTCAGGTGAGGTGTTTTTCTTCTACAGGTCAGCTATCATCGTATTTAGTGCTATTCCTTGGTCAGGCGGTAAGGTCATGATTGGTGAGCAGTAAATTTAAGGTCCTTAGAGGGCGGCGCCATTCTTAAATGGAGTCGCCCAAGGGGGAGGGACAAGTAGTCTCTCCTAGAACTCCAGAGACAGTTACAGACGGTTGGCTGGATGGGTGCAGGGGAGAGGGGAGTTACGCTTTACCTAAGCTGGTTGGCCACCCCGCATGAGCACCATGGCGCTAGTAAAGGGCGCAGAACTGCAAGGGCCCCTTATGGAGATAGTATACAGAGCGTACAAGGGTAACCAGGGGGGGGGGGGCAGTACCCTCACGGTGAACAGGCCCTCTGCGCATTCACCCACCGGTTGGAGGGCGGGTTTAATTTGATAAGGGTCTGACACCAGTTATTGACTTCACCGTAGGCTCAAATAGGGTTACGCAGAAAAGTAACTGCTATTATGACTACTGATGATGATATGTTTAGATTCGGATAGGAATAAATTGTGTTAGAGTTATGTTAAGGTTAGCCATCTGACATCTGCACCTATCCATGTAATCAATGTCAATTGTTATGTTTTTCTGCGTATTGTTTTCAAATATTGTAAACATTAAGTTTGTTAATTTTATGTTAAGAAATACGGCCAGGGGGTTATCTACGACCCCCTTATCCAAAGAAACTCTTGTTATTGATACTATGTGGGTCTTGACAAGGGAGGAGGGGGTGTATTGGTAGTACTAGGCCATACTACCTCTTTGCCAAATTTGGGGTAATTCCATTCAGCAGTTCGTGCTGTAGCAGTGTCCAAAGTTTCCTATGGAAAATTACATGGGGAAAACATGTTTTGGGACCCCCCTTTTTTCTCACCCCCGTTTGACGAATCACCTCGAAACTTTCAGGATAGGAGCAGACCGGAACGGGCCATAAGTTTTGAAAATTTCGGAAACATTTGTCAACCGGCGCAAAAGTTATTGGGAATAGAATGTTGCGATTTTCCTATGGAAAATAGGTCCTAACTATAACTACCTACTGGTGACTGCCAGTAGGTTATATACATATGTATATGTATATATAAATATATTGATGTTATGGTATATACATACATAGACATGCACACATGAATACATTTATATGCGCAGATTGATATATAAATACATTATTAATTTATAAATATATATAAATTGTAAAATTGTAATTGGCATATTTAATATTTTATTTATTTATATATCAATGTATTAATATAAATGCATTTATGTGTGTATATATGTAGCTGTATATCATAACATACAAACAATTTTAAAAATGTATACATGCCTTAGTATGACTCCCTAAAAACAAGAACCAGGGACTTTAAAAGAAATTACTCTCCAGTCTTGAGGGGTCAACCATGGAGTTGCGAATGATGCCACATTGTTATGGATAATTTGTTGATATCTATACCAAGGGCACATCTTCTGATGCCCACATTTGTGATATACATATATATATATGTGTTTAAATAGGTGGAGCTTTTATATGTTTATTTATGAAGCAATACTGGCATTTTCATTGCCCTCTGGGGCTTGATGTTATAGGTCTATTTGTCTAAACATTGATTTGTATTAAGTATATTAGAAGCATCGTTAACTTCAAGACATTATTGTATTGGACATTTTTAAATGGCTTTATATGTGATGATCATGGTAAGGACATTTAGCTTTATCATATACTAGCAGCCCGTCCCGACCTTGTCCGGGAGCAATCATGCTTCAGGGCCCCCGCCCGCCCCGACGTTGTCCGTGGGTTCCCCGGATCCTTCCTTTATATATTGCAGTATTATACCTCTATGTTTCCTTTGTACGCTTTTGTAACCTGCACACGTCACTTTTTCCTTATGCAATGCACCGTTTGCTAGCTCTTGTATTTTGTTGGCTCACGATTCTCACTTTTGTAATGCACTCACTTTTGTAATGTCCGTGGGTCCCCCGGAGGCTTCCTTCATATATTGCACTATTATCCCTCTGTTTCGTTTGTACGCTTTTGTAACCTGCACACATCACTTTTTTCTCATGTAATGCACCATTTGCTAGCTCTTGTATTTTGTTGGCTCATGATTCTCTCTTTTGTAGTGCACTCACTTTTGTAATGCACGGTTTGCTACCTCTTTTGCTTCATTTAATGCTCACCGCTCCTCCCCGCCTGTATTTCACCTACGCTCACCGCTCCTCCCGCCACTTTTTCCTCATGTAATGCGCCATTTGTTACCTCTTGTATGTTGTTGGCTCACGATTCTCACTTTTGTTATGCACTCACTTTTGCTGTTTGCTACCTCTTTTGCTTCATTTAATGCTCACCGCTCCTCCCCGCCTGTATTTCACCTACGCTCACTACTCCTCCCCGCCTGTATTTCACCTACTCTCACCGCTCCTCCCGCCTGTATTTCACCTACGCTCACCGCTCCTCCCCGCCTGTAGCTTTTATATTTCACCTACCCCATCCGCCGCTCACCGCTCCTTCCCGCCTGTCTGCCGCTCCTCGCCGCCTGTTCGCCGCTCCTCGCCGCCTGTCCGCCGCTCATCCCCGCCTGTCTGCCGCTCCTCCCCGCGCTCATGTCCGCCGCTCCTCCTCGCGTACGCCGCTCCTCCCTGGCTCCTGATTTCAGCACGCATGTCGCGGCCGGCCGGCGCTACTTCCAAGGGACTACTTTTTTTTTTAGGTAAATATTTTAAATAACGTATATTTTTTATTTATATAACCTATGTCCATCTACAAACCCTGCCAATTACAACGATGTATCGGGTGTTTGGATTGGCGCTGTGGTTCCCGAGTTTACCCGCCTCAAAAGCTCAAAGTTCTTCCTTTATAATAGTAGTATAGATATCAGCAGTAAAGACAAATATATTCAATGGAATTGGACAAATTGTGTAAGTGGATATTTATATATAATGTTCTTCTTTCCTTTTCATTTATGAGCAGTGTCTATTTTTATAATTAGTACATAGATAAAAAATGGACAAATGTACATTATACCTTATCTGTGCTTACTCCAACACTATAATACAGCTGCTTCTGTTTAGCGCTCAATAACTCCGTAAGCTATGTTGAGCAGGACTCATCCGATATACAATTAAAATATGAGAGGCTGGAGAGACTGTATAAAAGAACTTACCAAGTGGTGGGAAGCAGTCTCTTTGCAAAAATACATTGACTGTGTGAGGGTCCCTCCGGGCCTTGGAATTTGTACCATACCCATGTATGTTGACCCGGACATGTTAGAGTGGCAGTAACTCAAAAAATTGTTCTATTGTAATGATGATACCCTGGTTAAATATGCATTGAAGGTCAGAACCAAAAACGGCAGAAGAAGAAATTAAGGTTAAGAAACAACAAAATGTTTTGAGAGAATATAAGGATTACCAATGAGGAAGTGTAACAACCTTTAATAAGAAATAAGACCACATGAGCAAAGAAAAACATCAAACCCTAACACTAATGAAACGGGTTGAATACACCATTAACCAGAGTAATGAGTAACCAGTGGAAAGTGACTCAGATAGCAACATCTCCTACATATTAGACTCATCCATAAGCAAAGAAGAGCCTCTACTGGACAGGAGCAACGTTTTAAGAAGAAGATTGACTCTTGAGCAGGGGAGGTCAGACTTCTGAACATAAGAAAGTTATAAAAGAGGAAGAGGCAGAGAAAAAAAGAGTTACAAATAAACTAAAGAAAGAAGAAAGAAAAGACAAAAAATTGCAGTGGGATTGATAGCAAGGGGAAAAATACAGGCACAACAAATCTGCCTCAAGATGAATCTGGTAACACGTTTGGAACATATTTTGAACAAAAATGAAACTACACTGTTCCCTTTTGGACTTCCCTTGGTCCTACGTCTAATAGGACTATGCTCAGAGTAGAATTGATTTGTTTAATTTCACACACAAATTGATACTAAAGAAATGGTTTCATATCAAGCCTAATGCAATGATGACTAATACAGTGTCTCAACCACCAATTAGTAATAAAGTCCTTAGTGATATTGACACAATACACCCACTTACAGCAATTGACAGTGATCATGCTCACAGCGAGTATCCCATTTTGAAGTTTGCCAATGCAGGCTATGCTTTTGCCATGTATTTTCATAGTGATTTTATGCATAAGTGGGTGTTTTTGCCATCTCTCCCACAGGATGCTATTGATAGATTTTTAAAAAGTGTTATAAAAAAGTCTTAAACACAATATTTATCAGGAAACGTATGGTATAAATTGTCACATGGGTACACTAGGCCCAGTTAAGAAATGCCATTTTACATGTTTACATTCTTAAGTTGCATTCTCTCCCTAAACACGATGACATATGACACAAATTCATTTGCGTGCACATGCAGGATAATAATCTCTGAACTTGGTTTGCTTCTGCTACCACTTTGTAGAAACTTTATCAAAACACATTGAACATTCTGTAAAAGGGCTAAGTTCATCACACAAGATGTTATTGCTTTAGCTGGTCGGAGACAGAGCTATCACAATAGAAGAAACAATAGCGGCCTGGTAAGATGTTTGGCATGGTAACATAGAGGATGTTATTATATATATATATGGTGGGGTGGGAAGTATTTCCTTGTATCCAGCAGCATCTGACGAAGGCCGGCAGGCCGAAATGCATTATGCAGTGCTGATTTATTAAAAGATTTCCTGAAGTTTCCCCCGAGAGACCTCCGCCTATTCTTTTGAAGTGGGCATACTGTGGATATTTCGCGCTGGCCAGAAGCGCGTAGGAGGTCCCGTTCTGATAAGTGGCTGGAGCATCTCTGGCACCCGCTGCTGGCGCAGCTTACTTTCTTCGAGGTATCGAATGGATTCCAGCTCACCAGGGACTGCACGTCACGTTTGGGCTTCTGCTGCTGCAGCTCGTTACTTAACGAAGGGACAGAGGCATGGTTCTTTCTGTCTCATGGCTCGACTGACACACGCATCACCTGGTCGGAACGTATCAAGGGGACCCGAGGGAAATCCGTTATTTTACAAAAAGGACTTCATTATTGCAACATCCCACGTCTTTGCCAGTAGGATTCGGACACCCACTGTG
Organism: Lissotriton vulgaris; assembly: GCF_964263255.1. NCBI lineage: Eukaryota > Metazoa > Chordata > Amphibia > Caudata > Salamandridae > Lissotriton > Lissotriton vulgaris. The sequence goes on along the minus strand of NC_141698.1, from coordinate 935,321,247 downwards.
CCTATCCGTAATTTCATCCCAGCAACACTTACCCGGAATTACAGCATTCTGGGAGCTGTAGTTTGTGTTCAGGCTGCAGCGGAGTTGCCATCACGTGACTTTTATCATGCGGACTACCGCCAATGGGAGAGACACTGGACAATTCAAAGGTGGGGTGGGAAGTATTTCCTTGTATGCAGCAGCATCTGAGGAAGGCCGGCAGGCCGAAATGCATTATGCAGTGCTGATTTATTAAAAGATTTCCTGAAGTTTCCCCCGAGAGACCTCCGCCTATTCTTTTGAAGTGGGCATACTGTGGATATTTCGCGCTGGCCAGAAGCGGGTAGGAGGCCCCGTTCTGATAAGTGGCTGGAGCATCTCTGGCACCCGCTGCTGGCGCAGCTTACTTTCTTCGAGGTATCGAATGAATTCCAGCTCACCAGGGACTGCACGTCACGTTTGGGCTTCTGCTGCTGCAGCTCGTTACTTAACGAAGGGACAGAGGCATGGTTCTTTCTGTCTCATGGCTCGACTGACACACGCATCACCTGGTCGGAACGTATCAAGGGGACCCGAGGGAAATCCGTTATTTTACAAAAAGGACTTCATTATTGCAACATCCCACGTCTTTGCCAGTAGGATTCGGACACCCACTGTGCCTATCCGTAATTTCATCCCAGCAACACTTACCCGGAATTACAGCATTCTGGGAGCTGTAGTTTGTGTTCAGGCTGCAGCGGAGTTGCCATCACTTGACTTTTGTCATGCGGACTACCGCCAATCGGAGAGACACTGGACAATTCAAAGGTGGGGTGGGAAGTATTTCCTTGTATCCAGCAGCACCTGACGAAGGCCGGCAGGCCGAAATGCATTATGCAGTGCTGATTTATTAAAAGATTTCCTGAAGTTTCCCCCGAGAGATCTCCGCCTATTCTTTTGAAGTGGGCATACTGTGGATATACATATATATATATATATATATATATATATATATATATATATATATATATATATATATATATATATATATATATATATATATATATGTGTATATATATATATATATATATATATATATATATATATATATATATATATATATATATATATATATATATATATATATATATATATATATATGTATATGTATATATATGTATATATATATATTCCAATTACTCCGTCCGACGCCAGCGCGTCTCCAACTCGTCTTGGTAAGATAACAAAGGACGAAAAAGTAGAGCCCCTTCTGGTGCAAATTTCAGTGATTTATTTCATTTCAAGAAATGAACACCCGGCAAGTCTGCATGACGCGTTTCGCCTCTAGCCAGAGGCTTGATCACATGATGTGCTGCCAAAACTGATGAGGATACTTATAATGCATAAAACAAAGGGTGAAGTTAATTGGTTCACTTTCTGGCATTTAACCCTTTACAACTGTAAACATATTTTGAGTCACAAAAGTATCTTTGTACAGAAGTCAACATAAAAGACATAGTGTCTGAAATTCATATAACTTCATTGCAGTGCTTAAGTATAGCAGCAAAAAATGTGCAAATTACGCAATATAGATGATTAAATATATTATCATATATAAGTCTAAAATCATCTATATACAAAATAGTTTCAGGGTAAAAAAACATTTAAAATGATTGTGCAACCCAAGTGGGTCTTATATCTTATTATTAACTCACATTGTTTCCATTGTTTATGCATATTATATGTTGTCTCTATCAGTAAAAACAAACCCAGTAGTGAAAGTGCTGTGCAAAATTTTGCTGTAAAGTGATTTGTGCATATATAAAATCATGGGGAAAGGGAGGAGGCGGGGATAATCCTTTATCGTACATTATTTAGTGATCCTTGGTTCTTACAGCCTATAAAATGAAAAGAAAAATGCAGTGTTTCTTGCTCCTGGGTCTAAAGATATAATGCCCTATAATAATATTGGAAACTGTGACCTTTAATGTGGTATAGTACTATAAACATGTATACAGATCTTCGCTCGTGTTAAGACCCACTGGGGTCTTACTGTCCAAATTACAATATATACCTGGTTTCCAGAAGGCGCAATAATGCTTCCCTATTGCCTCCTCTCTTTAAGGGCATAATACAGTCTATGTCATAGTATTGTAAACTTGCAGGATCACTGTTGTGAACACTTTCAAAATGACGAGCTACCGGGTAGGCCAGGTCTTTTCCCGTTTGTGGGCGGGCAGTCGAGTACTCCCCGCATACTGCAACCCACACGGACACTGCAACTCATAGACTGCATAGTCAGTTTTGCAGGTCAGGCGTTTTCTGTTAGGAACCACAGTATCTTTGAATGGAACTGTGTAATGTGTCTTGCAGCATCCATAATTGCAAGCTTTGCAGTACTGCATTTCTTAAATCCACCACTCAAAGCCATCCAGGTATTAGATACAGGTGCCTCAAGAATGTTGCTTACTAGTTTATCTGGATTTTGAACTCTTTTTCTGTTGTTATTGAGGGTTTAATTTTAACAGCCAGGGCCTCTTCCCTAGGTATTGCAGAGGATCGGTTAATTGTCCTCTGGATAATTCTATCTGAATTTCCCCGGGACAAGAACCTTTTCTTGCTCTCTTCCGGAGCTACATGGCATTCCAGGTCTGTACAACAAATTCTTTTAATTCGTAGCATTTCCCCAAAGGGGATGCTACTTATAAGATGTTGAGGATGTTGACTGGTTGCGTGCAAAACGGTGTTTCCCCCAGTGGGCTTTCAATGTAGCCTAGTAGCCAGACCTGCATTCGTGACGTATACCTCAGTATCTAAAAACACAACTGATTTTGTGTCTATTGTAGAAGTGAATTTTAAATTCAAATTATTGTTGTTTAACTGTTCCAGAAATCTCTGGGCCTCCTCTCTTGATCCCTGCCATATTAAAAACAGATCATCTATGTATCGAAGATAAATAGGTGCATGATTTTGCATGCTAGTGAGAAGGTGTCCCCTGAGGACCTGCTCCTCCCAAAGTCCCATGTGCAAACATGCTAGACTTGGGGAAAAGCAGGCCCCAATGGCGACGCCCCTGATCTGTTGATATATCTGGTTGTTAAACAAAAAATAGTTCTATTCGAAGCAGATCTGGATCATAGATAGCAGCATTTTGTCATGCGATGAAAAATTAATCGGTCGTTTATTTAAATAATGCTGTACTACTTTTATCCCGTCGCTGTGTTTAATGGATGTATACAACAAGCATACGTCAAGTGTCATGAGTAAACAATTACAATTCCAAACAACATTGTCCAATTTTCTGATAATATCTGAGGTATCCTGTACATATGACCATACATTTTTAACCCAATCCTGCAAAAAATAGTCTATGTATTTTGAAATGTTATCTGTAGAGCTATTGATCGCAGAAATAATAGGACGTCCAGGAGGTATGGCCACACTCTTATGAATTGCTGGGATCAGGTAGAAAGCTGGTATCACTGGATGCTCTTTCCTTAAAAAAATGAATTTGTCATTTGATATAAGGTTACCACTTCTCCAAACCATTAGTTTTGAATTTTGATCTTGCATGCTGTTTATAGGCCGAAAGATTTCTTTTTCTATAGCACAGGGGGTCCATCAATTGATTTGCGGCTTCAGTACTGTACATTTGTCGTGCCCACAAGACAATGTTACTGCCTTTGTCGGATTGTCTAACAATTATGTTCTTGTCCGATTCTAGTTTTTTAATCAGCTTATTGTAACATTGGTTCCTTTTATCTATGACAGTATGTTTATTATTAGTGGCAATGTAGAGCTTTTTAAAATCCTTTTTGATAAGTTCCTGATACACGTCAAGATTGTCGTGGGTCATGATAGGTTGAAATATAGATTTGGGTTTAAATGGAGTTCTACACGTTATTTGATCTTCCCTTGATAATAGCCTTGGTGCTCCAGTTAAATTTTCAGACTCCTTCTGTAGATCCCAAATTTCCTCAAACATGGTTCGATCCCCTGCTTCCAACAAAGATGGACTTTTTGGCGCCTCCATTGGTTTTTTCTGTTTGGTTGTAGGAGAAAGAATTTGTTTAGTTTGAGCTTCCTCACAAATCTGTAAGTGTCCATCCTGGTGTCTGCATAATTAAAATTACATGGCGGACAATAAGACAATCCTAAGCCTAGGATTGTTTCATCATTGGTGTTCAATTGGACATTCGTGAGATTTATTATTGAGGTGTGGCCGATGTTGGTGCTGGTTTGCGATTTTGTTTGTTCCAGCATACCTTTTGCGGCTTTTTCTCGCTGCTTGGCTTTGTTCTTATGGCATCTCCGCCTTGCTTTGCATTTGTGGTTAGCCCGTTGTTGCCTACTCGTCCACCCGCTGGAATTCTTGGTCTTAAAGTATCTCGACGATCCTGGCATAGGCAACTCACTTCTTGTGCCAGCGAGTGTTTTGTAAACCCCACATTCGATGTTCCTGCCACTTCGTTTTCCGAATAACTTTCTGCTACTGAACTGACATCCGTTGATGACACTGAAACAGCCATTCCTTCCGTGTTCGCTTGGCGTACTTTTCTAGCTCTTGCCTTAACATTGTTGTATCTCTTTGCAAATGTAAATATTTGCCCATTAAGGTAGTCAATGCGATCACGTTCAAATTTGTAGGCCTTACGTTTCTTGATTATGTCTTCCTTTTTACTTATTCTTGCCATCATGTCAGTTCTCATTTTTATTGTCTGCTTACTAGTCTCCATGCTGGATATTTCCATCTCCAATTGCTCTATTTCGGCTTGTATTTTAATGCAGTCACTCTCCGCATATCTCACCAAAATTGCCATGAGCTTGCTGGAGGACTCGAGATTAGTGTCAGCCCATTCTGTTAACATTGCTGGGTCCGGAGTCTCGTAGCTTGGTGCAAGTGTTATACGCAGACCTCTTGGCACTCGGCCAACTTGAAGGTAACGGGAAAGCGATTTATTCTCCCACCACTTTGCCTGCTCTTATATATATATAATATATATATATATATATATATATATATATATATATATATATATATATATATATATATATATATATATATATATACATATACATACATATACATATATATATATATGGAACAATCCTCAGCTACCTCTCGCCCGGAGCCCAAATGCAGGAGACCGCTGTGCAGGAAGAAGGAAGGAGACCTCAGGTGCAGTGAGCAATCTTTTTCTTTATTGTACCTTCGAGGAAGCGGCACACAGCATTATATATATATATATGTATATGATATCAAGCCTTTGTTTAGACAGTGGAGCATTTTGTTGGCGCTGATATGTCGACCATTACAGCTCAGCTGATTACTGTTTACATAATGTGAGGGATGTTGTCCAGCTCTACACCAAGATGGGTAGTTTGGTGACACTAACCCACAACTAACGAGGAGTTAGATCATCATAAAGACATGTAGTCTCCCTTCACGCACGGGATGCTGCACAGGTGTGCTGGATCTTCAGAGGGCGGTGCAGACTCACAACAGCGAGTTCTTAAGAGGCAGAACTTACCAGCTAAGTGTATCTCATTTGTGGAGGCTTTGGGCGCTGACGACGGCAAACAACGGCCAGAAATGCATCCGCCACTTCTCTCATTAAAAGGCCTCCAACTGTTCCCCTTGGGTCTCTGCTCTTCTTTGTCGGGGAGGAGTTCTTGTGACAATATAAATAAATATATATATATATATATATATATATATATATATATATATATATATATATATATATATATATATATATATATATATATACATACATATATGTAAATATATATACATATATATACATATATATAAATATATACATATACATACATATACATATATATATATATATATATGTATATGATATCAAGCCTTTGTTTAGACAGTGGAGCATTTTGTTGGCACTGAGATGTCGACCATTACAGCTCAGCTGATTACTGTTTACATAATGTGAGGGATGTTGTCCAGCTCTACACCAAGATGGGTAGTTTGATGACACTAACCCACAACTAACGAGGAGTTAGATCATCATAAAGAGATTTGGCAGATTCAATCATCCAAGACATGATATGTTAGAATGCGATAGGTAGTAGTGCAATATATTACAGTACTTGTATGCAAGTATATATACTCAGTAATAAGCAGAATGGTTGAACTGTTTTATTTTCAACATTCTCTGAATGCAAATCACATTATTCTGTTTCCTTCTATTGATTATTGCAGCACACGCATTTTACTCAAGTATCACAATGCTTCAATAAATATTGAAACACTTTACTGTGTCTTTCTTTTGTATCTCTTTGGGTATGAATATGTAACTAAGCGAAAAGGTTCTAGATCTGTTACCATAATTTCCTTTGGGGATCAGGGCTGTCATGTTCTGAGGTTGCACATCCATTTGTTGCACTGTAAGGTTAGGGTTACAGATGGTGCATTGTGAGCTAGCAGGACTTCGGCCAACATATCTGCATGGTGTGCATGGAGTCAGTCTCGAACCGTTCTGATGGTTATGTTGTCCAACACATGCACAGTTTTACTTGGAAAAGTATAAGCGCTATGACAAAATAATTTTCCACATGATTATTACCAAGCTTTTAACTCCTTCACTGCGGCGGCTATTCCGCCGCAGTGCTAAGGGGGCGGGGCGGCCGCACGGCAGCCGCATGCTGGTGACGGAACCGCTCCGTCACCAGCGTCGGTTGAGCTGTGCTTATGACGGAGCGGTTCCGTCATGTCCTGCCCCGCTCAATGGAACGCTCAGCGCAGGAGCGGAATTCGCGCCGCGCAGGAGCGCCGAGTGGGCCATGACGGAACCGCTCCGTCATCAGCACAGCGCCACCGCAGCTGATGACGCAGCGGTTCCGTCATCAGCAGGCAAGGGTTTAAGGAACTAGAATCGGACCAGAGCATTGTCATTTGCCAATCAGATAATGGTGTCACTATTGTAGTTCTGTCCCAACTGAAGTATTTAATTGAAGGTCTGAGGCAATTGAATGAACATAGGATCTATGAAAAGGTGACTCCAATGGAAGGAATCCAAGTGAACACACTTTATGAAAAGTTGTTAACTGACTGGAAGGACAAGGGTCTTTTAGAATGGAAAGAGTACATGTTCTTTAACTGCGTCCACTCTAACAGCCCTTACTTTATACACTTATTAATTTGCACAAGAATGGAAAAACCCTCCTGGGAGACCTCCTGTATTCTCAGCAGCATCACTCTTGGAGGACACTTTGAAATATATAGATCATTACCTTAGACCTTTTGTAGCCACTTTACCTGCTTACATAAAAGACAGCAGGGACTTCCTCACAGTTATTGATGGTATCTGTTGGGAGGAGTTTTAGCACCTTGCTAACAATGAATGTCAAAAATCTATATAACTGCACAAGACACGATTTATGGAATAATGACTTCCGGCATTTCATGAAAGCCATGCATTGGTTTTTCTTATGCACACTGAAAAGATGCTGGGCATGATTTCATTTTATCTGAATAACAATGTCTGTATGTATATCAATGAAGTGTTTTTAATTTAGAAAGGATCTAAACTCTCTGCATATGAATTCATAGACAGCTTGAATGATAATGAATTGAATCTGAAGTTCACAGGTAATGCCAGTAAGAAAATGATTGATTTTCTGTCCTACGGACCATAATATGTGGATGACAAACTGGTGACAAAATTGTTTCAAAATGCAACAGTCTTTAGCACTCTTCTAGTGCGCACCTGACAAATTCAATTGATGGCAATCTGTGTGGTGATCTACTGCTTGCAAAAAGGAAATGCAATACCAATCATGACTTTCAAACAGTTAGTAAAATTATGAAAATGCGTTTTGGAGACTGGATACAGTCAGAGAATTATCAAGAAATCAGTTGATAAGGTACAAGAGTTTCAGAGACCAGACCTGTTTCAGTCTACAGATATGAAATACCCAACATCCTCATCAGATATGGGGAATACTGCAAGATTTATCACTACTTTTTTGAACAAAACTACCCAAATTAAGGGTCATTCTTTATAAACGCTGGCATAATCTTAACACTGATACAATATTCACTAAATGCCCTTAGTTTGGACCAGCAATTACTCTCGATTGGCCGGCTTCTTTATTTTAAGCAATTCTCTTTCCCCCTTCTTGAGTCCCTGTTGCTGGATTTAATCCAGTTTTTTGTCCCTCATAGAGTTATTTGCTGGCTGAAGGAAAATATCTGATCTGTCTAGCTTGTTACGGATGTTCTTTAGGGATAAAAGAGCATCTGTCACATGAGAGGCAGGTCAATATTATATTCTTGTTCAAAGGAGCTTCAGGATTGTGCCAAATAGAGCACAAAGGCATAAACTGTGCCAGAATGATGTCATTAGCTACTTACAATAATCCCAATTCCTCATGAATGGAGTACATTGGCGATTCATGGTGATATACCAAGAATATGTCTGTATCTTTGGCTCTCCTCATCCTATAAAAATGTTACTGCTTTATAACCCCACAAACCAGAGACGAAGGTTAGGACAGGTATGCACTTAATTTTGTAAATCTCAACTATGGGGAAGAGGACTTGCTTATTTTGGAGAAAAAGCCAAAAAGGGCACTAATTGAATTACAAAACTTTAAATTTCTCTGTTTCAAACATGGGCCCCAAAACCCCTGGGCACCAAATTTGATCCCCAAGTAAGAAAAAAGATCTTACAATAGGAACTCATCGAAGTGTAAGAGTTTGCAAATATTTGATATTTTAGAAATTTTAGAATTTATATATCACCCGAATAACCCTGTCTGGTCACGGCGGGTCTTCCTCGGATCAGTCGTGGCCTGGTAGGTGCGGATAGCTGGACTAGTCAGATTGAGTCACAGCTAGAAGAGAAATTAAAAACTGGGTTTCTGGGGATTTAATTTCTCTTTTAGCTGTAACTCAATCTGACTAGTCCACCTATCAACATCTACCAGCCCACGACTGATCCGGCCTCCCAAGGGTGAATAATGTAGCCCTGACATATGTAGTGCTCCTCACAAGAACACACATGCAACCTCTCTCATACACTCCTCCATTCATTTTTAGGCTGTCAACTCATCTCCCATCCCCACTCCTGTCTTGAGGAAGACCCGCCGTGACCACCCACTGGGGCACCACTAGGGTCGAAACGTCGACGCACATCTTTAGGTTCAGAACTACCAGGATTCCACAGAACCAAGGATAGGAATTACTGGAGGAAATAGCTCTCTGGCCTGCCAATTTGTACATAGCCAAACATGATCTCACTGTATATATTGTTCACCAGTTGAGCACTACAAGCGCAATTGTCACTATTTTCACTCTTCACCCATGTAAATATTTCTTGTTGAAAACATTTGCCTTTGTTGGTTTAATTTGGATATCATTGAATTAAGTAATTCTGATAAAAGCAAAAACACAAAGTGATTTTTCGTAGTCATTTTTCCTGAGATATTTGGTGCCTCAAGAACATGTTATAGAGGTTGCTTCAGACCATTATCGCAAAAAATTTGAGCGTTTTTTACTAAGATAGTTCTTACCTGACAGAACCACTTTTGTTTATACAAATCTGATGGTGGCATAAAAAGTCTGTTTGGAGGACTCTTAAAAAGGATATCAGGTCAGGATCCAACCCCTCTGACTCCAGTACCTTCCATAGTTTAGACCAGACCACACTATTAAAAGCACAGGCAAGGCCCATAACTAGACATGGCCACTTTTCACTAGGCTATGTTTATTAATTAACAGATGAAGGTTAAGGCACTGTTCTTGTGTGCCCAGTCCTGATCTAAAGCCATACTGAACATCAAAAATAATACAACTATCAGTTGACCAGGACACGCTTCTGTTGAGGACTACCCTGCTAATAACTTTTCCCATGGAGTCTATAACAGAAAGTGGTCTATAGCAATTAGGTGAGGCCCTTTCACCTTTCTTGAAAATTAGCACAATTATAGCTAAGCTCCATAACTCTGGAATGCCACTCTTATTGGCATAATTAGCATCGCAGGTGCCCACACAATTACCTCTAATTATAAAAAGCCATAGGTACCCAGAGCTTTATACTTAGGACTTTTGTGGATTGCCTCAGTGACTTCATCTACAGTAAATTCTATGTCTAAAGGCTATGTAGGAAAATTAGTGTGAAGGTTCTCACTATCGATATTGGCTGAGTGATACACTTGAATGAACTGTTCAACCCAACTATCTGTGCTAATTATTGGTGCAAACCAAGTTAGAGTATATGTGCTAAAGTGTATTGTAGTGGAGAAGTGTGGCTCACTGGTTAGAGCAGGCAGACCCTGAAGCAGAGGTCAGACCCGGGACCAGGGTTCAATTCCCGACGCGGCAGGGTCTTGAGCTCAAATGTCCATGGACTCGATAATTCTCGCTTCGGTGCCTGACCTAATCATGGGTTCACACTCTGCAACTCTGGGCATTAAGCTTGCTTAATCTCCACAACGGCCCCCCCGCGGCGGGATGCCTGGCTTTTACCTTGGGGATGCCCTGTAGGGGCTATCTCACAGGGAAAAACCAGGACGGGTTCCCAAGGCAAGCGCGGAGATACCCCTTCGGGGGTCGATTCTGGCGCTATATAAGAAATATAATAATAATAATAATAATAATTGTTGATTACTGTATTCCAAAACAGTTGAAGAAGAAAAGACAACAGAGGGACAAATGTCACACATCCCCATCTTCGGAGAATTATAGTAAAAGACAACTGTGGTGCTCTGAATGCTGCTATCACATCAGTTGTCTTAAAGTGTCCCAGCTAGACCCCCAAGGATGTTGATCAACTCACAAACCACTTCTTGGTAAATTTAATAAGGAACACTCTAAGTGTGTACGCATTGTTCAATTTTTCTTGCAAGCCCTCTAACTAACATAACGTGTATTTGTACAGCGCACGTTCATCCAGAAGGGAATGTTGGTGCTGAATATCAGATGCTTATTGTTACCCAACTCAATGGTGCTCATTTTATCGACCTCAGAAGGGTGAAGGGCTGAGTAGAACCACCAGAATTAGAACCTGGGACCATGAGGTCAAACTCAGGTTCCTACATTGGGTGCATTAGTTCACTAAGCCACCAGAGCAAGCAATTAGAGGTGATATAATGAATTTCATATGGAACAATATTTTCCCATTCTACAATATTTAGACAGAATATCATCCAAAAATGTTGTTTTAATTCTTCTTATTACTTACTATAGATGTTACGATGATGATCTTTCATAGACACTTCAGCCGACATGTGCTTCGTCCCAAACATAGGTCTTTCTCAAGGCTGATATAGTAGAACATACAAAAGAAGAAAACACAAATCAATAACATTTATTAAATCAAATCTATACTACTATTATAAAGGAAGAACTTTGAACCTTTTAGGCGGGTAAACTCGGGAACCACAGCGCCAATACACACACCCGATACATCGTTGAAATTGTCAGGGTGTGCAAATGGACATAGGCTATATAAATTTAAAAAAATATACGTTATTTTAAAAATTTACGACAAAAAAAAAATAGTCCCATGGAAGTAGCACCGGCCGCGACGTGCATGCTGACATCAGGAGGGCGGGGAGGAGCGACCTCCAGGAGCGCGAGGAGGAGCGGTGGACATGAGCGCGGGGAGGAGCGGCGGACAGGCGAGGAGGAGCGTGAGGAGCGGCGGACGGGCTGGAAGGAGCGGAGAGGAGCGGCGGACAGGCGGGGAGGAGCGGCGAGGAGCGGCGAGGAGCGGCGGACTGGTGAACTCAGGAGCGCGGGGAGGTGCGGTGGATGAGGTAAGGCTCCGGGGGACCCACGGACAATGTCGGGGCGGGCGGGGTCCCTGAAGCCAAGGTCGGGACGGGCTGCTACTCCGGGGGACCCACGGACAATGTCGGGGCGGGCGGGGGCCCTGAAGCCTGATTGCTCCCGGACAAGGTCGGGACGGGCTGCTAGTTACTTATAAAAGTTAAAAAGTTAATTGTATGTAACAAAACGCCTGTTACACATAACCACACCATGTGGAAATTAAGAGAAAAGTACAAATACAATTCAAGCAAGTTTCACCAAAGCATCACCACAATAAAATGCCTTATGTTGCACCAAAAAGCAGAGAGAGAGAGAACCTGCAACCAACACCACCACAGAGCGGATCAGACTGTGATATCCATGCAAGAACACAAACACAAAAGTAATACTAGATCGTAATGCAACGGTGGCCATAACTCATAGATAAAATAGTTTTAAGTAGAACTCAATAATCATAAGTATGTGGGATACAGAAACACAAACAATGATTACCTGCATCTGTATATCTCAAAAGTAGATAGATGAAGGATGGGCAAAATTGTTTCCTTCCTATTGGCCTATCAATATGTACTGTTCCCACTCCATTCTCTCCTACAGTAGGGAGAGCATTGGATTTCAGAGGGGTGAATTTTACTATTCACATTCCAATTAGACCAACAGTAGGGAAAGTAATCAACTGTGAAGAGTTTCATTTTACTATTCCTATTGCTTTCTAAGCAATAATAGGGAATATACTTCACTTCAAACACATTACATATGTGAGCAACTCCATAAATATAGACAAAAATATAAAACAATTAATAGAAATAAATATTGAACATAAGAACATATATGTGTGTTTAAAAAACTGAAAACAATTACTGAATTTACATAATTACTATAAATGAAAGAAAATCAATTAATAAATAGTTTCTATTCAATTATTCAGTTTCAGTTTATAAACTTTATTTCGGTTTGTTAAAAAAAACACAAAAGTTAAAACAGCATATACTAAGTGGCCCGGTTACAGTAACACACCCTATGTACGACAATAGAAAAATACTTAATATGTAGTTGTCACCCCGGATACGACAATTAAAAGATGATAAATACAGATCCATGATTATAAAAGACGTTAAAAAAGATAAATATTGGCGTCGTTTAAAAAAAAATTATTAACAGATTAATTACAGAAATGTTCTTGATTGATCAACATGATAAACAGTTAATGAGAACTCATAATTTTCCATCTAATCACCCATACCCAACCCAGAAACTTGGCAGTAGCAACCACAGTCGAGCCTTCAACAGATGTTTTTAAGATTCTAAAGGCCTCACTGCTATATCTAGTAACCCAGGTTGACACATACAGGTTTAAGCATAAGCATGACAGACAAAGAAACCATGGGCCATGGTTTCACTTGCATCAGGACAAAAGGGACAAGCACTCAACTTAGTGTTGCCCCATTTGGAAGTAAAAGAATGTATTGGCAAGGAACCTGCCCTAAACTGGTGGAATAATTTCCTGTCACGTGTAGATGTAATAAGGTCCCAGTAACCCTCAAATTTGGGTTCGTATTTTAGATCAATAAAAACCTTAGTCAGGGAGCCATTTGAACAAGAGGCAAATCGCTTCATGTCAATTTGCTTCCAATAGACTGCCTTCAACTCAGATTTACTAGGGAAAGTACTCTCATAGGAGTAGTCCACAAATGGGTCAGCCCTAGCTCACATAGTGAATTTTTCAGAAAACTAAACCAGACGATTTTTTGATTAACATCTAAATCCATCACTTCTAGAATGGCCTGGGCATAGTGAGCAAGTTCAGGGGTGACCCAGATACACCTCCAATAGGCTAAAAGCCTATATCTGGCCACATCCCTGATCTATTGACAGGCCAGGTCCAGTAAAAGAGGGACTATTGGTGTTGATTGGGGGAGACCAAATAGGGACCTCATGAATTTGTTCTGGCTCATCACTACGTTGGTCAAGTTGGTGTGACCCCACAACTCGACACCATATAGGATAGATGCGCCTATTTTAGCATTGTATATCTGGAGCACCGGGGCAATTGGTTTAGAGGGTGACCGTTTATGTTTCCTGAGGAGAGCACCAGAGAGTTCGGCATGTTAAACAGAGAGACAGTCTAGTTGTGCCTTCCAACTCATTTTCCTGTTAATTAAAACCCCCAGATACGAAAATGTCTCCGTTTGATCCAGAGATCCCTCCTTCATCCTAACTCCGCCGGTGACTTTTTTTGAGTTGTGCAAGACCATATACTTGATTTTGTCGACATTTACAATGAGATCATGGTCTGCACACAACTCTTCAAACCTCGTGAGGGCCCTTTGGAGACCCTGTCTAGTTTTAGAGAGTATGAGAGTGTCATCGGCAAACATTAATAAGGGGGTCTTAGTATCGGCCAAACAGGGTGCATCTGTGGGATGATCTTTAAAATTATTTATTACCTCATTTATGTAGATAGAAAAAAAGGGGGGAGCTAGGAAGCATCCTTGTCTCACCCCCTTCTCTACCGGGAATTTGCTTGTGGTCCCACCTGCCGAGTCCCATCTAACCTGAGCAAAATTATCGGTGTGTAACTTTACCACTAGATCTAAAAGCTCCAGCGGCAAGCCCAGTTTTAGAAGCATGGACCACAGCTTGGGACGCGTGACTAAATCGATCGCTGACTTCAAGTCAACAAAGGCAGCATAGATGGTCCCTTTCCCCAGGGTAACGAATCGCCAATATATAAGAATACATTTTAAGACCTGATCCACCGTGCTAATTGATTGTCGAAACCCTGCTTGTAGGTTGGAAAGGATATTAAACACTACCCTGGCCATAACTTTTTGGGTACAGTCAATCAGGCTTATTGGCCTGTAGTTGCCAGGGTTTGATCGGTCTCCTTTTTTAAAAACAGGTAAAATTACAGCTCATGCCCAAGTACTAGGCAAAGATGCTCCTTTAGAATTGGCATTTAGTAATAGTGGTATGTACAAAGCGCAAGAATCAGCATCTTGTAAAAATAAATCTGCTGGAATGCAATCAAGCCCCGGGGCCCTACCTCTTGGGACCAGGAGCAGGGCGTTTTCTATTTCTTTTTTGGCGAAGTGTAAAGTGGGAACAAAGACTGGCATCTCAAAAGTTGTTTGATCTAATAAACTACATGCAAACTGGCCCTTAAAGTAGGTAACCCACTGGTCGGGCGCCACATAATTGATTGGAATAATGTTTTGGTCGCCGTTCCCCCACTTCACTAAGTGCCAAAACTTAGTCATGTCCCTATCCTTACATGTCCTGAGCAAATCCCTCCAGTGAGCTTCATCCCAATCCCTCTTGGCCTGGGATTGGGCAACCTTATAAGCCATCCTTTGCTCCCTTATCCGGGCACCATCTTTACTTTTTATAGCTGCAGCTAACCGCTTGTAGGCTGTACGACAAACAGAATTATACCAATTGTGTTTAGCGGTAAAAAAAACTTTGAGAACATTAAATACGTTTTCATGGACCTGTGTAGTATTATGGATGAGAGAACCGTTTGTTACGTCAGCCTGTAGGGTCGCTATGGCTTCAGCTAACATGTGGCTCATTTGATCCAAATGATCTGGCTTACTAGATACATTAGACCACTTAAGCCGACGTGTATCATTGGATAAAAAAAATCTACACAGTCTAACTGTGGTTCCAGAACTTTGCCAAAGTTAGAGTTCCTGACCTCCATGGAAAGGAACAAGGGATGGTGGTCACTTTCTGGACGCGATAGAACCTTCATATCCGTCAGAAATGACCAGAACTCCATTGATAAAAGAAAATAGTCTATATGACTATTACATAAACCACTGATATACGTAGGCAACCCCGTTTTTATCAGATGACGTACGCTCATTAGCCGCTCTCCAGCCATGTTCCAGACATAGCACTTTTAATTGGAGAGCTGCGCCCGACCACTTCTTTACTGGCTCAAGATCAAGAGGGAGAATTGACCATTTATCATCCTCTTCTGCACTTAAAAACAGGTCGCGGAAATCCAGGGGTTCAAATGTACAGTTTAATCCCCAGCCAATATTATGTGATTTTTACTTCTGAGGTTAGTTAAACAGGCGTCAAGCAACTCTATGGTGTTCGTGGCCTTACCGCCTTGCACGCCCCTAGAATAGACATTTATTAAAAGAAAATCAGGAAAAATCCCTGTACTAACTCTGATGATGAGAATGTCCTGGGAATCAATATAGATCTCCTCCAATTTAAGATTAGAGCTTTGCCTGACCCAGGTGGTTAGAACCCCTTTGGGGCAACCTCGTACACCCTGTTCTGCTTTTCTATAAAAGTTGATATAACCTGGGCGAAACACCTGGTCCACCGCCCAGGTCTCTTGGAAAGACATAAAATCAAAATCCTCAATGAGAGTTGACCATTCGATTGAAGCTATTTTGGCTGCCAAGCCTGCAATATTCCAAGAACCAAGCTTTAGGCGTACTGGTTTGGGCATTATTTTAATAATGTTTTCACATAGGCATAAATTGCTTTTGTGCGAAGGTGGGTTAACCACTAGTGGATTATGATTCATAATGTGAATCGTACTACAATCCAATGTCCTGCTTGGAATTCACTGTATTGCTACTCCGGACTTGACCTATGGTAGCATTTATATTCAATTATTAATTAAATAACTTCCTAACTTGTGCACCTACAAACCTATTAGTCCACACCTAAAATGTATAACTTAAAAATACACTATTCCTTATCTTACAGATGTAAAATACATTGAATAATAAATTATCAATCAATAATTAATTGTCAATTAGTTATTATTCGATTAACTTCCCACCCTAGACTCCTAGGAACCTAGCATCCCACAACTAATACATAAGTAAAATAAATCAGTATTCCATATTTAAGATTAATACCAATCAATAAAATAATTAATCAAGAATGAATAATAAATTGTAATTTAATTGTTACCTAATTTACTTTCCACACTACACCCTGCAAACACACTATCCTGAATCAAAAATATAAATATAATAAATAAGTACCAAGTTACCATTGGCGAGCCGCACGCAAGAAAATAAAGTGGTTGGCAAGATTTAGCCAGAATTTCGTGTTACAAGCATAGCGCAGTTGTGGCTAAAATTCCACCAACTCCACCAGCTGAGCGAAATTTATCATTCATCCCTAGTTTTTAGGGGTTGCCTTTTAGGGTGAGGGGTCTGCCTGTTGTGGAATGAGAGAATGGTAAGGACAATTGGGGAATGGGGGCATATTTAAACTTGTTTATGATGTTTTTTGGGTGAGGAGGTGGGCCCACTGTTGAAAGAGGGGGTGGGAGTTTATTTTTGTTTCCTAGTAAATGGTTTCTTTTTTTTCGTGAATATCTGTCTTTGTATTACTAGTTAGTGCGACTAGGCATGGGCTTGAAATTCTGCTCCCCATGCAGAGTTTGCAGAATTCGGCAACTCTGCATTCCCACAGAGAACGCAGAGTTACCAATAAACTCTGCACTCGACAATGAAGCAAATTCTTTTCTTCACGTTGATGCTCTCATCATGTAATTTCATGCACATGGGGAGCGCAACAAGACTTGACAGGCCCTCATGAGCAGCTGGGAAACCCTCAGCAGCCAAGGGGACTTCATTCCCCAACCAGCAGTGCACTGGTTGACCATTTTGCAGAGTGGTTGAGAAAGGGAGTGGGGCCTCTGATGGGCATCTCAGCAATCCCACTGTGGGGGACTTACATGTGGCAATAATCAGGGTTCTTGGCACCCACAGTCCCTCAGCAGCCAAGGGGACTTCATCCACCAACCAGTAGTGTACCAGTAGGCCCCTTTGCAGAGTGGTTGAGAAAAAAAGGCAGTTCCTCGGATGATGTTTCACCAATCCGGCTTTGGGAGACTTGCTTGTGGCAACAATAGTGGTTCTTGGCCTCCAACGACCTCCAGAAGTGAAGGGGGCTTCATCCACCAACTAGTAGTGTGCTATGAGGCCCATTTACAGAGTGGTTAAGAAAGAGGGTGGGGCCTCCGAAGATGCCTCAGCAATCCGGCTGTGGGGGACTTACTTGTTGCAACAATAGGGCTTCTTGGCCCCCAATGACCCTCAGCAACGAATGGGACTTCATCCCCCAAACAATAATGTGCCAAGAGGCCCCTTTGCAGAATGGTTGCGAAAGGGGTGGGGACTCTGATAACATCTCAGCGGTCAAGCTGTGGGGGACTTATCGGTCACAACAATAGGGATTCTTGGCCTGCAACCACCCTCAGCAGCTAAGGCAACTTCATCTTCCATCCAGTAGTGCACCAGAAGGTCTCTTTGCAGAATGGTTGAGAAAGGACCGGGGCCTACGACAACGCCTCAGCAATCCTCCTTTGGGGGAATTACTTGTGGCAAAAATAGAGGTACTAGCCCTCAGCAGTCAAAGGGACTTCATTAGGGGTGGACCGAGCAATACTCCACCCACTCACGCAACTCAATGAAATTCCACAGAGGGAAACTCTTTGAGCTCCACGCTGGCCTAAGTGTTACGCCACCATTCATTATAAAGGAAGCTCAACCAATAGACTGATGGGGAGCTGTACTCCACACCTGTCGCATCACTAAGTAATTGTCTCAACAGGCCTGGTTTACAAAGGTAAACGTACACTATTGTGCAAGTGTATGATTTTCTACAATTCAGCAAAGAATTTTATGAGGTGTATCTTTTCTACTGCGGAGTCTCCGTACTCGTGGCAGAGACTCCACACATAAAAAGATAGGTATTCATAACTATACTGCTTGTAAAATTCATTTGTGAATTGCAAAAAATCATAAACTTACACAAAAACTGTACATTTACTTTGTGAATCAGGCCCACAGTGCACATCTGAAAACATAAAACTTATTATGACCACACAAAGCTTCCACCCTTTATGACTTGATCATGCTTCTCTTCACTCATCCTCCGATCGTTAATGGTTGTATTTTACTTACATACTGCCCTTGCCCTATCCTCTCTTACTAATAACCTCTAATGGGGTCTGTCAAAATACACTAGAAAAACAACTCCTCCTTCTAGAGGATTTATGTTCTTACCTGAATAGATTAATCAATGTCTCCTTACACTTCCAGTTGGCCCATACCTCACTCCAGGATTTTCTGTAGGACCTTCTTAATGCTGGTGGTATGGTTTAGATTTAACGGAACACACATATTAAAAACAAGGTTCTTCTTATTCCGAAGGATGCTGGTGAGGTGAACTAGCCAAAAGATTCTGATTATGCATCACAGACAACTAGACTAAAATAAAACACAGAGTTGACCATACAACTAGCAACATTGGGCCTGATTTACTAGCTGCACTTTGAAGAACATTACTACAAAATATAAGCTTTACCTATATTTGTGTGTCTGGTGTTCTTTGGCAGCATGCACAGTCTCTCGCACATTTTAATAGTATATGTAGGAATGACACATGGTAGTGGACAGGAAAAGGAACAGATTTACTCCTAAAGAGGATAGGATGAGGCAAGAGTAAGAGGGGTTTGGGGCAGCCAGGGAGGGATTAAGAAAGAGTAAACCAACTGCTTTACGCTATGGGTAAAGACATGTAACTTGCACCTTTGTAATAAGTTTACACTCGGAGTTTGCGGATAATGAAAGTACTTAATTTACTCCAATGTGCAAATCTATTCAAAAGCGTTTTACATTTGTGAAAATTGATGTAGTAAGACTCATCTCCTGAATGTCCCTTTCATGGCTGGGTAGGGGGGTGTTGTGGGTAAATATACACATTTGGGTCACTTCCTGTAACAGTTGGTGTCTCTTTAAACACATCCACATCGCCAAGTGTGAGATCTGTTTATGGTGGAAACCATCACATATCTCAACTGATCCCACAACCTGGGGAAGAGGGTTAGGGGTTTCATGGATAGATGGGTAGGGGAAATTTGAGTAAGGTAAGAGATAGGCAAACACAGCATTTATCAAGATGATGAGCTCATCATATCTGTTATGGAAGGAATATGGCAGTTCAGTTACCAAATAGAGACAACCCTTGAGCCTCAAGACTCACAAGATATCTAATTCATTGTTACCTAGGGTTGAAAAATACAACATAGGGAGTGCCTACTAAGTTCAAAAAATAGTTATAGTTAGGAAAATAAACATTATACTGTATACAAATGGATAGTTCATCTGCATTCTTCTGAAATTGTCTATCTAGGTGCAGAGACAAATTGCAAAGCAAGAGCACTATGGAGCATTCTTGCAGAAGGGAAGGCCAGTGGAGTGCAAAAATACAATGTCAATATTGCAGTGCTCAGGTAAGGATCATCATGCAGGAGGAGCAAGAGGGCAGACAATAGTCAGGTGCAGTGGTGTGACATTAGCTAAGAAGTGAGAAGAACCACTCTCATACCACCAATCACAGTCAACTAGCTGCATAAACCTAGTTGATCACTCTAACAATAACAAGATATACTGGTTGTATTAGAGTCTGTACTCAACTCAGGGGGATCTTCTGCAGGATAATCCCTCACCACGCTGACCAATTACCCTCATCGTCGTCGTTTGTTTCAGTCGCATTATTTTCTTTTGGTATGAAGTGTTTCTTCATTTTAATGTTCATCAATCTCACCCCGTTTTGAGGTAAGAGACTGTTCCTTCTAACTGTGGCAATTGCACCAGCAGCATTCATCAAATGCTCCAAAGGTAAACTGGCTACCGGGCATGTGAGATATTCTATTGCCATCCTGCTTAGCTCTGGCCACTGAGCCCTCTTCTCAAAGTAATAGGTCAATGGTGCTTGTGTTGCCAAAATCTTAGCACTTGATTTAAGCTCTGCAAAATGAAACCAACCCCTTGGAGAGGTTGGCAGTGAACTTGGCAGTGATCTTGATTCTGTTGTTGCCGTGGGCTTAGCCGCTGGTTGTAATGGTGTTGGTTGCTGCTGCAGATACTGTAAGTCAACAGCGTTGCCCTCTTGGTGCTTAAATGCTGCACTTCAGAACGTCTGCCATA
This sequence comes from Lissotriton vulgaris, assembly GCF_964263255.1. Taxonomy (NCBI): domain Eukaryota; kingdom Metazoa; phylum Chordata; class Amphibia; order Caudata; family Salamandridae; genus Lissotriton; species Lissotriton vulgaris. The sequence continues at coordinate 935,300,511 of NC_141698.1, read as the reverse complement.
GGTTCAAACTTGCACTCATCATTCTTCTTGGTCAATTGCTTTACAGATCATCTAAGTCTTGTAAACTAAGGCATCCGTTTCTGTAAAAGGAATGTAAGTGGCAAGTGCTTTTATGTATTATGGCTCCAGTATTATGACACTGGTGTACTTTTTTTTGCCAGCTTTGATTAGTGCTCAAGTGAAGGATTAAGCTATCTACCAAAGAAGCGGCTTCTTTACTGACATTGGTAAACATTTGTGCCACGTTTTTACAAATGATAATAAAACAGATGCAATAGGGTTGCTTGGCTCATGGTACTATCATCCTTGCTGATATTTGTGTCATAATCTTGGTAGAAAGTTGCATTTGTATTAGGCAATTCACTAGCCACCATTTGTCCACCTCCATTGTCATAGTTTTGGCAGTTACAACCCCTCTCTTTTGAATTACATTATTGTTGTTAGACTTGTACTGCTCAAATAGGATTTGCAGCTTGTAATAGGTTGAGTTCCACCATTTTGGCACCTTCTGTATGAGGGCTTTTACAGATAGTTTATTAGCATGCTGGATTATCCTCAACTGATCTGGGCTTTGAATGAGTGACTAAAAGGAGTGCATATTCTTTGGCAGTGTGTTGCTGCCTACGTCTTCCTATTTTTTTTAAAAGTCCTGCAAATTAGGTTCATGCAATATATTAAGCACAGGACTCTGAAATATCCCCCGTCAGCCATGGTGTTGACTGTTACAGCCAATATGAGTGACTTTGGTAATAAACTTGCTGAAAATGTTGCAAGCTGCTTGCGATTTATCCATGGTGAACATTGAAATTGTTGCATGCGGCCGAATTCCCAAAAAAGCATCATCATTGGTGAGGTCAGCAACTAAACTTTGCTTAACTCTCTGAAAAGAGATCCAGTGTGCAGTCATGCACATGTATTCTGTTGCTTGTGAACAGGTCCTCATGTCTGTATGAGGTGGATGGACTGAACAGCGTTCTCTTTCAAATCATTACCAGCCTGTTACAGCACTTCACAATGCAGCATTTCCACAGCAACAGTGACAAAATAGGTCTGGCTGGAAACTTTACATTTTGGAAAAATTCCAGAAAGCCCCTTTTTCCACAAAATAAAAAGAGAGGAGGTTAAGCGATAACATTTTAGCCAGCTTCCCATTGTAGAAATGGGTTTGTTCATGGTTTCAGCGGTGTGGTGACTCATTGATAAACATAATCTTTATGGTAGGGTTTTTTTTGTGTGGACTAGAGCCACAAGCGATATACAAATGCCAGCAGTAGGTAGACTGCATGAGTGCTTTGGGGTGGAAGTCACTCCATCCCACGAACCTTGTGCCAGGCTGAAGTTGCTGTGGGGGGAAAGACTGCACACTGTGGGAGATGCTTACAGGGTTGCTTTGCTGAATGATGATGCTGGCATCCTCTTCTTCTTCATCATCTATCATTATTCTTCATGTTTCTCACCACCATAAGCTATTTTTTAAGGTGCTCTGCCCACATGATTGTGAGTTGTTTTTAAAATTGAAACAGTTGACCTCCAGTGCCATAGTACCCACCTGGTTTACCATGACAAACTTTCTTATGGCAAACGGAGCATACTGCAATGTCATCCTCATGCTAATTAAGCATAAAAAGTCCCAAACTGGGGAGGAGAGCTTTCTTACTGTGCCACAGCCTGTGGTGAAGCTAGGTGGTTGTGTTGTTTCCATCTCTGTAAATCATGCTGCAACTGTTGTAGGGGTGGTGGTGTTGATTGGAGATTTTTGGGATCTGGCAAATATGGGAGACAATGGTGTTGGTGAAACCACATGCTATTGGAATAGTGACCAATTGATCGGTGCGCTCTAGAGAGTGGCCAATGATTGGATGGCTGTCTTCTGAAGAACTTTTTTGACCCAGTAACTGGGCACCCGGAGAGATCCGAATCAGCAGCACGCCCTGTGTGACCCTGGGCACCCGGAGAGATCCGCATCAGCAGCACACCCTGTGTGACCCTGGGCATCCGGAGAGATGACCGCTGAGGAGGACACGTGCCGTGCTGAGGTCAGACTGACCATTCTTCCATTCACGCCCTAGAGAAAGGGCGAAAAGGGAGAGGAGAAGAGGGATAGAGTAAGATGTCGAAAATGAGGGAGAAAGACGAACGAAAAGAGAGTGCGAGGCTGAAGGAAGACAGAGAGAGGCAGTGAGAGATGGAGGCACAGAGGAGAAGGGCTAGGATGGCCGCGGGACTGGAGCACTGCGAAGTAGCTCCTGGGCGAGGGATCACTTTTCTGTGAAAATCCTCGTTAATGCCTGCACGCCCACCTGTTTGCTCGACACCGCCGGGGAGAGGACTGTGTACATTTTCGCAACGATCTGGCACTCCATCCAGTAGCTGACCACAATGATGAAGCTCCATACTATGCTGACCTGGGAATGGATGGCCACATAGACACAGCGAGGCTGTTGTACGTGTGTGAGGCCGTTTTTTTCTCTGCAATATACCCGAATGCCCGAAAAATGACAGTGGTTATCCCCGGGAACCAAGTCAGTCCTATGAGCAGTTTGGATTCGACTAGTGAGGCCGGTGGGTGCCTTTAAGCAATCTGCTTGCATCTGGGCCACATATACCGACCCCCGTGGATGAAATCGCTCCCCTGGTTATCCCCTCAAACTCTGGATCTGTACTGCGTCCTTTAAATCTCGACCCCGCAGTAGCTGGGTGAGCCGGACTCCCGCAGTAAGCCTCGGACTTTCTCTTCATCAGAGGGCTCCCAGGATGTACCCCCCCCCTCCACCTCCTGCTCCTTAGTCGTGATGGGAGACTGGCTATTAATATGCGAGCCGCCTTGGAAGCGCACCATATGATGGTCTGAAACCAATCACTGAGTCGTGAGGACACATGAAGAACCCATGTCCTCCATCTGGGGTCTACTTTCCAAACTCTTCCTCTCGGTTCTTGCCCAATTTGCTCATGGACATAAAAAAGAGACTTCTGTCCCGGAAGCCCTCTACAATCAGACTGAAATTGAAAGAGGTCTAACAAGATTCTCAAGCTCTCCGTAATTGCATCTACCAAGGTTAGTCCGGTGGGTGCCCCGTACCATAACCTTTAATACTGGAGCTGCCCTCATCCTGAATCATTCGAAGCAACTCTATAATAAGCGAATATTGACACATCCTTTCAAAATTGGATGCATTACGAGTGGCACAGTTTAACTCAGATTATCTAGCCTCCTTCAAAGAAAATCAGAAAATCATTACACCAAGCAACCTCTAAATTAAATTAATCTGGTCTGCCAAGTGTGACAGTTATCTAGGGCAATTTCATTTGTTAACTCCTAATCAATTTATTCTGGTTCCCCCGCTCCAAAATCATTGCACACTGTGAGAACAGGAAACCCAGATTAGATGACAAATAAGGCTTCAGCGCCATCTTCAGGCCCTCTTTATACATCTGCCTGATTGTAAATTCTCTAAGAAGTCCCACAAAGTTAAATGGGAGAAAGCCACCTCCAGGCCGCCTTCTTATAATTCTACCAGTTAAATATTTCTCAACTAGGTACACAAAGTACTATTGTCAAAACAGTCTCACCAATCTCTGTCTACCTTCTTAACTGAGGATAATCCTCCACCACAGCCTACTGCTTGATTGCTGACCACGTCTCGACTTTTCTACCATTCAATCATGCGCACGCCTAACCCCACCCAAAACTCTACGCTCGTGCGCTATGGACCCAACTCCTGGTCTACATCAATCGCCCGGATAAATGGAAAAACACCTTCTCTCTTCTCCTCCAAGTCGCCAAGTCGGTAATCATTCCCTATGGTGAAAAAATCTCCACAACCATATCCCCGACTTTCAAAGGGGAACTCACCATTTCCATCAACAGAAATGGAACCATTCTCATACAGGCCACCGACCCGCACCTCACCACTTTTGACCGCCCCTTCCCCACACTTCTCTCGTTAACTCAGCTGAGCCATCAAACCCTGTCTCCCTCATCCCGCACCACCATCACCAACAATGTAGAACAGATCCAATCTACCTGCCCTGAAGACCCTCTCTTCCACTCATGGACATCCACCATCACTCACTACAATCACGCTACCCCTATCATTACTCTCCGTCACCAAACACCCACCACTATCACATCAACTGAGCACACAAGGAGCGACAAACTCACAACTTTCAAAGCCCACAAGGATGATCTTGACAGTTTGGTCTCTAACCTTAGCCCTCCTGCGACTGAAATCCCCTCAGACTCTCCCCTCCCTACACCTGATACTCGGAACCCTTCCTCACAATCTTCCCCGACCCCCTTCACAGTCCCTGTCCCCCTGACCCTGACTCCCTCTGAGTCTAACGCCATTCCCAATCATGTGATCTCTCTCCCCCTCCTTCCTCTGCGCACTCCCCTTCCGCTGCTGCACTCCCACATACACAACCTGCCTCCACCACTAATCTCTCTGATATGACCCAGAACTCGGACGCCCTGCCTAGAATCTCTCTCCCTTCTCACCTGGACACTAACCCCTTTCTCCTCCTCTGAACTCCTCGAATGGGAACGTGACAAACCCAGCTCCCTGTGTACAACCTCTCCCGTCTCCTAATCCCTGGGACTCCATCCTTTCCCTGACTCCTGCTAAATCTCCCTCCACAGACCCAAGTCAGTCTCGACCCTGGTCTAAAACCTTCAACATTTTCAGCTCAATAAAACAGCAACTAAACAGAATGGAGATGAAAATGAACTCCCTTTCTGCTGATTTCCTTCACTTACAGCAACACCTCCTCAACAGAGCCAATCCACTGTGCTCCCTCTCCCTGGGTATTTCTGCCTCTACCCCACTCAATACACCTCCCATGGCCCTACTCCATTCACCTCCCATGGCCCCCAGAGCACCCCTTGACCCCCCAGTCCAGCAGCGAGTCTGGCACATAGACCCAACTGGGATAGCCAGCTTTTGTCGGCACCTAAACCAGATGATATCAATGACTCTCGCCTCGCTTCCAAACAGAAGTCTGCCCCTTTCCACATCCCTGTCATTATTGGCACTAACAGAATCCCTAATACTATCCACTCACCTAGACCCCCTGCCCAATAAACCTCTATCCACCTACCTCCCCCCATCATTGATGGTCCCCGTCCGCTCTCTTGATTGCGGCTAAACTGCAGATCAGCAGTACAACACGCTACAGAAATTGCTGAAGCTCTTCTCGCTGAAGAAATTGACATCGCTTTCCTCACTGAATCCTGGCTCAATACCCACTCTACCCCCATTCTTGACATTCTCACCCCCCCAGGGTACAGCATAATCAGACAAGACAGGCCTATTAAAAAAGGGGGGGACTAGCCATCATCCACAAAGCGGGAATACAGATTACCAAACTCAAACCTGCAGAATACCTATCGTTTGAATACCTGGGTGTCGAACTCAACACCAAGGGCACCTCATCCATCAAATTCCACACCATCTACTATCCGCCTGGAGAACATACTCTTTTTCCAGAAGAACTAACAGACTTAATAACACGGTTCTCCTTGACAGATACCAAAGACGTGTTCCTGGGTGACCTCAATAGCCACTGGAACGACCAAAAAGACTCCATTGTCTTGAACCTATCCAGCCTTCTGGAAATACATAACCTCAAACAACTCTGCAATAAGCCAACTCACATCAAAGGTGCAACACTAGATGCGATCATTACCAACTACGAACTGGTCTCTCTGAGAGCGATTTCTCCCATTGACTGGTCTGACCACCACCTCATTCTGTTCAGGATTGACACACCTGTCAACCACCAACCTATACATGACATCAAACCTAATCTCTTGACCAGAAACATAAAAAAAGTCCCTGTATCCAAACTTGAATCCATGATTCATCCCCATCTTCAACTCCATCCCTCATCATGGACGGCTGATGACCTCACTACACACTTTAACAAAAAAATGACTGAGGTTTTAGACCAAGTAGCTCCACTCAAACTCAAACAACAGAGGGGAAACAAATCGCAACCCTTGTTTAATGTGGAGCTGAATGATGAAAGACGTCAACTTAGACAAACGGAACGGGCTTGGAGGCTTAACCCCTCGACCCTACACCTAACGGAACTTAGATCAGCTCGGCAGGCATACAAAAAACACATTTTCAGTGAAAAGACGTCCTTTCTCAGCAACCAACTAGAGCTGGTTAAAAACAGACCGAGAAAACTCTTCAGCATTGTCAAAAGCCAAACTAACGACACTCCCTCTCAAGAGATCGAAGCCACAAATAAGCGATGTGAGGAAATTTCCACCTTCTTCACTCATAAAGTCTCTAAAATTGATCAATCCTTCATACAAACCGCGAACACTCCTTCCTTCATAACCTGCACCCCTCCTACTTCCCTTGACCACGCAGAAAGAGTTCGGAATGAGGACAATCAGACTGGTCTCCAGCTAAAAAACAATGCACACTGGTCCGACTTTGAGCTAATGGCAGAAATCAAGGTCTTCAAGATAACTTCTGATCTAAAACCTTCCTCCCACACCATGGACCCCCTCCCTTCCACTACCATGAAAGAACTCAAAGACACCATTTGCCCTTTCTGTACAAAAATCATCAACGCCTCTCTCACCTAAGGCTGTGTCCCCGACTCCCTTCAACTAGGACAAATCACGCCCATTCTCAAGAAACCAAGGGCCGACCCAATGATCTTAACAACCTCAGACCTATCTCCAACCTGCCATTCCTTGCAAAAATATTGGAGTCATGTGTTCTCCACCAACTTAATCAACACATTGATGAGTTCAACCTCCTCGACACTTTTCAATCGGGATTCAGAAAAGGCTGTAGCACCAAAACAGCCATACTCAACATCTCGGACGACATCCGCAAGGCCTTAGATGATGGTGATGCCTGCCTACTCATCCTTATTGACCTATCTGCGGCTTTCGACACAGTAAATCATCCAGCTCTTCTGGAGACATGGTCGAAGCGCTCCGGCATAAATGGTACTGTAGTAAAATGGTTCATCTCTTTCCTCCAACAACGCTCGCAGCCAAATTAAAATCAACTCCTCTCTCTCGAAGCCAACAAAAGTCACACTTGAGGTACCACAAGGCTCGATCCTCTCCCCGTCCCTCTTCAATCTCTTCATGGAGCCCCTCACAATCATCTTGAAAAAAGCTGGAGTGAGTTGCCACCTTTACGCTGATGACACCCAAATCTATTTCAATACCAAGTCTCCCGATGACATCCAACACCTCAAAACCACTCCAACTGAGATCAAAACTTGGGTAAACGTTAACCACTTAAAGCTCAACCCAGATAAAACGGAACTGATCCTATTCTCTCCTAAAAGCAACCATCATCCTATCCAAGAGTGGCTCAAAAATCTGGTTACCCTAAACTGCCCTCTCGCTCTATCCGACCCAGTTAAATCTCTAGGCATCACCCTTGACAAGAACCTTTCAAAGGAGGCCCACATCAAAAACTCTGCAATAAGTGCTCTTTTCTCTCTAAAACACCTCAAGAAATTGAAACCTTTCCTTCCCCATGATGACCTCAAGACAGTAGTTCAATCCCTGGTTCTCTGTAAAATTGACTACGGGAACGCCATCCTTACAGGGACTCCAAAAGCTCATCTAGCCCCTCTAAGGGCAGTGCTGAACATGGTCGCTCGACTTGTATCTGGAGTAAAAAGAATTGAACACATCACTCCAGCTCTCAACTCCCTCAAATGGCTTCCCAAGGAAGGGAGATGTATTTACAAGCTGGCCTGCATCCCACACAAAACCCTCCACTCTCCGGCCCCCAACTACCTGAACAACAAACTGGTAAAAGCAGGTCAAACCAGAACACTGAGAAGCTCCAACTCACTCCTTCTCATTCCGCCAAAAATGAAAAAGAAAACCACCCAAGACCGATCATTTTCTGGTAACGCGCCTAGGATATGGAACGCTCCCCCTGGAGTCCTCAGATGCAACCCCTCCTTCTCCTGTTTCAAAAGGGACCTCAAACTCCATCTCCTTAACAAATACTTTCCTGAACAATGTCAACTAACCTAGACCTCATTATTTCCGAGTTGACTTCCATTCAAGGATTGTTTGTGAACGGACTATGCAAATCACCTTGTTTTTCTTTTTATTCTCTCACCCTCCGTTGCACAGTTATTTATTGTTCATGCTGTATTCGTTATCTGTGGTTTGCTTATTTACTGTCAGCCTTCTATGTTTTTCGTAGTGTGTATGTAAAGCGCTCTGATGCCTACGGGTCTAGCTGGATCTATATAAAACTTTTCAAATAAATAAATAAAAATAAAAATAGAGGTGAGTCTTACTACCTCTGTGACACTCTCCACACTGACGATCACTGGCTCGGATCACTGACATAATATCGACTACAAAAATATAGGTATTTAAAATATCGACTCCAAAATATCGACTACGAAAATATCGAAGTCCTATCTACAAACAGGTAAGTACACAAATATCGAATCAAAAATATAGTTTAAAAAAGTGTATTTTATGAAAATATCGAATTTATTAAAATTAATGTAAAATTAAAATAAATAACGATAAATAACTAAAATATACTTAAAAATACTTAAATAACCTTAAAATTATTAAAGAATTAATTTAAGTTATAAAAAAATACAATTTTATTTGTTAAAACATATATATATATATTAACATATTATTATAAAAAAATATACAATATTATTACCGTAGCATAGCAAGAGTGTTAAAATTACTATTCCCACACCAATGAGTGCAACAGTAGGGAAAGCGTTGGATAGCGTAGCTGTAAAAATTACTATTCCCACTCCAAAGAGTGCAACAGTAGGGAAAGCGTTGGATAGCATAGGGGTAAAAATTACTATAGACACTCCAGTGAGTGCAACAGTAGGGAAAGCGTTGGATAGCGTAGGGGTAAAAATTACTATTCCCAATTCAGTGGGTGCAACAGTAGGGAAAGCGTTGGATAGCATAGGGGTAAAAATTAATATTCCCACTCCAAAGAGTGCAACAGTAGGGAAAGCGTTGGATAGCGTAGGGGTAAAAATGACTATTCCCACTCCAAAGAGTGCAACAGTAGGGAAAGCGTTGGATAGAGTAGGGGTTAAAATTACTATTCCCACTCCAAAGAGTGCAACAGTAGGGAAAGCGTTGGATAGCGTAGGGGTAAAAATTACTATTCCTACTCCAGTGGGTGCAACAGTAGGGAAAGCGTTGGATAGCGTAGGGATAAAAATTACTATTCCCACTCCAATGAGTGCAACAGTAGGGAAAGCATTGGATAGCGTAGAGGTAAAAATTACTATTCCCACTCCAGTGGGTGTTACAGTAGGGAAAGCGTTGGATAGCGTAGGGGTAAAAATGACTATTCCCACTCCAGTGAGTGCAACAGTAGGGAAAGCGTTGGATAGCGTAGGGGTAACAATTACTATTCCCACTCCAAAGAGTGCAACAGTAGGGAAAGCGTTGGATAGCGTAGGGGTAAAAAGTACTATTCCCACTCCAGAGAGTGCAACAGTAGGGAAAGTAAATACTTCATATATTATTTAAAAAAATATAAATTAATATCTATAAAAAAATAATTAAAAGTAATTACCAATTTAATGTAATATAATATAATAATTAATCAATTAAAATTACAAATTAACAATTAATTATTACAATTAGTTACCTATTAATACAAATTAATTACAAATTAACAATTAATTAATTAACAATTAAAGATTATTTAACAATGAATTCAATTGAAATACAATTAAATCAATGGAATTATTTAATTAATTATAAATAAATTACTTCCCACCCTATTCCCCTATAAACCCACAACCCGCTACAGAAAATAAATTAGTAAAATTACCATAATTGGCAATTAATCAATTAAATAAAATTATTTGGCAATTAAAATTTTATTAATTACCCATAAAAAATTAATTAATTAATTAACAATTAATTCTAAATAAATACCAATAAATAATTTTACATATTTAATTAATTATAAATAAATTACTTCCCACCCAATTCCCCTATAAACCCACAACCTGCTACAGAAAATAAATTAGTAAAATTAACATAATTAGCAATTAATCAATTAATTAAAATTAATTGCCAATTAAAATGTAATTAATTACCAAATATAAATTAATTAACAATTAATTAAAAATGAATACCAATAAATACATTTACATATTTAATTATTTATAATTAAATTACTTCCCACCCTATTCCCCTATAAACCTACAACCCGCTACAGAATTAAATTATGCAAAAATAAAAAAATAAAAATTCAATAATTAATTATTATTATTATTAAGGGGCATTTACAGAGCGCCTGGTTACGCAGAATGCGTGTCCCCGCGCTGAATAAATTATAACAAAAATACACACTTTTCACAAATATAATAACATAAAAAACACAATAAAAAATTTGATATTATTAAAAATTCGATAATTTTAATAACCTATATTATATACTTCGATATTTTAACTTTCTATATTTTTAACATTCGATATTACATTACTTACCTCAAAACCGATATTTTTGACGTCTATATTCTGTCCATTCGATATTTTGTCCATTCTATATTTTAAACTCGATATTATGTCCATTCGATATTTTTTACTCGATATTTTGACTGTTTACCCACAGGCTCATCATCATCATCACCTCCCGCACTTGCAAGGCTTTCAGGAACCTTCCTTTTCCATTGTCTCTTATGGCAGGCTCCAGACGGCTGGGGCCCAATCCATGTCCTGATCATAATAAGGGGGGCTTTGGAGAAAGTAGGGGTGTACTTTTTCCTTACTTGAGATTGTAAAGCTAAGAGGGAGAGAGCAGTCTTCTCAACATTTTTCTCAGCATGACCCGCAACCTCCTTTTTCTGCTCCTACTTCTGGAAGACCTATTGCCGACTCGGATCCTGCTTATGACTTTCCTGTGATAATTCAGTTTGCAGCTGAGACAACTGAATTTTAGAATCACTGTTCTCCATGACTGCAGTCACGGCAGCACTGATAGATATGGGCTTAGGGTTTGGAGATGGGGTGCCGTTGATGGAGGAATGATCCTTCAAGCCTCTACCATGTCCAAAGGAGGCAGTAGCAGTTACATTACATTTCATGAAAAAGGATGAGGGCTTGAGGACAGGATTCTTCTTCTTCCCAGTGACACCTGTCTTGGCAGGAACCTCCATCTTTGAGGACCATTATCTTTTCACTATCAGTTGTCACTTATCTTGAGTGAAGCACTTATAAGGGAAGAACTCAGGTGTCACTGTCGGCTATTACACAGACTACTCTCTGCATCAGTACTGTGTGTGGTGTGATGTGTTATATACCTGCAAGCAACCAAAAACAACAAAAAACAGGAAGTCAGTGAAACGTGGGCAATCTGAATCTATTCAATGCAACACAAGTGAAGTCAGCATCATAATGATCACAAATGCTTAACAATAGTATACCCAAACCATATGTTAACTAAATATTTTTCTCATGACAACATTATATAGGACAAGGTTAGTTTGTGCCCTTTTCGTGCCATGGGATCCCTGTGGGAGGGAGGGGCGCAGGTAAAAAATCATAAATTAAATAAATAATTGCTGGTATCCCTCCAGGGCTTTGGGACTGTGGGGAGACAGGAAAGCGGGGACAAATTGAACAAATGAATGACATAATTGCTGGTCTCCATCTATAGCCGTGGGATACCTACGGCAGACAGTGGGTGCATGGAAAAAAACAATGATAAAATGAATTATGCAATCGCTGGAGTCCATCCAGGGTTATGGGATCCCAATGGGAGGCAGTTGGTGTAGGGAAAAATTTACTTAATCAAATAAATATGGGAGACGGGGGGTGCAAGGAAACACTTCAGATATATTAATTAAATGATTGCTGATGTCCATCCAGGGCCACTGGGATCCTATGGAAGGTGGGGAGCAGTTAAAGTCCTATAAATTAGTGAATAAAGAAATAACACTGTCCAACAATCAGGCATAAGCACAAACAAATGTATCAGGAAAAAATTAACACAAAATGTTGTTGGCTAACTTCTATCAATGGTCCTAGGGAATGGTTTTTAAAAGCTGAAGGAAAGGATTAAAACACAAAGTGGCTGCACAAATTGGTTGCATGAATCTCATCCGGAATGTGGCCACTAAAGATGCACACATGGTCAACAAAGACATATTGGGCACCAAATATACACACTCACTGGTTCCACAAAATATTGGTTACTGACCCCATGGCTAGCAAAGACTGAGGCATAGAAGACAAAGAGAAAATGGTAGACAATGACAATTGCAATAGGCACTGACTGCAAAACAAATGGCTACTGCTGTATGACCAGCAAAGAAGGAGGTATGGAGAAAAAAGAAAATATAGCACACTGACTACGCAAAATGGACACAGCCACATGGCTAGCCAAGAAGGAGGCATGGAGAACAAAGACGAAATGGTCACCGCACACTCACTGGCTACACAAAACAGTCACCGTTGCATGGCCAGCAAAGAAGGAGACATGGGGAAGAAAAAACACATGATTGTGTATGGCAGACACACACACGAGCTACCCAAAATGGCCACTGACGCATGGCCAGCAAAAAAGGAGATATGGAGAATAAAGAACACAGTTATCCTGTCCTGAATGTAGCACCCCTTCCCCCAAAACACACCTTGTAGCATTGCAGGGAAAGGATTGTGAAAATATTATTTACCCAATGTGTTTGGGCCTTCAAATACAACTTCTCACCATCAGTAAATCATCAGGAACAAAATTGAAAATTAAATTAAGTTTAACAATTCTCCAACCACAATATATCAACCCTGTCACACATACACAAACTCCCAAAAGTGGTGGGCAAGCACATGGGGGAGAGGAAGGAAGCTCGGAACAAAGGAAGGTGTCTGGCTACATGGACCTGAACTCTAGGAGCCAGCAGCAGAAACATGCGGGCAAAAAATAACCTATGTTTAGGATTTAATCAAAGGCGATCGACAACCCCCATGTGTATTTAGAGACTATGTAGCAGATCAGCACTGAGAATGTAAAAAATAGATCAAAAATACCCCTGGGGCTAGTGCAGGAGAGACTAGGCCTCAAACAGTAAAGGCAAATCATAGTAAAATGATAAAGAAGGACAAAATTCTGTTCAAAACTAACAAAGGTGACATAAGAAAATTGTGAAAAAGTATGTTTTAACTTACGCATCCACCATCAGAACAAGTGTAAACAATTTATCATCAAAAAAAGTTAATTCCCACATGAGTGCAAAAAACAACTAAAGAGTGACTTGTCGGTGCTAAGGTCAGGAAAATAAAACCAAAGTCACCAGAAAAACAACCTCACACCGTCAGTGACGAGGCGATACCAAAACTGAAGACAGGAAAAGAGTGAAACACATACAAAAAGAAAATAACTTATATTTTGTTAAGAAGAACCCTCACTCACCCTAGTGGTGACATGCTTCATCATGGGGTTCCCACTGGAGGAACCGAATGTCCCTCCAGTGTGCTTCAACACCTGATTCACAGCGGAGCAGGTTATTGTGAAAAAAGGTTATTTTAGGTATGTGTTATGTGCAAGTGATAGTGAAGTTACAAAATATCAGCTGTACCAGAAACAACTTTATTCAACGTTCAGCTAATATTGTTAAAAACAGTGTATTGGATACTATTCGTGGTAATATTCTTGACCACTTATATCCATTATGAATTATGTCGACATGTTTCAGCTGTCTGAAATTATTAATGCAGCTTTCTTCAGGACCAAAACAGTGAATATCCCCGGTGGTCCACGCTCGCTAAGGCGTGTCCATACCAGTGGATATATTGTGTGAAAAGATATATTGTTAAAAAATACGGGAATTTTCTGTGTCTGCAACCCTAGTATTTCCAGGGGCCAAAAATCTGCAAATAATAAGACACAACATTAATTAGACACATTCATGTATTTCGATGTTTCTCTGCCAATCAAATAAAATGTAACTCTTAGTCTTATCATGCATTTAACCCACTCTGTTCCAGTATCTAGAATCACTCCTTAGTGACATGGTACTTGAACACCCATACTTAGGGTAAACAAAAGGTGCAACTCAAATTTGTCACTTTCCTTTTTGCGAATATAATTTTTTAAAATCGCATTCACAATGTTTTTTATAATAGATTAGGTCTCATCAATGTAAACAGCCTTAAGTGACATACTTTAAGTACACCCGGCTCAGATGAGTTTTTAAGGACTGTCTGTTCACAATTCCTTTAGTGTATACGTGACCCAGCTCACAAGTAGAACAGTTAAAAATGAGTCCTTAAACTTTTCCCGCTCGTAGCGAAAAAATGAATAAACCGGGACTCAGTTAAAATATAGAAAACCTTGGTTTGTTCACTTACAGCACGATCCTATGGTGCTGTCGTTATAGGCTTAGAGGAGGGGGTACTCTTCACGCTACGACCTCTGTGTAAAGCAAATGATGGCGTCAAACTGAGTCTGAAGATTAAATCCACAAACTCCATAACTCTAGCTCTTGAAAGGCTGACAAATAATCATGCAGCACTTACTTTGCACGTAGCGACTCGCCGCCATGAACCTGCTCAATTCACTGCCGCCGCCCGGCAGTGAATTGAGCGACTGGTTATAAAAAACGTCTTGATGACCTAAATAAAGAAGTTAATGAGTTTAAGGAGAATTTATCTCAATCTAAAGTCCAGAAATTTAAAAAAGATTTGAAACGGTGGTCCTATTTATGGTCTATCCCTATTCCAGTCCTGATTACACCCCCCCAAACAAGAATGACGATAACTCTGAGACATCAGGGGATTCTAATACAAGCGGGTCTTCTACAGGAAGTGCCGGGAACAGAAGGGGAGGACGAGGCAGGGGGCGAGGCCAAGGTTTCCAGACTCCAGTATGGCAACCTTATCAACAAGGGCCAAATTTTCACCTCAATATGTTTCACCAACCACAACAGTTTCCACCTATGATGGGTTGAAATTCACCATATGGTCCACCCCCGCACCCACACTACTACCCAAACGCGTTTCCCCAACAACGTGTTTTAGGGAGAGGCCGGGGCAGAGGGGGCAAACGAAAAGGCACCAACCAGGTTCACTGGGACCAGGCTGAGACTGTGGGCGACAACACCCGCAGCAAAACACAAGACCAGAGAGCGGGCACAAGCAATCAGAGTCTCTAGTCACCAATCTATCTTCAATAACGTTGACTCCTATTGAGATGAATACTTTGGAAAAAGGTCTCGGATTTGTGCCGACTCCGAGATTAAACCGTTTCAAACCACACTGCGAATTGACGGAGTTTTTCAGGAAAATCAGACTAAAAAGCTTCTTTGAACAAAAACAATCAGAAGATTCTTCTCAAGACTCTCCGAATGACACGATGTTCAGATAGATTGAAATCCAATTTCACCCCTCCTCCGAATATGGTACCACAAGAAATATTGACATTCGAGAAAGCGGTTAATACTGAGGTAGAGTCACTTACTGAACCAACTCCCTTTAAGAATCTGACAGGAGCAGAATTCCAAGCAATTCAGTCTCTACAGAATAACAACAAAATCGTAATTAAGAGTGCAGACAAGGGAGGAGGTATAGTGGTACAGGATTGGACAGATTACGACACAGAATGTCGCAGTCTTCTGAATAACCAGACCAATTACATTCCCTTACAGGAAGATCCTTCTGAGAGCTTAAAAATTGAAATTTTGGAACTAGTGACTACGGCGGAACATGAAGGCAGTATTAGTAAGCATGAGGCAGATTTCCTCACCACTACATAGGGCAAAATTCCATATTTATATACCCTCCCAAAAACTCACAAAGGCGTCCTACCACCACCTGGTCGTCCAATTGTTTCGGGTTTGGGTTCAATACTCGAACCCCTTTAAAAATACCGTGATTTCTTTTTGAGACCAAATATTGAAGCTACAAGCACCTATATCAAGGACACGAAGAGCTTACTGGCTATGCTAAAGACAATCAGGTTACCAGACGATCCTTGTTTCCTGGTAACTCTCGACATCAAGAGTTTCTATACCTGTATACCGCAGGATGCGACAATTGCGGTATTGGCAGATATGCTACAACAGACAACTTGGGAATACAACACCACTAGATCGTTTGTCGTGGAATGTGCGACCTTGGCCCTACAACGTAACTTCATTGAATACAATGGGAAGTTGTATTTACAAGCAACGGGGACTTCCATGGGAAGCACGTTTGCACCCAGTGTGGCAGGATTATATGTGTACCATTTTGAGTGTGAACACATATTGTCCCAATCGAACACTTTTTAGTCAAATATGTTACTGTGGCAACGGTACATAGATGACGTTCTGTTGATCTGGAAGGGTGATGGAAACTCCTTAACAATGTTCTTTGACTGGATAAACGGTCTGAATCGTCATCTCAAGTTCACCCATGACTATGCTGAGGATAAGATTGTGTTTCGAGATGTGACAATCTTCCACGTAGGAAATGAATTACGAACTACAACTTACTGCAAACCTATGTCAAAGAACAACCTACTGCACTACTCTAGTTTCCACCCACAAACACTGAGGGAAAATCTTCCTTTCGGTCAGTATCTGCGAATACGACGCAATTGTAGTGACTTGAGCAATTTTAAACAGCAAGCCCAGGACCTGACAGGCAAATTACAACGCTGGGGTTATCCGAATCGTCTCTTGGAGAAAAGTTGTAAACGGGCTCGAAACCAACATAGGGATGCCCTGTTTGAGAACCATCCGAAAGAAGCTTCTTCTGAAGTCCCTCTCACATGTGTGATGACGTTTAACCCATTGTCGAATGCAGTCACTCGTTGCATAAACAAACATTGGCGAGTGCTCACATGTACTAATTACGACTGGGAGAAGCCACTTTTTTCGTTCAAACGAGCAAGAAGCCTGAAGGATGCTTTTGTCCACACCCGCCCCAGAAAGCAAAACATCACCAACACTGATGGGGTTTTGAATGCATGGAATTTACCTCCAATAACTGGACACTACCCATGTGGAGGATGCAGTGTGTGCCCTCTGACAACCACCACGAATACTTTGAATCTGGAAGTGGGAAAGGTGTGGCAACAAAGAAGTCACACTAATTGTAACTCGTGTCACGTCATCTATCAAATCACCTGCCGCTGCGGGTTAAAATATATCGGAATGATGACAAGACGAGTGAATATACGGATCGGTGAACACCGGAGTAATATCCGGTGTCATAAAAGTAATACGAAATTAACATCTCACTTTTTGCAGCAGAATCACACACCGGACGAACTAAGATGGACTGTTATCGAACAACTGGCCAAGCGCTCTGAGGCCAGTTTATTCGAAAAAGAGCAAAGGTGGATATATCGCCTTTTGTGCCACCAAACGGGCCTTAACGATGACATTCCTTGGGGTACAGTAATCAAGAGATGAAATTAAAGAATTTTCAAAAACCTGTAACATTATTCCCTGCCCAGTTCCCCTGTTAAGGTCCTTTGAGATCTTATGATTCTATGTGATTTTTGGACTCTAACCAGGGTTCTTAAAAACCAGAGAGGTTCCTTAATGGTAGTAAGGACCTAGTAATAACTTATTACATCTTTTGCAATATAATTGAAAAATCGTTGCTCCTTTGGTCTTTGTGATATAGGTTGCAATTGTCACTGTTTCCTCTAGTTAAATGTTACAGACTTCCATGTCACTTTTTCATAATTTAATATACCGAAATTACTTACATATCATACTGAGGGTAATTTAAAGACATTAACTTAAGCGACATACAGCTTAAATTATCGTCATGAAACTGGGAACATGGAACAACTCAGGGTTTTATGCACCGCTATTGTGTCGCTCTTGACTCAATAGTATGTCTGGCAATAAATTACCCGTGTAAATTTATTTATTTGAAAAAAAACAGGGTCAAGGCATGATTGAGTGACGTTTAAATAAAGTTTTTTTCTTTGTAAAAAGAGAGCAAAAAGCCTATACCTGGATATTTGAGAATCACAACGATACGCCCTAACGTTTTATGAGGAGGTTATTTCAGAGCCTCAATGAATTGACAAATCGCGTGAATAATAATTTCAATGACTTGAATGATGTTTTTGATTCTAGCTGAAATGCAAGATCCTTAGTGGTTTGTTTTAACAAATTACAAATTTCCGACCTTACACCTTTAAGAATCAGGGCACGCACAGTGCACGCTGAGCAAGTGACTCACCCCTGACCTCCTTTTGTACTGATGTGCCGCATTGGGAGTTTCACTATCCGGGCGGCGGCAGTGAATTGAGCAGGTTCATGGCGGCGAGTCGCTACGTGCAAAGTAAGTGCTGCATGATTATTTGTCAGCCTTTCAAGAGCTAGAGTTATGGAGTTTGTGGATTTAATCTTCAGACTCAGTTTGACGCCATCATTTGTTTTACACAGAGGTCGTAGCGTGAAGAGTACCCCCTCCGCTAAGCCTATAACGATAGCACTATAGGATCGTGCTGTAAGTGAACAAACCAAGGTTTTCTATATTTTAACTGAGTCCCGGTTTATTCATTTTTTCACTACGAGCAGGAAAAGTTTAAGGATTCATTCTTAACTGTTCTACTTGTGAGCTGGGTCACGTATACACTAAAGGAATTGTGAACAGACTGTCCTTAAAAACTCATCTGAGCCGGGTGTACTTAAAGTATGTCACTTAAGGCTGTTTACATAGATGAGACCTAATCTATTATAAAAAACATTGTGAATGTGATTTAAAAAATACTATATTCGCAAAAAGGGAAGTGACAAATTTGAGTTGCACCTTTTGTTTACCCTAAGTATGGGTTTTCAAGTACCATGTCACTAAGGAGTGATTCTAGATGCTGGAACAGAGTGGGTTAAATGCATGATAGGACTAAGAGTAACATTTTATATGATTGGCAGAGAAACCTCGAAATACACGAATGTGTCTAATTAATGTTGTGTCTTATTATTTGCAGATTTTTGGCCCCTGGAAATACTAGGGTTGCAGACAAGGAAAATTCCGGTATTTTTTAGCAATATATCTTTTCACACAATATATCCACTGCTATGGACACGCCTTAGCGAGCGTGGACCACCGGGGATATTCACTGTTTTGGTCCTGAAGAAAGCTGCATTAATAATTTCAGACAGCTGAAAGATGTCGACCTAATTCCTAATGGATATAAGTGGTCAAGAATATTACCACTAATAGTATCCAATACACTGTTTTTAACAATGTTAGCTGACCGTTGAATAAAGTTGTTTCTGGTACAGCTGATATTTTTTAACTTCACTATCACTTGCACATAACATATACCTAAAATAACCTTTTTTCAAAATAATCTGCTCCGCTGTAAATCAGGCGTTGAAGCACACTGAAGGGACATTCGGTTCCTCCAGTGGGAACCCCATGATGAAGCATGTCACCACTAGGGTGAGTGAGGGTTCTTCTTAACAAAATATAAGTTATTTTCTTTTTGTATGTGTTTCACTCTTTTCCTGTCTTCAGTAGTGGTATCGCCTCGTCACTGACGGTGTGAGGTTGTTTTTCTGTTGACTTTGGTTTTATTTTCCTGACCATAGCACCTGCAAGTCACTCTTTAGTTGTTTTTTGCATTTATTATTGGGGATATAGGAGTGACCTCTTGAATATCCTTACTCTCTTGTTGTTGATACACAATTCCCACATGAGGCCCGACAGTCCAAACTCCAGACCACCCACCAAAAAAGCTACAAAATGAAAAAAAAGGAACACAATATACTGGTGCATGCCCTCTCTTTTAAACAGCACACTTTTCTTCAAAGTTCAGCATTGTACTCATTTAATTTTTCAAAAAAAGTTAAGATTTTAAGGGTGTGAATGCAGCAGAGACTGGAAACAAAAAGTGTAATTCTTTTGCTCCAAAATCTAAATCTAAAGTGATCATGGGCTGAACAAGCATAGGTAGGAGTCTTCAAGAGATGAAGATGAAGTTGCTTCTGCATTTACATTAGAATCCCACACTCTCTGGCACTTTCTTCCTGTTTAAAAAATGAATAAAAATGTGTTTTGCGCTAAACAAAATGACCAAATCAAATTGCATTTTGAATTGATTTTCTGGCCGAAGGGAGACCACCACCTTAAAGAACTCTTGCTTGCGTTCGAAAAGCCTGCTTTTTGCTGTGATCCCATTCGCAAGATTGTGATCAACAGAAGAAGAAATCAATTGCGTTTGAGCCATTCCTTTGTTTTTGTGCTTTTCATGGTACAATTTTCCCATAACAGGAGAACTGTTGCATGACATGGTATTGTGAAATTCATATCAGTAATTGTGTGGAACGTGCATAATGCGAATTTACCGAACTGCACCAATTACTCTGGCGCAGGTAAAATTAAAACCAAGTCTACAATCAACCCACACATGTACACTGAGTAACTTTATGATGTGTATGACTATGTTGTTATCACTGATGACTTCAGTAATTTATTCAAAGATGTAATTTGAGATGTTATCATTGATGTCATGAGTGTTATAATGTGTGAGGTAATAAACAGTGCATGGTGGGGTCCAAGTCATAGTTAGCTCAGTAAACTGAAACTGGTAAATTTCAGATTGTCTTTTGTTTTTAAACATTCATTTTTGCCTAATTTCAACACCAAACTATAATGTTACTTTAGCCTTTGTTTTTTCAGTGAAATTATAAAGTTTTGTTAAAATAAGCTAAGATCTTATTAGCATACCTGACTATAATGTCACTCTTTAGTTATAGTTAGGGTGACTAGAGCAAGGGTTTTTTCCAGATTTTTGTCCATTAATTACTTTGCACCCATTTGACGAAAGTGCGTGAAACTTTCCAGATCTGCTGACCCCATTTCATTTTGGGAGGACTGAAAGTTTTGCAGTGTTTGGCCAAGGGGATGCAAAGCATAAAGGGTGGTTGGGGTGGGGGGGGGGTTGTCCCAAAACAAGATTTAAATCCAATGCATTTTCCATAGACCTTTGTATTTTGCATAGCTAAAAACTATCATCATGATTTTTATGGAATTTGGTAGTATTACCTAATAGGGGCACAGATTATTTTTACGTTATAAGTTTTTTCATTTTAGTGATATCTTGTAGCACAATGTTACTAAAAATATCAAGGAAGACCAAAAATAATCTAGACTACATATGTAAAGCTTCAGATTTACTACACAAACAACTGAAAGACCAATTTATGGGCACATGCCAATGGAAATCTATAAACAAATACATTACAAATAGAATACATCTTAATCTACAAACTTTTTCTTTTGAATTCTCTGGCTCACAAAATAAAACTGACCCAACAAGCCAAACAAAAAACATCTTTGTTATGTACTCCTGTGCAACAAAATGGAAGTTTTCATTGCATCCTCTCTAGCTCATGAACTAAAAAGTGGCCCAGCAAGCCAAACAAACCCCCTAACGCCCTAGGCCTGTTCAGGGGGTCCCACAAGGCCCCATAAAAATGTGTTTTTTTTTTTTAGAACAATCAGCAATATCTGTGCAGGATGCGGGGATCCTGACCATAAAAAAAAACGAGGCACTTTCCCGGGGGGCCAAATCCAGGGGGCAATATGTATGTAAAGGGGGCCCAGGGTGGCCTCCATGCCCCAGGGACCTCCACCCCTGGGCTTTTTTTAAATTATGTGCGGGGCGCTCTCAGGCCCCCCCAGCCCTGGGGACTGCCACCCCCGGGGCTTCTTTCAATTGTGTGGGGGCACTCTCAGGCCCCCCCAGCCCCAGGGACCACCACCCCCGGGGCTTTTTGAAATTAGGTTAGTGCTCTCAGGCACCCCAGCCCCAGGGACCGCCACCCCCAGGGCTTCTTGAAATTAGGTGGGGGGACTCTCAGTCCCCTCCAGCCCTTGGGACCGCCACCCCCGGGGCTTCTTGAAATTTGTTGCGGGGTGCTCTCAGGGCCCCCCAGCCCTGGAGACCACCACCCGCAGGGGCTTTTAGAAAAGAATGGCGGGGGATCATGGATCCCCCGCAGCCCCGCTCCCAGGGCCGCTCCTGCAGTGTCCTGGGGTGCCCATCCCGGGACACTGTAGTGTGCTATGGCAGGGCAGGAGCCTTGCTGCTTCCACCCTGCCATAGCAAACTTGGTTTGCATTTTGAAAGAGAGAGCAGGGAAAACTTCTCTCTCTTTAAAAATGCAAACCAAATTCCTTTTCCACATGGGGAGCAGCATGTTAGCTGCTCCCCATGTGGAAAAGGAATGAAGGCTCCCGCAGGAGGCGGGGACCCGGCTGGGACCGTGGGGGGATTGGGGACCCCCCCATGGTCTCCAACGAGAGGCCAGGCCCCGGGGAATTGGGTCCCCGTGGCCATTAGTGGCCAGGTTGGGGGACATGTGGCCCCCTCCACAAAGCAAAAATTCTATTTTTTCAAATTAAAAAAGGGCCGGCCCGGTGTACGGGGTCCCCGGGGCCATAAGTGGCCTGAGGAAGGGGGCAACATAGCCCCCCTTCAAAAAATTTAAAAAAATTATTAAAGGCCATGCCACGGGGGATGGGGTCCCTGGGGCCGATTAAGGCCTTGGGAGGGAGGCAACGTGGCACCCTTCCAAATTATTATTTTTTTTATTAAAAAAAGCGTCAATAAATAGGAATAGAAGGGGGCCACACAGCCCCTCTTCTTAAAAAAAAAAGAAAAACAAAGGCATCGCGCTGAGGCCCTGCCTCCTCACAGCAGCACTATGCAAACGCGCCCTTTGGTGCATTTGCAAATGGGCAACAAATTCCCTTTGAATACTGGGGGTCCCTGGGAGCCAATTAGCCCACCAGGAACCTCCAGAATGCGCCAGGGGGCTGCTGCATTGCAGAGAGGCGTTCTGAAGCCATGCTCCTTTTTACATCTCTCTACAACGCATCTCTGTGGCACTTACTGGAGGTAGTTGGTGGGCTAGCTGCACCTCAGGGAGCCTCAGGATTCAAGGGAAGGTCTTCCCACAAATTAAAATGTGCCACGGGGTGCGTTTGCACAGTGGTGAAGGGAGTGGGCGGGGTCTGAGGTGATATGTGTGCAAACAGGCTCTGAGGTGCGTTTTAAGTTCAGGAACTCATATCTCTTCAATCCTGGGGGTCCCTGGGGGCCAACTAGCCCAACAGGTACCTCCAGTAAGCGCCACAGAGCTGCGTTGCAGAGTGTTGTAAAAAGGGGCCTGGCCTCTGAACACCTCTCTGCAACTCAGCTCTCTGGTGCATTCTGGAGGTACCTGGTGGGCTAGTTGGCCCCTAGGGACCCTCGGGATTGAGGATGAATTATTCTCCCACTTAAAACGCACCAAAGGGCGTGTTTGCAGAGATGCCACCTCAGGCCCCACCCCTTTCCTTCACCATTGTGCAAATATTCCTCTAAAATTAGCCGAACTACGAATTCCGGTTTTCTCACCTGTCATCAGGAGAGACCTCAGTGCTGCATCTTTGAGCCTAGTACAAATCCTGAAAAGTAATTCTAACCGTACTTACCAGTAACTTGAATTTCCTTTCAAAGGCTTCACTTGGAAATTCTTCTAAGTGTGGAGTTTTGGAACGTACAAATATTCCTCTTAAATCAGCCGAACTACGAATTCTTATTTACTCACCTGTTATCAGGGGAGACCTCAGAGCTGTAACTTTGAGCCCAGTATTGATGCTGAAAAGTAATTCTAACTGTACTTAACACTAACTTCATTTTCCTTTCATAAGAAATCATTGCCTGCTTTTTGCTGAAAAAGTTTCTAAGTGTTGATTTTTTAAACTTACAAATATTCTCCAAAAATCGTACCAACGATAAAAACGTAATTACTTGCCTGTTTTAGATAGAGGTCCCAGTGTTGAACATAGGAGTCCAGCACTGGATTGCAAAAGTAACGGAAATATACTTTACCTGCAAACTGAATTTCCTTCAATAAGATAACATTGGTAATTCCAAGTGAAAAAAAACTAAGAAAATAATATAAATATATTAGAAATGAAAATATGAAACAAAAAAAATCAGTTTCATTATTTTACAAAAACATTTTTTTCCATTTATATTAAAAATATATAATGTAAATCAAAAAATAAAATATGTAAAAATAAACAGTTAAAAAACTGTAGAAAATCAGTATACAAAAATACATATGACAAATATTACATTTAATAATTATCATTTAAAAAACCTTCGAAATTCATTGAAAAAACCATAGGTTTCAGACATGTTATAGTTAGGAATTAGCATTTAAAAAACCTTAGAAATTCACTGAAAAAACACATAGGTTTCAGGGCTGTTATAGTTAGCTTGACATTTCACTTGCACAAAACCATTGAAATTCCTCTGTTATAGTTAGTTCTGCTAACTATAACTAGCGCGCCCACAATCCACTGCTGATGATGTCACATATTACATCATTCATGACATGGTCAGTAACATCACTGATGACATCACAACATCTCAAATGACATCACTGATGACATCAATGATGACATCATCCACATGACAATCAGATGCACCTCATCATACAGTAGTATAACCTTTCATCACACGCTGTAAAATACAGAGCACCATATTTGAATCCATTGACACACCAATACAAGTTCCTAAAAACCTACTTAGTGATTCCTAGATCTATACACACATCTAATCACTTGCCTATAGATTCACTCATACATGCTGTCAATGATCAATAGCACACTATCAAATATACTTATACACCTATATCGACATTACACACCAGCGCAAATCCTGTTCACTTATGCAGTCATCCTACTCAGTTATGCAAACAATGATCATACTTACATTTACTCAGCCACACACTTATACAAACACCACTTCATTTATTCATATAGATAGTAACTCATACTTAGTGTGTTCTAAAATCACTATGACAAGTATACAGTTATCCATACAGTCACTCATACAATCACTGAGTCTTATGTATACTTATTTATATACAACAACTGTCACACACACTGCCTTTTATTTTTCTAATTTGTTGGACATATATCATTGAGAGATATATTTGCTCATCACCACACCCATAAAGATATTCACTCATTCAAACAACTGTTATAGCATGTAGTCTTAACCTCATATACCTACTGATTCAACTATTCACTCATCTTTGGGCAGTCACACCCCCCACCGAACCACACACACATTCACTCTCCCATACAAATACTCAGTTAACTAATCAATAACTAATATAGACTTTCACATAGCTAGTAACCAACTAACTGGTGCAGCAGTTTACACAACAACTGGCAAAGTGATACAGATATTCACACAGTTTAGTCACTATCCAATATATTTAGTGAGACACTATAAATTAGTCAAGTAAACAGTCAATCACACTGCAACTAAATCCTCCATCTAGATATTTATATTGATATATCCACTCATTTTTCAATGCACATTGCTATATATATATATATATATATATATATATATATATATATATATATATATATATATATATATATAATACATATTTAAATAATGAACTAAACCACATTCACTGGATGATATCATCAGTGATGTCATTTGAGATGTCATCAGTGATGTCATCAGTGATGTCACTGACCATGTCATGAATGATGTAATATGTGACATCATCAGCAGTTGATTGCGGGCGTGTGAGTTATAGTTAGCAGAACTAACTATAACGGCAGAATTTTAATGGTTTTGTACCAGTGAAATGTCCAGCTAACTATAACATGTCTGAAGCCTATGTTTTTTTCTTTTTTTTAAACTTTTTATTTGACAAGCAAGTCAAGGAGTGTAACATTTTTCATATACATACAAAAAATTAAAAGATTTCAGTTAATACAGGCACAGATCGGTATTCAATAAAAAAAAATAAGAGAAAAAAAGAAAGAAGAAAAATACAGGCAGACCAAGAATAAAGCTTCTTGGCCAAATCAATAGTATCAGCTAAGGCACATAAATTCCATTAACCAAATCCATACACGATTTACACAAAGTTGTCCCAGATCTTTTCGAACTTAACCATTGCTTTTGAGCTTCTGCTCTTAGCCAGTGCCCTTTCCATAGTGTAAATTTCATGTAAAAGATTCCACCACTCAATCATGTGAGGGGGGGTTCTGCGAGATCCAAGCCCTAGGAACCACCAATCTGGCGCAGGACAGAGCTATACTTAACCAACTCCTATTTATGAAGCCCGTTGGGTATATAGAGAGTAGTACCAGAGGTGCAGTAATTGGAGTGTTAATCAACTGGTTTGAAATAAAATATTTTTGATTTCTAACCAATATTTAGTTAATAATGGGCATGAATAGATCATATGTATGAGGTCTGCTGCCACCAGACCGCATTTAGGGCATTTTGTACGATCACTACTTGAAATGTTTTGTGACCATTTAGATATTTTTAATGGAGTATGATAAAGTTGACTAACCGTCCTATAAAGTTGTAGTTTCAGGCTAGAAGAGTGGATTACTTTTATAATATTATCTAGCGCAGCTGAAACGTTCTGGGATGTCACTTTAAATCCCAAATCAGCAGTCCATTTTGACGCCAATCTAGGGCAGTCGTCCAATTTGTTTTGGCCGAGACTTTTGTATCCCATACTAATAAGTGAATTCTTTTTCGTAGAGTAAAAACAACTCCAAACCCCTGAGCTACTTATTTGTTTCAGATTCATCTTGCTTATCAGACAGTCCTTAATTTGAAAGTATTTGTATATCATTATTTCGGGCAATTTGTACATAGTTTGCAGAGTGGCAAATTGTAGAAAACCATCTGAGCCATATAAGTCTCCTAGCGTCTTAATTCCAAACTTGGCCCAGTCCCGCCCAGTTTTATCCCTGAAGATATCAGGGAGCCCTGGGTTATCCCATAGTGGTAGCTCAGTATGAAAAAAACGAAGTGTCGCCATGGCTCAAGATCATGTTCCAGATACGTACTGTATCCCTCGCAGTCTTAAATTTTACATGTTTAAAATAATTTGGATCTTGCACTTTTGCCAAGAACTGTTTTGAGTTAGTGCCGAGCATCAACTGATAAAAAAAGTATTGATCATTAACTATAAACAAACTACGAAGCTGGCCTAAAAAGGATGCAAAAAAGTAAACTTTAAAGTCCGGGAAATCCAAACCCCCGTTTTCAAGTGATAATTTTAGTATAGACATAGACCTTCTAGCCTTCTTATAACCCCAGATAAAACTGCTAAAGATACCATCTAGTTTTTTAAAGAATAAGTTGTTAACCCGAAAAGGAATGGAACGGAAAAAATATAAGAATTTCGGCAAAATGTTCATCTTAATTAGATTGATTCGGCCAAGTAAAATTGAGCGGGATCTTATGCTATTTTTTGAGCAGCATGGTCACCTCTTTAAATAAGGGATCATAGTTTAACGTGTTTATTTCAGTGGTCTTAGAAGAAATTTTTACCCCTAAGTAGACTGCAGATTTACAAAGTCCTAGCACTACCGAGTTAGCTTGATAATTCATGATAACTTGTGTTTTATTGATGTTTAATTTATAACCGGAGATAGCTCCAAAGTTTTTAGCTTCCTCTGTTATTACTAGTAGTGCTTCCACCACATTAGTGGTGTAGATAGCTAAGTCGTCCGCATATGCGGTTATTTTAAGGGTTCTGTCTTTATGCTGCATCGGTATGATCTTAACTTGAGTTTGCAAGGCATTGATGAAAGGTTCCATAGAGAGAGCAAAAAGCAGGGGTGATAACGGGCACCCCTGCCGAGTCCCCCTTAAGATCACAAAGGTTGAAGAAAGAAACCAGCATCGCTGAATTTCGCGTTAGGATCCCTGTATAGAGCCTGTATGCTTCTGAGGAACTGCCCTTTGATGCCAAATTGCTTCCGGACCATCCACAAATAATCCCACCCCACTCGATCGAACGCCTTTTCTGCGTCCAGAAGTATCATACCGAGTGGGGTGAGGTTATTTGCAGCCACATCGAAGGCAGTGATAGCCGTGTTGAGATGGGTGGTAGTATCCCTCCCTACCACAAAGCCATGTTGTTGATCATTTACCAAATATGGCATAAGGGGTGCCATTCGCATTGATAACAGTTTGGAGTAGGCCTTGATGTCGGAATTTATCAAAGAAATAGGTCTGTAAGACCCGCATTCCGGAGGTGGTTTATTTAAAAAAAATAAAACATAATCTTAGCGGTATGCCAAGAGTCCGGGGCCATTCCTGTAGCACCAATTGAATTAACTACTAGACAAAAAAGAGACAGAATTTCATCTGCACAAATTTTGTATAGTTCTATCGGAAGTGTGTCTTCACCTGCCGCCTTGTTAGATGGGAGAGAGAAAACCGCCAGACGTAATTCTGCTATTGTGTATTTCTCTTCCAGTTGGTCGGTGCTTTCCTGATCTAAATATTCTTTTGACGGTAATTTCTCGTTTATGTAATATTGGATCTGATCTTCCGTGCTCCTACTCTCAGGGGTGTATAAGTTTTCATAATGAGAAGCAAACTGTCCCATAATTTGTGAAGGTTGGTAGTATAGAATATCGTTGGTACCCCTTATAGATTTAATTAAGGTTGTTGCCCGATCATCAGCAACTTTGTAGGCCAAGAGCTTCCCTACTCTGTCCCCACATTCATATTGGCAGAGTTTATATTTAAGTATTTTACGACAGTTTTTCTCCTTGAGGGAACTTTTAGTAATTGACCGTAATATCATACGTTTATTTTCCAATTGAGCAATGTCTTGGCTGGTATTTTTTTTTCAGTGAATATATATATATATAATATATATATATATATATATATATATATATATATATATATATATATATATATATATATATATATATATATATATATATATATATATATATATATATATATATATATATATATATATATATATATATATATATATATTTGACCACAACAGTTGATTGACCAAGTTAACAGATGTGGGAAGGGGATGCTGTATATCTGTAGATGTCTCGCTCTTTAACTATTTTAACACATTTAAAATATTTTATGCTTCACATTATTAAAAACTCACACCTCCCCTTGCATTTTTAATCCTCTAGTTTTATGCCTGTATTATCATCTACATGCTCATTTTTCAGCCTGCTCTTTAACAAAGGCTTTAAATTCAACAGCTTCTATTCTTCTATTGTAACAAAATGTATTTCAGGAGTGCCTGAATTCAATACAAAATGTTAGTGCTCTAGTTGTTTATAAGAACTTGGTGGTGACACTGCAGTAGATTACTAAGGGAGTTAACTGATAGACTGCTGCTGGTCTATCAGCAGCAGGCTGCTGATAGACCAGCAGACTGCTGGTCTGCTGGTCTATCAGAGAAAGTTATTAGAGAAATGAATGTTTTGAGTTCCTCCTTGGATTAAGAAGATATCTTAGAATTCATAAAAATTGGGACCTCATTCTAGCTTTCTAGAGCACTAACCATCATTTCTGTGAAAAAAAGAATGCCCCATTTTTTTAATTTCTAAAGGAAATGGTTTAAGTTTAAGAGCTTTGATTCCATCAAGAGTTTTCCAAGTGGGCCACACTTTTGTCATAAATACAGAATGTTAGAACTATTTTTGTTCATTAGACCACTGTAAGAAACTGTATTTGATCACTAGGGAATTAACTGGCAGACTGTTGCAGGTGTTAGAAATCCATGGTTCACTCTACATGTCGGAATGATCCAGTGAAATGCATGAAGATCTATCATTAAAATAATTTTGTGTGACCCCGCCATTTTTTCTCCGCCCCTACAAGAAGGATCAGCTCGGAACTTTCCAGCAAGGACTGAAGTGTATAATGTCATGAAGGCCTTTGTTATGTTGAAACACGTTGACTGTTAATTGTCGGTATATGTCATTAAATCATTTTAGAAGGCAACCTCTTGAATGCAGCTTCACTTTCTTCTTGACGGGAGGTACACATCTGATGATTGGAAGCAGGGTCCAGCATTAGCCCGGTTTGGATATGCACTGCCTCGTTTGGGTGCTCAATAACATTCCTGTTACCTTTGGTATGTGCATATACATAGTGGTTATATGTGGTGCCGCTTGATGAATCTGCATGAAACTTTCTAACAAAATGTTAATTTACCTCGGCTCTTTCATGAAAATTTCACACTGATCTGCTAAGCTGGGTCCAAGAAAAAGAGGGGCGCCAAAAATGTGATTGCCCACGTTAATTCCTATTTTAAATGTTGTTCTTCAATACAGGAAAACAATGGCTCAATGGAATTATAGAAAATGTAGTCAACTGTTAGAACTTTACTCCAAAAGCAAGTTTTTGAAATTTGGTGTAAATCTTTTCAGCTATTTTCGAGATATTTATGTTTAAAAAGGGCCTAAGTTTTGGAATGGATGAGTGAAAAAGTGAGGCATCTCTGGACCACTGGTGTCCCGATATGCCCTGATTCGCTAATTCAAAGGGGATTGGCCAAATCAGATTGGTTGGCAACAAAAGGAACAATACAATGTGGCAATCATCACAGGAATCAAGGAAATCGATGCTGCGCCCCAAACCTGAATTAAGAACTCCCTGACCCTTAGGGACATGTGGTGGGTCTCAAAGGGACCCCCCCCCCCCCCTTGATTAGCTGGACAAAACATGAACAACATGTTGTGACAGCCATTGCAGGACTTGGGGATATGGTTTTAAAGGTGTCAGATGGCCTCAGAATGGTATTGGACCTGAGAAGTGTAAGCCTGCAGGACTCATGGTTCAATCAATCAATCAATCAGGGAATTCTAAGTGCGCCACTCACCCATGAGGGTCTCAAGACGCTGGGGGGGGCTGTAGTTCTATTTCAGCCAAAGAGCCAGGTTTTGAGGGTCTTCCTGAAGGTGTTCAGGGAGGGGGCGCATCTGATATGTATCAGGAGCTTGTTCCAGGTCTTGGCCACGTTGTTGGAGCAGGACCTCCCCCCTGCTATGGCTCTGTGGTTGTGTGTTTTTTTTTTCGAGGATGAGGTTGGCGGATCGGAGGTTCCTTTTGGGTTCTTGGAGGATGATTCTCTCATTGGGGTATTGAGGTCCTGTGTTGTGAAGGCATGTGTACACGTTTGAGAGTATCTTGAAAATGACTCTCTTTTTGATGGGGAGCCAGCGGAGCTTAAATAGGTGTTGGCTGATGTGCTTGTGTCGATGGATGCCTAGGATGAGTCTGGCGGTGGTGTTCTATATAGTCAGGAGCTTGCGGAGTAGGGACTTCTTTATGCTGGTATAGAGGGCATTACCGTAGTACATCCTGCTGGTGATGAGTGCGTGGGTGACTGTCTTTCATGACTTGGTGGATCCATTTGAAGGTCTTACGGAGGATGCAGAGGGTGTTGAAACAGCTGGAAGCGACGGTGTTGACCTGTCGGTTCATGGAGAGGGAGGAGTTGAGTACGATGGCATGGTCTGTGGGGGTCGGGGGCTGCAGATGTAGGTGGGCCACCAAGTGTTTTTCCATGCCAATGGGGTGCTTCTGAGGATGAGGTCTTCAGTCTTTTCCGAGTTGAGCTTTAGGCACCTGTTACTCATCTTGGCTGCGACGTGTTTCATTCCTTCTTGGAAGTTGAGGATGGTGGTAATGGGGTCCTGAGCAAGGGAGAGGATGAGTTGGGTGTCGTTGGCATAGGATACTATGCTGAGGCCATGCTGTTGGACGATGGCAGCAAGGGGGGGGCATGTGGATGTTGAAGAGGATTGGGCTGAGCGATGATCCCAGTGGGACTCCGGAGTTATTTTTCGTGGGTTCAGAGAGGAAGGGTGGCAGTCTGACCCTTTGGCTTCTGGTGCTGAGGAACGATCAGATCCAGTTGAAGGCAGTTCCTAGAAAGCCAGCGTAGTGTAGTCTGGCTGCAAGAGTGCGGTGGGAGACTGTGTCGAATGCTGCCGACAGGTCGAGTAGAATCAGAGCTGTGTTGTGGCCTTGGTCAAGGAGGGTGAGGATGTCATCAGTGGTAGCGAGTAGGGCGGTCTTAGTGCTGTGGTTGCTGCTGAATCTGGATTGAGAAGGGTCGAGGATGGCGTTATCTTCGATGAACCTTGTTAGTTCTACGTTGATGGTCTTCTCAAGAATTTTTGCCACGAAGGGGAGGAGCGAGATGGGCCAGTAGTTCTTGAGAGACAGGGGGTCTGCCGAGGGCTTCTAGAGCATGGGCCTAACTTCTGCACGTTTCCAGTCATCGGGGAAGGTGTTGGTTTTGAAGATGGTGTTGATGGTGCATCGTAGTTCAGGTGCGATGGCGATGGTGTCTCTGTGGTAGATGTGAAGTGGGCAGGGGTCATTGGGAACCCCTGAGTGGATGGCTCTTATGGTTGATGTGGTCTCTGTGGTCGTGACCGGAGTCCAGGAGGTGATAGTGGGCTGGTTAGCGTTGCCAGAAGGTGGGGTGGCTTTGGAGTCAGGTGTGAGGTTGTTGAAGTTGTCGAAGAGGTTTTCGATCTTCAGGTGGAAGTATGATTCAAGCTTGTTGCAGAGGTTCTGGGAGGGAGTGATGTCCATGGCTTTACTGCGGGGCTTGGTGAATTCCTGGATGATGATGAAGAGTTCCATGGAGATGCTTGAGTGGAAAAAGGATTCTGTTGTGGATGAGGGTCCTTTTGGTGGTTCTGATGCGTTGGTGGTATTCCGTCATGGCGTTCTTGTAGGTGGTGTAGTTTACTGATGTCTTGCTGTTTGCCCAGTTCTTCTCTAGGTGTCTGCAGGTGCACCTGGCTTCTTGGAGGTCAGTGGTGAACCAGGCAGCTTTTCTATGGTGCTGTTTGTCGGGGTTGCGTAGCGGGACAAGTTTGTCTGCGTAGTTGGTGATCCAGGTGTGGAGTTCCCTGGCTGTGAGGTTGGCGTTGGTTGCAGCGGTGGGGGAGTTGCGGTTGAGGGTGGAGTTGAGTTGTTCCTTGGTGACTTTGCTCCAGTTCCTGCATTGGCATATGGAGCATGTTTGGATGGCTTGGGTTTGTCAATGAGGAAGTGTGTGCCGTGGTGGTCCATCCACGGGGGTTGCATGGTGTGACTGAAGTGGACGCTATTTCCTCCGGTGAAGATGGGGTCAAGGATGTGTCCTGCCTTGTGGGTCGGTGTAGTGATGAGTTGTTTTAGTCCGATGTTGGCAAGGTGGTCGAGGAGGGTGGTAGAGTTTGGGTCACTGGGGTTGTCGAGGTGGAAGTTTAGGTCTCTGACAAGTATGTAGTCCATGGGGGCGATGTCGTGGGGTGCGATGAGGTCAGTTATGGTATCGGCTCGTGAGCCAACAGGCAGCGTGAGGTAGGGGAGAACAGAGTCCTCGCACACAGGGCGCGCGGTGGATGAAACCACGACATATATCTCCTTTCCTCAAAGAAGAGAGAGAAACAATAGGGAAGAAGAAGGGGTAAGGAAGAAGAGGGGAAGGGGAAAAGAAGAGGGAAACAAGAAAGGAAGAGAACAGGAGGCGGAAGGAGAAAAGAACTAATGCCGGTACCTGACCGGAATTCTGACCACTCTTGAGCTCCTCCTTAAAACAGTAGGAGGATTACGTGAATCACGAACACTGCAGTCACCTGAAACAGAGTTGCGTGACCCATCTAAAACATCAATAGAATTGCGCTTATCACCATCCACATCTTTAGGTTTTACGACCTTGTTCAAATTCCACCAGTTGTGTCCATTGACATTAACAGCACTGCCACACATTTTGTCTACAACAACAAGTTTACTGAACTTTGACTCTCCTTTTTTTACAAAACCCTGTTTCTTTATATTTTCACACAGTCGCCTACAGCAATCTCCCTGCTTTTGACCCGCTTCCTGTCTTCAAAGTATTCCTTTTGCTTGCATTGGACCACATCAACCTTGCATCTGACCCTTTCGTCTAGCTCTTGTGGTGTGTTGGATTTGAACCATTTTGACATCCATGCAGGTCTAAATTCGGTACATGGTTTTCTGCCTCTAAGAAGTTCAAAGGGAGATACACCCGTAGATGAATGAGGGGTGGTCCTGTAGAACCACAGCATTGTTCTCACCGTAGGGGGTACAACTTTGTTGTGTTCAATGGCCCATTTTACCCAATCTCCAATAACTCTATTGAGCCTCTTGACCAATCCATTGGTTTGAGGATGGTAAAGAGAGCTTCTCAGATGTGAGATAGAAGATTCTTTAAGAAATTCTTCCACGTCAGATGACAAAAATTGCACCCCGTTATCGGAAACAATGGATTTAGGGAAACCCTCTCTCATGAAGATTTCGTTCAGAAAGTCAAGTATTTCCTTAGAGTCAGTTCTGGATACAAACCTAACCTCAGGCCACTTTGTGTAATAATCCATCATTACAATGACAAATTTACACTGAGGAGGCAGAGAATGGAAAGGCCCTAAAACATTAATGCCCAGTTTCTCCCACAGAGCTACAGGGAGTGGTATAGGAGTGAGGGGGGATTAGATATGCGGTGACTCTTATCGCTGCTGGCACAAATGGTGCACTCCAGCGCCAGAGCATCAATGTCCCTATCCATCTATGGCCACCAAAACTATTCTCGGACCATACGTTTTGTGAGATTGGCTCCCAAATGTCCCTTGTGTGCTTTTTAGAGGATGATATTTCTAATGCTTTCAGGAGGTATTAACTTATCTAGTCTAAACACTAGTCCATCCTCTATAGAAAGTTCTTCACAGATTTTTACAAACAGTTGTAAGGCCACATCCACATTCCTTTCTTTTGGCCACCCCTGGATTATGTATTTCTTTACATCTTTCAAGACTTCATCCTTAGCCATAGCTGCATACCAACTTTCTTCCTCCGCTGAACACACATTTCTTAACTCAATACTAGCTATTATACAATCCTCTTTTTCATCATAATCAATGTCTTCATCACACTGAATGGAATCACTGGGAGCTGGAGGCAAGCGTGACAGTGCATCAGCCCTCATATTTTTGCCCCCTGTGATGTGTGTTACCTCAAAGTTGAATTGTAAGAGCTTTGATGCAAGACGAGCTATGCGTGGTGTAGCATTACGATTGCTGGTGCTTCCTAAAATAGCACCAAAAGTTTATGGTCAGTTTGTAATGTGAATTTCCTGCCCCATAGATAATTCTTGAATTTCTCAATGCCCCACCAACATGCTAGAAGTTCTTTTTCAATGACTGAGTAATGTGTTTCTGCATCCCTCAGTACCCTTGATGCAAAGACAATAGTATGTTCCTGAAGACCAACATCCTGTGTCAAGATTGCTTCCAATCCGTATCTACTGGCATCCACAGTCAACGTGCATGGTACATCTGGTACAAATGGTTTCAAAGCTCTGACTGTGCTTAGTTGTTCTTTGAGTCAAGTAAATGCTTGTTTGCTGTCATTGTCCCACACAAATTAATTTTTATCTTTCAACAATCTTGAAATGGGTCGTACTTTGGTGGCATAATCCTGAATAAAACGTGCATAAAACTTTGTCAGACCAAGCAGAGATTTAACTCCTGCTTTGTCTTTTGGAGCAGAAGCATCCAAAATGCCATGGACAAGATTTGGCTTAGATGTGACCCCTGCACTGGAGATGGTGTGACCCAAATATTCCACTTTGTCTTTTGAGAACACACACTTGTCGCGTTTAAGAACCACACCGTGCTCTTGAAAAATGGTGAGATCTTGTCCAAGGTCATATCATGTTCAGTTTGATCTTTTGCAAATATAATGTCATCATCCTGAAATATCGCTACGTTTTTTATGCCTTTGAGTAAGTTGACCATGACTCTTTGGAAGACAGAAGCTGCCGAAGCCAGGCCAAACTGTAAGCGACAGAATTGGAACATACCTGAAGGGGAGTTGAATGCCGTGTAATGTCTTTATCAAGCTCTATCTGGTGGTATGCAGAGGCCAGGTGTAGTTTAGAGAAAACTTTGGCCCCTGCTACCACTCCCAGCATTTCTGTGATGTTGGGTAAGGGGTGCGAATCCAACCAAATAACCTTATTTAGGCTGTGTAAGTCAATGCAAATTCTCAATTGATTTTTTTTTTCCGTGCAACCACTAAGGACGAAGACCAGTCTGAGGACTCAATGGGTTTGATTACACCTCTTTTATGCATGGACATAAGTTCTTTTTCCAGGTCTTCTCCTATACTGAAGGGTATGCTTCTGATCTTATGTTTCACAAGCACAGCATCATCTCTTACCTTTATTTCATGTCCGAAACCTTTGATTCTTCCTAACTCACCAGAAAATACTTTTGGATATTTGTTGAGCAGGTCTTCAACATGTGCCTGATCATGGATAGCTAACACCTGTTCACTGGCAACTGGGCATAACATCATGTTAAACAAACCTTGATGGAACCATCCTAATATGTTCAAATCATGCACAGCCACATATATCTTCCCATGTATATGCCTATTCTTGAAAATCATCACATCCTCAAAATAACCTAGGAGGTCTATATTGCGTCCTTCATAGGATACTGGTTCGCGATCAGGTGGTTGAAGAGGTCTTTCCCCCTATTTTTCTCTGAAGAGAGATTCTGTAATTATTGTGATACGTGCACCAGAGTCCACTAGAAGTCTCAAATTGTTGTCACCAACCACAATCACAACATATGGATCCACACAGTCATTAGGATCTCCACTTTTAACACCTCCGTCTTTCACTACAAGCACCATGTCCTTTAGTTCACCAAGAGTATCATCATTGTCACTGTCACTTGAGTCTTTGACACACCCTACACGAACATTACCTTTTTTGTGTGTCTGACACACTTTATCAAAGTGTCCAATCTTGCCACAGGAGCGACATACTGCGTTTTTCACAGGACATGGTCTACCATTTTTTGAATGAAATGGATAACCACACCTAAAACATATATCAGTTCTCTTGAAAAAATTATTTTGTTGAAGGTCTTTTCTTTTTTTATAATTCGTAAGGCGTACCGGAGTGACCATTTCAGTGTTTTTACTTTCAAGTTATTTAATGGATGTTTGAGAAGTTTCTATGCTTTTCGCAATGCAAATGGATTCATCAAGAGACGGGTTTTCTAAAGAGAGTAGTTTTTGTCTAATAGTTTTGTCAAGACATTTACTTATAAATTGGTCATGAACCAGCTGTTTGCTAAAATTCTCAAATTCACATTAAGCGACCATTTTACTTAGAACCGTTATGTAAGTGTCCACATCCTCCTTCATCTTTTGCGCCCTTTTGAAAAATTTGTGTCTCAACACTACTACACTTGGTTGTTTATCGTATCTTTCAGGCAGTTTTCTTACTGTGCTTTGGTATTCATCAGGTTCCTCCCCTGCTTCATTTTCAGCCTCTGGTAAATGTTTGAGAGTGTCCCTACATTCAAACCCTAAAGAGTGTAGCAATAAAAACCTTTTCCATTCTGGTCTGAATCTGTGCACTCCAATTGCCCCAAAAATAATTCTCAAATGCATCGAACCACTTTCTCCACACAACTGGTGGTTCTCCTGGAGCATCAAGAAACGGTGGTGGAGGATGGACAGCTTACATTTTGTGAAGATTGATACCAATAGCCAACAGTGAACACTGCCTTTTTAAATGTTTATAAATCGCAAAATACTGTTGCACTCCAGAATATTACATGTAAAAATCCCTTATTTGTTTAACATTATTCTTCGCCCTGCCATAATAACTGGGTAAGAGTACCGGCGAGCCACTGGCTAGGGGGGAAAAGATGGCGGCTGGTCAGTGAGCTCGGTCGGGAGCTCTGTGCTGCTCTCATGCTGAAATGGCGCAATCAATCGGCAAAAATGTAAGGATTCTCATATCAATTTAACAAAAAACTTTTCGGCTTCTTTATGATTCAGACTCTCCGCTTACATGCCTAACTCGTCTTACCACGGATTAACGTTCGTTTATAGTAAAAAATATCTCTCGGACCTTCCGCTTCTGGATGCAGCTGGATGTAGTACAGCAGCAGTAGTCTAAACGCCCTAACATCCTATGAAACCAAGCTCTCACTACCCCGTTACCAACCCGTCACCTTCCCGTAGCATCTCAGCGCTGACTCAGAATGAGCAAAAACAGAGGGGGTGCACAAACAAAGACCCGAGTCCTACATGCTGCCCTACCTCCTGCCTCTGTGAGTGGATGTAAGAGACGAGCACCGTCGCTGCAGCCAAACTCCCTGCTTCGAACTCTCTTCGACCGATGGGAGGTGGCCTCTGAAGCAACCAGAAACTGCCGGAGGGCCGCCGGGAGAATTGCCGTCTTCTTCCGGGGCAAGGGAGGAGGCGGTAGCACATACAGTGTTGACACAGCAAGATTGCACCGCGGTCCTGAGCATGAGTCAGGGGTGGAAAAGCTCAAACTAGACCTGGAGGGACGAGCAGCGGAGATCCTTGTTCAACTCCTTCTGACAGTGGGCGCGGAGAAGAAAGGCTCTGGGAGCTCCACCTCCCAACAAATGAACCGGGTAAGCGAGGGGGAAAATCTGAAGACGGGGGAGGGCGCAAGAGGTGCAGTTGGGGCTCAGACAA
Organism: Lissotriton vulgaris; assembly: GCF_964263255.1. Taxonomy (NCBI): domain Eukaryota; kingdom Metazoa; phylum Chordata; class Amphibia; order Caudata; family Salamandridae; genus Lissotriton; species Lissotriton vulgaris. The sequence continues at coordinate 935,262,160 of NC_141698.1, read as the reverse complement.
AGGCAAACAAAGGTGAAGGGGAGAATATTGAGAAACAAAGTAAGCAGAGTAATTATTCCTGCCCTAGAGCGAGTCCTTGCACACTAAACGAAGGGGAGGTTCAGGGGAGGCTGAAAACTCGGAGGTGATAGGACAGAGTTTAGAATGTAAAGGAAGATCAACTTATTGCCTAAGAAATAGGCAATTTCTCAAAACTAACCCAGTTACGAATATTAAACTCCCCATCCTTCCTCGAAGCACCAAAAGAAAACCCAAGAAACCCACTAAAGCACAGGCAAAGGCTGGAAAGACATTTAAAAAAACAGGGGGACCAGCAGACATACGGGAGGGGCCGGATTGTACAAAGATCAAAATAACTCCCTTATTAAGATCTTTCTTTAAAATACAAGAGCAGAAACAGGAGAAAGAGAAGGAGAAGAAACGTGACCCTGAATCAAAACTCGGAACATCAGGCCCTGACCACAAAGTAGGAGTATCCCCTATCCCTAGGTATAGTCTACCCAAACCCTCAATTGGCTCTATGATGTCTACTATGTCTCTAACAGGAGACGCGTCCCTAAATACCCAAGGCCAATTCACAGCCCAAACCGAGACTCAAACCTCAACCACAGACCAAACTCCAAGCCTGATGAGAACCCCCACTGAAGCATTCCTTGAAAAAATGATGGAAGAAATGGAATCTAGATTTGAGATCTCAGAGGGAAACCAAGGCAAGATCCAGGAAGCCTGTGAACTCTTAGACTCCAAACTAAACGCTCTAGGAGATAGAGTAACTGCAGTAGAGGCTGAAGTAGTTTCAATAAGCAGGAGAGTGGAATCCAATCAAAAGGAAATTAGAACATCGAGAGAAACAGATAAAACCTTTGCCGACAAGTTGGAAACGTTGGAAAATCATTCCAGACGTAACAATTTTAGAGTCTTAAATGTTCCGGAAGGCAGAGAAGGTACTGACATCAAAAAGTTTATCATCTCACTTCTGGAGGAGTTCTTCCCATGGTGCAAAGATCTTGGACTAGAAGAGGACATACAGCGGGTACACAGAGACCCATTTGGAAAAAGCAAGGAAAGGAAGAACCCGAGGAAAATCCTGGTTAACTTTCGAACATACTCTATCAAAGAAAGACTCCTAAGTGAAGCAATAAAAACTTGTTCTTACAATAAGGACGACTGGTCCTTTAGGATCCCATCAGACATCTCAAAAGTTACTCAAGACAGGCAGTGGGAGTTGGGGCAGATGATGCCGGAGTTGAAAGCGCTGGGCGCTACAGTCCAGATGAAATTTCCAGCCTCTCTATGGATAATGTGGAGAAATAAAATGCATAACATAAAAGACCCCAAGGAAGTCGAAATATTCCTAGAACAACTACGTGATCAGATGAGGAAATAGATTGCACCAAATGTATTCTCTTCTTAGACGTTATTGAAGCACGGAGCTCAAAAGAGGGCTATCAACAAGCCCAAGGAAGAAGAAAGGGAGGTTTCCCCGGGAAAGGGGGGACTTTTTAATTTACTTTTAAACGTATGCACTACTGAAAAAATGGAGCAAAAAAAAAAACTATGCATGGGATTCGGGAGCAAACTAGGGAAAAAAAAGAAAGCAACAATCAGAATAAACAGAAGGAGAACTCGGAGCCCCACAAAACAAAAACAAAAATACTCATAAAATAAATAAAGACCCAAGGTCTTGTAATTGTCTTCCTGGTATGAAGCCCTTCTGGTTGTTATTTATTAGAAGCCCGGCTATTTTCCCTAGTCTCTTCGCCATAATCTGTGTAAGGATTTTATAATCGCAGTTCAGGATCGAGATTGGTCGGTATGATTCAAATTTTTTTTGGGCTTTTACCCTGTTTTAGAAGGATGGTAATTATGGCTTCATTCCAGGAGTCTGGGAGATCGCTTTTTTCCATGAATATTTTGTTCAGCAGTGTTGTTAAAGGTGAAAGCAAGGCCTCTCTTAGTTTTGAGTAAAATTCGTTAGGTAGGGCATCTGGACCAGCTGCTTTGCCTTTCTTGAGGTTTTTTAATACTTCTTCTACTTCCTGAGTCGAGATTTTAAACCATTAACGTTCCAAGTCAAAATTACCTCCTGGAACGTTAATGGTTTAAGAATCAAGAGCAGAAGAAGGAGAATATTAGAGTACCTAAAAACAGTCGATAGTGAGATTATAATACTCCAGGAAACACACCTACTAAAAAAAGAGTGGGAAGACATCGTGAAAAAACTACACTGGGTTGACTCATATATTTGCACTAATCAGGAGTGCGTTGTCAAAGGCATTGCCATCCTCTTCAAAAAATCTTTGAATGTAAAAGTGGAAGTGTCAGAAACTGACCCAAAGGGGAGATGGGCTCTGGCCAGAGTAAGGATACGAAACAATGCCCTAACTGTGGCTGGGAATTATGGTCCAAATATGGATGACCCGGTCCCGCTGCAAACTCTGTATTCACACCCACTCTCGGTTTCTTCACCAATAGTCTTAGGCGGAGACTTTAATATAATACTTGACCCAAAAACAGACCGCCTCCCCATTAGAAGACAAACAACTTTGCCAAAAATGAAAGACTGGTTGGGGGTATAGAAAACAGATCTGAGCTTAGTGGATATATGGAAACTAAAAGGGGACAAACAGAACAATTTTACCTTTAAAAATAAAAAACTCGGAATTCAATCAAGAATTGACTTTTTTCTTTTGGATCATAGTCTAATCGAAAATAAATGTTAAAGTAGAACACATCCCCGCCCATCTTTCAGATCACTCAGCAGTCCTGATCACCTTGAAACTAGAACCTAACAAGGATAGTACAAGATGGACATTGGACCGCACAATCCTCCTAGACCCCCAGATCATTGACCAGCTAAAAGTACGGACCAATCTCTTCTTCGAGGAAAATAAGGAAGGTACCTCGACACAGACTATCTGGGACGCATATAAAGCAGTGATCAGGGGACACATTCTCAGCCTAGTGGCTCATAAATCAAAGGGTATAAAACAATCGATATTAACTTTGGAAGATAAGATCAAAAACCTGGATCTACAAATAGCCGCAGCAACTTCCTCCGCTCACAAAGAGCAATTAGAGGCGGACAGATTGAGTCAAAAAGATAGTTTAGCAGAAATCTTAGAAAACAAAGTGAGAGAAAAATGGGAAGCCAGCAAACTAGCACACTATGAATATGGGGAGGGATGTGGCAAGATGCTTGCTTGGAAAACCAAGACAGAACAAACCAGGAACAACGTTGTTTGTATTGACCCTAGAAATCCAGCAGATAACGGATCTGAAGAAGCTGTAATAAAACAAGAATTCCTCACTTTTTTCTCAGATCTGTACAACGAAGATTGTCATCCCAAAATGGAAGAAATAGAACACTTCTTGGCCCCCCTAAATCTCCCAACCCAACCACCTGATTTTGAAGAAGAACTAAATGCAGAAATCTCGACTCAGGAAGTAGAAGAAGTATTAAAAAACCTCAAGAAAGGCAAAGCAGCTGGTCCAGATGCCCTACCTAACGAATTTTACTCAAAACTAAGAGAGGCCTTGCTTTCACCTTTAACAACACTGCTGAACAAAATATTCATGGAAAAATGCGATCTCCCAGACTCCTGGAACGAAGCCATAATTACCATCCTTCTAAAACAGGGTAAAAGCCCCCAAAAAAATTGAATCATACCGACCAATCTCGATCCTGAACTGTGATTACAAAATCCTTTCACAGATTATGGCAAAGTCAAGTCAAGTCAAGTCATAACATTTATATAGCGCACTACATACCCAGAGGGTTTCAAGGCGCTTAGGAAGGGGAGGAGGATTATTTGTCAAATATCCACGTTTTAAGCTGCTTTCTGAACGCTAGGTGATTCTGGGTGAGGCGAAGGTAAGCAGGGAGTGAGTTCCATGTTTTGGCAGCCAGGTATGAGAAGGATCTGCCTCCCATGGTGGTCTTGTTGATGCGAGGTACAGTGGCGAAGGCTTGGCTGGAAGAGCGAAGTTGGCGGGAGGGGGTGTAGAAGGACAGTCGAGAGTTGAGGCAATCTGGTCCGATGTCGTAGAGTGATTTGTGTGCGTGGGTAAGCAGTCGGAAAGTAATCCTCTTATTGACGGGTAGCCAGTGGAGGTCTTTAAGGTGACCAGAGATGTGTTCGTTGCGTGGGATGTCTAATATGAGCCTGGCTGAGGCGTTTTGGATTCGTTGTAGTTTCTTCTGGAGTTTAGCGGTGGTACCTGCGTAGAGGGTGTTTCCGTAGTCCAGTCGGCTCGTGACTAGAGCGTGGGTGACTGTTTTCCTTGTTTCGGAGGGGATCCAGCGAAATGTTTTTCTGAGCATGCGAAGAATGTTAAAGCAGGAAGAGGATACGGCGCTGACTTGTCTGTTCATTGAGAGTGAAGAATCCAGGATGACGCCAAGGTTCCGTGCGTGGTCTGTCGGGATGGGTGCATTTCCGAGGGCTTCCGGCCACCAGGAGTCGTCCCATGCAGAGGGGGATTTACCTAAGATGAGGACTTCTGTTTTGTCTGAGTTCAGTTTCAGACGGCTTTGTTTCATCCATTCGGCGACTTCTTTCATTCCTTCGTGTAGGTTAGTTTTGGCGGTGCTGGGGTCCTTGGTGAGAGATAGGATCAGTTGAGTGTCATCCGCGTAAGAGATGATGTTGAGGTTGTGTTGGCGGGCTATGGCCGCGAGGGGGCTCATGTATACGTTGAAGAGGGTGGGACTGAGTGAGGATCCTTGTGGTACGCCGCAGATGATTTCAGAGGCCTCGGACTTGAATGGTGGGAGGCGGACTCTCTTGGTTCTTCCGGTGAGGAACGAGGTGATCCATTCCAGTGCCTTTCCTTGGATTCCGATGTTTCTGAGGCGTTGTAAAAGGGTGCTGTGGCAGACTGTGTCGAAGGCAGCAGAGAGGTCGAGGAGGATGAGGGCGACTGTGTCTCCATTGTCCAGTAGAGTTCGAATGTCGTCTGTTGCTGCGATGAGGGCGGTCTCAGTGCTGTGTTTGGCTCGGAAGCCAGATTGTGAGGGGTCGAGAGATTTGTTGGCTTCGAGGAAGGCGGCGAGCTGGTTGTTGATAGCTTTCTCGATGACTTTGGCCGGGAATGGAAGAAGCGAGATGGGGCGGTAGTTTTTGAGTTCGGTGGGGTCTGCTGTTGGTTTTTTCAGAAGGGCGGTGAGTTCAGCGTGTTTCCAGTCTTCTGGGAAGGTAGCGGAGTTGAAGGAGCAGTTGATGACGTCTCGGAGGTGCGGAGCTATGACGGAGTCTGCTTTGTTGAAGATGTGGTGAGGGCATGGGTCTGTGGGGGATCCAGAGTGGATGGAATTCATCAGGCGGATGGTGTCCTCAGTGGAGATTGGGTTCCAGGCGTTAAGGGTGTTAACGGGGGGAAGATGGTCAGCTGATGGTAGGGTGGGTTGGCTTTCGGGTTGGTTGTCAAAGCTGTTGTGGATGTCAGCAATCTTGTTGTGGAAAAAAGAGGCTAGGGAATCGCAGAGGGTTTGAGAGGGGGTGATGTCGTTGGAGTTGGCCGAGGGGTTGGAAAATTCCTTGACGATGTTGAAAAGTTCCTTGCTGTTGTGGGCGTTGTTGTCAAGTCGATCTTTGAATGCTGTTTTCTTGGCTTTTCGGATCAGTTGGTGGTGAGTACGGATGGCGCTTTTGAAGGCGTCCTTGTTGCTGGTGGATGGGTCTTTTTTCCAGGCCTTGTCAAGGGAGCGGCACAGTTTCTTGGACTTCTTGAGGTCGTCGTTGAACCATGAGGCCTTCTTGATGCCAAGTTTGTGTTGACGTTTTTTCAGTGGTGCTAGGGTGTTGGCGGTGTTGGATAACCAAAGGGTGAGGTTGGAGGCGGCTTCGTTGGCGTTAGAAGAGAGGGCTGGGGAGGTTTGAAGGAGCGATGTGGAGATCTGCTCTGTGGTGATTTTGTTCCAGTTTCTTTGTAGAGTTGGTTGGAGGTGGATGATGGGTTTCGGCTTGTTGTAGGTGAAGTGAACGCAGCTGTGGTCAGTCCAGAGGAGATCCGTAGTGTGGCTGAAGGAGACATGGTTGCTGGAGGTGAAGATGGGGTCGAGAGTGTGACCTGCGATGTGGGTGGGGGAAGTGACCAGTTGTTTAAGTCAGAGGTTGGCGAGGTTGTCCAAGAGGGTGGCGGTGTTGCGGTCGTTGATCTTTTCAAGGTGGAAGTTGAGGTCTTCCAGAAGGATGTAGTCTTTGGAGGGGAGCGCGTGTGGGGTGATGAAGTCCGTGATGTCTTCACTGAATTTTGCGCGTGGTCCTGGTGGTCTGTAGAGGAGGGTGCCTCTGAGTGTGGTCTTGGGGTCGATGTGGATCTGGAAGTGAAGGTGTTCAGAGTTGGCGAGGTTGGCATCAGAGCTGGTTGAGATGCGGATTGTTTTCTTATGGACGATAGCGATTCCACCTCCTGTATGGTCGGTGCGGTCCTTGCGTGTGATCTTATAGTCATCAGGGATAGCGATGGCGATGTCAGGGGCGGAGGAAGCGTTCATCCATGTTTCCGTTAGGAAGGCGACGTCAGGAGAGATGGTGTCTAGTAGGTTCCAAAGGTCAATGGCGTGCCTGTGGACCGAGCGGGTGTTGAGAAGGATGCATTCTAGGTGGTTGGGGTCGGGAATCTGTGTTGTGGTCGTAGCGGAGATGTTGTCGGTGCCGCTAAATTTGCAGGAGAAGCAGGAGAACGGTCCATGGGTGCGTCCAGAAGCGGCTTGGACGCAGTTGGGGGCGCGACCGGGGTTAAGGGCTAGGAGGGTGGCGGCATCGTAGGTAACGCGGGGGGGCTGGGCAGCGCGAGGGGCAGGGGGTCTGGCGCTGGGCGCGGTCCAGGCGCGGACGGGCGTAGACGGGCTTACCTTTGGCGCACCTTCGGCGCGGGTTGGGCGCGGACGCTGCGCGTGAACGCTGCGTGCGGGAGTGACTGTCATATATGGATGGTGGAGGGGGAGGGGCGAGAGCGTCTCAGCTGGGAGGCGGGGCGGGCTTCTGACGACGACAGACAACAAACAAAATGGAGGCGGAGGGGGGAAGTACAGCCAAACACGCAAAGCACAGTCAAATAATTCCTAAAATGCAGTTTAATAATGCAGGTAAGCGGAGCGCCGATCAGGCAGGTAGTAAGCACAGACAATGTTGTAATTCTGTCAAACAAAGCGGCACAGCGCGCAAACAGCCCCAACTCGGCAGAACAAGCAATGCAGAGCGCGAGTGAGCCCAGCGGCGATCAGGCAGGCAGCAGGCACAGAAAGGAATCACTTTAGAGAGGCAAAGCGCTAAAAACGATACCAGGTCTCTCAGGGGACGCTGGGGAGCGACCACTCAGCTCGAGGGAGGGGAGCAAGTCACAGCGTTTGCAGGTAGTGAAGCGCTGTTCTACTAAGTGGGAGGGCGTCTCAGCTGGGAGGCGGGGCGGGCTTCTGACGACGACAGACAACAAACAAAATGGAGGCGGAGGGGGGAAGTACAAATAACAACCAGAAGGGCTTCATACCAGGAAGACAATTACAAGACCTAACGCAAGAATTGTTTGCCGCCATAGACATTGCTTCCAACGAGAAACTCCCTCTATCAATAATTACTATCGACGCCACAAAAGCGTTTGATAGAGTCAACTGGGTATGCTTAAGCGAAGGTCTGAAAAGGTTTAACCTGGGGGCAAATATCCTGAACATGGTGGCAAAAATATATACTTCTCCTAGAGCCCAAATCTTAATCAATGGCAGCCTTACCACTAATATACAGATAAAGAGAGGAACCAGGCAGGGATGTCCTCTCTCCCCCTTGCTTTTCAACTTATATATTGAACCAATGGCGGAACATCTCATGTTAGATCCTCTAATATCACCCTTTACTTTCCAAGACTGGTCCGAAAAGATCCCTCTCTATGCAGACGATCTGATGATCTTTACAGACAACCTTAGGGGATCGCTAACAACAGTTGAAGAGGCCGTAACCAGTTTCGGGAGTATTGCCGGTTATCAAATCAACCATGAAAAGACGGAAACAATGAGCTGGAATGACAACTCCACTAGCCCCTATAATAAGGATAAAATCAGATACCTTTGCATAGACCTAGTTAAAGACCTAGATAAAGTTACTCACATAAACATCCAAAGAATAGACAAGGAAGTCAAAAGGTTATTGAAAGTGTGGGGGGGACTCCCCTTGAAGGTTCTAGGCAAATCGAACATAATTAAAATGTCCATTCTACCAAAATGTACTTTTGCCTTCTGTGCCATTCCTCTTGAATTCAAAAAAGAATCATTGAAAAAAATCCAGAGTGGAATCTCAAGTTTTATCTGGTCTTCAAAAAATCCCAGAATTGCCTGGAATAAGTTAAGAAGAAAAAAAGTCGAGGGGGGAATCGCAAGCCCCGATCTCTTTGAGTACTGTAGAGCTTTTCAATTTAAATCAAACAGAAAGCTCTTAAACACATTTGAATGCTATCCGTTGTACTTCCAAACAATGACTAATAAAACCAGCCACTTCTTATACAAATTTGGACACCCTAAATTCTTTAAAAAAATTAAACTCAAGATGCTGAAGTCTGCGGCCAAATCGTGGTTTGGCATAAGATGTACCTTAAATATTCCCTACTACTGCGACGTAGCCCCCATATGGGACTCCCCTGGCACCCAGAGTGTCTCAAAGACAAATTAGCACACCCGATAAAATCAGCAGGAATAACCAAGTGGGGTCATCTGATGTCTCAAAACAATCTTCTGGAGTGGAACACCCTATCCTCTAAAACTATGGGCTCATTATCTAAATTCAAGTATTATCAGCTATCTAGCTGGACTAAATCTCTAAAAGAAGTCAGAGCGGGAAACCCAACCCTGGAAAGAGAAATGCAGAAAATAGACACTATATATAAAGAAATCGCGTTTTGGTACTGGGCTTTGATCCTTGCAGGGGAAGAAGAATTTCGGATACCGGAGAGAGTATGGGGGAAAGACCTGCCGACGCTGGAGTTAAACAACCAATGGCAAGTATCTATGAGTAAATGCTGGACAATTGAAACATCAGCTGCCCTAAAGAGAAACCATCTGTTCACTTCTCATAGCGCTTACTGGATTCCAAAAAAGCTATCGAAAATCGCTGTGACAACAGTGAAAGTCTGCCCTAAATGCGGGTCGGCAGTGCCTCCTTCTTGACGGCTTCTGGAATGATGTGGGTAAGACTCTCGATGAGGTGTTCGGAAGACATCTAAATGTAAGTATTGATTTAATTATCTTTGGGGTAAGGATTTCAAATGTACCAGAAAAACTTTCTATAGCACAGAAAAATCTCCTTTTCTTATTAATACCGTTGGCAAGGAGAGAAATATGTGTGAAATGGGTAAGTCCGGCCCCTCCAACTCACAGTGAACGGTTAACATCAATACTAAGAATATATAGACTTAATAAAAGAAAAGCCCCAAGAAAAAAATGTAAGTTCTGGGGCATTTGGGAAAATTACCAGCAAGGTGCTAGCTAACCGTTTGGAGGTAAACTCAAAGGGATATTGTCCCAGTGGTTGGTACGAATCAGATAAACCTACGTAAAAGTCCAATGATTATGTGTAAGCAATGGAAAGGCAGGAGAAGGCCTGCATGAGTAGCCATAATGGCTAGCCCCCCCCCCCTCGCATCAAATCCTTCTACAAAGTAATGGAAACAAGGGGACCCTTCTCTCTTCTAAAACGTTACAGGGGAACTCTCCAGTTACATACAATCCATTATAGGGCAGTGAAGTCTAAGAACTAAAGAGAGATTGGGGTCCCGACAACTTCTTACTAATAATATTGCACTAATGAGGACAAAGAAAAAAAACAAAAAACAAAAAATCATTCTTCGCCCTACTACAGAAAAATTCTATCACCATCCACGTTTATTTAATTTTCCATTGTAACTGGCCAAAAGGATGTTTTTACTTTCCTTTCTTACAAGTGTGCGTGCCACTCTGTCACGTTGTATGCTGTACGTTTTACGCTGATGAAAGGGTGATAGTAACACCACTGAAGACAGTCACTAATGCTGCTGCCAAAATTAAAATGATTTTTTCTTGCTCTCCACACTCGCTCCGGTCCGCTTGTACTCGGAACTAAACCCACAGCATTTCCATATTAGTTGTACCTCTTTGGTTTCCACTGCTGCCAGACAGAGGGAGGAGCAAACAGGAAGACTGACAGAGGCGGTACCGTTGTGCGCTTCCACCACAGAAAGCAGAGCGCTTCAACTCCACCTCCTCACCTCAGAAGCTCCGCTCCTTCCCTCAGCAACGTCACGTAGACTCATCGTGTATTTTCAAGGCTGGGACACAGCTCCTCGCAACCAGTTGAGACAGCAACCCGCCTCAAGGTACGCAGTGTTTCGTATGTTTCTTCAGACAGCAATTCGTTTTAAGCTGCAACCTGTTACCATTTTACTGCGTGGGTTCTTCGTGGGAACTCAAACTACTCGTCGCCATAATCGAGTGTAATAACTTGAGGATAGGAGAAGAGTTTAAGTCAAATCTTTATTTAGTTCCCACATAACAGACCGGCATGCAAGCCAGTACAGCGTAAAATGGCCGGCAAAACCGGAATGATGTGGGTAAGACTCTCGATGAGGTGTTCGGAAGACATCTAAATGTAAGTATTGATTTAATTATCTTTGGGGTAAGGATTTCAAATGTACCAGAAAAACTTTCTATAGCACAGAAAAATCTCCTTTTCTTATTAATACCGTTGGCAAGGAGAGAAATATGTGTGAAATGGGTAAGTCCGGCCCCTCCAACTCACAGTGAACGGTTAACATCAATACTAAGAATATATAGACTTAATAAAAGAAAAGCCCCAAGAAAAAAATGTAAGTTCTGGGGCATTTGGGAAAATTACCAGCAAGGTGCTAGCTAACCGTTTGGAGGTAAACTCAAAGGGATATTGTCCCAGTGGTTGGTACGAATCAGATAAACCTACGTAAAAGTCCAATGATTATGTGTAAGCAATGGAAAGGCAGGAGAAGGCCTGCATGAGTAGCCATAATGGCTAGCCCCCCCCCCCTCGCATCAAATCCTTCTACAAAGTAATGGAAACAAGGGGACCCTTCTCTCTTCTAAAACGTTACAGGGGAACTCTCCAGTTACATACAATCCATTATAGGGCAGTGAAGTCTAAGAACTAAAGAGAGATTGGGGTCCCGACAACTTCTTACTAATAATATTGCACTAATGAGGACAAAGAAAAAAAACAAAAAACAAAAAATCATTCTTCGCCCTACTACAGAAAAATTCTATCACCATCCACGTTTATTTAATTTTCCATTGTAACTGGCCAAAAGGATGTTTTTACTTTCCTTTCTTACAAGTGTGCGTGCCACTCTGTCACGTTGTATGCTGTACGTTTTACGCTGATGAAAGGGTGATAGTAACACCACTGAAGACAGTCACTAATGCTGCTGCCAAAATTAAAATGATTTTTTCTTGCTCTCCACACTCGCTCCGGTCCGCTTGTACTCGGAACTAAACCCACAGCATTTCCATATTAGTTGTACCTCTTTGGTTTCCACTGCTGCCAGACAGAGGGAGGAGCAAACAGGAAGACTGACAGAGGCGGTACCGTTGTGCGCTTCCACCACAGAAAGCAGAGCGCTTCAACTCCACCTCCTCACCTCAGAAGCTCCGCTCCTTCCCTCAGCAACGTCACGTAGACTCATCGTGTATTTTCAAGGCTGGGACACAGCTCCTCGCAACCAGTTGAGACAGCAACCCGCCTCAAGGTACGCAGTGTTTCGTATGTTTCTTCAGACAGCAATTCGTTTTAAGCTGCAACCTGTTACCATTTTACTGCGTGGGTTCTTCGTGGGAACTCAAACTACTCGTCGCCATAATCGAGTGTAATAACTTGAGGATAGGAGAAGAGTTTAAGTCAAATCTTTATTTAGTTCCCACATAACAGACCGGCATGCAAGCCAGTACAGCGTAAAATGGCCGGCAAAACCGTCCGACCTAACTGTCATAGGTAACGTTCCCTCGTGAGCCAACGGGCAGCGCGAGGCAGGGGAGAACAGAGTCCTCGTGCACAGGGCGCGCGGTGTCCGAAACCACTACAAAAAGCCACTGGAAGGCCGGAACGAGCATGGGCTGGGGGAGGGGCCACAGAGGCAGCAGCGGCAGGGAAGAGAGCTCGGCAAAGCGAGGTACAGAGTCAACAGTAAAAGCAATAAATCACACAAAAAGAGTGGCAACCAGCTAAAACTAAACAAAGTGGCACAATTAACGCATTAAAGGCAGACAACAGTGCAGGACGCAATGAGGGGCAAAGACTCAGTTGGAATGAGCTGGCACGCTTTGGCGGGCACTGCAAGGAGTGGAATGCATCTGCCTCAAACCCCCAGGCATAGGAGTTGAACACAGAGTCAGCAGTGAGGCAAGACACAACAGAGCTGCTGGGAGACAGCAGATCTCAGACCAGAGGTCAGAGGTTTTGCTCACGTTCCCCTGCAGCGGCCGCCATTAAGTAGGGGAGGGTGGAGGGAAGCAACTGGGAGGCGGTGAGGTTCCGTGACGATCGTAAGTGATGTTTTCGACTCGCACGAATATGGTCGAGTCTGGTATCTATGAACCGCAAATGGCGAGTTTAGTGGGTGTACGCAGTTTCGCTGTACTGACTTAAACCGTTCGTTTGTTTCGTGGGTTTATCTATCTGTACCCACGGGTTCCATCTTAGATGCGGCATCCATTTTGTCTCTTGCCCTCAAGTAGCCAGCGAACGGACGCTGTCCGCTTTGCGACCCTGGGATTCCCAAGACTCTTGCGGAAGACACGTTTCCTTTGAAAGTGTCTTTATGATGAGGGGGATGACACTGTAAGGCAGATGGCCCCGCCCGAGGCTCATCTTGCCGTGCCGGTCTATTGTCTTAGCCGTGCATCTCATTAGGCACGTCCCTTTGATGCCTGCAGCTCGTGTTTCCCGATACCACCCCTTTTACACCCTTTCCGATCTCCCCACTGTTTCTGCCTTCCTCTGCACCTGCCCTTGTTCCTTCTTCGATCTGTTTACTGCCGATTGGAATGTACTAATGGTGGGAAGATGGGTTTTTACAGTTGGGAACCACCGAAAGTTTCTGTACTTATGTTCCGGACCTTGAATACATCAAAGCGACCCCTCTCGGGGATTACGATGGGAACCAAGTTGTAAACCTTTGTGTACCATGTTAACGTATGAGAGAAAACTGTATAAAAAGGAGCGATCCACAGTAGCAAATTGAATCAGACTCCGCGAACTTGCATGCTATGTACTTCACGTGACTTCTTTGTTATCTGCAGTAAATAAACCTCGAATGTTTGACGCCGAAGGAAGTGTCCCGTGTCTCTGTCATTTGTACGCCGGAACAGGTTACCCACGAAGGTTTCAGGTGTTGTCCCCTGGCACCGCTGGGTCTTAAATAACCCAGTCCTTCAGTTGGCGCCCTACGTGGGGCTGCATCAGTGGTACCGGTCCAAGCCCGACGATCGTGAGGAACTTCGTGTGAAATCTCCGAGGGAAGGTGCACCCCGCTTCATCGATCCTGTTGTCGAAATAAGTGGCCCGACGACTTTTCCCGCGAAGATTCCCGCCTCCTGACGGCTGCGACGGACTGCTGCCCTGACTGTAGACCTGTTTTGGCGCCTGGCGTAGACCTTGGTACAGCGAGACGATTGACGGGCCTTCCTGGTGACGCCATCGATCTTTGAGTTAAGTATTTGAAGGTCGCTCCCAGAGTTCTTGGTTGTGGTTGCTTAGTTGTTGCATGGTTCCATTGCATTTGTGGTTCTTGGTACTTGGTTCTTTGTTGTAATATTTGACGACTGCAGCCGCCAAAAACCGAGGGTTTTTGCTCTTTTCAGGGACTTGGTAAATCCCGTAACCCTTAAAGTTTGTGGAACTCGGCTAGTGTGCAAGATGCCTGGTCGTAGTACTTTGTTCAGTTGTTTCAGACGTTGTGGTACGGATTCCCGACTGGAGGACTCTTGTCCGATACCTCCGGTTGGAACTCCCACTTATGAGCTCTACAGCAAACATGGGCTAGGCCCGATTACTTTTAATGAATATTGGATTCGCTACACCAAAAAGGATGGTGTCCTTAGTTGGCCACCTCATGGTAGTTTTGAGACCCCGATTTTAGATAATCTTGAGGCTAAATTGTTTAAGAAAAAGTCAAGGCCGGCCATGTTTGATGCTTTTCGGTTGTGGCGCAAAGAAGCCAGACAGAAAGAGATCAGACAGACAAAACGTAATCAGAGAGATGGTGTTGCTACCATTGTAAAGAAAGCAGAGCAGTTCCAGCGCGATAAGGAGGAAAAGGAAAAGGAAGTTTTTGATAGGCTTCAGCGTATGTCTCTAGATAAATGTTATCCCGCTTTGCCTACGGAGTCTTATAAGAAGGAGGAATTGGTTGAGGATCCTTTAATGTCCTATCTTATGAAGTCACCACCTCCGTACGCAGAGGGTACCGCAGTTCCTGCGGTTCCCCCTGCGCCTGCTGCTGTACCTGCCCCTCAACCTGTTCCTCCGACTGTTCCTGCTCCTTTGCCTACTTCTGTTCCTACTGCTCCTCCGCTTGTACTTCCTCATATTCCTGCTCCCGCTACTGCTCCTGTTCTACTTACTCCTGCTGCTTCTTCTGTTCCTAATTCCTCTCTTGTTAATACGCTATCGTATACTTCTCCATCTACCCAACGTCGTACCCCTTTAGTTGCTGCTAATTTCGTTAATTCTCTTGGACCTATTTCCGAGTCCGCTGGTTCGGACGGTCCACAAAGACGTAGTCAGCTTCCCGGCAACAGGGAACGTGCTGCGCTGTATAATATGGCGATGGCATGGATGCTGCACCCTTTTAGGAATCCTCCAGGTTCGGTGGTGAATACGTTTAGTCAATTCAATATACCGACACAAAGATATGTTTTCGAAGAAATGTGCAAGACATTGCGTGATCAAATATCGGCAGATGCATCGGACGATGTATTAACTGCTTTGACTGATTTACAGCTCCAGTTTTCGAGCGGATTGATAGTAGGTACTAACGTTCGACGGGCTGTTGAGCAATTATTAGCTCTTCGCCCCTCTATGATGCCTCAAGCATTGTTCGTTGAGGACATCGAGGGACCGCCAGATGCACTTGGTCAGTATCCCATGCACGAAGTTCCACCAGTGTGGATGGCAGGTAATGCTGCAGCTCAACCTCCGATCTTGCCCCATTTCCAGAGAGTATGGATACATCTCCCATGGAAACGATCAGAAGTTTTACAGGTGAAGCAATCTTTGCCTGACCCTCGCAAAAATCCTGCAGGGTATTATAAGGAATTGTCACAGCTCGTAGATGCTACGATAATGAATCTTGCCGATATCGATATGCTGTTTGGCAATGTCGTACCGCAACCGGTATGGGCTAAGATTCGTCAGGAAGATCATGCAAACGAATTAGGTGGTGATTGGGCTGCTCTTACTGCGACAGATACACGACAAATTGGTGGGGCTAAACCTGAACAGCTTATTACTGCTCTTCCTCAGAGAATCATTACCCTAATGAAAACGCTTATGACGGCAATGAGGGTGAACTGGGACAAATTGTCAGCTTGCAGACAGAAGAAGGACGAGAGTGCCTCTGATTTCTTTACGAGATTTGAGGAGGCATTCATCGACCATAGTGGTCAGGATATGGGTA
The DNA here is from genome assembly GCF_964263255.1 of Lissotriton vulgaris. Classification (NCBI taxonomy): domain Eukaryota; kingdom Metazoa; phylum Chordata; class Amphibia; order Caudata; family Salamandridae; genus Lissotriton; species Lissotriton vulgaris. The sequence continues at coordinate 935,246,494 of NC_141698.1, read as the reverse complement.
CTGAGGGTGGTCATCGGTTGTTCGTGGATAAATTTGTTTCTAACTTATTGCCTGACTTGAGCAACAAATTGAAAAATTCTGAGAGTGCGTGGGCTGTCTCTACTTCTGCTCAAATATTGGCTACGGCACAGTATTATGAGAATAGGGAAAAAGAAGAGAATGACCGCGCTGATAAAAAGACGAAAGAACTTAAAACTAAAGTGTTGTTGCAGCAGGCTTATCCTCCACGTTCGAATCAGAATGATTCGCAGCAACACAATCGATCGCAGTCGCAATCTAATAGGTCGCAATCGCGAAATGACTCCTCCTCGCAGAGATCTTCGTTAGGGTACAATCAGTGTGCCTATTGTAGACAGGAGGGTCATTTGAAATTCAACTGTCCTGTTCTAAATGAGCGTAATAGTGGTAACACATCTAGAGGAGGTCGTGGTGGTTCTCAGCAGACATCACGTGGTAGGGGTCGTGGTGATCAAAATGATCGTTCAGATAATTCGTCAAATTCCAATAATTGTTTTGATCAACGTGGATCATCGCAAGGACGATCTGCGCAGTACAATGTAGACGATTATTACGTCGATCAGGGAACTGACGACAGTAATTACTAGGACAGCCATAGACAAGGAGAGGGAGTAGTATCAGTTCCGGTTGATCAGAGAGGGCCTTACGTCGCAGTTGCCACATCGGGCGTCGTTGAGCCTTTTCTGTTGGACACTGGTGCAGCGAAAAGTTCCATAATGCATTCAAAACTCCCTGGCGCACCTTTGTCTGGCTTAACAAATGTTTCCGTTGGATTCTCTGGTGCCCCTGTTAGCAATCCAGTTTCGTGCCCTTTGCCACTTACAATTGGGCCGCGAGAGCTGAAAGCTCCGTTGATTTTAACCACTGGTTGCGGTGAAAATCTTTTGGGCCTGGATTTGCTAAAACGATTGTATGCGACTTTGTACTGTTCTCCTGCGGAAGTGAAGCTTACTTTGGGTGAGAGAGTTGTCTCTCCAATGTACTTGTCTCTCGATAAGCTTCCACCGGAATTGAGTTCTCTTCCTGCATCTTTGTGGGCCACAGGTCCCAATGACGTGGGCCTGCTTGACATCTCCCCTTATGTTGTTCACTTGAAATCTAATGTGCGACTGCCACGTATTCCCCAGTATCGAATCTCTCTTGATGGTGAACGAGCACTGTTGGCGATCATCTATGATCTGATCGAGAAAGATGTTATTGAGGAGACTCGGGGAAACGTGTGCAACAGCCCTGTACTGCCTATTCTGAAACGTACCGATCCTTCGAAACCACCTGTTTATCGCTTTGTTATCGATTTGCGGGAGGTAAATAAAATTGTGATTCCTCAGTTCCCTGTTGTGCCTGACATCACGGCGCTACTGACTCTGATTCCAGCTTCTGCATCTTGGTTTTCGGTGATCGATCTGAAGAATGCTTTCTTTAGCATTCCGATTGCCGAAGAAAGCAGAGACCTTTTCGGTTTCTCTCTTGGTGGCCGTAGCTTCCGGTTTAAACGTGCTCCTCAGGGCTACTGTGAGAGTCCTTCAATTTACAGTCAAGCCTTGAAGGGCCAGCTAGATGCATTTGTATTGCCGGCTGGTGCAGCCTTAATCCAATACGTCGACGACTTATTGGTGGCCGCAGATACTCAGGACATCTGCAAAATTGCTACGGTGTTGTTGTTGCAACATCTCTGTGACTTACATCACAAGGTGTCACCTTCTAAACTTCAATATTGTTGTCAAGAAGTAACCTATCTAGGTCACTTATTGTCAAAGGAGGGAAGACGGTTGACCCCAGAGAGAATTGCAGCGATTGCGCGAATGACTGTGCCAACAACCCAAAGAGATGTGCGCGCCTTTCTAGGTATCACGTCATACTGCAGGCAGTGGATTCCAAATTTTTCATTGCTAGCGAAACCATTGGTGGCTCTTACGTGCAAGGATGTTCCAACTCCTTTACCATGGACGGAAGAATGTCAGAAAAGTTTTTCTGAACTGCGTGACGCATTGTGTTCGGCCCCTGTGTTAGGTACCGCTGACTACAGCAAGCCGTTTACATTATACGTTCACGAGAGGGAAGGTTGTGCGTTGAGTGTCTTAACGCAACCTTTTGGTGGTAAGCAACGTCCATGTGCATATTTTTCCTCGACCTTGGACCCGGTAGCTAGAGCATTGCCGAGTTGTTTGAGAGCAACAGCGGCAGCTGCGGTGTCCATCCGACAATCAGCAGGATTGGTCATGGATAATATGCTTACGGTGATGGTTCCGCATGCAGTTGACACTCTTTTGAATCGTACGAAAACCCAGCACTTGACGAGTGCGAGGTTGTCTGGGTACGAGTTGACGCTTTTGGCAAGTCACATTCAGATAAAACGTTGCAATGTTCTGAACTCGGCGACCTTATTGCCAATCAGTGCGGAGTCAGATGAAGTAGCAGCTCATGACTGTTACTTAAGGACTGAGGAGGAAACAAAAGGTCGAGTGGACCTTAAAAACACTCCTTTGGAAGATCCCGATGGAACTTTGTATGTGGATGGTTCATGTTTTAAATTACCAAATGGTGATGTGACTACTGCATATGCTGTTGTAACTTTGAATACTGTTGTGGAAGCTGCGAGACTGAATCAGAACTCTGCCCAGGCTGCAGAACTGATTGCTTTAACTGGAGCGTGTGTGATGGCGAAAGTGAAACGTGTGAATGTGTTTACCGACAGCCAATATGCTTTTGGCGTCGCTCATAGCTTTGGACGATTGTGGAGAGAGAGAGGTTTTATGACGCCGCATGGCACGAAGATTCAGCATGGACAGCTTGTGAATGATCTTTTGGATGCACTTACGTTGCCTAAGCAGGTAGCGATTGTTAAATGTAGTGCACATCGTAAGGTGACGGATGATGTTGGTCGTGGTAATGCGTTTGCGGATGAGACTGCTAAGGAGACTGCCCGGAATTTTAGCACTAGAATGTATGTGACGAGTTCGGTTAGGTGGCCTACAGAGACTGGTATGTGTGAGGACACTATCGAGAGTGTGAAAGCAATTCAGAATGAGGCCACTGAGACTGAAAAGACGAAGTGGAAAGAGAGTACGGGAAAGTTGGATGCGAATGGTTGTTGGGTTGATTTGTCGGAGCATAAGAGATGGATGTTGCCAGACGCATATGTGCTAGCTGTCGTGACGATGGCACACGGGTTAGCACATATTAGTGTGAAAGGTATTTGTAAGTTGTTGTCCCCTGTGTGGAAGAATGATGGTATCACGAAATGTGCTGAGAGATTGGTCAAGAATTGCATGGTATGTATGTTGTACAATCCTGGTAAGGGAACCCCAACACCTCCTGGCCATTTTGCTCCCCCTTCATGTCCTTTTGAGGTGATTCAACTAGACTTCATCCATATGGAGCGATGCAATAACCTGAAATACGTTTTAGTTGTGGTTTGCGCGTTCTCCCGATGGATTGAAGCCTACCCTCTCAAAGACAATACTGCCCTGTCTACTGCGAAAATCCTACTGAAGGAATACTTTCCTCGGTATGGAATGCCACGGATCGTATGGTCGGATAACGGAAGTGAGTTTGTGGGGGGTGTGATGAAGAGTGTGTGTAAGGGCCTTGGAATTATTCAGAAATTCCATAGCGCCAATCATCCTCAGTCAGCAGGTTTGGTTGAAGGGTATAATGGCACCCTTAAACTCAAGCTAGCGAAGATTCAGGCTACGACTGGTCTTTCGTGGCCTGACGCCTTACCCTTAGCTTTGTTGTCAACAAGGGCGACCGTACACTCCCGAGTAGGGCTTAGTCCCTATGAAATAGTGTTCGGCCGTCCTGCGAATGTTTGGGGGGTCCCTAAACCGGGTGTGTTCTCTGATCTTGAGTATCCAATGTTGATTGATTATCTTCATGATCTGACTGCTAAACTGAGGTTAATTCACCAACAGGTTTACGAAGCACTGCCGACGCAGACGGAGGGTCCAGGCCACCAGCTCCAGCCCGGAGACTGGGTGGTGACGAGGAATTTTGGAAGAAAGAGAAATCTAGAACCTCGTTTTACTGGACCTTTCCAGGTCCTCCTTGCCACTAGAACTGCTGTCCGTTTGGAAGGGCGCAAAAATTGGGTGCATGCCACCCATACCAAGAAGGTACCTATACCTTTACCGGCGGACTCGTGGGTGAGGAAGGGCATTGCTTCATCTGAAACCGAAGGATTACAGACCTTTGTACCCTTTAGCAACGCACAGCCTGTCGGAGAATCCTCAGTGCAGCAGAAAGACATTGTTGAACATCTGCCATCACAAGACTCAAGATCTGAACAATCGACTGATCAACAGAACTTTGTTCCCTCATCGGATTCATTGTTTGACGAACAGACACATCCTGGGAAAACTCAATACTTTCTGCGATCCAGCACCAGAGACTAATAAAAATTTCGTTTTGTCCCTTGACATCTGCATTAACCCATTTGCCACGATCAGTCTGAACACCCGTATCATTGTGTTTCTTTTTGTAAATATTGAGTTTCGTTCCACATATGTGTTTTTGCTTCCACTGCTGAGAGACTTTTTGTATATATTTGTGAATAAGATACCTTGCATCCAGGTGTACCGTAGGGCCGCGCGTGTACTTCCTTCTGGTTAGTAGGTCTTGGCACTAGGTCAAAGACCGTCGGTTCCTGGGAACTCCTAGGGATTGACTACTGCTACACAGAACGAAGTGCGTCAAGAAACGTTGCGGACGGTCGTAGGGGATGGCATTTTCAAAGCTGATGGATTTGGAAGAAGCTCAGGCGCAAAGATTTAAACTGCAACAGATCATTCGTACCAAATGTTTTATGTTTCAAGTGTTCCCTCTGTTTCTGACTGTTTCTTCACTATTGGCGGGTGGGGTGTATTACATGATGCCGTACTTCTTACCTTCTGCCATACCTACTCCTACTTCTGAACCTAAACCTACCTCCACTGCATCCCCTCATTTTTTCCATATCTTACCCGAACACGAACAGGCTAGACGTGCGGAATTCAGAAATAATTCCTTTATTCAGCTCCTTCATCAGCACCAGTTAGTGGTTAACACTACTAATTGTTGGGTGTGTGGGTTAATGCCACATACCACGGATAAGGGAATTCCATATCTGGTCCTACCTTATAGTTCCCAGGGTTCAGCTCGAGCATTTCAAACAATGTTTCGAAGCGCACTAGATTCCTACCCCAATCGAGAGCCACATCCTTCCCACTTTGGTCATGGTTCGTACCACAAGCCTTTGGCCATAGCGATTGCTGATTTAGATAGGGATATCTATGAGCCGTCGCTCATCCCAGAGGAAGAGGTACAAGCCTATAGGGTCCTGAGTAAGGTTGAGTATAGTGCGCTCACGAGTGAAAAACAGCTTAGAAGCTCGCCCCCGATATGGGTCGTACCCCACCTTGGTAATTTCTGCCTACTAGGTCGTGGCCGAAGATCGAGAGCTCGTCTTGGAGAGAGTGCTTGCTCCGAGACCTATATCCTGCCGATGCTCTCGTCCCCTGTGTTTCTGGCTGCCAAGGGTACATACTTTGTCTGCCATGATCGTGCTTATACATGGTTGCCCTCCGACTTTGTGGGCTCATGTTATATCGCAAATTTGTTGCCTCCGACGTTCGCTGTAGATGCAGACTATCACAAGACTAGAGTTGTGAGAGGCGTGATTAGCAAAGAGGACACTGCCGGTCAAGAGGCAGGAGACTTTTTCAAGGGTTTCCTCCCGTTTTGGGGACCTATGGTTAATAGTAGGAACCTGAGACTGTTGACTCGAGTGGTGGAATCGACAGCTAATATCACTGCCAGTGCCCTTGGTAATATCACCACAGAACTTCAGGCGGATAGGCTTATGACGTTACAAAACTGTATGGTTTTAGACGTGGTTTTAGCAGATCGAGGTGGAGTATGTAAGGTGATCCATTCGAGCTGCTGTATTTTCATTCCAGATAACGCTCCGACTGTCTATCAAGCCATCTCAAAGTTGCATAAGATCTCTAAGTCCATACACGTGGACGTAGGAGATTGGACGCTACTTGGGTGGTTTTGGGGCCTGATGTCGACTTGGGGTTGGAAGATTCTGATGATCATCGGAGTTGTTGTAGCATTTCTGTTCACGTGTTGCCTTTGTGTGCAGTGTGGTCCTGCCTTATGTGGCCTCTGTGCTACGACGTGTATAAGACAGCCGCCTGTTACCAAAGGAGCTCGGTTGGACAGAGCTATGTTACAGCAACATCTAGATGGTTTGATGAATATCGAGTATGATTCTGACTAGTGCTTGCCTACATGAGGGCAAAAGGAGCGTCTGAGGTTCCGTGACGATCGTAAGTGATGTTTTCGACTCGCACGAATATGGTCGAGTCTGGTATCTATGAACCGCAAATGGCGAGTTTAGTGGGTGTACGCAGTTTCGCTGTACTGACTTAAACCATTCGTTTGTTTCGTGGGTTTATCTATCTGTACCCACGGGTTCCATCTTAGATGCGGCATCCATTTTGTCTCTTGCCCTCAAGTAGCCAGCGAACGGACGCTGTCCGCTTCGCGACCCTGGGATTCCCAAGACATTTGCGGAAGACACGTTTCCTTTGAAAGTGTCTTTATGATGAGGGGGATGACACTGTAAGGCAGATGGCCCCGCTCGAGGCTCATCTTGCCGTGCCGGTCTATTGTCTTAGCCGTGCATCTCATTAGGCACGTCCCTTTGATGCCTGCAGCTCGTGTTTCCCGATACCACCCCTTTTACACCCTTTCCGATCTCCCCACTGTTTCTGCCTTCCTCTGCACCTGCCCTTGTTCCTTCTTCGATCTGTTTACTGCCGATTGGAATGTACTAATGGTGGGAAGATGGGTTTTTACAGTTGGGAACCACCGAAAGTTTCTGTACTTATGTTCGGACCTTGAATACATCAAAGCGACCCCTCTCGGGGATTACGATGGGAACCAAGTTGTAAACCTTTGTGTACCATGTTAACGTATGAGAGAAAACTGTATAAAAAGGAGCGATCCACAGTAGCAAATTGAATCAGACTCCGCGAACTTGCATGCTATGTACTTCACGTGACTTCTGTGTTCCCTGCAGTAAATAAACCTCGAATCTTTGACGCCGAAGGAAGTGTCCCGTGTCTCTGTCATTTGTACGCCGGAACAGGTTACCCACGAAGGTTTCAGGTGTTGTCCCCTGGCACCGCTGGGTCTTAAATAACCCAGTCCTTCAGCGGGAACAGGCGTGGTCAGGGGGAGGAGCCAAAGGAGCAGCAGCAGCAGGGAAGAGAGTCGGGCAACGCAAGGCGGACACCGTAAGGAGTGGAATGCAGCGGTCTCGAACCCCAGACAGGGGAGGTGAACAAAGAGTCAGCGGCAAGGCAAGGCACCGCGGAGCTGCTGGGGAGAGAGCAGATCTCAGACCAGAGGTTCCAATTCTTGATGAAATGCCGTCATTAGATAATCCCTTTAGTTCAAGTTCATACCTTCAAGATTCACATCTGCATACACTGATATTAGTCAGTCACCAGCGGTTTCCTCGATTTGCCATGTTCAGTGAGCATTTTCAGTGCGCAGTAGTACAGTGTGACTGCAGGGGAGAGGAGTTGGCCTAATGGCTACGGCGGTCGACCTCGAATCTGGGTAACTGGGTTCAAGTCTTGGCAATGATGCTGAACATCCTGTGATTCTGGGCAAATCTCGCATCTAGGTAACTGGGTTCAAGTCTTGGCAATGACGCTCAACATCCTCTGATTCTGGGCAAATCACTTAATCTTCTCGTGCCCAACTAAAATGAATGTGTCCTCATGTAATACAACTGGTGCTATGTAAAGCGCTCTGACACGTGATACCAGATCAAGTTTGTGCTATATAAAAGTCCGTAAAGAAACGGATCAGATGAGGATGATACATGCAGAGGGCATGAAAGTACATATTAATTTTGTTGCCTCCGGGTCTGGTGCTTATCCTTCCTAAATGACATATAATTCTCTCTTAATTACAAGAATTATTCAAGGCCGAATTTCAGACTGCCAAATTGAGGGTGTTTATGGCAGATTGCATCATTCTTGATTTGCTAACTCGCATTAAGAATCTATTTCATTTAGGGGTCAGCCCTTTTCAGGGAACGGCTCAAAACTCAGGGTCATATGCCACCAAGAGTATTTATTGTTTCAAGGCCAGGTTCTATTTGAAACCCCCTGTGATCCACAGTTTGACATCTTGGAATCCAGAATCGACAGATTTCAAAATTTGCAGGTTTCTCAGAAGCTACAGCAAATGCCATGGTAACTTTAAACATTTTATTTATGGAAAAGAATACAATTTTGACACACACTTGTGATCAGAATGATGCCAGTTCCCTGTGGTGGGGTGCTCTTTCTCAGTTTCAGGAGGCACAGCTTATTTGATTTGTGTGTTTCGTTCTCATCCGATGATGACCTGTTTCTATTGACACGTCTGGCTTCCCTTGCAGATCGACTGGTTGGACTGTCTCTATCGGGATGCTAATGGCCACTATATCTGTTTTCCTTTTATAGCACCTTCGAGTCAACCTCGCTGCCCCTATCCGGGGTGACGGTGTAGCATTTGTGTCTTGATGCACCTGTGCCTGACATGACAGGTTGTCTGGTGGAGTGATTGAGTGTGCATTGACATTGGTGTGAGACATGTCGCTCTTGACGAGAAGAATGTCCCTTGGTTCTCTGGTGTGTTCGGGTGATTGACGCCTTGGCCGTTGTTGGGACCACAATTCTGTCGACTCGAAGGATCGGACCGACATGTTTTCTGAATCAGAGGAGTTCTCTGTCAATTCTCTTTGAGAACGTTCCTTTGAGAATGTCTTAACGAGTGGACTTCGGAACTGGGTAGTCCGTGACAAGTTGCTTTGCACGCCAGAGTTGTCTTTGAGGTGCTTCTCCGTCTGCTACCGTCGCAGGATTGTTCACTTTGCTTCTCGTCTTATTTGCTGACCTTCTTCTGCCGAGGTCCTGTGTCTGATCGTTTCCTTTGATTCTGGTATGGTTCGCCACACCTGGGTGACTACTGTATTCTCTCCACCCTTAGTATGATTGTCTCAGTGAGTTAAGCTTGGATTTCCTGACCATGCGTCACTCAGCAAATCCCCACTTTCTTTTGAGTTGCCTGCTAGCTGCAGGTAATTTGGGGCTCTTCCGCGATGATACGTGACACCAGTTACATCTCGTTCTTGTGTTTCTTTCAGGTTATCCAGTGGTTTCAATGATGAGAGAATGCTTCCTTAATGTTCGTTTACTCATGTTTCTGGATTATTTTAACTCCTCAGCTCTTCTTACTGTTGATCATTTATCTTCGCGTGGTGCTGAAAGTTTACTTTGGTACTTGCCTTTAGCTCGTGTTCATTACGTTCGGGATCTGCATTTGCTTGGTGCATTCAGGATTTGCACTTGCTTGTGCTCTCTGACTTCGGAACTTGTATTCGTCTGTGCTTGGTATGCTCGGGTTTGTATTGGCTCGTGCTTATGGTGTTTTCAATTTGCATTTGCTTATGCTCGTTTTGTTACTCTGCTTGCATTAGCTTATGCTTGTTCTGTTGCACTCCCTGTATTGGCCAGTGCTTGTTCATTTACCTTTGCCAATGCTTGCTCCTTTACAATTACCAGTGTTTGGTCTTTCACATTTACTAATGCTTGTTGCTTTACGTATACCAATGCTTGTTCTCTCGCATTTACCAATGCTTGTTGTACTATTTCTCTCCTTGTCTTTATCAATGCTTGTCTTCTTAGACTGCTTCTTGCATTTGCATGTGCTTGTTTGTCGTTGTCTTTTCTGCGCTTTATTATTCTTCACTTGCATTCGTCAATGCTTGTTTTGTTACAGTCACCAATGCTTGTTTCATTTACAGTTGCCAATGTTTACTTCATCACAGTTGCCAATGCTTGTTTTTCCACAGTCGCCAATGCTTGTTTTGATCCAATCTGCCAATGCTTGTTTCCACCTCTGCCTGCCTGACCTCAAAATGGCTGCTCTGGATTCTTGACAGAGTTTGGGACAAAACCTGCCTGACTCCAAGATGGCCGCCCAGACATCTCACTCTCCACTAGATTTGGGATACATTCAGTCTCCAGCTCACCGAGTCACACCAGACACTCCCCGGGAGCTTCTTCCACGGCCAGCAGGTCTTTTCCAGCGCAGCCCACGATCTTTGGCCACTTTCCACCCTTCAGGTAGGCCAGCGATAGACTCCCAACTTCTTCCTTGTGCCCACGTGCCGTCTCTCACACATCGAGGGTGAGCCCCACTGTCGGCAAGATCGGCGCTTTTCTTCCGGCGCCTCCTCAGGGTCTCTCGCTTCTCTGGACACCTCTCACTCCTCAGGGCGCTTCTGGTGGCTGGGGTGGGATCCCACTTTCCTCTTTGATTTGCTTTGCTTGGTCCCGCGTCTACTCGGCGACAACGTGCCGAAACTCACGCATCGGGCGTGAGGTTTCCGATGTCGGAAAAGCCGATCGAGCTCCAATTTCAACGCGCTCGACGGCGCTTAACACCAGACCTTCTTGAGACAGCGTCCTCCACTCGGGGCAATTGTCTTTCACTTTGGGGTGCCAGGCAGAGTCAGAGTGGGCTCCCGACCTCTGCTCTTTCAGCACATGCCGGATTGCACGCGTCGGGCGGGGTCGCGTTTCGGCGCGAACTGTTCCCTCCTCTCGAGGGTTTCAGCGCTCGTTGCTACGGCTCCCTCTTTGCTCCCTTGCAGTCGCTGGAGGGACAGGGTCACCTGCTGCTGGACTCTCTCCTCAAGCAGCAGCTCCACACAGCAGCGTTCTCTTCCTTTCGGTGCTGCACGGGACAGGGTATTCTTGTGAGGTTCTGTGGGCTGTGTTCATGCCCATCCCACCCTCGTCGCCAGTTGTAGCATCCTGCTACTAATAATGACAGACACTTACTTGCTTTTATGGAGCTTTATTTAATGCATCCATACTCATCCCTGTCCCTATTCTAACTTCCCCTTTCCTGTCTCCGCTCCTCCTCTTCCTCTGGCCCCCTAGCTCCGCCCACGCCCAACTACTAGACTGTAGCACAACATTACACCTCCTGTCCTGCTCAGATTACAGCGTGAATTTCTTGTTAATAAGGGAGGCACCTATACCTCTGCAGGAAGATGTAGTAATCGTAAAGCGGGGGTAAAAAAAAAGAGAGAAACATAGTACTTCTGCAACAAAGCCAGAGATTTTAGTGTCTGGGGAGGAGGCAGCAATACTCATATCGATTATGAATAAAACTAGGACGACAAGGCTTGGTGTAGGGAAGATTACCCCTTGCAATACACATATGAAGTCTGACAGAACTAAAACTAAAGTTAATCTGTACTTAATGCCTCTCTAAACCTGCGATGACTTCATACTATACATGTTGGAAAAGTTAGAAATTTATAGGGTTTGAATGTTTGTTATTAGTCTTTTGTTGACAAGTCTGTTCATTAGACCTTAATTTAACACACAATGAAGTGAAGAAAATCTTTCGTGTCTTCTAGGGCCTCCTGAGTATCCAGGCCAATGCAATTTCTATGGATATTCTGAAACTAACTGAAGGCTTTTGGGACCATTTTTTATTTCTATTTTTTTAGGGCTGTAACTAAATCACCCCTGTTTACTGAACTTTGGAAGTGTTACATTATCCAATCATTTTGAAAACAAAGTGATGAGAGAAATCTTAAAAAATACCGGTTGATAACCTTGCGAGAGATGAGGCTGAAAGTTTTAATAAACTAATATTATGACAACATTGGTTTGAAAAAAAAGATCCGTCCACATATATAAGGGAATTGCACACTGCAACAGATATTATTATGGTTCTAGCTTTTTGATTAAAAATTATACTTCTAAATACAACAATGCGATCCTATCAGACCATGTCTCTATAGTACTGTAGCATGCCCTCTATCGTGCTTGGGTAAAATCTAAAAGACTAGGAATCACTATTCAAACAAAATAAAATAGAGTTTTTTTTCCATTTACCTAGATCACACACTTAGCACTCGTGGTTCAAAAATGGAATAGAAAGTCAGTTTATCGTTTTAGGAATTTCGCCAGTCATGACTTTTCACAGGAAACAGCATTTGGTTAATGTTTGGACTATGCATGTTTACACATTATTAAATTATATGAGCAATTGACAGGGCCAAACACAGCTCTAATAATAGTGCTTTTCCTGGCAAGAATGATCTCTACAACTTTACAATGCAAGGCAAAATCCCTGGGATAACTGAAAAGTCAATGTTATATTTTATTCTGTAGTGCATGATTTTGGGTTTAAGTAGGGCAGTTTCACATTGTTATTTGAGTTTTAAGAATTGGGGTAAAAATAATTTCATTTTTAGCTGTCAAAGGTTTTTCTTATGTACTGCAGATGACACAACTAAAGCCTTTAGATGGTGCTAATGTTACGGACTGAAATGATGACATATTGCTAACCACCAGTAACTTTTTATTACATTAAGCGCAATGTTTGAATCAATTTCCTTACAAATCTACATGGAATGGCAAAGGATGTTGTTACAATTTTTGAAACAGCATGTGATTATAGCAGTTCTTAATGGCTCCATACTGAAAAAAAGTTTAGTTACTTAGGGGCAGATTTACAAGCCCCGTACGCCACATTTGCGACGCCGTTGCGTCAAATTTGTGACACAGTGGCGACGCAAAGGCAGCACCATGCTGCGGGGTATTTACAACGTGACGCATCTAGGGAGATGTGTCACATTGTAAAGCCCTGCGCCAAATGTGAGCGTTCGGGCACGGGGGGGGGGGGGCGTTCCGTCGCAGGAACGCCTCGGAAAAGTGGCTGAGTAAAATGTATAAGATTTCACTCAGTCACTTTTGCGGCCATGCTGCTTCAAAACCCTGCACCTGGTTGAAGCAGGCCTAAGGATTGACGCAGCATGTTAGGCATAGGGGTACACTGAGCCTTGCTGGAGCTGTGTCTCACTTGCAACGCAACTCCAGCAATGCGCCGCCTTTCCGCCAGGGGATGCGACACGCATCTGCCCATTCGTGCGCCACGGTGCGCCATATTGTAAATGCGGTAAATCAGTGGTGGCGCATGGGTGGTTTGGCGTGTCACAACTGTTCTGGCGCATGCCAGAAGTTGTAAATCTGCCAATTACTAAGCAGAAAATCACCAGATGTGTTCTTGATAATTAAGTAGCTCTAGGATCCAAATATATCTTTTGAGCCGTCCAATCAATGAGGGAGTTCAGGGTTTTCAATGTGAGACTACACTACAATTAGTTTAAAATGCAGTCTGCATGGGGGCACATCTGATTATCATTTGCTCCTACTAGAAAGCAAATATATTATCTTAATGCAATTTTTATGCAAAACAAATATGATCCTGTGTTAAAGTACTTATATTCTGCTCTATTGGTTCTTCTCATATATTGTCCTCAAGATTAACAACGTTTATTAAGCCACATCTAAAACAATTTCAGTAGTTACAGGACTAGTATATATTATGTGGCATAGATCTCCAAATGGTAAAGCACTATTATCTTAATGCCGAAATATATCTTTAAATAATGTAAATATATTATAATTATTGTTCTCATGTAAATTAAAAAAGAAATTCCAACCTCAAGCAAACTTTTTAAAATTAATTAATGATTATTAATAGTAATGTACCGAATCAATTAAAAGTATGTCAATACTATTTTAATAAAAATGTTTTGTTACCTTCATTTTTAAAAGCAATCATGGTTATCAAAATATTTAATAATTTTAAAATGAATATTTGTTATTTTACTAAAAGTCCCTAAATTCATTATTTTCTACTGGAGGGTTTTACAGTACCAGTGGTTGGCCATGTGTGGTGCTGAACTTACTAATGTTTCTTTTCTTTTTTTTAGTGGTAACTTACACTTGTAAATTTGGCTCCATCCCATTTTTTCCCTGGGAAAGACTGTCAATAGGGTTTGCTTTACAGATTCAGGTCCTCATTTATGAAAATTGTCACATCGCTGCGGTAATACAGCGATGCAACACATTTCAGTGAGCCCTTCTTGCGACACCATGGATGCAGCGTATTCACTGTATGGTACTCCATGTCGCATGGATTTACAGATACGTCAGAAATCCTGACAGTCAGTGAGTGAGAGAGAGAGAGAGCCAGTGAGTGGGAGAGAAAGCCAGTGAGTGAAAGAGAGAGTCAGAGAGTCAGTTAATCAGTAAGTGAGTCAGTCAGTGAGAGAGTCAGTCAGTGAGAGCGTCAGTGAGTCAGTGGGAGAGAGTGAGAGTCAGTCAGTCAGTGAGAGAGTCAGTCAGTCAGTGAGAGAGTCAGTTAGTGAGAGAGAGAGAGTAGAGTCAGTCAGTTAGTGAGAGTCAGTCAGTCAGTGAGAGAGAGAGTCAGTCAGTTTGTCAGTCAGTGAGAGAGTGAGAGAGTCAGTTAGTCAGTGATTGAGTCAGTTAGTAAGTGAGTGAGTCAGTCAGTCAGAGAGAGAGTCAGTCAGTCAGTGAGAGAGAGAGTTAGAGTCAGTCAGTGAAAGAGAGAGAGTGAGCCAATCAGTGAGAGACACAGTCAGTCAGTGAGAGAGGGAGCCAGACAGTTACTCTGTCAGTTACTGAGAGAGTGAGAGAGTCAGTTAGTGTGAGAGTGAGTCAGTTAGTCAGTGAGTGAATCAGTCAGTGAGAGGGTCAGTCAGTCAGCCAGTGAGAGAGTCAGTCAGCGAGAGAGAGAGTGTGAGAGTCAGTCAGGCAGTGAGAGAGTCAGTCATTCAGTCAGTCGGTGAGAGAGCGAGAGAGTGAGAGAGAGTCAGTCAGTGTGAGAGAGAGTTAGAGAGACAGTCAGTCAGTGAGAGAGTTAGTCAGCCAGTCAGTGAGAAAGTCAGTCAGTGAAAGAGAGTGAGAGAGTCAGTCAGTCAGTAAGAGAGTCAGTCAGTGAAACAGTGAGAGAGTCGGTCAGTCAGTGTGAGAGATTGAGAGAGTGAGTCAGTCAGTGAAAGAGAGAGAGTGAGTCAGTCAGTCAGTGAGCGAGAGTCAGTCAGTGAGTCAGTCAGTCAGTGAGAGAGTCAGTCAGTCAGTGAGAGAGTCAGTCAGTCAGAGAGTCATTGAGAGTTACTCTTCTCCATGCGGGACAAACATGAAATTCAATCTGACACCATGAAACTACCGATCAGACAGTTTTTGCGGTCGGTTCCCTTGAAGCTCTAGAACCCTGGAGCAAAGGTTTTGAAAAGATTCCCAAACAATTGTTGGTGTCCAAACAGCCACACAATTCTTCACAGGCATGTCCTGTTCAGCATTTTTATGTTCCTGGAGCCACCCAGGGAATCATCCTTATGATCCTTGGAAAACTTTCTGTCCTTAAATTCCAAAATGAAAGGGAGCCCAACCTTCTCAGGTGTCACAGATTCTAAGTGTAGCAGTTGCAGTTTGTATGGTATCCTTTCGCAAGTTCAGGAGTGTTCTGATGGGGGTGCCATATTTATGCATGTCATTAGCTAGTGGATGGGGATAAGTGGTGCGCACTCCCTTATCATTGGGGTAAAGGTTCCTGGGGGCACCTCTACCAACATTTTCAATAGTTCCTGTGCCAAGTAAATAAGACTACCACATCACTCCTTACCCCCACTGGACAAATTTATGAATTTTGCCACTGAGACCTCATTGCTCTCCCCAGGCACACAGTCTCAACATCCATTTGTTATGAGTCCTGGGCAAGTATTATTATGCAGGAACACTATCCCTGTTTGTACCACAGAGTACCTTTAAACAGGTGTGTTGTGTGCAAATAAGAAAACTGTGCCCGATTATGGTAAATGCACTGCCCTCAGGGCAGGTACAAATTCTTGCTGCCCTGAGAGTAGCGCATTCAAGTGAAATTTGAAGTGGCGACTGTAAAGCCACTCCATGTTTCACAGTGCAGGCGGCACCTGCCTGTTCTTTCAAGAGTGGATAGAGATCACCTTGCAAGCGAGTGCAGTGAACGGTTGCACCCACCTGCAAGGGGATGTCTGCGGGGTCCATGGGACCCCCTTTCTACCGCCCAGAGGGGTGCCTTTAGGAGGCAAGCGCTATGAACATTACCGAAGGGACAGCACAAGCATCTGTGGCCCCTTCTGTAGCACCAAGGTGCTCCAGTGGTGCACAATGTGGGCACATATGCATGTTGTGGCCCCGGGGCACTTTCTGTAATACGGTCCATGGTGGCAGTCAGCTAAAAATGAAAGGCTCTCCCTGAAACCCCTCAGTCTCGTATTTAAAGAAATGAATGGAATTTCCACTGGAATATGTTGCTGACATTTTGACTTGAAAAAGCTCAGCCAAAAAATATTCTATCTGTCACTCTTACCCATCTAGATCCACATATCTCCAGTAGCATTCCATCTAGTTTGTGTTCTCCCCAACTCTTTGGCCCCTTTCATTGGAACAGCATATCTCCTGGCATCTGAGATTACCACTCAACGAATATAAAACCGCCTTTGAAGACAACCTTGTTCATTTCGAAAAGGTAAACAATCCCACTTTGGGCTTAATTTGTAAAAATGTTTTGAATTCTTTTGCACGATTCTAAATGTATGTTGTATCTACAGCTCAAGTAGTTCCTATACGTTTTCCACATAATAGTCTTTGTACAACCATCTCTGTGACCCTCTCTTGTTCGTGTGGCTCATACAACCTGAATCTCAAGCTTTATACGATATTTTTGTTTTGAAATACACTTTTTCTAAATGGACTGTTTCCTCAGAATATTAGACGGTTACTTTGACTTAGTACTCCATTTCAATGAGACATTTCCACCTGCACACACCAATAGTGCAGTTTTCTAGCCACCCATGATAGCAATAAGGCATGCCTGGCCCGCCGCTGGCTATCCAGTACAAATGCCCTTGTTGTGTACCACAGCTACCATCACAGGCCTGCTCATGGAGTATTATGTGGCTCCAGCTCCCAACGCCCCTCAGGTGTGCTGCTTGAGTCGTGCCCTGGTGGGGCTGTGCGGAAGGATACAGGGGCATATTACCAACAACTAGCGCTAATTATCGCTATGTTGGTTTAGCGGCGATATTTTTATCGCCGAGCTGCAGCGATTTTTATCGCTTAGGAGCCTTGCTATTATCAAGGTTTATCTCCTAGGCGATAAAAATCGGCCGAAATGCATGAATATTGCTGTAAAGTCAGCGATATTCATGCATTTCCGAGCTAATGCTCTTAGCCATGTTATCCACCTACCATTGGATAACATGGCTAAGAACTGCTCAGGGCAGGTGTTAGCTTTTGGAGATATTCGCGCTTAGCGCGAATATCTCCAGAAGTTGGTAATAGGAGATAGCGATGTTAGCGACTGTTTCCAGTCGCTAACATCTTGGCACGCCCACTTTGCATGTCATTAGTGATAAATATCACTGACATGCAAAGTGGGGCCCAAGATGGTCGCTATCTCCTACTAGCTGTCGCTAACTGGTGTTAGCGACAGCTAGGTAATAGGGAGATAATTTTATCTCCGTTTTCTTGGCTTTTAAAGCCAAAAAAGCGGATATAAACCCCCTTGATAATATGCCCCGTTGTATTTTCTAGGAGCGCTAATGTAAGGAGGCAGACCGCTGTTTAGCTAAGGACAGTAATGGCATTCAAGGTGAAGCTCGGCATCTTCCGCTTATATGCACAAAGGCCACAACATTGATGAGTATGCGTGGAGGTTTTGAATGGTTTAAGCCCTTCCATATGTGCTTCTGTCAGAGGTTTTCTTTCTTAGAAGAATAGTAATATTCTAAGTTTCAACATGACACGTATTCATTGGCAAGGAAAGGGTACTTAACAAGTAACACACTAGCGGGACATAAACAATACCCTAGCAACAGGGATTGTACTCATATATAAGGACGGTTCAGCTTTTTCAGTATGCAGAAAGGGATCACACCAATTGTATTTATTACAGAATGTACAGTATACAAATGAGGATCGATGGGTATTTATTCAATGGAAGTATTAGACATTTCACAGGTTAGAAAATCAATAGTGTGGGAGAGTATCAATGAATTCTATTATTTTGAGTTATGCAGTAAGTGAATATCTGGGTTTCTAGGTCTTATTACCAGATGCTGGAATTGAAGACCCTGGTGAGCGTTTTTTAAACTCACTTCCTCCTTAAATCGTTTTCTTTGAACACAATAAGTAAATTTACAAACCAAAGTATTTGTTTTATATTCTATGTTTTCTTAAGATTTGTCTGTTTTCTTTTAATAAGTATAAACTGCATCTGCCAGATCTGTATCAGTTGCATTAGGAGGATCCCCTTGACGTCACGTGTCAATCACACTCTTAACACACAGATCTCCATTCCTTTGTACCTTCTAAAATACCCCCTCCCTTACTGCTCACTGAAAGTCAACCGTTCTTGCCCTCCTGCCAGGGCGCGAGATGCGGTCTTAGTCATTTTTCCTGTCGCGGAGCCATCTGAATTTCCAAATACAGTTTAAAACCTCAGCCTGTCACATCATGAAATATGCTACCACAGGCCTTGCCCGGGAAATGCAGAGAAAAACAGACTCTTACAGTCAAAACAAGGAAGGAATGCAGCATGCCACTGAACAGCAAGTCAAATCTTACTTCCTGCCTTTTGCAAAAACTGCAAAATGGTGTGCTGGTAGGAAAAGCATAAGGAAAATTTGTGGGAAAAGGGTTGACTCGTCCATAGAAATGAACAGCCTACCAGCTAACAGGCAATAAATTCTCATGGGAAGAGGACAGTTTGGTTACCGCAGACAGAAGACAACTTCAAACATATCCACGCCAAGGCTATAACAGAATAAAATGAAACGTGGCAAAGGCCAATCCACCCCAGCCATGAATATCTCTCCGTGTACACTAGTTACCAGATGCAACAGAAAGACGAATAACTCTTTTAAACAGTAGTTTGGAGGAGTGATTCCTTCAAGGCAGTGCCACTAGTTTGATGCATTAAAGAGGACCACAACAGTTTGTAACTAACCACCTTGTTGTGTCTGGTTGGAGGAATGTGTGGGTTTATTTTGATAATCCGAAAATCTCTGAATAGTTGTATTGTTGTCATAGATATATTATTTTGCTTGCTTCTTTCAGTGTAATTGTTTACCCCTGAAGAGCACTAACTACTGAAGTGAATACTTTTGAGAAGGTCGACGCTTGGGCTGATTAAAGCTTTCAACCCTTTGCTTCATCTGGAGTGAAAATGGGTTAATGAGTTAATAAAATGTTGCGAACCAGTTAGCAGGCGCGGCCAGTGCAGGTAAGAGCGATAGGGGTGGGGGAGTCGACAGACGAAGATGAGGTAAAAAGAAAACAAGACGAAAACCTATTACCTTGCGCTCACCGCATCACCTCAGCCCCAAGCCAATGGAGACATTGAATGATTTATGGGGACTCTCAACAAAACGCTGTAAAATCAGAGTTCATTTGGGGGAAGACCTTGAAGCTGGTTCCTAATAGCATACTGACAGACACCACACGGCACCACAGGATGTGCTCTTGTGCACCTTCTGCTTAAGCGACCATCAAGGAATGCCATCGCTGCCAGCCCCCAAAGGCGGGCAATGTCCATGGATGAGGACGCAGTGCAGGGAAATGGCTGCAAAACCAACACCAAGCCAAGCAAGGCGATAGGGGCATGAGCACCCACCCAACAAGCAGAGGCTTTTGTGTTTATCAAAGATTGTCACTCAACGCTGACTCAAAGTAGCAAAGGGAGCACAGCAAGGGACACATCCCCTAGCCAGGCTCCCCACCAACAAGGTGTTTTCAATAAGGAGGTTTAGAGGGCAGAAACATTCCAGATTACCCTCCAATCAACATCTATTCATACAACAAGGATCTGGCATTAGGAGGCACTCTTTCAATTTTTATATTGTTTGTAGGATTACATTGAGGAAGATATTCTTATCTATATCCAAGGACAGCTATTCAATAGCACTATATGACCAAATTCTCCATGCCCACTGATTTTAAAACAGTTATAAAGAAGGACAAACGAAACAAGAGACGGTCAGTCAGTTCACTCAAAATATAACATACCCCTTCTATTTAAGTGTATGTGTGCTAGAAAAAAATGTGTGAAGAAAAGAGAAAGTATCTCATGTGCGCACCACCAGAGGAGCTACTGGTTGGTTCTCACCAGCTTGCCCACGTTTATATCATCATCGATAACTTTCTCCAAAAGCAAATGTGATGTATCCAGTGAAAGAAAACAACGTGTAAGAAGAAATCAAGACCCCGTGAAAAAATGAGACTAAAGGAGTCTCCATTAACATTGGACTAGACCCACATACAGCCTTGTCACTTTTATTCCGAACTGTGAGCCTGCACAAGGTTAAAAATACAGCTTGTTGTAGACCAATTCAAGGACGGCCATCATGTTTTTTTGCCACTGAAATATTAGCAGCAATTTCGTCAGGGCAACCAAGGTCAACAGTCACCTCCCTGGACATATAACATCAAAAAGAGTGACTGACAGACACACAAAGAGAAAAGAATTTGGATTAGACAAAACACCCCCATCTTCAGGCTACTTTCAGTACAGTTATAGATTAAAAACCTGACGAGCCGCTAAGCATTAGCGACTGGTCCTGTATAAAAATGTTTTGTTGTTTTTACCTAGTGGGAGCCATGGGCCCACATACCAGCTCCCACTGAGTCGTAAGGATGTATATCGGATATACTTTCTGTCCCTTCACATAGCACTGTCATTGCCTACAATTTTATCTGTGGAAATGGATATATGTCCTGGACCAGTCGCTAATGCTTAGTGGCTCGTCTGTTTTTTAATCTATAACTGTACTGAAAGTTGCTGGGGGAATGCTGAACAGGATTTGCTGCTGCGGAGAACAACGTAGTGGGAGCTACGTTACGCTGACCGACAAAACCTTGGGCCGACAGGTTGATCTTAGTCTTCCCTTAGTTCTGAGAGCAGTTTCTAGCCAAAAATTGTCTAAGTCCCAAGTTTTGCAGGCACCAAATAGTAAAGGGCAGGAAAATGTCAATGTAGGAGGCTGGCTTAGTATATGGTGCTCACTTATGTAAATGTGCAAACACAAAGAGATGATGAACGGAGTGCTGAAACTTTTCAGACACCCACCTCTAGTCACAGATCTGGGTTGAATCCATCATCATTCTTTAGTTCACTTTGCCACCTCAGTTCAGACCCAGCTATATGGAAATCAGTGTTGACCCTGTGCCTCATTGGAACAGTCCAGCCCGAACTGCCAAGCCAGGTCTTCCCTGAACCGGAAACAAGCATCCTGGGACCGGTTTCTGGGTAACACCCTTCATCAGCCAGGCTAGCTTGAATCCACTGGCAAAGTGAGCAAGGGACCCACGTCTGGGCATACCCTGCCAACTTAGGGCGAACAAAGCAAACACAAATAGTTGATGGACGGAGCACTGAAACTTTTCAGACACTCACCCCCAGTCACAGATCTGGGTTGAATCCATCATCATTCTTTAGCTCACTTCGCCACCTCAGTTCAGACCCACCTACATGCAAATCAGTCATGCCCCTGTGCCTCATGGGAACAGTCCAGCCTGAACTGCCAAGCCAGGTTTTCCTTGAACAGTAAACAAGCATCCTGTTGTGCAAGCCCTCTTAGCATTGCGGATGGTGCTGCAGCCAGCAGCACTGTCCGCAATGGTAAAATGGCAGGCTGAGCCCACCAGTATGGCGGGCACATCCTAATTGGACCTGGGGGACCGCCGCACGACTGGTGGTCGGTCTCATCCCCATCATGATGGCGGGGGGACTGATGTCCGCCCACCATCATAATAAGCCCCTTTGTCTCCTTTATTAGTAACCTTGCCTTAATGATGGTTGATGGAAGCATACCATCATCTTATATTCACTTTTTTTTTAAACAATCACAGCACATTTTTATATTAATACAATGTTTGCACAGTTCATCTGAAATTAAATAACTCTATCAAGAACCTTGAGTAAACCATACAATATCAACTCTGCTTCACCCAACACCATAGAGAAATGTCGCTGTACCTCACCAGAATAATAGTTAGTTCAGTACCATAGCCTTTTGTGTCCATGACTGCCTCCAACTGTTGTATCTGAAGCTTCCGACCAGGTAGCAGATCTTCACATTTAGCACTACTCATACAGTGGGCCACATATGTCATTAGTTTTGGAGGAGCGTGGCTGCAATCATCTCATATGTTCGATGTCAAAAGGTAATCCACATGCCCATCATTAGAAATCTAGTGTGACTTCCAATTTGTTTAGATAACCATATTATAGTCTACACTAGAGAAACCGATATCAAAATGTAATCGTCAGCAATGTATTCATATTTCTTAAGGCAGCAATTCTCAATTTATCTTCAGTATCCCCTTCCATTAGAACAGTCAAATTTGTTTTATCCCAGCTTGGGACTTTTTCGAGGCTGTAAAAGGTTTTTTAAAACATTATTATTATATAATATTGAGTGTAATGAACTTTGCATCAATACCCGTGTGAGACAATATAAAACACATCTACTATTAGTGTAAAGGAAAAGACAACAAGGACAAGGACGCCATTCTCAGACACCACCGACTCATCAGAACAACCAAGAGATCCTCCTTCAAAGTCCGCCTGGATAACAACGCACATGATTGCAAAGAGCTCTTCAGCATCGTCAAGGAACTCTCCAACCACAGCGCCAACTCCAACGACATCCCGCCCTCGCAAGGACTGTGCGACTCACTGGCTACCTTCTTCCACCGCAAGATCATCGACATCCACGACAGTTTCAATGCACCGCCAGCCCCAACCACGAAAGACCCCACCCCGAACACCACTTGCACCAACCAGCTGACATCCTGGGCCCACGTCAACAACGACAAGACACGAAAGATCATGAACTCCATCCACTCGGGATCACCAGCAGACCCCTGCCCACACCACGTGTTCAACAAAGCAGACGCCACCATTGCACCCCAACTACGAAAGGTCATCAACATCTCCTTCGACTCAGCGACATACCCGGAAAGCTGGAAGCACGCAGAAATCAATGCTGTCCTCAAGAAGCCCAAGGCGGACCCGAAGGACCTTAAGAATTTCTGCCCCATCTCCCTGCTCCCCTTCGTGGTGAAGGTCATTGAGAAAATCACCAACATACCGCTGACCCGCCACCTCGAGGACAACAACATCCTAGACCCATCGCAATCCGAACACAGACGGAACCACAGCACCGAGATAGCCCTCACTGCCACCACAGACGACATCCGACGCCAACTAGACAACGGCGAAACCTCAGCCCTCATCCTCCTGGACCTGTCAGACGCCTTCGATACGGTCTGCCATCACACACTGAGAACACGCCTCCAAGAAGCAGGAATTCAGGAAAAAGTCCTGGACTGGACCATTTCCTTCCTCTCCGACAGAACCCAGAGTGTCCGCCTCCCACCCTACCGTTCCAAAGCTACCAACCTCATTTGCGGCATTCCCCAGGACTCATCCCTCAGCCCGATGCTGTTCAATAACTACATGGCCCCCCTCAAACAAGTGGCCCGCCAACACGACCTAAACATCATCTCCTACGCCGACGACACCCAGCTCATCCTCTCCCTTACCAAGGACCACAGACCGCCAAAACCAACCTCCACGAGGAATTGATGGCCGTCGCCGAGTGGATGAAGAGCAGTCACATGAAGCTGAACTTGGACAAGACGGAAGTCCTCATCCTCGGCCCCCTACCCCGTCTGCCTGGGACGACTCCTGGTGGCTGACAACACTAGGAACAGCACCGATGCCCGCGGACCACGCATGCAACTTGGGATTCATCCTCAACTCCTCCCTCTCCATCTCCAAGCAGGTCAGCGCCGTATCCTCCTCCCGCTACAACACCCTCCGCATGCTTCCCAGGATCTACAAGTGGATCCCGATCGAAACCAGAAGAACGGTGACCCAAGCCCTCGTCAGCAGCCGGCTGGACTACGGCAACGCACTCTATGCAGGAATCCCGACCAAACACATACAGGGACTACAACGCATCCAGAACCCGTCAGCCCGCCTGATCCTCAACCGCCCCAGATGCAGTCACATCACCCTCACCTCAGAGACCTTCCCTGGCTCCCCATCAACATGAAGATCACCTTCAAGCTCCTCACCCACGCTCACAAAGCACTCCACAAGTCCGGACCAGCCTACCTGAACAACAGACTCAACTTCTACACCCCCGCCCGCCAGCTCCGCTCCGCCAGCCTCGCCCTCGCCGACGTCCTACGAATCCAGCGTACCACCTCCGGAGGCAGATCCTTCTCCTTCCTCACTGCCAAGACCTGGAACACCCTCCCCACCCACCTGCTGCAGACCCAGGACCTGCTCACTTTCAGGTAGCTCCTCAAGACCTGGCTCTTCGAGCAGTAGCAGCAGCCATCCCCCGCTCAGCGCCTTGAGACCCTCACGGGTAAGTAGTGTGCTTTACAAGTTCAGTGATTGATTGATTGACAGTGCCAATCATGCAATGCGAATTAGAATTAATACAAACATTCCAAATAACCTTTTTTGATGGGAATAGCACCTAATACATTTGCACTCCTTGCAGCCCCTTTGTCTAACTACACTCGCCAGATTAGACTCATTTGGTTTGCTTTGCCCCCGATCAGCTTTCCCGGAGTTTGATCCTCTGTTAGCTGTGCAGACTCCCTTGACCACCCCTCCCCCTCCCGCCAAAATAGCTGCCAGCTCCAACTTTACAGTGAGCTATTTGAACACCGGCTCGCTGGTCAAACATCAGCTGGAGATCTTCCAGCTTTTGGACTTGGATAAACCCGACATGCTTTTTGTCACCGAGACTTGGCTGAACGAGGAGTCCTCTCCGGACATCCTCGCAGTGGTCCCACCAGGCTACTATATTCTTCAAGCCAATAGATCCTCTGGTAAGCCGGGTGGCGGGGTAGCAGCTATCATTAAACATCCCATTAGATTTTCTTCACTAGCTATTACCGCTATTCCTTTGGTCGACTGTCTTATTCTCAGACTAGAATCTCCAGCAGCCCCCCTCATCTGTGTCCTAGTCTATCGCCCCCCCCAGCCCATGCCCAATTTCCCGACAATGTTCGGTGACATGCTTTCCCAGCTGGTTATTAACAATTCAAAAATGTTGTTCTTAGGGGACTTTAACTATTGGCCCTCTGATGATAGAGAGAGTGCCTGTTCATCCACTTTCTCCGACATGTTACAGGGCATGAACTGCTCTCAACATATTCATACCCTTGACCAGGTGTGGACCTCTAACCTGGACATTTCTTCTCCCCTTGTTCTTCCCTGCACCTGGTAGGACCACTCTATTATAACTTTCTCCCTAGCCATCAATACCCATGTTAGTCGTACCCTTGAGGGCAATCTTTCTGCTAGGAATTGGAATAGGGCTGACTTGGGCTCCTTTGTCACCTTAATTAGAGCCTCCTCCCCGTCGGAGGGTGACTCGTTGGGCACTCAAGCGCTAGGCCTGCAGCGCTGGCTCGAGCCTGCTAGCGATACTGTAGCCCTTTTTAAACAGGTCAGGTTAAAGCGCCTTCATGATGCGCAAAAATGGTTCTCAGAGGAACTTAAAGTAAAGAAACTGAAACTCAGACAGGCTGAGCGTTGCTGGCGACGAGTCTATGCTTCTGAAAATAAGCTGGTATTCCCGACCCTGCTTAAAGACTATAAGCTAGGTATCTTGCAAGCTAAAACTTCCTACTTTTCAAAAAAATCATTGATTCAGCCTTTAAGGCAAAATATATTTTCTCCACTTTGGAAGAACTCTCGCATACAGATATGGTTACCATTAAACCTCCTCCCTCCCAAGCACTTTGTGACTCCCTTAATTCTTTTTTTATTAAAAAAGTCATCAAAATTAAAAACAGTATTTCTTGTTTGGTCCCTCCTGATTCACCCATTCCGGTCACCACTTCCGTTGTTCACAATCTGCAGCAAATCACACAGATACCCCCTATTTCGGAGGCTGAGTTTCTAACTCTGCTAATTAAGGTGAGCTCTGGCTCCCCCATTGATTGCTGTCCCCCCATGTGTTGCGTGAGACTTCTCTGCCTGCCCCATCCCTCCTTTGACTCTCCTCAACAACTCACTCAAAATGGGCTTAGTTCCTAGCTCTTTTAAAACCGCTGTTGTGGTGCCCATTCTCAAAAAACCCAATGCTGATCCTTCCCTTATGAACAACTATCGCCCTATCTCCCTACTCCCCTACCTCAGTAAAGTTCTCGAGGCTCATGCCACTCCCTGCCTGAACTCATTTATTGAACACTCGCAGTTTCTTGACTCCCAACAGGCCGGGTTCTGACCTGCCCATTCTACTGAGTTGGTCATTCTCTCAGTGATGGAAGAACTGCGGAGGGGCGCGGACTGTAACATCAGCCAGGCTTTGGTGCTTCTCGACTTGTCGGCGGCCTTCGACACGGTCGACCATGACATTCTGGTCGGCCGTGTCGAGGAGGCCGGAATTCGGGGATTAGCCCTTGACTGGGTTCGCTCGTTCGTGAGTGGCCGTCATCAGGCTGTCCGTCTCTCTCAGTTCTCTGCTGACAAGGCTGGGTTGACATGCTATGTCCCGCAGGGCTCCTCTCTTTCTCCCCTCCTTTTTAACTTGTACCTTGTCCCCCTTATCCGTTCCTTACGAGGCAGTAATGTCACTGCATTTAATTATGCAGATGACATTCAACTGATCCTCGATATCGACTCTTCGGATCAATCCATTCACAACTTCCAGTCGACTCTATGTCACATCAGTGACTGGATGGGGGCAAATTATTTGAAACTTAACCCAGATAAGAGCGAATAGGTTCTCATCGGGGGTACCTTCAACCCGTGGAGCCCTAACTTCTGGCCTACTCGCTTAGGTCTCCCCCACTGCCCTGCTGACTCCGCTGAAAGCCTTGGGGTGATCATCTGTAAAGATCTGTCGATGAAACCCCAGATTAACGCGGTGGTCTCCTCTAGTTTCTTTCATTTACGTAAAATTCGTAAGATATCTCGATTTCTTACCACAGAGGCTCTCACCCTGGCTTTACTGGCCCTGGTAATTTCCAGGCTAGATTATGCCAACCCTCTCTACGTTGGCATCCCCGCCTACCTGCTGAACCGATTACAGCTGATCCAGAATCAGGCTGCACGACTGATCTTCAAACAGCCCAGGCACCAGCATGTTCGCCCACTGCTTAAAACCCTTCATTGGCTTCCTGTGGTCGAACGGGGCAACTTTAAATTGGGCTGTACCATCTTTACAGCACTAGCCGGCCTCTGCCCAGCCTTCATCTCTTCCCTTCTCTATCACTATACCCCCTCCCGTAATCTCCGATCTTCCCATCCTGCTTTACTTAAAACCCCCATCTTCAAACGCAAGAAACATGGAGGGCTCAGATTCTCGTTCCTCGCCCCTTCCTTTTGGAAAGCACTCCCTCTAGAGTTTAGGCTCACCACCTCTTACCCTCGTTTCAGGTCCCTCCTGAAAACACACTTGTTCCGTAAAGCATATAATTAGTTCCCTGCTCCTCCGCTCCCGCTTGTTCCTATCTATCTCCATACTGCCTACAGCGCCATTAAACCGTTGGGTGTAAGTGCGCTATATAAGAATTTTTTAAATTACATTACATTACAATTGATGTAGAGTTGTGTGCCCAACTGCGAAGATCTGGTGTCACAGTTTTCAGCCTAACTTCGTTAAGAGTCTTGTCCTGGACTTGTCCTGAATCTTGAGGGATGCACAATGCGAGCCCACGACAGTGACAGAGAACTACTGTCTCTTTTATAGGTACATGCATGTAGCATGGTGGTGGCAGCATACCATGTTTTGTATTAATCATAACGTAACCGCACCTAACACAGGAGCAGAAGCCTCCGCTGGTAGTGATGGACCCGGATCCAAGTCCGAGTGCATAGATGTATGGCTGTGGTGTTTGATGAGCGAGTTAGATGCTGTGAGATGGTATGAGTGAACCAGAGTCCCACAGACCCAGGCTGGTTCCTGTTCACAAGATGAAGGTGAGGTTACTTTCCCAGACAGGGGCAGTATGCTGAAAACCTTGAGCCTATAGGAAGGGAACCCAACCATTGAAGAGAGGAAAGAGATCTTTTGAAACAGAGGTCTGCTGATAAGTCTTTCTGAAGGTTGCCATGTGGTGAATGGGGAGAGTTAAGGGTGGGGCTGCAGATCATATTGTCAGGGTGTGAAGTGTCTTTTGAAAAGGGCCCACCATTTGTGTCTCTTTCTGATTAACACCAGTTTAGCTATGATAGTCAGATGCCAATTTCTCCATCGTCTTTATTCTTCAATTATGGGTGCTTCAGCCTGGAGATGAGGTACTGTGAATAGCATGGTTCAAGAAGAAGAATGAGTCTGAAAGACAGCCTGATAAAGACACACGACAAGATAAATTATCCAAACCGGTTCTAAAAGTGCAGATTGAGAATACACATCCTTTGTCAACTGCACCTTTATATGAGTGGGATCTGCTGCTCCACCTGTTTCAGTTCCAAATTTTCTTCTACCAAGAAGGGTGTGCTCCACAGCACACCCTGAAGACCACTGCACAACAAGAACTGTGGTCTGCCCGACAGCCAGCTTCTGAGAGGAGAGGTGACAACACCTGGAGTCTGACCTGGAGGAAGAACTAATATCCCTGTCCTCGAAGTCCTGGAGACTACTGCGTAAAGGAAGAGGGAAGGAACAAACAATCCCTGCAGGAGGAGTTGGCTGTTGGTGTGAACAAGAGCAGATGGCTGAGGCACTGTGCTCCAGAATAAATCCCGTCATCATCCTTGCCTTCCAGGTTGTGGCACTTCCTGAGTGTGTCCGATTGGCCTTGTTGAAGAAGGGATTGGAGTTTACCTGCGGGCTCGTGCCCAAAGTGACTGTTGTCAGTGTAATTGTGGCAGTTGTCGAGTGGTGCCTGAGTGGTCCACACCACTGAAGAAGAACATGGTGGACCTGTGGTGCCAGCTGCAGGCTGCTCTGAATGGACTGAACACGTGGTTGGCCCTGGCACTTTTCAATTGTGGGCTGGAAGTCTGCAATTCCCAGAATAAATAGATGTTGTTTCAAGTCAATAAACACTGACTGGCTGCCAATGGCACTAACTCTCAGCGTGCCCATTCAGACCTAGCTGTTGCTGCCAAAAGCTCCTTGAAGCTGCCAAGTTGTCACCTCGGAACTTGCCCCTGGAAGGAGAAGTGCATCATCATCTAGCCCCAGGGAGGCTGAGTGCCTATCAACAAGACTCACCAACAATTGCAACCACAGGCCCTCCTGATGAGAATGCCAAGAAGATGGCAACTGCCTGAAGACAGTCACAACTGCTGCCCCCAGGCCACTACCATGCACCCTGCGTCTGCTCAGCCTGAGAATGACGGCCGCCTGACTCGACTGCAGCTGGCAAGCCTCAAGTGAACAGGGACTGAATGTGGTAGTTCAACTGAGTCCCACAGCACTCAAAGGACCAGGTGAGAGATTGAATGGGAATGTACCCTGAAAAGTCTAATAACTAAACAGGGAAAGTGCTGCTCATGCTCTGCTTTCTACATCTTAAAGTCATTATTATATGAAAGGGGGGTAATGAGTTAAGAGGGGGGTAGCTTTCCTAGCTGTGTAGTCCTTACACCTGTGCATTGGGTATGTGATTCTTTTTGTGTTAACGTGTATTATTGTGTCTCATCGTGTAATAAATTACTTTCTTTCTTGTAAAGAGAAGCAGAGTGCTGGATCATCATGTTACTGCATTGCTGGGTATCTGTTAAGCTCTGAGCCTATTGTACCCCTACGCTAATCATCCTGAGAAGCCTGTAACTGCTCACCAGCACTACATCTGGGAGTCATGTGTGGAAGGGGTTATACTTGACCTAGTTTTCAGAGCCATAGAAGAATAGACCCTGTGGCAGTAGATGGCAATAAGCCCGGTCCGTATAAGTGTGGCCCAGTAGCCACTGCCTGCCACGTGGCCCAAAGAAAGGGGTCTGCCATAACAGTTCAACACTACATTACATAAATGGTGGGATCGTCAGCAAACACTACTGTCATAACACTGGAAACGCATCCCATTCACAATGGATGAGACAGTGCTTTCCAGTGCAGAAGGCCAAATAGACACCCAGTTCCCTGTGATGCATGGCACCTATTACAAATAGGAGTACAAGAGCTAATGAGACAACTACAAGTTAAAGATACTGATCTGGTTGTGAGATGATAATATTCCAAAGTACAGAGGCCTGTAGAAGTAAATTGATCTCTTGGAAACCAAAAATCTTGAACAATTGTGATAATAATCTATTATTATCCTCATAAGTACATTGAAAATTAAGTATCATAGTGTTTTTATTGTCATTAGAATGAATATTTAGATGCCCAATAGTGAAGAGATCTTAGGGCATTAACATCAGTGGTGCTGTTTCATCGAAAGTCTCTGAAGCATAGGGAGGAGGCCTAGAGGAACAATAATATATATGAAGCTAATGTGAAAGTGGAAAAAGTAGATGCAGAAGGGCATAAGGTAGGGGAATAGACTACTTACTGGTTTCACCTTTTTAGGGTATTGTCCACAGCCAGGTGTTCCAGGTATAATTAAAAATGAAGTATCACACTGCTTAAAAGGTCTATTGTACAACCTGAAAAAGCTGGAGGCAACCTGGTGCTGTTGAAGTGAACATGTGATATAAGATAAATGGAAAGAGAGTTATATCAAAATCTCAATCCACCTTTAATGCTTAAATCAGAGACGATGTATAGATACTTTTTATGATGCTTGATAACGTATTCAAATTGGAATTTAATTTTAAAAAACAGTCATATACAACAGCAAGCTGAATCTTAGTGAATGATCAGCCCTCAATACCAAATCACATTGTAGCCCTGCCCACATCACATATTTAAATGTAGTGATATGAAATTATCAAGAGATGTATTTGGTAAATCTGTAGCATTGTTTTTTCTCAATACTATTCTTGTATTCTGTGGACTAGTGCAATACTAAAATCTGTCTTTATTAAATAAAGCACTATGGTAAGGACCATGAGGATGTGGGTGAAAGTAATAACCAAAACCCCTTGCAGCACAGTCCAGCTCACATTTTTTATTTTAATGCTATTAACTTCATTTGGAAATGTAATCAGTATAACTATTCTCTGTATTGTAGACTCCTGCATAGCTGACATCGTCTTCACTAGATAAGGAACCATGGTAAGAACCATTGGACTATTGGGTGAAAATAATAATCAAATCACTTTTTAGCACAGGTCAGCTTACATTTTTGAAGGATAATGTAATTTACTTTATTTTGAAATGTATGTGGAAAATCAATTGCCATTGGTTGCTTAGTACAGCAAGTACTATGAATTACAAAACTCTTTTATGGATCGTTAATAACTGTTACATCACAAATACAGTTGTGTTATCTGGTGTCTTGCTGTGTGCAAAGCAATACAATCTTGCTCAATTCACAATCAGTTGTTGAAACTCCCCAAACTGCTTAAACTCCACCCTCCTCTTCCCTCGGGGGTTCTGGGTCCTTTAAACAATCCACCAGTTATTCCCAAGCCTGGGCTGTGTTCAACGAGCCAATTTTTTTCCTAGCTTCTCTCAACAACATTCCTCCCTCGTATCCAGCATATCTCTGAAGTTCCTTACGTCATGTGTTTACCCAAGTGCCCCTGGGGGCCTTCCAATGTTTGGCGATTTCCCTCTTTGCTAATATGAAGGCCACATCTTGAAATCTACTTGTGACCCTAGTTTGGGAGGTGTGAGGGAACCAGCTCAGTAAACCGTGACTTGGAGAGCAGGGAACCTCTTTTGTTATGTCGGCGACCACTGTCGCTACCTCTTCCGTATGCAACGAGGGACAGTTCCGCATAAATCGCATAAGCTTAACCCCTATTTCACCACTTCTCAGGCATGCTGTATCAGTGAAATATTTATTAATGCACCCTGGAGTAAGGTACGCCCTATGAAGGAACATAATAATTGATTAATTTAAATCAGGTGTTCCTAGATACCTTTGGCACCCCTTCTAGGATAGTCGCCCAATCACCTTCAGGTATAGGAATCCCCAAGTCTTCTTCCCATCTTCATCCGATCATGTCCACAGTGTTTGTAGGGGCTTAATCACATCCTCGCGTGTTGCCCTATAAAGGCATGTGACCTTTTTGTAGGTACCCGATGATGAAATAATATATTGACAGCGTGTGTGAGGCCGTCGTTCTAACATACCAGTATTCCAGTACTTACAGAGACCCGCTGTCATTGATCGGGGGAGTACGAAGTAGACCGGTGGAGCGTAAAGTTCAAAGTGAAACTCCTCAAATGGGAGGGGCTCCTCTGATTGGAATAGGTTCCCAACTCTTGTCACCCCTGCGGCGGACTACTTCCCCAGTGCCCCCAATTTACGCCTTGTGGCAGCACAAGCATCTAGCTCATGTGTTCTCTACGGCATCCCTGTGCACTTACAATATCCAAGAATGCACTTGATATTGTAGGGTCATATCTAGTAATGTAGATATGTTCATACATGGGATATAGTGCATCCGGCCGTAGGTCTGTAAGGCCTGCAGTAGGGGTGACTTACCTATATCTCATGCAGTGTAAGGGGGAATGGCACACACTGCTGGTTTTCTCTGCACCAAGACGACCAGCCTGCAATGGCAGCTGGCATACACTTGATGAGCGGTCTCTGGTGTGGCACAATTTGTGCTGCAGCCCAAGTGGACCTTCTTCAGCCCCAGTGGCCTAGGTACCCGGGAGACCATTTACTGGGGACTTCCACGGGCAGCTGAAGTTTTGCCAATCGTGGCACAGTTTTAGGAAAGTGATCTGGCACTGGGAACCTGATTGGCAGGGGCACAGTGGACTTTCAATTTGAAATCACATCATATACTAGGCAAAATGTGGGGGCTA
Source organism: Lissotriton vulgaris (assembly GCF_964263255.1). Lineage (NCBI taxonomy): Eukaryota > Metazoa > Chordata > Amphibia > Caudata > Salamandridae > Lissotriton > Lissotriton vulgaris. Next base: position 935,213,640 of record NC_141698.1, on the reverse strand, counting down.
ACCATGTCAAAAGAGGCACTTTCCTACATGACCCCTAAAACAAAAGAGGATTAGGCAAACGTTTCCTCATATTCTAAGTGGAAGAACCTGTAAAGGCCTTCTGCGTTGTCATGGTCAGTCCCAGGTCTGTGCTTCATTGAAAAATCCATTCCCTGTAGATATATGGACCATATTAACAGTTTGGGATGTTCACCTTTCATTTGCATGAGCCATCTGAGAGGTATGTGGTCAGTTTGGGCTAGGAAGTCAGATCCAAACAAGTATGGAGTCAGCTTCTTCAGGGACCAAACCACAGCAAAGGTTCCCCTCTCAATGGAACTTCAACGCTGATATCTGGGGAGAAGCCTCCTGCTAATGAAAGCAACAGGTTGGTCATTGCTATCATCATTGGTCTGGGATAGGACTACTCTTATCCCATGTTCAAAGGCATTTGTCTGCACCATGAACTACTTGGTATAATCTAGAGCTATTAGAATGGACACATTGCTTCCTTCTGGGTGTCAAAAGCCCTTTGGCCGCCCACTGTCCAGTTAGCTGTTTTAGCCATTTTTTGGAGGCTAGTTCTGTTAGAGGGGCCACAATGGACCCATATCTCTTCATAAACCCCCTGTAGTACCCAGGCAAGCCAAGGAATGCCCTTACTTGAGACTGGGCGGTTGGAGCTACCCAGTCCAGAATAGTCTTGATCTTGTGTTGTAGGGGTTAAACTTGGCCTACACCTACAAGGTAGCCCAAGTAAACAACTGTGCCCTGCCCTATCTGGCACTTGCTTGCCTTGATAGGTAAGCCTCCCCAAGGTGGATCAGGTGATCATGCCAGGTAGAACTAAATACAGCAATGCCATCAAGGTATGCTGAACTAAAGTTCTCCAGCCCAGCAAGGACTTTGTTCACCAGCCTTTGGAAGGGGGTAGGGGCCTTATTTAGTCCAAAGGGCATCATAGTAAACTGATGGTGGCCATCTGGGGTTGAGAATGCTGATTTTTCTTTGACTCCATGGGTCAAACCTATCTGCCAGTTCCCTGATGTGAGATCAAAAGTACTGGGATATTTGGCTGTCTCTAACCTGTCAATCAATTCATCAGCCCTAGGAATTGCATGTTAAACCGTTTTTGTCACAGCATTGAGACCCTGTAGTCCACACAAAACCTCATTCCTTTGTTGTCACCCTTGAAGTGAGGTTTCAGGACAAAAACAACTGGGCTGGCCCAGGGACTCTCTGATGGTTCAATGACACCCAATTCCAGCATCTCGTTTACTTCAGCCTTGATGCTCTCTTTGGTATGATCAGCCTGCCTGTAGAATTTATTTTTGACAGAAAGTTTGTCACCAGTGTCCACATCATTTGTACACCAGTTAGTCTGACCAGGGCTCAAAGAGTAACATGATTTAGGACTTGCCTGGGATCAGTCTGTTGCTGGGTATTGAGGGTGTCTGACAAAATCACTCCATCAACTGACCCATCTTTAGGGTTCTCTGAGAGGAGGTCAGGTAGAGGTTCACTTCCTGCTACCTGATCCTCATCTGTGACCAGACGACGAGCATGGTCATGTTATCCATGTCATCATAGGGTTAAAGGCGGTGTACATGTATGACCTTTTGTATTTCCTGCATGTGCCAAGGTCCACTAATTAAGTTACCTCCCATTTTCTTTCAAGGGTAAGGTTGGACCCAGTTCATTTGTCTTGGAGTGCCATAGGAGCTACAGGCTCTAAAACCCATACCTTCTGCCCTGGTTGGAACTCCACCATGGCAGCTTTCTAGTCATACCAGAGCTTCTAGAGCTCCTGGCTGGCCTCAAAGTTTTGGCTTGATCTTTGCATGTACTCTTCCATCCTGGAACAAAGGCAAAGCACATAATCCACTATATCCTGCTTAGGTTCTTTGAGGGGGTCTCACATTCTTCCTTCACAAGACACAATGGTCCCCATACAGAGAGGCCACACAAACGTTCAAATGGGGAAAACTCAATTCCCTTTTCTGGCACCTTTCCGTAAGCAAAAAGCAGGCATGGTAGGAATATATCCCAACACCTTCTGAGCTTTTCAAGGAGTCTTGTTAAATCTTTCAACAAACCCATTTGTCTGCGGATGGTATGGGGCAATTAACTTATAAGTCACTCCACAGTCAGTCCACATGTGTATTAAGTATGCAGATATGAAGTTTGTACCTCCGTCTGATACTACCTCCTTTGGAAATTCAAACCTAGTAAAAATACAAAGAAGGGCTTTTGCAACTGCTGGAGCAGTGGTAGTCATCAAGGAAACTACCTCAAGATACCTAGTGGCATGATCCACTGCCACTAATATATATCTGTTTCCTGATGCTGTTTGATGGTCAAGAGGGCAAACAATGTGAATCCCAATCCTTTCAAACAGTACCCTAATCACTGGGAGTGGCATTAAGGGAGCCTTTAGGTGGATACCTGTCTTGACACTGCCTTGACAAGTGACCCAGGAGTTACAAAACTCCTTCACCTTCTGGGACATTCCTGGCTAGTAGAAGTGGTTCACCACCCTATTCCAAGTTTTGGTCTGGCCAAGATTCCCAGCCAGGGGAATGTCATGAGCCAATGTTAGGAAAAACTCTCTACACAGTTGAGGCACTAGTACTCACCTGGTGGCACCAAGTTTGGGGTCTCTGGCATCAGTGTAAAGGATTCCCTCCTCCCAATAGCTGGTAGCCACTGACACTTTCCTTTACCTGATCAGCAGCTTGCTGCCTCAGGCTTTCATGAGTGGGATAGGTTCTCTACCCCAGCACAGATCTTCTGTAGAGGGTCCCCTGCCCAAAATCTCTGCTGTGTAAGACCCAAGCTCCTGGGGCTCTGTTCCCGCTGGGGCTGACAAGTCTTTTCTTTGAGGAGAGGAAACTTGATCTGGTGTCTGAATAGAAGCTGGTTTTTCCAGACTTCTTGTCCTTTCTCTTGTAAGGTTGGCCAATAATTTCAGGCTCCAACACATCTTTCTCACCCTTGGTGCTACACTGTGCTCTTGCTTTTACACACATCCACTCAGGTATGCCCAGCGTTGCTGCATGGGTCTTCTTTTTGACCTTTAGCCCTTGCTGAGGACTCCAAGGGCCAGGTGTAGGAGCCCTATTACCGGTCGGAAATGGCCGATTTCGGACGTTTCTGACCGGTATTAGGCTTTTCAGATGTAGGGGGCCTACCGAATCGGTAATTTTACTGATTCAGTAATTTTATCGATTTGGTAAATATACCGATTCGGTAAAATACCGAATCAGTAAATCCATATGTAGCTGACACTCCTAAGAGTGCCACTGGGCCTTAAGAGTCGGTATTTTACCACACAATCCTATTGTGTGGTAAAATACCGAATTCAGGCATGCATGCACATCTGTGCATGCACACCTGTGCCATGCGACACACAGACATGCCCTTAGGGCATGTATGTGTGCCACATGTCACACAAGCCTGTACTTGGGGTGCTAGAGGGTGTCAAAGTGATACCCTCTGCACCCTTGCAGGATTCGGTATTTACCCAAGGCCCATAGGAATCAATGGGCAATACCGATTCGGTATTTACCGAATCGGTAAATACCGAATCTTACAAATTCGGTATTCCTAAATTTCGAATTACCTAAATCTGCCCCCTTCCCATTTACAGACTCTTAAATACCGATTCGGTACAATTCGGTATTTAAGAGTCTGTAAATGGGAATTACCTACAGCTAGCCCCAAGTGTTGCTAAGCAAACACTGGACAGGAATTGCAAAATAAACCACCCTTTTGTGGCCAGTAACCCCTCCCCATTCTAAGGACACCAAAGCCATTGGCTGTACCTTAGCCTGATTGTTAGCATTGAGGACTGTGTAAGTCTCTCCAAGCACATTGTAGTCTGAGGACACCAGTTACTCAATCATGGTGACACTGGCACGAGTATCTCGCAGGAGCTTCAACCTTAACCCCATTTATATGTGGCTGTTGTCTGTATTTTTCCAGATAACTGGGCCAGACAGCTGGGGTTCTAATGTCCACTCCACCCGCTGTGACTAGTGTTGCGTCAGCAGGCTCTCTGATGTAGTCAGGGCCCACCTGTGATTTTATTTGGAGACTTTCCAATGCATTTACTGCAGTTGTAATAGAGGCAATAATTTTATTTTTACAGCTAGGATCTCCAGTTAGATGTTCAAGAGCCTTGCAATCATGACACCAAGCCTATTTGGGATCCCAGTTTTTACCCTGTTGCCCACCCTTTGGCTGTGAAGACTCTCTGGGCCCTCCCTCATGAGCAGGTTTTTTGGGAGCCTCTAGAAAACTGGTTGTTTTACATTTTTTGGTCACCATCTCTTCCTTGGGGGGGGGAGCTTGTTGGCCTCCTTCTTGTGGTCAACCACACCAGTAGTAGTTTTATTTACCGTTTTCGTGCACTTTCTATTCAAAATCACATCATACACCAGGCAAAAAGTGGGGGCTACTCATTTCTATAGAGGCACTTTTCTACAAGCATGATGATGGTGGAGGACGAGGGTGCAAGAGGATGCAAAACTGGAGATTCATCAGTCCAGTGTAGGTAGGTTGGGGTTTTCCAGGGGGGAGAGGGTGGGTGATGCACGGGGTGGGAGGGATAAAATTGTGAAAAATCCTCATGGGGCCGAACCCACATATTTTCTTAACTCATTTAGCTCCAATTGCCAATCGTTATCTGTGACATTTGGCTCCAAAAGTGATTTTTGGAGGACACAGCAACAGACAGATATGGCGTGTGGAGGCGGTGGGGGGTGTGACAGCTTGATAGTATTACAAAGTTGCAATTCTTATCCTGGAATGTCAATGGCCTGCGCACTGGGAGTAGGCGAAGAACATTTTTTCAATATTTGAGAGACTCACAGGCGCAGTTCATTGTCATACAGGAGTCACATCTCCTCAAAGCTGAAACAGAAGAGCTTCTAAAAAAAGAGAAATGGATTGACATCTTTTTGAGTACTGATCAATCGGCAAATATCAGGGGAGTGCTCCTTATTTTTAAGAAGCAGGCTAAAGCTCAAATTATGGAGTGTTGGGAGGATAAAAGTGGTAGGTGGCTAATCGTAAGGGTTTTGTTGGTTGGCCACCCATATACCCTGGTCGGGTATTATGGTCCAAATCAGGCCGATGCCTCTTATTTGAACATTATCCATGATCGCCTAGTAGACTTGAATGACCCGGTAATCTGGGTAGATTTTAATATTGTTTTGAACCCAAAACTGGACAAATCTGCGCACTCTAGGGCTTGCGCTCTTTCCAAATCTTGACAAGAGCTCCTAACAATTATGTCACAGCTAGGCTTGGCAGATATTCGGAGGGAAAGGGCAGGGGCTAAGTTGGGGGTCTCCTTCCGAAATCTCAAATATAAACACCTCTCAACAATAGATTATGCTTTTTTCAGCTTCAGCCTTAAAGATTTCTTGACTGATATTTCTTACCTTCCCTCTCACCTCTCGGACCATTCAGCCATATCGTTCATAATAAAAATAGGCCATCAAAAACCCCATGTCTCCTGGTCTTTTGACCGCACTTTGCTACTAGAGGAGGAGGAGGTTTCCTTTCTCCGGACAGAAACTCAATATTTCTTAGAAGATAATTTAGACACAGTTGCTATTCCTGTTTTGTGGGATGCACAGAAAGCCTACTGGAGGAGGTGTATCACGAATCGATCTTCGTATAGGAGAAAGCAATATAGAGAAAGTATCGAGAGTCTGGAGCTGGAGATTAAGGGAATTGAGAACAATTTGGGGGCCCATATGGGCACTGAAGCTGACTGAGAAAGACTGGGCTTATTAAAATCTCAGTTGGAAATCGTATTACAGAGTAGGGTAGCCAAACGGTGGAAGGCGAGTAAGAATTCCCACTTCGAGTTTGGAGAGGCGGCGGGAAAGATCCTTGCCTGGAAAACCAAGGCCAACTAAGCTCGAAACTATATTAGGGAAATCAAGGTGGGAGGGAAGAATCCCTTCGGGTGACTCAATTAGAAATTGTGGCTGCTTTACAGGATTTTTTTCAGGCCATCTATAAAGAGGACATTGGTGTAGACACGATAGAGTGTGAGGCCTGGATGAATCCAATTTTCACCCCTAAGCTCTCGATAGACAAAAGCAAGACCTTGGAAAGAGAGATCTCTGTGGAGGAGGTTAGTAAGTTACTAGGGCAGGTTAGTCGGGGAAAGGCAGCAGGCCCGGATGAGCTACATGGGGAACTTTATAGGGCCCTAAGCGGAGAGATCGCTTTGGTTTTGGCTTTGGTTTTTAACAGCTTTCTTCTGGAAGGTTCGGACCCTCCTAAGTCTTGGAATGATGCCACTGTGGTTTTAATACCTAAACTAGGGAAAGACATGAGGGACTGTGGGTCATACCGTCTGATATCACTTCTTAATAGCGACTATAAAATCTTTGCTGCTATTATGGCGGCTAGGTTGGGGGCGGTGGCTAGCATAATTATACACGATGATCAAAAGGGCTTTATTAAAGGCAGACAGCTATCAGACCTCACGCAAGATCTAGTCGGGGCAATTGACATCGCTACTACCTTTTCTCTTCCCTTTGCTGCCTTTACGTTGGATGTGGCAAAGGCCTTTGATAGGGTCACCTGGGCCTATCTGGCAGCAGTTATGAGGAAATTTAATCTACCTCCAAATTTCTGCCGTATGATATCTCTTATTTATAAAGCTCCGACGGCTAGGCTCTTTGCAAATAATCTTTTGACAGAGCCTTTTAGCATCTCTAGAGGAACAAGGCAGGGCTGCCCGCTCTCCCCCTCCTCTTTAATCTTTATATTGACCCTTTTGCTCAGATTCTTAGAGAAGAGGCAAACATAACATCATTTAGCTTCGGAGGTTGGGATAAGCGGGTAGCTTTGTATGCGGATGACATCCTCATAATGACATCCAATTTAGATCAGGCTCTCCCTACAGAGATCAAGAGGGCAGAGGAGTTTGGCAAGATCTCCGGATATGAGATAAACTCAGATAAAATGGAAATTATGACCTGGAATACCACTAGTGCTCTTTTGGAGACTGTGTCCTCTATGCGTTATCTAGGCATCAGAATCTTTCAAGATGTCAGTACGATCTCTGCTAAAAATCTGGAGCGAATACATATCGAATGTCGGAAGAAGCTTAAGGCTTGGAATCAACTCCCTCTATCCATCTTTGGGAGGACAAACCTAATCAAAATGTCCATCCTGCCCATATATACTTTCCTGTTTAACTCTATTCCGATGGCTTTTGACAGTAAACAAATAGCCAAGTGTCAACAAGATGTCAATTCATTCATCTGGAGATATGGAGCCACATGATAGGCTTGGAAGAAGCTGAGGAGGAGGAGGGAAAAAGGGGGGTTGACGCTACCAGACCTACAATACTACGCCTGGGTATTTGAATTATCCTTTTCTAGAATGCTTCTAAACATCTCATTGGATAACGCTAGGGGAAGGATGTTTCGAGCTATGTTAGAAGGTGCCGGTCTTCCACCAGCAGGTTTTCTCTTTAAGTTTAGAGATTACATTTTTTTTTAATGCAGACCCGATGCAAAATCCTTTTAGGGATTTGTAAAGCAATGTAAATGGCTATTTGTGTTACATTTTCAAAAAAAGTGATGCAAGAAGGCGCATTGAATTGCCTTGTGTTACTTTGCATCAGGGAGGCATTCCATTGGTGATACATGGGTGTTTCCCTGCATCCACTCATGTATTTTGAGGCAAACCCATATCTGCAAAGATTTGTAGACATGGATTTGTGCCAAAATCTTGTGCTTCGCTGAGTCTGGCTTAACAAGGAAAACTATCTTAATTTCTCTCCAGCACACACGCAAAGAGGGAACAACCTCCAAAGATAGTTTTGGTGCATGGAGGTGCGTTTAGTGCATCCTTCCTGTACAAAAACTATCCTGACCACAAAGCATACGCCCTTGCACAATAAGGCAAGGGTGTCTGTATTGGTGCTAGGCAGCACAAAGTGCACGGAGCGAGCAGAACTGCATAATTTAGGATACAACACAGTTTTGCTCTATTGAGCTGACACAAAGCAGAGAATCACCTTTACTTGCTGCCTTGCAGTGCACCACTTGTTAGTAAATCTGGCCAATGTTCTTAGTTCTATAAGGGAAATGTCAAATTCAAACATGTCAGTAACATGCAAAACTGCAGTGGTATTAGCACAAGGAATACATAATTAATTGCTAAGGAATTCATGCAAAATCCTTTATCTCAGTGAATCTGATTCCTCTGTAAATTCTAATGTCCATGTGGGAAATTCTAGGCCAGGTTATATACTCATGCGTATGATCCTGTTTATTCACAGCTTTCATTTAGTCAGGAGTAGATTCAATGAGTCTTCATGAATCAAGCTCTGAAAAACAGGACTATAAAATTCAGAGATAAGTAAGTTATTATGAATCAGTTCCGGATAAGAATGACCCTTGCAATTACAGATAAGAAAGGCCATGAAAATGAAAATCAAGTTAAGAGATAACTTTCATATGCAATTCAATTCAATAAAGTCTTTATTTCGATTATTCGTCATAAAAGACATAATCATCCAAAGTTAAAATAGATACTCTTTCTCTTAAAATACATCAGATAAATAAGTGGATATTAAACAAAACTACTATTCCAGATCGACATAAATTAATAAATAAATATGTGTACATTTTGAAACAGGATCTTAAAATATGAAATTGATATGTAAAAACAACATGCAGTCTTTGATTCAACAACAAGCGCATTAAAAAGAACAGATTATCTACTTTACAGTACCAGGATGGTGCAGATCATAGCTCATACTCCAACAAAGTAGGGTCCATCATTACTCTATAACCTACATAACCCCCCTTTTTGTTACGAATGGCCCATGCCCAGCTCAAATACTTTGACCCACCAATCACAGTGAGGGCAGTGGTATCTGATTTTAAAATTCTTCTTGCAGCCATCGCCGATCTTGTATTCATAGGCAAGCACACCGGTTTAAGCCATTTAATCCTCGGTAAGCGATAAGCAGGACAAGCAAATAGGAGATGATCTATGCTCTCACTAGGTCCCTGACAAAATATGCACTTGTCGCTTCTGGCGGGATTCCATTTGTTTGTAAAGTATCTTATTGGCAGCGTGCCTATTCTAACTGGTGGTAGAGCTTCCGATCATAAGGCTTAGCGATAAGATCCTAATAGCCTTCAAAACCGAACCTCGTCCTTAATGTCAAGGAAATCCCTCGACAGGGACTGCCTTGTGTGGGAAGAGAATCTCTTGGTTTTAACCAGTTCCCAATAGGCTGCTCTATAGGTCTTCTTCGATGGAAATTCCATAGCCTCAGGATGTTCTCGGACAGAAAGGACCTAATGTTGTTCAGCTATGGGATCTTATGTGATCGGCTCAAGCTCCTCACTTCCAGTAAGGCCTTGGCATACAGAGAGAGCTCTGGTGTAGACCAGAGCCGCCTCTAGAATGCCAACGGTCTATAATGGGCTACGTCTTGAATGGTGTGACAACCCAAATCTAGGTAAAGAGGTAATAAAGGAGAAGATTGTGGGAGAACAACAAATCATCAAAGCCCCATAACTCTGCACCATATAATATAGCTGGGCTAATTTTAGTTGTGTAGATTTTTAATATGGGGTCGATAGTCTTGGTTTGGGAGAGCCTAAATTCCTTAAGCAGGGCACCGGCTAATTGCGTGTGTTTTAATGCTAGCATCTCTACTTGAAACTTCCAGCTGAGTTTGCTACTTAAATGTAGCAATTAAAGACTACCTCAAAACATAACATCAAAGATATGTGACAGCACATGCAGTAAGAGGCAGGAATGGTAGTCCCAGTTGGCTTTTCCTAGCCATCCTAGGAAAAGCTGAAAAGGTTGCACTTGTCAAACAATGAAATAAACTCCATTATTTTGAAGGAAGGCAGGAACAATCAGGTGTAACGACATCTTTAGACTGGTAGGGATGCACATGAAGTGTTGTTAAAATTTAGGATCAAGCAAAGTATAACATCAGATAACTGTAATGCTGCAGTGGTGTGAGTGTTGCAAGATCATCCTGTTCCCTGAGCACACCCATTTGTTTGATGACTGGTACTGGAGGTAACTGACTCTGACTGTTCCTGGGATCTGCCTAACCATTTCAAGTGCCAGTGCTATGTTAAAAACACTTAGAATACAATGAAAACACCTACACACAGTAGGGCACACTATGGGTTAGGGTTCCCCTACGACTGGCATGGTGTGTCATATAAGTCCCTAGGACATCATAGGGCAGGGGATTAAAACTACCTTTAAGTCCCTAGTATACAATAGGGCATGGCAGTTTAGAAGCCAGCAGCCCTTTCTGTACTTGCATGTGTGCACTGCTGAGAACCTGAGGTCATTTTAAAAGCTGCGCGTGTTGCAGAACTGCTTTTAAATGTAAATTAAGCCAAAACTCAACTTTGGTGCTAGGGGCACTTACACATTTATAAACTACAATGTTTAGGTACATTAGGCACTCCCAGGGTTTCCCCTAGGTGTCCCTGGGGTAGAGGCTCAGGTACTTATAAGGAGGACTGAAACATGTCGGCACTAGGGTCTTAGGACCATAACACTCCAAATAAGACCCATTCTTAACATTTTTAATGACCCAGTCAGAACCCAAAAATAAAGGGAAACCGGGGAGCTCCCAACACTGTGGTTGAGCCCACACTGACTTATAGGGGTCAGGGTGACTCGATGATGAAGCATGACACCACTAGGGTGTGTGAGGGTAAATAAACAAAAAGTAGTTTTTTCCCTACACTCATGGTTGGGTTAGGCACAACCTTTCATTAGACATTCCTTTCTTCTGTTAGTCATGTCCCCCAGATATTGCGAGTTTGATAACGTTACTAACCGATGTCCATCGGAGTATATATTGTGATGTATATTATTTAGAGAGGACATACTCCGGTACAGTCATACCTCTCGAACCCTCCTGGTATTGGTATCTTTTCCAAATACCTTTGTGTGATTACTTATAAGGAGGACCCATATAAAAGAGCTTTAGTTTTCTATGTCCTGTGGATAGAGAAATTGCACATTTTACTGCCCCCATTGTAGTAAAGTGTTTCCCAAAATCGACTTTTGTGCTAGAAGCACTGGGGAGTGAGGATCCTCCCCTAGGTTTTTTACAGGGGATGGGGGTAACGTAACTATAAGGAGGGTCCTTATAAAAGAAGTGTCATAGGCCCTTGTGCTAGAGAAATTGGACATTCCATTTTCCCCATTGTAGATCCCCAGCCACATAGGTTAACATTGCAAATGTTTATAAATTCATAACTACAGCGAGGGATGGCTGAAACATATCATTCAAGGAATTAGAAGAATGAATTGATAAATCCAACAATATGCTGTTGTTCAGTATATCCTACGATGTATAGAATAGAAGTTATAAGACTTTTTTGTCTGTAAGTCAAAATTCAGCCTTCCAGGGGTCTGCCCTGATTGGTCAGAGTTAACCGGATTAGGGAGGCTACTTTGATGAAGTGATAAGTGGCTCACTCCAGAGAGGCTAATCTGTTGGTAAGACCACTTCTATTGAGGAATGCCAGAGCAGGGGGGAGGAGTCATAAACCATGTGGCTTTAAAGAACAGACAGGACATGCAGGAATAGCCAGCCCATCTCCCTCCTCCCTGTGACCCAGTCAAAAGGCAGGCTTAAGGAAGGAATTTGCAGATGTCAGAGAGAGGAGAGCTATGGAAATGAGCCATGCAATGGGTTGGTTTAGCTAGCTCTTGCTCCTCTGCTGAGACTTCAGTCATATTGAATTTTGAAAAAATAGTGCTTTTTTAGAGACCATTGTGCCACACTTTGGAGTAAACACACATGCTCTTGGGTATTGCCCTGTACCTCATTGGACAGGAGTGCCATCCTGCTTGACCCAGAGAACACTGGATAAGTATTTAAGAAGGACATACCTCTCAGATCTGCTGCTTGAAACAAGAGAAGAAGAAGGGTCCATGCTGGAACTTTGATTTGCACCAACCAGGCCCTTCACTCTGAGGGACTGTGCCTGCTGCACAATCTGGATCTACAGCCCTATGGACCAATCTTGCTTGCTTCAAGATGAATAAAGAGTGGAATCCTTACAAGCTACAGGTTAATAAAGTTCACCTGGACCATCACAACCCAGAATCCTCGGCCTGGAGTTTGTCCAGTGGATTTGCAAGGGTTTTGTCCAAGTGGATTGTGGGAATGGAAGTCCCAAATTTTCAAGGGCCATCTTAGAGATTCCAGAACCTTAGATTGTGTTTTGGACACTTTGGGACCCCAAAAGGAATTAAGGACTTCAGGAGGAAGTTCCAGAAGTTTGGAGAACTTTGAAGCAACTTTGGGAGAAAGCTCCATAAGTGGATAAACTCGGCGACCCTCAACCGCGAGACGGCAGGCCCTGCTGGTTCGTCCAGCTAAAAAGCTCTGGTGGTCCGACTTCCAAAGTTTGACCGGGAGATCCCAGGAAAGCAAGGCAGTTTACCCTCACCGAACCAGGCCTGATGAAGAGCATCAAGGAACCATGGCAGAAAAAGCTCCATAAACGTTTCTAAGTCTGAAGGCAAAAGACTTGACCGTCTCCAACTGTGTGAGTCAAGCCGCACACCTTCAACCGCGAGCCAGCCTGGATCCCTGGTTTGCCCCGCTGGAATGCTCCGGAGGTCCGACTTCCATAGTTTGACCAGGAGATCGTTGGCAGGCAAGCTAGCAAACCCTCACTGAACCAGGACTGGTGGAGAGCATTTAGGGACCCTGGCAGAAAAAAACTCCAGGAATGTTTCTAAATCAAAAGGTAAAAACTTTGACCGAGGCCTACCGCGGTCCCGGACTGACAATACCAGATGTTCCAATAGGCACTATTGGTTTCTATGTGCTATATAGTACTAAATCTTTCAAAATTCATATCTCCGGTTCCCTACATTAGATTCTTTTAGTGTTGGTGTCATTTTAAAGATAAAAATATGTTCTATTTTTATAAAATTGTGTTGGAATTTTGTTGTGTGTCATTGTCTTAATTACCTACTGAATTTATGTTTTTAAATGCTTTACATACTTGTCTCTGAAGTTAAGCTTGCCTGCTCACAGCCAAACTACAAAGGGTTTGAGCATGGGAATAATTTTCTGAGGCGGCTTATTCCGAGCCCTAGACTGTGTTGGTGGCCTTGCTGCCAGTGGTAGATATATATTCACCACTACCAATAACCCACTTTCCAACAATGAGAACTTGGGTTACTTTATGAGGGAGATTGAACTCTTACTCAACCAACAATCACAATCCTTGTCATGGTGAGGCACAAGCAAACCCCAAATTAACCTGTATTGAACCCTCTGTTAGCTTAGCACAGAGCAGTGAGGATTATTTAGAGGCAATGTGTTAATTATTTGTGCAGCACCTTAAACAATAATAAAGTGAAAATACAACAGAAGACAAATCAAACAAAAAACACCAATTGGGTAGAAGCCAATTCTACCATGTTTTAAGGAGAGAGCACAAGCACTTTAGCACTGGTAAGCAGTGATAAAGTACGCAGAGTCCTAAAGCCAGAAAACACGAATTCAGCAACACAGGAGGGTTGAATTCAAATTTAGGGGGGGAACCACACAGAGGATGACAGGTCTAACCAATGGCAATTAGTGTTTTCCAGTTAGGGATAGAATGTTCCCATGAAGAGCAGTGTCAGTACTGATTTGCCTACAGTGGACCTTTATCTAAAGTTGCACAGTGGGCAAACATTGAATGCTACCCAAGTGATTGCCAGTGGTTAGGTTTTTTACAAGCTGCTAGACCTGTAAGCCTTAGGATGGTCTTCCCCCAAACATTTTACCTCTCCTCCTCTATTTTACTGAACTACCTTTGTTGGCCTTAGGACTCTGTGAACTTTACCACTTCAAACCAATGCTAAGGTACTGGTGCTCACTCCCCTAAAACATGGTTAAATTGGCTTATACCCAATTGCCATATTTAGTTTACTTGTAAGTGCCTAGAGAGGTATACCATATATCCAGGGCCTGTAAATTAAATGTTACTTGTGGGCCTGCAGCACACATTGTGCCACTCACTTACGTTCCACTTTCAAACATGTCCAGAGTTGCCGTTGCAGCCTAGAGGCTGTGTTAAGCTGTCTTGTTGACTTGGCATTTAAACCCCCTTGCCAAGCCTTAAACTCCTCTATAATACATATATCTCCCCCTAAGATAGGCTCTATGTAGTCCAAAGGGCAGGGTGAGGTATAATTAAAAGGTTGGATATGTACTTTTAAGTATTACATGCCCTGGTAGTAAAAAACCCTAAAATTGTTTTTCATTACTGTGAGGCCTACCCCTCCCTTAGGATCAATTTGGGGATTCCTTATTACATTTAATAAGCTGTAATTTTCAATTTGGAGCAGGTAGCTATGTCATGTTTGGTGTCTTTGGAATTGCAATGAAAAACTCTATTTAATGGCGAAGTTGGATTTTTTATTACAATTTTCAAAATGCCACTGTTAGAACTTTGGCATTTTTTCTGTCCTTGGCAGTTTTGTGCCTGAGTTCAAATGAGTAGGTGTAGCTGACAGACTTTGTGAATTCCTCCCAGACAATTACATAATAGAAGTAATATGTGTGCCTGGATGGGACAGCTACTTGTATGATGTGGGGTTGGAGCTAAGCACAGCCCCACTTTCAACTGAATAGGGAGTGTTCACCCGTACTCAATGGACCTAGCACATTGTCACTCCAGCTAGCTTGGAGCCAGTGCACAGAAGTCAGGAAATTCCATAAACTTTAAAGCCACTGTCTAGAAGCTTCTCTCACCTTCCAGAACTAGGGCACCATGGTATAAAAGTCGTACCTCAGACAGCAATACTCTGCCAGGATGAAGGACTGCTGTGCTGCTGAAATGACTTAGACTCTGCTGGACTGTTAACCTGCTGCTGCCTTTCTGAATTGCTGCCTATCTGCCCTGCTGCCCTCTTGCTTGGGGAAGAAGGACTGGACATGCAACCTCCACCCAGGATCACCAGAGTTACTCCAATGGGCTAGTTTGCTTGCCTCCTGATTTGAGCCATAGGGACAAAAAACCCTCCTTTCACCTTGGACCCACACCTGAACCCAGTCTCAGTGAGTTCTAACCCTCCAAGTGGTGCCCAACTAGCCCTGGACCTTCAGAAGTGTTGCCAAAGGTGACCAGATAGCTAAAATCTAAAAGTGGAGGCAGACATTTTTTGCTGAAAAACTGCTCTGAGAACCCTGGAGGAGATCAGGACCAACCTTCTGCCTTTCCGCCAGCAGTGCATCGCTGGTCAGATTGACTTTGCAGCTTCTACACTACATTCTTCTCTGCAGCAGCAAATCCAATGCAGAGGTCATTTGACAAAGGGGTATTCAGCCTTGTGGAACTGTCTTTGGCTACAGCCCACTGCCTCATTCCGCTGGTGATTTTTGACTTCCATTTCAGAGAATGTAGCAAACTTCCCACAGCTCCAACTCAAGGCTGTTCAAAGATGACACTCCCTCTTAAACAACTCCTGCAGCCTTACCCCACTGAACTTTACCTTCTCAGAAAAATGTTCTCAGAAATTCTTCCAAGCTAAAATTCTAAGGCAGACCCAAGAGACCTCAAGAACCTCTGGCCCATCACTCTGCTCCCCTTCCCAACCAAGGTCATCGAGAAAACCGTCAACAGACAGCTAACCCAATACCTCGAAGAAAACTGAATCCTGGACCCTTCCCAGTCAGGTTTCCGCAGCAACCACAGCACAGAGACTGAACTCATCACAGCCACCGATGACATCAGGACCCTGCTGGACAACGGTGAGACCGCAGCACTCATCCTCCTAGACCTCTCTGCTGCCTTCGACACCATCTGCCACCGCAAACTATGCACACGCCTCCACACGCAAGGATCCAAGACAAGGGTCTTGATTGGACCACCTCCTTCCTCTCCGGCAGAACCCAGAGCGTCCGCCTCCCCCATTCCGTTCCAAAGCCTCCGAGATCATCTGCGGCGTACCCCAGGGATCCTCCCTCAGCCCGACACTGTTCAACATTTACATGGCCCCGCTCCCACATGTAGCCCAACAGAACGACCTCAACATTATCGCCTACGTCGACGACACTCAGCTGATCCTCTCCCTCACCAAGGACCCCATCACCGCCAAAGCCAACCTCCATGAAGAAATGAAGGCTGTCGCCGACTGGATGAAGACCAGCTGACTGAAGCTGAACTCGGGCAAGACTGAGCTCCTCATCCTCGGCTCTAACCCTTCAGCCTGGGACGACTCCTGGTGGCCGAAGGTACTGGGGGCTGCCCCGACACCCACCGACCACGCACACAACCTGGGAATCATCCTCGACTCAACGCTCTCAATGACCAAGGAAGTCAACGACGTCTCCTCCTCCTGCTTCAACACCCTACGCATGCTCCGCAAGATCTACAGATGGATCCCGACAGATACAAGAAAGACAGTCACCCAGGCGCTCGTCAGCAGCAAACTCGGCACAACTGATCCTCGACGTACCCCTCCACGGCCACATCACCCCCACCTGAGAAACCTGCACTGGCTCCCCGTCAACAAGAGGATATCCTTCAAGCTCCTCTCCCACTCACACAAGGCACTCCACAAGACCGCAATGAACAAAAAGAGAGTTGGAGGGTCTGTTGGCTAAGGTCGCTGAGTCTAATAGGTCCTATTCAAGTAACCCTTTTGGATTGCACTAAATCAGACCACGTGGTCACATGACACGGGTATATAGTAGATATCCTATCAGCCCACCCATTTGGCGGAGCCTCGTCATGTAGGACGTCTGACCAGGGTGGTGAGTCTAGGCCCAGATGAATCGGCCAGACAACACACACTTCTGGTTTATATTTTTACAGTGTCCATGCCACAGAGTGGTGCTGAGAAATTGCAGTGCAAAACAGGGAGTGAAAAAGAGTGAAGCTAAAATGACGGTCGAGGCAAAGAAAAATGATTTTATTGAAGATATTCACCAGGACGTCAGGTTAAAAAGAAGTGTAAAACAGTGTTGAAAAAATCACTGTGATGCTTTGCTGTACTGTGGATTAGGCCAACATGTTTCTGCCTAAGGTGAAACTACACCGGCATTCTTCAGGGCCAGATACAAAGAGATGTTGCTACTGCAAAGATACACTCAAACTTATTGTGTAAAGTGAAAACATAAAGCGGACAAACCAAATTAATTAAAGAGTTGTCCAGATTACTGGAGCGGTCTTGTAGACCATCCTACCATATCCTCCTGACCAGTAGTTGTTGGAGGAAGAAATCCCAGCAATGTGTGGGAGTCGAGCCTCACCTCACCCGGCAACGGCTCGGAGATTGAGGCCCCGCTCTCTCCGTCGGTACCTCTCGGCTGACACCTAAGCCGAAGGGGAGGCCATTGCTGGGATTTCATGTTGGCCTAATCATGTTTGCAATTCATCAACCAATTTGAAATTGCGAATTCGCAATATTTGGTCGCTATTTACCACGAAGTCTGACTTTGTGGTAAATAGCGAAAAAATAGTAAAAAGCACTTTAGCGCATGTTTCACTGTTGCATGTTACACACACACACATGTCCTTTGGACATGTGTGTGCGCAACACCTGTGTAAATTTGCATTTCAGGGGTGCTACAGGGTGTCCTTTGGACACCCCTGGCACCCTTGAAATCGCTATCTTATTTGCGATTAGCTAATTGCTAATCGCAAATAAGGAATGTGTAGGAATCGCAATTTATTTTGCGATTCCTACATGAATCCCGTTTTGCGTGTCTGTAATAGCGATTCCTTATGAATCGCTATTAAAGAATCGCAAAACAGGTCTTTGATGAATCTAGCAGTTAGTGTTTACCACAAACAGTGTCTATTCACACAATCGAAAGCTGACTTAAAATTAACAAAGTAAAAATACAAGGGCTGTTTTGCTAAAATTGCCTTATTCAATAATACCGATAGGATTAGTATGTTTGTGGAAGTTCCTAGACCTTTGATGAATCCTGTTTGTTTCGGGGCAGTATCAGCTTATCCTTTACCCAATCTATTAAGCTTGAGAATAAAATTCCAGTCAACAATTTTGCGTCAGTATCTTGAAGGGTTATCAAACAATAGTTCTCCGGCAATTGCCAATTTCCTTTCTAAAAAATGGAAGATATTAATTACCCTCTCCAAGATTTTGGAATCAAACCCGTCTGTACCATTTCGTTAAAAGCCTCTTATTGTTCCTTTATTAGTTTGGCCACTTGGGGTTTTGTAATATAGATTTCAATATCACATTCTAAGTCAGTTTTAACCATCCTTATTTGTTTGCCATCCTGGATATTTGCTTTAGTAACTGGGTTTAAGAGTTTTATAAGAAATGAAAACCATTCATCTTCCGTTAAGATGGAAGCTACCACAGATGTGTTAGTTCTGCGGTTCTGCGAAGAAGGCACTACAGGTCCACAGCAAGCTCTGGTCAGTAATCCTGATCAACCACTTTGCCTCTTCAATAACCTTGAAGAAATAATCCTTAAAACTAGCGTGGTCTTGAGAAGGGAATCCCCCCTCTCACACATAGATACACTTTAGGGCGTGTAGACACATAGTCTGTATCACACGTCCACTAGTTTTAATGACACACACTTTTTAATCGTCCTGAAGAAAGCAAGCATATCCATAAGGCACTGGCTGAAACAAGTTGACGTGCCAAGGACGCGGGAGGTCGTAACTTGCCTCTAACGTCCACCTACCTTATTTTTAACCGCTGACGGAGGCCCAGGTATTAAAGTCTGTCCTACCTTCGGGTACTGGGACCCCCGCCAAGCCGTTTTAAACTCACATTCAAAACATTCTTCACCGCACACACAGTGATATACCTGCTCCGCTGTCACCAGGCGTCGTAGCACACCCGGGACACGTTAGGTGTCACTGGGTGGGCCCGATGATGAAGCATGCCACCAACTAGGTTGGTGGGTGAGGGCTTCATGAGCACACCTACCAGGTGCCACAACCGTCTGACAAAACAAAACTGAGTCACGAATACCTTTAAACTAGAATACTGTTTAAACAACCCCCTTCCCCTCACCTCAGCTAGCCTCTTTTTGATTAAATCTTAGTTCTGACTAGAACATTAATCATTTTCCAAAACTCCCTTGAGTTTGCTTGATTACTAGTGTAGAAAATCTTTGTCCACAAGTCCTGCCTGGCTTTGTTCTTTTCGTTCCAAATTAGTTTCCTCAAATTGTGGTTCATATTTTTTTATTTTCTTTGTATATCTTCATTGTTTGGGAACGAAGTTAGTTGTTTCCTGAGTCTGTTACGGGTCCATCTAATTTTACTAACCGTATATGGTAGGTTGATTTTAGTTTCCTTTTTTCCATTTGAGTCACTTGTTATTTCTCTACGCAAGAAGTGGATTCATATGGTTTAACTATTTTCTGTGTGAAAATGTCCCATTGCTCAATTGCAGACCTCATAGTTTTATCTTTAAAACATTCTTTAACCAGTTCTTGCGTCTTTTCCTTTATATCATCCATATTATTTATTTTCCATATAAGTTTTCTATAATTGATGGTACAGGACTAACCTTGCGTACTTTTGATGTTTCAAACATGACAATTTTAGATTAATTTTTTGTTGACTATGGTCGGTATCAAGCACCTTCCTTAGATGGTAGAAAATGACGTTGTTAAAGATATTTAGTGATGCCATTGTGTAGTCAATTCATGAATTAAAATTATGTGACTGAAATGTCCAAGCCGGTGGAATATCCAACGCAAATCTGCCGTTTAATATTCTAAGTCCCAATGCTTCCACATCCATCAAAACGTTTCTCCCCACTAAACTTTGTTTAGCGTTTATTGAGGGATCCAATATTTGTTCAGGGATTGCCCATTGTTGGTTTTGAGACTGTATAAAATCGTCGAGTAAGAAGTGTATTAGTAGACATGTTAAAATCACCTGTTAAGATAAAATCTGCAAAAGGTTCTTCCATTATTTGCTCCAATAAGAAACTAGTAAGAGCAGCACACATATCGTTCCTTGAACTCTGTTTTGGTGGAATATATATATTGATTCATATAAGAGTTTTTGTTTTTTCCTTCACTTGTTGTATATTGCAACTTTACCGCTTGGAAGTTAGAATTATTCGTAGCTAGATGCTCATGTTCAACTTTCAGGTCAAGCGATAAGAATATCGCTAGGCCCCCACATGGAAGACCACATTTATGATGTTTAATAGAGCTCAAAGTATCCTTTGTATCCTTGTAACATAAAAGGGCCCATTGCCCACGTTTCCTATAATAAAATGATTTGAAAGGAATTAGATAGTGTATCTATTTGGGAATTTCTTTATCTTTTTACATAATCCATTTATGTTCCTTGAGCACATCCCTACTGTTGAAATGTCTGTATTTAGTTCTTCTGTTTTATCTTGTAATGTATTCTGTCATTGTTCTTTGTTACCCTGTAATGCTGTCAAAATCAATTTTTTGTTTATTCCATTTACTTTTTCGACTTTTATTTTATTAGCGGACTTTTCATAATCACAGTCTGTTTTGCCAAGTGGGTTTTTTAATATAGAAAAACTGAGCTGTCTTTTTTTCTCTTTACCCTTTTTATTGGACTTCTTGTTCCTGCATGATTTGTTCCACTATAGAAGCAGTAGCTACAGTTAACCGAGTTATTGGATGTCTACCTTTAGGGTTTTGTAAGAAACCTACACATTCAATATCTTCAGTTAACACTTTTTCTAATGATGGAACTGATTTCAACAACCGAAGGATATTTCCTCTATTCAAAATATTGTGGCTGCCACGTGAGTCATATAATGGTGTAAAAATAATTTAGGCAGTCCTTTTAGGAAACAATACTTCCCTCTTTTTATCCTCACAATCTTGGTGTTCCATATATGTAACTTGTTTATCTTGACCACTTCTTACAATAACTAGTTGATCCCATTTTAATTGATGCCTCGTATCCTCTAACATTTCTTTTGATATCATAGAATGATTCTTAGTTTCCTCTATCCATTGTTTTAGTGTGACTAGATAATCATTTTGGGCCATATGTAGGTGGCCAAATACCGGTCGGTAACACCGTAAATGGCCCGTTTTCGGTGTTACCGACCGGTATTTAGCCATGTGAGATGTACGTAAAACCGAATTGAATCGATAATAACGAATCGGTAAAAAATTACAGATTCCTTATTTACCGATTTGAAAATACCGAAACAATGAATACCAAATCGGAATAAACGATTCAGTAAAACCCCCAAAAATGCGATGTAGCAAACCTCGTTATTACCGAATATGACCAGATTCGGTAATAACGATTCGGTATTTACCATGTTTCAAGAGCATGTGGTAATCAGGTGCAGTGCATAAAAACAGGCCCAAAATGCATCTGTGTGAACACAATGGCGGCCCTCTACCTCATTGCAAGGCGGCTACGCTTGAGAGCAGCAGAAGTGAGGATCTGGAGATGTGAAGAGCGGGTGTACAGACTACGCATCACATTGTTCCAATTGACAGAACCAGAAATCCATGAAAGATACAGACTGCACCCAGAAACCATCCTGGACCTAATACGGGACCTAAAACCCTATCTGGAGCATCAAACACCAAGGGCCCACGCTATCCCCACCCATGTCCAGGTACTCTGCTGCCTGCACCTCCTTGCATCAGGAAGTTTCCAGGGTGTGATAGCTGCAGTGGGTGGAGTGTCACAGAGCTGTCTATCCCATTTCTTCCCCACCTTCCTGGATGCCATGATGGACAGAATGGAACATTACATTTCCTTCCCCAGTACACAGGCGGAGCTGCAGAGAACCAAGCTGGAGTTCTACCAACTTGCACAGTCCCCACACGTAATTGGCTGCATCAATGGGACCCATATATCCATCTGCCCACCTGTAGCAAGTGAATACATATACAGAAACCACAAATCCACCCACGTCATCAATGTGCAGCTGATTTGTAATGCCAAATACATTATAACTGACATCGTGGCCAAATTCCCCGGGAGTAGCCACGACTCGAACATCTTCCGGAACAGTGGCATCCATACACGTCTGCTTGCTGGTAAATTTGGAAAAGGATACATACTAGGTAAGTAAATGTGACACACCCTGATGTACACCTTGGCTCAAGCTGTTGGTCACACAAATCAATGCCACTTACTTCTGTACATAGGTGACAGCGCATATGCCCTCCGGCCTTATCTACTCACACCATATCTCAACCCAACCACCACAAGGGAGAGGAGATACAATGTGGCACATAGGAGCACACGCAACGTGGTGGAGCGCACATTTGGATTGCTCAAAAGCAGATTCCGTTGCCTCCACAAAACTGGAGGTGCACGTCTTTACAGCCCTATCAAATGTTGCAGGATAATTGCTACATGTGCAATGCTACACAATCTGGCCACAAAAAAAGGAACAGCAGTGGAACTAACTGACTCAGAGGACGAGGACGAGGACAACCCTCAGCCAGAGCCCTGCGCAGCTGGTGTTGCAATTGAACATGATGGGAGACAGAGACGGGCAGAGATTACGTCAAACTATTTCTGAGTGAGTAACGACACTGAGCCATTAACAGTTACATGTTAAGGTGTTTATTGGGCACACCTCCAGTATTGTGAGCAATGTCCAATTGGACATGGGTTACATCACCCATCTCATGCATGGAAACAGCCATAGGTCTTTACTTCCTGCGTCCACGTGCTGCATGTGCACATTCCCTATCGACACTGTCTGGTATGTTGGACTGTTCATGTGCAGCCACGTTGCATTCACTACGCCTCCTGCACTCGGTGGGTGAGGGCGTAATGCTACCACGGCTGGTAGCCTTCTCACGGTCCCCCCCCTTCCATTGTGGCCGCCTTAGCATTCTGCATGAGCTCTAGCACTGAGGTCATGGACACCATCCCCATGGCCACATCCCTGCTGCAATGCGCCATCTCCTCCTGCATGGCGATGGACCTGCGACACATCCGTGATGTTATAGTGGCCAGTCGGTTCACCGACTTGGTATAGGCCTGGAGCCTCTGTCTCTCCCCGTGCCTGCCAGACGGTCCTGCTCAAGGTGGCTTCAGAGGTTGTCCACCGAGGTAGCTACTCTCTCCATTCCCGCACACAAGTTCTCCCCCATAGCACTGATGCCCTTCTCCATCCTGTGCATATGCTTGTTGATGTGTGCCACCTCCCTGTGCATTGACTTCATCTCCCTCCATTGCAGGCGCTGGACCTTCAGCATGTTGCATTCCAGTCCAGCAAACACACTGTCACCCTGCTCGGATGCTTCTGGACTGTCCGGCCTTGCCCTGCGGCATCTTGATGAGATGTGGGCGCCCTCGGATGCAGAACCAGCCCTCTTCGTATTGTATCTATCTCCTATGGGACTTTGTTCGCCCACTCTGCCCTCCTCCTCCGACTCCTCCATCTGCAGGAGGGTGGCCACGGCATGCCTCCTGCCTGACTGTGGTGGTGGTGGTGTTGGTGATCGTCTCAGTGGGGACTGAGTGAGAGGGGATTGCGGCCCTCCCTGGCACTGTGGTGATGGCTGTGGTGGAGGATTGGGTGGCTTTGATTGCGCCAAGGTTGTGGTCCCTGCAGGCATGCTGTCATCCTCATGTTGCCTCCCTCTGGCCTGGCTGACTTGCCTCTGCTGCCCTCTGCTGCACTGCGAGATGACTCGCCTGTAATGACACAAATGTAGATATACTCAATGCTCTGTCTGCAATGGAATTACATTAAACAACATGCCTACAGAGCACAGTGGTTGTCCTGACGTAGCCAATTACTTTACCATGCTATTGTGTATGCTAGCCTGACTGTCCTATTCATGAGTTCCCTCTGACTACATCACCCATAATGCATTGCAGGTAACCAGTAAGACATGGGGTGGAGTGGAAGCCCCTTTGCCACTATGGGGATTGGGGTTGGGGAGGGGGTAGCACAGCATGCTGGGCATGCTTCTTACCTTGTTTTCTTGCTGCTCTGGCAGAGCTGTCTGCGTCTCCCACAGCACTCACATTCTCCGGCTGGATGGTGGACTCCACCATCAGTTCCAGTGGTGTTGGTGCTGGGGCTCGGTTTTTACCTCCACCTGTTTTGCCAGCCTGCCTCTGTCTCTCTGCCATCCTCAGTTTTGCAGTCTTCCTGAGGTCGTACCACCTCTTCCTGATGTCCTCTATGGTGCGCTGGGTCACACCTATGGCATTGATTTTGTCCCGAATGCCACTCCAGATTTGCCTCTTCTGTGACTCTGGCACTTGGTGGGACTGGGCTCCAAAAAGCTTTTGGTGCTCTTGGCTGACATCCTGGATCAGGACCTCCAGCTCCTTGTCACTGAACTTCAGTTTTCTTTTTCTGTCACCTCCCTCCTTCTCCCTGTCCTGGCTTGCCATTTCAATGCTTGTTATGTAGTTTTTCAGTCTTGCTTGTGGCTGTGTGGTTGTGTTGCTGCTGCCTCCTCAGCTCACCAGCCTGCCTGCCTGCCACCCTCACAGTGAGCTCCAGGTCCTGTGCACCTGGCTGGGTGTGGCCACTTCCTGTTTGGGAGGTAATTGGGTGATTCAGGATTGGCTGATTCACCAAATGACGATGTTTTGAATTACCGAATCGGCATTTGCCGATTCAGTAATAGATTCTGTAACACCGATTCGGTATTTGGCTTTAGGTATTTTTTTTTTTACCGATTCGTTCAGATTCGGTATTTAATACTGAATTTTAACGAATCGGAAAACTTTAACGATTTTTTATCTACATCGCGTTTACCGAATTCTTAATACCGATTCGGTAAAATTCGGTATTAAGGATTCGGTATTCTCCATTTACCTACATATGGCTCGAAGTTGTGTCAAGTTCCCACCTAATCTTTGTGCAGGAATTTGGTCTCCTTGAATTGTCCTCTGAACTACTGGACCAATAAACCTTTGTTCCTCATTCTAGCTACATAACGGAGGTTTAGGTTCAAGGGGGGGTTGAGGGCCTCTTGGTTCATATTTGTAATCGAGTTGCTTTGAATATCACAAGTAGATTCCTTTTTTATAACACAGCCATTTCCTTTGAGCCTATATTTTTCTTCTTTTTCTATTGCTTTCATTCCCTCCAGTTCTGATATACGAGGCAATCGGTCGGTATTATCCGATAATATAGTTGTGTTTATTGGGCAAGATTTTTGGTCAGTAGGCTGTTTTTCAGGCTTTATAAATATATCATAATACTTTTCATTTTCATGCAGTACTTTTGCGGACTGACTCCCAGATAAGTCGCTATCTTGTTTTTCTATTGATATTTTCCTTTGTTTTTTCCTTTATTTGTCATATCAGTAGGTGTTTCTAGTTTGGAGTGAGTTTTTGCTGCAATTTCCTTTTTGGCCTTATTTCTTGCTTTGCGTAGTTTTTTCTTTGTATTTTTGTTGTTCCAAAGGCTATTAAATCTTCATTATCCTCTCCTTCTTTATTCAGCTTGACTGGGAAATCAAGCAGTATTTCTTTTCCTTTTAACTTATTTATCTCTTGTTTGTGCTCTGTGCTATTTACTGAGCTCAATTTAGTCTGGACATCAGAATCTATTATGTCACCAAGTTACTCCACCTTTTCATCTTCTGCAAAAACAGATGGATTTTTGTCTGTATTACACATCTCCTGTTTTTGATCTCATGTTTTTTGTGCACGATTTCTTTAACATCATCTAATATAGTGTTCGCAACATCCGGAATAGTTACCAATTTATTTATTATGGGTTCACATGTAAAGTCGAAATAATTTGAGGCTGCTTCATTTTGGGCTTTGATTATTAAACTGTTTAACTCAGCTAATTTATGATCGATTCCGGCAACTGCATTTGCCACCATTCTAAGTATTTCAATTTGAGTATCCATTTTGTTCGACTGATATGTCAGTGCTACAAGAGTTAATGCTGCAGTTTGATAAAATACATCCCATATAGATCCCAGGTCCTGATTATCTATATTTTTAACGTTTTGGTTAATGTGTATTTCCCTGTTATAGATGGAAATGTTATTGTAAGCCTGGTAAACTTCTTGATTTCCTAAGGGTTTTTTGATTTAACCATATTATTGTTTTTACCGCTATATTCGGTTATAAATACAGATTGATTATTACTTCCTAATTTTTTTTCCATGGTGACCAATGTTTTTAACTGATTACATCCCATTCTTGCTTTTTGTAACTCAATTCCATATTTATATCCCCACTCGTTCTTATTGGCATCATTATCCCCAATGTAGAGTTAGTTTTAGCAGTAATTTGGTATTACTCTCCTTGTACGAGTTTGGCTTTGTTATTTACAGTGTCATCTTGATCTAGTGACTTGCTATATACTATATAGTGATTAGTTACATTGTTTTTTTTCCTTATTTCAACCTTAACTTATAACGGTAACGGAACCCCTGCAGACATTGAACTTATAGTCACATCGACATGTGAAAATTCTTTCGTTGGTATTGCCATCCCATTCATAGCCATTTCTCTTTTTTTCATTCGAGTGAGCAATACTCGATTTATTGGCTCAGAATATGCTCTTTGTTCAATTATTTGTCCCTCTAGATCCTTAGATTGCGGGTTGTTAGCCTGGTCCTACTCTCACTCTGAGCCAACTGTTTGTATATTTCCTTCCAAGTGGTTGATT
Source organism: Lissotriton vulgaris (assembly GCF_964263255.1). Lineage (NCBI taxonomy): Eukaryota > Metazoa > Chordata > Amphibia > Caudata > Salamandridae > Lissotriton > Lissotriton vulgaris. Next base: position 935,187,036 of record NC_141698.1, on the reverse strand, counting down.
GGTTTAATCAAAGTTTGTAACTGTTTTGTTTCTACTTCTGATTGCATTGACATCAGTGCTCCTGTTGGATCTCTCCTAAAATCCAATTTGTGGGGTATTTTAGTAAATTTTTCAAACATCTGTGCTATTGGTGAAATTAAAGTTTGATTTGCACCCTTTACCTGTGATTTAGCTTTTTTTTATCACTCTTGGTGCTTGAGTTTTCCGTGCTCGTTTTGTGGGGGGGCCCAAAGTTCTTTCTTTCCCTGAGCGCATTCCAAATATCTGCCTTGTTTGCTCGTATTTGAAGTCAGTTATTTCTTAGTACTTTGTACTTCTAGTAGATTTAAGAATGTACACGTGTGTATCACAATAATATTAATGATCCTTGTATAGCCCAACAGGAATGTTACTGGAATAATCTTGGAGTTGGTGCTTGGGTATTGAGCAGACTCGGCACCATCAGCCTTCTCCAACCTCCACTATAGCTTTCAAATTTCAGTGCAGTACAAGCAGCACATTAATTAAATCCACAGCTCTACCACGATTCTGCCACTCACCTTATCCCAGAACCCCCGAGCCACACTGGAAGGTGCTCTCAGAATCAGTCTCAAACTCAAAAGATGAGGGACCACCGAGCCGCTTCTGTGAGGCCAAGATGGGAGGAGAAAAAATAGATATTTCCCTTAATAGTATGGCAAATGGCTAATGGTAAATGGTAGTATGGCAAATAGCAAATGACAAAGGCTGTTACTTGCTGTTAATTGGTACACACCTACTTATTAGTATTGTTTCTGCCCTTATCGTTTAGGTTCCGCTTCACTCCTCACCATTAATCACCCGGCTCCGCTCATCCACTGCTCAACTCACAACACATGCTCTCATTTGCAGCAGGCTGCAGACTGCAAATCCCGGACTAGATCTCTGGTGGAGGAAGCAACAGCAACTTAGTCCCAATTGTGGCTGTTTTCTGCTGCCACGACTGCACCCACAGACGGAAGAACTCCTGCCCTGTTGGAGATATTTGACGCGTCGGAAAGATTTTTGCAGCTTCTGCCATGTTAGGCAAATAATTTGAGGCCCCTGTCGTGCTGAATGAATCTTGCAGCTTTTCTGCCGTGTACAATTATTTTTTTTGTGGCTTTCCGCCAACACGTTAGGCAAATAATTTGTGGCCCCCTGCCGTGCTGAAAGAATCCCGCAGCTTTCAACAATGCTTCTTGCGGCTCCTGCCGAGTTGCCGATACTCGCGGCTTTCCGCCGCGTTCAACAATGTTTTTCTGTGGTTGCCACTGTTGCCTGCATTAGGAAAGTAAATTGTGGCCCCTACCACACTAAAAGAATCTTGCAGCTTTCCACCGCATTTTCAAAAATATTTCTTGTGGCTCCTGCCGCGTTGGAGGCTTCTAGGGAGGCTCTTGCTGCTCCTACAGCTCCCCCAGAAAAAGTACTCCCGCAGTTCGGCATACACAGTGAGTCGCAGCGTCCGTCCATCTGTCGGTTGTCTGGCTGTCCCCTCTTCCACATCCCACGCACTAGACTGGATCTCCATTATTAAATTATTGCCCGGAGAGCACCAGAGTAAGCATGCACTCTGCGAAGTTTCTTTCAGAACGTGAATTGGCACTTGTTTTATGTTGCATGGTTGCCATGAGTGACCCTTGACTCTGCAAAGGTTTGGGAGCAGCCACTGGAATACCTTTGTGTTTGACGGTTGAGGCGTGGCACAGGAGACAGGCTGTTAAACATTTCAACGGGCCTGATGTTGATTGACACGCTACTGTTCATGATAAAGTGGATGGGGCAATTATTGACCTTTACTGTAATCTTGGGGCAATGTACAAATGAGTTCTGATGTTTTGTTTGTTATTTATTCTTTGTCCTTTGTTTTCTCTGCAAGCTGTCAAACCTACATTTGCATGCCATTCTTCGGTTGATACCATCATCACACATCCATCTTTCTCAGTGGGACTTGAAAGAGCCTTTGTAGGATACACTTGATGATGATCGACTGTGTCTGGTTTCAATTTGCCATTATTGATGTTGCTTTTTGGCCTTGTGGGCGTAACTAGAATTATTCTGGAGACATCTCATATCCAATTTCTGTTCTCGATGTGATGCAGTTGGTTTCTCTTTTGACTTGCAAACTGTTGATGTTGTTTTCTTTCCTGCAACCTTTTAACATCTTACAAATGGCTGGACATTGACCTTTAGGGGAATCGAAAAACCACATCAAAAACTCAACTTTTTCTACTTTGGAAACATTGACTTGCATGCATCTGCCTTGTACTTATGCTGGTTTTATGACCATCGCGTATTCACTTTTTGTTGTTCTGTATCAGCACTTTGTCAATCCACTCTTTCACTGGTTCTTACAGCCATGAGTAATTTTTCTCAACTGAGTATCTCTCTCAATATCCATCAATAACATTGAGGCATAAGGCTTTTATGTCATTAAGCTCAATAAATTTGCAGTATTTGATCAGCCTGTCAAGTCTTTCAACAAACTCATCCATTGTTTCACCATCTTGTTGTATTGCTTGATTGAAAATTTACATTTCATAGTTGGCATTCAACATTGGATTTAACTTGATTTCCATTGTTTCTTTGATCTGACGGTCAGATAGTGTATCCGTCTGCAAGATTTTATCCAGCACTTCTTTTACTCCTTCATTGGCAAGATTCTTAAAGTATTTAATGATTTTATTATCATCTACTCCTGTCAGGGACCCCATTAAGTCATCGAGCATCTCAGTCCATGCAGGCCACCTGGCTGGTTGTGTCGAATGGCGGTGGCAGTTTCAGAAGCTCAGTTGCACCATACATCACACTCCCTTCTAAATCCATTGAACTTATTTACTATTTCAAAGACTTTTGTTGATCCACAGAAAGCTGTAGCTTCTGAAAGATCAACCCTGTGCTTGCATTTGGGTTATCTTGCAAGATTTTGAGGTTGTAAAATGTTTTGTTTGTTTTCACTGGTGAGTGAATCTCGGTTTCTCGTACCTGATTATCACTGCCTTTAGCGTTTGCTTTGCATGGATGATGTCTCTGTGTTATGGCACAGCTCAGTACCTGTTACTTCAGCCTTGCTTGCTGGTTTTTGCTGGCTTTCCCGTCATAATCTATGCAGGCCTTCAGTTTCTTCAAGGGCCGTATATGGGATGGAGCGGGGCTTTAACTCCACATACGCCAACTTCAAACTGCTTTTCATTCTTTTGGGCACACGTGCCACGCATGAGCAGTTTGCTGTATCATTGCAAATTCTCAGGGAGAGCAGTCTTGTTTTCTCAGAGCATGTATCCCCTACTCATTGCCAGATGTAGTGACCTCCCCAGTCTAGCAGCATGCAAATGAATTTATCATACACAAAGTTCTGTATCAGACGTCTTTATTCCTCAGCATACAAATACAAAATCCACTCTCATTACATCATAACCATTAACAACCACACCGTAACACCTCCCAGAAAGTTATGTAATTCCTCTGTTGAGTCCTCCCAGAACCTTGAGGGTCCTAGCACAGTCTCACAACACTACTCCACCCAGTCCTCCCAGACCACATGGCAAGCTCCTGGAGCTTCACGTCTTAATGGTTCCTATGCCTGGCCCAACACTTCCTTTTCTGGTGCTCAACAACTTAGCTCTGTGTCCCTATACTTCTTCCTGCCTTCCTTTAGTGTGGGCAGAAGCGGGAAGTCAGAGATGTCTTGGGAGCAGTATCACTCACAAGGGCCTCAGGAGGGACTTAGGTACTTCCCGGGCGGACAGGCCACGGCCACTCATGCCCCCACCTCTAATAAATATAAGGTAGAGATGTGTCAAAGTGCAATTATGCTAACATTCTACCTAGTATCTGGGGAGTTACTGGCATACTACTCCTTAGGAGCATATGTAAAGCATTGCTGAACAGTCAGTTTTGTGTGCACTAGTTTGCCCGCAGAACCTAATAGAATCAGCTAGAGGGCCACAAGAGTGTCCTCTTCACATGGGGATTTCTCTAACTCAGATGGGCCAATTTTGATGAGACTTGTTGCTCCTGCTCTTGAAAATCTATCTCTAAAGTCAGAGCTAAATGTGATCCCTGAGCTAATTCTTGCATATACAAACATTAAAATGATAATATGTATGGTAGTGATTTTATCCCTCTCAATTTGCCAGGAGAAATATGTGATGTTAATTTTTGATACATAAGTATTTGGTGCAATAATTTCAGCTCACAAATACTCTGTTTTATGGGGAAATCTAAGAACAGGAATTATTTGCTGCATCTGCTAAACCCTCTACTTCCATTTTTCTCCCTGAAAATAATTTTGGATAAAGCTGTTGAAGGTATTACAATCATATACGCAGGGTGTTTCGTATTACTAAGGTAGCGCCGCTAATAAAATATTCCAAGTCACACTCCTTTGGCCATTCCTGTTTTAGAGAACAGTCTCGAACTTTGTTATTCCGCTTATAGTACTAGTTAGCATCCCTATGCATGTATGCCCCATTGCCAAAGTATTTCTGCGCTTGAAGAATATTTGCATGTTCTTCCATTTCTACCCATGTCATACGTGCCAACACATCTGTCCCTGTTATGGAATAAGGGTTGACCCAATGGTACTGGGACCAGGATAGTCAATGTTACATATAAAGGGGTCCCAGTTGAAAGAATGTTAAGAGCACAGAATCACAGTTCACATGAAAAATATATATATAAAGAACTTTCTGGGAAAATTACTCTGAGGGATGTTATTTAATACACATGCTCAATTACAGATCAATTTCCAGTACATTTAACAAACAAAACAATAAACTTATTCTTATTGCCCAAAGGAGGAAGGGAGTGGGAAAAAAGGACAGGTGAGAGAAGGGAGTGTGCTCAGAGTAGTGCAGAAATTTAGATACGTTTTAAAATCAACTACAAGTGGTCTCATGTACATTTAGAATTAAGTACCACACTGACATATATACATTGCCATTTAAGTATTTCATACAATTAAATATTCCTATCCCATTACAATCTAACACAGCCAAAAATGATCTGTTGTTGATGGGTAGGAACGGAAGAGGGCGTGTCGACGTTTTGACCCCAGAGACGTAGGCTGATTCATGCGCTACTACGGGGTCTTCATCAGGACAAGTGGGGGTAGGAAGCCAAGGTAGTGAAGGAGGGCACCTAAAAAGCCACACCAGGTCGCGTGGCACCGTCTAGGACACGTAGTGGGCCAGGAGGCTCCAAATGTCAGAGAGAGCGTGTACCCAAAATTCACAGGCTAAAGCAGAACTTCATAAGTCGAAATTTATGAACAATCCTTTCCGTAGTGTATTTCAGTTTTTGTTAAAGGCCGCAAACGTGGCAGTGATATTCCCTGCCGGTTCCGAGCTTCAATCACGGAAGCCGCGGCTATTTCCTCTCGCCGTCATCTCAACTCGAGTAACAGTCAGTGCACACCACCATTATTATTTAAAGGTAGAGGGTAGCGTGCGCTACCCTCTACCTTTAAATAACTACGGAAAGGATTGTTCGTAAATTTCGACTTATGAAGTTCGGCTTTAGCCTGTGAATTTTGGGTACACGCTTAGATATGTACAGAATTCCAAAAGTGTTATTTCTGTCCCTGACCATATTAGGAGGCAATCATCTATATAGCGACCCCAGTAGAGTATAGAGTCGATCCATTTGCTACCTCTGATGCTCCAAATCATGTCTGTTTCAAGAGCTCCCATGTAGATGTTAGCAAAAGAAGGGGAGAACCTTGAGCCCATGGCTACCCCCCTTGTTTGTCTATACCATTTTTTGTCGAATACAAAGAAATTGTGGTTCAGAATAATATCCATCATTGTAACCAGCATTTTGGTGTGTTCCAACAGGGTGATCGGTCTTGTATTCAAAGCTCTGGTTACAGCTGCTAGTCCCAGATCCGGTTCGATGGAGGTATATAAGGATACCACGTCTAGGGTTGCCATAATTAATCCAGGTTGCCATGTGATATCTGCTAGGATACTCAGGATGTGCTTTGAATCCTGTATATAAGATGGCATGTTCTTAACCAAAGGATTTAGGAATCTATCCACGTATTGGGAAAGTCTCTCCGTCGGACCCCCAATCCCAGACACAATGGGTCTCCCTGGTGGGAATACAGCTGATTTATGGATTTTAGGGAGAGTGTATAGCCAAGGATAAGACGGACGTGTTACTTTTAGGTACAGGTATTCCGCATCGTTTATTAAGCCAGCATCCTTCCAGTCTCTCAGATGGTTATTGATCAGGAATGTTAAAGGACCCATGGGATTACTGGATATTGTTTCATAGCAGGAAGTATCCGAAAGCTGAGAGAGAATTTCCGCGTTGTAATCTTCTTTATTCATTACTACCACATTACCTCCTTTATCAGCCTCGCGGATAACAAGGTCCTGGTTATTGCTCAGAACTCTTAAGGCTGTTCTTTCTTCCTTAGTTAGATTGCCATATTTCATATGTCTTAGGTTGGGGATTTTGGCCTCATGTTTGTTGATGTCCTCCAATACTAGTTTATAGAATGTGTCAATAGTGTTGCCACTAGGCAGAGTAGGAGTCCATGTTGATTTATTTTTTAACCCACTGTCTATGGTGTTATCAGTTTTTAGTTCTAGCTCAGTTAATAGGTCATTAAAAGAGTTAGGTGGATCATCAAAATCCGTAATTGATAGCAGTAAATGTGAAGCCAGTACCTCCTGGATACTCATTGGATTAGTAGTGACTTCAGTTGAATCATCAATGTTAGTAGTTTTATCTGTTTCTGTAGCCCAGAAGTGTTTTTTTAGCTTGAGTCCTCTAATATATTTGAACAAATCAATCTTCATTCTACATGGATCCCCATGTTCCGTAGGATTGAAACTCAAACCTTTGCTCAATAGTGAAATCAGGTAATCACGTCAATTAAGTATTTTCCGTTCACAGTTGCCTCTTGAATAATGTCACTCGATCTAGCATTCACAGAATTGGAATGGATGGGTTGGCATCCATTGCGCTAAGAAAAGAATGACAAGGGCGTTAACGTTATTGTGCATAGATTGACTGGAATAAGCGGTACTTAGATGTGGTGACATATAAATTATAGGTTTTCTCAAATTGATAAAAAATTAAGTTTAATACCCCTTAAACCACTTGGCAATAAATGACTAGATAAAACAGTACTGAGATGTTGTGAGTTATGAATAAAATGTTTCTCTAGGATGATTGAGCACCGCTTACAGAATTTAAATATACATAGAGAGAATATGGAATTATAACTTGGAATAAAATGTCAGAAATAGGAGGTGGGTTATAAGGAACCAAGACTCTTAACATCAGCGATAAGTAGATGTGTAATTTTTGAATCAATGCATTAATCAATGAACAGTATTTCTCGTTAACTTGGAGGTTTCACTTATGTTTTTCGAAGTAATGCATTTTTCAAAGACTGTCTCGAGCAATAATGATGTGTTATATAAATGACTAGCAAATTTGATAAACTCACCTCACATCACACGTATCTATAGAGACAATAGCTTCAAAACGCCGAATGTCACGACACTCGACTCTATCACACATTAGTGAAAGATCAACAAACGGTCTGAAATTCTCGCTTCAATCATACGTGTACAAGTCACTTTTATTTTATTTATCTTTTCCCTCCCTTCTGTGTTGGTTTCCACTCACTGGTGTCCCTCTAGTTGCACGCTTGAACGTGTATTGAGAAATATCATTGTATATTTTTATTTTTTATTTTCTTTATTTTTTATTTAGCCCTGATGAGTCACAGCCACATGCTGTGATGAAACACGTGAAGGCTTAAGTGATTGATACAGTGATTTCTGAGAAGTGGACACTGTTCACAAATAAAATCCTTTTAAAAATATTCATTTGGTGTGATCTATCCTGAATGAATGAAAACTTGATGAAGAAGATACTTTGAAAAAAGAAAAATAAAGAAAAAATATAGTGTGCTCTGGTTTCTTTGCCATTCTATGTTGTGTTAGAGAATGCTGAAAAGTGGAACCTACGTAGGGTAGCAAAGTACTGCTCACGAGATCATGTTCCCAAAAGCGTGGTTAGTAAAGTGGTTACCAAGAATTCATGTTCTGGGTACATGTTGGCTCATGACAGTCAATTGCTCAACAGTGCTCGCACAGGTGTAGGAGTGAGGGCACCAGGCCCTGGTGGGGATAACCTGAGCAATAGTCAAAGGCCATTTAACACAAATGATGACTCACCTGATCTCCATAGTGCTCAATCCTATCAGAGACCCTTACGGGCCAGGAGAACCCCTCAGCATTTGCATGACTTCATTGTCGGATGATTTATTGTTATGTTCTATGCTTCTGACATTTACATGCCTTTCCTTCCTAGTGTTTTCCTTTTTATTCCCTACCTGCGTGTAGAGGAAAAGGGGGTATGTTGTGACGTCATTCCGCTCCACGCACCGCCGTGGAATGCTGGAATGCCGAAGGTTCTATGCTGAGCGCCGGATGCCAGCTGTCAGTTCTCACAGGCTGACTGCAGGCGGCGGGCGCGCTGATGTCCTGTTGCTTATGTTCAATAAATCTTGTTATCAACACACCACTCTCCGTCTCATGTTGTGGCTACAACACATGTACAAAAATGTTCCGAATTTAGTATATTTGCCAGGAATATTTACGCTCTTCAGCCTCCTGGAGATTACAAATTGTCTCCCAATCCTGGCCATCCCTTGCTATATTCATGTTTGGTGAGATGCTTTAGCAGGTTCCTGATGTAGGCCTGCCAGGGAGTGTTCTGCTCGTTCATATTAGGTTAGTTTCACTGTGTTTAGCTGCTCCTTATATCATCTTGAATGCCTCCAGATTCTCACAGAATTTTACACTTTTCATGATTTGCTCCTTCAAGTTTCTAATGAAATGCCCAGGCGCAGTTTTGGCCCTAACCCTTGAAAGAGTGAATTGTAAATTTGCAACTAGAAGGTGATTCATGAAAAGACCAAGATATAAATAAACCGATAGCCAGAACACAGTGGTGTCTATAAATGCACGCCTGGGCAGGAAGTGAACTGATAAATGCTCTCTGTTAAGTTCTCTATCTATATGAGAAATCTTTTTGTTTAAATGTCTTGACGGAACCACTGCAAGTAGCAGTCCAGACAAAAAAAAAGTGAAAACATTAAAGAAGCCGAAGAAATATTTGACCCCGACTTAACCCAAGCAAGTATGAACAAATTGAACAAGGTCTTCCGCACAAACACTCTTGCCTCAGGGAAACATACAATGTCTATTTGACTTTTAAACGAAAGGGGAGAAGCACTGCTGTCGCTCACACATAGGGCTAATCTGATTATAGCTGACTGATGCATTTTACAAAGCGGATGGTCTGAGATCGGAACAAAAGAGCGCTTCATGTTGCAGTGATCCGGAAGGGAACAAGTTGCTGTGGCTTCCTTTTCAGAATGATGACTAGCTCTGCAGAATGAATGGCTATTACGTACCAGGCACGTGCAGCGCTAGAAGCCAATGGGGAGAAACCAGTAGATTCGCACAGCATTGCACATGGACTTCTAGGCACATCATTCTAACAATATCAATGTAGCGCCCACAAATAGCAGGAAGTACACGTTGCCCTAGAGTTTTAAAAATTTGTATTCCATGATGTTTCCTCTTTAAAGTCTCTATAGGTGCCCAAGAAATAATGGCTTCTGAGGGCCATGATGGTGTCTTAAAATTTTGAAATCGTCTTCTAGCATTTCATTCAGTCACTGGCTGAGGCTGATGTCTACCCTACCTTTACCAGAAAAAAAATATTTTCGCATCTGTGAAAATCTCGAACTTTTTAAAGGACATTTGTATCAGTTCCCTGGAAGTTTAAGGCTAGATGTTATAATTTTCTAAACCATACAGTTTTGGTTAATTAGACCTTGCATACTGTTTAACCTAATATTATCTAAGGTTTTTCCTTCCTGTTTTGTTTCTTGTCTAAAGTTGTTTGTGTTCGTTGATTTATTTACACTGTCGCGTCTACAAATGTTTTGTGTAATGGTATAAAACTGGCAGTCAAGCATATGTTTCGAACAACGTATTTTCTTTGCCGCGGATGTTAGTAACTTGTATCAAATAAAAATCCTTTGACAAAAAGGGTGAATTATACGTTTTTCAAAAGTGAAGAAATGGGTTTGTGAGTATGATAGCCTACGTTTGCAGGAATGCAAAATCACTTTTTATGATGATAAAGGTGAAGGTGTTTATCTGCAAACATCCCCCCATTGTGTATTATGATAACTCCTGTCACATGTCTGTAGAGCAGGGATCTCCAGTGAATATCTCTCAAGCTAGCAGTAGCGCTCCAAATGCCAGAGAGTAGCTCATTGAGGCAGTGCCCAGCACTTGAGGCTAGGAGTTTTGTAAGTGTGGGACTGAGACCTCAATGAAAGCAGAGGCATGCAAGCAGCTCACTTGCTGTGGAGGAATATGCACGATGCGGGAGCCTACATGCTTAGGAGTACATGGGCGTGTGCATGAACACGGATGTGTATCAGTCTGTGTGTGTGTGTGTGAACATGACTGGCTGCACTGCATGTACCTCCCTGGCAGACTATGGGGCTGAGTTAGAGTCTGGCGTAGACCAGCCGCGGCCGGCAGTGGGAGTACCTGGGGAGGGGGAGGGGCAGGGTGGGGGTAGTAATGTATGGATTACGGAGCTTCTCAGGTAAGTAAACATTTAAACAAATAAAACGAATTTCGTTGAGTGCACTGCATTCCCAAATGCGATGCAATGCACGCAACAAAATTAGTTTTATTTATTTAAATGTTTACTTAGCTGTAAAACTCTGTATTCCATACATTACTACCCCGCACCCTGCCCCTCCTCCTCCCCACGTCACCGCCCTGCAGGTACTCCCACTGCCGGCCGTGGCTGCTTACCTGTAAAACTCCGTATTCCATACATTACTACCCCGCACCCTGCCCCTCCTCCTCCCCACGTCACCGCCCTGCAGGTAATAAGGAAAATAGTTGTGCGCTGGTACAAGTGCAAGTCAATGTTATCAGTCAAAGGGAAGCCCCAAGATTAGTATTAAAAAAGAGTCAAAATAAAGTGGTACAGGAGTGCAGGAGAGCGGGTTTGAAAGAAGAGAGGATCAAAAATGAAGCAAAATCTTCTTGAAGGGAAAGGAATGTAAGACAGGTAGTAAGGATAAGATCAGTGGAAAGGTCTGGTCAACAGGAGTAGTAGGTCTCTCATACTGAGGAAGTTACTGAGACACCACAAATCTATTTCCTTTTTATAGGCATTTCCATAATTAGTAATTAGTTCCAGGTGTGCTGACTAGTGTGCGAGAAAAGACAAGGCCCACCAGAGAGACCCACACTATAAAACAGAGCTTTCCCACCATCAACTTTTAACAACCTCTATGATGTTGGAGTATCTTGGAGTTCCTTGCCATGTAGACCTCCACCCCCATCAATGGCATTTGTCTCTATTGTTCTTTTCCTGGCTGCTGCAGCCTCAAGATGTCACCTCTTGTCTTGCGGGTGAGTGTTTATGTGGTACCTGCAATGAAGGGGATGTCAATGGTAGGGTGAGTACGATGAAGCTCAGTCCTAACAGAGTATGATGGTTATTCAGGTCATGTTGAAGGCATCCATGCCATAATGATATCCAGCTCGACACACTGATGGTCTTTGCATAGTGGCATTCACCCTTGACATATTGGTGGGAACCAAAGAATGACAGTGTTCTCCCTGGTATAACGTGGCCATCATAGGTACATTGAGAGCCGATTTGCTATTATGATGCTGTTCCTCTCGTGTGATTGTTATATACGTATATGTAAGGAAGAATCCAACCATGTGAGTCATTTGCACACATGGCAGTGACAAGCCTTTTGATAGGGACTAAACATATTTACTAAAAATAAAATGGTATTTTGATGTAAAAGTAGTGTGTTATGTTCCTTGCCTTTAAAAAAAAAAGAAAATGTAAACTATATGTGTGTACCTATAATAAAGAGAAAGTGTGCATTTGATAACAAAACGTGTGAAATTTCAGATTTTCCGACGATGATGTAGGGAGATAAAATCGTTGCATTTCCAAAATATCTTTGAAACTGATATTTGAATGGTTATAAATTGAGCTGGGGATACATTTTGCTAATGTTGTTTCCTTGGTGGTAGCGAGTACATGATGCAAAACCTCTTAATTTGTTGTCTATGAGGATGCAATTCATATTGAAAACCTTTTGTTATAATACTGTTGGTACCTTTTCCTGATGTGCTGGAATAGTATGCACTCATAAATATCCATTGAATGGCCTCTATTGTAATTTTGTCTGATTGAATCACTGATGTAACAGTGAAAGTATCTATGAGTAGCTCATCATAAATTTCATTGGATAAAAGTAGGTCTCAATGTGGAAAGTTTGGAGACCCCTGCTATAGAGCTATACTACAAACATTAATTTCATATATTTATTGCTGACCATTTGCTAGTTTCATGGAACATACTGCTGACTAACCCTAGAAGTCCAGGACTGCAGTGGGATGTGTTTCACGCCTGCTTCCATACTAATCTACATAGACAAGAAACCTACATATCATAGTTTTTTTAAATATTAGTGGTTGGGGCGCTTCAGTTCTGATCACTGGGCAACTTCTATGCATTTATGTCCTATCTCCCAAAATAATTATTTACATTTCATTATCTTCACTTCAATACATATCTTTCCTAGTTAGGTTGCACCAATGCATTTTAAGAGATGTTTTTTTTACAAACGTTATATCTACTCAAATATTTGCAATGTAGGTATGTAAAGTAGAAATTAATGAAACAATTGATATTTTGAGAGTAGCCTTGAGTTAGCACTGAAATTTCTTAAAAAATGTAACCAAAAACGTACACTAACACAAACAAGTAGTTGTGGATTTTAAAGGATCAGACTCCAGATTTCACAGAAAACAGATTTGAATGTAACATTATATGCATATACCTTACTTGTGTAACATAATGCCATATGTTTATCATTGAGGAAAACAAAACAGTGATGGATGAAATGATTGAATTCATCTCAACCATTGTTAGTTACTCGAATAGCATTCCAGTCCATAGTTTTTTGTAGGGGCGTGCAAAATAAATGTCATTTGCTTTTGCTCAATTATGTGAAATTTTGGCAAAGTTATGCACAATTACACGTAATTATGAGAAGTGCAAACCCATCATTTAGTGCTGTATTTTAGTTTGAAATGAATCATTGTGTCAATTGTTGATGCAAAGTTGCATCTTGTGCTAAAAAAAGTGCAAAAATACAAATCTACAAAGAACAAAACCCCCTTGCCTTTTAAGTGACGTAATGGCGTAATTTCAGGATTTTCATGTACCAAGCCAAAATAAATTTTGCACAATTATGCAAATGACACACACATAATTTAAGTTTTACCCAGGCCAAGTTTTATGCCCAACATACAACAACAAATAATATCTGGGGGTCTGAGAGCAAGTCAGTAAGTCAAAAGTTTTATGCCCGCCATGCCATCTCAGACAGGTACCAGCCATATGCGAATCAGCATTGGCTCTGCTTCAATAGAAACAGCCCATCACAAACTTCCAGACCATTTCCATTCTCAACTGTGCCGCAAGCATCCCCAGACCAGACACCTTGGGCCTCTTCAGTAGGGCGCAGCATGGTTCCAGTGACACAGTGAGCACAGGCCCATATCTTGGCATACCCCCCACACCTAGGGTATCACACTGAGGAATACATACATGTGAAGAGTGACTACTTGAATTTATATTGGCCACTGTTTAATATTAAGGATGCATCACAATCCATCATTTTTTTCTCTACCATACCAACTCACCCTACCGAAGAGGCCTATATATGCCAAAATTAGTCTTGGATTCCTTGTGTTCCGATTCAGAATGGACCTAATCTGGCAGTCAGACTAGATTGTTCCTATTGGAGCCAGACCAACACTGATTTGCATATGGGTTCTTCCTGTCTGACGTGGCCAAAAATAGATGGACTGGGATGCAGCTCTGAGAAAGAACCAGTGGTTGAAATTAGTTCATGCATCCCACCCATTTCTCTTTTATTATCTTCAGTGCAATGCCCTAAGTATGATGGGAACACCCAAACATGGGTCCTGTGGTCATTGTCCCATGGGACCAAAGTTACACCTTACTGAAGAGGCACAAATAAGCCAAAGCCAAACCATCTGTGGATACTGTGTTCCTGTTCAGAGAGGACATAGATTTTTAGTTTGAGCTGGAATTTTCCTATTGGATTGGGACCAAGGCTGATTTGCATATGTCTGGCTCCTGTCTTAGGTGGCAAGATGGGCAAAAAGGACAATGAACTGGGATGCGGCCCAAGTAGTTACTCTGACTGAAATGAAATCAGTTAATCAATCCATCACTTTTATGTTTTGTGCTTATGTTCATTATTGACAGTTTAATTGTGCACAATAAAAAAGGACACTTCATTTGATTCTCTCTGATTCTCTGTGTATCTCATTCCTCTGTGAAATGAAGTCTTCACAAATATTGTAAGTGTTTATGTCAAAATATACCCTAAACCTGGCCTTTATTCTGGATACCACCAATGGTACATCTTACTTTCTATTTTTAAGAAATATCTCTTAAAGGATTGGAGTAGAGTAGTGACTACATCATTGTATTTAGCCTCTAGCTGATATCCTTATATAGCACTTACAAGACGGTGCAACAGAGCCAAATTAAAAATTGCTAACAAAACTCTTCTGCTTTTTTTAAGTTCAAAGGCCTAGATCTACTTTCGTGCTTCTAAATAGTTTTAAATGGTAAAAGACCAATACATGAAAAAATCAGTGCTTAGTTGAGAAAAAGAAAATTAAGCAAGATGGGAAAAGTATATAATTTTTAATTAAAACCAAACATAGTGATAAAGCAGATAAACTGCTGAACCCTTTAACTGCCAAATAAAACCGGTTATGACACCTTTGAGAGAAAGATGACAAACCTGCACCAACTGTGCTAACTATGCATTCAAGAAAACATGAGAATACGCTGGGGCTGATTACGATTTTGGTGGTGCTACGCCGGTTTTCCGCCGACACAGCACCACCAAAGCCACGCAAGGACCGCCCGCCTAATTAAGAGTTAAACTCGTTTAAGACTGGAAAACAGGCACCACAATGGGAACAACAACAAAAGTTCCTGCATGGCATGGACTGTGACGACCAAGCCGTGCTGTAACTTTGGGGGAATACAGGCAGGTATCTCCGTGATGGGGCGCATGGGGGTCCTGTAGGGCCTCCTTAGTTCCTGCACCGCTAGCCTTTTCATGGTGGGGCTCCCGCTATGAAATGGCTGTCGGTGCAGGAACTCACAAATATGCTCAGCAGGACTGCCCCAGTCCCACTGAATATATTACATTGTGGCATAGCTCCGCCAACACCAGGGAGCAACTGTTCCCATGCACAGCTGGTAGTTCATCGTCGTTATAGCTTTGAAAGTCGTAATCTGCGGCGCCACAGCGAGTGCGGCAGTCGGAAGACCACAGCACTCGTAATCAGCCCCATAGTTACTGCATCGTAAAAGCATGCAGGCAAAAGTAAAATTAGATGAAAATTAGTCATTTGACTAACATAGGTTGTACTCTATTTACTGATATTGGTGTATCTTTTCAACGTGTAACAGAAGATGTGAAGTGGTAAATTCACATGGTTAGAAAAATTACTAATTACACTTATGTAATGATAATAATGCGTGGGAAGAATAAATAAAAACAAAATGTAATCTAGATGATATTATGTGTGTTTGAGGAGTCTCATTCCAAACTCCATATTTTGCATATTTGAAAATGGTGCACCAAGTGAGAAATGAGAAAAGGGTGCTGCACATTTATGCTAGAACAAAATGCTCTGAAACTTTTAGGGAATAATCTTCCTATTTGTAGTAATATGTATCAACAGAAACAATTAGTAATAATTTATATTTCGAAATGTTTATACGTTGGTACTTTGTAAATGCAGCAGTATGTCATAGTTACACATCCTCTTTACAACGAAGCAAAAATCCTTTATGAATGCAAATAAGTTGAAAGAAATATATAACGTCCCAAAGGTTATAAATGAAATTTATATTTCCATTACTTTATATTCTGTATTCAATTGTAGTAAATTCAATTTAGGCCTGCAATTTCCATACTTTGCATAATTATGTTCTCATGGAAAGGATTCTGTAAAGCTTGCAATGTGTAGGGAAACTATGTCTCACTGGGAGAGTTCCCATGCTCATATGAGGACTGTTTGCAGCATTTTGTTACTTTGGGAACATCTGCCATGAGAAACTATCCTCTTGAAATCACTCATGTGCTGTTGCATAAGGACTTATGTTTAAAAACTATACACACCGGATGGTTCGACAATTTATGTGATGAGCACCACCTTTTTGCTATAATATGTGTCTTCTTTATGCTGCATGATAATCACCCTATACGAACTGACCAATGGACTGAGTGGTCTGACCAGATGTGGCAACCCAGTAGGTGTCACCCCGGATCAGGAGGATTACATCATACATTGATGTGACGGAAATGCAGACAGACAGACGGAGAGAGACACACTTTTTCTCTCGGCTGGAGACACACGTAGCTCTCCTTACTTTTGGAACTTCCTTGCGGACTCCATTGGCTTTCCTTTCAAAAGACGCATATGCTATGTGCACTATTCTTGGACTTCTTTCCCTCTCATGGGAGAGTACCTTTGAGCTGTCATGGTTCATGTCTCTTTCTGAACTTTTCCAGAGCTTTAGTAATTAATGGGAAACACAAAATTTGATTTGACTATCTAGTACTCTTAGATCCTAAATGCCTGATATTGTTGTAGTTCGATAAGGTGGCTACAACACCAGTATTTTGCAGTGTGATCTTACCAAAACTGAACCGGACTTGGCTTAGGTCTGCCTAAATCACACACTATATTACATAGTATATCAAACTTAAGCCCTCACTAAATTTCCCAGAAATGCGCTCTCTCTATCATATGCAAGTCAAAGGCCAGTACACTTGTCAGTCAGAGGAGGTTAGCAGCACTAAACAATGTGTTTGGACCCAGTCATCTGCTGTTGAACATAGAGACCATGTTAACCTCTTTCACATGGAAGAGGTAACACATTTTCAAATGGACTTAATTTCATATAATTTAGTCTGGATTACATTTATTTCAGCATGACAATTGACTTCATTTTTATTTCAAATACATTAATCAATTGTTCTTACTGCTCACCTATCTTACTTATCTTTTATTTATCCTTTTTTGTATTGGTAAGCTTAATGGGTGTTCTTTTAAGCATTGACCTCATATCTTTTATTTTTAACCCCTGCTCTCTCTTTCAAACAAACAAAACCACTGAAATTCCCCAGTTATACTTACCTCAAGCAACTATAACGTGTGCACTAAAGTAACTATAACTTTTGCCCACACAAGGCACATTGAATCAAAGGTGTCATTTCAGATGTTGCAATGATGTTATCAATGATGTCATACAAGGTGTCATGAGTGATGTAATATGTGAGGAAATTAGCAGTTCATGTTTATAACTGCCATTAACTGCCATTTTCATCAAACTATAACAGCCCTTTTCTTCAGTAAATTTCTAAAGTTTTTTTCATAAGTGAATGCAGACCAGGCCCTGCACTCAACCCTTGTGAGCACCCTACCCCCGCAGCACATGTCCTTCAGCTGTGCGCCTGCAGCCAGGCCCTGTGCCGAACCCCTCACTGGCACAAAGCCCCCCACTGCACACGGTATAGTGCAGCAAGTGATTGGGCGCAGGGCCTGCGCCAAAACCCCACTCGCAAAACAGGCCTCATGTCCACCCCCCATGCCAATGGCCGTATGTGGTATGGGGTGGACATGAGGCCTGTTTTGCGGCCACGTCCTTTGCTCAACTATCCCAGGCTAACTATGTGATGTTACAATATGAAGCAAGTTACTTTAATAAAGGCAGACTTACTGAATTTTTCAAAGGGTCAGAACATCAAAATGAGTCAGCATATATAAAGCAGACCTACTGAGTTTGTCAAAATAATCACCAATAATTATGATCAAATTAATACTTCATTAATTCACATATTGCTATGTTTAATATAAATAATTGTCATGAAAAGTTATTAAAATTTTATTAAAAAAATGAACATGTCTTTGAGTCTTTCTTTTACCATGTTTCAGTACACAAAATGCAGAGACAAAAAAATC
Source organism: Lissotriton vulgaris (assembly GCF_964263255.1). Taxonomy (NCBI): domain Eukaryota; kingdom Metazoa; phylum Chordata; class Amphibia; order Caudata; family Salamandridae; genus Lissotriton; species Lissotriton vulgaris. The sequence continues at coordinate 935,168,851 of NC_141698.1, read as the reverse complement.
ACAAGTCAGCCCTGCAATCCAGCTGAAGGGCACAGAGCTCCAACTATGAGTGCTTTAAAAAATGGTAAGCTCTCCTGGGGTCCTTAAGTAAATTAACCTGGAAACATACTTTTTATTAAGTTGCTGGGGAGCTGCTGCAGTCCTGCAGCCCCCCACAACATAAAAAAATATTTGGTAGTGCTCCTTCCCCTTCTAGGGGCACAACCAGGATTTAGAAAATGTTAATAGGAATCCTTTGCAGGGCACTATAGGATGCTCTATGCGGGAGCAGTGAATAATAAATTAGATGTATTATTTTTTTTAAAGTTTTATATTTTGGTTTCATTGATGCCCATCCAGGGCACCCACACCATATCTTTATTTTGGGGGGGGAGCCATGGGGGACTTTTTATTTGGGAAACAGGGGATCTTCAATTCCCACTCGGGCACCCAACTTTTTTTAATGTTGGGGTCACAGGGGGAACCTCAGGGCCCCTGTGGCCCCTTCAGCTCTTTGCAAGCAACCCCATTCCACTGTGCTGCGCTGGAGCTGGACAACTTAAAAAAAAAATTAGATTTGACATTGTATGTACTTTGATGTAATGAATGAGGTAAATCCATGCGATAAAATTTATATTGGGAGCATTACATTGAAGAGATGAGATTGATAGAGCGTACTGTGGATCATGCTATGTAACAGTAAACTTTTGTCCTTTGGTTATGTTTCTACATTGGTGAGAGCATGGTGCCATATTGATAAACCACTTTATCAATATGGCATCTGTACGTGAACAAGGCATGTTGGAGCCAAAATGTGTTGATCGCACCTTAACAAAATAAAGAGTTTTTTGAATTGCAGTCATCAGATTTCTGGTTAATTCTTTGAATGCGGGAAGGAGTTTTGGAGTTGTTTAATATGTGGTTGCGGGCGCTTTTCAGTGAGCACTGCTGACGTTCTGGTGTATGTCGGCAACCGCAATCACTATGGGATGGAGATTATATATATGTATGTGAGGACGTGCTGTAGCGACCGTTGGATCAGTGCAACTTTCTGAAAAAGATTGAAAGGATCGCTGATGACCTCACTTGGCATGTGAAAGATAAAGAAAAAGCAAAAAGATTAAAGATGTAAAGGAACTGTAGTAACTGCCATACTCGCATCAGAACAATTATAACCAACCCTTGCACAGGAATATACACAGCCACAAAGAGGCTCAAGCATATAAGACTGAAGTTCATGCTTACAGTAATCATCTGTGTCGTGTCCTGTATGACTTTAAAGGTTACTTTGGTAACAATCCCTTTTTTCAAGGTTACTTTGCTGGCAATCCCTTTAATCAGCAACTAAGAACTCGCTGTGCATTACAAGCAGAAATATTGACACTTGATAGGCAGATGTGATTATTATCTCTTAAATTTGTGAAACTGAGATGAATAGTTACCTTGCCGTACTATTAAGAGCCCTGAAGAAGTCCTTGCTGGGCGAAGCGTGTTGGCTACTGCCCTTTGATGTGGTTTTAGAAGATGAAGATGAATAAAGAATTTATTGAGAAAAGAAACCTGTTACATATGCATCTTTTTTGACTCAGTAACAAAATATTAAGACTATTGGTGCTATATTACTACATGAATCCATGCATAAAACAAATGTACTTTGTCACATTTTATTAGTAATCCCGGGTGCTGAACCACCCATTGTATGTATGTATGTATGTATGTATATATATATATATATATATATATATATATATATATATATATATATATATATATATATATAACCTACTGGCGGTTGCCAGTAGGTAGTTATAGTTAGGACCTAGTTTCCATAGGAAATCCACAACATTCTATTTGGAATAACTTTGGCGCCGGTGGTCGAATCTTCGTGAATTTATCCAAGTAAATGGCCTGCTCGGTTCCACTCCTTCCCTGAAAGTTTGGGGGGTGATTAGTCAAGCGGGGGACAAAACAAAAGGGGGGTCCCAAAACGTGTTTTCCCCAAGCAATTTTGCATAGGGACCTTTAGCCAGGGCTACAGCCCGAACGGCTGAACGGAATTACACGAAATTTGGCAGAGAGGTAGAGTACTGTTTGCAGATTGTGCTTTTTGTAAAATGTTAAATTGTGTAAATCCGTTCAGGAGTTTCTGAGAAAATTGCAAGTAAAATCATAGCGATATCTAGAGTCGGAGTTCAGTACGCGTATTGAAATCTGTTCAATTACGAGCTCGAGCTGCATGCTGATTGGCTGTGAACTGTCTGTCAACACTCGAAACCAGGAAGTGTTGGTGGCCATCTTGTGCCATCCTCTAGGCTTGCTCAGGGGGTCGTACATGGGTGTTTAGGCTCTATTTTTTTTAAAGAAAAATCGCGGCGTACGTACTCGTAAATACGTACAATTACGAGCAGGAGCTGCATGCTGATTGGCTGTCAATACTCCAAACCAGAAAATGTTGGCAGCCATGTTGTTTGTCGGGAGAGCAGAGTCACAAGAAAACAGTAAAAGAAAGTTGAGAAATAAGGAAAGGGGGCAGGGTAGAAACATTCTGAGCCTATAGTCTTGGTCAGGGGGTGGTACATGGATCTTTAGGGTCAATTTTTATTATTTTTAAAATAAAAAATGGTGGGGTACTCATCCAGTACTTGTACGCAGTGGAAAAGTTGAAAAAAAAGTAGAAACGTTTTATTCATTAGGTCCCGGGGGGAAATTACGGGGGCAATTTATCTGCATAAGGGGGGCTTGTAACGTGCTCTAAGCACTGGGGAACGGCACTTCTCTGGTTTTATTTTGAAGTATACGGGGGGTTACGGTCCTACTCTCCACAGTCTCGGGGAGCGGCACCCCTCGGGTTTTAAAAGAAAATATATATGTTTTGAGCTCTCCCTCCCTCTCTCACCGTACACGTCGCGGGGAACGCCACCTTTCTGGGGCAGTGATTTGTAAAATGACCTTCCAGTTCCGGGTACCTGCATTGTCTGGAGTTTTTTTATTAATGTTGGGAGGGTGGGCTTGATAATACTTCCTTGTTAATTTCCATAGAAGCCTATGTTCTGGTGTTAACATGGGCTTCTATGGGAAATACCAAGGCCGTATTATAAAGCTCATTATCGCCGTTTTATCAGCAGTTTCCTGCCAATAAAACAGCGATAACTTTAACACCAGTCCTTGATAATATGCACCTAAGTTTACTGGTCAAAAAAAGAACAATGGTCCATATTATCAACAATAGGCGATACATTATCGTCGCTTTTATCGGCAGGTAACTGCTGATAAAGCAGCAATAATGGGCTCAATAATATATGCTTGTGAATTGCAATAGTAGCCCAGGTTAATACTAGTACCTGGGCTGCTATGGGAATTTTTTATCCTATTATCAAGCCCATTATCGTCGCTTTATCGGCAGTTTCTGGCCGATAAAAGCGGCAATAATGTTTCGCCCTTTACTGATAATATGGTACTAACGGGTATATAATGAAGGACCGGTGTTAAAATTATCAACGTTTTATGGGCAGGATACTGACGATAAAACGGCGGAAATGATGTTAACATGGGCTTCTATGGGAATTAACAAGGGCGTATTATCAAGCCCAGACGCGGCCTCTGGAGGGAGTTGCGGTGAGACAGGCGGAGCGGGGGAGGGGCAGGGTGAGGGGTGATAAAGAACGGAATCTGGATGATTGTAGGTAAGTAAACAATTATATTAATAAAACGAATTTCGGGCAACATTATCAACAACATAAGGCGATACATTCTCGCCGCTTTTATCGGCAGGAAACTGCCGATAAAGTGGCGATAATGGTCTTGATAATATGCCCTTGTGAATTTCCATGGCAGCGCAGGTTAACACCAGAACCTGGGCTGCTAAGGGAATTTACAAGGGCCTATTATCAAGCCCATTATTGCCGCTTTATCAGCAGTTTTCTGTCGATAAAAGAGGCGATAATGTATCGCCTTATGTTGTTCATAATATGCCGCTTCGTTCCGTGCCCTGCATGGCATTTTGCGATGCAGGGCGCGGTACGAAATTCGGGGCATATTATCAAGGACCGGTGTTAAAATTATCAACATTTTATCGTATTTGTAGCGTATGCTGAGAATGAATAGCTTTTTATATATAAGTGGGTTACCCAAAAATAGTCACTGGGACCTGGGTTTAGTAAGTACTGGAAGGAAGGGGTCCCAGTGTAGACAAGGAACAATTTTACACAGTTCAAAGAATTAATCAAAAACAACACTTAGATACACAGAGTTTTATTCACTGAGGGATCAAATGTAATGAATACATATAGCAAACAGTCAACTGTATTTAAGGTCATACAGTGCCCCAGGGAGGAAGGGAGGAAGTGATCAAGGTGAGGATAAGGAAGTGGTAGGAATGAATAGCAGTAGAAATTATGGTGCAATCACTCTCTCACTGTCAAATTAGAGCACTGGGCGAGCTATGAGAATAGTTAGAAGTGGTCACTTATTGGAGATCCGATTCAGCTGTGTGTCTTATTGTGCGATGTTAGGCAATGCTTACATGATTACGGTAACTGAGCGTGTGGTTTGATTTAAAAAAAGTTGTGTTAACTCCTTTGCATGGGAAGCTGGATGTTTTCATCTGGCTGTCGATTTCGACCTTGAAAGCAGAGTCAATGAATGAGTCGTATAAGAGCGCTATTGTCTCAAAAAGAGGTCGCTGTTACATCTGCTAGAGAAACATTTGTCCTTCATGTAGCAAACACCTGCACAGAAGTGAATGCTTTGTTAAATACAGACGTGCCATGGAATTTACGGGAGTTAATTTAGACTATCTTTAATGCATCCTCGAGTAGGGGGTTAGCTTAGTTTTTTAATATTATAAGAATTGGTCTTGTGACTTCTGTAGAAAGTATATTCGGTGTCTTGTCTGTGTTTTTTCATTGCATTTTTTGCAGCATCTTTGGTGAATTTTGCTTATTTGTCACATTAGTTGCCAGTGTGCTTGTATTCATTTTTTTACTTAAAAATGGATGCACATATTGCAGGAGACAACAATTTTTCTCGGTTGTTGCTGGTCCGCAACGAATGCTTAGTTAATATGGCACGCTGCCTCTTGCAACGTTGAGTGAAGCTTATGGATTATCGTTTCTATTCTCCTTTTTCACATGCGTTCAACCTGTCTTCCATTGCCTCAGCTGTGATTTCGACTGGGCCCTGGATTTGTGTCTCTGCAGTACGGTGTCTCCCAACGCGAATTATGACCAGTTGATGAGTCCTTTAGTGGTTCATGACATGCTCTGTTCTGGCGGCGGGATTATGGCCTTAGCAGCGATGCATGGAGTCTTGGGATGTTGGAATGTTTTTGCAGCGGCGCTTGAGTTCTTGGCACGCAGTTACATTGAAGATGACCCGAGTTTTCCTCCGATGGTGATAGAGGCTCCGGTCGTTGAGGAACATGTATGTTCATTCTCACTATTGAATTGGATGGCAGAAGTGTTTTCAGATGAGAACAATGACTTCCTGTTGGAGGCTGTTGCTACATACTGTGCTTACACGCTGGATTAAGACTCTTTGATTTTTCTGCGCATTCTTTATTTTTTTAGCTACTGCTTTCTATCAAAGAGCGAATAACTTTTTTGGGGAAATGTGAACTTGACTCTGGTTTTTAGTCTTGGAGTGTGCATTTCTAAGTGGCACAAGTTTATATCACGTGCTTTGATGAAGAAAGGGTGCCGTGGGGCTGAGGCTTTCACTCACACCCTGTTAAGTTAGTATGGGTTTATTAGTACCTGGCACGCTATTTTTTCTTTCCTGCTCTGCTTTGCACGTGACACATACTTGTGATATTGTTTAGAGAAGGCTGAATATTTTGTTTTATTTGAGAATAATTTGGTACGCTAGATTTGTAAAGTGCCTCGCTAGTTTTGTGTGTATAGTGCAAGCATGGAACATCAAAGTTATCTTAAATACTGTGTCTGTTCAGAATGATCCTCGGAAGTTCGAGCCATAATACATATGTAGTTGCGCCCACCTTTGATACTTGCGCTTTTCATAATGCATTGTGGAGGCAAAGTTACACACAGTTGGAGAACATTCATAACTTGATAGTTTGTGGAGCACTGAATGTGATCTATTACTGCTGAGTAACAGAGGTATGGGTCTGACCATGTAATATTATGAGACTTTCTGTAGTTATAAACTAATCTGCTAGGTAGGGAGGGTGAAATGTAGGTATATTTTAAATTTGTTTACCTTTAGTATTATAGGATACTTTTTCCGTTTGTATCTTATAGAATAGTAACAATGCGGACAACCTTGCTTGTGATAATATGTTTGGTTGTATTATCTATGTTACTGTGCATGAGATTTTGGCGTTAGAAATAAACATTTCACGTTCTTTATTTACATCTTGTATTGGACTGGTGTAAGAGTAAAATGAAAGAGTGCTATTGTTATCCACGTTACTTCATGTAATCTAAGTGGCAAGTTCTGGGTTGACTAGTCATTGGTGTTTTTGTTGTAGGGCAGTGGTTCCCAAACTTTTGACTCACGAGGACACCCCATAGAGTCACCACTGGAAGCTGGAAACCCCCAAGCAATTTGTAGGATTTAAATTACAAACATTAAAACCGTAATTCGTAAAAAATTAACACATATGTGCAGACAAAACAAATACTCAAATTACTAATGATTTTAGTGGCATATTTACAAGCCCCTATCACCATGGGAACATCAGTTTCTGAGAGTTTTCTGTGGCGATAGGGGCTTTTCCTTATTTACAAGGCAACGTTAAGCCATTTAACGTGGCTTAATGATCCCTTGTAAATAAGACTCCCTTTGACACAATGCTTTGCGTGAAAGCGGTGGGCAGTGCGTGTTGTGGTGGGAGTTTTCTCTGCGACACCCATTGATTTTGACTCTGCTGCCTATTTACAAGAGCAGCGTAAATAGGAAGCAGCGCCAAAATTAAGGCAAGGGAAAACCTGGTCTTAACTTGGCGAAACAATGAGAAATGCTTCATTTCTCCTAATTTTTGTAAAACGCCTTGGATTGGTTATGTTCAGGAAGGCGACCCTTCCTGCACATAAACAATCTTTAAAAAAAATACAGTTTGTAACTTCCATGTGTGATGCATTAAGCAGCACACATAGAAGTGACAAAATGACATTTCAATATAGTTTAAATGCAGGAAGGGGGACCTTCCTGCACATAAACAATCTTCCCCCCTGTAGCGCCAGTGCAGGGAAAACACAGGGCTGCACCATATTCTTGTAAATATGGTGTAGCTCTCTGTTTCTGAAGTAGTAAAGTGTGTTGTTAAGCCAAGGAGGCTGGTCTGGAGAAGCATAAACTTAAGAAGTGCTGGTCTGGAGAAGCACAAACACAGGATTCAGAACATAACACAGTAGTTAGCATTGACTTTAACAATAAAAATGTGTTTCCACCCAAAGAAACCTTTTTAGAAGCATCAGGATACTGAAAGACTGAAAAAAAGCATGTCACTAACTTGTACCTTGCAGTTTGCAAGCAGTTGTTTGATGACATTTTTTTGGTCACTGTGCTAGATTACGATTGTCATTTATGTACTGCAGTGTAACAAAATAATCTGTGTGACAAAAGCAGTAACCCACTGACCGATGCATATCAAATACTGTTTTTTAAAATGTATGGTACACTTCTTTGCAGTAGGCATATTAACCCTCTGTGTTACATTAGTTCAGTCACAGCTGTTACTGGACAAAAGTCTCATGTCTCTCCAGCAGGGAACTCAATCACCGTTGTTATCTTGACATTTTTATTGTTCTTTGAAAACTGGTAATTAAACAAGATACTTTGCAGTGCTTTTAAAACTGCTGCTTGTGGACCCCCTGGGAATGTGTGAGGGACTCATGGGGGTCCGCGGACCACAGTTTGGGAAACACTGCTCTAAGGCGAAGAACCAATGAGTCACTGATTGCTAGTCTGGTAGGTTGTTTGTGTAGTAAGGTGGGTTTTGGACCACAGTAATACACTGAAGTCCTAAGTCTTTATGCACAGTTCTGTGTATGAGCAGAATCCCTGGAACAGTAGTTACAACAAAAAGGCCAGATAAAGGGCTTGCACTTTGAATATGAATATAAAATAGAAGAATAGGTGATAATCACAGTTAAGGAATGCAGCAATTAGATGTGTGTATGTGTGGATGATGTTTATATTGAGTGGAAGATGAAAAACCTGAAATATTAGAGAGGTTGTAGAGATGCAAACTTTCCGTGTCTTTGTAAAGGAAGTGGGTGTTTAGTTTTCTAGTGCATATATATATTCACAGAAAAAATCATAAGTTTCAGGCACGTTATAGTCAGGAATTAGCATTTAAAAAACTTTAGAAATTCACTGAAAAAACCAAAGGTTTCACACACGGTATAGTTAGGAATTAGCATTTAAAAAACCTTAGAAATTCACTGAAAAAAACCATAGGTTTCACTCATGTTATCTGTTACCATGTTAGTTAGCTGGACATTTCTCTCATACAAAACCATTGAAATTCCCCCGCTATAGTTAGTTCAGCTAACTATAACTCGCGTGCCCGCAATGCACTGCTGATGACGTCACATATTACATCACTCATCCCGGGGGCTCTAATATTGCAGGGAGGGGGTGGGGCTTGAGGTGACGGATTGCACCACTCTGCAAACGCACCCCCTGGCGCGTTTGCAGAGGGGGAGCTAATTCCCCTTGAATACTGGGCATCCCCGGGGGACAACTAGCCCACCAGGAACCTCCAGTATGCGCCAGGGTGCTGCGTTGCAGAGAGGCGTAAAAAGGGGCATGGCCTGTTTACACGGCACATACTGGAGATTCCTGGTGGGCTACTTGCCCCCCAGGGACACCCAGTATTCAAGGGGAATTACTTCTCGCTCTGTAAACATGCCAGGGGGCGCGGTTGCAGAGTGGTGCCTTAATTTTTTTGGGGGGGATCGGCAGGGTACGTATACCATACGCATATCCCGCGATTTAAAAAAAAAACATTTTTTTTTGTCCTTGGGGGTCCTTGTGAGACCCCCTTAGCAGGCCTAGGGGTCAGGGTATTTCTACCCTGCCACCTTTTTGCGTTTTTCGCATTTCTTTTTCTGTTTTATTGTGCCTCGGTTCTACCGAGGCAGAAGATGGCTGCCAACACTTCCTGGTTTGGAGTATTGACAGACATTTTTTAGCCAATAAGCATGCAGCTCATGCTCGTAATGGTAAGCGTACTGTCCTCGGACTGTATGCGTACGGTACATCGTCTATAGATATATCTATTATTATTATTATTATGTTTCTTATATAGCGCCAGAATCGACCCCCGAAGGGGTATCTCCACGCTTGCCTTGGGAACCCGTCCTGGCTTTTCCCTGTGAGATAGCCCCTACAGGGCATCCCCAAGGTAAAAGCCAGGCATCCCGCCGCGGGGGGCCGTTGTGGAGATTAAGCAAGCTTAATCCCCAGAGTTGCAGAGTGTGAACCCATGATTAGGTCAGGCACCGAAGCAAGAATTATCGAGTCCATGGACATTTGAGCTCATGACCCTGCCACGCCGGGAATTGAACCCTGGTCCCGGGTCTGACCTCTGCTTCAGGGTCTGCCTGCTCTAACCAGTGAGCCACACTTCTCCACTATGATCTTACTTTTGATTTTGTAAGGAACTACTAAACGGATTTACACAATTTAACAAAAAGCGTAATCTGCAAACCAAACTCTACCTTTTTGCCAAATTTGGTGTAATGCCTTTCAGCAGTTCGGGCTGTAGCCTCAATTAAAGAACCCTATGGAAAATTGCATGGGGAAAAAACGTTTTGGGACCCTCCTTTTTTCTTGGCCCCCACTTGACAAATCATCCCAAAACTTGCAGGGAAGGAGCGGAGCGGAGCAGGCCATTTTCTTGGAGAATTTGGTGAAGATTCGTTGGCCGGACCCAAAGTTATTCCAAATAGAATGTTGTGTATATCCTATGGAAACTAGGTCCTAACTATAACTACTTACTGGCAACCGCCAGCAGGTTATATATATATGTATGTATGTATATATATATATATATATATATATATATATATATATATATATATATATATATATATATATATATATATATATATATATATATATATATATATATATATACTTCACCAAAATGTCCTAATACGAAGTGTACTCTTTTCACAGCTGGTGCTCGTGACAAGGCTGGACAAGCCTTGCATCAATTCTTCCACCAAGTTGCAATAACAAGCATCACTCTCACAGTTTTTGGGCAGAATAACGATTTATTCCATCTTTTGCAGTGCCTTCAGACCCCCTTCACCAATGCGTATCAACCTGCTGGGCTTGATCACGGTACAAAGTATTGTTAGTCCCTTCACTATTTCTGTGTTATATACCTGATTACCATTGTGCACATTATGATGTATTCTGGGTCAGGTAGTTTATAAGACATAAAACCCAATTGTGATTCACAAAAAATTTGTTTTTTTCTTTTGAAAAATGACATATAAAAGAAGGCATCATAACTGTTTCTATATTCTTGATATTGTCCTTTGTTTATTCGACATTTTTGTGCCACACCAACATATTATTTTATATTTACAACATCGTTGAGCCGTAAGAATATACAGCTATTAAAATACAATCATGGTGTTCCGGAAAAATGCACCAGTCATTAAAAAATAACAACATGGACTCTCCTGTTGGAATGAAAAACATGTAAAGTCACTGAGACTGTTACAAATTTGAGACAAAGGGACAACTCAGAAAAGAAAACTGATTAAAAATGATTAACATAAAGCACAGAAACAAGAAGCCATATTGTGATGAGCCAACAAAAACCCAACAATGTGTCCCAGTCCTTCTCTGAAAAGTTTGGGGGGGATTTGTCAAGCGGGGGCCGAGATAAAAGGGGGGTCCCATAACGCGTTTTCCCCATGTTAATTTCCATAGGGCGGTCGACCTCACTTTTAGCCGGAACGGCTGCATGGATTTCCACCAAACTTGGCAAAATTGTAGGGACTGGTAGCCCGATGTCCCTTTGCTATGTCTCAAGATATGTGCTCCAGTGGATTTTGAGTAATTTAGGTTAAAAAAAATATATATATCTATAGCAGCGCCCCGGTACGCGCACCGGGGAGCGCTCCGGGCGCGCCACGTGATTTGCGCCCAGAAATCTGATTGGCTCTCGGGTGTCTGTAAACATTCGAAACAGTCCAGAGCGGCCGCCATCTTGTGTCTTGGTAAAATCGAGACATAAGAGGTGGAAAAATCAAAGGGGGAAATGACCATAAGGGGGCAGGGATAGACCCCCCCTGACCTCCTAGGTTTGATGTGGGGGCCATAAAAGGGCCAATCGGGGCAAAAAAAAAATTTTTTTTTATTTGCGCGGGGGGAGCGCCCGGTACGCGCACCAAAAGAAATTGGAGGTAGTTCTAAAAAGAACTGTTTTTTTTTCTTTTTGTTGTTTTATAATTTTTTTATTGTTTTTTTGAACATTTTGTACTTTTTTGGGGTTTTCTGAACAGTTTTATATTTTTTTTGTATTTGTCATGGGGAGAAACGAAAAAACAGGGAATTGAAAATGGCTCAACTGGAGCAAAAAAAAAGAAAAGAAAAAATTAGGGTTGATTGGGGCATTTATGGTTGTCCCCAGCAAGGACAATGAGGTTTACACTCTGTTCTCCGTAGGAGATGGTCTTCCCACAATATTTACAGATAATTCTGAAATCTGCAAATCGTGGCTGAATGCAAGGCATTGTCTCACTTTCCTCTGGTGCCGACAGAGTGGGTTGCTTCCTTTTTGAGGTGGATTGGGGAGGGTTACTGGCCAGTTCCCTCATCTCTGCAGCAGAATAATTTATTGGATGCTTGCGCTGCATGTGGCGTATCATTGTGTTGTTCCCAAATGAATATTTTTTATTTGGGTTTCCCCTGGAAAGTTCCATGCCACAGATTTTGCAACTCACCTTGGCTGCATTTACTTTTTTCTTCCCCTCTGGGATAGAAAAAACTCCCAAATAATGTGTGGTCTTGGCTGGTATGGGATATTGTGTTCTTCCAGCCATCTTGAACTCCCCTCCTCCTCCTCCTCCTCCTCTTCCTCTTCTTGTTGACCACCAATGATATCTTGAGGTGGTCCTCTTGGTGGTTGTGGTGGTGGTGGTGGTGGTGGTGCAGATGCACCAGATGCTGCTACTACTGAAGCCATTATATTGAGCAAAAAGGTAGAGAGAGCTACAAACAGGTCTTCCTAAGTCAAAGGACAAAGTCAGAATAAGGAAAAAAGGTAGGGTCTTTCATCCTTTAAAAAAAAAAAATGTATTGAACCAATGAAAAGTGTTATTTTTAGGTCACATGACCAGGGGCTTCATCATTATGAAACCAAAACTGTTATGAACCAATAAAAAGTGTTATTTTCAGGTCATATGACCCGACGCGCTTACGCTACTCGCCCCGGGGCGCGCCACGGGACGCGCCAAGGGGGCGCGTCGCGTAAGCGCGTCGGACACCTACGTTGCGCGATCTAATTCGCTCGAGTGCTTCCGGGTGCGCTTACGCCGTGCGTATCACGCGGACGCGGCTACGGGATACGTCACAATCATGTTTTCGTTAGCGATATTGGCGCTTATGGGACGCTCCCCGGTGCGCACCCCGGGGCGCGTTTATAAAAGTACGCTTTTCGGGGCGCTCCCCGGGGCGCGCACCGGGAGCGCTCCAAAGCAAAAAATAAAAATAAATTTTAAAAAATGGCAAAATTGTAGGGACGGTAGCCCGATGTGCCTTTGCTATGTCTCAAGATATATGCTCAAGTGGTTTTTAAGAAAATTAACTTTGAAGATATATATATTGGGCTACATTGGGCTATATATATGTTAGAGCCCAAATGTAGCCCAAATGTAGCCCAATGTAGCCCAATGTAGTCCAAAGCTGGCCACCAGAGACAAAAAAAACGAATGTAGCCCAAATATCAGCCAGATGTACCCCAACTATAGCCCAATGACAGAATGTACCAGAGTGTTCTAAAGAACTACTAAAGCGCTAACAGTCTTACTTATAAAGTGAGACTAATAGTAAGGAATTAGCATTAAAAAAACCTTTGAAATTCACTGAAAAAACCATAGGTTTCACACCAGTTATAGTTAACTGGAAATTTTACATTACACTGAAAGGAGGTCTGTCACTCTGTCACAAGGATGGTGTCATCAGTGATGTCATGAGTGATGTCACTGACCATGTCATGAGTGATATAATATGTGACGTCATCAGCAGTGCATTGCATGCGCAAGTTATAGTGAGTCCAACTAACTATAACGTGGAATTTCATTGGTTTTATGACAGTAAATTTTCCAGTTAACTATAACTGGTGTGAAACCTATGGTTTTTCAGTGAATTTCTTAGGTTTTTTAAATGCTAATTACTAACTATAACTGGTGTGAAACCTATGGTTTTTTCAGTGATATATATATATATATATAAAAGAAGGGGGGCTGATATTCATATTGAAATGATACAATGAATTTATCATCCCCTCCATCTTTTATTGGGTATTTCACCCATACAAAACCATAGAAATTTGGCTGTTATAGTTAGTTCAGCTAACTATAACTCGTACCCCCACAATGCGCTGCTGTTGACGTCACATATTACATTATTCATGAGATGGTCAGTGACACATTCTCTTCAAGAACAAGTATGATGAGAAAAGAGTAGGTAAAAGCTTTCATCCAACCTTTAGGCTTGTTACAACCTTCAATGTACAAGAGGGACCCATTAGAAACATCATCCAGAAATACTGGTACTGGATCAGAATGATCCCATACTAAGCACTGTATTCCTACATAGGCCAGGTATTACCTTGAGGCAGGCTAGATCGATGAGGCAGGAATTGGTGAGCAGTAGCCCTCAGAATAGAAAGGAGGTAAAAACCACTTGGCCGTCCAATCAAAAGGGCTTTCTGAAGTGTGGGAGATGTAAGGCATGTCAACACAATGCATCTCTTTACTTATGACCCACACTAGATTTATCAAAGGGCAATATATTTGTAAGGCCGAATATGCCGTATACATACTGAGGTGACAATGCCATTTGGCACACATTGGTGGCATGATTCTACCAGTACATCAAAGAATCCTTCAACATCTGAGAGCTATTATAAAGCATGATCAGGGTTTCCCGGTAGTGAGGCATTTTGAAGGCAAGCCATAATGGTGTGGTGAAGGGATTAACCTACTTTGTACTTGATCGAGTTCCTGCAAACATGCGAGGAGGAGACAGTGAAAAGAAGTTAAGACAACTGCAGTCAAGATATATTATTGAATTACATACAAAGACTCCAAGGGGCATTTGCATGGAAAAAGATCTATATACTTACCTGTGAGGGCAATAAATCTATGTTAGGAGTCAGAGTGAGGGCAGGGGCCTCCTCCCAGTGTTATGCAAAAGATTATTTGTAATTTGTTTTATAGAGGTATTAGGTAATAGTGATTAGTATTAATACTGAGATGAATTATAAATAGAATGATAGCAATGCACTGTAGATATAAAGGAATTTTATAAGAGTCTTTGCTTGGGAAATGTATTTGTGTGATGCTTTTTCAAACCAAACTAGTATTGGCCACTTGACCTGAAACAGAATTATTGGTGTGTTTGGACTTATACACCAATATTCCTCAACTCAAGGGAATAGAGGTGATCAGAATAGTGTTGGAAGCTAGATCTGGTCCTGTGACTGTCCCTACTGATTTTATCATTGATTTGCTGACCATTTCCCTCACTCGTAATTATTTTGAGTTTGATGGCGATAATTACCTACAGATAAAGGGTACTTCTCTGGGTGCTTCTTATGCCCCCAATTTTGCAATGCTATAAGTCGCTTATTTCAAATGTACCTTTTTCTACGACCTAGAAAACAATCCATACTTCGATAACCTACGTCACTGGCAGCGTTATATCGATGATATTTTCTTTGTTTGGACAGGTAACACATCTAACCTGACTTTTTTCCCTGAATTGTTAAATTCACGATCTCCTGATCTCAAATTTACCTCACATGTCAGCAATGTACATGTTGATTTTCTAGATCTCACTGCCATCCCTTGCGATGGAAAATTAGCAACAAAACTTTACACTAAGCCAACAGCTCGCAACACTTTGTTGGAGTATACTAGTCACCATCCGTAGGGTTTGAAAGATGGTCTTCCCTTCAGCCAGTTTCTATGGATTCGCAGAAACTGTCAATTTCATGCTGACTACTTCTGTGAGACCGATATCCTTGCTAAAAAAGTGGAACAAAGTTGCTGCCCTAAAAGAAATTTCCAACGTTCTCTGGAGAGAGCTTGGTATAACCATCGCTAATTCCTGCTCTCTCCTCGGTCTCCCAAAACTATGGACCGCATGCCTTGTCACAACTTTGAGCACACAGAGACATAAGATAACAAAGATCATAAAAAAATATTGCCCGCTGATTCAATCTACAGGCATCACTAAGGAACAACTTTTATTCTCCTTCAAGAAAGGCAGAAACATAGGTGATCATTTGGTCCAGGCTGCCATACCTAGTATTGATCCCCCAGATTTGGCTATGTTGTGGGGCATGAACAGGATTGTGGGCCATTATCATTGTAGCAACTGTTTAATGTGTGATTCCACCTTCAACACTAAACAGTTTATTCATGGTACAATATCATATGATCTTCGTGACCATACCAACTGTAATTCACAAAATGTCATTTGTGCCATTTGGTGCCCCTGCAATCTCATCTATGTGGGGCAAGCCACTCAGAAAATAAAGGCTTAATTTTTCTGCATAAAAGTCACACTTAATATAAGAACAAGCATGCCCCCCTAGTGTCTCATTTTTCAGAACTCAATCATGTGCTGTCTGATTTGCACTCGCAAGTGATTGAAATGATTAGGAAAGCACCTAGGGGTGGCAATATTGTGAACATATTGAATAAAACAGAATTTCAGTGGATTCTCAGATGTGACAGCATTAATAAAGGTCTGAACACCCTTGAAGAATCTAATGCTATGAGATCTTGCTTAGTTTTCTCTATATCTCATCCTTTTCTGTTTACCTCTGTCTGCTATGTTCCAAATGTTTCACCTTGGGTCAGAACTGTACTACATGAATTGCATGTTTGCGTGACCTCATTCTGGAATCTATTCTAAGATAAAGATATGCCTTTATTTAATCCCTTTTTTAGGGCAACTATCTAAAGTTTTGTGTAATGAACAGTTAAACAAAGTCATGATTATGCTTGCATGTCTTTTGTATTCGATGTATCAATACTGAATGCCTTGTGATTTTTTGTCACCTTATACACAAAATTGTAACTTGCTTTTAATTCATTGCATATGAGTTTGGAGTCTAAATTATTTACCGGAAGGTTTATAGTTTATCAGTCCCTTGATTAATATAGAGGTTCCCTGTAGTGATACATAGAAAAGATTTATTTGATAAAACTTTTGCTCTTTTTAACTTTTCTCTTTTCATTTATTTTTATTTTTTCACCTTGCATATTCTTTGCATGATCATATCTTCTGGGCTTTACTTGCTTTTTGCCATTTCATAGTAGAATCCTCACAGATTGCAACATATGGTAGACATTGACTATAGCCCTCCTCATTGTTGGGAAGCTGGTAGTGAAGTAGCTACTATGCAGAATATTCTCCGTGTACATGTATGGGTTTTCTTTCTGTGATCAGCAAATACACATACACATATATAAACATATTGCTTTAACATCCTGAACTAGTATCTTTCTATACATTATATACTCGATATTGTTTGTCTTTCTCAGGGGCAGTATCACTGAAAATCAGACGTTACTTTATGATGCAGGACGATTACCGAAAATATGGTACCCCTTCTGGTTTTCCACCATTGATGCGGTTTAGAATATGTGATATTCCTTTGGCTCATGAAAAATGTGGTCACATTTGTGTGTTTCCACATTTCCATTGAATAGGGACAAAAAAATCCCAAGTATTAGATATTCCTTTAGTTCATAAGGAGTTTTTCATATTCCATTATGACCGAAACAAGCAGCCTCTATTGGTGACCATTTCTAAAGTCCTTTTGCCATTTCTATGTCATCATAGAAAAGACAAATACCATATAATGTTCTGGACTATAACACAAGGGAACAAAATCTGATTATACAGAGCACAAAGACCAAGGAAAGACAATGCCTACGTAAAAGAGAATGTTATGGTAAACAAAAAGAGAAAACAGCAAGGCAAAATTAACAATCATATTTTTGCTGCAGCACTAATCTCCATGTCCTCAAGGCAATGCTGACAAAGAAAATCCTGCAATTTGGCTAGGTCCTCGAAAGTTTAAGAAGTCTCCTCATATGTGATTTTAAAGAAACAAGGATGAACAAGACCATATCTGATGTTCATGGATTTTAATTGTGGGAGAAGTTCAAGAAAATGTTTCTTCCTTGCAGTCATTGTGTTAGAGAAATCCTGCAAGACAAAAATCCTGTGACCAGACCATTGGTGAGGTACGGCTTGCTTAGCCAATGTACGGATCTACATTAAATCAGTGTGCTGCAAGAAAAGAATAATGATGCCTCAGGTTTCTGATGAGGAGCTACGGCCGAAGGTTTGGGACTGAGGCAATGTGCACGTTGAATGTTAAGCTGACTGTGATCGGGTAAGTGCTCAATAGTACGGATGATCTGTTGCAAAAAGGAGATAATATTGGCGTGCTCTGAATTCTCCAGAATACCATGAAGGCATACGTTATTTCTACGATTCCTGTTTTTCAGATCTTCAGTGGACCTTTTCAGAAGCTCTAGTTCCTTTATAAGCTGAGAAACCAAAGGGAGCAAGTTCTCTACATTACTAATGCTGTGCTCGACATCTGTGATACGTTGGTCAGGAGAGGACCATTTTTCCACAATGTGCAAAAGGGAGGCATTCGTTTCCAAAACAAAGGGTTTAAGAGCTCTTAATTCTTCCATTACATCATCCAAGGTGAACGGAAGGGGTGACTTGGAGGAAGAATCTGAGTACTTCTTAAGTCTCTTCACTGGAAGAGAAGATGGCTTTAGCAAAGCACCAGATGCAACATTTGAACATCCCATCCCAAGGTTGTTGGAGTTCTCAATAAGTACTAACAAGGACTTGGGAGCAGGATCACTTTGGCGACCTTTTAAGGGCGTGTGATGCTTTTGATGCAAGACATGTGAGGAGTAACTTTGTCCTTCTGCTTTGAGGACCTACCCATAAATTAGTAGCCCAAACTATTAATGGATCAAGTCCAGTGATGCAGCGTAGGCTGATGACCAGAAGTATGCAAAGTTTTCCTCCAAAATGGGTCTATAATCCCAAAAATCAATAGTGACCCAGGTAACAGCAGTAGCAGGTGACTGCTGCAGATTACAGTATATAAAGAAGGTAGATGAGGCCATTAAGCAGGAAAAACGCCTGAAACCCACGTAGCCCAAATCCAATCAGAAACAAATGAGGACACAGCCAGGACTATACATTGACTGCACATCAGAGGACTACAAATTAAAACAAAGCACCCATTGAAGAATAATATTTAAGGTCTTACTGTGACAGGGACACTGACATTCTAGTAGGCAGAGATGCCGAATTAAGAGTCTCCAGCTGGTGAGATGCATTGCTGGAAATCCCCACAGAGTCACGAAATGGCGGCCACTTTTAAAGCAAACCACACTGAAAGTGGAGTTTAAAGCCAACAGAGGGCAATAGAGGCTAAATAATGGGGGTAGAGGAATGCATTCACCTTCCAAAATTGAGTCCCAGCACTCAGAGATGAAAACATCCTGAAGAGCCGCCATGGTTACAAGCGTCTGCTGGAGCCAACCAGGAGATTTAAGGTCTGGCAACTATCTTGTGAAGCGCTTGTGACTGCTCTCTGGGCAGTCTATATTGAGCCTACTGCTTTGCTGGTTGCACATCGAGAACAGAATCTTTAAGGCTCTTCTTGTCCTTGCAACCAATTTTGGAGCATCGAGAATATGCGCAGGCTCCCATGAATTTTCCTCAGGCCCAAATCCTTCCCAAGATAACAGATACCATATTGTTCTAATGCAAAATTTGGAGTTGAGGATAACACAAACTTCATATTCAGGTTCACCTTGAATGAAACTTTTTGTTAGACCTGGCACCATTGGTGTGGGTCTCCCCTGAAATGTTTGCCTTTGCCTCCTGTGTTTTGCTGTGTGTTGTGCTCTGTTTTGCTCTCTAGATGCTTTGGGCCATGTGCCAAAGTGTGAGTACTCCCCTTGTAAATTATTGTTATGGATTGGTGTTTCCATGATTGTTTATTTGAATTAGTAGTCAGTCCCTGATACAGTGCACTATGTGTGCCTATGTGTGCCTAGTGCCTGTAAATCAAATGCTGCTGGTGGGATTAAGCAACAGTATCTCAATCGGATTCAATGAGAAAGGCAAATATAAGTGCATGTACAAGACATTACAAGGTCGCGAAAGAAGGAGAGACTCTTGGTATCAATTTTAGAAAGTATATGTAGCATCATATATTAAAATCTCATCTTATACAGGACACTTGTAAAAGCACTGTTGGCATAAAATGCGATGGCAACCCAAGGGGGCTTAGTGCACTTGGTGCTCGTGAAACAAAGAGTGATGGCGCGGATGACAGGTGGGAAAACACAGCGAAGGACGCAAGGTGACAAAGTGAAAAACAATATGTACAAAAGCAATGGTTCGTCATCAATGAATGGATAACAAATGTTCGTTTGGGAGCCAGAGTTGAGAGTGCGCCATGAGTCGCGCTGTACGTAGGGTCGACGGCATTTCGATCCTATCTAGTCAGGATCTTCATCAGGACCGGGTTGCCTGTTTGGGAAGTGATGTGGGAAATGATCAGTACACTCTGTACTGTCCAGGTACTGTCCGGTGATGCTTGCAAAGGCTATGTTGCTGGTTATTAGAGAGTGAGAGAATCTACTCAGTGCGCTCAGAGTTATCCAGGTACTGTTTGTTAATGCTCGAAAATTCTCAATATGGTGTTCGTTTAGTTGGCACGATTGGAGAACGAAGGTAGGCGGAGGTGCAGTGTCGGAGCCCGAACTGCAGTGTGCCTCCAGCCTAGCCAATGCGGAGTTGGGGGGCAGGGTCGGACCACCAATCCACTGCCGGGGTCCCATAGTAGGTACCTAATTAAAGAGTTGAGATTGCCGCCGAATGAATCCAGAGGCCGTTGGGTGGCTGTAGAGTCTCGTTACTTGACTGCAGTCACGCCCGTACCCAGGATACCGGGCATGACTGCAGTCAAATCAAGTCACTAGTATTAACGAACAGTACCTGGATAACTCCGATAACTTCCCAATAGAACGTTTGTTATCCATTCATTGATGACGAACCATTGCTTTTGTACATATTGTTTTTCACTTTGTCACCTTGCGTCCTTCGCTGTGTTTTCCCACCTATCACTTGCGCCGTCACTCTTTGTTTCACGAGCACCAAGTGCACAAAGCCCCCTTGTGTTGCCATCCCATTTTATGACAACAGTGCTTCTACAACTGTCTTGCATAAGGTGTGATTTTAATATATGATGCTACATGCACTTTCCAACATTGATACAGAGAGTCTCTTCTTCTTTCGCAACCTTGTAATGTCTTGTACATGCACGTATATTTGCCTTTCTCATTGAATCCGATTGAGATACTGTTGCTTAAAACACATATATACCCAGATCTCAATCTGGTCTATGGGTTATACTCCTGTTGTTTTCTCCTGCTGTTGGGATTGCAGCACTGATTGTGCCACCCACATAAACAACCTGTGAATGTAACTATGGCCTGCCATTGCAGAGCCTTTGTACAGTTTGGTACTGCCATGTCCACTTGGCAAGTGTACCCACTTACCAGGCCGTAACCTTCCCTTTTCTTACATGAACTGCCTTGCTGGGAGTTCTGACCTGCAAAGAGGTGCCTGCTGTTATTTGGGACCTCTAGAGACTGTTTTCTGCTGGGAGCTGGAAAGGTAACGCAACTTTGAAGAAGCGAGGCTCATCTGCACCTGTTTTCGACGCATCACTGAAGAAACCGTTGTAGCGCCTTCTGTGCCTCAAGAAATCACTGCACGCAGCATCGAGTGCACTGATCTCCGAAGTCCAAGATCATCGCACCGAGTTTGACGCAAGGCCTGCTATGCGGCTGCAAGAGTCACGCATTGTTCCGGATCGTGGCATCAAGGTGCCCAGTTTGTCGCATCATTGGGGGACGCAGTAAGAAACCGACGCATAACCTCCCCACTCAGTAAGAAACCAACCCTTAACCTCCTCTCTGGTAAGGAACCGACGCATTAGCTCCCCTGCGCTGTAGGAAGGAACTGACGCATCACCTTCCCTTAATGTAGGGAATGGACGCATTACCTTCCCTTCAGCCCATTTTTTTTGTTTGCGTGACGCATCCCAGGTATTTTGTGAGAAAAGTATCGCATCTGTGATTTGTTTTGAACTGAACTATTTCTACCATCTGAAAGTCATATTTTTATTACAGTATTGTGGATTTTTGTCGTTTGGTCTTGATTTGGTTTAGACAAAGATTGCCTGTTTTTCTAAACTGGTGTGGTGTCCATTTGTAGTGATTTCACTGTATTACTGTATGTGTTCGGAAATGCTTTACACACTGCCTCTAAGATAATCCTCTCTACTCATGCCAAGCTACCGAGGAGTTGAGCAGGGGTTATTCTAAAAGTCAATCCCCCTTACCCTGACTAGAAACAAGGGTCCCTATTTAGCCTCTAATGCCCTCTGTAAGCTTTAAAGTCAACGTTCAGTGAGGTTTGCTTTAAAAGCGGCCACCATTTTGTGACTCTGTGAGGATTTCCAGCAATGCATCTCACTGGCTGGGGACTCTTAATTCTGCATCTCTGCCAACTAGACTCACAATTCCAACACTGATAATGGTCTTTTCTCTTGTTTTATACTTGCTGTTTCAGGAGACAGGTGTGGAAAACATGATGAATATGAGATCCAACTGGTAACTTCAACTTGAACATTGCTAGACTGATCCTTTGCTTTATGCGGTAGGGACCAAAAAACACATGGTCAGAACTTGTTATTGGCAAAAATACAATTTTCAGAGTAAACAATCATAGTTTATCTCCAATTTTATATGGCATTTCAACTGGTAGTTTTGTTATCTGTTTGTCTCTAATACTTTGCTTTATCATGTTCCATGTTCTTTTTTTACTAGTGATATGGTTCTTTGAATTTCTTTTACTCTGGAAGTTACTGCAGGAACTGAGGAGTTTCCAAGAGTTTGCGTGAAAGGGAAAACCATGGGTGCCTTCCATATAGGCGAATGAAGGGTGAATTGGTAGTGGAAGAATGTTTGGAGTTGATGTAATCAATTTCTGCCAACCACAGTAGATCTACCCAGGAGTGTGTTGAATCTGCTAGATAACTTCATAAGGATTGTTTGAAGCTCTGGTCGTTCCTCCCTGGCTGTCTACTGTACTGTAGGTGAAAATGTGTAGCTATAGTGATTTCCACTATACAAACAGAACACTTGCCAAAACTCTGATGTGAACTGCGATCCACAGAAACAGATGATTTTCTTCGGTAACCATGAAGGCATACAGTGTGAATCATCAAAAAATTGGGCTGTGTTAGTTATTTCGGAGCATGTGATGAAGAGGGCCTTTTATGTTAAAATATTTACTATAACTGTGAAAGAATATTGTTTTTGATCTTTTGGCAAAGCTGCAATAAAGTGTAAGGATATATTCCCATAAATGAATTGGAGTGAGCAAAGACAGTAGCAGACCCTGGTTTTCAGTGATCTACATTGGTTTGAGCAAAAACATTAGAATCTCAGATAGCATCTATCACATCTCTACGCAAGGTAGGCCACAAGGATCTCCTTTGAAAGTGATGTGAAGTTTTAGCCACACCAGGGTTACCTGCCCTAGGAATCACATTACACCATTTAAAAATCATTTGTTGAAGTGTTTTAGTAGGTATAGATAGTCTTTTACTGTAGAAAGGAAGGTTAGAGATGATTTTTCTCGCGGGCTAGTTTTATCCAACTTTTATCCTTGAGACTTTGAAAACATGATCATATATTTACTAGGAATGCTTCTTAGTTGATTGGTCCAATAACCTGTTTTGGTTTCAGAATGGATTGTTTCTAGGTTTCCAAGGTGTAATCATTGGAATCCTTCCTCCTTGAGCATCTGTATTTTTATTTTGAGCTCCTGGATAAAAGGTTACAATGAGGTCAAATTATGTGAATAAGATCATGCATCATAATTGATTTGGATTTAGTAATCAAGCTGAATTCAAACATTTAATATTGTGGTGTTTGTCACCCAGATGGTAGTGTTGACATTCTCTGAAGGCTTCTTTGCTTGCTAACAATTGTTTTTCTGCAATTGTATAATTGCATATGACAAAATTCAACTTTGTAGATATAAAGGAAATCAGGGGTAATTGGCCATCACATGCTCTGTAATATATGCACATTCATGAATTCCCATTGGTCAGGTGTAGTTGGCCATTAAATGACCTTTTCTCCTGAGGCGGAAGCCGGGAGCTACAGGCACGAGCACTCGCTCATTTTTAAAATACTTGAGAGTCACGATAACTTGTACTTTGGCTAAAATTTACGTTCTGACAAACCTGCGTGAATCCGTGTGTGTTGATTTTAAAAACCTCACCTTCCCACAGCTCCACTCACCCGCCCACAGCCTCACAGCGGATCTTAGCGCTGCCGAGGACTCGCAGGGTAAACAAACATTGCCGCCATTTCCCGCCGCACTCTGAGGCCACGCCCCTTTTTACAAGGCCACGCCCCCTGAGTACTTAAGCCGCGAAATCCAAGCGTCTGGTCAGAAGACCTTTTCTCCTGAGGCGGAAGCCGGGAGCTACAGGCACGAGCACTCGCTCATTTTTAAAATACTTGAGAGTCACGATAACTTGTACTTTGGCTAAAATTTACGTTCTGACAAACCTGTGTGAATGCGTGTGTGTTGATTTTAAAAACCTCACCTTCCCACAGCTCCACTCACCCGCCCACAGCCTCACAGCGGATCTTAGCGCTGCCGAGGACTTGCAGGGTAAACAAACATTGCCGCCATTTCCCGCCGCACTCTGAGGCCACGCCCCTTTTTACGAGGCCACGCCCCCTAAGTACTTAAGCCGCGAAATCCAAGCGTCTGGTCAGAAGACCTTTTCTCCTGAGGCGGAAGCCGGGAGCTACAGGCACGAGCACTCGCTCATTTTTAAAATACTTGAGAGTCACGATAACTTGTACTTTGGCTAAAATTTACGTTCTGACAAACCTGTGTGAATGCATGTGTGTTGATTTGAAAAACCTCACCTTCCCACAGCTCCACTCACCCGCCCACAGCCTCACAGCGGATCTTAGCGCTGCCGAGGACTCGCAGGGTAAACAAACATTGCCGCCATTTCCCGCCGCACTCTGGGGCCACGCCCCTTTTTACGAGGCCACGCCTCTCTACCAAGACCTCCTTTCTCTATAAAATATGTGCATGTACCGAACGCGCAGCGGGCGAGCGCAGCGGGTGCGACGATTGCGCGCCTAAGGCAAGCCCGTCTGCGCCCGTCCGCGCCAGCTCCGGGCCTAGGGCCAGCCATGCTGCCAGTCCCTTACCAGCCCCGAGAATCACGTGGACCAGCACACAGATACTAGACCTAGGTAAGACATCCTGCCCGTCTCCCATCACTTGTAGCTTTCCTCTACCTTGCCCCTTCCGGCACAAATGTCCAAATTGTCCTTTCTCCCTCTGTCCCGACTGGACTCGTACTAGGAACAGTACACCAGCAACTAAGCAACCCCCCCTACCAAAACCTACTCCATGGGTTTGGTGAATTGTCGCTCTCTACCCAGCCACGCCAATGGCATCTGGCTTTTACTGTCTACCTCATCCTGGGACGCACTGTTCCTAACAGAGACTTGGATTAAAGACTCCTCCAATCCTGACATCGCCCTAGCTCTACCCACTGACTACAGTTTCACGGGACTCAGCCGTGAAGGCTCCAAAACAGGAGGAGGAATCGCGGTGATCCTAAAGAAGCACCTGAAAATCACCTCACGAAAAATCTCAAACATTAACCCCATTGAAGTTCTCTACTTTTCAATCACTGACTCCACCACAGCCGTTTGCTCAGGGATTCTGGTCTATAACCCCCCGAACACCTCACAACCTGCTGTCCTAGAGCTATTGGCTATCACAGCAGATCTCTCCCTCAAACACCCCCACTTCATGGTACTGGGAGACTTCAACCACCACGTTGATGTAAGTAGCTGTAACCGCGCCTCCCAACTCCTCGAATCTATGCAAAACATCAATCTTACACAAAAAGTAAAAGGCCCTACTCATAAAGCAGGTCATACCCTCGACCTTATTTTCTCGAACTGCGAGAAACTCATAATCCTCCGTTCCCAACCCCTACCATGGTCCGACCATTTTCTTATACCCTTCGAGTTACCCCTGACTCTAACTACAAAACAGGAGTCCTCCATCAGATCTCAGGGCAGAAAATGGCACAAACTTACACTTGCTGCCCTAGAACCAAACTACAATAACAGTTTAATACCTCTCCCGGACGACCTCAACGAAGCAGTGCATACACTAAATAGCGACTTTACGTCCGCTATCGAGAAAGTCGCACCTCTTCAAAGCCTTTCCTCCCGTAGACAACAACCATCGGCCCCATGGTTCACGCAAGAACTACGGGCACACAGAAGCATGTGCAAAAAGCTAGAACGACAATGGAGACAGAACTATGATACAGGAGCTAAGGCCCTCTATCGACAAAGTCTTAAAGAGTTTCGCAAACTCAAACGCCAATCCATGAGCACATACTTTTCCGAAACAATTGCCAAAGCAAAAAACTCGACCAAGGCCCTATTCAATATAGTGAAAGAATTCACTCACCCCAGCGCACTCTCCACTCCAGTGCCTATGTCACAGACACTATGTGAAAACCTATCTAACTTCTTCGAAGAAAAAATTGCCAACATAGCGGCAGCGATCCTTCAGAAAGATTCCGATACCACCAAAGATCCAACCCCCAACAGCACTCATGCATTTACCTCATTCCAACCACTTAGCAAAGAACTTGCTCTAAAGCTGCTTCAGGAATGTAAATCTGGTTCACCTCTGGACCCAGCCCCAGCTCTTATCATGAACGAAATTGCCCCCATCATCATTAACCCCCTATTAGACATCTGGAACTCCTCATTACTCACGGGGGTTGTTCCCGCTGCCTGGAAACACGCCATGCTAATCCCACTTCAAAAAAAAAAACGGCGTTGACCCTTCCTGTCTAAATAACTACCAACCAATTTCACTTCTACCCAAGCCCGCAAAAGTTCTGGAAAAAGCCGTCCAAAAACAACTGTCCCACTACCTGGAATCCAACTCCTTATTCCACGACAGCCAATCAGGCTTTAGACCAGACTACAGTACTGAGTCGGCGCTACTCGAGGTATCCGAATCGATCCGCGAATGCACGGACAAGGGAGAGGAGGCCATGCTGGTCCTCCTCGACCTATCCGCTGCGTTTGATACCATCTCACACGACAAACTTCTGACTCGCCTGCAAGAAGTTGGTATCGGCGGGCCCCCCCTCGCATGGATAAAATCTTTTCTCACAAACAGAATACAGCAAGTGATGCTGGGACCTTTTCTCTCCTCCAAAAAACAGCTGATCTGGGGCGTCCCACAGGGCTCTGCCCTCAGCCCACTCCTTTTTAATGTGTACCTCAAACCTCTGGCTAAAGTTGTTGAATCCTGTGGCGTCAAAGTAACCTTCTACGCTAACGACACCCAACTGGTGTTCTCCTTCAAAGAACACACTGACAAATCTTTTTTTTTTTTTTTTTTTTGAAAACCTTTATAGTACCTGTAGGAGAGTAGGGTCTGCAATCCTATGATCACCCAGATTTTTTGCTTTTGTTTCACTGGTTTACGACTTTCTCTGGCTGTGGGCCTGCCAATCAGACCCACAGCCTGGCTGTTCTCTTTCTAAATTACAACATGTACCCTAGGTGCATTTACCAATTGGTACTGGGCCACCTTATCAGACCCTGTAACTCAGGGCATAGGTGTACCCAGGGCTGCCAGGGGCTGCAGCATGTATTATGCCACCCCTGGCTGGCCTCCTAAATTTGACACAACTGGCTGCATGACAGCTGGGGCAAAGTCGTGTAATCACTCTTTGCTGTAGGTGTAGTATACCTATACCTAACCCTAAAATGGACACACAGATTCCTATCAGTCACTCCTATGGCAGGCCTTGACAATCCTGAAGGCAGAGTGCTTGGAATCGTGTGAGATGGTGCTCTGGCATGAGCTGAGCCTGTCTGCAGCTTGCGGAACCAAGTCCTAATAGCTGTCCCATGATATCGCATACCATATACTCTTAAGTGCATTATAATCCTCGCGGTTAAATGCTAACTTTGGTATTGCTTTATCAAAACATGTCGAGTAAGGTGTCATACGAATTGGAATACTAACCCCTCGCCAATTCTGGCGACGGGGTTAGCATTCCACCCTTCTAGAGGGACACGACATGTATGTAACTGTGAACCCCGGTTAAAGTTAACTGAAGCCTCAGCTCCACAAAATGGATGCTGCCACCACAGACACGAGTCTGACCTCCTGCTGCTGGGAGTCCTTCCAGCGAGGGAGGCCTGGACAAAGGGTTTCCTGTCCGGGGCGGTGCTAGCACCGTCCCAGACATGGTTTTGTGTATCCTGGGTAGGCAGGGCTTTTCAGGAAGGTGACTGCTGAGTGGCACCCCGGTGCTCACTACGCATAGGCCGGTCTGAACCAGTTCCAGGGGCACACCAGCCCCTGGCCTGGGGAAGTCCGGCATGGCAGAGGGGTGTAACCACCCCCCTCCTAGTCCCACCCATAGGCAGGACCTAGTCACCGGGTCAGCCCCCTTTTTTAGTATAAAGATGGGAGCGGGCCCCCTGTTAAAATTAGATCATCTTTGGAATCAAGACACGACTTTCTGCGAAAGGACTTCAAGATTTCTTCATCAAGATTCTCCCTTGTGGCTAAGGAGTAGTCACCCTGCATCCGCAGGCACCATCCTACAGAACACTGCGGTCTGCTGCAAGTCCTTCATCACGAATCCGACGACCCAGCTCGACGAGACCCGGCTTCCCTGGCACCTCTGACCTCTACTCACCTCTACAGCAAAGCTGAGAACCGTGAGTGCGACGAGACCTCGAGGGACCGACGATCGCCAAGACTGCACGACATCTTTACAACAAGCCCACCGTGTCCTCCCCTGGTGAGTGCTTTGGGGTCCGAGAAGCCCCGACCCTGCGCAGCTCCAGCACCCAAGGTCAGCCTCCCTGCATCTCCACGATCTGCGTGGGGCCCTTCTGCTGTTTGCTGTGCACCGCGTTGTTTGGCTACTAGCCGGCTGGCTTGTGGCCTTCTGAACGACGCCCGACGACATCACTGCTGCTGGTCTGGTTGCTCCAGACTGGCCCTTGCTTCCTTTTTTAAGAGAGGCACCCCGGACCCTCCTGGTCCACTCCAGACGCCATTTTAGGTCCACCGCGTGGGCTTGAATTTGCCAAGGCTTTGTTGCCCAATCCTGGGTCCAGCGACGCCGACAGCTTCTATCTTCGTGGGACAGCTCGATCCTCCTTCCTGGTCGCCGACAACGCCTCCTGGTCCGTGAGATCTCCGAGCCCAGCGTCACCCACACGCCTTGTCGAGGTGGCTACCATCCGGTGCCCTCCTGGTGCCCACTGACTACTGGCTAGTAGCCTCGAGCTTGGTCCCCTCTGCTTTCAGGTGTCATCTTCCATCGATCCAGGCTTGGATCCACCGAACTTTCTTCACTGGTCGCCTGCCAGCAACTTCTTTCTTCCAGGCTCCTGGTCCGTCAACGAGGATTCCCGACGTCTTTTGAGTCCTATGCAGCTGCAGCCCCTGGGCTAGGTAACTTCGGCATTTTGGTGCCCCAGCATAGCCTCACTATCCAAGGGTCAGAATCTACTTTCGTTTTCTCCCTACCAGGTCGGGTTCGCCCGAGAACACTAACTTTGCAAATTCTAGCTACCATAGACTTTGTCCCGCATCTCGCGTGAGAGTGCACACACTGCACCCGAGTCCCCTGGGTCTCCTAGAAGTAATCTAACGATTCTATAGTCAAGTCCTAGCGATTCCAAAGGCTATTAGTACTGTACTTACCTGCTAGTAATTTCGCATTCCACTTTTCAAGTATATGGTTTTCCGTGCCCCTCGGGCATTTGTATATACTGTGCTAACTTAAGTATTTTTGTAAGAGTTTTGGTTTGTGCTTAGTACCCTGTCCTCATAAAGAGTACAGGGCTGTTGTGATCCTTAATAAATAACTGTTTATTTTCATAACACTTGTGTGGTGTCCTTTCACTTGGTGTTCAAGGGGTATATGTGGTATAACAGCTGGCTTAACACGCCCTCTCGAGTCTTTAGCCTTAGACTGCTCGTATCCACGCTACTAGGATAGCTGGTCTATAAGGTTGACTTACAACCAATCATCAATAAGAGTTGCTGGACTGATACATAGTGTTCACTAGAATAGTGACCACTGCTTATCAGGCCACCTTCTCACATTGGTGAGCAGCGGTTGGGATTTGAGCTTGCTGTTGTTTTACCACACGTATCCTAAGAATATCTTGTTGAAAGATCACATAAGTACTGTTAGTACATATAACTAAGCTTAGAATACTCTGAGTTCTACTGAACCAGCTGTTGCAGCTCCTCAAGGCCTAGCACACCTTGGCTGCAACTCTTAGCAAGGGATCAGTAGGTGAACACATAGTGTAGGTAGGTGCATCACTTACACCACACTAGAAACAGTATGTCGGACAAAGGAGGAAACTCTGAGTCTCCCCTTGTGTCAGTTGACCCTCCACAGGTCATCCCTTCAAGATATACTGTGCTTAGCTTCCATGAGTTACGGCAAGTATGTACCTCTAGGAAGATTAAGCAAGGGGCTAACCCCACCACCTCCTTTCTGATTGGTCTCCTAGAGACTTATGATGCCAGAAAGGCTGAGAAACTTCTTAGCCTTTCTAATCCAGAAGGAGGCATGCCTCCCCTTGAGGGAACCAGAGGTGACCCTGACCTCATCCACCTCTCAACTGAGAATGAAGATGTGGAGGAGGATGAGAATGAGGATCCCTCTGGAGATGAGGCAGACAAGGGACAGGTAGAAGTCAGCAGACTAACCAGGTCCAACTTAAGCAAACATGACAGTGGTACTGGGGGACCCCTGGGGCCACTATCAGGTCAGCTTAACATTGGGAATGGACGAGCCAGATCTCTGTCAAGAGGCTCTGGCAGATCCCTTCAAACCAATGGCTCTCACAAATCTTCTCAAAGAGGGATGACATCCCCTCAGAGGAGAGTGTATGAAGCTAAAGAAAGGGCAGCCAATCTGAGGATTGAGAGGGAAGAACTTGCCCTGGCCAAAGAGAGGCTTGCCTTTGCTAGAGAGCAACAGTTAAGTGGGGTAGTCCCCACTGGTGGCAGCATTGTACCTAGCAATAGGGAAAGGAGTTTTGATACAAAGCACCTTGGTAAGATAGTGCCCCCCTTTTAACAAGGGGATGACATCCACAAATGGATTACTGCTTTGGAGAGGGCCTGCACTGTGCAAGGTGTTACCCAGAGTCAGTGGGCAGCTATCTTGTGGCTCTCCTTTGAAGGTAAAGGCAGAGACAAGCTCCTCACCACAAGGGTAGAGGATGCCAACAATTACAAAATCTTGAAGAATACACTGGTTGAAGGGTTTGGCCTAACCACTGAGCAGTACAGGGTGCTGTTCAGGGATACCCAGAAAACTCAGTCTCAAGATTGGTCTGACTTTGTAGATTGTGCCAGTAAGGCTTTTGAGGGCTGGTTGCTGGGCAGTAAGGTTACTGATTATAAAGGATTGTATAATTTGATGATGAGAGAACAAATTTTAAACAATTGTCAGAACCAGTTGTTGCATCAGCATCTTGTTGACTCAGATCTGACCTCTCCCCAAGAATTGGGAAAGAAGGCAGACAGATGGGTTAGAACAAGAGTTAAACAGAACCAGGGCCAGAATCAAGGTGGTCAGAAGAAAGCAGACCAGAAGGGTAAAGATTCTAAGGGGGAACAAAATGACCAGAAGTCTTCGACAGGTCCCCAACAACCCAAAGAGGGTGGGGGTCAGGCTCCCCAAAAGAAGAAAGAAGGCCAATCTAAAAGGTGGTGTCCATACTGCAAAAGTAAAACTCACTGGTTTAGTGAGTGCACCAAGAAAGGAGGAGGGCAGACTCCTGCCACTGCAGCCCCTAAGGCACCTGTGCCCCCTAGTACAGCCAGCAGTGGTAGTGCACCTCCCAAGGGTTTAGTAGGGTTAACCCTGGGTTCTGAGGGGTGTGACAACTTAGTTGGTACACTCACTCAGGCTGTCCTTGTCAGTACAGGGGATATGGATATGTCCCCTGACATAAGTCCCAATACTTTGGGCAAATACAGACAGACACCTTTCAATGGCTCAGGCCTATAGGGACACTTGTGCCAGTGTCACAATGGTGACACCTAACTTTGTGGACCCTGGACAGATCATGCCAGGTACAGAATTCCTGGTGACCAATGCAAGCAATGTCACTACCAATCACAGTATGGCAATTGTAGCTTTCTCCTGGGGAGGGGTAACTGGCCAAAAGAAGGTTGTAGTTAGTTCAGACCTCCCAGTGGATTTTTTGTTGGGCAATGATTTGGAGTCATCACAATGGTCAGAAGTGGAGCAGAGGACTCACATGGAAATGTTAGGCTTGCCAGCACACGTGTTTGCTGTGACCAGGTCACAGGTCAGGAAATGCCCCACTGAACAGGTGCTGGATCCTGGAACAACGGACCAGACACCACCCAAGAAGAAGAGCAGTAGGGTTAAGGCTGTGCCTTCCCCCTTGCCCCAGGTTGAGGATCAAGTCTCAGAGGAGGCTGACCTACAGGAATTGAGGGAAACTGAGCCCAGAGAGTTTGAACTTGATCAAGTTGAATTCTTGGGTTCAGGGGGACCCTCAAGGGAAGACCTGGGGAAGGACCAGTTAGGCTGCCCTTCTCTTGAACCCCTCAGACAGCAGGCTGCTGCTGAGGCTGCTGGGAACGCCACAGGTACCCACAAGGTATACTGGGAAGATGGACTCCTGTACACTGAGTCAAGAGACCCCCAAGCCTGGCATGACCAGGAGGCTGGTTGTACCCTTGTCTCAGAGAGGTTTCCTACTTACCTTGGCCCATGAGATTCCCTTAGCAGGTCACTTAGGCCAGACAAAGACTTGGGACAGGCTTGTCTCACACTTTCACTGGCCTCACATTAATGAGGATACCAAGGAGTTTTGTCGCTCCTGTGTCACTTACCAAGCCAGTGGTAAGTCAGGTGGCACAACAAAGGCCCCCCTTATACCAATGCCTGTGGTGGGGGTGCCCTTTGAAAGAGTGGGGATTGACATTGTTGGTCAAATGGAACCCCAGACAGCATCAGGGCACAAGTTTATACTGGTGGTAGTGGATCATGCCACCAGGTATCCTGAAGCTATTCCACTTAGGACCACCACAGCACCTGTGGTGGCAAGGGCCCTAGTTGGAGTGTTCTCGAGAGTGGGCTTCCCTAAGGAGGTTGTCTCTGACAGAGGTGCAAACTTCATGTCAAGCTACTTAACTGCTATGTGGAAGGAATGTGGTGTCAATTACAAATTCACTACACCCTATCATCCACAATGCAATGGGCTTGTTGAAAGGTTCAACAGGACCCTAAAAGGGATGATTCATGGACTACCTGAAAAGCTCAGGCGTAGATGGGATGTCCTGATTCCCTGCCTTCTGTTTGCTTACAGAGAGGTCCCACAAAAGGGGGTTGGCTACAGCCCTTTTGAACTTTTGTATGGGCATCCTGTGAGAGGCCCCCTGTGTTTGGTGAAGGAAGGATGGGAGAGACCTCTCAAAAAGCCTGCAACCAGCATAGTGGACTATGTACTTGGTCTCCGCTCCAGGATGGCTGAGTATATGGAGAAGGCATCTGAAAACCTTAAGGCCAGTCAAGAACTTCAAAAAGCTTGGCATGACCAAAAGGCTGTCCTGACTGTTTATCAGCCTGGACAGAAGGTGTGGGTGTTGGAGCCAGTGGCCCCAGCAGCACTCAAAGACAAATGGTCTGGGCCCCACACAATTCTTGAGCAAAGGGGGGAGGTCACCTACCTGGTGGACCTTGGAACTCCCAGGAGTCCCCACAGGGTACTCCATGTCAACAGGCTCAAAGCATATGTCGACAGGAAGGACATGAGCTTGCTCATGGCCATAGATGAGGGACAGGAGGAAGAGAGTGACCCTCTCCCAGACCTGCTCACTCAGAATCCTGATGATGGGTCAGTAGATGGTGTTGTCTTTTGTGGCAGCCTCTCTGAGCATCAACAGAAAGACTGTAAACAGGTTCTTCAGTCTTTCAGACATATGTTTTCTCTGACACCCAGTCAGACCAATTGGTGTACCCATGAGGTTGACACTGGTGACAGTCTGCCAGTTAAGAGTAAAATCTACAGGCAGCCTGATCATGTTAGAGACTGCATAAAAACTGAAGTGCAGAAAATGTTGGAGTTGGGAGTCATTGAACCCTCAGATAGCCCTTGGGCTAGTCCAGTAGTTCTAGTGCCAAAGCCTCACACCCAGGGTGGTAAGAGAGAGATGAGGTTTTGCGTAGACTACAGGGGTCTCAATGCAGTCACTAAGACTGATGCCCACCCAATACCAAGGGCAGATGAGCTGATAGATAGATTGGCTTCTGCCAACTACTTAAGCACATTTGACTTAACAGCTGGGTATTGGCAAATCAGGTTAGCTGAGGATGCCAAGCCCAAGACAGCATTTTCAACCCCTGGTGGGCATTATCAATTTGTGGTAATGCCCTTTGGTCTGAAAAATGCACCTGCCACCTTCCAAAGGTTGGTGAATCAAGTCCTTACTGGGCTGGATGACTTCTGTGCAGCATATCTAGATGATATTGCTGTCTTTAGCTCCACCTGGGAGGATCACCTGGTCCACCTGAGGAAAGTGTTAGAGGCTCTGCAAGCAGCAGGCCTCACTATCAAGGCCACCAAGTGCCAGATAGGGCAGACACAGGTTGTATACCTGGGCCACCTTGTAGGTGGAGGCCAGGTTCAGCCACTGGAGAGCAAAATACAGTCAATCAGGGACTGGGCTCCTCCAACCACCCAGACTCAGGTTCGAGCTTTCTTGGGCCTGACTGGATACTACAGAAAGTTTGTCAGGAACTATGGTTCAATTGTGACACCATTAAATGAACTGACAAGTAAGAAAATGCCAAAAAAGGTTCAGTGGACAGCAGGCTGTCAAAAAGCATTCGATGACCTAAAGCAGGCCATGTGCACAGCACCTATCCTTAAGAGTCCAGACTACTCCAAACCATTCATTGTCCAAACAGATGCTTCTGAGTTGGGTGTGGGAGCTGTTCTTTCTCAACTGAATTTTGATGGTCAAGACCAGCCCATTGCTTTTATAAGCAGAAGGCTGACCCCCAGAGAGAAGAATTGGTCAGCTATTGAGAGGGAGGCCTTTGCTGTGGTTCGGGCCCTGAAGAAGCTGAGGCCATACTTGTTTGGCACTCACTTCAAGATTCAGACCGACCATAAGCCCCTCTTGTGGCTAAATCAGATGAAGGGTGAAAACCCCAAACTGCTTAGGTGGTCCATTTCCCTACAGGGGATGGACTTTACAGTGGAACATAGACCTGGTACTGATCATGGCAATGCCGATGGGCTCTCCAGATATTTCCACTTAGAACAAGAAGACTCACCTGGTCAAGGTTAGCTTATTGTCCCAAAGTTTGGGGGGGGGGGTCATGTAGGAGAGTAGCGTCTGCAATCCTATGATCACCCAGATTGTTTGCTTTTGTTTCACTGGTTTACGACTTTCTCTGGCTGTGGGCCTGCCAATCAGACCCACAGCCTGGCTGTTCTCTTTCTAAATTACAACATGTACCCTAGGTGCATTTACCAATTGGTACTGGGCCACCTTATCAGACCCTGTAACTCAGGGCATAGGTGTACCCAGGGCTGCCAGGGGCTGCAGCATGTATTATGCCACCCCTGGCTGGCCTCCTAAATTTGACACAACTGGCTGCATGACAGCTGGGGCAAAGTCGTGTAATCACTCTTTGCTGTAGGTGTAGTATACCTATACCTAACCCTAAAATGGACACACAGATTCCTATCAGTCACTCCTATGGCAGGCCTTGACAATCCTGAAGGCAGAGTGCTTGGAATCGTGTGAGATGGTGCTCTGGCATCAGCTGAGCCTGTCTGCAGCTTGCGGAACCAAGTCCTAATAGCTGTCCCATGATATCGCATACCATATACTCTTAAGTGCATTATAATCCTCGCGGTTAAATGCTAACTTTGGTATTGCTTTATCAAAACATGTCGAGTAAGGTGTCATACGAATTGGAATACTAACCCCTCGCCAATTCTGGCGACGGGGTTAGCATTCCACCCTTCTAGAGGGACACGACATGTATGTAACTGTGAACCCCGGTTAAAGTTAACTGAAGCCTCAGCTCCACAAAATGGATGCTGCCACCACAGACACGAGTCTGACCTCCTGCTGCTGGGAGTCCTTCCAGCGAGGGAGGCCTGGACAAAGGGTTTCCTGTCCGGGGCGGTGCTAGCACCGTCCCAGACATGGTTTTGTGTATCCTGGGTAGGCAGGGCTTTTCAGGAAGGTGACTGCTGAGTGGCACCCCGGTGCTCACTACGCATAGGCCGGTCTGAACCAGTTCCAGGGGCACACCAGCCCCTGGCCTGGGGAAGTCCGGCATGGCAGAGGGGTGTAACCACCCCCCTCCTAGTCCCACCCATAGGCAGGACCTAGTCACCGGGTCAGCCCCCTTTTTTAGTATAAAGATGGGAGCGGGCCCCCTGTTAAAATTAGATCATCTTTGGAATCAAGACACGACTTTCTGCGAAAGGACTTCAAGATTTCTTCATCAAGATTCTCCCTTGTGGCTAAGGAGTAGTCACCCTGCATCCGCAGGCACCATCCTAAAGAACACTGCGGTCTGCTGCAAGTCCTTCATCACGAATCCGACGACCCAGCTCGACGAGACCCGGCTTCCCTGGCACCTCTGACCTCTACTCACCTCTACAGCAAAGCTGAGAACCGTGAGTGTGACGAGACCTCGAGGGACCGACGATCGCCAAGACTGCACGACATCTTTACAACAAGCCCACCGTGTCCTCCACTGGTGAGTGCTTTGGGGTCCGAGAAGCCCCGACCCTGCGCAGCTCCAGCACCCAAGGTCAGCCTCCCTGCATCTCCACGATCTGCGTGGGGCCCTTCTGCTGTTTGCTGTGCACTGCGTTGTTTGGCTACTAGCCGGCTGGCTTGTGGCCTTCTGAACGACGCCCGACGACATCACTGCTGCTGGTCTGGTTGCTCCAGACTGGCCCTTGCTTCCTTCTTTAAGAGAGGCACCCCGGACCCTCCTGGTCCACTCCAGATGCCATTTTAGGTCCACCGCGTGGGCTTGAATTTGCCAAGGCTTTGTTGCCCAATCCTGGGTCCAGCGACGCCGACAGCTTCTATCTTCGTGGGACAGCTCGATCCTCCTTCCTGGTCGCCGACAACGCCTCCTGGTCCGTGAGATCTCCGAGCCCAGCGTCACCCACACGCCTTGTCGAGGTGGCTACCATCCGGTGCCCTCCTGGTGCCCACTGACTACTGGCTAGTAGTCTCGAACTTGGTCCCCTCTGCTTTCAGGTGTCATCTTCCATCGATCCAGGCTTGGATCCACCGAACTTTCTTCACTGGTCGCCTGCCAGCAACTTCTTTCTTCCAGGCTCCTGGTCCGTCAACGAGGATTCCCGACGTCTTTTGAGTCCTATGCAGCTGCAGCCCCTGGGCTAGGTAACTTCGGCATTTCGGTGCCCCAGCATAGCCTCACTATCCAAGGGTCAGAATCTACTTTCGTTTTCTCCCTACCAGGTCGGGTTCGCCCGAGAACACTAACTTTGCAAATTCTAGCTACCATAGACTTTGTCCCGCATCTCGCGTGAGAGTGCACACACTGCACCCGAGTCCCCTGGGTCTCCTAGAAGTAATCTAACGATTCTATAGTCAAGTCCTAGCGATTCCAAAGGCTATTAGTACTGTACTTACCTGCTAGTAATTTCGCATTCCACTTTTCAAGTATATGGTTTTCCGTGCCCCTCGGGCATTTGTATATACTGTGCTAACTTAAGTATTTTTGTAAGAGTTTTGGTTTGTGCTTTGTACCCTGTCCTCATAAAGAGTACAGGGTTGTTGTGATCCTTAATAAATAACTGTTTATTTTCATAACACTTGTGTGGTGTCCTTTCACTTGGTGTTCAAGGGGTATATGTGGTATAACAGCTGGCTTAACACGCCCTCTCGAGTCTTTAGCCTTAGACTGCTCGTATCCACGCTACTAGGATAGCTGGTCTATAAGGTTGACTTACAACCAATCATCAATAAGGGTTGCTGGACTGATACATAGTGTTCACTAGAATAGTGACCACTGCATATCAGGCCACCTTCTCACAGTACCTTCATATTGTTACACAGCATGCCGCCTACAAC
The DNA here is from genome assembly GCF_964263255.1 of Lissotriton vulgaris. NCBI lineage: Eukaryota > Metazoa > Chordata > Amphibia > Caudata > Salamandridae > Lissotriton > Lissotriton vulgaris. The sequence continues at coordinate 935,131,264 of NC_141698.1, read as the reverse complement.
CCCGAGGGGCCGGCCGCTAAATGAAAGAGGAAAATCGCAATGACAGCCTTGTGAAATTAACGTAAATGTGTTGAAAGAGTCATCGTAGTGAAAGGCTTGCCACAGGAATGAATGAAGGGCGCTAGCACACTTTTCATACAGAGTAGATGAGGTTTTCATTTTCTATTTTTTGAAAATAACAAAGAGAACAAAAGAACATCGGGAAATCATAGTGCGATCAATGACAATGTACATTGCAGGATAGTTATAGGAGTAACCCTAGGACAGGATAAAGCGCTGTGTTATCTAGGAATCAATGTGTGGCGTGAGGAGATTACCACACCCCCACCGCCCTCCCGAAGTACCCCCCTCCCCGCAGTCACTCCCCCTCATTCCATCCCTTCCTCGTCATTCGAGTCTAGCGGATCTTCCTCCGGCAATGGATCGCAGATGTCGCCCCGGTATGCGTTCCATGGGGACCAGACCTTGTTCCACTTGCCAGGACAGGCCCGACTCAGGTACACCGCCCTTTCAGTTACCATCATTCTGTCCATGTTCATGCACCACTGTGACGTTGTCGGAAGGTCTGCCACCCCCCAACGCTGCGCAATGTCCCGCTTCGCCACCATCATTCCCAGTGACACCCAAAGGCGGCCATGCCGTGACAGGTCCGTCGGTTCCCATACATTGAGGAGACACCGCCGTGGCTCCGGAAGGACTGAGACCTCCAGCACCTGGGATACAGTACGCAATACTTGGCGCCAGTAGTTTTGTATGCGTGGGCAGTCCCAGAACGTGTGAAAGAAGGTACCCTCATCCCCGCAACCACGCAAGCAAAAGGGGTGTGGAGTTCTGTGGATGCGGTGTAGCAGTGTCCTCGTGTAGTATACCCTGTGAAGGACCTTAAGCTGGATTAGCCTCATCCTGGCCGATATGCCTGCCTCTTTGGGGGAAGCTAGGGCCTCATTCCATTCGTACTCATCTAGGGCGCCTACCTCCCGCTCCCATCTGTCCTTGAGGGGTGTCAGTGGATCTGGTGAGTTATTCAGGAGCTTACGGTATGTCAGGGAAGTTGCTCTTTCTACCATGAAGTCGGTCAGGAGGCGATCCTCCAGCGGGGAGAATTCAGGGAGGGTCGATCCAGCAGGGATGACCGAGAGCAGGGCCTGGCGGATCTGCACATACCGGTATGACTCGTGCGGTCCGAGGTCGTATATTTCTCTCAGGCGGGCGAATGAAATAACGTCTCCCTGCTCCCACATATCCCCCACTGTGGAGATGCCGATGGTCCTTAGATTGCCTAAAGCGCCCGTGTCCCAGAGCGGGGTGAGTTTAGTAAGCGTACCTTTCCATCCTAGCGCAGCAGTCGCCGCGTGCCAGGTGTCTACCGTGAGCTTAGTGGGTCCTATGAGCAGTCTCAGCTTCCTCCGATCGTAAAGCGGGGCAAGTATGTTATTGGTGCCCAACTGTGCCCTGTCCGCTTGAAATGCCAGGTCAGACTGTGGAGCATGTAGCCATTGATTGATGGGCCTGAGTTGTGCTGCCCAGTAGTACAAATGCAAGTTAGGAAGTGCAATGCCTCCCTCATACCAGCCTCTGCAGAGTTTAGCTTGGGCTATGCGCGCAGGGCGATTGCCCCACAACAGCCCGGAAACCACGGCTGCGACCTTCCTGAAGTATCCCGCTGCCACCGGGAATGGTGTGTTATCCAGGATGTACAGAAAACGGGGCAGTGATTTCATTTTGTACAATGCAGCTTTCCCCAACATTGGTAACGGCAACCCTGCCCAGAAGCTAGCGTCCTGTTTGAGACGTTCCAGTGGTGGCATGAGGTTCAGTCTCCTGTGTTCAGAAGGGTCCCTCGTGATATGGATACCTAAGTATTTAAAGGAGGAGCCGGCCAGTCTCAGAGGGCAGTCCGGCCCGAGTGTCGGGGTGCTTCCTGCCAGCACATACAACTCCGACTTGTTCCAGTTAATGGTGTAGCCTGAAACCTCACCATGTTCGTCGCACAGGCGCAAAAGGGCCGGAACTCCACGCTCGGGATCTGTCAGATACACCAGCATGTCGTCCGCATAGAGGGACAAGCGGTCCTCCCATCCTTCCTTCCATTGAATCCCCTTGAGTAAGGGAGTTTGTCTGATGCGAATAGCCAGAGGCTCCAGGGTAAGCGCAAAGAGCAGGGGAGATAGAGGGCAACCCTGCCGGGTGCCACGGCTAAGCGGGAACGTGTGCGATATGTGGCCATTCGCCACCACATGTGCCACTGGTGCTGTATAGAGTAGCTTTATCCATGATATGAAGTTCGGACCGAAGCCCATGTGAGACAGGACTTCGAAGAGGTAGGTCCACTCCACCAGGTCAAAAGCCATCTTCGCGTCTAGGGCCAGTATAACTGCACTATCGCTAAGTTGGTCCGCCCTTGCCAGCACTCCATGTACCCTTCGGAGATTAAGTGCAGTGTTTCTATGAGGCATGAATCCCGATTGATCTGGGTGGACAAGGTCAGGCAGGTGAGGCAGTAGGCGGTTGGCCAGGAGCTTTGCTAAAATTTTACTTTCTGCATTCAGCAGAGAGATGGGGCGGTAGGATGAGCACTCCTCCGGAGGCTTGCCGGGCTTCGGTATAGCCACTATCGTGGCTGTCCGCTGAACCAGCGGGAGCTGTCCCTTTTCACGACATACTACGAACATCTTAAGTAAGTAGGGGCAAAGGTCTTCAGTGCGTGCTTGGAACCACTCGACTGGAATGCCTTACCGGGTTTGAGCGCCCCTATGGCTAACCGAAGTTCATCGGTAGTCAACGCCGCCTCCAGGTCGGCCATAGCCTCCAGTTGCAGCGATGGGACATCTATGTCGCTCAGCGCACACTGGGCCGCAATCACGGTCACCACCCTTTCGGGAGTATACACCTTTTCGAAGTGGGACGCCAGCACCTTCATCACCTGGTCGGGGTCAGTTAGCATCGTGCCATTTCCATCCCTCACCTGCTGGATCCCCCTAGAGCTACCCCCTCTCTTATCAAGCCAGGCCAGCATCTTTCCTGCCTTGTCCCCTACATCGTATACCCGATTCTGTGTCTCAGTGATATGCCCCTGTACCGTGAGGCGTGCATGGTCTGTGTACAATTGCTGGTGAAGCGCAAGGGTGTGTGCCGTGTCGTGTGTGGGGTCAGCTTCGTGGGTTGCTGTGGCTTCGCGCAGTTGGAGTTCGAGAGCAGAGTGCTCAGCTGTTCGTTCCTTCCTATGCGCCGCTATTGAGCCTATAGCCTGCCCCCGCAACACCGTTTTATAGGCCTCCCAGAGAATCTCGGCAGAGGCCGCAGTCGGTTCGTTTTCAATGAAGTACCGCTCCGTGGCCTTCTGAAGAGCCCTCCTGATTTTCGGGACTTTAAGGTAAGAGGCCTGAATGGGGTATATGCGGCGACGGGACTGTGTCCGGGAGGTACTGGTGAGGGTCAGTGGTGAGTGGTCGGAGATACCTCGAGGGTGTATGCCTACCTCGTCCACTCGCTGTATCCCGTCCCCCAACGCTAAGAAGTAATCAATGCGGGACAGACTGTTGTGGACTGTGGAGTGGAACGTGTATTTTTTGATCAGGGGTGAACATAGCGCCAAACATCTATCAGCCCCAGTGGCTCTAAGAACCGCTTAAACCGGGAGGGTCCCCCCGGCAAAGCAGCCACCGGAAACCTGTCGAGCTGCGGGTCTGCAGCTGCATTGAAGTCCCCACCCAAGATCATGTCACCGTCCGGGAGGGATAGCAAGAAGTTGCCCAGGGCTGGAAGCATCACCGAGTGTAGGGAAGGCGGGATATACACTGAGACCACCGTTAACGGGCGACCGTCCCACTGCCCCACTACCGCTGCAAAGCACCCCTGATTGTCGGATTTAGTACTCAGTGTGATGAAATGAGAGGATTTTTTGATCAGTATACCTGTGCCCCGTGAACCAGCGGAAAATTCGGAGTGTACAAGCATTCTATACCCCCTCCTGTCCAGGGCCTTGGTAGCTCCACCCACCAATGAGTCTCCTGCATGAGTACCAAGTCTGGTTTATAGCGCTTTACTTCAGACAGGACTAGGCCGCGTTTCACCTTATCTCCTAGGCCCCGCACATTCCAGGAAAGAAGCCGGAGGGCGGAGCCACTAGTCTGCGCCCCATCCACCCTCACTGCATTGAGTCGTTCATCCGCCATCACCAATCATCAAACACGTAATACGTCCAGAAAGAATCATCCGCACCTGCAATAGTACAATTCTAGTCACAACACTCTGTACAGTTCTTGATCGACTTAGTGAATTTCCCATGATAAAGAACCAACTCCCCCCCATCCCTTCCCACCCTGCCTCCCTGCTAAACGGACCTTGAACTGCCCGCCACCCCAACTTAGCAGAGCGCTTATCCCATTCCAAAAACAGAGTACTTGCGCGTCAGGGGAGAGTGTCCCCCAAAGCAGGCGGTCCCCTTGCCGCCCTCGGGATGTCCAGGCCAGAGTCCAAGAACGACGTGATAGAGCAATCCTCATGGGAGAAAGTCATAGTCCAGCCAATCCTTCGCCTGCGAATCTCATTCGCCCCCGGCAGCCCCAGATCGATCTTGTGATGGCGATGCACTCGCACTCCTCCTAGCCGAAGTCTGCGAGCCGGGCCGGCTATCGTTTTCGAGCCTGTTGCGTCGGCGGCCAGACGTGCGGTCCACCGTGCGCCATCCCTCCAGCCAGTCCTTTGCTGTCTCCGGAGAGTCAAAAAACCAGACCCTCTTGTCGGCCACCACTCGTAGCCGGGCCGGGAACAGCATGGAGTACGGCAATTCCTGTTCACGGAGCGTCTTCTTCACCTCCAGGAAAGTTCTCCTCCTACGCGTGACCTCCGCTGTATAATCCGGGAAAAAGGAGATGCGTGAGTTTTGAATCTGAATAGGTGGTGCCGCCCTGGCTGCTTGAAGAATCGTGTCGCGATCCCTGAAGTTAAAAAGTCTCGCCAGGATGTGACGCGGGGCAGCCCCCGGTTTAGGTGTCCCACCGGGTACCCTATGGGCTCACTCCACAGTAAAAAAGTTGGAGAGCCCCTTAGGGGCCAGCTGGTTCTTGATGAGATCCTCCACGTACAGGTCCATGGCCCCTTTCGTCTCGGATTCCGGGACCCCCAAAATGCGAACGTTGTTTCGCCTGGAGCGCCCCTCGTGATCATCCAGCTTGTCTTTCAGGAGTTTATTGTCAGCCTGCAACTTTTCCATTGCCACCTGTAGATCCGAGACGTCTTCCACGAGTGATTTGGCTACCACCTCCACTTGCTTCACTCTCTCGCACATCTTTTGGAGGTCGGCTCGTATGAGGGTCACCTCAGTAGCAGTCGAGCCCACCGTCGCCTGAACCTGCTCTAGGGCGCGTAGGACATCATCCAAAGTGGCCTTTTTAGCCCCGTCACTGTCCGCACCTTTGCCCAGGGACTTGCGCTGCTCAGGCTGGGAAAGTACCTGGTTATCGTAGGCGAATTTGCCGAGTTTCGCCTGAGCGGCAGTTTGTCGGGGTCCTTTCCCCGCCATTTTGGCTCGACGGCGGGGCACTCTCGGTGATAGGGGAAGCAGTCCATCCACGGCCAGCGGCGCCAAGGCGTCTGGACGGAGAGCTCAGTTAGGCACAGTTCGGTGACTGCTGCTGTCGTTTTAGTCCCTTCGGCGGCGGGTCTGCCTCAGCTCTGGCAGGCCAGTGCAAGATGGCGGCTATCACGCAGTGATTTCAAACTTCAATCGCGGCCGATTGCCGCTGCAAGGCACTGCCCCGCCTTGTCGCCGGAAAGTTAGAGTTGGGAGTTGAGTGTTCAAAAGGGACCCGCCGGTCCGGAGGTGCGTTGGTGTCGAACTATGTCTTCGGCGGGTACTTCCTGTCGGCCGCGCCGAAGAGGGTCCACTTCTGCCCGGATGGAGCTCAGCTAGACCACCGCGGCTGCACTCGTGCCACCAGGCCGCACTTCGGTGGAGGACAAAGTAGGTCTTTCTTCCTCTTCCCGGGGCTTGAAAGCTCCCAAATTTCTCCTGCAACCGTCGTTCGGTCACCGCACCCAGGACACCCCTTCTGGGACGAGTCTTGAGCGGATAGGCATGCGGATTGTTGCGGGAAGCCACCTTGCTACAGGAGCCTCTCTAGGTTGCTGCCGCCATCATCGGCTGCTAGCCACGCCCCCACTGACAAATCTTTTAACAACTTCCGCCTCTGTATGCTCAACATCGCAGCCTGGATGTCCGCTAACAACCTGAAACTCAATATAGACAAGACCGAGGTCCTGTTCTTTAATCAAAAATCGCCTATACCCTCCAATCTCTGGTGGCCGTCTGAACTCAACCCCCCCCCCCCAGAACCAGTTCAAACCGCCCGCAACCTTGGCTTTCAATTCAACACCTCCCTCTCCTGCAAAACTCAAATCAATAAAGTCACCTCAGCCTGCTTCGGGAAACTTCGAATGATAAAAAAAATCATCCCATACCTCCCACTTGAGTCCCGCAAAATGGTGGTTCATGCCCTCATTACTGCTCATCTGGACTATGCCAACAGCCTATACGTAGGCGCCCCCACTTACCTCATCTACCAACTTCAAAAAGTCCAGAATGCTGCGGCCAGGCTAGTCTGCTATATCCCCTACCGTCATTCCATCACACCCCACCTAATCAAACTACACTGGCTCCCAATAAAACTCCGTATTCAATTCAAGTCCTTAACACTGGCCTTCTGAGCACTCAATGACCGAGGCCCAACATACCTATGTCGCAGAATGAGGTTTTCACAAGCACCAAGAAACCTGAGATCCAATCATCTTCGCCTCATAATCTGCCCCCGCTTTCGCCTCACACGTACAGGAGGAAGGGCCCTGGCAGTAGCCACTTCCAAACTATGGAATCAGCTACCCAGAGAGTTAAGATTCCTGACGTCCGAACCCCAATTCAGAAAAAAACTAAAGACCTGGTTATTCTCACAGATCTAAAGATCCCACTTTACTCCTCCTCGACCCTCCTGAGATTATGTCTTCAGCGCCGGGACACCTCCGTCAGAGGTAGCTGTGCGCTCTACAAAATTCTAAATAAATAAATAAATAAATGACCTGTAATCTATGCACACCCTTAACTCTCCAGTGGCCTTCAACATAAAGAACAAGGGTGAGACCATTGGGATCATGAGGGTCAAATTAATATTTTAGCTAGCTACTTGTCTAGATAAGTTTTAAGATGGTTATTTTCAGAATCTGTGAGAATATATATTTGGCAATTGGAAACTTCACTTCCCTGCAATAATTCAAAACTTGCCAGTTGTTTTTTTTGTGGGGCGGTAAGGATTCCAATTCACATTCATCAAGCATATCAGCAAACTATTTGCATCGAGATAGGAGTTCTAGTTCTTTTTTAGTGGCAGTGGCTATACTAGGTGGAGTTATTAATTGCAAACGATGTGAGTCCTTCACAAGGGATATGTCTGCAATTGAGTTATAATTGGGAACCAAGTACCCCATTGTAGCACTTGACTCTCTAAGGGTAGGGAAGCAGAGCAATACAAGGCCTATTCAACGAATGTGGTGTAGGCTGGGAGGTGCTGTGGGCTACTATCCCAGCTCTCTGGTACACAACAAATGTTCAAATATGCTTTTTCCTAAAAAAAGGAAACATATTTCATTGCACAAGGACTACTGAATACCCCACAGAACCATTGGCAAATCAGCAAGCCTAACAATAAATCACTGCACTCTTACACATATGCATAGACAGAGATTCGTAAGGATGCAATTATAAAAAGTCAGGGCTAATGACTTTGTCAGGGTGTTACCACATTATTCAAAGCCCAGATAAAGCATAATAAACCTATATAATTCTATTAAAGTTAATAGAAATGGTATCATCTTAAATTATTCCTAACTGAGACATATACCATTGCATTGTTAATATCAACTTTATTGAAGCAATTCATGGAATCTTTTTTCTCCACAGCATTTGTGCAAAAGCACAAGGTCCAGGAGTGCCTGAAAACATGAAAAACCTCTTCCCAGCATCATGACGCTAATCCCCTGGGAGACTTAGGGGGACTCTGGGGAAAACTTGTGTGAGGCTCTGATGGTGGATGTTACAGTCCTGGCAGCTTTCAAATCACTTTACAAAATGTTGTTGAAGCCCATGCCCTTACCTGTGCTTCATGATAAACAATATTCTAATTTGTTGAACGCTTTATGGGTTGCTCCTTCAGCCCTTGGCTTGAATATTAGATTAGCAGCCTCACCGCTTGTGGAAATATGTTTTTTCTTTCAGAACACAGCCTCATGTCACAACTTTTATTTTTGATAGTGGGTACTCGGTCCCACTTGGGGCAAACACATAATTATTTTTGCTGGAGAGCAACAGGGGGAGCCTCTCTACCCATGTGGTTCCTTCTGGCTTCTTCATGCCATGCATGGGAAATGGATCAAATCTGCTGTCTCTCATTTGTGGTCATCGCGGGTGGGTAGATGATGTTAGCAGTGTGCTCCCCCATTTCACCCATACATGGGCACAAGGAAAGGAGGAGGCGCATCTCTATCCATGGAGCGTTATTAGAGCTCAATCTTGTGCCTGTCTCACGAAGATGGGCTGGCCCGCAACAGATTTCTAATACATGGGCCTTATGGGATGGGGTCCCTGGGACCAAAAGTAATTGTGGGGATCCATGCGCACCCCCTCTACATTAAAATTAAATGAAGATGGTTGTACTGGTTCCAGGGTGGTGGGGAGCTTGAATCTCCTTGCGAGTATATGTAGAAATCCCAGAGAAGTGCAATGTGCTCTGTTTCCCATCCCTTGCCCATGGGGGACCAAGCTCCAAATACCATTTTCTCCAGTACCATTGGGCTGATTTTCATGGGGAAGTGTTGTTTCACTGCTGGAACTAACTCTAGTCCACAGGATCATTTTCTTAAGGACTCCTGGACTCTAATGATACTTATATTGTATAGATTGATTTTTTAGGCTCCCTTCACTAGACCTGTCCTTTGCCTGGGCATCTGATAACATGAAGGGCGTGTAAGCAAGTGGGGAAGAAGGCTGGTGAGGGAATCAGCAGAGAGTACGTGTGTTATGAACTGGTGGAAATGTAAAGCCCCCAGACAGTAATTATCATCATCATCAAAATCCTTTATTCTGTATTTGAAAAATACCATAAAAGTACAAGTTATACAATTAAAATACAATAAAATACAATTCGTGGCACATTATTAGAGACGATTAGCCAGAAATTACTTCAGCACAACCCTCGTGTGTTCCTAAGTCTTAAAGCAACCTTGATAAAATTCATAATACATAACAGTGTCAAGGGATCGCTGGCCCTTTGCAAGAATAAAAGGGCAACCTTAGCACGTCTAAACTTAGCCTGTTTTAAAATTCTTACTAAAAAGCTATGCCTGGGTGAAGCATAAAATGGACATAATAATACAAAATGAAGGGTGCCCTGCGAAGACCTATTGTCACAGCCACAGGCAACCTTCTGCTCAACCGAAACAGTAAAACCTGGTGGATAAGCCAGTAAATGGTGTAAAAGGTTGAGCCTAAAACGGGTAATTAAAAATCTTACCTGTGCATTATACATGAGAGATAGGTACGGTTCCATTCCTTCCCCTGTCTTTACCATTCTATGGGCGCAGATTGTGGGCTTCCTACCTTCCATGGCAGCCCTGCATGAGGCTACCGTGTCCAGAAAAATTCTTTTAATTCTCAATTTATCTTGGGGGACAATTGCCGTTGGGTTTGTAAAAAGATTCTTACAGCCTATTCCCTCCAAGGTGGTCTTCACATATTTTAGCCACGGAATGCTCCTGCCTTTGTCCCTATCTATACAATCTCTAATAATTTGTCTACTCAAATCTGCCTCCATATTGGACCAAATTTGTAGCCAGGCCATGATGGGTCTAGCCTTAATCAGGTCCTCAATATACACCCTGCCTAATTCCTCATAAATATTATGGGCGGGCGTACTTTGTGGGGTTTTGAGTACCTTTCTCAGGTATTTATTCTCCTCTAGTTGAATCTGATTAGTGCTTACAAAACCCCAGACTTCAGCTCCATATACCACTTTGGAGCAACAGATTGAGCTGTACAGATTCATGACCTGTTCCGGGGACCACCGACCCAACCTGCGTCCATAGTTCATTATGGCCCCAGTAGAGGCCACTAGTTTGGAACACCGCTCTTCCGTTAAAAGTTTAATATTTAAAAATCCATCAAATAGCATGCCCAGGTATGAGAAGGTCTATACCTGCTCCATTTTATGTGTGCCTATTTTGTAAGAAAACTTCTTGCAGGGTTTGGATCCGGTCAGCATAACATAGGACTTAGTTAGGTTAACCGATAGATCTAGTGTGTCCATAAAGCTGACAAATCCATCAATCAAGCGCTGAAAGCCCTTCGAGGTGTGAGCTAAAAGAACCGCATCATCAGCGTACAGAAGCACTGAGACCGGACGGGGACCAACTCTTGGGGAGTCTACTTTCAATGTGCCTAATGCCTGCTCTAAGTTATTAATGTACAGAGAAAAGAGGAACGGGGCCAGGATACATCCCTGTCTTACCCCACTAGTGCAAGGGAAAGAAGCAGTTGTGCCCCCATCGAGATTAAAATGCACTTTAGCTGAGGTATTCCAGTGGAGAGCTCTCAGAATGTTTACCAGGCCCTGGTCTACTCCTAACCTAGTCATCAGCGCCCACAGCTTCTCTCTATTGACATGGTCAAAGGCTGCAGTGAGGTACATAAACTCTATATATACTGCCTCATTACTAGCTAAAGTGTATTTGGCCACCAATAGGTAAAGGTTCAGGCACTGGTCTGTCGTGGATCTTCCTTCCCTGAACCCATACTGAGTGTCAGTAATAATTTGATGTTCATCGCCCAGTCCATAACACGCGTTAAAACCAATCGATCCAAAACTTTGGCCGTTACATCGATCAATGATATGGGGCGGTAACACTGGGGATTGTCTCTATTCCCCTTTTTAAAAATGGTGACTATTGTTGCCGATGACCAGGAACGCTGAAGGCCAGTTGCAACTGCCGCATTTAGTACTCTAGTAAGAATAGGAGCCCACAGTTCTACATTGCTTAACTAAAGGTCTGGTGGGATGCCATCTGGGCCTGGGACTTTATTTTGTGTTAGACCTTTAATACCCACTAAAATTTCATCTAACATGAATTTGGTTAACGTAACCCACGGGCAGCCCTTCATGTCATCCTGTTTATTCTCTGCAGTATGATTATATAAACTTTTAAAATGGTCCAACGAATGTTCTGGGAGAATGGATGTGCTAAATTCTGGGGCATTGGCATCCTGGAAACATGGGTTATTTAATATTTTCCAGAACGCACCGGTGTCCCTTCTATCTGCTGCGTCCCTTAGATCTTCCCAAGCTTGTGCTTGTAGGGAAAGTTTCCTGCATTTGATCGTCTTTCTGTATGCAGTCCTACACTGAGCAATTTGCATCTTATCCCTTGGTGTGGTTTTCAGGCTCCTTTATAACTCGTTCTGAGCCAGGGAGCAATCTTTATCAAACCATCTGGGGGTGATGTTAGCTTTCGCAAGCGAAGTGGTCTTTAACAGCCAGTCTATCAAATGTGCCACTGCCTCAAATTCTAAGACCACAGCAGGTCCCTCCACGGATGAGTCCAGGCACACGCCAATTGCCTCATTGCCTTTCTCCATTAGGGATTTATAGAAAACAGCCCCATCCACTTTTGACCATCTAAGTCATCTCCCCTGGTCCGTAACCCTCTCGCTACTAGCGGCTACCATGCCTCTCCTTTCGCCTCTTGGGGACAAGCTCTTTTATGTTCAGGACTAAGGGGTTATGATCGCTGAATATGCTCCATTCAATCTTGGCCCCACTTAACCAGACCTTGAACAGACTGGAAACCCCTGCGTAATCGATGAAGGAGCGGCACCCTCTGCCCTTAAATGTTGGGTTAACCTCGCCTCCACCTTGTGGCATCACCAGGTCGATTGTGTGCACTAAAGCGTGATTTTTCAAAACCCTATCTAATTCCGTCCCCTCAATAGAATGTTCAAAATGCGGTCCTTTTTCCACCATGCAACAAGATCAATTTCAATTAATAGGTCTTAAATTAGGGCACAAGTGTCAATTCAGGTCACCCACCAAAACCACACATGGGGCTACTGCTCCCTTCCTCAGGGAAATCTCTGTGGTAAATCTATTATCTAGCTCACTTATTACGGAACCCTTCCCCTTCACGGCTACTGCATTGTATAGGTTAATCAGAATCACATTTAACCCGTGTGTGTGAAACCCAAGAGCCTATATATTGTTGGAATTCCAATATAAATTAGTCCACACACCTTTTAGCTGCAGATCCACAAAAATAAATAACCCTCCCATGGCTTTTCCCGAAGCTGACTTATGTGCGGGTATGGAGAAACTCTTATACCTCGCTAGATAAAAGGGGCTACAGTCCACTGCCCAGGTTTCCTGCAGGCAAATTACCTGGAACCTGGTAATATACTGCCTCCATTCCTGGTTGTCAAATTAGATGACAACCCGGCTACGTTCCATGATATCAGACTGAGCTCCTCCTGAATAGATCTCTCCTTGGAGTGCGGTATGGCTGGGTTATGATAATATGACCCTTCAATATTTCGTCCTCGTTAGACCCAGATCGATTAAATAAAACCACAGGGCCCTGAGGCTGCTACAATTCAGTCCCAATAGGTCCTCTCTCCCTGCTGGCCTACCCTGCCTGCCCTCACAATTTCCTAAAACAGAGGTAGTTGTGATGGGTTCAACACAGGTCCTATCTAATGGCTCCACACCCTGGTTGAGGGGCATGTTCACTACCGGGTGATGAGATGGAATTGTGGATGGGGAAATGACATGGCTACTGTCTTTTTCAAAAGGGTTGTGTTTCAGAGGGACGCCCACTCTCTTCAGTCAGTCCAACTCCTGTAGTGACATCAGGGGATCGAATCTATTTCTCAAGCTTAATGCACCCCAGTTACCAGGCATGACATGAGTCATCGGGAGATAATGGCCCTTCCCTCCATGGAGACTTTCCCTTCTGTTACAGTGGGCGATGTCTTGACCCATACTAAAATATCCCCTAGGATAAAAAAAGCCAAGGGGCAAGGATCTGATTTTGTTTGAATAGCTAGCCGGTCCCCAGCTTAATATGTAGTCTACTGCTCTACGATCCCTAAAATATACCACCACGCAATCACCGGTACCGTCCTTCTGCCTGTTACCCAACCAGCTCACCCTCCGCACCAACTGAATTTCCCCCTGTACATTCCCTGATATAGGCCTATTCTTAGTTAGCCAGAACAACACTTTATTCTTGAGTTCATCATAAACTTCTGTGTGTCCGGGCTGCAATTCAGGGACCCCCGTAAGAATAATGACATATGCAGCCACCTCTGGGGGTAAGTTAATGCACCGTAGTCGAATAACTGTCCCTTTAGTCAGTTACTCTTTCTATTGGGGTGGTCGTGGCAAATTTGTTGGAGGGACAGGTGTTGCTTCTCCTGAGCACGAAACGTGTCCATTAGGGAAACTACTTGTGTGTGGTTGATTATGATTTGAAGGCAGTGGTGGGCCTGTATTAATAGGAGTTTTCCCGACTGAAGGTTTACTCGGGTGTACAACAGGCGGGTTTGTGATGATTACCTCAGTGACAATGGGGTTAACAGATGGTAGGGGAGGCAAAATGCTACCCGTGCCCGCCCCCCTCGTCTTTACCAGGGTTACCACTTTGTCTAGTCTGCTCATAATTAATTTCATCTGAGTGTTAATGAGCTACTCAAAGTGGTTCTGAAGGTCACTAATTATTTGGGACACCCAGCTCAGGGGAACTTGTGAGTTCAGTTTAAACCCCGTATTTTCCCCTGTGACCACAGTAGTAGGGGTTTTTAGGACCGGGGTAATTTTACCTTTCTTCTGTCTGGGTTTCCTTTTTGTTGTCCCCTTTTTCTTAGTAGCATGTGTATTACCCCCTACTCTACTTGTCTCAAGTTCAATATTGTTCTTTATCTGGGTGCAAGAGATATCTGAGACAGGAGTCGTTAATGAGATAATTGGGGGCGTCATAACCATATCAGTCTCCGATTCCTGAGTCAGGGAGAAAAGGTCCAATTGTGGGGTTGAGGAGAGACGCCTCTCGGTCCGCTCGATTTTATTGGAAACCTTGCCAACAGGTTTACGCAGCATTCTATCAATTGCAATGGGCTGTGATGGCATAGGGGGAGGGGTACCCTTCGGTTTAGTCACAGGACAAGATTTGGGTGGATTATTAGAACCTAATTTAGAGGACCTTGTTTGCACCGAGTCAGCCATTGTTTTTGGATTCTAACAATCAACTAAAAAGGGAAATAATAAACAACTCAACAACAACTTCTAGGTACAAAACCCACTACAGTCTTCAATAAATCCCAATCCATACCACCCCCACTCCTTCAAAGACCAGCACGCAAAGTGACACAGTCCACTACCCTCTCAAAAATGACAGAGAGTCTCCTGGTAGCTGGCCAATCCAATACTTCTCCCATAGTGCAAACTAACTTCAGTTCCGGCTGTCAGCCAATTCCTTTCTCCCTCTCAATGTTCCTGGAGCTCTTCTCAGGGGGGGTGCCCGGCCCGGCCTCTTCTGGCCCCTGACGGCCACAGACGGCCTGCCCTTTGCCCGGGCTTAGCCCGGCGCACACCGGCGCGCATCCCGCGGTGCGGGGAATAAGGCTCCCTAAAGTACTTCCGGTAACATGGGGGAGGGCCAAATGAGCAGCTTATAGCCCCCGCAGCCTTCTGGACCTGGAAGTCCCTCCACAGGCTCTCCTTTCCACAACACAGTGTCTCCCACGGAGCGGGAGGCGCAATAGGTTTATCACGGTCCCCGGTAACAGGGGGGATGGGCAGATGAGCAGCTGATAGCCCCCGCAGCCTTCTGAACCTGGAAATCTCTCCACAGGCTCTCCTTTCCACAACGCAGCATCTCCCTCAGTCAAGAAGACTTCTGATTGGTCCTGCAGGCAACACATAAGGTGTTCATATGAGGCAGTCTTATACATTTGTACCAGCCCTTCATCATGACTAAGTATTTGGGGTTATCACCGATGTAACAATATGCATATCTTGGCAACTGTTAAGGTTGTTGATAACAAGCTTTTTTGATTGCTTGCCAGGGGGTTAAGCCTGACATGTCATGTAACATGACCAACTTCTTTAGTAGGACTAAGTGCAGGTCTATAGTCTTGTTGTATTGACTGCACGGTTAGATTTTTCCATGGCAGAAGTGGAATTGGCAATCTTAGGGCTAACTAAAAATAAAGCACCTGGACCTGACGGTATACCCCCTGATCTTTATCTGAGCAATATGAAATTGTGGGCTCCCATTCTCACGAGGGTCTTGAACGAGGCAGTTGTGGCAGGGCTGCCCCACTCTTGGTCCTCCGCGACCATTGTACCAATCTATAAAAAAGGGAATCGGGATGACCCCCAATGTTATCGTCCCATATCTTTAATTGACGTGATGGCGAAGGTGTTGGGCCGTGCCATTTTAAATCGTCTACAAGATTGGGCATAGGATAACCAAATACTTACAGATATCGAATATGGGTTCAGGGAGGGAAGATCAACCACCGATCAGTGTCTGAACTTATAACTCTTGACAGCTAAGTACACTATTGCCAGTAAGGGGGTTATCCACTTGGGGTTTATGGACCTTTCCGCGGCCTTCAACCGCGTAAATAGAGAAAAATTATGGGCACTGATAACAAGCCTAGGGATGGAACAAGAGCTATTTGACACCCTGATGGCCTTACACTGGAATACATCAGCAACGGTCCGCTATAACCAAGATGGAAGTAAGACCGAACCATTCCTATGTACGAGCAGAGTGCGGCAGGGCTGCATCTTAGCGACATTTTTATTTTCCTTATATATCAACAATCTCGACAAATTGAGCGTGGATTCCCCTCAAATAGGTCATTGTCCGGTGCCCGTCCTGCTTTACGCGGATGACGCGGTGTTATTAGCTCGGACACCGCGGGGGCTCCAGAGGCTGATGGTGGATTTGTCAACTTCATGGCCACACTTGACCTGTCAGCTAACCTGGAAAAATCTTATGTTATGTCAGTTGGGGTAAGATCAAACAGGAAATTTGTCTATAGGATAGGCTCCCACAAAATAGGCCTGGTCCAGTCCTTTTCCTACTTAGGCGTTTTATTTGATGAGCGATTAGACTTTAAATCCCTGACTGAAAAACACACGGCAAAATTGGTGGCGTCGTCAGTGGCCATAATGGGTTATGGGAGAAGACTGGGCAGATGGTCGCCGGAGCAAGTACTCAACCTGTACAGGTAAATATGCTGCGCTAAAGCAGCCTACGGGTCAGAAGTGTGGGGTTTCACAAATAAGTATATGCACCAGATTCAGGTGGAGGAAAATACGTTTTTTAAAAGGATACTGAAAGTGCCACAGAGTACCCCATCTTATATTATACATGAAGAACTGGGCGAGCCCTAAATTGAAGACCGAATAAAGATCAGGCCGCTCCTGGCTTGGATTAAAATCTGGACTAATCCAGAGGCCGGCCTTAGTAGGCAAATCATTAAAGACTGTCTGAATCGTGACAGAGGGGGCCATATCCCCTGGATAAAGTATGTAAAAGATTCCTTGGAGGCAATCGGTTGCAAAATTTTTTACACCACACCCGAAACCCTAAATGCCCAGAATAAGACGTTGGTCAAAAAACTGTTCGGTGAATGGACATCTACAAGTAGAGCTCTCACCGAAAAGCGCAAATCTACAGTTTTGTCCTACAGTTTACTGAAAAAGGAACATGGAATGGAACCATATCTAGCAGTGATGTACAAAGCACAGGACAGATTTTATATGACCCGTTTTAGACTTAATATGTTACATCATCTACTGTCTGTCCCCTCTGGATTTACTTTATCATTGGAGTTGAAGGCTACCTGCGGCTGCGACAGTAGGTCTCCGCAGGATACCCTTCACTTTGTACTGTTATGCTCATTTTATTCAGCCCCCAGACGCAGGTTCTTGGTGGGGATTCTTAAAAAAGCTAAATTCAAATAGGCAAAAGCAGCTCTGCTGTTTTTGCAGGAAGCCTCAGATGCTCACACACTGTTTCGTATAATACGTTTTATCAAGGTGGCTACGAGGTTAAGGAACACAAGAGAAGTAAATAATTGTAATGTCCTGTAATTAGAGACTGATATCAGAACATTTTTGACATGAATATAATGCCCCTACTTTTCTCTTAATCATTTTAATGTGTTTTATTAAAAATGTTTTTTTATGTACTTTTATGGTATCTTTCTAAGTGCCGAATAAAGATATTTGAACTGAACTGAACTGAATGCACCAATGTTTGCACCATAGCTTGGATTATAGAATTTTTAGTCAGCGATGGTGGAGCTTTAGAGTTATGCAACACCTGTAGGGTTTGACCCACATGTGTGAATGCCTGTTCTATATGACTCAGAGGTGCCTATCTACTACTTTTGACCACATATGCACTATTTATGATAACAAAGTACTGTGTGGTAATTTTCAACACAGGCCAGGGTCTTACCACCCTTTGTTCTAATAGCTGCTAATTTAGATATTCAGCCTAGGCTTCCTATTACCTCAAACAAAGCTCTTAATCACTGTGTCAATGACTCTCAAGAGTGGAATCCAAACCATCAGAGGTAGCTTACCCAGTACACCATCAGGCTCAAGTTCATCTAGCCACTTTTAGCCCCCTCTCAGACTAACAGGTAGCGAAAGCCATGATTGAGGTTAAGGCAGGATCACCCCTCGATCCCTGCCCACATTTCATCTTCTCCCGCTTAGTATCAGTTTTATGCCCTCGTATCACACTGTTTTTAACCAATCATTGGAGTCAGCCTCCTTTCCAACCCTATGGAAGGAAACTGTGGTCGTTCCTCTACTAAAAAAAATATATATATAGGCGTGGATATCAACGATCCAGCTAATTGCAGACCCATTTCGCATCTACCCTATCTGTCAAAGGTCTTGCAAAGACTAGTTAATAAACAACTCACCACCTTTCTTGAAACCAATAAAATTCTGGATCCCTCCCAGGCTGGCTTTAGAGCCAACAACAGCACTGAGGCCACATTACTTGCTGTCTCTGACAGCATTAGAACCTTGGTGGACGAAGGCAGAGCCATGGCATTGATCCTTCTGGATCTTACGGCGTCCTTTGATACTGTATCCCATGACAATCTACTACGAATCCTCGACAAAAAAGGATTGCACTGAAAAGCCCTTGTGTGGTTAGCATCCTTCATAAAAATAGAACCCAAAAAATTCAAATGAGCCCTTGCTTCTCCAAATCAAAAAGTATCAAACATGGAGTCCCACAGGGTGCATCGCTAAGCTGCACTCTTTTAAGGAAATAGGGCTTCATCATTTGCTCATATGCGGATGACAAGCAACTAATAATCCCTTTCAAGCACAACGATACTGACATAAAGAGCAACCTAATCAACTGTATCACCGACATTGCAACCTGGATGACTGATCACTGATTAAAGTTAAATGCTGGAAAATCCGTGATCTTGCTCTTCGGCAATGCATACTTAATCTGGGACAACAGTTAGTGGCCCCATGTGCTGGGAACTGCCCCTGAACCCAAGCAAGTTGCAAAAAATCTGGGCATCCTATTTGACAATGCCCTATCCAAGCAGGACCAAGTGAGAACGCTATGCGGAATAAGCTTCGCCACACTAAAACTATTCCGCAGACTCTTCCCTTGGATCCAGCTGAACTGCAGGCACTCATCTTTAGCAGACTGGACTACGGGCATGCACTCTATATGGGCATGTCCGAGTACCTATTCTCTCACCTACAGGTGGTCAAGAATGCAGCTGCTAGACTGATCTGTAACAAGAGCAGATACAGCTCTGCATCTGACATCATGAAAGAACTACACAGGCTCCCGGTGCGCCAAAGAGCCAAAATGAAACTCCTATGCCATACTCACAGATCTCTGCACAAAATAGGCCCACACATTTTGCAAGACAAATTGGCATTTCACGTTCCATCTCGGAACCTGAGATCACCCCATCAGACCCTGGCAAGAGTGAAATGCACCTCCAGAGTCAAGATGGGAGACCGCTCCTTCTCTAAATTGGTTGATGTGCAGTGGAATGACCTCTTACTCGACCTTCGACTGACTGATGAATATTTGCCTTTTAGAAAGAAGCTAAAAGCTTTCCTGTTTCATAGGTACTAGAGAACTAGCAATCACTCAAGAATAACCCACTCTGCTACCACATATCCTTCCTCACACAGCTTTGTAAGCTCTCCTAGCGCTGTGATGTCCCTCGGGGCAAATGATGCACTCTACAAATACATATACAAATACAAATATGTGAAGCAAGGAACCACTACCACTTCTGTTGCCTGCATTCTGCTGCATAATGATAAATTCAGCCAGTACCATTTTCTATGGTTTGTATTGGTGTTATAGTTATGAGTGGGTCTACATTTTCCCATATCATCCTTACTAAGCCTCTGTTGACATGTATCATCAACTATTTGAGCCTTTTATGTTTCCACTGGAAGTGATTTTCAGTTATAGAAGCATTCCTAGTGATGAGAGACATGGGTAAGGATTCCCTCTTACCCCAGTTGACTTAGTAGCCTACAATAACTGAAACATCTGTTATAATTGACATGAGTTTTGGAAGAGAGGTATCTAAATTCATAAGTGTGAGTAGTATGCTTGAAGGGCCTGCTGGTGTGGTAACCTCCATTATCTTGTTTTGTGGATAGCTGCTGCCAATGGCTCCAAGGCCAAGAGGAAAAGCAAGGAAGATAAGGGACATCCTTCTACTAATCAGAAAGGCATCCAACAGGAAGTCACCACCATAAACATGTGCAGCAAGGGTTGCATACAGTTATTTTACCTTGGCAAGGAAGTCTTCACCAAGGCCCGGCCTCTGAAGTATTTGAAACATATTCTCCTGGTCAATTCTATCAAGCGATTTCTCTTTGTTGAGTAATAGTCCTAGTGTGTCTCTTCCTGGCAGTCCATAGAAGGACATAAAGACTCTCTGGCCATATCTGTCACACTGTTCATGGCAGTGATTTCTTCATCAAGATTGCCAGACTTTTTTGAGCTAGTTTGAGGGGTTTTATCAGTGTTTCCCTCTCAGGTGTCTACAACCAGTATCCCTTGAGTTTCTCTGTATCGGTTGTGTTGAGTGGGTTTCCTGTTGAAGGGCAATGTCAGTGTGTTTAGAGGCCAGTGAAATAATATTGTTTTCCTTTTGATATATCAAGGTGAAAATGTTCAGGGGTCTAGTTGTCATGTTTGGAATTCTGGGTGTCTGTGAGCATACAGAGCCCTGTGGCCTCATCATGTCCTCTCAAATCAGCGCAGATCAAATATCTGCTGGATATATACAAGGAGAATCAAGGCTGCCTGTGCAGTGTGTAGTGTAAACGTTGAGTGAGAATATGTACTACTACTAGTTCTAAGTCAAACATTTCAAGTTGGTTGAGAACAAACTTAGTGTTTAAAAAATAAAACAGTGACTCGACTTTCAACAGGAGGTCCTTCTTCCCCTTTTGTCTCTGGGTTCCTCAGGGTGAGTTGTCAGCCCAATAAAGGAACATCTCTGCTACCTGCCGAAGTAAAAGGATAATAACAGACATTACTATTCAGGACTAGAATATGTACAGGTAATAAAACCGCTAGACAGAATCAGTATGACCAGACAAAGCAAAGTAAGAACTGGCAAAAATTTAATTTCTGATGATAACAGTTCTGATAGATTTGAAAGGATCACTTATTGGCTATCTCAAAGATAGCAGGGTATATGTTGTTAGAAGAGGATGGAAAACCAAGGCATGGCAATTCAGTAGATCCATAATGAGTTCAGTAGCAGCATACAACAGACATTTTCAGACCTAAGCACAGTTAAAAAAAACATGAAAAGCATTAAAACAGTCATGATCTCCATATTATTATAAGATTCATGCTGTGCTCATCTGTCTCTGCTATCAGTCAGTAAAGGATCGTCCACCAGTTTCCTTTCTGATGGATCAGTGGTCTTTAAGGGTGATTGGATTTATCATTTGAATTGTTTTCTGTTTCTTTCACAGTTTTGATCACTTTTTCTAGCTCCAACTTCTGTTGCAATAGGTGTTTCTGCATTTTGCTGGGACAGGCGGATGCCTCTCACCCCTTTCTAAGTTGATGTTGTCCTTCGGGGGATGATGTTATTTTATCTATGTTGAAGTCCTCTTGGCTGTCCAGGTTCATTTCAAGTCCCCAGGTTCTTTGTAGTTCCTAGATTTCTTGTCCACAGTCACCCACATCGGCGTTGGTCCTTGGAGACCGTATTTGATACCCCATTTTCTGAATCTGGGTCACATGGACTGAAAAACTTTCCTTTTCGCGTTGGTATCACCTGAGAAGTCCATGGCTGTTTGAACCTTCTTGCCCTCTATATCATATGGACCATGTTAATATGCTGCTGTTAGAACGTGGAATGCCTGTTTATGTAAGAGGAAGCATGCGATGAGTGGTCAGGGCATTTCTGTCTGTGAACATTAGTGTCCTGATCCTGTTGGGCCCTCTGTAGCTCCAGTGGGGGGTTGAAGTCCATACCCATTGGATAAGAGTCAAATACATGAATAAAGAACACCTTTCATATTGTCATTCTCCATTTTCTCTGGGATCCCATAAATCTGTCATTGTTGCATTTTGCCCAATCTTCGAGGTTGAGCACTTGTTGCTTCAGATACCAAATAGCAGGGCCTCAGCAATCAGCTCTGTCCAGTTAGTCTTCAACAATGGCCATCCTTCTCTATACTCCCTTCTCTTTGGAAGGAGCCTATGTCCACTCTCAATGTTTAGAGTTTAGGTCCATCATTTTTGAGTCCATAGAGTCCATAGACCCCATCCGGGTCCCTGCCACTGAAATTCTGTTGCTTGTTTTGTTGGTAGAGCCCTACTCAAGCAGAATACCGCAATCCTTGTCAGGGTCAAGTCACAACCAAACCCTAAATTAATGTGCTAAACCCTTGGATAGCTTGACACAGAGGAGTCAGACGTAACTCAGAGGCAATGTGCAAAGTATTTGCGCAACACTTTACACAAAAAAAAGAAAAATCCCACACCATTTAAAAAAAAAAATAGAATCATTGAAAAAAATAATATGAAAAAAAATAGACCAAAAATTTAAAAAATCCAATCAATAGAACTGGAGATATCCAAGTTTGAAGATTTCAGTGAAAATAGCACCAAAAGTCACAAAACACCACGAGTGTATATCTAGTGGCACCAGGCCGGTACAAAGTCACAAGTTCAGGCCAAATGCAATGAAGGATTAATATTTATACCTGGGCTTTCCTCTGAAGAGGGAGAAGCTTCTAGGGGTTTCTCTTTGAAGCCACTAAACTTCCTGCCTTATCTCTCCTGGCTCCAGTCTAACTGCAGGGTGTATGTAGGCCATTGTGTGGACCTAGGACACAGCCTATTCAAGTGTAATTAGGGAAGTGCACAACTCCACCCTCCCTCCTACCAGTGATGGCCCATCCAGGCACACCCGTTTTGTCATGTTATGTTGATTTGTATAGCACATTAATCACCCCAGTGGGTACCCAGGCGCTTGGGCAAGGTGTGTCTGTGTAAGCTCTAATGTGTGTGTGGCTGTCTAGGAGGAATACATAA
Source organism: Lissotriton vulgaris (assembly GCF_964263255.1). Classification (NCBI taxonomy): domain Eukaryota; kingdom Metazoa; phylum Chordata; class Amphibia; order Caudata; family Salamandridae; genus Lissotriton; species Lissotriton vulgaris. The sequence goes on along the minus strand of NC_141698.1, from coordinate 935,108,572 downwards.
AGTACAACTTTCAGCTACACCCTGTCATGTGACTGGAGACATGCAATAAGGTGGGTCATTATTTATAAGGGGCTTGTGTCAGGTTTGCACAATGCAAAGTGGTACATGTGTGATACAGGCCTCTAAGTGAGATTTAAGAAGCCACGCAAAACTACATTGCGTCGCTTTGAATGGCTTCAAAAACCTGCAGTAAGGCAACGCAGAGCAAGGAATGTAGGCAATGGGCTTTGCGGTGGGTGCTTCCACACAACTCCCATGGTTTTTGATGCATTCCCAAATTTACAAGAACTAGTAAACCTGGGATTGCTCAAAATTTTACGGCCCCCTCAGGGGAGGCATAACGAGGAGAAATATCTTTATTTCCCCTAGCTTTTTTCGTCATTCTATGTGTGCTGCATCCTGCATTGCATTCCTGTCCTTTCCCTTTGGCACAAGGTAGTGTAGCGCAGGAAGGTACCTTTCTGTGGTGCCCTGCATCACCTATCACGTTAATGTGCCTCTAAATGGCTGCTTCGAAAATTTGCAAGCTCAAAATTGTAATTCAAAATCCAGCTACACTATGGGATAAGATTTTCATTACAATTCCAAAGACACCAAACATGTTCACCTGCTCCGATTTGGAAACTATCACTTATTAAGTGTAATAAGGTAGCTCCAATGTTATACTATGTGAGAGGCAGGCCTTGCAATACCGAAAAACACATTTAGGACATGTAACACTTAAAAGACCATGTCATTCTTTTTTAAATACACTGCACCATGGTCTCTAGGATGTTCAGGGCCTACCCTTGGGGTGACTTGCATGTATTAAAAAAGACATTTGTGTTCTGGGAAAAGGTTTGTTTTACCAGGCCGACATGGTAATTTAAAACTGCACACACAGGCTTTAATTGCTGACCTGAGACATGTTTAAAGGGCTACTTATGTGGGTGGCACAATCAGTGCTGCAGACCCAGTAGTAGCAATAATTTATAGGCCCTGGGCACAGGCAGTGCCACTTTACTAGGGACTTACAAATAAATTAAATATGCCAGTTGGGTAGAAGCCAATTCTTAAGCCAGCAAAAACAAAGTCAGTACAACATGAAGGCAAAGAATTAGGATGATAAACATGCCAAGGATGGCAGGTCTAACACACCTAGAGAGACCGTTTGTACTCTTGGAGACTAGTTGCCTTTGGCACCCACCACCACTTCTGCAAAAAGTAATTGTCGAGTAGTTTTGCCAGAAGCTATATTTCAATGCATCGGTGACACTTGACAGAGTACATGCCTACTTAGGGTGGGTATACAAAATTGGATATGTCATCCATAATAAGACCAAGCATGGTAGATTACATAGCCTGACTCTCACAGGATCCTAGCATGACACTAAGCACTCGCTTTGCAGTGTCTGGTGGGGATCACAGTTTTCCTTGTACCAGGCCACTTAAGACACAGGAGACAGCAGGCCCAGTTTTGTGTGTAGTCTGTCATGATCTTGAAAGAGATGTCCAGCTAGGGATTAGATTATGGAGGGTATGCCTCTGTAGATGAAGCATGCTGGATTTAAAATGGCTTGTTCTTTGCAACTGCCTCCCAGCTACTTCAGGAGCCATACTCACTATTTGCAGCCAGGAAAGGCAGACGCCAACACATTCTGTGTAGACAAAAAGGCCGGCAAGGGATTTTGTTTTTTAAGATCTTTACAGCACCTTTAGGACTTGTTGTGTAATCACAGTACCTAAGCAAGAATTCAATCCGTGGCTGTTAAATTACAAAAAACATAGGATGTTACCACACTAACATCACGATAAAGCATAAATGCTCAATAAAACAAGGAACCAGGGTTTATTGTCTGAAAGTTATTATTAAACTTAAAGGCAAAGTATCTGTACAAAAACAATGAATGATCACAAAGAAAATAGGGTGCATACATGGATATACAATAAGGATATTCAAGGTTTTGGTTGCTTTTCCTTGGACATATCCAAATTAAAGTCCAGACTGCTGCGTCACAGTGGTTGGTTGATCTTATGACCCGAAGTCAGAAGAAAATCGAAAGATGACTTAGGGACAATATTAGGCAGAATTGGACTGAACGGGTCGACGTTTCGGTCTTATTATGGTTATTTTTAAGACCATCATCAGGACTACAAAGTGATGTATAAAATTGATGACCCTCTGTAAAAAAACAACAATGAATTACAATATGTACAGTTGAATTCGGTACCTGGTTCAAGACATACAGTGATTATGATAAGATTAGAAATATTTACATTTTAATGTTTACACTAAACAAATTAGTACTATATTGCTGTCGTTTGACATTTCATTAAAACTAGAATTAGTCGGTGTGGCGACTAAAGAAATTAATGGCAAAAAGAAACAGTTAACTTTTTTTTAAAAAACCTAGGTAAACAGAGGCGGTTTATTCCTAAGGGGCTGCATCTACGCCACGTATTACTTGCTGGGCAACAGATTGCGACTTGCACTTACTTTTAGCAATATGGACGGTGTCAGTTATAAAAATCTTGAGGCACCGGTGCTTGTAAATAATTGCACTGGGGTTGGGCACAGAGTTGAATCCAAGGTGCCAAGGTTAAACTACAAGGAACAAGGTATCGCTTTAATTTCTCATTGGTGTGGAGACAATTATTTTATTTATGTTAGTAAGGTTCGAACATTTACCTTGCCACAATTTAGGCGCAGTAGAAGATGGAATCTGACAGATAGTCCACTTTAGAATAAAGATCAGCTGTCACAGAATACGAGCTAAATGAAAAAAGAATTGGGGCACATCAATGAAAAACGTGGGGGTACTGCGGTGATTCATTTCAAACATTAAATTTATATTCATTTAGAACAGAACTTGGAATTGCAGCGTATATTAAGGGCATGCAATGCACATCATGTATCAGTCTAGACTGATGCTTCCGATGTTAATTTATAAATGGTGTATAAACATTTAGCCCAAGTGTGGTGCCCATGGTATGGAACCTTGTGGCTTTACCGGTTTATGAACAACCTTAGGCTATTGTTAGGGTGGCAAGTTAGGGTACAGTATACCACAGTTTGGCATGCGTTAAAGCCAACTCGAATTAAAAGACTGTTTAAGGAAAACACAGTGTTTGCAGTTAAGAGTAACCTTGGTTTGTTGTTTACATAAAAGGTGAGTTATTTTACTGTTAGGCTAACGTTTGAGAGCGATACATGTCCCACGGATTTGGAAAGAAACTCGTAGTCCGTAAATAGAGACGCTGCTGTCATATTTCAGCGTTCTACGCAGACGCGCATGCGCAAGATTGCGGTTGCCGGTACACTTACTTGGAATGAATCACCAGTCGAACATCAATGGAGTACGGTCAGGGCGATGTAACAATGTTGCAGTTAAACGCTCTTTAAATACCGTTCCTGAATTAATTAGCCTTCGCGTAGTCTCGCGATAGTTTGTAAACGTATGCTCGGCTTAGTGTTTACAGTATATCGCGGCGGCCATCTTAGCATGTTATCGGCGCTATTTAAAGTACTAAAAATGAAATGATTGAGGGACTTGAAACAATGTTCAGGGCAAAAAAAATTCGGGAATCTTTTTTTAGGGTAATAAATCCGAAAGCTAGAATGACAGGCGGTTTTGCTGAAAATATTAGTAGAATTATATCCACATTACAAATGTGTTTACACAAGCAGTTCTAGAGATACATACAATGTTATCTACAATTAACATTATTATCACATGCAAAGCCGTGAGGCCGAGTTTGACAGTGAATTGTTTTACAGTTAATTCCAAACATCACTTGTTTGTAAAATAAAGCAGTCTTATGATACATTAAGACCAATAGCAATTGAGACTGTCACTTTATGTGCTCACATTCTAGTCAGTTATAATATTTGGAGTCAAGGTATATTAACGAACCAGGGGTGGTCATAGTCTCGCCAGTGTTAATATTTGAACTCAAGATTTATTAACATTCAAGTGAAGTGCATACATTATTGCTATGGTACTAGCATGTGTACAAAGATGTATACATATATAGTTGGAACAGATGTTAAGAAGGCAGATTAGGTTAAGCAAGCCAAAGTGTGCCATTCGGTGCATGAATTCAGTCCGTTTTTGACACTATTGGCCATTTCGATCCAACGGTTTTCGTGAATGATGAGACTTTTGTCGCAGTTTTTTTGTCTTATTGTGGGTTTGATCACATCGATCACCCACCATGTCATGTCTTTCTCTGAATGTTTTGCCAGGGAGTAGTGTTCCACAAGTGGAGCATTATCCACTTTGCAGCGAATTCGAGATTGATGTTGCAGAATTCGCTGCTTAATCATCTGAGTTGTTTTCCCTATGTATACCTGACCGCATGGGCATTGTATACAGTAGATGGCATTGCTAGTTCGGCAGTTGGAGAAGTGTCTGATGGTGAATTCACGACCATTAATGACAAAGGGTTTAATGTTTTTAGTTGTTGTGCAGGCCCTGCATTTGTTACATCTATAGTGGCCAAGGAGTGGGGATAGCTGCTTCATGTTGTCAACAGTGTTAGTATCCTGTTTATCATAGGCATGAACTAGGTGGTCTCTGAGGTTTCGCCCACGTTTAAACGAGAACATTGGTTTTTCTCTAAGTTCAGGTAATTCGTGCAGAAGAGGCCAGTTTTTAGTAACAATCTTTTTGAGTTGCTGACTGTGTGTTCCAAAAGTGGTAACACACACTAGTGGAGTCTGATTACTTTTGATCTTGGTTTGCATCAGAGCATCACGATCATTATACCATGCACGCTTCATGGAGTTTTTCAGTAATTTATTTGGATAACCTCTTTCCAATAGTTTGATCCTCAAGATTTTAGCCTCGTAGAAGTAGTCACACCGTTTGTAACAGTTTCTGCGGAGTCGCAGAAACTGCCCAAAGGGTAGCCCATCTCGAAGGGATTTAGGATGGTGACTATTATACCTGAGTAAGGTGTTACGGGTGGTAGGTTTGGTGTACAAAGATGTATATATGGTGTTATCCTCGCTGACTTTGATCGTTAAATCCAGAAAGTTCATTTCATGGGAATGGTAGTCAAGGGTGAATTGTAAGTTTGGGTTTCTCTGATTGACCCATCCATGAAATTCTTTCAAGAGATCCTGTGGACCTTTCCATATTAGGAAGACGTCGTCTATATATCTCAGCCAACAGGATATGTTGGCCAAGAATGGATTGAGATTGTTGTAAATAAACTCATTTTCAAAGTGGTTGACGTAGATATTTGCTATGTTTGGGGCGTACACAGCCCCCATTGCCACGCCTTTCAATTGCTGGTAAAACCTTTTTTCAAAAAGGAAGAAATTTTGACACATTGAGATCCTAATACATTCCACTATGAATTCGCTAGGAACAGAATGAGGTCTCTCACGACTGTTGAGAAGATTGGTAATAAGTTCCAGCACGTCTTTTTGTGGAATATTAGTGTATAGACTGTTTATGTCCATGGTCACCAGATATTCGCATTCAGGATCATATATATGATTTTCCAATTTAGTGATGACAGCGGTAGTGTCTCTGATATATGTATCAGACTCGGTGACAAAAGGTCTGATAAAAAAGTCTGCGTACTGCGCTAGCGGTTTAAGAATGGAATTACAGCCGGCCACAATGGGTCTGCCCGGTGGTCTGGTGGCGTTCTTATGGATTTTAGGGAGGATATAAATGGCTGGCACAGTTGGTGACTCATTGATAAGAAAACTAGCTTCTTTCTGGCTCAGCCATCCTCCTTTGAATCCATGCTCACTAAGTTGTTTGATTTCCTTTTCTAACTGGGGGGTCGGGTCAGATTTGAGTAGTCTGTAGTTTTCGATAACAGAAAGTTGGTCTAACATCTCATGCCTGTAGGCTTCGCGATCCCATAATACCAGACCTCCCCCTTTATCAGCAGGTTTAATTACTGTGTCCTGGAGAGATTCAAGTTTTTTAAGGGCTAGGTGTTCATTTTTGTTAAGGTTGTTTCTGCAGAAGATTTTTTGGGTAAATAGTGACTCAGTTTCAATTAGCACCGCATTCTCAAAAGTTAGAATGTTTTTGGAGACCATATTGTTAGGGGGAAAAAAGGTTGAGGGCGGCTTCAGGCCGGTGATATTCTTTTCTGGCACGTTCTCTTTGGAGGCAAAGTAGTTCTTTAATCGAATCGTTCTAAAAAATTTGTACAGTTCACATTTAGTTACAAATTGATTGTTCCTACAGGTAGGGACAAAAGATAGGCCCGATGAAAGGACAGATATTTCAGCCTCAGACAAAGTGTGCTTAGACAAATTAAATATTGGAATAGTGGTTGAGGTGCCTACCATTGGTAGAACTGATTCCGCGTTTGTCTCTGGCCCGGAGTGTATTGGTTTCTGTACCATCCTCGTTTTGCACCCCTGGGTTTCGGAGGTTGGCCCCTCCCTCTCCTGTTGTCCTGGCCTAAAAAAGGACGCGAGGTTGATGGCTGTTGGTCAAATGAGGGTCTATAATGACCTGCTGGTATTTGGTCACCGTCGGATTCTGAGCCTGTTTCAGAAAAAGTTGTTCTTTTCTGTTGTTGTTGGTTGGGATTAGGGCCTCTAGGGTTGTTTTGGGCCTGGTAAAAATCTTTTTGTAAATAAGGATATGTTATCTCTTTGTTGTATTTGCGGATGTCTTTTTGGAGCTTATCCGTTTTTTTCAGAGAGTTGAATTCTTCAAATTCTTTTATTGTTTGTGCTACTTTATCTAAAAGAGCTTTCGCATTGGTGACATTGGAGTCGCTATTAATTTTGTTTTCAAGTGTTTCAATTTCTTTTAGAAGGATTTTAATCTGTTTAGCCGCAGTTTCAATGCTAAGCACCATCCAGGTGCGTGAGCACTTGTTGGCTGCGTGACTAAACCCAGTTTTAAATTCACCGTCTTCGGTGAAGATGATAGGAATGTTGCGAATCTGTAGGCCGGTGGGAATTATATTGGAACTGAGGCAGTCTGTCAGGAACTTGGCATGGAGTTCAGTCCTTACTAATTTCTTTTTAAGGCGTTCAAGTTGGTTGAGATCAGATTCTAATGGTGAATTAACTGGTGTGCTTCTGTTACCTAATAAAGATGGTCCAGAGGCAACTTTCTGAATATAATCATCAGTGTAAGACAAGGTCTCTGCTTCAGACATAGAAGCACGACTGATGACAAGAGAAAAAGATTGTTTTGATTAGAGAACTGTTCACTGACAGTTTTACCACTTTAGGAAAATGGCTCACAGCAGAGGTTTTCTGCGCAAATACAATGTGTCAAAGGGTGAGCAACCCAATAAACCCTTGCGGGCTTGGGCAAGGTATGTAGACAAAAAGGCCGGCAAGGGATTTTGTTTTTTAAGATCTTTACAGCACCTTTAGGACTTGTTGTGTAATCACAGTACCTAAGCAAGAATTCAATCCGTGGCTGTTAAATTACAAAAAACATAGGATGTTACCACACTAACATCACGATAAAGCATAAATGCTCAATAAAACAAGGAACCAGGGTTTATTGTCTGAAAGTTATTATTAAACTTAAAGGCAAAGTATCTGTACAAAAACAATGAATGATCACAAAGAAAATAGGGTGCATACATGGATATACAATAAGGATATTCAAGGTTTTGGTTGCTTTTCCTTGGACATATCCAAATTAAAGTCCAGACTGCTGCGTCACAGTGGTTGGTTGATCTTATGACCCGAAGTCAGAAGAAAATCGAAAGATGACTTAGGGACAATATTAGGCAGAATTGGACTGAACAGGTCGACGTTTCGGTCTTATTATGGTTATTTTTAAGACCATCATCAGGACTACAAAGTGATGTATAAAATTGATGACCCTCTGTAAAAAAACAACAATGAATTACAATATGTACAGTTGAATTCGGTACCTGGTTCAAGACATACAGTGATTATGATAAGATTAGAAATATTTACATTTTAATGTTTACACTAAACAAATTAGTACTATATTGCTGTCGTTTGACATTTCATTAAAACTAGAATTAGTCGGTGTGGCGACTAAAGAAATTAATGGCAAAAAGAAACAGTTAACTTTTTTTTAAAAAACCTAGGTAAACAGAGGCGGTTATACCTAAGGGGCTGCATCTACGCCACGTATTACTTGCTGGGCAACAGATTGCGACTTGCACTTACTTTTAGCAATATGGACGGTGTCAGTTATAAAAATCTTGATGGCACCGGTGCTTGTAAATAATTGCACTGGGGTTGGGCACAGAGTTGAATCCAAGGTGCCAAGGTTAAACTACAAGGAACAAGGTATCGCTTTAATTTCTCATTGGTGTGGAGACAATTATTTTATTTATGTTAGTAAGGTTCGAACATTTACCTTGCCACAATTTAGGCGCAGTAGAAGATGGAATCTGACAGATAGTCCACTTTAGAATAAAGATCAGCTGTCACAGAATACGAGCTAAATGAAAAAAGAATTGGGGCACATCAATGAAAAACGTGGGGGTACTGCGGTGATTCATTTCAAACATTAAATTTATATTCATTTAGAACAGAACTTGGAATTGCAGCGTATATTAAGGGCATGCAATGCACATCATGTATCAGTCTAGACTGATGCTTCCGATGTTAATTTATAAATGGTGTATAAACATTTAGCCCAAGTGTGGTGCCCATGGTATGGAACCTTGTGGCTTTACCGGTTTATGAACAACCTTAGGCTATTGTTAGGGTGGCAAGTTAGGGTACAGTATACCACAGTTTGGCATGCGTTAAAGCCAACTCGAATTAAAAGACTGTTTAAGGAAAACACAGTGTTTGCAGTTAAGAGTAACCTTGGTTTGTTGTTTACATAAAAGGTGAGTTATTTTACTGTTAGGCTAACGTTTGAGAGCGATACATGAACCATAATAAGACCGAAACGTCGACCTGTTCAGTCCAATTCTGCCTAATATTGTCCCTAAGTCATCTTTCGATTTTCTTCTGACTTCGGGTCATAAGATCAACCAACCACTGTGACGCAGCAGTCTGGACTTTAATTTGGATATGTCCAAGGAAAAGCAACCAAAACCTTGAATATCCTTATTGTATATCCATGTATGCACCCTATTTTCTTTGTGATCATTCATTGTTTTTGTACAGATACTTTGCCTTTAAGTTTAATAATAACTTTCAGACAATAAACCCTGGTTCCTTGTTTTATTGAGCATTTATGCTTTATCGTGATGTTAGTGTGGTAACATCCTATGTTTTTTGTAATTTAACAGCCACGGATTGAATTCTTGCTTAGGTACTGTGATTACACAACAAGTCCTAAAGGTGCTGTAAAGATCTTAAAAAACAAAATCCCTTGCCGGCCTTTTTGTCTACATACCTTGCCCAAGCCCGCAAGGGTTTATTGGGTTGCTCACCCTTTGACACATTGTATTTGCGCAGAAAACCTCTGCTGTGAGCCATTTTCCTAAAGTGGTAAAACTGTCAGTGAACAGTTCTCTAATCAAAACAATCTTTTTCTCTTGTCATCAGTCGTGCTTCTATGTCTGAAGCAGAGACCTTGTCTTACACTGATGATTATATTCAGAAAGTTGCCTCTGGACCATCTTTATTAGGTAACAGAAGCACACCAGTTAATTCACCATTAGAATCTGATCTCAACCAACTTGAACGCCTTAAAAAGAAATTAGTAAGGACTGAACTCCATGCCAAGTTCCTGACAGACTGCCTCAGTGCCAATATAATTCCCACCGGCCTACAGATTCGCAACATTCCTATCATCTTCACCGAAGACGGTGAATTTAAAACTGGGTTTAGTCACGCAGCCAACAAGTGCTCACGCACCTGGATGGTGCTTAGCATTGAAACTGCGGCTAAACAGATTAAAATCCTTCTAAAAGAAATTGAAACACTTGAAAACAAAATTAATAGCGACTCCAATGTCACCAATGCGAAAGCTCTTTTAGATAAAGTAGCACAAACAATAAAAGAATTTGAAGAATTCAACTCTCTGAAAAAAACGGATAAGCTCCAAAAAGACATCCGCAAATACAACAAAGAGATAACATATCCTTATTTACAAAAAGATTTTTACCAGGCCCAAAACAACCCTAGAGGCCCTAATCCCAACCAACAACAACAGAAAAGAACAACTTTTTCTGAAACAGGCTCAGAATCCGACGGTGACCAAATACCAGCAGGTCATTATAGACCCTCATTTGACCAACAGCCATCAACCTCGCGTCCTTTTTTAGGCCAGGACAACAGGAGAGGGAGGGGCCAACCTCCGAAACCCAGGGGTGCAAAACGAGGATGGTACAGAAACCAATACACTCCGGGCCAGAGACAAACGCGGAATCAGTTCTACCAATGGTAGGCACCTCAACCACTATTCCAATATTTAATTTGTCTAAGCACACTTTGTCTGAGGCTGAAATATCTGTCCTTTCATCGGGCCTATCTTTTGTCCCTACCTGTAGGAACAATCAATTTGTAACTAAATGTGAACTGTACAAATTTTTTAGAACGATTCGATTAAAGAACTACTTTGCCTCCAAAGAGAACGTGCCAGAAAAGAATATCACCGGCCTGAAGCCGCCCTCAACCTTTTTTCCCCCTAACAATATGGTCTCCAAAAACATTCTAACTTTTGAGAATGCGGTGCTAATTGAAACTGAGTCACTATTTACCCAAAAAATCTTCTGCAGAAACAACCTTAACAAAAATGAACACCTAGCCCTTAAAAAACTTGAATCTCTCCAGGACACAGTAATTAAACCTGCTGATAAAGGGGGAGGTCTGGTATTATGGGATCGCGAAGCCTACAGGCATGAGATGTTAGACCAACTTTCTGTTATCGAAAACTACAGACTACTCAAATCTGACCCGACCCCCCAGTTAGAAAAGGAAATCAAACAACTTAGTGAGCATGGATTCAAAGGAGGATGGCTGAGCCAGAAAGAAGCTAGTTTTCTTATCAATGAGTCACCAACTGTGCCAGCCATTTATATCCTCCCTAAAATCCATAAGAACGCCACCAGACCACCGGGCAGACCCATTGTGGCCGGCTGTAATTCCATTCTTAAACCGCTAGCGCAGTACGCAGACTTTTTTATCAGACCTTTTGTCACCGAGTCTGATACATATATCAGAGACACTACCGCTGTCATCACTAAATTGGAAAATCATATATATGATCCTGAATGCGAATATCTGGTGACCATGGACATAAACAGTCTATACACTAATATTCCACAAAAAGACGTGCTGGAACTTATTACCAATCTTCTCAACAGTCGTGAGAGACCTCATTCTGTTCCTAGCGAATTCATAGTGGAATGTATTAGGATCTCAATGTGTCAAAATTTCTTCCTTTTTGAAAAAAGGTTTTACCAGCAATTGAAAGGCGTGGCAATGGGGGCTGTGTACGCCCCAAACATAGCAAATATCTATGTCAACCACTTTGAAAACGAGTTTATTTACAACAATCTCAATCCATTCTTGGCCAACATATCCTGTTGGCTGAGATATATAGACGACGTCTTCCTAATATGGAAAGGTCCACAGGATCTCTTGAAAGAATTTCATGGATGGGTCAATCAGAGAAACCCAAACTTACAATTCACCCTTGACTACCATTCTCATGAAATGAACTTTCTGGATTTAACGATCAAAGTCAGCGAGGATAACACCATATATACATCTTTGTATACCAAACCTACCACCCGTAACACCTTACTCAGGTATAATAGTCACCATCCTAAATCCCTTCGAGATGGGCTACCCTTTGGGCAGTTTCTGCGACTCCGCAGAAACTGTTACAAACGGTGTGACTACTTCTACGAGGCTAAAATCTTGAGGATCAAACTATTGGAAAGAGGTTATCCAAATAAATTACTGAAAAACTCCATGAAGCGTGCATGGTATAATGATCGTGATGCTCTGATGCAAACCAAGATCAAAAGTAATCAGACTCCACTAGTGTGTGTTACCACTTTTGGAACACACAGTCAGCAACTCAAAAAGATTGTTACTAAAAACTGGCCTCTTCTGCACGAATTACCTGAACTTAGAGAAAAACCAATGTTCTCGTTTAAACGTGGGCGAAACCTCAGAGACCACCTAGTTCATGCCTATGATAAACAGGATACTAACACTGTTGACAACATGAAGCAGCTATCCCCACTCCTTGGCCACTATAGATGTAACAAATGCAGGGCCTGCACAACAACTAAAAACATTAAAACCTTTGTCATTAATGGTCGTGAATTCACCATCAGACACTTCTCCAACTGCCGAACTAGCAATGTCATCTACTGTATACAATGCCCATGCGGTCAGGTATACATAGGGAAAACAACTCAGATGATTAAGCAGCGAATTCTGCAACATCAATCTCGAATTCGCTGCAAAGTGGATAATGCTCCACTTGTGGAACACTACTCCCTGGCAAAACATTCAGAGAAAGACATGACATGGTGGGTGATCGATGTGATCAAACCCACAATAAGACAAAAAAACTGCGACAAAAGTCTCATCATTCACGAAAACCATTGGATCGAAATGGCCAATAGTGTCAAAAACGGACTGAATTCATGCACCGAATGGCACACTTTGGCTTGCTTAACCTAATCTGCCTTCTTAACATCTGTTCCAACTATATATGTATACATCTTTGTACACATGCTAGTACCATAGCAATAATGTATGCACTTCACTTGAATGTTAATAAATCTTGAGTTCAAATATTAACACTGGCGAGACTATGACCACCCCTGGTTCGTTAATATACCTTGACTCCAAATATTATAACTGACTAGAATGTGAGCACATAAAGTGACAGTCTCAATTGCTATTGGTCTTAATGTATCATAAGACTGCTTTATTTTACAAACAAGTGATGTTTGGAATTAACTGTAAAACAATTCACTGTCAAACTCGGCCTCACGGCTTTGCATGTGATAATAATGTTAATTGTAGATAACATTGTATGTATCTCTAGAACTGCTTGTGTAAACACATTTGTAATGTGGATATAATTCTACTAATATTTTCAGCAAAACCGCCTGTCATTCTAGCTTTCGGATTTATTACCCTAAAAAAAGATTCCCGAAATTTTTTTGCCCTGAACATTGTTTCAAGTCCCTCAATCATTTCATTTTTAGTACTTTAAATAGCGCCGATAACATGCTAAGATGGCCGCCGCGATATACTGTAAACACTAAGCCGAGCATACGTTTACAAACTATCGCGAGACTACGCGAAGGCTAATTAATTCAGGAACGGTATTTAAAGAGCGTTTAACTGCAACATTGTTACATCGCCCTGACCGTACTCCATTGATGTTCGACTGGTGATTCATTCCAAGTAAGTGTACCGGCAACCGCAATCTTGCGCATGCGCGTCTGCTTAGAACGCTGAAATATGACAGCAGCGTCTCTATTTACGGACTACGAGTTTCTTTCCAAATCCGTGGGACATGTATCGCTCTCAAACGTTAGCCTAACAGTAAAATAACTCACCTTTTATGTAAACAACAAACCAAGGTTACTCTTAACTGCAAACACTGTGTTTTCCTTAAACAGTCTTTTAATTCGAGTTGGCTTTAACGCATGCCAAACTGTGGTATACTGTACCCTAACTTGCCACCCTAACAATAGCCTAAGGTTGTTCATAAACCGGTAAAGCCACAAGGTTCCATACCATGGGCACCACACTTGGGCTAAATGTTTATACACCATTTATAAATTAACATCGGAAGCATCAGTCTAGACTGATACATGATGTGCATTGCATGCCCTTAATATACGCTGCAATTCCAAGTTCTGTTCTAAATGAATATAAATTTAATGTTTGAAATGAATCACCGCAGTACCCCCACGTTTTTCATTGATGTGCCCCAATTCTTTTTTCATTTAGCTCGTATTCTGTGACAGCTGATCTTTATTCTAAAGTGGACTATCTGTCAGATTCCATCTTCTACTGCGCCTAAATTGTGGCAAGGTAAATGTTCGAACCTTACTAACATAAATAAAATAATTGTCTCCACACCAATGAGAAATTAAAGCGATACCTTGTTCCTTGTAGTTTAACCTTGGCACCTTGGATTCAACTCTGTGCCCAACCCCAGTGCAATTATTTACAAGCACCGGTGCCATCAAGATTTTTATAACTGACACCGTCCATATTGCTAAAAGTAAGTGCAAGTCGCAATCTGTTGCCCAGCAAGTAATACGTGGCGTAGATGCAGCCCCTTAGGTATAACCGCCTCTGTTTACCTAGGTTTTTTTAAAAAAAGTTAACTGTTTCTTTTTGCCATTAATTTCTTTAGTCGCCACACCGACTAATTCTAGTTTTAATGAAATGTCAAACGACAGCAATATAGTACTAATTTGTTTAGTGTAAACATTAAAATGTAAATATTTCTAATCTTATCATAATCACTGTATGTCTTGAACCAGGTACCGAATTCAACTGTACATATTGTAATTCATTGTTGTTTTTTTACAGAGGGTCATCAATTTTATACATCACTTTGTAGTCCTGATGATGGTCTTAAAAATAACCATAATAAGACCGAAACGTCGACCTGTTCAGTCCAATTCTGCCTAATATTGTCCCTAAGTCATCTTTCGATTTTCTTCTGACTTCGGGTCATAAGATCAACCAACCACTGTGACGCAGCAGTCTGGACTTTAATTTGGATATGTCCAAGGAAAAGCAACCAAAACCTTGAATATCCTTATTGTATATCCATGTATGCACCCTATTTTCTTTGTGATCATTCATTGTTTTTGTACAGATACTTTGCCTTTAAGTTTAATAATAACTTTCAGACAATAAACCCTGGTTCCTTGTTTTATTGAGCATTTATGCTTTATCGTGATGTTAGTGTGGTAACATCCTATGTTTTTTGTAATTTAACAGCCACGGATTGAATTCTTGCTTAGGTACTGTGATTACACAACAAGTCCTAAAGGTGCTGTAAAGATCTTAAAAAACAAAATCCCTTGCCGGCCTTTTTGTCTACATACCTTGCCCAAGCCCGCAAGGGTTTATTGGGTTGCTCACCCTTTGACACATTGCCAACACATTCTGGCACTCGCTTTGAGCCACAGAAGACATGAAACCCAACCACTGAAACCACTCCCTGGCTTGCAGCCTGTGCTTCGGCCCCCAGAAGGAGTCCTTTTCCATCCATGGGCATCCACCCGTGGTCCTCAGCAGGAAGGGGAGGAGAAAGGCTGGGAGAGTTCAATCATGTCCCTCTCTTGAACAGATGTGGGTACGCTGAGCTTCTGCTTATTGAGCCTCACAACCCACGGGCAGGAGATTGGCTGTGACCAGGTGACACCTTGATAGGAGTTCCACTCATGATCTGTGAGGGGGTCACTAATGGGCCAAAAAGTCCAGATCACTCTCCCTGTTTGTTGGTGATCTCTGTCCCTCACAAGTACATGATTCAGCACCAGGCACCTGATTGCGGACTTCTTCCTCTCCCGTGGGCTGCCAGAGCTCTAAACATAAGTGGCCATCTCCCTCTGTGGCCTGGCTCCACCCCAGGTGACATGTCTTTCCAAAATTACCATTCACTTTTCATGGCTTAATATTTCCTGTGCGTAAAGTGCATCAGATACATGTGTTATTATTGGCTTACTAATGTGCTCCTATATTCTTCCTTTGAGCTTCAGATTTTGTCACAGATTTTACAACACTGAAGGCCACACTTGAGCTCTGAAGGTCAGGCCAGGTACTTCAGCCACCTCCCAAATTGTTCCTGCTTGCTGTACTTGTCTGACTGTTGTGTGCAGTGAGCAGCGGTACAGAGTGTGCAGTTGTCACAGACGGGGATCATGCACAGAGGGCTAATTAAGTGCAGTGAATGGACACATGGCTTTTATAGAAACCATGTATTATGATTTACTCCAATTGTGCATGGCTGCAGGCTGTACATAATGGGTTGCCTGAGCAAAGTTAGGTGCAGGTAAAGGGCGAAAAGTTGGGAGAAAAACAAATTAGAAGGGGGCAAAAGTTGGGAGAAAAAAATGAGTTAGAAGGAGGCAAAATTGTGGGATAAACGAGTTGGAAGGAGAGAAAAGCTGGGAGAAAAAAGAGTTTGAAAGAGGCAAAGTTGGGACAAAAAACGAGTTAGAAGGAGGCAAAAGTTGGTAGAAATATTAGTTAGAAGGAGGCAAAAGCTGGGATAAAAAAGACTTCGAAGGAGGCAAAATTGGTCAAAGAGATTTGAAAGTTAGCAGGAATGGCTTGCTGTGTGAGCTCGAGCAGAGCGCTTGAGCTGCAGCAGCAGTAGGGAGTTGGCGTGGGCACCTTGAGCTGCAGCAGCAGTGGGGAGTTGGCGTGGGCACCTTGAGCTGCAGCAGCAGTGGGGAGTTGGCGTGGGCACCTTGAGCTGCAGCAGCAGTGGGGAGTTGGCGTGGGCACCTGTTCAATGGGGTCGCACTGCGGTCTCCATTAGGTTCCTGGGAGAGGCAATCAATCAATCAATCATCGCATTTATATAGCGCACTACTCACCCAGAGGGTCTCAAGGCGCTGGGCGAGATCAGCGGGAGACGGGAAGTGGGAGGGAGAGGTGCGCTGGCTGATGTCAAAGTGAGCGGGGAAAGCTTGGGAAAAACAAGGAGAAAATGCGGTGTAGAGGGAGGCAAACATTGGGAAAAAACAAATTAGAAGGAGCCAAAAGATGGCAAAACGAGTTAGAAGGAGTCAAAAGTTGTGAGAAAAACAATTTAGAAGGAGGCAAAAGTTGGGAGAAAAACGAGTGAGAAGGAGGCAAAAGTTGGGAGAAAAATGAGTGAGAAGGAGGCAAAGTTGGGAGAAAAATGAGTTAGAAGTAGGCAAAAGTTGGGAGAAAAATGATTTAGAAGGAGGCAAAAGCTGGCAAAAACTATTTGAAAGTTGGCAGAATTAGTTCGATGTGTGAGGTTGAGTGAAGCACTTGAGCTGCAGCAGTAGTTGGGGACATGCCCGGGGACCGGGATACAAATTGTTTGGTGGTTCTGAAATGATCTATGGGTGTAGACACAAGTCAGGAAGAGCAGTGTATGTTATGTGATGAGCAGTCATGCGAGTGTTCTTTACCCTCTCCATCAGTTTCCGTCCCTCCAAACCATTCACTTTGAGCATCGATGATCAACTTCGATCGGGAAGCAGACAGAAAAAATCAAGCTCACATAATTTTGTAGATGCGCACGTGCCTGGTGAGCATGCCTACAAAATGATGTGGGTGGCTGTATCAAAGGCATATTTGTAACTTTAGCCACATTGCACAGCATCACAGATACTGCACTGTGTAGTGTGGATACAAAAAATTGGCAAAGCAAATAGGTCACAAAGGCAGTCCTATTTGCTTTACCAATGCTTGTTTGTTTTACAAATGAAACACTGCCTTGTAGCAGGCCAAAAGGTCACAAAGGTGAAACCCATTGACTTTGCCAATGCTTGCTTGTTTTTCAAATGAAACACTGCCCTTGTTAGCAATACTCCTAAAATGGCTCAAAGTGTCCGATTACATGAATTGCAGTTTTCCACTGGTGATTGAGCAATATTGCACCAACATTTGAACAGACCACTGACAATTATTTCTACTGTCGATATTTTGCAAAAACGAAATTTGCACTACGTGAAAATGGCATGATGGAATAATCGTTAGCGCAAATAGGGTACACCTTAAATAGGTCACTAGTGCAAAATTGCTCATTCTCTGGCACAATATGTGTATTCCTTCCCTGGGCTAAGGTGCGCCAGACAATAGTTGAATAGACAAAAACACTGTTCGGAAGCATAAGCACAATATAAAACCTAATTTTAGCTGCATGGGAATGAAAAGATCTGCATTGGAGACACAGACATTCAGCCCACAGGGCTTGAAATGGGATGAACAAAGTGCATGGTCTCTAAAATGGGTGTGGCCCATGTAATTAAGCATGTGGCTTAAACATGTAAACATGCAAACTAGAGCTACATGTCCCAACCGACCATTAGTTTGGCTCCTCTCTGAGCTTTCCGATGATTCATCCAGATATATAGCACAACAACTGGCATACACCTAAAACCAGTTAGGACTATTGGCTTTGTTGATGGTTGTTAGATGCTTAACCCCTTGAGTGCTCGTGACGGAACCACTCTGTCAGGAGCCACGGACGCGCTGTGCTGGTGGCGGAGTAGTTCCGTCATGGCGCGGATGCCCCGCCTACACGGCTTCAATTCTGCGCCTACGTGGCCGTTTTATTGAGCGGGCGGGGCCATGACGGAACCACTCCGTCACAAGCACAGAGCGCCCGTGGCTCATGACGGAGTGGTTCCGTCATGAACATGGCAGCGCCGCTCGAACCTCCCTCCCCCCCAGCGCCGCGGCGGAATTACTGCCGCGGCTAAGGGGTTAAGATAAATGAGTAAAAACAAGGATTTTATTCTAAACAATTAATTCTGAAAAAAGTTTAAATTCTGAAAATTAAGAGTATGAGTATTAAACATTACTGAGTCCTCTGGAAGGCATAGTGGTCTTCAGAGTGTTTCAATCACTCCTGTTAAGGTCACTCTATGTCAGACGTATTTGCCCTTTTTCACTCTACATCTCCTGTATCTGCGTATCCCTCATCTCTTTCCTCTTCAGCGCCCTCCTTTAGCTCTCTCCTGAATGCACATCCTCATATTTCCTTCACTTCACCACTCCCAAGCACCCAAAGCTATACTCACCTACAAGTGCTGAATGTTCTTTTACAGCCGCCTTGTCAACATTTTGACCACTGTGTACTTCCTTCATGCACAATTGCACAGAAATGAATGCAAATTGCAACTGAAATATGTGAGTGATCCTCTGTGTGCTCTGCTGAGAGGCCAGGGATTGGATGAGCATGTATGCCATAATTTGACCATTCTGTACTTCCGTCACGCACATTTGCACCAAATCACAATTGCAACAGAAATACGTGACTGCTGCTCTGTGCGCTCTTGCAGAGCGGCCAGGGATTGGATGAGCATGCAGTCTGTAATTTCATCCCCTGACACTGCCACTGGGAGAAACTCACACTGCCTTAAGCCTCAACTCCAGAGCTCTCAATGTTGGCTGTTATAAACACATGCAGGTGACTCAGTTCAAAGTATGCACTATACAATATAGATACGATACAGGAACCAAATACAGAAACACACCATCCTGGAAACAGCTGACACTTTTAGGGAATGCAAGATCAAATCAAGCATGTGAGACAAAAACTGGAACTAAATCGCTGACATGAATTGCCTGCAAGTTTTTACCATGCGTTGTTCAAAAATCGGTACGTATTTTTACCATGTTAGATAGAAACATGAGCATAGAATCCGATACAGACCCATCCCAGTGTCCGTTTTTTATTACTATTGAACCTGAGGCCCTTCCTAAATCCCCTTTAGTCCACATTCTTTGCCAACGCAAAAAACATAACTGATGAATATCTCAGCTCCTCTATTTACTTAACTTTTATCTTTTTTACAATTGCTAATAGGATTGGGTACAGCTGAATGTAAATCATGTGCAATATTGTCGACGAAATTGAGAAACCACGGTCTCTTGTACAGCAGTCCAGTCGGCTGTTTATCTAGCGTGTAAAAGCCCAACATGAAAGGTGCTGGGGTTGAACCAATGTTCTCTGGCTCTAGAATTAAAACTGGACAGCCTCCAGCAAAAACAAACAGCATGGCTCCTTGGCTTTTCCTGCAGGAGAAGGATGTCTTCCTGCCTCCTCTCATTTTCCACCGACAGCCACCCACCTTCCCTTGCTTTCCCTAAAATAAACCTGCCACCCAAACCTGGTTATTAATAGAGCGGGACACTCCCAGTAGCAAGAACCAACACGGGGAATATTTACACAAGCTTGCGAGCTTCTGGCTATGGACTACAATATGAACATATAAATCGCTGCTGTGTCTTTCAAGAAATAAACATAGATTATAAAGACTTTACAGGCCTATTCATCATCGGCAGGTTTTGCGAGTCTGTAATAGCGAATGATAAGGAATCGCTATTACAGACTCGCAAAACAGGATTCATGTAGGAATCGCAAAATAATTTGCGATTCCTACACATTCCTTATTTGCGATTAGCAATTTGCTAATCGCAAATAAGGATGCGATTTCAAGGATTCCTAGGGGTGTCCAAAGGACACCCGGTAGCACCCCGAAATGTAATCTACATTGGTGTTGCGCACACACATGTCCAAAGGACATGTGTGTGCAACATGCAACTTAGAAAAATGCATTTAAAAGCATTTTTCTAAGTTTTCGCTATTTACCATGAGGTTTGACCTCGCGGTAAATAGCGGCCCGAAATTGCGATTTCGCAATTTAAAAATGGTTAATGAATTGCATTTAAGGAATCTCAAATAGAGATTCCTTAAATGTAATTCCTCGCAATTTAGCGAATTCGCTATTACCGATTTTTGCATTTGGGATGATGAATCCCAAATGCAAAAATTGCGCTCGCAGAGGGCCAGATTCTCAGAATTGCGAGCGTAATTAAGCTTCATGAATCTGGCCGTTAGTTTTCTATATATGGTTTATGGTTGATATTGACTTATTATATTGTTCTTTATTTTCCAGTGTGACTATACATCTTGAAATCTTTAATAAAGTTTTTTGAACATTTAGAAATAAGGATAGAAGCAGCAATTTCACAAGTTTATATCAAAATGAGGGGCCTGGCTTGCATTGATGTAGCAGTGGCACCAGGACACAAGAGCCCTGAGGGGCCCATTGAACCCTGATCATTGCTGTATTTAACTAGCCCAACAGCAGTCACCAGGGCCATTGTCCATCCTTGCTCTATGCTGCTGATCGAATTCAAGGAAAAGCAACACCCCTAGCAGGCTTACATTCTATTCGGTGTCCCCACTTTTATTGCATCTCAAAGGCTAGGCAGAACTCCAAACAGGGATATTGCATTCCCTCGAGTGGTTAACCATGCATCAAACTTGCATTTCAATTTTATCCCTGTGCACTAGCTAACCTTTCTGTCTCTGGCCGCTGAATCACAGTTAGCACTCAGTAAATTGATGCTGGTTTGTGATTTGGCTGGTGAGGCAGTAATGAGGGGATTCAATATACTTTGTAAATGGAATACTCTTGTTCAGAAAATTCCTTTTTGCCTTCAATCTGCCTCGGATGTGTGCAGACATATCTTACACATGTAAATGTAAATGTACAGGAATTTATATAGCGCAAATCACCACTGGTTTCTAAGCACTTGCTTAGGGAACCCATCCTGGTATTCCCCTGTGAGATAACCCCGGCAGGGTATCCACAAGGTGAAAGCCAGGCATCCCGCCACAAGGGGCCATTGTGGAGATTAAGCAAGCTATTGCCCAGAGTGGCAGAGTGTGAACCCATGAATGGAGTAGGCACCGGAGCGAGAATTGTCGAGTCCATGGACATTTTAGGACTCAAGACCCGCCGAGCCAGGAATTGAACCCTGGTTCCGGGCTGACCTCTGCTTCCAGGTCTGCCTGCTCTAACCAGTGAGCCACACTTCTCCACAGGGGAAAAGGTGTGGTTTTCTCGCCTCCTTGTTGAGGACCAGATTTATTAACCTTTTTACGCAACCAATGCGGTGTAGCTAAGCAACTTGCTGTGCTGTGTTGTGTGAAAGGGAGAGAGCAGGGGTGTGCCATAAATACTAAGATATGGTACATTTCTGCTCTTTCATAGCATTGGTGCCACTGCTGTGAGAGCCAGCCTTGTGCCAACATGCACACCCTTACACCACAGTGCAAGGTTGCCAGCTTAACAAGGAGATTTGTTTTTGTGCAGGAAGGGATACCCTGCAACAAAACAAGCTCTCGAGGCAGCACACAGAAAAAGAAGAATTTACGAGACGTAAAAAATATTTTTTTCCTCGTTACACCATCCTCTGGAATGCCTAGTGATTACATGCAATCCCAGGTTTACAAACCTCTGTAAATGTGGGAAAGAGTGTAATCCATGGGTTGCTGCAGGGGAGCGCCCCTGTTCCACTCATGGAACGCCTCCCAGATTGAAAAGTAACGCAATGCAGTGCAATCTGCTGCATTACGTGAATACAAAGCCACGCAAGGCGGCGCACATCGCTTCTTTCGTGGCTTTGTAAATATCTACTAGCATTTTGCATCATGGATGTGCCACAAAATTGTTTCAACCACGACACAAAATGTTCGTAAATCAGGCCCTGAGTCTCTAGTTAAGTGGTCTTCAAACATTTTTTAACATGCTGCACCCCCAGTAAAGAAATAAAGTTAATCGGCCCCCTTCAGATTTTTCACAATTATTCTATTAAAATGACAATGTTTAAATATGTCTTACCTTATTTAAACACTAGACACATTTAGACATTGCAGATAAATTCTGTAAGCATTTTTCCCAGCTAGGATGTAAATGACAAAAGAAGCTAGTGATATTTACAACAAGGGTTGGTGAGGGACAGAGTCTCTGAATTAAACAGAATACTCTCACCCAGTCAAGAGATCAGGGCTAGATCCAACACTGTTTTTTAGCTCACTGCACCATCCCAGTTTCAGAACCTGGCTGTATGCAAATTAGTCTGTTCCTGTCCCAGTGCATGATGGGAACAGGGCAAACCAAACTACAAAAGCCAATTCTTACACTGGGAAGGAAACAAGCTACCGGGGACCGGTTTCTGGCATTTCAGCCTCTTCGGCCCGGCTTGCTTGAATCCTGATGGTGCAATGAGCAAGGGACTCACATCTGAGTATACCCTTCCACGCTTAGGGTGGACAAAAATATTTACAACAAGGGTTGGTGAGGGACAGAGTCTCTGAATTAAACAGAATACTCTCACCCAGTCAAGAGATCAGGGCTAGATCCAACACCATTTTTTAGCTCACTGCACCATCCCAGTTTCAGAACCTGGCTGTATGCAAATTAGTCTGTTCCTGTCCCAGTGCATGATGGGAACAGGGCAAACCAAACTACAAAAGCCAATTCTTACACTGGGAAGGAAACAAGCTACCGGGGACCGGTTTCTGGCATTTCAGCCTCTTCGGCCCGGCTTGCTTGAATCCTGATGGTGCAATGAGCAAGGGACTCACATCTGAGTATACCCTTCCACGCTTAGGGTGGACAAAAATATTTACAACAAGGGTTGGTGAGGGACAGAGTCTCTGAATTAAACAGAATACTCTCACCCAGTCAAGAGATCAGGGCTAGATCCAACACCGTTTTTTAGCTCACTGCACCATCCCAGTTTCAGAACCTGGCTGTATGCAAATTAGTCTGTTCCTGTCCCAGTGCATGATGGGAACAGGGCAAGCCAAACTACAAAAGCCAATTCTTACACTGGGAAGGAAACAAGCTACCGGGGACCGGTTTCTGGCATTTCAGCCTCTTCGGCCCGGCTTGCTTGAATCCTGATGGTGCAATGAGCAAGGGACTCACATCTGAGTATACCCTTCCACGCTTAGGGTGGACAAAAATATTTACAACAAGGGTTGGTGAGGGACAGAGTCTCTGAATTAAACAGAATACTCTCACCCAGTCAAGAGATCAGGGCTAGATCCAACACCGTTTTTTAGCTCACTGCACCATCCCAGTTTCAGAACCTGGCTGTATGCAAATTAGTCTGTTCCTGTCCCAGTGCATGATGGGAACAGGGCAAACCAAACTACAAAAGCCAATTCTTACACTGGGAAGGAAACAAGCTACCGGGGACCGGTTTCTGGCATTTCAGCCTCTTCGGCCCGGCTTGCTTGAATCCTGATGGTGCAATGAGCAAGGGACTCACATCTGAGTATACCCTTCCACGCTTAGGGTGGACAAAAATATTTACAACAAGGGTTGGTGAGGGACAGATTCTCTGAATTAAACAGAATACTCTCACCCAGTCAAGAGATCAGGGCTAGATCCAACACCGTTTTTTAGCTCACTGCACCATCCCAGTTTCAGAACCTGGCTGTATGCAAATTAGTCTGTTCCTGTCCCAGTGCATGATGGGAACAGGGCAAACCAAACTACAAAAGCCAATTCTTACACTGGGAAGGAAACAAGCTACCGGGGACCGGTTTCTGGCATTTCAGCCTCTTCGGCCCGGCTTGCTTGAATCCTGATGGTGCAATGAGCAAGGGACTCACATCTGAGTATACCCTTCCACGCTTAGGGTGGACAAAAATATTTACAACAAGGGTTGGTGAGGGACAGAGTCTCTGAATTAAACAGAATACTCTCACCCAGTCAAGAGATCAGGGCTAGATCCAACACCGTTTTTTAGCTCACTGCACCATCCCAGTTTCAGAACCTGGCTGTATGCAAATTAGTCTGTTCCTGTCCCAGTGCATGATGGGAACAGGGCAAACCAAACTACAAAAGCCAATTCTTACACTGGGAAGGAAACAAGCTACCGGGGACCGGTTTCTGGCATTTCAGCCTCTTCGGCCCGGCTTGCTTGAATCCTGATGGTGCAATGAGCAAGGGACTCACATCTGAGTATACCCTTCCACGCTTAGGGTGGACAAAAATATTTACAACAAGGGTTGGTGAGGGACAGAGTCTCTGAATTAAACAGAATACTCTCACCCAGTCAAGAGATCAGGGCTAGATCCAACACCGTTTTTTAGCTCACTGCACCATCCCAGTTTCAGAACCTGGCTGTATGCAAATTAGTCTGTTCCTGTCCCAGTGCATGATGGGAACAGGGCAAACCAAACTACAAAAGCCAATTCTTACACTGGGAAGGAAACAAGCTACCGGGGACCGGTTTCTGGCATTTCAGCCTCTTCGGCCCGGCTTGCTTGAATCCTGATGGTGCAATGAGCAAGGGACTCACATCTGAGTATACCCTTCCACGCTTAGGGTG
The DNA here is from genome assembly GCF_964263255.1 of Lissotriton vulgaris. NCBI lineage: Eukaryota > Metazoa > Chordata > Amphibia > Caudata > Salamandridae > Lissotriton > Lissotriton vulgaris. Next base: position 935,083,797 of record NC_141698.1, on the reverse strand, counting down.
GACAAAAATATTTACAACAAGGGTTGGTGAGGGACAGAGTCTCTGAATTAAACAGAATACTCTCACCCAGTCAAGAGATCAGGGCTAGATCCAACACCGTTTTTTAGCTCACTGCACCATCCCAGTTTCAGAACCTGGCTGTATGCAAATTAGTCTGTTCCTGTCCCAGTGCATGATGGGAACAGGGCAAACCAAACTACAAAAGCCAATTCTTACACTGGGAAGGAAACAAGCTACCGGGGACCGGTTTCTGGCATTTCAGCCTCTTCGGCCCGGCTTGCTTGAATCCTGATGGTGCAATGAGCAAGGGACTCACATCTGAGTATACCCTTCCACGCTTAGGGTGGACAAAAATATTTACAACAAGGGTTGGTGAGGGACAGAGTCTCTGAATTAAACAGAATACTCTCACCCAGTCAAGAGATCAGGGCTAGATCCAACACCGTTTTTTAGCTCACTGCACCATCCCAGTTTCAGAACCTGGCTGTATGCAAATTAGTCTGTTCCTGTCCCAGTGCATGATGGGAACAGGGCAAACCAAACTACAAAAGCCAATTCTTACACTGGGAAGGAAACAAGCTACCGGGGACCGGTTTCTGGCATTTCAGCCTCTTCGGCCCGGCTTGCTTGAATCCTGATGGTGCAATGAGCAAGGGACTCACATCTGAGTATACCCTTCCACGCTTGGGTGGACAAAAATATTTACAACAAGGGTTGGTGAGGGACAGAGTCTCTGAATTAAACAGAATACTCTCACCCAGTCAAGAGATCAGGGCTAGATCCAACACCGTTTTTTAGCTCACTGCACCATCCCAGTTTCAGAACCTGGCTGTATGCAAATTAGTCTGTTCCTGTCCCAGTGCATGATGGGAACAGGGCAAACCAAACTACAAAAGCCAATTCTTACACTGGGAAGGAAACAAGCTACCGGGGACCGGTTTCTGGCATTTCAGCCTCTTCGGCCCGGCTTGCTTGAATCCTGATGGTGCAATGAGCAAGGGACTCACATCTGAGTATACCCTTCCACGCTTAGGGTGGACAAAAATATTTACAACAAGGGTTGGTGAGGGACAGAGTCTCTGAATTAAACAGAATACTCTCACCCAGTCAAGAGATCAGGGCTAGATCCAACACCGTTTTTTAGCTCACTGCACCATCCCAGTTTCAGAACCTGGCTGTATGCAAATTAGTCTGTTCCTGTCCCAGTGCATGATGGGAACAGGGCAAACCAAACTACAAAAGCCAATTCTTACACTGGGAAGGAAACAAGCTACCGGGGACTGCTCCATCAGGATTCAAGCAAGCCGGGCCGAAGAGGCTGAAATGCCAGAAACCGGTCCCCGGTAGCTTGTCTCCTTTCTGGTAAAGAATTGGCTTGGTAGTTTAGTCTGCCCTGTTCCCATGATGCACTGGGCCAGGGACAGACTGATTTGCATATAGCCAGATTCTGAGCTGGGATGGGGCAGTGAGATAAATAACGGTGATGGATCAAGCCCTGATCTTTGGACTGGGTAAGAGTGGTCTGCTCAATTCAGACACTCTGTTCATCACCACCCCCTTTTGTAAATCGATTTTGGCCACTATAGGTGTGGCAGGGTATACTCAGACATGAGTCCCTTTCTCACTGCTCCATCAGGATTCAAGCAAGCCGGGCCGAAGAGGCTGAAATGCCAGAAACCGGTCCCCGGTAGCTTGTCTCCTTTCTGGTAAAGAATTGGCTTGGTAGTTTAGTCTGCCCTGTTCCCATGATGCACTGGGCCAGGGACAGACTGATTTGCATATAGCCAGATTCTGAGCTGGGATGGGGCAGTGAGATAAATAACGGTGATGGATCAAGCCCTGATCTTTGGACTGGGTAAGAGTGGTCTGCTCAATTCAGACACTCTGTTCATCACCACCCCCTTTTGTAAAAAGAAGCTAGTGATGGCACATTACAAAGTGCCCTAATGACACTCAATTTTTCCCTCCGCTTGTAACAAAGCATTGCTATCAGCCTAATGCTTCTTTTTCACAGGGCCTGGCACCCCCCGGGATCACTTGAGGCCACCCTAAGTGTCCCCCCCAGTGGGAAGACCCCCTGCTCTAGGTGGATACCACTGAAATCAAGGCAAGAACAAATGAGCACGTCTAGCAGCTGCGGAAAACGGTCAGAACACCGCAGTCTGAACCACTTGTGTTCCGACTACGCAAGCTCTACCATGCTTGCCTTAAGCACGTATATGCCGTAACCATGCAGTGCACGGTCTTGCAGCTGGAAGACGGAAGCAGGAAGACGCTGCAGTGAGGTAAGTGGGGCTGGTTTTATTTTTAGGGCTGGGAGGGGGTTGGGGTAGGTTTTAAGGCAGTGGAAGGGGTTGGGGTAGTTTAAGGGACAGCGCTGGGGTGACGGGGGGTCGAGTAGTGTGAGTTAGGGTGCAGGGTTTTTGGCCTTAGGGCAGTGGGAGGGGAATGGGTAGTTGGGTTAGTTTTTAGGGTGGGGGGGTCAGGGTAGGTTTTAGGGCAGTGGAAGAAGTTAGGATAGTTTAAGGGACAGCGCTGGGTTGGGGTAGTGTAGGGTCTTAGGCCTTTGGGGCAGTGGGAGGGGAATACATAGTTGGGGTAGTATTTAGGGCTGGGACGGGGTCGGGTATGTTTTAGGGCAGTGGAAGGGGTTGGGGTAGTTTACAGGACAGCACAGGGGTGTGTGGGGTCAGGGCAGGGTAAATTATGGTGCAGGATTTTAGGACTTAGGGCAGTGGGAGGGTAATGGGTAGGTGGGTTAGTTTTCATGGTGGGGGTTGGGGTAGGTTTTAGGGCAGTGGAAGGGGTTGGGGTATAGTTTAAGAGACAGTGCGGGTGGGGTAGTGTAGGGTGTTAAGCTTTAGGGCAGGGGGAGGGGAATGGGTAGTTGGGGTAGTTTTTAGGGCTGGGGTGGTCGGGTAGGTTTTAGGGCAGTGGAAGGGATTGGGGTAGTTTAAGGGTCAGCACAGGGGCTGGGGGCAGGGTAGTGTAAGTTAGAATGCAGAGATTTAGGCCTTAAGGCAGTGGGAGAGGAATGGGTAGTTGGGTTAATTTTTATGGCCGGGTAGGTTTTAGGGCAGGGGAAGGGGTTGGGGTAGTTTAAGGGATGGCGAGTTGGAGGCAGGGGGGTCGGGTAGTGTAAAGTTTTAGGCATTAGGGCAGTGGAAGGGGAATGGGTAGTTGGGGTAACTTTTAGTGTTGGGGGGGTCAGGGTAGGTTCAAAGGCAGTGGAAGAGATTGTGGTACTTTAAGGCACAGCACAGGGTCAGGCGCGGGGGTGGTCAGGGGGAGGCAGAGTAGTGGTGACCTTATCTGCACATGCCCCTGTACCATTCATGCCTATACCACGAAATTTCGTGGTAAAGGCATGCGCGGTAAAGGAAGGCGTGGTTAAGACGCATTTGGGGTTGGGCTGCGTGGTAAAGCTATTCATGCTTCTATTATACAACCAGCACCTGCTGGTGCGTGATCAACAAAGAGGAACCACGCCAGATCTACTGCTGCCCTGCCAGAAACAGAGGCCCTTAAGTGCAAGGTGTCTGGTAAGAATCTTAAAGGAGGTTGGAAAGGAATAGCCAGGCTTAATTTAAATTCTGTTGTCAGGACAGTATCCTGAAATTTTCAAAGCAGTGACAATATTATTAGAGAAAATAAAGTACCAAAGGGAAAAGATGACAGGATCTAATGTACACTGGTCGGCACCGTAAACCCTCAAAGTGGTTCCCTTTTAATGAGCAGGCAACTATCTATGAACCCAGATGTGCGCCTAAGCTAAAAATATGGACAGTCTGGTTAAGGAATATTTAACTTCATTGGTTAGGTGAATGAAGTGAAAACCAAAACTCAACCACTCCACCATCACCCTTCAAAACGCGACAAAATACAGAGTACAACCCATCTTTCAATCTTCTACTGGACAGTTCTTTTAACTGGGCAATGGGCAGTTCTACAACAACAAATGTTCTAATTTTGTTGCTTCTGTCACACTGTTTCATTTCTTTATTCCCTCATCTTTCCTTCCTTCAAGGACCACCCCACCCACCTCTTTTCTTTACTTTCAATCACTGTATATGTATTTATATACAGTTTACGTTTTATTTTTTGTTTTCGCATGCAAAACGCAGGGGGCTGAATGCAGATAAAATATTGAAACCATCAGTGATTGCCTCGTCTGAGGAGAAGTAGTCAATAGTTTATTTGTGCTTACATGGGTTTCCCGTGCCCAAAAATGCCCAACAGCACCCATCACTCTACCCCAAAGGAGTCCCAGAGACTACCTCCAATAGATTCTTGCTAACCAGATCTTTGATAGATTGAAGACGTAAATTCACAATTTCTACCAGCCAACAACAGCAAAATTATCAATCAAAAATGTTCAGGCAATCGGGTCACGTTCTGAAGTAACTATTACAAACAATCTAAGGTTCACTAAAACTGGCCATTGTAGATGAAACGTGATTGTAATCGTTTCCTTGAAAAATACATGATTGTTTTTTCTAAGAACTTGAAAAAAAACCCATCTTTATCTGCCTCCACTCGCTTTCTTTTTTGAATAATATTGGTAAATGTTTCCAATCATACAATGTACCTGCTTCAAAGTCAATAATTAGCAAGATACAACACAAACCTCTTAATCAACAAATACACATTAGAGTCCCCCCAAAAAGGAGCTTTCATGGTTTCTTCCAAGCCAGTCAAACATGCTTTCAATATTTCCTGAAAGAAATTGGACCAACATATGATCTATTTATCAATTCAATCGATGAATCAGGGTTGGTAAAGTGCAGCTACACACTTGTGACGGTTTCAAGCGCTAGGGGGCGGGGGTGGCTCAGTTGAGTGCTCGAGTCATCCAAAGAGCCAGGTCTTGAGGTCCTTCCTGAACTGGTGCAGTGTGGGGACTTGCTGGAGGTGGAGGGGGAGGTCATTGCAGGTCTTGGCTGTGAGGTAGGAGAAGGACTTTCCTCCCGATCAGGTCTTGTAGATGCCTAGAATGGTGGCTAGGGAGAGGTCAACTGATCAGAGGTGTCTCTTGGCTGCGTGGAAGAAGAGGCGGTTGTTTAGGTACCCTCGTTCGATGTTGTGGAGGGCCTTGTATGCTTGAGTGAGGAGCTTGAAGGTTATTCTTCTTTTGATGAGGAGCCAGTGGAGATCACAGAGGTGTTGGGTGATGTGGTTGTGACGGGGTGTCTAGGGTCAGTCTGGCTCTGGCATTCTGGACTGTCTGGAGTTTGTGGAGTAGTTTCTTGCTGATTCCGGCATAGAGAGCATTGCCGTAGTCCAGTCTGCTACTGATGAGGGCTTGCATGACCGTTTTTCTGGGTTCGGATGGGATCCATTTAAACGTTTTTCTCAGTATGCAGGGAGTGTTGAAGCAGCAATTCAGTTTACATCTATATCACTGTGAAGAAAATAATCAATTATAGCCAGTTGTGAAGCTTCCATAACAGCTAAAATGGAACGAAATTCTTAGATTCTTAGAATCCGACATGAGAAATTCTTTTATGAACTGATTTCTGACTGCGAAGCCTCCACTGGGGTTGGCCTTCTGCAAATGTTGGCCTGTATGACCTTGCACATAATGCAGACAGCAAAAACAATGGGAAGACATTCATGCACTTCTCAACTTCTAAACCCTTAATCTCCAACCTTATCTGTAATGAGATCCACTTCTGAACAATGAAAATAGCTTGAGCTACTAAAGGCCAAGCAACCCATGTTTTTTTCCGAAAGTCCCCCCCACACCCAGCTTCATTGACTATAAGCCTAAATTATTTGGGCCCCAGACTGTGGTTTGAACAAAATACACCCAGTTCCCTAGAAACACTGATAGGAATGACTTTGGATTTGTGTTTTCACCACGCTTCAATAATTTTTATTTAATAGATGTCACTGAAATAATCATTGTAATGCAGCACAATTAACAAACATACAAGAAAATCAATCTTACCTTCAATGTGGAACTGTGTGATGTCCTCTAATACTGTGTAATCTGGATGCCTCGGAAGGCAACTCTGAAGAAGCCATTATAGTAGTCACAGTGCTTGGCAGTCAGCCTGTGCAAAGCTTTGATGAATCACTAATATAGATGGATGCAAAGAGATATTACTCTTTTATTGTAGTTGGGACAAGATTGCTGTGTTTTTCAATGTCCAGATCAACTGAACTTCATCTTTGTTTTATGCAGTTATTGGTAAATACTGAGTTTGCCCCCTACTCTGCATTCTTTGAAAGGTTACGTTTTAACTTTAAGGTTTTTATGGCACCAGTCATGTTGGCAATTTTATTATCATTGGTCCCTTTACTTTTTTTGAGTGCCAGTAAACCAGGCCTGCAGTACACATTGCTTTGTTCTTGTTCAACTAATAAAAGAACTTTGAAAAATGCTGAAGATTCCTCTCTATAGTTATCTTTGTTTTATACCAATGAACCAGGCTTGCAGTAAACCTTGCTTTTTTCTTATCTTGTGCAGCTATCACAAATGTGGAAATGTGCTGATGATTCTTCTCTCCAGCTACTTTTTCTTGGTTTTAGTATAGCAGGGCTGCAGTACACATTCCTTAGTTTTTGTTCAACTAATACAAAGATTCTTCTCTGCAGCAACTTTTATCTTTGTGCTAGTAATGACACAAATACCTGGGATTGGGATTTCACCAGTAACTATCACTGAATACGTATTCATTGCAACTGCTTTCATAACATTTCAGTGAGAGACTTGACAATACCTGTCGTCCACCAATCCCCTGTAATCTGGGATATAGCCTGAGAGGGCAACTCTGATAGAGCCATTCAAATGTTCATCAGTCAGACATGTTCGAAATTTGGATTTTACAAAGTTCATATCAGAGAATGCTGATTCACAAAGATATGTAGAGCCAAACAGGGAAAAAGGTTTCATTGAGGTTGTGTGGATGTTCGTGTACTTTTCAGCAACCATAACACTCCAGAAATTAATGTCAGATTGCCTTGCTTTCAATTCAATGGCATTTTGAAGTGTGACAAGCTTCATTTCCATGGTAGGATAGTCAAGGATAAGAAGCATTCTTATTTTCTCAGAAATATCACTAGTATCCACTTCCATAAAGGGGTTTGAAGTAACCATCACATAGGACTCCAGTTGCTCAAAATCATCAAATCTGTCACTGATATCTTGATTAAGCCTCTTCAGGAGGCTACTGTATTTTTCTATGTTCAGGAGCTTAGCCTCAGCTTTATTTTCTGAAAGGATTTGGAGCACAGAGCGTAAGTGTAGTATCTTTCTTTTCTGTACATGCTGTACGAAAAGGTTATGTTTTTATTTTAATGATTTCACAAAGCTAATCATGTTGGTGATTGTTTCGTTTTTTTCCTTGTAATTCGCAGTTCAAGATATTTAATTTTTCTGTTCCATCTTTTCAAATGCTAATTCGAGCAACAACTCAGTGTTTGATAATTGTGTGATATCTTCACTTCTAGACTCTATGAAAGCTTTGACTTTGGGCAATAGTGAAAGGACTCTACGCAGTATTTTCCCCCTGCTAAGCCATCGGATCTAAGTATGCAGTAAAAGTTCACTATACTCGACTGATAGTTCTTTAAGGAATAATTGGAAGGTTCGGTGCTGCTTGGCATTTGCACAAATTGAATGAATAATTTTAATAACAGGAATCGTCACATGATCAAACCCCATTAACTTGTGTACTGCACTGATAGTACAAAAATGGAGGGAAATCTGAATCTGTTTTACAAATGGCAGTGAAACCAGAATACAGCAAACACAAGGAGATGATGGACGGAGCACTGAAACCTTTCAGAAACTTACCACCAGTCACAGATCTGGGTTGACTCAATCATCGTTCTTTAACTTACTTCACCACATCCGTTCAGACCCAGCTACATGCATATCAGTCTTGACCCTGTGCCACATGGGAGCAGTCCAGCCCGAACTGCCACTGCAGGTCTTCCCTGAACCGGAAACATCCTGGGACGGGTTTCGGGGCAACACCCCTCATCAGCCAGGATAGCTGTAATCCAGTGGCAAAGTGAGCAAAGGACCCATGTCTGGGCATGAAACCAGAATGACATCCTATCATTGTAGGTGTACCATCAACAGTTATTGCACTAACCTTTTAAATGGGACATTTTGTTTCACAAAATAATTCTTCACCTCATTGTGGATGTGAGTTCCTCAGGTTTTGGTTTTCTGTGGTAATATAGTTACAAATTAACCTTCCCCATTTGCTCCAGCCCCGGAGGAGGAGGGTGTGCGACACCTGGTACTGGCGCCAGGGTGCCACAAAAAGCATTGAGGCTTCCCGCTGTGCGGGATGCGAACAGGCACACCTGGTCTTTTCCCAGGCAAAGACCAGGCCAAGATGGGCCCGTCTTAGCCCGTCATAGCCCGGGAGAGGCTCAGCTGGGCCACCCTCTGAGATTTGACCTTTGATATCCTAGAAGTATGAACAAGAGCACATAAGCCTACTCCTTCCTTCCTTCTACTAGAGGTATTGTAAAGTTTGAACTTTTTGCCCTCCCACGTGCGTCCGCTTGGTTGCTCTTCATATTTTGAACTGTGTTTTTTGCCATTTTTTCAGTATTGGCAAAAAGAAGGGGTCCCCCGGTGCTACTAGTGCACTTTCACCACCTCGTACCATTGATAAATATTTAAGTAGGGCTGTGGACATGGCCACTAAGGAAATAAGGCTGGTAAAATGACGCCTCTCGCTTACAACCGAGGAGCTTGCCCTAACATTACTTCCGCAAGAGCCTAATACTCAAAGTACATCTGAACTTGCTCAGTTGAGTACACCTACTACTTTGGCCTCAAACCCTCCTGCTGGCATATTTGGAGATGTTCTATCATGGAAGAGAGGGCTATCTACTAACGTTGCAATGGTCTGCCTGGGGAGCGAGTCTCCAGCAAAAGCAAGGGGAGTTGAGTTTCTTGCCATTGAGCGTAGTCCTACTGGCATGATGGATAGCGATCAACACCGTGAGTTTGACCTAGAGAGCAGCCCGAAACCTAAGCGTAGAAGGAAATGTGCTAAAATTTCAAAAACGAAATATCCTGCTGCTGAAGTTAAAATGGCCCCCCGAAATAAGCCCAGTACTTAGGAGGTACTTGTGCCAGCATCTGTTGCCACCGACAACATCGGGCCAGTTTAGTTGCCACATAGGCAAGCTACTGGATGCGAAAATGCGCCACATCTTTGATCTCTTGGACCAATTGGAAGCTAAAATAGTAATGCGACCAGCTTTTAGGGTACTCACTTGTTCCCAGAATACTCAAAGTAACCTTTTTCCCTCTATTCCCCCTATAATTCATTCTTCCAATCATAGGGGTGGAGAGGCAGCTGATAACCAAGGGCCCGATGTAGGTAAACGCGATTTTCCGATTTCAAAATACCGAGGCGGGCCGAATCGGTATTCTGAAATCGGAAAACGAGATGTAGGGAAAAAAAACCGAATGAATACCGAATCGGTCGGCATCGGTAATGAGAATCGGTACGTTCCGATTCGGCTCGGTCCGAATCGGAAAGTACCGAATCGGCTAACAACGAATCGGAAATTACCGAATCGGCTACCACCGAATCGGATAGTCCCGAATCGGCGAATACCGATTCGGTAAAAGCCGATTCGGTAAAATCCGATTCGGCAATCATAGATTCGTAGCCATGAAAACACACCCATGGCGAAAAAGCCCATAGGAATGCATTGAAGGAACCGATTCGGCTTTTACCGATTCGGATAATACCGAATCGGATTTCACCGATTCGGAAATTACCGATTCGGTAAAAGACGATTCGGCAATAGGCGATTCAGCCAATGAGGTGGCTCCCCCTCCCCCACCCAAACAGGGAGTGGCAACCCTGGCAGGTGCAGCTAATTAAGAAGTTTCTGGAAAGCCAGCCTGAGCTCAACACTCACAGTTAGCAGCAGTGGGAGACGGAGGTTGCCAACTGAACTGGAGAACATGGCAGAGCAGTCAGAAAGCCAGAAGTCCTCCCAGAAGAGGAAGCCCAAGTTCACCACCACCGAACTTCAGGTGCTGGTCGAGGAGGTGGTGAGGGTGCACCGCCAGCTGTTTGGCAAGCTGTCCCTCAACGTGCCAGACAGCACCAAGAGGAGAATCTGGGCCGACATCGCCCAGAAGGTGAATGCTGCGGGTGTCACCCCCAGGCCCATAGAAGAACTGAAAAAGAGATTCTATGACATCCGCAGCCTCACTAAAAGGAAGTTGGGTGAGATACAGAGGCAGGCTGGACACACTGGAGGAGGCACGAACCCGGCGCCACCCCTCACCGAGCTGGAGGAACTGGTCTCCAGCACCATTGAGAGGGAGAGTGTCGTTGGAATCGGGACCCTGGACAGCTCTGCGAGAGCTACAGCTACAGGTAAGAAGCATGCGCATCATGACACACCCTACCAGACACCTCCCCATTAGACACAATGCATAGGCAAACCCCAGCACAGTACTGTCACCAACATACAAGAGACAAGCATCATGGTACATGTAGTCAGCAGAAGTTAGCTAAATATGGCAGTGCAGAATCACAAGACAGGAAACAGTGTGACACAGTGTAAGGAGATGCAAGGACATGTGGAATGCCATAATTGTACTGACTGTAATACATCGGCACTCAGTTTACAAATGCTTCTTTGTACCTAGGGGCCCCATCAGGCGGAACAACAGTGACAGCAGAGGGAGCAGCACCGTCCAACACTGCAGTCGCAGGGCCGAGCACCAGCCAGGCTGGCCAGGAGGAGGATGAGGAAGGAGACACCCCAGGGCTAGGTATGGAGGGAGTCCTGGTCATTGACTTCCATGCAGTGCACTCCCCAGTACTGCCCAGCACACCCCCCTTGCAATTCTCCCCAGAGAACTCCCCTACAAGGGACACCATTCCGCATACACCAGCTCCTGCCACAACCGTGGCCTTGCCACCTGTTCAACCTGTCCTGGGAGCAGGGGCTCAGGGCCCGGCCAGCACCACACCCCCACCAGTGGCACCCCAGCCCACTCAGCAGGCCGGCAGCAGCGGTACCCGGCGCCGTGCCATCACCACCACTGCTGCACCAGCACGGGAGGGCAGTGTATTCCTGGGCATGGAGGGACAGATGGTGAAAATTCAGAGGCAGCAAGCAAGATCCACTATGGCCTGCCAACGCCAGCTCCTGCAGCACAACATGCAGATGGGAGAGTTGGTGAAGGGATTCCAGGCCGTGGTGGAATCGAACAAGGAGGTGGCAGCAGGGTTAGGCAGGCTAACCACTGCCATCACCCACTCATCAAGCAGACAGGAGGAGCATGAGCTGGTGCGCAGGCGGGATGCCCGGGTTTTGAACCGCGCCATGGGCCGCCTTGCAGCGGCGACGGCACAACTGTGCCATCGCAGCGCCAACCAGGAATCTGTCCTTAGTCAGCATACGGCTGAGCTTACTAGGGGGATGGCCCGGATCACCACTGCCATGGAGGCCATGATAATTTCAAACACCGCCTCCAATCCGGCCCTGGACCTGGGTGATGCTGGGGACAGCAGCAGCCGCAGCAGCCCGGCCAGCGCTGCGTCTGAGCCACGGAGGAGCACCAGGCGCTCCGCTGATGCTGCAGGGCATTCAGAGGGGGCTGAGGGACACCCCAGTGGGTCTGGCAAGCGGGCAAAGAAATAGCCTGGCAAGGGCGGGTGAGGCAACCAGTACCTTGGACTTTATTTTATTTACCATACTCCATTTTTTGTTGCACATCAGTGCTGTAACTGTGGTGCAACACTATTAAAATTTGTTTTTTCCAAGCAACATTTAGCTGTCTTTGCATCTGTACTCAGTCAGAAATAGTTCTCAGTGATCTCCTCACGTCTGTATCTGCCATCACTTGGCGTACACACCCCAGCTGGCTGTGTCAGTGGCACAGCTTCGTCGTCGTCATGGTCCTCGTAGTCAGACAACTCCACCTCAGTGCCCTTCTTCACCGCAAGGTTGTGTAACATTGCACATCAGCTATGATCTTGCAGCAGGTGATGGGGGTATACTGCCTTGCACCTCCACTCTTGTGCAGGCATCTAAATCTACTTTTCCAGATGCCAAAGGTCCGTTCGACAACATTCCTTGTGCGTATGTGGGCCCGGTTATACCTCCTTTGGCTGGGTGTGGAGGGGTTGAGGTAGGGGGTGAGTATGAATGAGCGGAGGGCATATGCACTGTCGCCTGGAAGAGAAAGGGGTCACATTAGACACATGCATACATGTATTCCACCTACCTACTATGTGTTATGGGGGTCTGATGATGTGTCTCACCTAGGAGGTATCCTTCTCCAAATTCGCCAGCCATCAGCCGTGCATAGATGCCGCTCTGTTGGAAAATATAGGAGTCATGGGTACTCCCTGGAAATTTTGCTACCAGGTCTGTGATGGTGCACTTTGCATTGCAGATCACCTGCACGTTGATGGTGTGTGTAGACTTGCGATTGCGGTATATGTATTCGGTGTCCGCTGGTGGGCAAATCGGAATGTGCGTGCCATGTATGCAACCGATGATTTGGGGAAATTGTGCCATCTGGTAGAAGTCAGCTTTGGTTTGTAGCAGTTCTGCGTGGGTTGCAGGGAAAGAGATGTATTGGTCTATCCTGTGTATCATGGCGTCAAGGAATGTGTGGAAGAACCTTGACAGGCTGCTCTGGCTCACCCCTCCTGCTGCTGCTACACCACTTTGATAGCTGCCAGACGCTAGCAGGTGTAGGCTGAATAGCACCTGGATGTGCGCAGGGATGGCGTGTGCCCTTGGGGTGTGGTGGTCCAAGAATGGCTTGAGATCCCTGATGAGCTCAAGTATGGTGTCAGAGTCCAGCCTGTATCTCTGTAGTATCTCTGCCTCTGTGAGCATGAACAGGGTTATCCTCTGTCTGTAGACCTGTTCATTTCTTAGCCATTCCCTCTGTCCTTCCTGCTGTAGCCGTAGCCGCCTCGCAATGACATAGAAAGCTGCCATCCTGCAAGTTGCAATGCATTTTGGGACTGTTTATATGGGTTGGAGTTGGTTACCACCTGATTGCAATCCATGGTAAATACCGAGTGAATTCTACCGATTCTGAGCCGATTTCGGTGTTTCTGTGCCTCCCTACATCTCCCCAACTGTCGGAATCGGGGAATTTCCCGATCGGCGATTCCTACGAATCGGCATGTTTTCCGATTCGGCTCATGTCCGAATCGGTCTTTCTACCGAATCGGTACATGGACCGAATCGGTGATTTTCCGAATCGGTGTCACTAACGAATCGGTACATTGACCGAATCGGTGATTTTCCGAATCGGTGTCACTAACGAATCGGTACATGGACCGAATCGGTGAATTTCCGAATCGGTGTCACTAACGATTCGGTACATGGACCGAATCGGTGAATTTCCGATTCGGTGTCACTAACGAATCGGTACATGGACCGAATCGGTGAATTTCCGATTCGGTGTCACTAACGATTCGGTACATGGACCGAATCGGTCTTTGCATCCGATTCGGTGTTTTTCCGAATCGTTACATATCCGATTTTCGGTATGTACGTATCGGATTCTTTCCCATTCGGTACTCATTCCGATTCGGTTTTCACTCCGATTCTTTATGTTTTTCGTTCCCTACATCTCGATGGCTGTTTACCGATCGGTAAGGGCAAAAAATCGGTATTTTCGGCCGTTACCGATCGGTAACGCCCTACCTACATCGGGCCCTTGGGGCCCGATGTAGGTAAACGCGATTTTCCGATTTCAAAATACCGAGGCGGGCCGAATCGGTATTCTGAAATCGGAAAACGAGATGTAGGGAAAAAAAACGAATGAATACCGAATCGGTCGGCATCGGTAATGAGAATCGGTACGTTCCGATTCGGCTCGGTCCGAATCGGAAAGTACCGAATCGGCTAACAACGAATCGGAAATTACCGAATCGGCTACCACCGAATCGGATAGTCCCGAATCGGCGAATACCGATTCGGTAAAAGCCGATTCGGTAAAATCCGATTCGGCAATCATAGATTCGCAGCCATGAAAACACACCCATGGCGAAAAAGCCCATAGGAATTGAGGTTCCGTGACAATTGTAAGTGGTGTTTCCGACTCGCACGAATATGGTCGAGTCTGGTATCTATGAACCGCAAATGACGAGTTTAATAAGTGTGCGCAGTTTCGCTGTGCTAACTTAAACCGTTCGTTTGTTATGTGGGTTTTTCATCTGTACCCACGGGTTCCATCTTAGATACGGCATCCATTTTGTCCCTTGCCCTCAAGTAGTCAGCGAACGGACGTTGTCCACTTCGCGACCCTGGGACTCCCAAGATATTTGCGGAAGACACATGTTCTTTGTAAGTGTCTTTATGACGAGGGGGATGCTACTGTAAAGCAGATGGCGCCGCTCGAGGCTCATCTTGCCGCACGGACTTATTGTCTCAGCCGTGCATCTCATTAGGCACGTCCCTTTGATGCCGGTATCTCGTGTTTCCCGATACCTCCCCTTTTACACCCTTTCCGATCTCCCCACTGTCTCCGTCTTCCTCTACACCTGTCCTTGTTCCTATTTCGATCTGTTTTACTGTTGATTGGAATTCGCTAATGGTGGGAAGATGGGTTTTTACAGTTGGGAACCGCCAAATGTTTCCGCACTTATGTTCCGGACCTCATGTGTATCAAAGTGACCAAAGCGACCCCTCTGGGGGATAATGGTGGGAACCGGGTTGTAAACTTTTGTGTGCCATGTTGTCCTATGGGTAAAAACTGTATAAAAGGAGCGATCCACAGAACCAATTTGAAGCAGTCTCCCCAAGTTGCACGTGGTGTACTTGTCGTGACTTCTGTGTTCCCTGCAGCAAATAAACCTTGAATCTTTGACGCCGAAGGAAGTGTCCCGTGTCTCTGTGATTCGTACGCCGGAGCAGGTTACCCACGAAGGTTTCAGGTGTTGTGCCCTGGCACCGCTGGGTCTTAAAGAACCCAGTCCTTCAGTTGGCGCCCAACGTAGGGCTCGATCAGTGGTACCGGTCCAAGCCCGACGATCGTGAGGAACTTCGTGTGAAATCTCCGAGGGAAGGTGCACTCCGCTTCATCGATCCTGTTGTCGAAACAAGTGGCCCGAAGACTTTTCCCGCGAAGATTCCCGCCTCCGGACGGCTGCGACGGACTGCTGCCCTGACTGTAGACCTGTTTTGGCGCCTGGCGTAGACCTTGGTATAGCGAGACGATTGACGGGCCTTCCTGGTGACGCCATCGATTTTTGAGTTAAGTATTTGTGGGTCGCTCCCAGAGTTCTTGGTTGTTGACACTTTAGCGAGTGTTTTTGTTGTTAACGCTGTGTGAGTGTTTTTGTCGGTGACACTTTGCTAGCGTACTTTGTTGTGTTGTTTGACGACTGCAGCCGCCAAAAACCGAGGGTTTTGTTCTTTGCTGGGACTTGGTAAATCCGGTAACCCTTGAAGTTTGTGAAACTCGGCTAGTGTGCAAGATGCCTGGTCGCAGTACTTTGTTCAGTTGTTTCAGACCTTGTGGTACGGATTCCCGACTGGAGGACTCGTGTCCGATACCTCCGGTTGGAACTCCCACGTATGAGCTCTATAGTAAACATGGGCTAGGCCCAATTACCTTTAACGATTACTGGATTAAATACACGAAGAAGGACGGCGACCTTCGTTGGCCACCTCATGGTAGCTTCGAGGCCCCGATCTTAGATAATCTAGAGATTAAATTGTTCAAAAGAAAGTCAAGGCCGGCCATGTTTGATGCCTTTCGGTTGTGGCGTAAAGAAGCCCGACAGAAAGAAATCAGACAGAATAAACGTAATCAGCGAGATAATGTTGCTACCATAGTGAAGAAAGCAGAGCAATTTCAGCGAGATAAGGAGGTTAAGGATAAGGAAGTGTTTGATAGACTACAGCGTATGGCCGTAGATAAATTTTATCCCGCTTTGCCTGCGGAGTCGGAAAAGAAGGAAGAGCCAGTTGAGGATTCTTTAATGTCTTATCTTATGAAGTCACCACCTCCGTATGTACAGGGTACCGCAGTTCCTGTGGTCCCTGCTGTTCCTATCCTTCCGCCTATTCTTCCTCCGCCTGTTCCTCAACCTGCACCTGCCCTTCCGACTGTTCCTGCTCCTTTGCCTGTTGCTATCCCTACTGCTCCTCCGCTTCCACATACTCCTGCTCCCGCTACTGCTCCTGCTACTGCTCCTGTTTTGTTAACTCCTGCTGTTGCTACTGTTTCTACTCCTTCTCTTGTTAGTCCTGTATCGTATGCTTCTCCTTCTACTCGTTCTCGCAATTCTCCTCTTGCGGCTAGTTTCTTTCATTCGCTCGGACCTGTTCATGGGTCCGCTGGTTCCGATGGTCCTCAGAGACGTAGTCAGCTTCCTGGAAACAGAGATCGCGTTGCGCTATATAATATGGCGATGGGTTGGATGGTAAATCCTCTTAGAAGTCCACCCCGTGTCGTACTCGATACATTTTGTCAGTTTAATATACCAACCCAGAGATATGTGTTCAACGAAATGTGTAAGTTCCTTTATGATCAAATAGCGGCCGATGCGCCTGACGAGGTGCTCGCCGCTCTGTCTGATCTCCAGCTTCAGTTCGCAAATGGGCTGATAGTGGATACCAACGTTCGACGTGCTGTCGAGCGGTTGCTATCTCTTCGTCCCGCTCCGATACCCCATGCATTGTTTGTTGAGGATATTGAAAAACAACCAGACGAGTCTGGCCAATATCCTATGCGTGAAGTTCCGCCGGTTTGGATACCAGCTGATCCTGCTGCCAACCCGGCGACAGTGGCGCATTTCCAGAGAGTGTGGATTCATCTCCCATGGAAACGATCGGAAGTGCTACAGGTGAAGCAATCTTTGCCTGATCCACACAAAAATCCTACAGGGTATTATAAGGAACTATCGCAGCTCGTAGATGCTACGGTAATGAATCTTGCCGATATCGATATGTTGTTCGGCAATGTCGTACCGCAACCGGTATGGGCTAAGATTCGGCAGGAAAATCATCCAAATGAATTAGGCGGTGATTGGGCTGCTATTGTAGCGGCAGATGCCGGACAAGTGGCTGCTACTAAACCCGACCAGTTGATTACTGCTCTTCCCCAAAGAATAATAACATTAATGAAAACGCTTATGCCAGCTATGAGGGTAAACTGGGACAAATTGTCAGCCTGTAAGCAAAAGAAAGATGAGAGTGTTTCCGACTTCTTTACGAGGTTCGAGGAAGCATTCATCGACCATAGTGGACAGGATATGGGTACTGAGGGTGGTCAGAGATTGTTTGTGGACAAATTTGTTTCGAATTTATTGCCCGATTTGAGCAATAAGTTAAAGAATTCGGAAAGTGCATGGGCCGTCTCTACTTCGGCTCAGATATTGGCTACGGCGCAATATTATGAGAATAGGGAGAAAGAGGAGAACGACCGTGCTGACAAAAAGACGAAGGAACTGAAAACTAAAGTGTTGCTTCAGCAAGCGTATCCTCCACGTTCGAATCAGAATAATTCGCAACAGAATAGATCGCAGCCGCAATCGAACAGATCCCAAACTCGTAATGACTCCTCCTCCCAAAGATCTTCGTTAGGGTACAATCAATGTGCTTATTGTAGACAGGAGGGACACATTAAATTCAATTGCCCTGTTTTGAATGAACGTAATAGTGGTAACTCGTCTAGAGGAGGTCGTGGTGCTTCACAGCAGGCATCACGTGGTAGAGGTCGTGGTGCTCAGAATGATCGCTCAGATAACTCATCTAATTCTAATAATTGTTTCGATCAACGTGGATCATCGCAAGGACGATCTGCGCAGTACAATGTAGACGATTATTACGTCGATCAGGGAACTGACGACAGTAATTACTAGGACAGCCAAAGACAAGGAGAGGGAGTGGTATCAGTTCCGGTTGATCAGAGAGGGCCTTACGTCGCAGTTGCTACATCGGGCGTCGTTGAGCCTTTTCTGTTGGACACTGGTGCAGCGAAAAGTTCTATCATGCATTCGAAACTCCCTGGCGCACCTTTGTCTGGCTTAACAAATGTTTCCGTTGGATTCTCTGGCGCCCCTGTTAGCAATCCAGTTTCACGCCCTTTGCCCCTTAAAATTGGGCCACGTGAGCTAGAAGCTCCGTTGATTTTGACTACGGGTTGTGGTGAAAATCTTTTGGGCCTGGATTTGCTTAAACGTTTGTATGCAACTTTGTATTGTTCTCCTGCGGGTGTAAAGCTTACGTTAGGAGAGAGGGTTGTCTCTCCTATGTATTTGTCTCTCGATAAGCTTCCACCGGAATTGTGTTCTCTTTCTGCGTCTTTGTGGGCAACGGGTCCGAATGACGTGGGCCTACTTGATATCTCCCCTTATGTTGTAAAGTTGAAATCTAATGTGCGACTGCCACGTATTCCCCAATATCGTATCTCCCTTGATGGTGAACGAGCACTGTTAGCGATCATCTACGATTTGATCGAGAAAGATGTTATTGAAGAGACTCGGGGAAACGTGTGCAACAGCCCTGTGCTGCCCATTCTTAAACGTACTGATCCTTCAAAACCGCCTGTTTATCGCTTTGTTATCGATTTACGGGAGGTGAATAAAATTGTGGTTCCTCAATTTCCCGTTGTGCCTGACATCACGGCGCTACTGACTCTGATTCCAGCTTCTGCATCATGGTTTTCGGTGATTGACTTGAAAAATGCGTTTTTCAGCATCCCGATTGCCGAGGAGAGCAGGGACCTTTTCGGTTTCTCTCTTGGTGGACGCAGCTTCCGGTTCAAATGCGCTCCTCAGGGCTACTGTGAAAGTCCATCTATTTACAGCCAAGCCTTGAAGGGTCAACTGGACGGATTCAGGTTGCCGGTTGGTGCGGCCTTGATCCAATACGTCGACGACTTATTGGTGGCTGCAGATACTCAGGACATTTGCAAAATTGCTACGGTGTCGTTGCTGCAACATCTCTGTGAGTTGAATCATAAGGTGTCCCCTTCTAAACTCCAATATTGTTGTCAAGAAGTAACCTATCTAGGTCACTTATTGTCAAAGGAGGGAAGGAGGTTGACCCCAGAGAGAATTGCAGCAATTGCGCGAATGGCTGTGCCAAAAACCCAAAGAGATGTGCGTGCCTTTCTAGGTATTACATCGTACTGCAGGCAATGGATTCCTAATTTTTCATTGCTAGCGAAACCATTGGTGGCTCTTACGTGCAAGGATGTTTCAACTCCTTTACCATGGACGGAAGAATGTCAGAAAAGTTTTTCTGAACTACGTGATTCATTGTGTTCGGCTCCTGTGTTAGGTACTCCTGACTACAGTAAGCCGTTTACGTTATATGTTCACGAGAGGGAAGGTTGTGCTTTGAGTGTCTTAACGCAACCTTTTGGTGGTAAGCAACGTCCATGTGCATATTTTTCCTCGACCTTGGACCCAGTAGCTAGAGCATTGCCGAGTTGTTTACGAGCAACAGCGGCAGCCGCGGTCTCCATCCGACAATCAGCAGGATTGGTCATGGATAATATGCTTACGGTGATGGTTCCGCATGCAGTCGATACTCTTTTGAATCGAACGAAAACTCAGCACTTGACGAGTGCGAGGTTGTCTGGGTACGAGTTGACGTTATTGGCAAGCCATATTCAAATAAAACGTTGTAATGTTTTGAACCCGGCAACTTTGTTACCAATTAGCACAGAGTCAGATGAAGTAGCAGAACATGATTGCTACTTGAGGACCGAAGAAGAAACAAAAGGTCGAGTGGACCTTAAAAACACCCCATTGGAAGATCCGGATGGTACTTTGTATGTGGATGGGTCATGTTTTAAGTTGCCGAATGGCGATGTGACTACTGCTTATGCTGTTGTAACTTTGAATACTGTTGTTGAGACTGCAAGGTTGAATCAGAATTCTGCCCAAGCTGCAGAATTGATTGCTCTCACTAGAGCATGTGTGTTAGCGAAAGGGAAACGTGTGAATGTGTTTACCGACAGCCAATACGCGTTTGGCGTCGCTCACAGTTTTGGACGATTGTGGAGAGAGAGAGGTTTCTTGACGTCGCACGGTACGAAGATACAGCATGGCCAGCTTGTGAATGATCTTTTGGATGCATTGACTTTGCCTACGCAAGTTGCGATCGTTAAATGTAGTGCGCATCGTAAGGTGACGGATGATGTTGGTCGTGGTACTGCGTTTGCGGATGAGACTGCTAAGGAGACTGCCCGGAACCTTAGCACTCGGATGTATGTGACGAGTTCGGTTAGGTGGCCTACAGAATCGAGTATGTGTGAGGACACTATCGAGAGTGTGAAAACAATTCAGAATGAGGCCACCGAGACTGAAAAGATGAAGTGGAAAGAAAGTACGGGAAAGTTGGATGCGAATGGTTGTTGGATTGATTTGACTGATCAGAAAAGATGGATGTTGCCTGATGCGTATGTGCTGGCCGTTGTGACAATGGCGCATGGGTTAGCACATATTAGCGTGAAAGGTATTTGTAAATTGTTGTCTCCTGTGTGGAAGAATGATGGTATCACGAAATGTGCTGAACGTCTGGTGAAGAATTGTATGGTGTGTATGATGTACAATCCTGGCAAAGGAACCCCGACTCCTCCTGGCAGTTTTGCTCCCCCTTCATGTCCCTTTGAGGTGATTCAATTGGACTTCATCCATATGGAGCGATGCAATAACCTGAAATACGTTTTAGTTGTGGTTTGCGCATTCTCCCGATGGATCGAGGCCTATCCTCTCAAAGACAATACTGCTTTGTCTACTGCGAAAATCCTACTGAAGGAATATTTTCCTCGGTATGGAATGCCTAGAGTCGTGTGGTCAGATAACGGAAGTGAGTTTGTGGGTAGTGTGATGAAGAGTGTGTGCAAGGGCCTTGGAATTAATCAGAAATTCCACAGCGCCAATCATCCCCAGTCAGCTGGATTGGTTGAAGGGTACAACGGCACCCTTAAACTAAAGTTAGCGAAGATTCAGGCTACGACTGGTCTTTCGTGGCCTGACGCTTTACCTTTAGCATTACTGTCAACTAGGGCGACTGTACACTCCCGAGTAGGGCTTAGCCCCTATGAAATAGTGTTCGGCCGTCCTGCGAATGTGTGGGGGGTTCCTAGGCCAGGAATGTTTTCTGATCTTGAGTACCCAATGTTGATCGAGTATCTACATGACTTGACTGCTAAACTGAGGTTAATTCACCAACAGGTTTACGACGCATTGCCGACGCAGACGGAGGGTCCAGGCCACCAGCTCCAGCCCGGAGACTGGGTGGTGACGAGAAATTTTTCACGCAAGAATAACCTAGACCCGAGGTTTACCGGACCCTATCAAGTGCTCCTGGCCACGGGGACTGCCGTTCGTCTCGAGGGACGTAAGAATTGGGTGCATGCCACCCACACCAAAAGAGTCCCCATCCCTTTGCCGGCAGACCCGTGGGTAAGGAGAGGCATTGCGTCATCTGAAACAGAAACATTGTCGGCGTTTGTGCCTTTTAGCGACGCACAGCCTGTTGGAGAATCCTCAGCGCAGCAGAAAGATACTGTCGAACATTTGGCATCAAAAGACTCAAGACCAGAACACTCAACTGATCAGCAGGACGCTGTCTCTTCAACGGATCCTTTGTTTGACGAGCAGACACGTCCTGGGAAAACCCGATACTTTTTGCGATCTCGCACTAAGGACAAATAAAAAGATCTTGCTTTGTCGTATTAACAACTGCATTATCCCGTTTTCCGTGATCAGTTTTGAACCTTCGTATTACTGTAATTATTCATTGTACATATATTGAGCTTTATTCCTTGTACTTTTTGCTTCCACAGCTGAGAGACTTTGCTTTTGCATATATACATATTGTGCATTAAAGGCCGTAGGGCCGCGCGCGTACTTCCTTCTGGATAGTAGGTCTTGACGCTAGGTTAAAGGCCGTCGGTTCCTGGGAACTCCTAGGGATTGACTATTGCTACACAGAACGAAGTGCGTCAAGAAACGTTGCGGACGGTCGTAGGGAATGGCATTCTCGAAGCTGAATGATTTGGAGGGAGCTCAGGTTCACAGATTCAAGCTGCAGCAACTCAGTCGTACCAAATGTTTTATATTCCAACTGTTTGTATTATTCCTGACTGCTTCTGCATTATTGGCGGGTGGGGTGTATTATACGATGTCTTACTTCTTACCTTCTGCTACACCTACTCCTATTCCTGACCCTAAACTTACCTCTACTGTTTCTCCCCATTCCTTTCATATGTTACCGGAACACGAGCAGGCTAGACGTGTAGAATTCCGCAATAATTCCTTTATTCAGCTCCTTCATCAGCATCAGTTAGTGGTTAACACTACTAATTGTTGGGTGTGTGGGTTGATGCCACATACTACGGATAAGGGAATTCCATATCTGGTGTTACCGTATAGTTCCCAAGGGTCAGCTCGAGCGTTTCAAACAATGTTTCGAAGCGCACTGGGTTTCCACCCCATTCGAGAACCACGTTCCCCCTACTCTGGTCCTACCTCGTATCAAAAACCTTTGTCGATAGCAATAGAGGATTTAGATAGTGATATCTATGATCCCTCGCTTATTCCCGAAGAAGAGGTACAGGCCTATAGGGTCCTAAGTAGAGGTGAATATAGTGCGTTCACTAGCGAAAATCAGCTTAAAAGCTCGCCTCCGATATGGGTCGTACCCCACACTGGTAATTTTTGTCTCATGGGTCGTGGCCGAAGATCGCAAGCCCGACTTGGAGCAAGTGCTTGCATTGAAAATTACATACTGCCGATGGTCTCGTCCCCTGTGTTTCTGGCTGCCAAGGGTACATACTTTATCTGTTATGATCGTGCATATGCATGGTTGCCCGCTGACTTCATGGGCTCATGTTTCATTGCAAATTTGTTGCCTCCGACGTTCACTGTAGATGCCGATTATCATAAGACTAGAGTTGTGCGAGGCGTAATTAGCGAAGAGGATACAGCCGGTCAAGAGGCAGGAGACTTTTTCAAGGGTTTCCTCCCGTTTTGGGGACCTATGGTCAATAGTAGGAACCTGAGACAGTTGACTCGAGTGGTAGAATCGACAGCTAATATTACTGCCAGTGCCCTTGGTAATATCACCACCGAACTTCAGGCGGATAGACTTATGACGTTACAAAACCGTATGGTTTTAGATGTCATTTTAGCAGATCGAGGTGGGGTATGTAAGGTGATCCATTCGAGCTGCTGCATTTTTATTCCAGATAACGCTCCTACTGTCTATCAAGCCATCTCGAGGTTGCATAAGATCTCCGAATCCATACACGTGGATGTAGGGGATTGGACGCTGCTTGGATGGTTTTGGGGCCTGATGTCGACTTGGGGTTGGAAGATTCTGATGATCATCGGAGTCGTTGTAGTGTTCCTGTTCACGTGTTGCCTTTGTGTGCAGTGTGGTCCTGCCTTATGTGGCCTCTGTGCTACAACGTGGATGAGACAACCACCTGTTACCAAGGGGACTCGGTTGGACAGAGCTATGCTACAGCAACATCTCGATGGTTTGATGAATATCGAATATGATTCCGACTAGTGCTTGCCTACATGAGGGCAAAAGGAGCGTCTGAGGTTCCGTGACAATTGTAAGTGGTGTTTCCGACTCGCACGAATATGGTCGAGTCTGGTATCTATGAACCGCAAATGACGAGTTTAATAAGTGTGCGCAGTTTCGCTGTGCTAACTTAAACCGTTCGTTTGTTATGTGGGTTTTTCATCTGTACCCACGGGTTCCATCTTAGATACGGCATCCATTTTGTCCCTTGCCCTCAAGTAGTCAGCGAACGGACGTTGTCCGCTTCGCGACCCTGGGACTCCCAAGATATTTGCGGAAGACACATGTTCTTTGTAAGTGTCTTTATGACGAGGGGGATGCTACTGTAAAGCAGATGGCGCCGCTCGAGGCTCATCTTGCCGCACGGACTTATTGTCTCAGCCGTGCATCTCATTAGGCACGTCCCTTTGATGCCGGTATCTCGTGTTTCCCGATACCTCCCCTTTTACACCCTTTCCGATCTCCCCACTGTCTCCGTCTTCCTCTACACCTGTCCTTGTTCCTATTTCGATCTGTTTTACTGTTGATTGGAATTCGCTAATGGTGGGAAGATGGGTTTTTACAGTTGGGAACCGCCAAATGTTTCCGCACTTATGTTCCGGACCTCATGTGTATCAAAGTGACCAAAGCGACCCCTCTGGGGGATAATGGTGGGAACCGGGTTGTAAACTTTTGTGTGCCATGTTGTCCTATGGGTAAAAACTGTATAAAAGGAGCGATCCACAGAACCAATTTGAAGCAGTCTCCCCAAGTTGCACGTGGTGTACTTGTCGTGACTTCTGTGTTCCCTGCAGCAAATAAACCTTGAATCTTTGACGCCGAAGGAAGTGTCCCGTGTCTCTGTGATTCGTACGCCGGAGCAGGTTACCCACGAAGGTTTCAGGTGTTGTGCCCTGGCACCGCTGGGTCTTAAAGAACCCAGTCCTTCAGAATGCATTGAAGGAACCGATTCGGCTTTTACCGATTCGGATAATACCGAATCGGATTTCACCGATTCGGAAATTACCGATTCGGTAAAAGCCGATTCGGCAATAGGCGATTCAGCCAATGAGGTGGCTCCCCCTCCCCCACCCAAACAGGGAGTGGCAACCCTGGCGGGTGCAGCTAATTAAGAAGTTTCTGGAAAGCCAGCCTGAGCTCAACACTCACAGTTAGCAGCAGTGGGAGAAGGAGGTTGCCAACTGAACTGGAGAACATGGCAGAGCAGTCAGAAAGCCAGAAGTCCTCCCAGAAGAGGAAGCCCAAGTTCACCACCACCGAACTTCAGGTGCTGGTCGAGGAGGTGGTGAGGGTGCACCGCCAGCTGTTTGGCAAGCTGTCCCTCAACGTGCCAGACAGCACCAAGAGGAGAATCTGGGCCGACATCGCCCAGAAGGTGAATGCTGCGGGTGTCACCCCCAGGTCCATAGAAGAACTGAAAAAGAGATTCTATGACATCCGCAGCCTCACTAAAAGGAAGTTGGGTGAGATACAGAGGCAGGCTGGACACACTGGAGGAGGCACGAACCCGGCGCCACCCCTCACCGAGCTGGAGGAACTGGTCTCCAGCACCATTGAGAGGGAGAGTGTCGTTGGAATCGGGACCCTGGACAGCTCTGCGAGAGCTACAGCTACAGGTAAGAAGCATGCGCATCATGACACACCCTACCAGACACCTCCCCATTAGACACAATGCATAGGCAAACCCCAGCACAGTACTGTCACCAACATACAAGAGACAAGCATCATGGTACATGTAGTCAGCAGAAGTTAGCTAAATATGGCAGTGCAGAATCACAAGACAGGAAACAGTGTGACACAGTGTAAGGAGATGCAAGGACATGTGGAATGCCATAATTGTACTGACTGTAATACATCGGCACTCAGTTTACAAATGCTTCTTTGTACCTAGGGGCCCCATCAGGCGGAACAACAGTGACAGCAGAGGGAGCAGCACCGTCCAACACTGCAGTCGCAGGGCCGAGCACCAGCCAGGCTGGCCAGGAGGAGGATGAGGAAGGAGACACCCCAGGGCTAGGTATGGAGGGAGTCCTGGTCATTGACTTCCATGCAGTGCACTCCCCAGTACTGCCCAGCACACCCCCCTTGCAATTCTCCCCAGAGAACTCCCCTACAAGGGACACCATTCCGCCTACACCAGCTCCTGCCAAAACCGTGGCCTTGCCACCTGTTCAACCTGTCCTGGGAGCAGGGGCTCAGGGCCCGGCCAGCACCACACTCCCACCAGTGGCACCCCAGCCCACTCAGCAGGCCGGCAGCAGCGGTACCCGGCGCCGTGCCATCACCACCACTGCTGCACCAGCACGGGAGGGCAGTGTATTCCTGGGCCTGGAGGGACAGATGGTGAAAATTCAGAGGCAGCAAGCAAGATCCACTATGGCCTGCCAACGCCAGCTCCTGCAGCACAACATGCAGATGGGAGAGTTGGTGAAGGGATTCCAGGCCGTGGTGGAATCGAACAAGGAGGTGGCAGCAGGGTTAGGCAGGCTAACCACTGCCATCACCCACTCATCAAGCAGACAGGAGGAGCATGAGCTGGTGCACAGGCGGGATGCCCGGGTTTTGAACTGCGCCATGGGCCGCCTTGCAGCGGCGACGGCACAACTGTGCCATCGCAGCGCCAACCAGGAATCTGTCCTTAGTCAGCATACGGCTGAGCTTACTAGGGGGATGGCCCGGATCACCACTGCCATGGAGGCCATGATAATTTCAAACACCGCCTCCAATCCGGCCCTGGACCTGGGTGATGCTGGGGACAGCAGCAGCCGCAGCAGCCCGGCCAGCGCTGCGTCTGAGCCACGGAGGAGCACCAGGCGCTCCGCTGATGCTGCAGGGCATTCAGAGGGGGCTGAGGGACACCCCAGTGGGTCTGGCAAGCGGGCAAAGAAATAGCCTGGCAAGGGCGGGTGAGGCAACCAGTACCTTGGACTTTATTTTATTTACCATACTCCATTTTTTGTTGCACATCAGTGCTGTAACTGTGGTGCAACACTATTAAAATTTGTTTTTTCCAAGCAACATTTAGCTGTCTTTGCATCTGTACTCAGTCAGAAATAGTTCTCAGTGATCTCCTCACGTCTGTATCTGCCATCACTTGGCGTACACACCCCAGCTGGCTGTGTCAGTGGCACAGCTTCGTCGTCGTCATGGTCCTCGTAGTCAGACAACTCCACCTCAGTGCCCTTCTTCACCGCAAGGTTGTGTAACATTGCACATACAGCTATGATCTTGCAGCAGGTGATGGGGGTATACTGCCTTGCACCTCCACTCTTGTGCAGGCATCTAAATCTACTTTTCCAGATGCCAAAGGTCCGTTCGACAACATTCCTTGTGCGTATGTGGGCCCGGTTATACCTCCTTTGGCTGGGTGTGGAGGGGTTGAGGTAGGGGGTGAGTATGAATGAGCGGAGGGCATATGCACTGTCGCCTGGAAGAGAAAGGGGTCACATTAGACACATGCATACATGTATTCCACCTACCTACTATGTGTTATGGGGGTCTGATGATGTGTCTCACCTAGGAGGTATCCTTCTCCAAATTCGCCAGCCATCAGCCGTGCATAGATGCCGCTCTGTTGGAAAATATAGGAGTCATGGGTACTCCCTGGAAATTTTGCTACCAGGTCTGTGATGGTGCACTTTGCATTGCAGATCACCTGCACGTTGATGGTGTGTGTAGACTTGCGATTGCGGTATATGTATTCGGTGTCCGCTGGTGGGCAAATCGGAATGTGCGTGCCATCTATGCAACCGATGATTTGGGGAAATTGTGCCATCTGGTAGAAGTCAGCTTTGGTTTGTAGCAGTTCTGCGTGGGTTGCAGGGAAAGAGATGTATTGGTCCATCCTGTGTATCATGGCGTCAAGGAATGTGTGGAAGAACCTTGACAGGCTGCTCTGGCTCACCCCTCCTGCTGCTGCTACACCACTTTGATAGCTGCCAGACGCTAGCAGGTGTAGGCTGCATAGCACCTGGATGTGCGCAGGGATGGCGTGTGCCCTTGGGGTGTGGTGGTCCAAGAATGGCTTGAGATCCCTGATGAGCTCAAGTATGGTGTCAGAGTCCAGCCTGTATCTCTGTAGTATCTCTGCCTCTGTGAGCATGAACAGGGTTATCCTCTGTCTGTAGACCTGTTCATTTCTTAGCCATTCCCTCTGTCCTTCCTGCTGTAGCCGTAGCCGCCTCGCAATGACATAGAAAGCTGCCATCCTGCAAGTTGCAATGCATTTTGGGACTGTTTATATGGGTTGGAGTTGGTTACCACCTGATTGCAATCCATGGTAAATACCGAGTGAATTCTACCGATTCTGAGCCGATTTCGGTGTTTCTGTGCCTCCCTACATCTCCCCAACTGTCGGAATCGGATAATTTCCCGATCGGCGATTCCTACGAATCGGCATGTTTTCCGATTCGGCTCATGTCCGAATCGGTCTTTCTACCGAATCGGTACATGGACCGAATCGGTGATTTTCCGAATCGGTGTCACTAACGAATCGGTACATGGACCGAATCGGTGATTTTCCGAATCGGTGTCACTAACGAATCGGTACATGGACCGAATCGGTGAATTTCCGAATCGGTGTCACTAACGATTCGGTACATGGACCGAATCGGTGAATTTCCGATTCGGTGTCACTAACGAATCGGTACATGGACCGAATCGGTGAATTTCCTATTCGGTGTCACTAACGATTCGGTACATGGACCGAATCGGTCTTTGCATCCGATTCGGTGTTTTTCCGAATCGTTACATATCCGATTTTCGGTATGTACGTATCGGATTCTTTCCCATTCGGTACTCATTCCGATTCGGTTTTCACTCCGATTCTTTATGTTTTTCGTTCCCTACATCTCGATGGCTGTTTACCGATCGGTAAGGGCAAAAAATCGGTATTTTCGGCCGTTACCGATCGGTAACGCCCTACCTACATCGGGCCCAAGTCCCTGACCTTGATTCCGGCCCAGCTCCTATCAGAACATCCAGAACCAAGGAAGCACACTCCATCAGGGATAAGCAAGCTGTCCTTCTACCAGCTATTCTGGCATAGACACCCTTCCTGGGATTGACTTATCTCCCACCTCTGCCCCCTACATTATTGTCCTGGTGAATGTTCCCAGACTCACAGTTGGCAACCTGGACAATACAAGAGGACTTATGAATAAAACTATCCACTGGTTGAACACGAACATGCCCACCAAGGGGTCATATCTAAAGAGAAATTGTTGGCAAGACGTGTGGGAGGGGTTGGCAGGTGGGGAATAGGTTACAAGGGGGATGACATTGTGGTTAACTTTCGTAACCCTTTGGTTATAATGGAGATCCTGAGGCAGGCCGATGCCAGATTGGTTAAAACCATTTCTGTCAAGATTCTGCCACTTGGTTATTTTCACAGGCACTTCTCCACCTCATATCGTAATGTTATTGGGTTAGTTGCCACAAAGTATGTTTCTCCCAGGCTTCCTTCGAACCCTCCCATCCGTTGGTTCCTCAATAACAGATTTGCACTCTTGGGTGGGCTAGAGCAAAATGATTGACGGCCAAGGGGGAGTGTGAAGTAGGCGAGTGCTTGGGTTCCTTGGTTGAGGGTGGCATTTCTCTTAGGTTTATTCCTGTTGCACATCTGAATACTGATGACCCCCAGACTAATACCCCAAAAGGTACAGAAGCGATTGTTCCAATGATAGAAAGTGTTCTAGATCAAGTTTGGATTACATTTTTAAGATGGAATCTGGCAGGACTAGCTTCCAAAATCCAGAATGAAGACTGGCAAATATTTATCTTGAAGTATGATATAGCCTTTATGCAGGAAACATGGGACGAGAAAGAGACAGCATTTGATAGTTTTACTTGTTTTAGACTGCCAGCGACACCGTCTCCAGAGTGAAGAGCCAAAGGGGGGTTGACAGCTTGGTTCAGCCTCTGGGCGTTGTGTTAAGATCAAGTAAATACTGAACCCCACTACGTAATCTGGACAAACAGCGCTTAGAGACCCCGGTGGTTATAACGCGCTATACAAATTAAATAAATAAATAAATAAATAAATAAATAAAGTAAGTATTGGCTGTTCCAACTTTCCCCTTTTTTTGGACCAGGGGGAGGCACAAGATTTTTGCCTTAGCTGGAATGATATATTTGAGATTTACATGGTGAATTTTTATTATAATAATTTTTCCATCAAGGGCGAGTGTAATTTTCAGGGTCTTTTTGCTGTTAATGATATGCTGGTGGAAAAAGAGGCTCAGGCAGAACGTCCCCTCAATCTGCTGGTGGCAGAGGATTTTAATGCCAAATTAGTGTTTTCACCTTCTTTATCCCCAATTATTTTCAAACCCTTTATTTGTGAAGTAGATTGCAATACGATGGACATCAGGGGATGGGTCCTATTTTCCTTACTGGCTGAACAGTGCATGGTCAATATAATAGCTAATCTCTCTGGCTGTGACATTGCAATTTATACAGGGAGCACTATAGACTATCGGCTAGATTCCTCAAAGACCCGTTTTGCGAGTCTTTAATAGCGATTCATAAGGAATTGCTATTAAGGACTTGCAAAACGGGATTCATGTAGGAATTGCAAAAAATATTGCGATTCCTACATCTTCCTTATTTGCGATTAGCAAATTGCTAATCGGAAATAAGGAATAACTCCCCATTCATTCCTATGGGCCTAGGCCCATAGAAATGAATAGGGAGTATTCCTTATTTGCGATTAGCAATTAGCTAATCGCAAATAAGATAGCGATTTCAAGGGTGCCAGGGGTGTCCAAAGAACACCCTGTAGCACCCCTGAAATGCAAATTTACACAGGTGTTGCGCACACACATGTCCAAAGGACATGTGTGTGTGTAACATGCAACAGAGAAAAATGCACTAAAGTGCTTTTTTCTAATTTTTCGCTATTTACCACGAAGTCAGACTTTGTGGTAAATAGCGACCAAATATTGCGAATTCGCAATTTCAAATTGGTTAATGAATTGCATTTAAGGAATCTCTAATAGAGATTCCTTAAATCCAATTCCTCGCAAATATGCGATTTCGCCAATAGCGATTTTTGCATTTGGGATGAGGAATCCCAAATGCAAAAATTGCACTCGCAAAGGGCCAGATTCTCAGATTCTGGCCCTTTGCGAGCGCAATTTAGCTTGATGAATCGGGCTGTAAATCTTCACTTCCAGGTGCATGTCTTCAATTATTAAAAACAGCGAGGTCATAGCTCAGATCCACAGTGACCATAATTCGAATGCTATGTGAATATTGACCCCATTTACAAATCATAAGCCTAAGCTACTATAGCCCCAGGACTTAAACATAAAGGACGCAGGGCTCCAATCGGTCTGACGTACTGTGAATTTGAAGCACATCATGGCCCAAGTAGTTTGTAATAGTATAGCTTTGGTGAATAGCTGCAACTTGGCAAGTTGCAACCCGGCAATTATCCTAGACCATTTTACAAACCTTTTGCTGTGGATAAAACAGAAGCTATCTAGCCCCAATGCACAACCATGCCACCAAGTTAAATCATGGTTCGATAAAGAATGCACATCAGCCAATGCTTCCCTATGTAGGGCTTTAAAGCAATCCGCTAGAGATCAGAGTGTCATTACAGCTAGCAGGAAAATCTACCATCAAGCAGAAAAGAGATGGAAACAGGCCATAAAGGAGGAGAAATGGGAATCCATTGTGAGTGCTTGTCAACTAAAAAACCCACAGGGTTTTTGGAAAGCCGTGTGATCTGTATTATCTCCTCCATCACAGCAAGGGGAGGCTTGGCTGGTGCATTTTTCTGGGATGTATTCCATTGATAGTGGGGCCGATGATGTAATCCAGTGACTGGTCCCACTGAGGCTAAACCTGGAGTTTAAGGAGAAAGCGGTTCTGAAAGCGATTGTTGATAGTAGGTGTAAGAAGGCTCCTGGACTGGATGGTGTCCACTTGATCTGTTTAGGGAGGACCCAGGGTCCTGGACTCCTGTCCTCACCTCTGTATTCAACTCTGTTTGGAGTTCGGGAGCTCCCAGATCTTGGTGTTTATCCGTAATACTTCCTATTTTTAAAAAGGTAATGTGCACAACGTTAAATGCTATTGCCTAATATCCCTTTTGGACTCCACAACCCAAATTATTGGGAGGGTAGTTCTGGGTTGTTTACTTGACTAGATTAATAAAAATAGAATACTTTCCCCAAGTCAGTATGGGTTCAGAAAGGGGTTTGGGACCTTTGAGCAGTGCCTCAACCTTCACTTAATTGTGGCTAAGTACAAGTATGCTAAAGGTGTCTCTACCCATTTGGCATTCATGTGCCTGTCAAGTGCCTTTGACTACGTATCTAGAACAAGATGTGGTCTATATTAGAGAATATGGGCGTTGACGATGGGCTGGTTTCATTTTTAAGACTTCTTCACCATGATCTCAGGGCAACAATCAGGTATGGTAGTGCTGGTGAATGTACAGAATTGTTTAGTATTAGGCAGGGAGTGCACAAAGGATGCGTGCTCGCCCCATTCTTTTTCTCCTTTACATGAATGATCTGGAAAAAACTTTGGTTTCCGTTGGGGCAGATGTGCAGTGTGTGGAGAAAAAGCCTGTACCAGCACAACAGCCTTAGGAGGCTAATTTTTAGTTATATTAGCTTCATGAAAGAGCTGGGTCTGGAGACTAATCTTAAGAAAACCTTTACTACGGTCTGTGGACCCAGAATTACGAAAACACGCTTCTTCAACAACGCTAGCAAAACATTAGATAGGGTTAGTTC
Source organism: Lissotriton vulgaris (assembly GCF_964263255.1). Lineage (NCBI taxonomy): Eukaryota > Metazoa > Chordata > Amphibia > Caudata > Salamandridae > Lissotriton > Lissotriton vulgaris. The sequence continues at coordinate 935,051,512 of NC_141698.1, read as the reverse complement.
CTTCCCTTACTTGGGATTGGACTTTGAGGATGGCTATACATGGTCTACCTGCATCAAAAATAGGATAACATTCATTTTACTCAAGTTGTTGGTACCACCGCTTCGCTTGCCATGTCCATCGGCAAAAAAAACAATGCACCAATTTTAGAGATCTAAAATCAGAAATGCTTGCAATTTTGACATATGGAATGGATATTTGGGGATATAGGGATGCCCTTCTAATGCAGACGGAAGAGAATAGATTTTGTTGCCGGTTACTAGGTGTCCCGCCCTCTACCCCGTATTTTCCTCTACATTTGGAGTTAGGCTGGGGTTATGTTCAAAACACCATTAATACCACACCCTTGGCCCTTTGGTGCTCTACATGGTACAAAAAAGAAGCCAAACCTAATCAGGCTGTCATCAGAGATTGTTTATCTTGTGAGCAAGGTTCGGCCATCCCGTGATTAAAGTATATCAAAGAGAGTTTTTCGGCACTGGGATGTGCCTGCCTGTTTGAGCACCCTGAGATCATCATGAAGAAAGATAGAAACTGGGTCTTGGACTGTTTTCGTAAGCACAGGAAAGCAACTAGAGAACTGCCAAACCTGCAGTCCTAGATTACTGGGATGTACCATGTTACAACGCATACCATTACGACTACCTACTGTTACAACGCGGCCATTACAACGCATACCATTACAACGCATAGCGCTTTGAGGTGCTGGATAGTGGTAAGTATAATTTACTATTCTAACTCCAGTCCCCGTGGACACTAGAGAAGGTGTTGGATAGTAAATTATACTTATTCCCTATCCTAGAGCGCCCCCCAGCGCAATGCGTTGTAATGGTATGCGTTGTAAAAGTTGCGTTGTAACAGTAGGTAGTTGTAAAAGTTGCGTTGTAACAGGTGTATACCAGATTACTGCATCATCCAAATAGTGCCATCTACTGCCCTATACTTATTATAAGTGATTAATGTGCACAAGAGAACACTGCTGGCAAGGTTCAGGCTAGGCTCCTTGCCCTGGCTAATTTGTTTTCTCCTCGCCCAGTATTCTTCAGATTCTATTTGTACTTGACCATGTGATGAACACTCTAGCCAAACCATCTTACACATTGCCTTCTTTTGTCAATTGTATTTGTCATTCACAAGGAAATTCTTATTACCCTTATTATGTAGACATACATTTCCAAAATGTAACGCCGCCCTATTTTACCAGTTACAACTCATTGTTGCAACTCAATGACCACTGTGTATGTTACGCAGTTGCTAGCTACTTGAAGTGCGTTTTAACTAAAAGAAGGAGCATGGTGTTTTGACGAAATAGTTTTTATCTTTAATTCTAAGTTCAGAAAGATTTTATTAAATTTTAAGATAAAAGGAAAACGAATAAATACAATACAAAAAAGAGGAAGGAAGTTACAAGCGTAAGCGATCAAATAACCAATATGAAGTGTATTCAATCATAATATGCAAAATTAACATATAATAATACAAAAGAATCGCAATTAAGGAGGAAGGGTAAGGATTAAGGAAGGGAGAGGGGATGGGAATAACATGTCATAGGAACGTGAATTCATAAACTACAGAGTTACAGTTAAAATGCAAAGTAAAAATAGAACATAAGTAAATGTATAACAATATCATTGCAAAACATATGAATCAATAGGAGACCAAATCGATTGAAATGATTGTGGATTATGAGTAACGCCTTTAAGAGAAAGCTGCGCACCTCTTCTCGTAAAGGTAATCCATGACCACCAAGCATGAACTGAAAGAGAAGAAGCATCTTTCCAACAGAAAGTAATGGATTTTAAGGCAGCTGTGATTAGAAAATTAAACAATTTTGCCTCTGATTCAGAAAGGGGATGAGTTAGGGCAATCGATTTGCAAATTAAAAAATTAAAGGAAATATCATCTTGTAAAGGTAAAATTTTCAAAATTACATTCCATACTTCCAACCAAAATTTCATAATAACTGGACACTCAAATAACATATGGCGAAGTGAACCAGGGCTAGCGTTGCAGTGCCAACAAATATCAGAAAGTAACAGTTTTGCTTGGAAGAGACGTGATGGAGTCCATAAAGTGTTAAATAAAATATAAGCATTGCTTTGATAAAGGGACACTGGGAGCCAGCCAGAGATACTATCAAGCCATATAGAGGACCATGAGTCATCTGACAGGGAGATGGAAAGTTCATTGTTCCAAAACGACGAAATAATCTGGACATTGGAGCCCTGTGAGGAGGAAAGTTTTTTATAAAAAACAGAGACAGCTTTAGGGGAAGATGTTACAGCTGTGAGGTAAATTAATAGGTCATTTGTGGTGGAGGAGGGAATACCATTGGCGAAGGAATCCAAAATTGAGTTACATAAAAATTGATATTTTACAAGGTCAGTAGCTGGGATACCAAACTTTAACTGTAGCTGTTCAAAAGGAATAAAAGCATTACCATTAAATACACCTTTAAGATATAAAATTCCTCCTGAAATCCAAGAGGACCAGAAGGAAATGTTTCTGTTCAATTTAAGGAGCGCACTGTGCCATAAAGACAAGTGGACTGTGGAGAGTAGGGGTAATTCAAAATTAGAATCTAAGTCATTAATTATCAATCTGGAGGACTTAATGATAGAGGAAAGATGAACAACCTTCGCTGTGGATGACATTGACATCAATGAAGGCAAAGAAAAGGGCCGTACAATGGATGCTTCAATATCCAACCAAATTGGAGGTTTTACCATATGTGAAGGATTAAACCAAAGGGCACTCTGCTTTAAGATGAAAGCTTTATGGTATAGGTGAAAATCTGGCAGGGAAAAACCAGCACGGGACTTAGGAATTTTTAACTTTTTGTAAGCAATACGAGGGTCTTTGTTAGACCAAAGGAATTCAGACAAGAGTGTGTCAATAGTTTTAAAAAAACTGAGAGGAAATTGGGTGGGGATCATAGCTAAAGAATAAAAAACTTTAGGCACTATATTCATTTTTATAGATTCCATTCTTCCCCACCAAGTGAGATGAAGAGCAGACCACTTGGACGTTTTGTTTTTAATGTAGTCAATTATGAAATCAGAGTTAAGTCTTAATGTAGCTGGCAGCGATGAAGCAAATAGAATACCCAAATATTTAATTTTGGTTGGTTGCCAAAGAATATCTGTGTTCTGGAGCATCTCTGAGGTACAAAACATATTTAAAGGAAAAAATTCAGTCTTGTTTACATTTAATTTGTAACCTGAAAACATAGAGTATTGAGCAATAATGTCTAATAGGGAAGGAACAGAAGAAAGAGGGTTATTAATAAATAATAAAACATCATCCGCATAGGCTAAAGTTTTTACCATAACATCATTGATTACAATACCCTGAATGTCATCACAAAAGCGAATATAATTAAGAAAAGGTTCAATACCTAAAAGAAACAACAGTGGAGAAAGGGGACAACCTTGCCTAGTTCCTCTAAAGAGAGGAAATTGAGTAGAAATTTGACCATTAATGAACAAACGAGCAGTAGGGGCAAAATATAAAGCAGAAATCATACGAATAAAAGGGGCACCAAAATCAAAAGACAATAAAGTTTTAAATAAAAATTGCCAGTGAATCTTGTCAAATGCTTTTTCTGCATCTAAGGCCATCACTTCTGCAGGAGAATTAAGGTGAGAGCTTTGTTCAATAATATGTAGTAGAGTTCTAGTGTTATTAGCGGAATATCTATTTTTCATGAAACCAGATTAATCTGGGTGAATAATAGAATGGAGGACAGGAGCTAATCTAGTGGCAAGGATTTTCGCATAAAGCTTACAGTCCTGATTTATTAGAGAAATGGGGCGATAGTTAGAAACTAAGGTAGGATCTTTATCAGGCTTGGGCAGAACAATGATTAAGGCAACCGTAAAGGAGCCTGAGATAGTACCAGTGGAACTGAAGTGAGAGAAAAGGGTATGCAAATAAGGGAGAAGATGAGATTGGAATTCTTTGTAAAATTCTGCTGGGATACCATCCGGGACCTGGGGATTTATTCTTGGGAAGTTACTTAACGGCAAGCATAATTTCTTCAGACGTAATTGGAGAGTCTAGACCTGTTTTATCTGATGAGGAAATATAGGGTAAATTGCACTTATTTAAAAAAGAATCAATTAAAGATTCAGAGCAGGTGTCAGGTTTACTATAAAGGGTTGAATAAAAACGTAAAAATTCTTGCATAATATCATTATGAGAAATAGCCACTTTGCCTTGAGATCCTCGTATTGAGGTAATCTGAGTCTTATCTCTTTTAATTCGCAAGTAATTAGCAAGGAGTTTTCCAGATCTGTTAGTATTAAAACGAAATTTAGCATTTGACTTGGAAAGTTGAACTCCTGCTCTCTGACTAAGGATGGCATTAAATTCATAGCGGAGTTTTTGAAGTGTAAATTTGTACTGGGGGTCATTAGAAGAGATAAACAAACGTTCAAATTTAGCAATTTGCTTTTCCAAATGCTTAATATTAGCGTTAAATTGTTTGTTTTCATGAGCCATTATGGAAATAGTGGTACCTCTAATGTAGGAATTAAATGCATCCCATCTGGTGACAATTGATGTGGAATCTTCAGGGTTGAATAAAAAATAGTCTTGTATAGCCTGCAATAGTTTAGGTTTATGCTTATCAGTAAGGACAATGCTCGAGTTCATACGCCATCTATTTTGTTTAGTAAAAGTAGTAGAGATATTTAAGACAAAAGAAATTAAAGCATGGTCTGAAATATCTATAGTGCCTATAACAGGATTTGTAGCTGACTGAAGTAGGGAAGGTGAAATCCAAAAATAATCAATTCTTGAATGAGAATTATGGGGATTAGAGAAAAAGGAAAACCATTTTTCAGTGGGAAAATGTAGTCCCCATACATCAGCCAGTTTGGTTGTACTTAGGAAAGATTTAAAAGCATGAAAAACTTTAGGGGGTCTAAACTTGGTAGTAGAAAGTCTATCAAGTAGCGGATCAATGATAACATTAAAATCCCCTCCAACAATCAAAGGAACTTGTCCCAACTTTAAAACTTCTGTAGTTAAGTTAGACCAAAACAAAGGATCATCATCTGTGGGGCCATAGATATTGAGTAAAAAGAAGGTGGAATCATGAATTTTAACTTTAACAACAATAAATCTACCTTCTGTATCCGTGAATTTATTGATAATGTGACAGTGTAATCTCTTTGCAAAGAAAATTGCAACCCCATTTTTTTACCAAGGGCAGGTGATGAAACTATAGTGTCTACCCACTTTTTTTTCATATATTGTAAAATGCTATCATCAACATGTGTTTCTTGAATAAAACATATATCAGCTTTAGAAGCACCCAAGTAGTCTAAAATTTTCGTTCTTTTAACTGGATGTCGTAAACCTTTAACATTAAGAGAAACAATTTTAACATCATGAATAGTAGCCATGAAGAAGTAAAATGAGGATGAAAAGAGGAGTGAAAAGAAGAGAAGAGAGAACACAGCCATGGAAGAAAAGTAACTCTATGTAAAAAGCCAGAGAAGGTAGGGAAGGACACAAAAGGAAGAAACAGAAAAGGAAGAAAAAGCAACAAACAGGGTACATAAATAAGGACACAGAGATGCACACCCGTTCCACAAGCATGGCCAAAAACCGTTGGAGCCCATGAAGAAAAAGGAATCACCAGGAATGCTCAAATTAAATGCGTTCAGGTAATAGGAGCTTGAGTATCCATTGATGACGATGACGAAGTTTGTTGGTCCAGAAAAAGTCTTAAGTCTTCAGGATGGTGAAAAGATTTTGAAATGTGTCTTTCCAAACTCGCATTATAGACGGATCAAATAGACCATACTTAAAACCAAGGCTTTTCAATTGTGGACGCAGAGAGGAGAATTCCTTGCGAATAGCGACTGTTTCTTTAGCAAAGTCTTGATGGATAAATATTTTGGAGCCATTTACCAGAAGCGAAGGAATGTCTCTGGCTGCTTTCCTTATGAGGACAAAGTGATGGTGACGCAAGACCTTGAAGATCACCTGCCTGGGTTTAGTATGGCGTGGAATCCTGTGTGAGGGAATTCTATGCGCTTTATCCACTTCAAATTTTTCCGGGAATTTGAGATTTAGAAGACCAGGCAGCAAAGATTCCAAGTATAAGCGACTGTCGGAGCCCTCAATTTCCTCAGGCAGATTAAAAATGCGAAGATTATATTGTCTATTACGGTTCTCCAATTCCAATAATTGGTTATGCATTGGTACTATCTGAGCCATCAAAGGTGTAAAAGCGTCGAGTTTGGTTTTATTGTCCTGAATTTTAATAGTATTATCGGAAACTTTCATGGACATGGACGCCATATCTTTGCGAACATTTTTCACTTTGTTTGCAATAGTATCAGTATTCATGCGCAGCGCTTTAATTTCCTCTAGTATCAGAGTAAGTGAAGGTTCAGAGGTTTCAACAACCGTAGACTTTTTTGGGGGAGGAGACACCTGCTGCTTCCTTTTGTTGACATTAGAATTTTTATTATCCATCTTGAAGAGGAAAAACACTTTTTGCGTCAGAAAATGTAAAATACCAAAACCACCTCAAAAATGTAATAAATATGAGGGAAAAGGGTATTAAAAGCTCCAGAAGTACTTGAACAAAAGGCAGTGCAGGAGTTAATGTGAGCCGTGGGAGTGGCTAGGCCCAAGCCAGGCCCTATCTTGAGAAGTGCACCACCCCCTGAGCTGAGGCAATTGGCTGAATCGGAGCAGAGGCAGGGGAGAGGAACGAGGAAGCAGGCAGAGGGGTCCCCACACGATGAAAACGCCCCAAATTGACTGAGAAGGTAGGGGGCCGGTAAAGAATGCTAGCGCTGCGCTTAGAAAGCAAACCTTGAGGCAAAATCGTAGTAAATCAGCACATTAGGCTGACGAGATTACGGAGCTCCGGTGGCGGCGGCCATCTTGTGGACGCGCTCGCGCGTCTCTTTTATCTTTAATTCTAAAAAATGTTGTGGGCCTTATATTATAAAGCATAAGTTTGTCTCTTGGCATCATACTTTCTACCCATTTTATCCTCTTTTTAGCTTGGCTGTCCTTGGATTTATAATGTAGCAATGGCACTTTACATATTTTAAATCATTTTATAATTTTTAGCTCTTTTAACTTCTGTGTCTTATTTTGCATGATTCTTTTTATTGTGTGTATATTTTATGATCTACCTTCGAGAGATCGAATAAAGACGAATACGAAAAAAAAAAGTAAATAATTCCTTTTTAGCAGTGAAATCTTCAAAAAACATTCTAAAGAATATTGCTAACTGTGCAATATCGCTTGAATCAACAGATTCATCACACTGAATTGAAAAATATTTGCATGTTTTTAAATATTGCCCTAGCCGCTCTATCATGTTGGGTGATAATACAGATACCCTTCTTGACATAATGTTCAGCCCTAACTGTACATCTAACATGGCAAACATAATTTCATGGCAATTTATTAAATCTTTAAATAAGGACTAATTTCAAACATTGCTTCCTTCCCAATGGCTCCATCCGACAATGTTGCTTTCTGCTTAATCAAGTGATGAGTAACCTTGAAATATGCTTCAGTTGCCACAGTGGCTTTGTAAAAAAATATTGCTTTGTCTGCAATGCAGATTTCAGTTTGTTTACTTTTTGTGACTTCAGGCTGCTTCCTTTGGGGAACTTCCTCTCAAAATGCAAGTGCCATGTTGAAAAATGTCTCTCAACATTGCTTTTTTCCCACTGCAACTTTTGCTCCGCAAATTAAACATACACAGTTGTCTTTAATTTGTGTAAATACAACTTTGTTCTCCCACTCTTGATGGAAGTAGTATGTCTTACGCTTTGGCCTTTTGGAGAGACTTGGCTCTTCATCCATGCTAATAGTTGTTAAGGCTCTAAGTAAAAGAAGAAATGTTGATGAGGTTAGCATCCAATCCATTACATATGAGTACCATGTGGAGACCTTTAATGATGTTGTATCTCATGCCATTTGTGATTAGCAGCCATGCTGGTAAACTAAACAGCACAGTTGGAAAGTGAGACAACTAATTCACCTTAGCAATGTATAATTATAAACACTGGGTTACTGTTTTTCACAAATGATCTGAGACTTGATTCAGAATGACCTAAGCAGTAGAGTAAAAAACTATGGGTTTTGTGGAGTTTAGCCGACTTTTGTAAATGGGAAGAGAACTACAATTTTGTACCACACAAAGCACCCAATTCACAAAGGAGAAAGTTATGCAATTCATTTATATTGGGTACTCCTACATTTGTAGCAAACATTGAACTTTTTTGAATGAGGGCAAGCTTTTAAAATGACTCCAGATAATGATATTCCATGACAGCTGCAAATTTGATGACAACCCAGTGACCTCTGGCTTATGGCAAATGGGATCATCCACTTTTCAAACCAGTTTTAACCTCCAAAAGAGTATTCATTTTCAATTCCCTTGGGATCACTCACTAAAATGCCTTCCTTCAACTGCATTTTTGAGTGAAGAAGTTGAGATGTAGGCAAGACAAGTATAACTTCAGAAAAATCATTAAAATAATTACATGCTCTTTTTTGATACATGACATGAAAACAACAATTGCAAGATACAAGAAAATGTCCTGGCCCTACAACCTAACTGAGTTTTAAACCAAGCATTAATTCATTGGGTTAGGTTGTCCTATGTCCTATGCATGCTCCATATTGCACAGAGATGACTGAGGCAAGGAATAATGTTATCTAATTATCCCATTATACTTAGGGCTGAAAATGTCTCAGGATCAGTATGATCAGTTATTCTTTGACTGGCCCTGTTGCGAAGAGCCAGGTCATTGAGCATAGCTGCTCTAAACTGCACCTGCGCTCTGCTCGTATCTAAACTTCTTCAGCACGCCATAGGTCGCAACTCACCCAACGAAGCACTAAATATTGCCAAGTCATCTTTAAGGAGAAAGAGATACCAAGTGGGCGAACTGTATAACATGAAACCAGAAAACCTGGACTCTATCATGGCTCCCCTCTTCAACAAACTGTGTGATCCTGACCTCAGTAGTAACCAGCTAAGGCTGCCAGCAGACTACTGAGGTTGACGAGGAACATCACAGGGAAATACGTCACAAGCCTTAACCATGTATTTATTATCACATTTTTTTTGAACTTGTATGTTTTTACAACAGATGCCATTACCATGCATTGTTTATTTATTTAAAAACAATGTATTTGTGGGGGAGACCCCCACACCAACTTACCTTACATGCGTGGTAAAGGCATCCATTGTAAAAACAATCATGTTGTAAAAACATGTGTGTTTTGAAATGTGTGGTTAAGTCACAACGTGGTTAAAACGTATTTGTAAAGGCTGTTTACTGACTACTGAAAGGATCAGAAATACCTAAGGGACCTGAATATCATAAACTGTATATCTGTCTCACATCTCATCATCCACCACACTGCCACGCACTGCGTCCCATAACATGATAACGTTTATGTTATCAGATAAACGCACCTTGGTGTTCATCAAGCAAGACATGGAAACACTTCCCACATATTATCACAAATCAAAGAAAACACTTCCAATCAAACACCATACTTGGCACAGCTTGCTGATCACATAGGTAAGTGATTCAGGACCACACATTGCGTTAGTAAGTGCTATTAATTCTCAGCACAATGCCTCCTCACAATGCATCCCCTTTCTTCATTATCACACAACAGCACCATGAAATGCTCAGAGTAGATACTGTACAAAATCTATCCTGTGAGACGTAAAGCTCTGTGTGCAGTAATAACAACCTAGGCCACATATATGAAGCACACGATAAATGGTTTTCCTTTCTTATCAGCGATGGAGGGAATATATTATGTTTAAAAACTACTATCTCTTTTAAAAATGCCTCTCAAAGCAGTGATATCATTGAATGTTCTTCTGCATGTTTCAGAAATACACTTGGCATTTTAATAAAAAGCTCATTCTTTGGTGTTTTGTATGTATTTGGCATTGTTTTCACTTAGCTTTGCCACCTGAGCAGTTTTCCTCCGGTCTAAGCGGGTACCAAAATAAAGTGTAACCACCTAAAGCTGTTATTTTTAGCGAACCCTTTGTAAATTCTTCAAGAAGCAAATATAAAGAAAAAGCACTTTTATATGTGTGTTAGTTAATAGATTTACAAGGCTCCATTGGCTGATCGGATTGCTTAGTTTGGCTTCCCATTTCATGGCTATGCAGATGACACTCGGATGATTATCTACTACATCAAGGGTAATCTCAGCCACCTGCAAGACCAGTTTAAATATTGTCTCGTTGAGGTAGCAAGCTGAATGAATGCTAATTATCTGCGACTGAACTCAGATAAAAATGAAGTATTAGTGCTTGGCAATCAATCTTGTTGGTCTTCCTCCTGGTGGCCTCAGCCAGTAGGACCCTACCCAACCCGGACAATTACATTTGACAACCCGGGTGTCCGATTTGACAATAAATTGTCATTTGAGCCTCATATAAGGAAACTTATAAATAGCTGCTTCATGATTATGAAGGAGTTTTAAAACATTTTACCATTTATCCTGAAAAAGCCCAGATAATTACTGATTCAAGCTTTATCTGCAGGCTGCACTATTGCAATTCACTGTATGTTAGCTTCCCAAGCTATTTGATAGACAAAATGTAGCAAGTCCAGACTGCAGCTGCTAGACTGATATTAAGGATTCAAACATTTGAAAGCCTTTTGGCATTTAGAATGAAGTTACATTTGCTCTCGGTGCAAAAGGGATGCTGGTCAAAGGCTCTCTGTAAATGCCATAAGTCTTACTATCCCAAACACGTTAACTATATTTCCACTATTTAAAAAAAAAATCTCCCCTCAATATTGCTTTATTCCTCATCTGCAATCTGGTTACTGTACCAACGTTTCGCAGAACAGGAAGGGGTGAACATGCCTTTTTAGTAGTCACAGTACAGGCATGGAACAAGCTGCCAACGGTGCTTTACTCCGAACCCAACATTTCAAAGTTTCGTAAGGCCTTAAAACCTACCTATTAATGAACTCCAGTTGTAGTTACCTCTAAACTTAAGGCACCTACATTGATTACCAATGTTTAACTGCCTTCTATTAGCACCAAGACACCTTTGGGTAAGTATACACTTAATAAAATGAGTGAATAAATAAATACCTATGAAGAATTATGGTTCCATAGATGGATGAAGGTAGTGCTTCCTGTAGTGACATTTAGGGTGCCAGACTGAGCAAAACAAAAAAGTGATGGGTGGTTGCTTGAAACATTCATCCACTGGTAATTATTCAGGCCTCTTCCCAGTCCATTCATTGCTTTGCCCACCATGCCACCTCAGCTAGACATATGGAAATCAGCACTGAGTAAGGACGTTTCCTTAATAGTGGCTCACATCACAGGCTGCTAAGTCCAAGTCCCCTGGTTCTTTATCAGTGGTTCACAGTCTGCTTAGCACAGGTCTGTGGTTTTGTACCAGCAGCTCACACTAGCTTCATGGCCAACAGCCTATGGTTCATCATCTGTGTAAGACACAATCTACAGAGCCAAATCACCCTGTGGTTTGTTACCAATATCTGACACTGTCTGAACTGCAGACAGTGCTTCCGTACGGGTGAGTAACACACTGCTAGGCCTGTCCCTGTGGTTCCTTACCAGTGGCTTAGACCCTGAGGGTCCAGGCCCTGGCAGGTCTGCTGGGCCAAAGGTCTGGCTCCTTTACCAGTGGCAGACATGGCCTGCAGTGCCCGGGTCTGTGGTTTCTTACCTTTGGCTCACTCTAGTTGCAGGGAACCAACCTGGTGTCCTTACTAGGGGCTCATAAGTTACGGGGCTTGTGGTTACAGTGACACAGACCCTGCAGTGTCCAGGCCTGTGGTTCCCTACCAGTGGCTGACACTGACCAGTCACTCCTTACTAGTACCTCAAACCCTGTTGGGCCAGGCCTGTGGTTCCTTACAGGTGTGTCATATGGTACAGGGCCCAGGCCTCTTGTTGCCAGTGGCCCAGACCCTGCAGTCCCCAGGCCTGTGGTTCCCTACTAGTGGCTGGCACTGTGTACAGTGTTTGGGTCTGTGGTTCCTTGCTAATACCCCACACCCTGCTGGGCTCAGGCCTGTGGTTCCTTACTGGTGTTTGACACAGCCTGACAGACTCAGGCCTATGTGTCCCTTAAGGGTGCCTGTCACATGTCCTGCTGCACCAGTGACCCCTCTTTCCTGGCTAGCGGCCTGCTAAGCCTCAGCCGCTGCCAGGCCCCAGGCCTGTGATTAAGGGGCTGGTGTCCCTCTGCATGCATCTTTCTTCTCAGCACCAGAGCAGTACTTCTCATCCTCCCCCTCAGCCTTCCTGGCCCTGCAGGCCTCAGCTAACCCCACAGCCACCTGCAGGAAGCACACACTTCTGCTACAAGCCCCATCCCCAGCTCCTCGTGTCCAGGAGGGCACAGGATGGCTCTGAATTACACCCCAGCAGCAGCACTCAGACCGGGCAGAGTGTTGACTTCTCCATTAAAAAAAATGGGCGGGCAGGAGGAGGGGCCCAAGTTCTCCCAACAATCAGTGCAAAAAGGGGGAGATAGTGACTGTGGGGAGTTGGAGGGAAGAGTCGGGGCATTGACAATTCAGAAAAGAGCAATAGGGGCCGGGCCATGAGGATGGCTTGAGAGGGAAGGAGTGGATGGGTGAGGGCCAAAAGAAGAGCCTAGAGCAGGGGTTGAAGGGGGCATGGGGTGATCAGAAAATACATTCATTTTTAGGTTAAAAGTCCGGACGCTTCCCCCATCCCAAATTGGATGCATTACATAGATGTAAATTAAAGCAGGACTCAGAGTTCCTTGTTGACTGCAGACCCACTGCAGACCCACTCTAAAACACTATTTGTAGCCCTGGTGCTAGCTGCTGCTGGCAAGCGTGACAATGAATCATATAAATAAGTGGCCCCAATACCGCTGATGCTTCCAGCAGATACATGAGCCAGTACTGTCACCTGCACTCTCTCAATGCCCTCTGCCCTTCTTGTGCTGTTGGGAGACTTACAGAACTCATTCTGGTCAGCCTGGCTGTCTCTTCCAGTCTCCTCATTCCAATGAATGCCCCAATTTCTATTACACGTTTCCGTAGTGTTACAAGCACTAACAGTTTTATTTGTGTGGTGTCCTTTAATATGAATTATACTGGAACTTATCACTTTCCATAATATCTGCACTTGAACTAAACTAGCAGTTATAACTTTACCGTTTCATAGACTCTATAAATAAAATGAGGCAGTGTATCACTCATTTCTAGGTCGAACATTTGAGACCACTTGTATATACTTTAGTATATACTTACATGTGTATGTACTTTATGGGCTTATGGGCTCTGGAGATCAGCCCAAGGACTTGTCTGCTTCCGCTTAGGGTCTGTTCAACTTCCTCTATTTAACTGTCTTGATAGAAAACGACCAGCAGAGGTCAGTAAAATATCAGAATTGCTTTCTGCTGAGGGACTTTCTATTTATTATGTTTTTTATCTGCCTCTATTTAGCTTTCTTGATAGAAAATGACCAGCAGAGGTCAGTAAAATACGAGACTCAGTTTAGTATTCTCTAGATTCCACTACATAGAAATTATCTTCCACGAGCACCCGTAGACAATAATATTTTTTTCAAATCTTGTATTTTATGACCACTGAAGGCACTGATTTTATATTAAAAACAGAGCTTTGGACTATACCATTTCCAGCTGAAAGGCAATATTTCTTTCCACGTGTTCCCATACCTGGCTTGACGCGCAGTATGGTGTTTACTTTCCCTCCATGTTAAAAAACAGTAGATGTTTCAGCACCCAGGCTAATGCGCTGCATAGCGGAATACATATAAGGTCCCAAAGGCGAGACCGATTGCATTGCAAATGCTTGTTTTTTCAAGGGTTTCATGTGCCCTGGACTTTCACTGAGCGGCCTTGCATATACAACTATCAGGTCATTGCAGGGGCTCACTACAGGTGTGAAGGGGATCTGGTCAGTGCAGGGCTCCTTAAGCCTTATCTGGTTCTCCAGTCAAAGTAACTGGTGGCAGGCTGAAAAAGGCAGGTGGGGCGGATCCCGGTAGCAGTACAATACTGCTTGCGCCACTTTCACGCTTTCCTGCACCAGTCACTCCGCTCTGCACCACCTGCTGCTCCGCACCGGCACTCGTCACACAGGATGAAAAGCACGGTGCCAGGGTGTTAAAGGCAGGTGGAGCAGAGATGGAGATGCACAAGGAGGAACAACATCATCCTCTTTGGCCCGCCCCGCCCCAGCTAAGCTCAGTTAAGCCAATCTTAGCAGCTGGTTTGGGTGAGAACAGTCAACAACGCCATTTTACCAATGTAAATGGGCTACTAACTGTAGATGATACCAGTGCTAACTACTCACTGGGTCTTGGGGAGCTACCGGTAGCTCGCCATAAATCGGTCTGAGACCCCTGTTGTAAACCTTTTCCCTAGAATTGATGTAAATGATGGTCAAAGCTGGAGTCTATTTCTTTCATAAGCATTATTGAAATTAAGTCCCTCATTTTGATTTGGGAGGGGGCAGGGCCAAACTGAGAGTCTAAAAGACATGGCACATTTTTCCCCTCACTGCATGGTCAGTGTTAGGCAGCTCCTTTCGGCTGCCCTGAGGCTTATATTTTTATTGCACTCTGCTGCTGGAATTACTGTGTCCCATCTAAACCTTTAAAAAAGTGGCCCCCATAGCTGAAAATCGGCGCCTTTAAGTGAAAATTGACCCCCTGGTCCCCAGCTCACCAGGAAAACGCCCAATGCCCGCATGGCAAGTCCAGCTCAGAAGCGAGTTAAAATATTTTTTTTCTCTTCGCGCCTCTGCAAGATGAGCAAATACACCCCTCTTTCCAGAGAATTGTGAGGTAAAGTTAACACTATATAGATAATCGTTCACAAAAATAGTTGTTCACGTTATTCTGCAAAAACAGAAGCAGTGCTGTACACCAATGATATTTCCACTGGCCATACATGCAATGAGGTTTTAAGTCTAAAAGCGCCTTTATGGTGACTGAAAATACATTTCACTAGGAGAGCGCTAGAACAAAAGGTCTGCAGATGATTGTTTTCAGCTGTGCAATATCTAGTGACGTTAAAGGGTTGTGGCTGCTTAACCAAACAGCAAGTGCGTTTCTCAAGGATAGGCAGCTGATTACCTCCGCTTCTGCATTGGGAATTAAGGGCCTATTTATGAGGCCTTTCGCATCGCTCTTGCACCACGTATCATTGTGCAAGAGTGACAAAAGCCCTTAAGACAGATTTTTGAAGCCACGCAAAGCAACTTCACGTGGCTCCAAAAATCTAGAGCAACACAATGCAGTGCAAATCGCTGTGTTGCGCTACTCTGCCCTGGGTAGGCATTCAATGGGCAGTGTGTTGGTGTTCCCACGCAACTCCCATGGATTTTGATGCATCCCCATATTGAAAGAACTTGTAAATCTAGGGATGCATCAAACAGATACGCCTCCCCAGGTGATGCGTAATGAGGAGATAATATCTTTATTGCTCCTCGTTACTGACTCTTAATATATGTGCTGCATTCTGCAGTAAACACAGAAAGAGGAATATGCCTCCTGTGACTGCTTTTGTGCAGGAAGTTCCTCCTTTCTGCACAAAAACAATTCTGCATGTAACAAAGACACCTTTCCACCATGGTGCAAGGGTGCCTGCCTTGGCACTAGGCAGCCAAAATGGCATAAGTGCAAGGGAAAAGGCAGGAATGCTCCGTATTCATTTAAATGAAGTGCATTCATGCCCTTTCCATGTAACGCAGCGTGGCGCAGCAGGGTGACTTGCTGTACTGAATTGCATTACTTTCTCATAAATATGGGCATATATGTACAGATATGCATTTTGCAGTTTATTCTGTCTGGTTCAAGTGACACGCCAGCATTCTAAGTGCAGTATCAATTGCTATAAAACCTTACAGTGTTTTCATAAGATAAATATAAATAAGTCAATGCATAGATTGAAATTTGCAATAAATGCTGTCTAAAGTAAATTACAAGGTTCTCTGCGAACAGTGACACTTCTCATGGGCTTCCAAAGTGTTTTCACCAGGCAAATGTAATCAACGTTTGAAGTAAAGTGTGGAATTCGCTGGTAATGCTGTCAAGACAAATGACGAGAAGGCACATTGAGCTCAAAAACAATTCTCATGAACTTCTAATGTTTTCACAAATCAGATATGAATAACTTTCTGTTCACAGTTCTATATACATTACAGAGTCAAAGTGCCAGAGTACACTAACAGAGATCTGGAACGCCAGGTCAAGTGGCAACAGGGAAAAGGTGGTGAATATGTTTATTTTAGCCCTGCTGTTAGATTCAAATGGTGATTAAAGAAAATTGTGACTCCTCAAAGCCAACATCATGTGTAAAAGAACAATTTTGGTCCATTATTGATTCGCCCAAAAAATCAATCAACAATTCATTTAAAAGTATGCATGAATGTGCCGGACCAACAATAGCAGAAAGCAGACTTAGATCTCTTGGCCCCATAATGGGAAATCTGGGTCAGAGGGTCCCAGGATGTCATGTTGTTATGCCTGACTCTGCCTCGGGACAGAGCAGGCAAGCAGGAAATGACGGTTCCGGAAACGGGAACCGGAACAAGCTTTAGTCTGTGAGCCAGTTATGAGCTGGCAGGGAATAAAGAAGGAGTTACAAAATCAGCTCTGACTCCGTTGTCTGTTTGTCAGGGCAAACGCGACATTGGTGACGAGGGTGGGATAGACACATTCCCACAAGCAGAGTCGCGCAGCCCAGCCGCAGGCACGCGGCCCGAACAGCGAGTTCGCAGCTCACCCCACGGCAGTGCAAGAAAGGCGCGAAATACGGAGCCCGGCACCGGCACGGGGGAACTGCCAGAAGCTGAGACCTGCCAGACAACACCGCGCTGCTGCTCGGAGATCACGGAGCAAGCAAGAAGCTCGCGCCTCACGGGGCAAACGATCCCGGAGGAGCCCTCACATACCGAGCAGCGCTACGGTGAGCGCGGAGGCCCCGCCTACTCGCGGAGACACGAAAGGCAACACGAACACGAGGGTGAGTCCCGCTTCAGCAGCGAGAGGAGAAGCGCGGCTGAGAAATAAAGAGCGCAATTGTGGCAGCCCCCTGTAGAATAAGCAAGCGCATGGGTGGAAGGTATCTAGGCCCAAAGACACAGCGTCCCACATGGCGGCCATCTTAAGGTCAGGCGCTGGCCATTGAATAACCCATGCTTCAAATACGGCGGCCATCTTGGAGTCAGGCACAGCCCAGTTCAAGCCACAAACCCAACAGAAAGTGCAGGAAAGTGAATTTTGCAACAACCAAAGAGCAATAGACCTCACATACAACCCTCATACAGCTACAACAAGCCTTTGCAACCACAAAAGAGCGGGAGAACAGTAACAAAAGAGCGAGAAGACTCGCAGACAGCCAAATCAAGTCACAGCCCCACATGTCTGACACTGAGCCCAACAGCACCACTGGGGGAAACGCTGTAGCAGGCCCAGCGACGCAAGCTAACGCAGCCATGATGCCTTAAGCGCCCATGGGGGCACCTTTCATGCGGCAACCACAGCCGCTGGCGCTGACACCTGGCAATAGTATGGGGCCTGCGTGGAAAAGCTGGAGCGAAGACTTCGAGGATTACATGGAGGGATCCTTGGTACAAGACCCCAAACGGAAACTAGTAGCCTTAAGAAACTTAGTAGGCCAAGAAATAGCACAAATCATCAAAGAAATGCCGGATGCAGCAACTGTCACATACGATGAAGTAAAGACTGCCCTTGACAGACGGTTCCTCCACAAGCGCAACATGGACTATGCACGGTACACGTTCAACCTGGCCACCCAAGAAAAATACGAGTGCATGAGTGACTTCATCATGCGCATCAAAAGGATGACGCGCTACTGTGAATTCGACAATTTCAAGACAGAAGACGCACTGCGACTCCGCATCATTGACGGATGCCAATCCAAATCATTACGTTGGCGACTCCTAAAAAAACAATACACCCTAGAAGAAATTGAAGAGCTAACCAGAATCAACGACCAGGCAGAAGAACATGCCAAACGAATGGAAACGCCCGACCGTAAAGAACATGCCCTTCGAGTGCAGGCACACAAAACCACCCGACCTGCGAGAAGATCACACAGATCGAGCAAGCACAACTACAATTCTCGGAGAACATCATCCAAGCGAGACTCACGACACAACAAATCTGCCAATCCAGCCCCTGCATGCTATCGGTGTGGACAAGACTATCCACATTCAGGACAATGCCCGGCAATTGGCCAGCGATGCCATCGCTGTGGGAAGGACAATCATTTCGAAGCAGCGTGCCAGGCCAGACAGTCAACACGCCGGTCCTCAACCCCGCGATGTGGCACACGACACCATTCACGTGCCGTAACGGGGAGAGAAAGATGCTTGTCCAGCTCCTCAAGATCAAGCAATCGATCAACAAGCTCATATCAAACACGAGGCCGATCCACGAGCACGCATCACTCACGACGACAAATGACAAGTTCACATTGAGGGCACAGATCCACGTCCAGCAACTCATCGCCACACACGCCTGTGTCACAAGACAGCGATGAATACATCTGCATGGTATCTGACCCTGACCGTTTTAAAACGGTACCCCAAATTGGACATCATGATAGGAGACCACCCAGCAAAGTTTGTCCTGGACTCAGGAGCATCACTGAATTACATATGTGCGCTGGAGTACTATAACATGAAACAACGACCTAAACTGTAGCCAGCAGCGGTTCGCATATTCACTTGGATGTCACGGAAACCCCAGCCATGTCTGGGTCGTTTTCACACAACTTTAACCTTCAAGGACAGGAAAATTCCAGCTTACGTCCACGTGGTAGAAGGACCTGATGTCGCTGATTGTCTACTCAGCTTACCAACGGCCGAAAGACTAAAACTAGTGGAACTTCTCTATATGACTGAGGATGCCCCTGACATCGTGGCAAAGTTCCCGAACCTCTTCAAGGGCTTGGGGAAACTAAATCATTTCAAGGTGAAATTGCACATTGATGAACGTGTAACACCCATTGCTCAGCATCATAGGAAGGTGCCCTTCCACCTACAGCAAGCCGTTGATGACGAGCTCCAAGATCTCCTACAGACAGACATCATCGAACGCACATCGGGACCCACCCCATGGGTGTCCCCGGTCATAGTGGTCCCCAAAAAGGGACAAGACAACAAGGTCAGACTATGTGTGGACATGCGCGCACCCAACACTGCCATCGAGCGAGAGCGCCATCCAGGACCACACATAAGTGACATGATCACGAGACTCAATGGTGCCACGGTGTTCTCCAAACTCGACCTTAATAAAGGTTACCACCAACTGGAGCTTCATGATAAATCGAGATACATCACGACATTCACCACGCACCAAGGCCTCTTTTGTTACAAACGTTTGAATTTTGGCATTTCGTCGGCAGCCGAAATCTTCCAGGAAGCCATCCGGCGAGTCATCCAAGGGATCCCCAACGCATTCAACTACAGCGATGACTTATTAGTCTTCGGTAAAGATCAAACTGAGCATGACACTGCCCTGGACAGAGTATGTCATGCTCTGCTGAATGCCAACCTGACGCTCAACGCCAACAAGTGTGAATTTCACAAGGACACCCTGAAATTCTATGGACACATCTTCTCCAGAGAAGGGATGAAGCCTGACCCCGATAAGGTAGCTGCACTCGCTGACACCCCGACTCCCCGAGACGTGAGTGATCTCCACTCTTTCCTCGGAATGGCGAGCTATTGTGCACGTTACATCCACGATTACGCCACCATCAGCTACCCGCTTCGAGAGCTCACACGTCAAGGACAACCCTTTGAATGGTCACATGCATGCGAACAAGCATTCCTGGAAATCAAACAGGCTGTTGGTTCAGCCATCAACCTTGCCTATTTCGACACAAACAAGAGAACAGAGATCACAGTCGACGCCGGTGGGCCTGGGTGCCATCTTGGCTCAATACCGCGAACATTCTGACTAGCGCCACATCATCGCGTACGCAAGCCTCAGCCTCACAGACACCGAAAAGGCGTACTCTCAGCCAGAGAAGGAAAGCCTGGCTGTGGTTTGGACGTGCAAACATTTCCACCTGTTTGTATATGGCAAACACTTCACCATTGTCACCGACCACCAGGCACTGATCACAATCTTCGGCAACCCTAACGCCAAGATGCCGCCACGCATTGAAAGATGGGGACTGCGTCTCCAGGACTATATATACACCATCGTCCACAAGCCGGGGAAAGCTGAAAATCCAGCTGATTATATGTCTCGACATCCCCTGATCAGTGCCACGACTGCTCACTCCCTGGCTGATGACTATATCCATTTTGTCATCGATGCAGCATGCCCTCCTACAGTTCCCCTTGAGGCCATTCAAGAGGCATCGGCTCAAGACCCACTCATACAAGCGGTCATGATCCGCATCCGCGCAAACTCCTGGCGGCATGTCAAAAATGCACCCCAAACCTCCGAAGAACACCTCTGTGACCTCACAGCCTTCCAACGCATACACGACGAACTCTCTATCAGTGACAATGGACTCCTTTTGAGAGGAGGGAGGATTGTGATCCCACACAAGTTACGCCAAGGAGTCATCAACCTGGCCCATGAAGGCCACAGAGGCATAAACGCCACCAAGAAAATCTTGAGGGAACGCGTCTGGTTCCCCACTCTGGATCAGATGGTAGAGTCAACTTTAAAAGACTGCATGACATGTCAAGTGGTCAGTCGCGAGGAACCCCCTGCACCGCTCCAAATGTCAGAGCTATCAGACGGGGTGTGGCAACAAGTCGCAGTCGACTTCTTTGGACCACTGCAATCAGGACAATACATCATAGTCGTCATGGACGAGTACTCGCGATTCCCCTTTGCGCACCTGGTACCATCCACCAGAGCAACAGCAGTCATCCCAATACTGGACGAGCTTTCCGCAGCATGGGGCATTCCTTCACGAGTTAAATCTGACAATGGACCCCCGTTTAATGGTCATGAATTCACAAACTTCGTGGAACACCTCAACTTTAAACACCAGAAAATCACTCCACTGTGGCCACAGGCCAACGGCATGGTGGAACGATTTATGGGGACACTAAAAAAGGCGATCCAGCAAGCGGAGCTAACACACGAGATATCCAGCAGACCCTGAATGAAGTACTGAGGGCATATCGGACCACTCCGCACAACACCACAAACCAGTGCCCAGCTACTGTAATGCTAGGGAGAGCACCCCGCACTCGACTACCCACAATGAATGTTACATCTCAATAACGGACTATCACCGTTGATCATAACACTCTAGTCGAAATGGATCATGAGAAGAAACGGAAAATGAAAACATATGCGGATCGACGCAGGCATGCCAAGGACGTCGACATCCAGGAAGGAGATTGGGTAATAGTACGGGGCGACCGGCGAACAAAGGCAGACAGCCGGTACCTTAACATTCCCTTACAGGTCAGCAAAAAGAAAGGAACCATGATCACAGCAAAGGCTGACCACAAGCAAATAACGAGGAACATATCGCACTTCAAGAGATGCAATCCTCACAATCACCGGGAAGTCTTTTCGAGTCAAACTTCGAGTGATTCAGCGAGCCAAAGCGACAGCAACAACCAACGTCACCACAGCCCTTTAAGAATCATCAGTAGCCCCAGTCGACATGTTCAAGCACCAGAGCAAGAAAACCGTCCAAGACGCCAAATCAGGAAGCCCAGGCGGCTTGTCGAGGAAATATGAGAGTCAGTGACACTTTGTACAAAAGGGGGAGATGTCATGTCGTTATGCCTGACTCTGCCTCGGGACAGAGCAGGCAAGCAGGAAATGACGGTTCAGGAAACGGGAACCGGAACAAGCTTTAGTCTGTGAGCCAGTTATGAGCTGGCAGGGAATAAAGAAGGAGTTACAAAATCAGCTCTGACTCCGTTGTCTGTTTGTCAGGGCAAACGCGACACAGGCCAATCAGAGTTACAAAGCCCCAACTGTGACAACTAGGGTCCTTATTTCTGTTCTCCTGAATTCCCAGTACAGCGGGCCCTCAAACTGGGACATAGTTACTCTTTTTAGCACTTCACCCCCGGAGTAGCGAAGTAATGCACTCCAAGATAATGCAGGGAGGTGCTGTGGGCTAGGCACTAATAATTTAGCACCGCAACAAATAACATGGAATAAATCAATGCCCAGTCGGTGCTTTGTCTTTTAAAAAGAAAAAACTGCTTTAATACATGCAAAATTAAATACCATAAACAACTACAAACATATAGACTTACAGAAGGAAAAAAACAATGGGAATCACTTCTAAGGAGACATGCCAATAACAGGGGCTGTACACAAAAAAGCTCACACAATTCATATAACCCCATAATTCGAGACTAGATTCAGTAGATATGAGGCACCTTTAATAGTTCGTATTTCATCAGTTCACAACTCCTACAACCACATTACCTATATATGCATGTAGCAAACCATGTGGTATCCCATTATAACAAGCCACGACTAATAGCTTTATCACGGATTGTTCAAATTATGCTTAACAAAAAGAAAGTAGATATTTCACATGTCGAGACTGTTTCCCAAACATGAACATATTTTCTTCAGTCACTATTGAAAAGCCATGCTGTAGTAATCACACTTAAATTGTAGGTTGTAGAGCTTGTATATTCAGAAATACAAGTTACAACGTATCAGCAATCTTCAGCTTACAACTGCCTTACTCTAGAACCCTCTGTGATGTCAACACATACATCACCAAATTCTATCTTAAAGAAGACATTACCACACATCTCTCCCTCACAACCGTAATACAAATGATAAAAGAAGAGAATACAATTTCATTACAATAAATATAACAAATGATACAACTCATGGATATATAAAAATACAATAACATTAGGATAAGATTCCATCTAAAAGAAAAGAAAACATGAACATCATAATTAAATAATAACCAGTATTCTGAAGAACGAAGATTGATCTTACATAAGTTAGCCACACTCCATACTTTTCCATTATCCAACTTCATAACAGATCCCATCACCTTAATCACTCTTCGAGGCTGAGAATACTTGCTCTCTCCTTTTCTGACAAACCCAGCCTTTCTCACTACAACCCAATCACCCCTTTTTATTTCCACAACTTTCACACCTTTTCTTCTGTCATAACTTTCATTGTTACGTTCGTGAGAATCCTTAATTCTTCCAGTGGTACACTCACAATCCACCCAAACTTGAGCCTTCTTCCTTGACCAAATAGGAGATTCTTTAGCTGCAGGTTCCCTGCCCTTCAAAGCGATGAATGGAGAAACCCCAGTGACAGAATGAGAAGTCACTCGATGCGCCCATATCATCTTGTTCAATTCCTCTCTCAAGAGCAATCCGTTCCCCAAAGACAACTGAATATTATCCATAATTATCCTATCAACTCTTTCAACCAAACCATTGGCCTGTGGTCTAAATAATGCTACTTGATAGGTTTGATTCCTAGATCCTCAAAAAATCTCCTCATTACACTGGACACCAATTGCACCCCATTATCAGTAACCAATGTTTTGGGAATTCCTTCTTCCAAAAACACTTCTTTGAGAAATTCAATAACTTTCACAGACTTGATATTCTCAACAGGCTTGATAGTAAACCACTTACTATGATAATCTGCAAGAACCATCAAATATCTACTTCTAACACCATGCCTTTCAACTGGACCTAAGAGATCTAACGCTACCATCTCCCATGGACGATCTGGGACTTTCACACAACCCAATGAAGGCTCATGAACTACCTTGCACTTGTCACTATTTCTTCTAGCAAAGCAATCCTTGATAAATTCCTCTACCTCCTTGTCCATTTCAGGTCACCAGAAACTCTGCCTCAACCTTCTCTTGCTCATGTTCCTTCCTAGATGTCCCTCATGTACAAGTTTAATTATTCTTGCCCTTAGCATCTTAGGTGGAACTATCCGATTGCACCTCAAAACCTTCTCAGATTGGATACTCAACTGATCCTTTACTTTGACATACTGCTTAAATTCTTCACTCATGGTCGAAACATTTCTCCAACCATTAGTTATCACACACTTCAACTCCTCATACATTTCATCGCCATCCAAAGCTTCAGTCCATTCTTCACATCTCAAAGCCAATTCCCCTCCAGTAGAACTTGACGTCACATCCACTTCAACCAGAAAAGAAATCTTTTCCTCCTCATCAATTGGCATGCGAGACAAACAGTCTGCTACTACATTTTCTTTCCTCTTACAAAGTCAATTGTGAAATTCATATCCATGACAGACAAAAAAAAAAGCCCCCTAGAAATTCAAGGAGTTACGTTACCTTCTAGACCCTTTCCACCCGTAAAAATGTATAAGAGTGGCTTATGATCTGTCCCAAGCATGAATGGTAGCCCCCAGAGATAGAACTTAAAATGATTCATTCCCCAACAACAAGCTAAGACTTCTTTTTCTATAGCCGAATAGGATCTTTCAGCACCTTGTAGACGACGTGACGCATAACCTATTATCCTTTCTTCAATCCACACATTGTGTCAATATCGCACCCAAACCCACATTGCTAGCATCCGTCGTCAAGATAGTTTTCCTATTGACATCAAAGTGACTCAGGGTAGGTGCACGAACCAATGAATCCTTGATCTTATTTATTAAAAGCCAATTCACAAGCTTCACTCCATTCAAATTCAATTCCTTTTTCAGTAATGCCCTCATTGGTTCAACCATGTCAGAAAATGTAGACACAAATTTGGAGAAATATTCGGCCAGGCCTAAAAATGACCTCAATAAATCTTTGTCCTTGGGCCTCTGAGCATCAACAATAGCTTTCACAATACTATTCTTTGGCTTAATTCCACTCCCAGATATTTTGTGCCCTAAATAATTCACATGTTCTTTCCTTAGTTGACATTTCTCTTTCTTGTTAGTCATCCCACGTTCAGCAATCCTCTTCAATACTTCATTCAAAAGCTCATCATGCTTTTCAAAAGACTCTCCCACCACAAGAATATCATATTGTAAACACAAAATGTTCTCCATCCCTTTAAAAATATTGTACATCATCCTTTGGAACACTGCTGAGGCGGAAGCTAATCCGAAAGGCATACGACAATACCTAAAAGCACCCACTGGTGTAACAAAAGATGTTAAGTCTCTTGACTCCGGATGTAAATTTACCTTATGGTAAGCGGCAGACATATCCAATACAGAAAAGACTTTACCACCACTCATTGCACTCAACATCTCCCCAATATTAGGAAGGGGTTGCCGATCAACCCAAATGTTTTTATTTAGATCTCTTAGATCGATGCATAAACAAATCCTGTTTCCTTCCTTGGGGCAACCACAATGGGGCAAGCCATTCTGAGGCTTCGATTGGTTCAATGATCTTACTTTCCAACAATTTATTAAGTTCTTGTTGAAGAAGTTCTCTCATAAGCAATGGAATGGGTCTTACTCTATGCACTACTGGTTCTGCATTTCTCTTCAAAATGATGCGGTGTGTAAAGCCTTTCAACAAACCTAACCTGTCTGTAAACACATTAGGATAAGAAGACATCAAATTTTCACCCCAATCTGCATCAACGTCATGCACTCTTTCCACAACCATGACTGGTCCTTGACTATTGGGATTAAGAATTATATTTAGATCCTTTTGATGGCGCCATCCCAATAAATTGGAACCATCCTCTGATATATACACTCTTCCATGTACAGCATTTCCCTTGAAAACAACATCACTCCACATCATGCCAACAATGTTTAATCTCTTTCCACCATATCGGACTGCTTTTATATCAGATTGTAGCAAGTCACTCATTAGTCCACTCAATTGTTTCTCGAAAACAGTTTTAGCTACAATGGTAAATAAACTACCAGAATCAACTAGTACTTTAACAACACTTTTTCCGAAGACAATATTGCAATGTGGTTTCTCAAGTTTATCTGTACTCTTTTTTTTCACCACCACACCTTTGTTACATTCTGAATTCTGACATACAACAGAAGATTCACTACAAGTTTCATTAAAAATGTCACATTCTTCAATAGCTACAATAATATCCTCTTGAACTTCACCAAGATTTTCAACTACTTTTACATTAGATTGTTGCAAAGGTCGCATTTTTGTTCTACACATTTTAGCCAAATTATCCTTTCTCCCACAAACTCTACAAATCGAATTTCTTGCTCCACAAGCGAAGCTTGTAGCAATATGCCCAGGTCCACCACATCTATAACAAGTAATTGTTCTCCTTTCAGTTTGTTTATTTACACCAGCTTCTGTCGCTTTAACCTCTTTTTTCACCTTCACCTCTTGCACATCAATTGCAACTACATCTTTCTCTGATGAATTGATGTTTACTTTTCCCACATCAATTTCTTTCATCCAGAAAGCTGTATTCTCCATGCTCCTGGCTATCTGTACAGCTTCCTCTAGAGTCGGATCCAGAGATAAGAGTCTCTCTTTGATCTTTGATTTCTTTAAAGTAAAAAGTTTCTTTCCTTTAAGTAAATAAAACTTTCACTTCCTCTCTCTTCAGTCAGATCGCAGAATAAGTCATTGAATCATCTAAAATCCAGCATCCAAGCACAGTAATGGTTGTAACTCACGGTTTTCAATGTCTAGATTCTCCCAGGAGAATTCCTCAGTTTACCGCTTTAGTCCAGGGGTTAAGGTCACTGCACTCTGCCCCGTGCGCTGTGCACATGTCCTTGTCGCCATAAAAAGTATAGTAATCACACTTAAATTGTAGGTTGTAGAGCTTGTTTATTCAGAAATACAAGTTGCAGCTTATCAGCAACCTTCAGCTTACAACTGCCTTACTCTAGAACCCCCCGTGATGTCAGCACATACATCACCAAATTCTATCTTAAAGAAGACATTACCACACATACCTATCGGATTTGGCATACTTTCTACAATAACCATTGCAAATTGCAAAGTAATAAAAGCCTATATTTGTGTCAATCATTTGGGTTGCTTCATAAGCTATCGCAGCCCAATACATAAAGGGACCCTTGTAGTCTAAGAGCACACCAAAATTTAAGCTCTTGGAACACTCTAAACCAGCCTAAACCTCTCCTGGGGTTACTGATCCAATACCCCAAGAGACATATGGTGGCCTGAAAAATAAGGGCAAGTGACTTGTTGTAAGTGGGGACTACTGCTCCTGAATGTTCCCCAAATTGTAGCAACACTTTTTTTGTGCCCTGTTGGAAATTGGGTTCCTGGTTGACTGAAGTGCGAGCCTTGGTCAAGCAACAACCACATTCCTAGTCAGGATAAGGCACAAGCAAACCCAAAAGTACCATGTGCTCGGCACAGAACAGTCAGGATTAATTTAGAGGCAAATGAGTAAAGTGTTTGTGCAACACTTCAAACAGTAAAACAGTGAAAAGACCACGCAAAAAGTATCCCACCACAGGTTAGAAAAAAAGAGCGTAATTTAATGAACAAAACAAGATCGAAACAACAAACATTCAATATGTAGAACCGAAGTCATTAATTTTTTAAGAATAAACCACAAAATTGTGCTGAAAAGCATAAAGCACCAACCAGGGATATCTGGTCACACTAGACCAGGTCAAATCCAAACTTCTGGCTTACTGTGATAGAGCAAACATTGGATACAGTCCTAGGTTGGTCCCGCTGAAGGTTTAACTTGGCAAGAAATGTGCCAAGAGTCCCGTTCACAGAGAAGAAGTTCACTGGGAGCAAGGAGAGTGTTACTGGTGGTGGTCGGCGAGGTGCAAAGAGCCAGCCTAACGTCATGGGCGGATAGGCTGGACCCCTTGTTTGTGATCCGTGATACTTTCTGTGCAAAGAGATTAACTTTTTCAGCAGATCACGCTGATTTCCTGTGCGAGCGGCGCGGCTCTGGAGCGAATGGGCCCGTCCGTGTTCGCAAAGCAACCAAATGCTGAAGTTTAAGAGCAGAAAGACTACTTCCAATGGATCAGGACCTAGGAGCCACCTCTTTAGGCCTGGAGGTCACTCAAGAGAGATCCATGAGCTATGGGTAACATGTTATGTCCCTGAGGCTCAGATCAGGAGGCCAGTGGTCTAGCCCTTTGAGTCACTCTGTGGTCCTTGGTTCAAGATGGAGTTGCAGGTCCAGATCTTTTTCCCTAAGCAATAGGGCAGCAGGTGGCAGGTCAGCACAGCAGGTCAGCAGTTCCTTTTAGAGCAGCAGTACAGCAGAGTGGCAGTCCTTGTAGCAGCACTGCGGTACTTTTTCCTGGCAGAGCATCCACTGGTTTGGAAGTGTACTGAAGTAGTGGTGTCTGAGGTCCTTCTTTAATACACAGTTGTGCCTTTGAAGTGGGGAGACGCTTCTAGAGGCATACCCTTGAAGTGCACAGATGCCCTGTCTCCTCTGCCCTGGCTCCAAGCTGGCTGAGAGATAATGCAGGGCCATTAAGCCCTAATGTGTGTGGACAGGATATAGCTTATTCAGGTGGGAGTGAGGCTGGGTCCAGCTCCTCCCTCCCATTCTGCCTGGGTGGGCCATCAAGTCACTCCTAAGCTCCCATTGTGTGTATCTGTTTGTCTAGGTGGAATACACAAAGTTCAACTGCCAACTACACCCGG
This sequence comes from Lissotriton vulgaris, assembly GCF_964263255.1. Taxonomy (NCBI): domain Eukaryota; kingdom Metazoa; phylum Chordata; class Amphibia; order Caudata; family Salamandridae; genus Lissotriton; species Lissotriton vulgaris. The sequence continues at coordinate 935,022,890 of NC_141698.1, read as the reverse complement.
TCATGTGACCAGAGACAGGTTGCAGATACGAAATGGCTAAGGCAAGAAAATGAAACTTTCTAAAAGTGGCCTTTAAAAATTGTAATCTAAAATCCGACTTAATGATAAGCTAGGATTTTAATTTAGGACTCCAGAGACACCAAACCTGATGGGGTTATCTAGTTCCATTTGGGAAATGCACTTATAAAATGTAATAAAGCAACTCCAATGTCACCCTTTGGAAGAAATAGGCCTTGGAGTAGTGAAAAACAAATTTTAGAGTTTTTCACTACCAGAACATGTAAAAGTTATAAGTACATGTCCTACTTTTTAAAAACATTGCACCCTGCTCTCTGGGCTGTCCAGCGCCTATCCGAGTGGTGGCTTCCATATATTTAAAAGGAAGGTTTCGGTCTTGCAAGAGGTTGAACTTGCCAGGTCGACATTGCAGTTTAAAACTGAACACACAGGTTCTGCAAAGGCAGGCCTGGGACATGTTTAAAGGGCTAATTAAGTGGATGGCACGATTATTGCTGCAGGCCCACTAGTAGCAATTAAGTTACAGGCCCTGGGCACATGTAGTGCACTTTACTAGGGACTTATAAGTAAATTAACAATGGCAATTGAGGATAAGCCAATGTTACCACGTTTTGGGGAATGAGCACAAGCACTTTAGCACTTGTCAGCATTGGTAAAGTGCACAGAATCCTAAGGTCAGCAAGAACAGGAGGTCTAAAAGCAAACAGGGGAAACATGCCCCCTGTCCTTCTCTCAACTTTTAAACGCATGTGCATGCCTGGGAACACACTACACACACAATCTGGACAGAAACAGTTATGGCAACTGCACGCAGCACCGGGCCTTATGTTAAATTGTAAGATCAAGCCAGATTTAAGCAGAAGCTTACAGAGGTGAGACTCCATTAGGGAGACTCCCTCACAGCAGAGGTAGAGAATACAAAAACTGGGGAGTTTCCAAGTTCAAAATCTGTTACCCTCCACAAACTCTATTACCAGACAACATGCAAACAAACCTGTGGCATTAACATCCATTTGCTCCATACACCCAAAATGCAGATAATGAGTTGGCTGAAGAATGATAATTTTATAATCTGCACACTCATATGTATTATGGGAAGAGGGGAGCTGATATTGTCGTTGGGTCAAAAGAAGTCACTTACAAAGCAACCAAGCTGCCGAAAGCTATCTCTATTAAAAGAAATGGTAAGCTGCTTATTTAGCTGAATCTGCATTTGGGATAGTCTAGAAGCTGTCAAGATAGGTCTGTTTTCTACTGTCTGTACACTAAGCTCCCGCACATCTGTAACCTTAAAGTGACACCGAGACGTGACATCTGCTTTTACATTGCTATTGTGTAGAAGTGTGGTTCCCCTTTATTTATATACTGACCAGAAAAGGAGACAGTATTAAGGCTTTTTCCACTAACAATGTATAATTTATGCTTAAAACCATGTTTTAGGTCCGGCTACAAACTGATTTATGCCTTTCACCAAAGCTCAATCTGTATACAGACAAAGGTGTGATAGGTCACAATCATGTTGTCATTCACATATTCATCAAACCTAATTTAAAAGCCATTGCTTGATTGTAGCTGTCGGTCATGCAACATAGAGATTCAAATCTAGGCTGTCATATTGGCTTTTCTTTGCATCAATACTTGTATGAATCACATCAGCATTATTATTATTATGTTTCTTATATAGCGCCTGAATCGACCCCGGAAGGGGTACCTCCGCGCTTGCCTTGGGAACCCGTCCTGGTTTTTCCCTGTGAGATAGCCCCTACAGGGCATCCCCAAGGTGAGAGCCAGGCATCCCGCCGGAGGGGGGGGGGGGGGGGGGGCGTTGTGGAGATTAAGCAAGCTTAATGCCCAGAGTTGCAGAGTGTGAACCCATGATTAGGTCAGGCACCGAAGCGAGAATTATCGAGTCCATGGACATTTGAGCTCAAGACCCTGCCACGTCGGGAATTGAACCCTGGTCCCGGGTCTGACCTCTGCTTCAGGGTCTGCCTGCTCTAACCAGTGAGCCACACTTCTCCATTGATTGGGATTTCTAATTGCTTCCAATTGCATTGGTGAGACATTTGATAAGATATACACCAAGCCATTACACCCCTTGCAGCTATGCAAATGTGCACGTGTGTCCAGTGCATATGTATGTGTAACCTGTATTCTACTTGTGTAGTGGGATACCTGTAAGAAAACATGACGTTTAAATTATGGTATCTATAGACAGTGACTTGCCCTTCTCTCAAATGTATTGTGAGGAAAAGGCTAAAAATTACATTCTTTGTCTTCTAAAATTTCATTTGCTAAAAACTTTTTCTTTGCATTTGGCTATATCTAGTTCTGATTATAAGAAAAATGCTACAAGTTCCAGGTGACTTTGAACTATTTAGGATGTCTCCACTTCGCACCAATATTCTAATATTCTATATCTACACACCTTCCTCAAATATCACACTGCGCCCCTCCACACACCCCTCTATGACCCAAAATGCACAGAGTTAAGTTCCCCTAAACTGTACATTAGTCAGTGCTCCCTGATAAAAAATATTTAGGCCCCGATTATGACATTGTCGGTCCGGGAACCGCTGTAGCTTTCTGGTGGCCCGACCACACGCACACCTGGTGGTCTGACCACTGGATTATGAGGTGGGTGGGGAGACCATCTCCTGACCACCGCCACCACCAACTTAGTAGCTCCCGCGGGGGCGGCGGTGTGGACAGCGGTGGTCGATGGTGGCGGGGCTGGAATGGGCACTGCCGTGGCAATTACAACTTGCCTTTCCGCTGACCTTTTCATGGCGGGCACCCCGCCATACAAAGATCGGCAGATAGGCAGTAAAGGACCACAGAAAGGGCCCCGGGTGATTTAGCCCATGGAGATTGTGGCAGGGGGCACACTATGCCTGCACTGTTCCCCTATGCCTGCACTGTCGGTGTGCTCACTGTTTACCATTCACGACATGGCGCATGGCAACAGTGCGCCCGACTTGCTGTAGGCCCAGCAGCGCGCTGCAGCTAGCATTACCTTCAGGACGTCATTCGGTTGTTTATATAAAGCCTGTGTTCAAAAACAGAAAAGAGAAGCTCCTATTATCAACAAGTTAGGAATTCCTGCACCAACCAATGCTTCATTGAGACTGCCGAGCGTGATACATGTTTTTCATAATGAATTTATTCTTGTTTTTTTTTACATAAGAATTCAGCAAAAAAGCAAAACACATTTCAAAAGTGCCTGGTTTTCTTAAGAATCTGCCGATAGGGGATAGGGTCTTCCATCCACCGTTCCATATTGCAAGGACTCGGAGGAGAGGTCACGATTTCCCTTTACAATGAGCACGCGCCCGCAGAGCTCTTTTTATAAAACAGTGTGTTCAACATTTTGTGAAAGCTTCGGCACATCTCTAGCCCTGGTGGGCTCTTCTGAGGTTTCAGGGTAGCTGAAACGGAATTACACGCAGTGCTCACTGCTCAGCAGTCCTTGCATCCGGATTTGGAATTCGATGTGGGTGGCAAGCGAGCGCGTGCCAAGCTGGAGTTTAGGACAAGGGAATAACTCACTGAGATTAAATATGATTTAGAGAGAAGTTCCTTACAAACTGTAGTTAAAGTGCAAGACGTCTCGTTTATTTCCGTCAATTTCGTTCTGTGATGCCCTCCTTCTTCCCCCAAATCATGAAATTAATTTGCATATGTACCTTTGTTAGACAAAATATTGAATTCGTTTTTATATTTGATATTTTATTTTAGGTTTTGAATCGTGTTCTTCTCACATATGTCGATTCAGTCCCACTTATGAAAACGCCTTGGGCCTCATTTATGAGGCCTTGCGTCAGTTTTGCGCTGCGGATGCGTCACTTTTTGTGACGCATCGGCGGCGTAAAACATGCGCCTTGTTGCGCCATATTTAAAAAGTGACGCATCTAGGTAGATGCGTCACTTTTTAAACCCCTGCGCCACATTATACCTGCGTCAGGTATAATGTATGCAGAGGGGGCGTTCCCCCGCAAAAATCCTTGTAATAGTGACGCAGTGAAATCTATGAGATTTCACTGCGTCACTTTTAGCACGCTGTTGCGTCAAAATCTTGCACCTGCCTCACAGCAGACGTAAGACTGACACAAGCCCTTTCACATGGGGCTTTCCCCATGTGAAAGGACGCATTGCTGGAGTTGCGTCACTTTTGTGACACACTCCAGCAATGCGTCACTTTTGCGCTGACAGATACGTCAGAAATACTGACGTATCTGTAACTCCTTGCGACATGATGCGTCATACATTAAATATGACGCATCATTGGTGTCGCAAGGAGTGCGCAGTGAAAAGTGACGCATCGCTGTTTTCACGCAGCGATGCGTCACTTTTCATAAATAAGGCCCCTTGTTTTTAGATTTAACGAGAAATAACATTTTCCTATTTTAGGATTTCTGATACTTTGCATCTAATAATATTGTGATGTTGATTACTCAGTTACATGTTGTGGAAAAAGCGCACACACATGACCCCTATTGTTCGATTGAGCAGTATAGATGTTCGGTGAAATATTAAATATTTTTTGATTTATTACAAAACCCATTATTTGGCAATCAAGCTAGATATGACGAAGTAAATTCTGCATGTTTTTGGAAAAATGTATATCTGCTTGGGACATCGGATAACTATAGTGCAATATGTTCTTGTAAAAGAGATATGATAATGTAAATAAAATGACTTAACACATTCTCTGTTTCCAAGTGCAATTAGGTATAATAGTTTCTGATATAGTTTCCTTCACCTCCATTGGCAAATGCCAGGTTAGTTTTCCTGATTTGATGAGTAATTACTCAATACAAGAGTGATTCGTAGCAACGAATGAGAGAGGCCAATCCTGAGTCCTGAAGACCATTGGAAGTCCAAAGAGGCTATTTAAGATGCTGGAGATAATTTCTGACATTTAGGGCCACATTTATGACAGACTTGCATCACGTTTCCACCATGCAAAGTGGTGCATGCATGACACAAGTCTCTATCTTGACTAAGGCTTTGCAGCGCATATCGATGTGTCGCCTTACTCTGCAAAAGGGAGGAGGTCCATGAGCATTGCGGTGGGTTTTACCACACAACTCTCATGTTTTTTTTATGCATTCTCAGACTTACAAGGACTTGTAAACCAGGAAATGCCTCAAAATCCTACGCCTCCCGAGGTGCGGCGTAACCAAGAGATATATCTCTGTTTCTCCTCGCTTTTTCCTCTTTCTATGTGTGCATGCATTAAGCTAACCATGGAGCTGCTACCACTGGCTTGCTATTTCGTAAACAGAACTCTTCCTTACTAGCACTAGTTTTATGGATCAAGAAGGTAGCAGAAGGATCAAAGTGTAAACAGGGGCCTCCTTTCCCTGCTGTAAACCATGTAGCAGAAAATAGGAGGATGTTGTGTAGCTTTAGTTGGTGCTAGAAATCAACCCTGTTATATCACTAGAGACCAAAGGAGGTTGCTTGATGACACCTTTGCTACTCATGCCACTTTGGAATCCAGTGACCATTGGGGTATTGATTACCATAGGAGTTGGAGGTGAAAGCCCTACACTAAGCCCTTTGCATACCTCTACTGATGGAGCAATTCAGCACTCCTTTCTTAGCTCAGCAGTTTGTTTGAGAAGGGAAGGTGGTACCTGTCCAAGGCAGAAAAGGCAGCTCTAGGCGGTTCACTCTGACTCTTAGGGCATTGAGTGTATTCTGACTCAGTACCAATAGGCAAATAGTGCGGAAATAGGTGACATGGAGCTTGTTCAGCTGGGTCAATTGCAGTTAGAGTTTTGGATCATCTATTGCAACACCTGATCCATTTCTCTCTCCAGAAAAACTGCACGCAGCTAGACAGGATGATTCTTTTCTTGTTTAAGTGCTGCTTATAGTGGAATGGTTAGTAGAATATAAAGTTGCTTGTTCATTCGGTGTGGATTGAAGAATACAGCAGCAAATGTTCCCAAAAGTAAGCAGAATTTAAAAACAGAACAAACAAATCCAGGAGATTCCATAGTTATACTTTCCATCCAAAAAATGACGGGAATAAACCCACTAATCAAACATCACAAAACATCTCCATTCCTACTTCCCCTTCATGCAACAGACCTCATTACCTGAAACCAAGGACTCCCACAAAGTAAAATCCTCCCAGGCTCAACAATAAAATTGCGATGCTAAGGAAGTGTGATGATGGCCACACATATTCAAGGCTCCGTGGAAGCTTCACTTGCCCACTGAGCCTTTGTATGTGAGGAAAAGTCAAAGTGTGACTGAAACGGTTTGGATCCTTAAAAGAGGGTTCTCAAAGTTTAGTGTTGATACATAGGGTCGCCACAAGCTGAGGACAAAATGCAGATGGGCCTGATGGGTTGACAGGCAAAAGCAAAGTTGGAATGAAATACATTCTGGCCTTCCTAAGGCAGTTAAAGAGTTGTGTTGTGCAAGGTACAAGGACAGGAGAACAAAGAGTCCTGCAAAGTCACAGTGGAATAGTTCCATGGTGCTGCTATAGTTAAAAGTCATTTGAAATCAGAACATCACTTCAGGAACAGGCCCAAAGCAACCAGACATCATGCCACTCACTTACCTATGTCTTAGGGGCATACACCACCGCAGTCACTTTCTGCCACAAGCTCTCTGCTACCTCACCCATCCTGATACCTCCTGCCCTCTGCCACACCAATCTTGATACCTCCTGCCCTCTTTCGGCTGTCTAATCAGTGCTAATCCTGATGCAGGAGCAAGTTTGACAATTTCAGCCTGCCAACTCAAGCATCGATATACTGCATGCTATGAAGTTAATACATTCTACAGGAATGAACTTGGAGTATGCACACTCCACTTTTATGCTTTCTGTGTAAGCCTGCATTGGAAATGTTTTAGAACAGAGTGTACCAGGAGGTGGAGGTAAACTAATAAAGATGAAACTAATAAAGATGTGCAGATACTGTAGTCTATTACTGCAATTCATAGAACATTGATCAGACCAATATCAGTATCAATATCAATACAAGGCAAATTGAAAAGACATCAAGTGGGTTCTCTTTTTTCACGGCAAAGTAACCAGCCTGACCCTGATCAAACAATACACAAAATGGCTAAAGGTTTACTTTTTAATATGAGCAAGGTGCCATCAAGCACAATAATGGACCTCTAACTTGAACATACAGCAAATCACATCGCAGCATAAGTTCCAAAAAGCCAGTGGCAACAACTGAATTGTTATGCAGAAACTAGAACAATGTAACAGCCTCTGGTAAAGTTGTAGTTTGATCAAATGACTGAATTGACATTCCTCAAAAGGATTGCAGTGTGATTAGTACATTTGTAGCAGTCATGCTCTCTCACAGTTCATAGTACATCATAGTTAAACACTGCTGCATCACATTTTGGCCTTTGCCTCTCATTTCTGCTGATTCTTTTTATTAGCCTTAGGAATCTGAGCATGTTACTAGTGCTAAAGTGCATGCGCTTCTCCCCTAAACATGATGATATTGATGAATACCTGATTGGTATATTTGTTGTAATGGTGAGTCCCTTATAAAGTGGTATGTCATGTACCCAGAGCCTGTACTTCAAATGCTACTAGTGGGCCTGCAGCACTCATTGTGCCACCAACATAAGTAACCTTTGATACCTGTCTCAGGCTTGCTACAGAAGTGCCTGTGTGTACAGTTTACTGCCACTTTGACTTGGCATTTAAAACTACTTGCCAAGCAGGAAATTCCCATTTTATTACATATATTCCACCCCTACAGTAGGTCCTAAGTAACCCTAACGGCAAGGTGCTACGTAAGTAAAAGGTAGGACATGTACCTTTATGTTTTACATGCCCTAATAGTGACAAACAGCCTATTTAGTTTTTCACTACTATATGGCCTACCCTTCTCATAAGCCAGCATTGGGAATTCCTTAATATACTTTTAAGGTATAACTCCTGATCAGAGAGGTGTAGCTTTTTCATGTTTGATATGTTTGGAATTGTAATGATAAATCCTCCCTATTGGTGAAGTTGAATTTAACATTACTGTTTTAGAAATGCCTCTTTTAGACAGTGGACATTTCTCTGTACTTAATGCTCTCTGTGCCTGACAGTCGGTTTCCAATGCAGATACGTCTGGGTTGGGTGACAGCTACACTTTGTGCATTCCCTCTAGACAGCCACAAACACAGGGAAGTGAGGCTCATCTGCATTCTGAGCATGCACGTGCATTCAACTGCATTCTAATTTGTCTTCCTGGGCAGAAAGAGGGAGAGATGGCTCACACTTACATCAGTATAGACTGTGTCCTGTCCTCACACAAGGCACTGATTTATCCTTCAGTGTTAGCCTGTCAGACGAGATTGGACTGCAAGGGATCCTTGTTCACTTCAGAGAGATCTTTTGAAGTCACCCCTACATCAAATGTCTTTTAGGTATAAGTACTGGGTCCCTGACCCCCACAAATCAGACTGAACCTCTGTCAGAAGAACTGCTTTGCTGCATAAAGAAAGGGGGAAGGAGTGCAAGGGAAGGGGTGTATTTCAATTAGTTAACATCACTAATCAAAAAAATCATTAAGCACAAATCCACAACTGAAACCATCATTGTCATTGATCCATATGTAGGAGATCAAGAAGAAACACATGTTACACAGAACATATCACATGAGACAGAAACTCCCGTGATGATTATAATTATCAATCTTGGGTTAAGGAGTTCGTATAAGTAGATGATGGTCTACGTTTCGACCCAAAGGTGTAGGAAAATGGATCCTTACTCGCGGGTCTTCATCAGGACGTGAGGGGGGGGGTGAGGGAAGAAGTGGGGCTGTGTCCTTATTGTTAATGAGGTGTAACCCGGTCTTGATGTCAAGGCAGGATATGTGGATTATGTTCGTATTTCGCAAAAAACCCAGGCGTTCATCCGAAGGGGATTGCAAAACACTCTCATGGAAGGAGCAGTCTGGTTCCAGGCAGACACGCGCTGACGCTGGCTCCGCTCTGACCGACCACGGATGGCGGTCGGATGTGCCTGATCCACTTTTGGGACGCACAAGCCACGGAGGTTCCTACTACTTTGAAGGAGACGTGCTGTGACTGCTCCTTCCATGAGAGTGTTTTGCAATCCCCTTCGGATGAACGCCTGGGTTTTTTGCGAAATACGAACATAATCCACATATCCTGCCATGAACATGGAAATTGTTATTCTTTACTCTAGAAAGACACTTGTTTTTATTACCAATTCTAAATTTTATTATTCTCACATCAGTGTGTTTTTAGTATATTATCATATCTGTATTTTTGTAATGGTTTTAATTAACTATACAATAAAGTTTCTTCACTCCCACATATCCTGCCTTGACATCAAGACCGGGTTACACCTCATTAACAATAAGGACACAGCCCCACTTCTTCCCTCACCCCCCCCTCACGTCCTGATGAAGACCCGCGAGTAAGGATCCATTTTCCTACACCTTTGGGTCGAAACGTAGACCATCATCTACTTATACGAACTCCTTAACCCAAGATTGATAATTATAATCATCACGGGAGTTTCTGTCTCATGTGATATGTTCTGTGTAACATGTGTTTCTTCTTGATCTCCTACATATGGATCAATGACAATGATGGTTTCAGTTGTGGATTTGTGCTTAATGATTTTTTTGATTAGTGATGTTAACTAATTGAAATACACCCCTTCCCTTGCACTCCTTCCCCCTTCCTTTGTGGGCGCACTTGAATTTTGTGTACTATACTAGCGAATGCATAACCAATGTATGGTTTTTTGTTTTTGGTGCAGTGATAATAAAAACACTGTCCACCATTATTTCTGTGTTGATTCTATCCAAAGAATTAGGTGAAAATTAAGTATTTGTTGTGTGTTTGGTCAGGGACCCCCTCTTATATCTCAACCTATTACCCAGGTCCCACTGACCACATGGGTCGAACCCCTCTATTTACAATATTGCTGCATAAAGGACTCAACAGGTCTGCTTTTCAGTGAGGACTGCTTATCTTCTTGTTGCCCTTGCCTGAGGTGCCGCCTCAAAGATTTGGGCCTCAGAAGTGGGTTCTGCAGTTGTTCCCTACAAATGACTGCGAATTCTTCACCTACTGCTCCTGAGCACGTATTCAGCTCACTCCTGACCTCAAGGGGTGCCTCTACAGTTGTAAGCCCTTGGTGTTTGGCCTCTTGAAATCAATCTTTAGAGCTCTTTGCAACAGCAAATGGTTCCGTTCGAACTGGGACTGCTCCTCTTGCTTGAAGGATCAGTGCGAGCCACCGCAACTTTGTCTCCTCACACAGCAAGCATCATCTCTCACGACCATGAGGCCCCGTCTACAGTGCAAGACGCCCTGTCTACTCTTCGTGCCCACAGGATCATCAGTAGTGACGGTACACTTGCTCCGGGCGACTGTCTCTTGGCTCAGCTTGAGAAAGTAAAAGTTCAGGGGGACCTGTTTGGAACTGCATCCGACCTGTGCTCGATCACGATTGGGCATAACTCTGGATTTACCCCGGCCTAGCACGACCTAAAGTAACCTTTTAGCACTATTGTTTTCGAAGTACAGTTTTAGCACTTAATGTTTAACAATTCATATCTTGAATTCTATTGATTGGACTTTTGTCATGTTGGTCTTATTTTACTCAGATAAATAGTCTCTAGTTTTCTAAACTCGTGTGGAGTCTTTTTGTGGTGTATTCATTATGTTACTGTGTTTGTGTGTTGCACAAATACTTTACACATTGCCTTTGTAGATAAGCCTGACTGCTCTGTGTCAAGCTACCAGAGGATGAGCCCAGGTATCTTATTGTGTATCTAGTTCATCCTTACTAGAATGGTGGTTCCTGCCTGGCCTGGGAGCATACCTCAGCCAACCAGGAATCCCATTTCTAACATATATGCTCACAAAGGATTTGAAAAATGCAACTTTACAATTGGCGAAAATTACAGTAATATCCAATTTTTGGTTCACTATTAAAATTTTAGAATGAATGAAATGCAACAAATTATTGCTTTATTCAACTTTTTTCCTGCAGCACTCCTGTTGAAAATGTTGTCCTTATTGTTAACCAAAAATTAGTACTGATAGAGGTTCTTTAAAAAAACGAAAGTTTGTTATAAATAAAGAATTAACTTTGGAGACCATACCTTTCTCATAGCAAAATAATGTTATGTTTGTTGGTGCTATAATTGATATTAATGTTCATAAGATATGTGTGTTAGCCCCTACCAGGCTTTAGAAATTCAGGCCCAGATTTATAATTCTTTAACGTGGCACAACGCAGCAAGACAATTTCCCGGGCTGTGCTGTGTGAAAGGGAGCGGGAAGGAATGCACCATTTCTAGCAAGATATGATACATTACTGCTCTCTGCCTCTGTTGGCGCACAGTCTGTTACCTAGCACACATGCTGGCACTTTTGCACCATGGTGCGAGGATGCCAGCATTGCAAGCAGGATTGGTTTTGTACAGGAAGGGATACCTTCCTTCACAAAACCAATCCTTTGAGGTTTTTTCTATTTCTAAGTATGCTGCAGAATGAAAGGGAAAGAGGAAATACCAAGGAGAAACAAAGGTATTTCTCTGTGTTTCACCTCCTCCGGGAAGGCGTAGCATCATTACGCATTCCCAGGTATACCAGTGTTGGTAAATCTGGGAAAGTGCTAAAATCCATGGGTGGATGCATGGAAACACCCAAGCTCTGCCCATGGAATGCCTTCTCAGGGCAAAGTAATGCAATACAGCAACTTGCAAAGCCTTACATTATAGAATGCAATATATTACATTTGTAGAGAGCAGAGCAACCTCAGAGGAGGCATCCCAGCACTAGCGGAAAGTTCACCAACAACGAAGATTAGCAGCAAAAAATATGAATAATGTCAAGGCAAGAGTCAAAGAGTAAAGTTTTTAAGCTCTTCCTAAAAGAGGTTTCGGTCCGGCTATTACTCCTTTCATCACTGGAAGCCAGTGTACATGCCGTAAATGCCCTAACACTGTAGCCCAGGGGTGGGGATGTGCGTGGGAGGGGATCTTGAGAATTATCTGGGCCTCAGTGTTTTGAATGATTTGAAGGTGCTGTAGCAGGAAAGCAGGCGCACCCAGAAACAAACTGCTGGCATAATCCAACCAGGAAGTGTTCAAGGCATGGAAAATTGGCTTGCAAAACTCCACAAGAATAAGACGTAGCTTCTTTCTTAAGGATTTAAGAGTGAAGAAGCAGGTGGCAGATAGTGCTTAATTTTGGGCTTAAAGGTAAGGTCGGAGTAAAACTTCATGCCGCAATTTCTTACCACTGGTGTCGGAAGTGGGGGGGGGGGACTCATTTTCGATGGCCACCAAAAGCTGGGATCGGGGGAGGTTTTAGTGCCAAAAAAAGAATCTCAGTCTTCTCTGAGTTAAACTTTAAGCAGCTAACATTCATCCTCTCAAGCACAGATGTAATATAGGGTTTAAAAGAATCCACGTCAGTGGGGGGCTTTTCCTGAATGACCAGGAGGAGTTGGGTGTCATCTGCATCCCCATGATTCAACTAGTCAGTCTCCAGTTTTACCAAGCAATGCAGGGTCATGCAAGGTGACCTTGTGTTGCTTGATAAATCTGATTTAGGGATTGCATTGCCCATGGGACACCCTTCATGACGCAAGTGCAAAGCAACCTCTTGATGAATCTGGGCCTCAGAGTCTCAACATGCCCTTGGCTGGTCTATGGGCAGCACAAATATTTATATCTTGTAATTAAGCCTTTTTATACGAAATGGTCTCCAATGTAGTCCTACAAAGTCGGAAAGCAAAATTACGGACCCCTAGCAGGGACCTTTCCCTTCTGGCCCTCTCATAATGCCCTCGATGGTGCCCCCCCTTAATATCCCTGCACCGTGTGGCAGGCCCCATGAGGGGATGTTTACAAACTTCAATTTTTCAATGGGAGCTTGTCCTGAGGGCTTTTTCCCTATTTGGGATTGCAGAATTGCCGACCCATGGCCAGGTATTTCCTTTCCTGCAAAAGTGTCGGGCGGACTTTATCCTCCCAACATCGTAATAAGGGCCATAGTTTATATAATACTTTTGTTAGATGGATTAAATTAATATCTTATTTAATTTTCACCACTTGAGCACAGGCTCTTATCTTTGCATTGTTGGATATATTTTATAACCAGTCCTCAGTGCAGAAATATTTGTGTGTAAGCAAGGACTGACTCACTCCTATCATGGAAACACCGTAGAATAAACATAGAATTTAAAAAGCATGTTTTTTCTGATTATTTTTGCTATGAATCATTTTATATTTAGAAACTAAATTGATGCTTTGGAAGAGTACATTAAGCGTTAATTGTTGAATAAATATTAATACAGACAAAATAGAAAGCATTCCTATCATATATTGCGAGGAATCCCCACCTAAAGTACAAAGGATATTGCTTTCACCTTTGATTTACGTGCTTTTGTAAAATAACTCGATTTTCTGTTTCGTTCAATGGGTGTTAAGGTTCAAAAACGTTATGTTATGTTATGCAGATTTGTAGCATATGCTATCACTCGGCTCTGAGCAGATGTGCGCTTAACCAAACATGGGACCTACAGGGAACACTAATACATTGGCATGAAGAGATTCTTGTACATTTTAGTATTGAGAAAGAAATGAGTCACAAACACACTATGAAAGCATGGTGTCCTTTTCAGCCCATAAAAAGTTTTGAAAGATTTTACCTACTCTTTTTTAAAAGTATCAATCTCATGAAATGGATGAAGCTGGCAAGCTTTACATTTTGATACCCCTGTATCGTAATCCTCTACAAAGTCACAGATTTCCTCATTAGCTTGCAATTAGCAGTGTGTGAAATTGTGGCATTGAGAACCGTTCAGTGTCACATCATTTTAATATGAACCTCAACAGCTGCTCAAAGTCTGCAGCTGAAAAAGTAGAAAGAAATTAAAATAGGGCCCTGCTTCAGAGCTGTAAAATGGCCTGGATGTCACCTAGGACATCCCTGATCCCTATCTGCTCCCAGGTGATTCTCCTGCACTGGAAGACCAATCTTAGTACCGAATTCCCATCCATGAGGAGTCATCATTGAGCACCTGGTCAACAACGCCGGTTGTCACTAAGGCCAGGTCTCAGTGGCAGCAGATAAAGCACCTCCACACTCAGCCAATGTCCCGGTTCCTGCAGCCTGATGTTCTGCCCGTAACACTGGGAATGAGTTGTAGTAGGAGCTAGTAAACTTTGCTTCAGGATAAATTAGGATAGATCAGGAATCCTGATTCACCTTTGAAAAGGTGAAGTTTCTCAACTTTGCAGGTGGATGTTTAATGATACCCTTCCCAATTTTGAACACCAACATGAGTTACAGTCATTTGAACTCTACGCCAAGAATCAGTGCTTGGGCTCTTAGTGCTCTATGTATTACTGTATTACTGATTTTGTTACTGTATTCAGTAAAAAGCCATTTATTTTTATTTTTTCAAACTAAGTCATCATAAAAATTACACTTGGGATTGAGGAAAGGTGGGCAAGCACACCGACAACCATTTGTGTGTGTAAACGGCCGCTTTATTGGAACAGGTGCACATCACACTTTATTAAAACTGACGATTTGCCTTACAAAACTAAAACCTCTCTAAACATCGAATTACCTAAACCCCTTGAAATTTCCTCCCCCCACCCCTACGATCCCCACATGATAAAAAAAAACACCCTGCAACATACAATACATAACTTGCAATACAATAAATAATACACAAACTTCTCACCTAACATTGAAACTCCTACCCTCCAAAGACCTACCCTCCTATTTGCCTTCCTGCAATTGTAACTAACGACCCTCTAATATAAACTTCCAAACCACTTAACGTTTCCTCGCTCCTGTTCACCAACTCCCCAACTTAACGATAAACTGCCAAACTCCAGCCAAACTTTGCCGACTTCAACAACAACTCCGCCTGCACCTGTTCCAAGCGACAATACATAACTCCAACCCTATGCACCTGTTCCAACAAGGCCCCTAACCAAACCTCCCAAAAAACAAAAACCTCTCCCAAAAAACCCTAAGCCCAGGGAGGGTGGGCGGGGATAAACCAGAAACCTGACTACTGCGCTCCCAGCCACCAGGTCACCAGAACCTAAAATTGTGGCTGGGCAAGCGCAAACCCCCTTATCTATCAGTTGGGCTAGTGTTTTGAACTTGGGCTGCCGTTGGGCAACATCCCAGGCAGCCCAGAGCAGCAAAATGGCTGCTCTCTGTTAGCCCCCCTTGCTTCCCACATATCTGCCCGGGGGCAGACCTCGCGGTGCTCTGCTGCCCCCCAAACCCTCCTTAGCACCAGCGCATAGCGAAGGAGCATCTCCCGACTACCAGCAGTCCCAAAAAAATAAAACAATAATAAACCCTTATTTATTATCTTTTTATCTTTGCTCTTGGTGCCAAGGCTTGGGGGTGGGGCCAGGGGATGACAGGCACTAATGGGAGTGTTTTGCACTGTTATCAGTGCGCATGGCGGGTTGGCCAGCCATCTCAGGATGGTCAATCCGTCATTCACACTGAAGCTATCTCCAACCCGAGCTGCATTACCAGCTTGGAGAGAGTAGGCACAGTCTCACAGTCTAACTGGGAGCACAAATCCAGGGCGCTCCGGACAATCCTAACACTGGTCTCATGCGGTCAGCAGCATGAAAGCAGCGTCAGGATTGGCCGCAGTGGACTCTGGGAGCATGTGCCTGCAGTGGCAAGGAGCACGATGCAGCGATGCAGCAAGTTAGTTTTTTTTTGTTTTTCTTTATTTGTTCTGCCATCCGTCCATCCCCACTTCCACCCTCCGACACTGTTGCGATACCGGCCGCTACTGCTCAGCACTTGAAAACGGAGCAGTAGCTGTATTATACATTTTGCACAAATGTTTGGAAGTTGAGTGATTATGCATTAAGGTTGTGTACAGAGGCTGTTTTGGCTCAAAGTGATGGAAACCCTACTGCTGTCATTACCATTATGAAAGTCCACAGGTGAAGTAAAAAATTGCAGTGGCACTCGAGCGCCGGCGCACCGCTTAGTAAAATTAGGCTGACGCAACTGAAAAGAATTTTGCAATATCTTTCAATGGTATTCCCAGGTTGCCCATGCTAAGAAGCGCAGTCACATTTATCACACCACAAACATCCCAGCTGGTCTTAGAATGTTTTACTGTACTATTTCTAAAACAACGCAACTCAGCAGAACTGGTTTTACAAGCAGAATTCGACCCAAAAATTTCAATTTGCTTGCCAACGTGTGACTGTTTGACGAGTTTGACACAAAAACCATTCAAACTACAGCCTTAAATAGCAACAGCAAAGAAGCTTTTAATGCGCACAGTATGCCTGTGCTTCTTAACATAGGAACCTTTCTGAGGCATTATAATGCAGCGCAAAAATGGGTCGCACATTCAATTACACGCTGTTCACAAACATTTGCACACAGCATGCAATCCAACCCCAGAAAGCCAAGGTGTGCGTGCTTTTATGAACCGCCCTACATGATGCATGGCTTCCCAGGATTTCATTCGCTTCACTTCCAAGTAAACATGGCCTTTATACAGCGCCAAGTTACATTTGAAGAAAGAATCGAGGTGCTTTCCTTGCCCACTTTTAATAATACTTTTTAACCCTGATTTGTATCCCTAACATAAAAGTTGCAGCCAGTCAGTCATATGTCTCAAGATTACACATTAAAATCTATTTCTGCTTGTGGTGTGATTCTCATATTTTAGTTTAAAAGGAGTGAGACATGGTCTCTGGCTATGCACATCAGGGAAAAGACTTGCTCTCAGCCCTTACGCCACAAACACTGCTGCCAAAACTCCGAAAGCCACACAGAGTGCTAAGGAAACTTTCAAAAATGTAATTAAGGCAAAACGGCAAAGAAAATAATACTACAGCGTATTTACTTAGAGCCACGGAGACCACATAACTTGCATTTATACTCTAAGCATGTAAGACGTATCTAATTAAAGTAGGAGACAGGACAGCAGTCTCTCTACTAAATATATGTTTATGTTGTCTTTACGTTCCCTTTGGTTAAATGTAAAGTTAATCTGAAAACATAAAAGCTGTTTAGAGCAGCCAGGTTTATTCCTGCTTTCCTCTTTCATTCCAAACCATCATAGTTTTTTTAATGCATGCTGTCGCCCGTGTTAAGACATTTCAATTAAATATTTCCAGTAATTGTTGGTGCTTTTGTGTTCTGCGAATGCACAACAATTACTGATCAAAAGTTAGTGTCCATTGTATCTCAATAGGCACTTTAAACACACCGCAGACGCTTGCGTAAAAAATGTCTTGCGTTCAATTCGTTTCTTTAAGACATGTGTTAAGGTTGGTTTTGAAAATGCATCTATTTTGGAGAAAGGTCATTTTCCTGGGTTTCCTTTTGATGCTTATAGTATGTCAGATGAGGGTTAGTACGCCAGTTTTTTTACATTTTAAAACAATTGGGGCTGCATAGTGTACCATTTATCAACTAATGCTGGTACAGTTGCTGTTTGCACACATGTAGAGATTGCCCAAAGGGCTTGACTTACTCACAAATGCCTCCAACATCAATTTCCGCCACCAAAATCGTGTTAGATTTGGTCTTTTGAAGGGCAGGGTTAGATTTGTTTCCAGGGTTGTGTTTCTGAACGTCCTATGCCGAAAACGGGTGTGTGCATAAAGGGTTCCGTTGCTCTTTGAGAAATAATATTTTCATTGCTGAAAAAACTATAAAACATAATTTGACGAAATCGAAGACATTTTCTCACGAGTAGTTGAACAGTATGTAACACTTATTTTGGAGCGACCTTCACGTGAACTTACTTGGGAATTCACAACACAGTTCCATAAGCTTGACTAAAAAATAAAAAGATGTACAATTATGCACCTAAACAAGAGAATAAAAAACGGATGAAAATTGGCAAACTGTGTTAAGAAGCAGGGAGGTATGGGGTATCCCAATAGCAGACACTGTTCACTGCGTATCACTGTACGCAGATGACCTACTGATTTATGTTCGGGATGCCACGAGCGACCTTACACCGATATGAACAAATTTAACACAAATTCACAGAGGCCTCCGGCCTCAGAGTCAACGGGGAAAAATCCACGATTTTTCAGCTTAACCCTCACTTAGCTCCCCTAGACATTGCAATAGGAACCCAGAAACTCACTTGGAGTGCTACGGCTACCCGATACATGGGGATGCGATTATATCACTCATCCGAGGACCTCTATGAGGGGAACCATCGTAAGACATTAGCAGGACTCCGTGCGGCCGTCACCTTCTGGAAGACCTTATCCCTGGCCCCATTGGGCGCATTGACATAGCAAAGATGATTTGGGTTCCCAGATTACTCTACTCCTTCACCAACCTCCTGGTAATATCGCCACGCTCCTTTTTTCAGGAACTAGATACCTTACTCTCAACATTAATATGGGGAGCTGGTAGACACAGGGTAGTCCTAAACACACTGCACTTATCCAACAACTCAGGGGGGACTGAGATATCTTTCCTTTGAGGCGTACTTCTTGGCAGCTCAACTTTAGTGGTTTCCCATTGGACAGCTGAACGCCACATAGGAGAGATGTTCACCGACGACGACCGAGTGCCTCTCCCGGCCATCTGGAGAATACTAATGCCAGGTACCAAACTAATCTGCACATACCCCCTACATGTATCAATAGCCCATAAGTGCATGATGCAAATACATCGAATGTCAAGGGGAAAACCCCTATACTCCCCACTACTCCCACTGGTAGGGTTTCCCCAACAGGAGAAATATTACACGTCCGGGGCCCTCCAAGTATGGAATGATCACGCAGTGATGGAGGTCGAGTCCCTGTTTGAAGATGGGCAGCTGTGCACATATGTTCAAATGATGGAATGCTACGACCTCTCGCCGGGACAGTTCATGCTATATGGACAATTATTAGATAGCTGCCGACACTACTGGGATCTTAATACGGGAGAACCTCTGACGCACCCAGTATTACACACTATTCTGCACACGGATATGGAGAGGCACTTAGTCACTTGGCATTACAAAGCGATCCGGGAATTGATCACCACTTCCTTGCATAGATTACGACGGACATGGGAGGATGAGGTAGGTCGGGCGTTCCATGACAGAATGGGAAACGTCGCTGGAGTATCCCAAAAAGGTTTCTAGGAATGCATGCTTCAAAAACATTCAATTCAACATCCTGCACCACGCATACCTAACACCACACCGGCTACACCGCTTTTATCCCGAGACACATTTCGAATGCCCCAGATGTCAGACTCCTTAGGCAAATTTCAAACATATGTTTTGGGACTGTCCCACAATCCAGCAGTATTGAAATAGGGTAAACAAGACACTCCGAGCGGCGGTCAACCTCATGGCCATATCTACATGGAGGCTTGCGCCTTAGGGGTCTTCTGTAGACAGAAGACAGAAAAGGTACAGCGCAGGTCTGCATCTCTAGCCATTCTGTTAGCAAAACGAGGTATAGCCATGCATTAGAAGACCCCAACAGGACCTCCAGAAGCAGCCTGGGTAGGTGCCATGAGAAAATGGGGGGCAGCAGAAGAGGAAACACTGAGGGACAAGGAAGTGAGAGGGATTTGTAAACATCCCATATCTCTGGAATGGGCGCAACTGCTACTTCAGTTTATGCAGGAGACAAAATAAGAGGAATCTCCCATAGCCATGCAATCTCAATCCCAAGCCCCACCCCTATCCCCCATAGCGCAAACAATGACTGACACACGCTAACCTGGTGATCCATAAGATCAGCGACACTCGTAGACATTACCAAACTGGCTGCCCCACCTCGGTTAAGGGGTGCCCTCTGACCCCCTCTCTCCCCCATTGCAACATAGTAGGAGCAAATCAGGCTTAGCCACACAACTGACAATTACCAAGATATATTCCAACAGCGTCACAACCTACCCCCGCCCCAGATCCCCCCCCACAGTTAACTGTTCCATGTTTTCCCCAGAAACCCCCAAAATCGTCCTATCCCAACTGGAACACAGTAATGGACCCTACATACGAAGATTGATGGAGACAGAGATGGGGACTAAACACCAACCCACATCTCTGGGAAACCCACATAAGCAGGCGCCAAGACACGCACCAGAAAAAGTAGAGTCCAACTGACGGGTAAACCCCATTGGATGTATGTCATCACAACGCATGCTTGTACTCCGCATGCCATTACAACACAGTTTTTACAACGCAAGTCGTTACAACGACTTGCGTTGGGGGGCGCTGGATAGTGGAATAGTTACATTTTCTATTCCAACTCCAGTCCCCGTGGATAGTAGGGAAGGTGTTGGATAGAAAATTAAACTATTCCCTATCCTCCGGCACCCTCCAGCGCAAGTCGTTGTAACGACTTGCGTTGTAATAGCTGCGTCGTAATGGTAGTGCGGAGTAAAAGTTACGTTGTAAAGGATGTTTCTCACCCCCATTTAATCTCACTATATCCTGCACATGATGTATGATGCATGATGGGATTGTCGATCCATACTGCAATAGACCCATCTAAATGCCTGCAATCGACTGTTAACATATGTCAATGATGATGTATAACTGTGTACCATGAAATATAAAATCCCAATGAACAAATTTAAACAAAAAAAAACTATGTTAAGAAGCACGCCCTAAATATTCAAATCTTCAGACCCTTGCAAAAGAGACTGGGTCGGGCGAATGCCCCTTGTAGTCCGGCACCGCCTGGCATCCAGACAAAAAAATTGTACAGACCTTGAGCACCTACGTTCTGCGTATCAGTGGAAGACTGATGTGGTAGTAGAGGGTCACCATTTGATCTTTTTGGGGGATTCCTGGAGGCATTTCTTCAGTGTAGAAGTGGAGCCACTCTCTGACTTAGAGTAGTTGAATTCTTCGAACTAGTCCAACTTATAATTAAATCTCTGGTCTAACCTTCATCACTAATATTATATTGACACTCAAAAAACAGATCAGTTGCCCCCATTGCAGGGACTAAAGAGGATTGGGGAGCGTCATCTGGGCATTCTAGTATCTGCCTGTTTCATCCTGCGCAAAGGGGGGGCTGGCTGCATTTAGTTTTGGGAGATTGAGAGTACTTGGTTCCTCAGATTTGTGATGTGGAACTGGGCGGCCAGGACCTGCCTTTTTTACCTCCCTTTTTTTTGGGAGTTAGGCTGGCATCCTGACATTGCTTGGGGTTCCAGCTGCACGGTTACACGGGTGGGCCTCCCCTTGAAGTTCTCCTGAAACCTACAGTTGGTAGTTCTGCTTTGATTCTAACACCTTGGATCCAACCTACTCCTCCACAGCATTCCTGCATTTTGGTTTTGATGATGGCGTTGATGTTTTTGCATGACTGATTCATTGTTGAATACTTATCCTAATGTGGCCATTTCCAAGGGCATTCAAGCTAACAAATGTTGGATGACTGATCAATAGCATTAACTATGTATCCATCCTGCCACAGCTCTATGGAAATCGTGTTATGGCTGAAATACTGAATTTCATACTACTAAAACTCTGGTGGAGTGGTATTGGAGTGGATATTAACCTTCAAGTTAAATGAATCCACTCTTGACCTTTTGTTTTATTTTTTGCTGCATGAGGTATTTTGAAAGATTTGGATACACCTTACGGATAACATCATATGTGTCACTCTAACTATACAACTGATTGGGTCTGTAATATTGCAACCTGCTTTGTTTTCTCACTAAGTTAGTATAGTTTTTTGATTTTGCAGGCACTTGTGCCTCCTCAGAGATGTTCTCTTTAGTTCTCCCTGATGTCAAAGGGCACAACCATCATCAGCTCTCACAGAAATTGTAGCTGGGATTTTGAAGCCTGCTAACTCTAACATTATGAATGTCAACTTACAAACCTTAATGAGGGAACTTACAATCATTAAGACGACAATAGATCTAATGGATGCAGACACCAAGTCCACAGCAGCTGATCTTAAATCATTGAAAATAGATTTGAAAACAGACAGACCGTATCTCTCTGCAAAAATGGCTTGATGAAATGGATCATTTGGTTGAGGCTGCGAATAAGCATCTGACCGTTCTGGAAACTAATCCTTATGTGGGGAATGAGGTGTGGCACCTGCACAGGAAGTTAACTGAAGTTGAAGATTGCAGTCTCTGTAATAATGTTTCCTTTTTTGGTGTGTCTGAAGATGTATAGGTGAAATATATGAAAGGCCTACTTTCTGTTTTCATACCAGACTTTATGCAGTTGACTTTTATGCCTCTGCTGGAATTCCAAAGGGCACAAATTATTTGTGATAGATGAGCTACTCTTCGGAACACTTCACAACCAATTATTGCTTGTTTCCTACTTCATCAGCAAGCTCATGAGGTCATTATAGCAGCCAAGAGACACAATGGTCCTTTTCTTTTTCGCAGTACCAAAGTTTATGTCGCTGTTGATTTCTCACATGATACTGTGCTTTGTTGGAACAAATTATTGGTGTTTTGGCCAACTTTGAGGACCCTATGCTCCTTGGCATTGATTGAAAGTGTTACACCTGGCATCCTTGGAGTGCTTTTCCTGACTTTTTGCCTTCAGACCTCCTGTTTTGCTGGCTTTAGGATTCTGAGCACTTTACAGTGCTTATGCTCTGTACTCAAAACATGTTAACATTGGCTTATCCTCAGTTGGTATACTTAATTCACTTATACGTCTCTAGTAAAGTACACTATATGTGCCCAGGGCCTGTAAATTAAATGCTACTAGTAGGTTATGTTATAAAAATTGATACAGCACACAAATACTAAGTGGTGTCTTGACACTAACAGTCCTGGTGCGAGCTGGAGGACCTATTGATCCACCCACTTCAGTAGCCATTTACACATGGCTCAGGTCTGCCACTGCAGAACCTGTGTGTGCAGTTTGTACACTGCCATTTCGACCTGACAAGTTAAACTACATTCAAGGCTTAAACCGTCCCTTCTATTACAGATACGTCTCGCCTAAGGTTGGCCCTAGTAAGCCTGATGGGGGAGGCTGCAGTGTAATTAATAGGTAGGACATGTACGTTTGAGTTTTACTTCTCTAGGTACTGAAAAAAGTGTTATATTCATTTTTCACTACTTGCAATACCTATATCTCCTAATAGGTCAGCATTGAGATTGCCTTAAGGCATCTTTGAAGTGTGATTTCCAATTGGGAATATATATAGATTTGGAGTTTGGTGTCTCTGGACGCACAATTAAAAATCACAACTTATGGTGATTTCAAATTGTAAGTCTGAAAATGCCACTTTTAGAAAGTTGGCATTTTCTTACTTTAACCATTCTGTGCCTTAGCCTGTCTGGTTTGGGTGAAACCACATTTCTTCCAGGGCTTTCTGGCTTGCCTCCAGTTCTCTGCAGTCTCTGGGACAGAAGTACAAACCACCATTTTGCGACTTGCAAATTGGGATGCACAACAGTGTATGAGACACTATTGCTTAAAGGAAAATGGGATGCATTTAAAAAATAAAAATGATACTTTTCAGTTTCAATTTTTAAGGGCAGGCAGTGGGCCCTGGGACCACTGCCTGCCCTTAAAAAATATTTTCAGAGCCACTCACAAAGGGGAAGGGGTCTGTGATGGATGGTAAACTGCAATTGTTTTGCGACCGCTATTGTAGTCACAAAACAGTCATACATAGCTTCAGGAGTTGCTATTAGAAAGGAACGCCCTTGGAACACCCCTTCCTAATAACAAGTCACTAATCCTATTTTGCGAGTCGCAAATTGATTTGTGTTAGAAATAGGATTTCTGGTTCGCTAGGGCTTGCGCCTAAGCCAGGAATCAATTAAACAACAGGGGGTGGTGATGGACAGAGTTTCTGAGTTAAGCAGAATACTCTCACCCTGTCAAGAGATCAGGGCTTAATCCAACACCGTTTTTTAGCTCACTGCACCATCCCAGCTCAGAACCTGGCTATATGCAAATTAGTCTCTCCCTGGCCCAGTGTATCATGGGAACAGGGCAAACCAAACTACCAAGCCAATTCTTTCACTGGGAAGGAAACAAGCTACCGGGGACCGGTTTCTGGCATTTCAGCCGTCTTCGGCCCGGCTTGCTTGAATCCTGATGGTGCAATGAGCTAGGGACTCACGTCTGAGTATACCCTTCCACGCTTATGGTGGACAAAATAATTAAACAACAGGGGGTGGTGATGGACAGAGTTTCTGAGTTAAGCAGAATACTCTCACCCAGTCAAGAGATCAGGGCTTAATCCAACACCGTTTTTTAGCTCACTGCACCATCCCAGCTCAGAACCTGGCTATATGCAAATTAGTCTGTCCCTGGCCCAGTGTATCATGGGAACAGGGCAAACCAAACTACCAAGCCAATTCTTTCACTGGGAAGGAAACAAGCTACCGGGGACCGGTTTCTGGCATTTCAGCCGTCTTCGGCCCGGCTTGCTTGAATCCTGATGGTGCAATGAGCTAGGGACTCACGTCTGAGTATACCCTTCCACGCTTATGGTGGACAAAATAATTAAACAACAGGGGGTGGTGATGGACAGAGTTTCTGAGTTAAGCAGAATACTCTCACCCAGTCAAGAGATCAGGGCTTAATCCAACACCATTTTTTAGCTCACTGCACCATCCCAGCTCAGAACCTGGCTATATGCAAATTAGTCTGTCCCTGGCCCAGTGTATCATGGGAACAGGGCAAACCAAACTACCAAGCCAATTCTTTCACTGGGAAGGAAACAAGCTACCGGGGACCGGTTTCTGGCATTTCAGCTGTCTTTGGCCCGGCTTGCTTGAATCCTGATGGTGCAATGAGCTAGGGACTCACGTCTGAGTATACCCTTCCACGCTTATGGTGGACAAAATAATTAAACAACAGGGGGTGGTGATGGACAGAGTTTCTGAGTTAGGCAGAATACTCTCACGCAGTCAAGAGATCAGGGCTTAATCCAACACCGTTTTTTAGCTCACTGCACCATCCCAGCTCAGAACCTGGCTATATGCAAATTAGTCTGTCCCTGGCCCAGTGTATCATGGGAACAGGGCAAACCAAACTACCAAGCCAATTCTTTCACTGGGAAGGAAACAAGCTACCGGGGACCGGTTTCTGGCATTTCAGCCGTCTTCGGCCCGGCTTGCTTGAATCCTGATGGTGCAATGAGCTAGGGACTCACGTCTGAGTATACCCTTCCACGCTTATGGTGGACAAAATAATTAAACAACAGGGGGTGGTGATGGACAGAGTTTCTGAGTTAAGCAGAATACTCTCACCCAGTCAAGAGATCAGGGCTTAATCCAACACCGTTTTTTAGCTCACTGCACCATCCCAGCTCAGAACCTGGCTATATGCAAATTAGTCTGTCCCTGGCCCAGTGTATCATGGGAACAGGGCAAAACCAAACTACCAAGCCAATTCTTTCACTGGGAAGGAAACAAGCTACCGGGGACCGGTTTCTGGCATTTCAGCCGTCTTCGGCCCGGCTTGCTTGAATCCTGATGGTGCAATGAGCTAGGGACTCACGTCTGAGTATACCCTTCCACGCTTATGGTGGACAAAATAATTAAACAACAGGGGGTGGTGATGGACAGAGTTTCTGAGTTAAGCAGAATACTCTCACCCAGTCAAGAGATCAGGGCTTAATCCAACACCGTTTTTTAGCTCACTGCACCATCCCAGCTCAGAACCTGGCTATATGCAAATTAGTCTGTCCCTGGCCCAGTGTATCATGGGAACAGGGCAAACCAAACTACCAAGCCAATTCTTTCACTGGGAAGGAAACAAGCTACCGGGGACCGGTTTCTGGCATTTCAGCCGTCTTCGGCCCGGCTTGCTTGAATCCTGATGGTGCAATGAGCTAGGGACTCACGTCTGAGTATACCATTCCACGCTTATGGTGGACAAAATAATTAAACAACAGGGGGTGGTGATGGACAGAGTTTCTGAGTTAAGCAGAATACTCCCAACCAGTCAAGAGATCAGGGCTTAATCCAACACCGTTTTTTAGCTCACTGCACCATCCCAGCTCAGAACCTGGCTATATGCAAATTAGTCTGTCCCTAGCCCAGTGTATCATGGGAACAGGGCAAACCAAATTACCATGCCAATTCTTTCACTGGGAAGGAAACAAGCTACCGGGGACCGGTTTCTGGCATTTCAGCTGTCTTCGGCCCGGCTTGCTTGAATCCTGATGGTGCAATGAGCTAGGGACTCACGTCTGAGTATACCCTTCCACGCTTATGGTGGACAAAATAATTAAACAACAGGGGGTGGTGATGGATAGAGTTTCTGAGTTAAGCAGAATACTCTCACCCAGTCAAGAGATCAGGGCTTAATCCAACACCGTTTTTTAGCTCACTGCACTATCCCAGCTCAGAACCTGGCTATATGCAAATTAGTCTGTCCCTGGCCCAGTGTATCATGGAAACAGGGCAAACCAAACTACCAAGCCAATTCTTTCACTGGGAAGGAAACAAGCTACCGGGGACCGGTTTCTGGCATTTCAGCCGTCTTCGGCCCGGCTTGCTTGAATCCTGATGGTGCAATGAGCTAGGGACTCACGTCTGAGTATACCCTTCCACGCTTATGGTGGACAAAATAAGCCAGGAATCAAACCACCACTCTAGTCAGGGCAAGGGAGTTACACGCTGAAGATAACCCTGATCACCCCCTTGGTAGCTTGGCACGTACAAGCAGTCAGGTTTATCCCAGAGGCAATGTGTAAAGCATTTGGGCAACACACACACACAGCAGCAACACACTAGGTACATCACAAACAAACTCCACACAAGGTTATATCAGAAATAGCCTTTGTATTATCATAAACATATTAGATCATAACCACACATATACACTGTGCAAATTGGCACTAGGCAATATTCACAGTGGGATATATACTGGACCAGGCCAATCGGGCCATGGACAGAATCATCAGAATGCAGGTATTAAATATAAAACACAACCAGTAACTACTGATACCATATTGACCTCAGCATCATCACATTAGCACTAGACACCATCCTAAAATATCATAGCAGGACATTAGGCATAAACGCATTAGGCCCAAACCTCATTAGCATAAACATGTATGCATCAGCCCTCACCAGCATAAACACATTATGCAATAATCTCATAAGCATAAACACATTACGCAATAGGTAAAACCTTGAGACCATACCAGTAAGCATAAATCACATCATGCAGTAGACATCACATTAAGACTTTGCGCCCTGCCAACATAAACCTGACCCCCAGGTCACTGGCCTTTCACTGGGACTCAAATGCCCTATGTACAGATAGTCAGGGCATAACTGCGTGCACAGGCCCTGCTTTGGCAAAGGCCTGGGATAGGTTTGAAAGGCTACTTTGGTGGGTGGCACAATCAGCGCTGCAAGCCCACCAGTAGCATTCAATTTACCAACCCTGCTGATATGAGAAACCACTTTACAAGAGACTGACAGGTAAATTAAATAGGCAAAACAGGTGTAGACCAATCTTACCATATTAATCACAGAGAGCACACACAATTTACACTGAACAGCAGTGCTAAAGTGCCCAGGGTCCAAAAATCACCAACGCCATGTCAGAAAAAAGGCTAGGAGAAAGGCAAAAAGTTTAGGGATTACCCTGCAAGAAGGGCCCAGTCCAACAATTTGGCACTCACAAAATAGGATTAGTACATGGGCCACCCATTTTTTGCGGTTGCAAATGGGTCTAAAACCCATTTGCGCCCGCAAAAAACGTTAGTACATCTGGGCCTCAGTGTTATAAAATACTTCATGCAATTCTGATGGTTTTGCTGGACTCAGCCATCTGTGAATCCAACTTTTGCCTTAGGTGCCCTCTCCAGTCCTGGGTCTAAAAGGTGGATTCTGCAGCTGTTTCAGCAGAAATGAATGCATCATCACCACATTGCACCGATCAGAACCAATGCAGTGCTAATCCAAAGGCATCCTTGCGCAGATCACCAACAATGCATCGACCTGCCTCTGAAGTCCAACGATGGCGCTGCACCAACAGGAGCTCCCAACTGCATGGCTTGACGACTATGCAGAACCTATCCGAAGACACCTCTGTAAGGTTCCACTTTGATGCATTGGTCCGACTGCGAGAGTTGGACCAGAAACATCGAGTCTTCGACACCAGTGCGTGCTCCATCCAAGATACTTTTTCAGTAGGCCCTGCATGGGTCCTGTAGCCATACTACCCTCCATCGCTGTCAGCCTGGAACTGTGGATTTACCCCAGTCTAGTGCGACCACAAGTAACATTTAAGCGCTATTGACTTCTAAGCACTGTTTTTGGAGTTAATCTTAAAAAATTCATATCTCAAATTCTGCTTATTGGATGTTTGTTTTGGTTGTGTTTTACTCGGATAAATACTCCCTATTCTTCTAAACTGTTGTGGAGTCATTTTGTGGTGTTTTCACTGTGTTATTGTAATTTTTGTGTTGCCCAAATACCTTAAACATTGCCTCTTAAGTTAAGCCTGACTGCTCTGTACCAATCTACCAGAGGGTGAGCACAGGTTAATTTAGGTTGTGTACCAGGCTTACCCTGACTAGGATTGTGGCTCTTGCTTGGACAAGATGTTTACTCTGCCAATCAAAAACCTCAATTTCAAACAGCAACCATAAAGAATTAGAGGAATTAGATAACCTTGTTCACTTTTTGTCTTCTCTTCCTGGGGCAGGAAATGGTGGTGTCTCAACCTGAGCCTGACAGTGTATTGCAGTCAGTTTTGAGTTTTAAGCCTGCCCAGTCGGAAGGCCCAAGTGTTGATGTTTTGGAACATCATGGACTTGATATTGTGGCAAAAATATGGGAGGGTAGGGCTCCTAGAGAAGGATCTAAAGCTGCGGCATGGGGCTGTGACCAGTCTCTCGCTCTCATCAAATTTTGACTGCCTCTGACCTTTAGATTACATGTTGAACTTGGGGTTACTGTCTTAGAGATCCTGTTGTGAGGTCTGTATGATTCTTTCTGTACACTGGATGGGTGGGCACCTTTTAGGTACTTTCTGATATATAGGGGGAGCTACTTATGTCTGGGTTTGATATTTTCAGAGTTACAAAATCTGAGGGTGTGCCTTCTTGTCTGGTTTGTTTTGCCCACTTAATGATGACTTTTGTATATGTCCATGAATTATGCAGAAATGGGAAGGTCGGGGTGGAGCTTTGAGGTCTGGACTGGTGCTGTTATGTATGTAATAGAAATGTGTTTCTACTAGGGGTGCTGGGATGGCAGTAGTTTGGAAGGTTCATTTGCTTGTTTAAAGACGCTTATATTTACTGTAGCCAGGCATAACTTCTATTCTTTTTTCAGACTTTTACACCCTTGCCTTTTAAAAAACCTTAACATATATCTGGTGCAGTGTGAAGAAACAAAATCTTCATTCTCAGGGGTCTTACTAATAAAAAGAAGAATCTGACATAGAAGCTGGAATAAAAAGACATCTATATTATATGAGACTACGTCACAGGGAAGCATTAGCAACTGAATGAGGCAGTCTGAAGAACACAGAGAACAGAGACTTTATATATGCTTAGGGTTACAAAACTCAGCATAAAAGTGAGGGGCAGTCCTAGCTTTTGCAAGCATGCAAAATGCCTAACCTGGACATGCAATATCTGCCAAATATTAGCCAATAGGAAAACATTCAAAACAAGGCATCATGTAACCAGAACATCCCCCTTGAGTCGTGTCTTTGCCCAATCCCATAAGTCAATGAATGACAGCACCTATAGGTCAATCAGTAATGGCAGAACATGTTTGCGTGCTTCAAAGGAAAGGTTTGTGGAATAGGAAAACACAGGGAGAGAATAGCGAAGGTCAAAAGATAAGATACAGCACGAAAAGAATACTAAAGGCTAACAGATAGTTGATACAGGGATTAGGTGCTCCAGACAAGAATTAGTTTAGGCCAGCTGGTGTCTGAGATGGGTTTCAAGACAAGGACAGAGTGGGTTTTCAACACATTGCAATCCAAAAGGGCAGAGACACTTCGTGAATCATGCAGCCTGTGTAAAGGCAACACAA
Source organism: Lissotriton vulgaris (assembly GCF_964263255.1). Classification (NCBI taxonomy): domain Eukaryota; kingdom Metazoa; phylum Chordata; class Amphibia; order Caudata; family Salamandridae; genus Lissotriton; species Lissotriton vulgaris. Next base: position 934,992,878 of record NC_141698.1, on the reverse strand, counting down.
AATGGAGTTTGAATGTAAAATGGAGTCAAAATCAAAGAGCCTCAGACCCTCCTTTTGCCATTACACAGGCAAATCCTAATTAATTGCTAGGCGAGCATTTTCCATTCTAAACATTTCATTAAAGTTATGAGCAGGAATACAAAGAGGACAGGGCATTGGGTCATAATTAACGTAAAGTAATGACCACTATTACAAACAAAATTATAATTTTTCACAACCCTAAGCAAAAAGCAAATCCTAAAATTATCTAGTAACATTTTTAGGGCTCCAATGCATTTCAGTAACTTATTATATATTCAGGTGAAACAGTGGCGATCCTTATCAATGCTCTGAGGTGAAAAGGGAATACTCTTCCACAGAGAATGGAATTTATTCTGCTTTTACTAAACAGAATACTACTTTAAAACAATGCCAGCAAAACAATAAGAATCAGTCTCCTAACACCCATTTTATGCAATCGCACGGAAACCACTTGTACAACCAACTATGCCCAGAGTCCGTTCAAAAGCCTCTCTGGCAGGCTTCTATTGTCCATCAAATCTGCTCCCATTGTTGCATGGGCCTCTTGATTCAGGCCTCCCATGAAAAATAGTGTTTCTCAGTATCCGTTGGAGTGCCCTCCTGGCAAACACTCACACTCACTTGAAAGTCTCATTGTCTCAATGCAGTGCACCAGTGTCTCTCCTCTGCGGCAGACACTACAGATAGCATGATCTTCATTGATCATGAGCACAGATCATCTCGTGCAGACCCGGGACCATTCTCAGGCTCCAACACTCATCATTCAGTGTCAGAGGATGCTCAGGCTGCACTGAATGTAGTGCCTTTTGCCAATCTTGGACCCTCCGGTGCACTGCACCTCCGTTGGAGCAAAGGAAAAGGGGTGTGTGTGTCGCCAAAACTCAGGCCAAGGGGCTCAAGGGAATGCACACTGTCAGAGGTTACCAGCACATGACAGGTGGAAAACTGAAGCCTCAAAACAACAGGAATCCTTCTCTTTCGCTCTTTTGCACTGACATTCTGGTTCTGTGATGTCCAATGCCGTCTGATGGAGCAAGTGCGATGCTTTAAACAGTTCATTGTATAACAAGGGGACTGCAAGCAGGTGGCCTGCAATCTTCAAAGGAGTGGCCGTATGCCATGGGACAATTCTGGTCTAGAATACACTGTCATTCTCAAAGGCAATACAAAGACAAAGGCAGTAGGCAAAACAGTGCCTCTAGGCTCTTCAATTGGGTTTCCGTGTGAGAGCATATCCTCCATTATCTAAGGGTAGATAGCGACATGATTAAGTCTAGGTATTCCTAAATTCCTTATCTAGAACATCTCAAAAGAAAAATCGCATAATACAAATTATGAGGGACATGAAGTAGGCCTAAAGAAAATTCTTAAAAACCAGTCTGGTCATACAAAAGGAAATTATACATAATATAGGGGGTTCTGGTACATTACTGCAGTCTGAAAGTGTGAACCTGAACAATACACTTAACAATAATAAAAGCTGACGGGTGAAAGGAATACGGAAAAGAGAAATGGGACTAGGACACAGCTAAAATCCCCAATAACTAGGTACAATGCGACATCGATCAGGGGAGATGCGACAAAAGAAAAATCTATAGGAAGAACAAGAAATTACTTGGGTGATAGTCAAGCATGTGACACAATACCAAGAGTATGAGTGATACACAAAAAATCAAAATAGTTCACAAAGGTTAGATCTACCGCTGGCCGCGAAACCATATACGGTAACCTCAACTAATGTTCCAGTTCCTTCTTCAGGGAAAAATGAAACCTGGTTTCCTTTATGGTATAAAAACAAACACTACTTAGGAAGCAGAATAAAACTGACTAATGTAATATAGAAATTAGGTCACCATGTACAAGAGTCACAGATCTATAATTGTATCCTTATGTCCAATCAGGATACATAAATCTAGGGCTGCCTGTTCCTTTAAGGGAAGGAGGCAGTAAGTGACTAACAGCAGGTGACACACTTTGATCCTGTATATCTATTTTATTTTTCTTGAGTACTATTTGTGGCCAAATTGACATACACTGGTGAAGTGTTGTCGGTGCCGTGCACAGTATGAAAATATCATATCTGTGAAATTTAGCAAATCAACCCAACTGTTGTGCAGCGATACGCATCGCCATGTATATCCCTTCACAACACAAGTAAACTCAAAGGTAGCAACATAAAACAAAAACATGCATAAAATAAAAAGCCATCAGATAGACTTGCTGTATAACAAGCACAAAAATCATAGACAAAACAAAAGCATACATAAATGAGCGGTGACGCACAACACCATGTCATGTACCTTATGCACTGTGAACCTGCGGCCCAAAACCCAATATTCAGGCCTGCTTAATTTGTAAGGTTTAAAATCCTTACCCTCCTTTTGACAGTAGATCACCAGTTAGTGGATATCTGCTGTCAAATACAACTTTACTGTCTCTCTTCTAACATGCAGGACCAGCAAGAACAATTCATGATAGGACCAAATACACAAACATAAAAAACACATGAACATTTCTTTCCCAAAAGGTTACGCAAAAACACATCTCGCTTCAAGCAACCAAACTCACTTGTCTTGTCAGCCTTAAAATCCCCCAGAACAATCCATGAATGATCTGTGGGCAGAAGCAAACAAAATACACAACACACAAAAGAGAAACATTTCTCATAGCAAACAAATATCAATTATAACTTTTAATTAGAAGGCAAAACATGATACACATTAACAAACACACAAATACATTTCCAACACTTAACTGTTACCATCTTGTCAGTCAGCTTGCAACATTAAGCCACCTTAATTTTAACTTTCTAAAAGTAGAATTGTTTCACTGACACTACATGTTAATTTGGCACCTACAATTTCCACTGTGAAAAATAATTCTTAATTGGCAAATCGTTCTCACTTAGGCATGTAGCTTTCAAAATTTTAGTAAAGGGCTTCGTCTTATTTTCTGTCTAAGACTTAATGCAATACTTCTTTTTCTGTCAAATAAAAGCAACTAGCAGACATTATTTTTTCAGAGCAGAGATACAAATGTATCAGTTCTGCAGAGCATTTAGCATGATGTTGGGACTTTCAAAGAAACCCTTTTATTTTAGTTTCCCTTTGGAATTAAGTTCTTTAATTTTTATTGATGTTCTTATGGAGAAACCAGAAACCCCCTTTTTAGAGGCCTGTTTAGCAAGGTCATTCTGCATTTCACAGAGACAAGGCCCTAATTTAAAAGGTCACAAATGTCAACATGACAGCCTCTTTCCATTGTTTACAGGGAAACTAAAGATAGCACCTCAGCACAACTTGAGCCAGCCTCTGCAGCTTCTCCTAGCCCCCACCCTCTGCTCATTCTGAGGCTGCCAAAGACAAAAGGCCTTCCTAATTCCTGCTAACCTGCAATAATTCACTCTATTTCGATAAATAATTTCTCCTTTTAGGCGCTAAAAATTATCTCTATTCCCAGATTATTAAACAACATTTACTGTGAATAATTCACAGAACCTAATAACACACATACCAGTTTTTAGAACAAATGCTTTTTGCAATGATACTCATTTCATCATCCTTAAATGGATCTCATTGGGTCATTTAAAAGCAAACCCCAGATGGGGACAACCTGTAAATTCGTATTATACCTAAATGTATGCATTTACTGAAACCTAAAGCACTTCAAAGCTATTATAAATGGCAAGAATGCTGTTTTAAATGGCCTATTTTACTCAAATTCGACTTTGATATTAGGGGCAAATAAAAATAAATATCCTATAATTGTGTTACATATTAATCATCCTCAGAATGTTCTTTACAAATAGCAGAGATTGGACATTAGACATATCCCATGTAAATCCTTAGAAAAATGAGTTTTATACGCCTGCGCTAAGTAAAAATTCCATATGCTAATGTCCTCATTATGCAGGACAGTATAACTTAAATTAATTTATAATGCTAGGAGGTCATAGTATGAGCATTCAGCTTCATGAATAGTAAAAAACGAATTTTGTAGCACTTATTTTTAATAATTATTTTTCATAATTAATAATTATTTTTAATAAACCCAATCATGTTTGATAATACCACATATAAAAGCAAGATGCATCTCTTGCCGATCATTTTTAGACGCATTCATTTATAAGCCTAAGCACAGAAGCCTAACTTGAAACATGACAAAATTTGGTGCCACATTTTTTCTTTCTAAAAAGGACAATTTTTATTTAGCAACAGACCCAAGAATATGCTTAAACAAATTCTTAAAGAGAGGAAACCCTTAATTGAAATGTCTTCCTGTAATACAAAATAATGAACCTTAATTTTGGAACCTTTTGAAAACAACATTCTGAAATGCAAAGATTCACCCGTGTTTAACTGAGGACAAAGTCCTGGCTGAGTAAACAATCCTGTTTATTTAGCATGTCTCTCAGCATTGTAACATGAGCACAATGGCACTCTTTTACAAACGAAAACACATCAATGCATGTTCTATAATATGCGTCCGAGTTCAGTAAAAATTTACTGCAGCTGAAGTGTTTGCCTGGAAATTTCTAATACAATGTATGTAAGTAAAAAATGATATAAGTTTGTTTGTCTACAAAAACACACCATTCGTTTTTGGGGGCCTTTTTATTCCTAGTGAATGTGAATTTTTTTTTTTTTTTAAGCATTTAGACATTTTGCCTAATAGACTGAAAACATAAAAAAACACAAACACACACTTGAGCTCATTTCAAACATAAATAGAAAGGGGTCAAACACTCAGGACACACAATACGGCGCGCTTTAGCCATGCATTTCGTGAATAGTGCCCTTGCTATTCACTTACAGAAGTTTGCACTAAAGGGAAAACCACATAGACATTTAAACACACAATTAACCCACACATCAATACTCAGGACAGAAACAAAGGACAGTCCACAGACTGTACTTAAACCAAACCATTTGCAAATACTAGTTGTAAGTCATATTTACAAGAAACGCTTCTCAATAGTATTCCAAAAGACTGCAAAAACAGCCCAACAGACTGATGTATGTCCAAGAAGCGAAAATACACTCAATTCGCTAGCTTTGGCTAGCAGAACACCAACTTCATTCATAAAATTGGGCAGAACAAAGGATCCTTGTTTTGTATTATGTCATATTTTAATTCCCTGGGGATACAAAATCACCAAGGAAGAAATATGTTTTTAAATCTAAACCTATTTAGATATTTCCTCTAGGGCAGCCTGGCTAATTTACTTAACATCACACTATGGTACCTCCAAAAAAACAAAACATCCTTTGATGTGAGCTTGAAACAGGCATGCCAAAAATACTGCAGAATATGCAAGTATTATAATCAAAGTAGTGCTTAATGTACTTTTCGAACGTGCACCGTTCAACAAAACCAAATAGAGAAAAATCTCCTCATTACCTGCCTACACAAATTGCAATTTGCATATCTAAAATCCAAAACATATCTAAAGTTGGCCAACACAAATTCCAAAATTATCAAAAGGTTATCCAAATTCTAACTGTCAAGTTCTACATGACCTAACGGTCTTTTTTAGAATACTCATGCCAAAAAGGTTCTCAGTCAGGAGTGACATCAGGTGGAGGATCAAAATCAGAAAGATCAGAAATATACTGGGCTGCAGACACAAAGAATCTCCAGAATCCTTGTGCACAGAGTACCTTCTTAGTAGAATCCTGTCTTCATTCTCAGGGGACTTACTAATACAAAGGAGAATCTGACATAGAAGCTGAAATAAAAAGACATCTATATTATATGAGACTACGTCACAGGGAAGCATTAGCAACTGAATGAGGCAGTCTGAAGAACACAGAGAATAGAGACTTTATATATGCTTAGGGTTACAAAACTCAGCATAAAAGTGAGGGGCAGTCCTAGCTTTTGCAAGCATGTAAAATGCCTAACATGGATATGCAAGATCTGCCAAATATTAGCCAATAGGAAAACATTCAAAACAAGGCATCATCTAACCAGAACATCCCCCTTGAGTCTTGTCTTTGCCCAATCCCATAAGTCAATGAATGACAGCACCTATAGGTCAATCAGTAATCGCAGAACATGTTTGCGTGCTTCAAAGGAAAGGTTTGTGGAATAGGAAAACACAGGGAGAGAATAGTGAAGGCCAAAAGATAAGATACAGCACGAAAAGAATACTAAAGGCTAACAGATAGTTGATATAGGGATTAGGTGGGCCAGACAAGAATTAGTTTAGGCCAGCTGGTGTCTGAGATGGGTTTCAAGTCAAGACAGAGGGGGTTTTCAACACATTGCAGTCCAAAAGGGCAGAGACACATCGTGAATCATGCAGCCTGTGTAAAGGCAACACAAAATGGAGTTTGAATGTAAAATGGAGTCAAAATCAAAGAACCTCAAGTGCACATCTGCAGTTTGTGCATAATTACTATTTTAGACCCAATTGCACATACGTTTATAGGTACAGTTTGGGCTATCCTTGATTCATGTCATTATCCCCATAGCCCAAAAGATTGCCAATACTATTCCTTAATGTTGTTAGTAGCACTATACTGATCTCAGCCCTTTCTGGTTCTTGATCTTCTTTGAAAAGATGTGGGGTTGCCATCCTGTTCTACAAATCTGTACTAGTCACTTTCTTGAAGACCGTTGGGCCATTACATCTTTTTAAAATATAAAACTATTGATCAGATTTTAATTTAGGGGTCAGTGTACACCCCAAATCGTGATCAGGCTTTTTTTTCAACATTATCCAGACTTTCTGGTGGAGTTCAGTTCAACCAAGAAAACAATTGGGGGGGGGGGGGCTGGAACGAACCAGCTGGATCATGCTGGCCCGATGTATAGAGCCAAGGAGAGAGCATTCTTACATGATTTAATAAATTATATTATTATTATTATAATTACATTTGTAGGGCGCACAGCTACCCGGAGGTTTCCCGGCACCAGGGACAAAAGCAACAGAAGTTAAGATTACTGGTTAAATAGCCAGGTCTTAAGGCTTTTACGGAAGCTTATATGTTTGGCTTCGTGACGAAGAGAGGTAGGGAGAGTGTTCCACAACATGGGTGCCAGATAAGAAAAGGAGTGCCCCCCCCCCATGTGAACAGATTTTAATCTTGGGACTGAGTATTTGGCCTGGGAAGAAGATCTAAGCAGGCGCGTCGGATGGTAAGTCTGGACAATAGAGCTTAAACAGTGAGGAGCTATACCAAGTTTAATTTTATGCATAAAGCACAAGGCTTTAAATTTTGTCCGGTTCTCGATTCTCAGCCAATGGAGGTCCCGAAGAGTGCCTGAAATGGATGATATTTTTGAAACATGACAGAGCAGCCTCGCCGCAGCATTCTGTACAACCTGTAATCTATACATTACCTCCTTTTTGGCTCCTAGGTAGAGGATGCTGTCATAATCCAATCTAGACACTATCAGTGCTTTAATTACTGTTCTCTGAGTCAAATTTTGCAGCATCCATAATATCTTCCAGAGCCACCTCAAGATGGTAAAACAAATAGAAGCAGTTTTCGTAGCTTGTTGCCTCATAGAGAGTTGATCGTTGATCATTACACCCAGTTTACGGGTGGATTGAACTGGCTTGGGGAATTTGACCCATTTCTGGACGTCAATGTCATTGGCCCCAAAGATCTTTGTCTTTTCCTATTATCAGTGTTAGACCTGACATAATTGGCTTGAGTCTCTCCTCCATTTTTTCTGTTTGCCTCCACTGTTTTTCGATGTTTTGCTGGTATATGCTTTGGACGCCGTGCCACTGCTGATCAGTGCCACAGCGCAAGTGCTCCCGATGTTAAATTGATGTATTGATTGTATCCATGTTTGGCTTGTTTGGTTTACTGTCAGTCCCCAGTCTAGTGCACCAGGAGTGCCGGGGCTTGTAAATACAAATGCCGCTCGTGGGCTTGCAGCACGTGTTGTGCCACCCACAAGAGCGGCCTCGTAAAAGAATGTCTACAGGTCGGTCATTGCGAGACCCACATGCAGTCTTGTACTGTCACGCTGGCTGCGCAGGTATACCTACTTGCCAGCCCCTCAAACCTTCCCTTGACTTCATGTTAGTCACCCCTATGGTAGGCCCGCGGGCAGGGTGCATTGTAAGTATAAGGTAGGACACGCCTGACCAAGTTGGCATGTCCTAATAGTGAACTACCTCCATCTTCGTTCTTCACTATTGCGAGGTCGCCTGCTCTCCAGTAGTTAGAATGGGCCGCCGGGATTATTAACGCTATGATCCTAGCTGGCTCGGGGAGCATGGTGCAATGCCGAGTTTGGTATCCCTGAACTCGGGGTTTAATTACGCATCCGTTGGTGTGGATGGTTTTTGGACTCTGGGTTCGAAAATAGCACTTTTAGAAAGTGCCTATTTTCTTGTCTAACCATTTCTGGTTTCTGCTGGTCTTGCGTGTGTGTGACAGGAGCTGGGTGGCTCCACAGGTCTGGATGAGTCAGTGTGGGATGAGTGGGACATTTGCGTTGAGAGTAGGGGGAGAGTAGTTGCTGATTGCCTGCCCTACCTGATACAATGCCGGCTCCACCTCCCGCCAAGCGACTGATGGCTCTGTGCCTGCCATGGACGATCCTAGCCCCACCTCCTGCCAGGAGGCCAATAGCTCTGCTCCTGCCAGTGTCAATGCTGGCTCCACCTCCTGCTGGGCGTCTGAGGACCCAGCCCTGCTCAGTGAATAAGCCAGGTACTTCTGCCTGGCTCCGCCCACAACAGACCCAGGATGTTGGGAAAGTCCCCGGCATGGACAAAGGGATCAAAGACGAAAAGGGGTATAAGAGGAGGACCCCTGAACCAAGAATTTAGATCACTTCTGACAAGGAACCCTGTAACCAAGGACAAGAGGCCTGCTGATCTGAGGACTTGCCTACCCCTTCTGCCAGTGTGCTGTTGTTGGGGGAATCCTGCAGTGCTTCTTTATTTTTGCCAAGGAACCAGGAGAGAGGAACTGTGTGTGCACTCTCACGCTTGCTAAGAAAATCTCCAAGGACTGGAAGAGTGCCAGTCTCCTGCTGAAGTCACAGGGCTAAAGGACTTCATCTGCTTACAAGTGCTATTTGCTGGAACCTGTGAATCCAGCACCTCTGAAAGAGCCAGCAATCTCGACGCCGACGGACGTCGCCGAATCCAGCTCGACGTAGTGGGTAACGGCCCCAGTGTCCCGCTTCCTCGACGACCGGCCGCCGGGCCCGAACGACGCCAGCAGCAACGCCAGTGAGTGGGAGTACGGCTCCAGCTCCAAGGGACCTCGTGTCTGCACCGCTGCTGATCACCTCGCCCTCGTGCCCTCTCGACGCCGTGAGCGCTGCTCACACTTTGCAACCGCATCATCGACAGCGACGCCTGCTGAGGCCTGATCGACACCGAAGACGCGACGCCGGTTTGCTCGACGCCGCTGATCATCGTGTGCTTCCTTTTCCTAAGGTACTGTGTTGTTGGGGGTCCGTGTGACTCCGGGCTCGACGTAGCGCTCCTCGCGGTCGACGCCGAACCTTTGGATTAACTTTGCCCCGACGTCGTGTAGCCCCCGTGAGGGTTACTTTGTTGCCAAGAACTGGGTTGCCAAGAAGAAGATTTGCTTGATACTAAAGACTATGTGCTAAAGAAGAAACTACCTTTGAACTATCCTTTTTCCCTTCCCAACGTATTTATTCCGATTGTGTACATTTTTGACGTTATTTGGTCTTGTGCTAAGCCTTATATAAAAATACTTATTTTTATAATACTACTGTGTCGTGTCCATTTGTAGTGTATTCACTTTATTATTGTATGTGGTCATAAATGCTTAACACACAGCCTCTGAGATAAGCCTGTTCTTCTCTGCCAAGCTACCGAGGGGGTGAGCAGGGGTTATCGAAGGGTGTGATCCCCTTGCCCTGACTAGAAAAGGTGTGTCCCTATTTGTCAGAAGTGCATACCTCTGCCAACTAGAGACAGCCGGTTCTAACATTGGATGCAGCGGTGAGGATTTGGACCTTGCATTTATGACCCATGTACAGTGATTAGTGTGCGCTACATAGTGAAAGCAGACCATAGCGCAGTCACAATCTAATTGGGAAGGATCCTATTGTTGGTTCTCCGCTTTTTTTTTTTGAACACTGCCAGTTTTGACCATGAGTGACAACGGAGTCACTACCCCTGTTGTTGTTGTGGAGGAATTCGACAGAGCGAAGATAAACGACTACGGCTTGAAGAAACTGAAAGCTTTCTGCAAGCAGCTTAAAGTCCCTACCAAAGGCCTCTCGTTGAAGGAGGAATATCTCAAAGCTTTGGAGGCCTGGTTGGAATCCAGAGATCCCACTGATCCGGTGGTGGTACCGCCAGTGGAAGGGGAAGAGGAGGCGCCAGTGAATGGGCCTGAGTCCTCTCCCGGAAGCAGTGCTTCCTCCAAAGGTCTTTCCCCTGAAGAACGAGAAGAAAGGGCGAAAGAGCGAGCTTACAACATGGAAATGGCAAGGCTAAAGATAAATGGGCAGTTAGAGTTAGAAAATGCAAGAGGTAGAAGAGAAGCTGATTTGGAGACCAAAAGGTTAGAGTTTGAACGAGAGAAGTTAGCTTTGGAGCGTGATACCAAGTTGAGGGAATTGGAGATCCAAGCTAAGAAGTTAGAGTTGAATCCCTCTGGTGGCAGCATCCCATCTGGGCCTGCAGAAAGTAGGTTTTATTTCCCGAAAGATGTGATAAAAGATTATAATAGGAATGAAGATATTGGTCAATGGTTTAAAGCATATGAGTTAGCATTGTTGGCCCACCGGGTCCCTGAGAAGGATTGGGGAGCGGGGTTGTGGGGTCGCTTTGTGAATGAGGGGAGAGATACCCTGTTAGACATGCCTGTTGAGGATAGGATGTCGTATGCTCATATGAAGGATGCTTTAATGTTGCGGTATGGCCTAACCCCCGAGAAGTACAGACAAGCTTTTAGAGAATGTAAGAAGTTGCCTGGTATGACGTGGGTTGAATATGTGTCTTATTTTTGCAGAGCCATGGATGGTTGGGTGAAGGGCAGCAAAGTGGAAAGTTATAAAGCTCTTTATGATTTGTTTGCTTGGGAGCATTTGTCTAATAACTGTTTTCCAGAGCTGCGCCAGCACCTTATTGATAGCAAGATATGTAACCCTAGAAAACTTGCTGAGGAGGCGGACCGCTGGGTCAGTACCAGGGTCCACAAGGGTCCAGTGGGAGACTCAGCCAAAGGTGGGCAGGGTCCCCAGCAGAAGAGTGGGGGGGACAAGGGTAAACAAAAGGAGTCTCAGAAAGGGCCCCAAAGTAATCCCCAAGGGAACCAAGGGAAAGGTTCCCAGCCTCCCCCTGAGAAGAAGCCAGGGGCCCCGACGGGTAAACCTGTTCATAGGGGCCCCCTAACCTGCTACGGTTGTGGACAGGTGGGACACCAGTTTTATGACCCCCAGCGTCCCAAAAAGGATTCGAATGCACCGCCGCGTGCACCCCCCGTCAGTTGGCGAGTGTAGCCCTGGGAGGGGAGGAGATGGTTGTCCATGGTGGGAGGGGTCCCGCAGAAATGTCCCTGGTCTCGCTAGGAGACATGCAAATGGTCCCTCCACCCCCTAGTAACACTAGTAAATATAGGCAGTGGGTGACCATTAATGGCCATAGAGTGGAAGCTCTCAGAGACACTGGAGCGAGTGTGACAGCTGTCAAGTGTCACTTAGTGTCCAGAGAGCAGGTGGTTCCCCACGCATTCTACCCTGTGATAGCTGCTGACAACTCCCAGAAAGAGTGTGAGGTAGCTCAGGTTTCCTTTGAATGGGGGGGAGTTTCAGGTACTCTTCAGGTTGCTGTGAGGCCCACCATGCCTGTCGATTGTCTCCTGGGTAATGATTTAGAAGACTCCCCTTGGGCTAAGGTGGAGAGAGAGGCGCACTTGAAAATGTTGGGTGTGCCAGAGTGGGTGTGTGCAACCACTCGATCCATGACAGCGAGTAAGGGTGTTGATGGGGTCCCGGAGCCTGAAAGTACGGCCCAGGACCCAGCTGTGACGAGAAGAGGCAGGAGGCGCGGGAAACCGGCCCCCGTAGTTCCCGTGGTCCAAGAGGAGGTAGACCCTGAGGGGGATGCCCTGGAGCCCACAGGGGAACAAATTGCCAAACTGGGAGACCTGCCCGAGCTGACCCATTGGCAGCAGGATGGTGGTCCCTCCAGGGATGAATTCTGTGCGGAACAGAAAGTGTGCCCTTCTCTTGTGGGCATGAGGCAGCAGGCCTCAGCCCAATCCTCAGGTGATCAGTCAGGGTCACATTTTGTGTACTGGGAGAACGACCTCCTGTATAGCGAGCCTAAGGCTGCTGAGCCTGGGTCAGCCCGTGTGCTGGTGGTACCCCAGCGCTTCAGAGCCTTCCTACTGGGGTTGGCTCATGACATTCCGTTAGCTGGACATCTGGGGCAGGACAAGACCTATGACAGGCTTGTCACCCATTTTTATTGGCCTCAGATGCGTAGGGATGTAGACATCCATTGCAAGACTTGTCACACTTGCCAGGCAAGTGGGAAAAGCGGAAGGAAGCAGAAGGCACCCCTCCAACCTTTTCCAGTGGTCAGCACCCCCTTTGACCGGGTGGGTATTGACATTGTTGGGCCCCTGGACCCCAAGACAGCCCTGGGCAACAGGTTCATCCTGGTCTTGGTGGACCATGCCACACGGTACCCGGAAGCCATCCCTCTCAGAACAGTGACGGCCCCCCTGGTGGGACGGGCACTGATGGGTGTTTTCTCCCGGATGGGGTTCCCCAGAGAGGTGGTGTCAGACCGGGGCACCAACTTCATTTCCAATTATATGAAGTCTCTGTGGAAGGAGTGTGGGGTAACCTACAAGTTCACCACTCCTTACCACCCTCAAGGTAATGGGTTGGTTGAGAGATTCAACTGTGCCCTTAAAGGCATGATCATGGGTCTTGAAGAACCAATGAGGCGTAAATGGGACGTCCTCTTGCCATGCCTACTGTTTGCTTACCGTGAGGTGCCACAGAAGTCTCTAGGGTTCAGCCCCTTTGAGCTTTTGTATGGTCACCCGGTAAGAGGGCCTTTGAGTCTGGTCAAAGAAGGCTGGGAGCAATCTCCCAGGAAACCTCCCCAGGATGTATACAGTTACATGCTGGCCTTTAGGAACCAGACTCGGCGCTTCAGAGAACTTGCTCAGGCAAATCTGGAGGCCAGCCAGGAGGAGATGAAGCGTTGGTACGACCGGAATGCCACTCTGGTAGAGCTTCAGCCTGGTCAGGAAGTGTGGGTCATGTGTCCCCTGTGGAACCTTGTGCGCTCAAGGACAGGTGGACTGGACCATTTAAGGTTGTGGAGAAGAAGAGCGATGTCACCTACTTGGTGGACTTGAAATCTCCCAGGAACCTCTTGCGGGTCCTGCATGTCAACCGTTTGAAGCCCCACTTAGAAAGGTCCGAAGTGGGCATGCTCCTAGCTACGGATGATGGAATGGAGGAGGAGAGTGAGCCTCTTCCTGACCTCCTGTGTGCTAAAGAGCAAGATGGGTCAGTGGATGGTGTGGTCCTCTCTGACACACTGACCCTTGAGCAGAAACAGGATTGTCGCCAACTGTTGGGACAATTCCCGGATCTGTTTTCCTTGGTTCCGGGTGTCACGCATTGGTGTGTCCATGATGTTGACACCGGAGACAGCCCTCCTTTGAAGCACAAGGCTTACAGGGTGACTGACAAGGTCCGAGCTTACATTAAGGAGGAGGTCTCCAAGATGTTTGCGTTAGGGGTGATTGAGTCCTCTAGCAGTCCTTGGGCCAGCCCAGTGGTCTTGGTCCCGAAGGCTGCAGCGCCTGGTGCTTCACCCGAACTCCGGTTCTGCGTGGATTACCGAGGACTCAATTCGGTCACGAAGACTGACGCGCACCCCATCCCCAGAGCTGATGAGCTCATCGATCGGTTGGGGGCTGCCCGGTACCTCAGTACGTTTGATCTAACGTCTGGGTACTGGCAGATCGCCTTGACTGATGGGGCAAAAGAGAGGTCGGCATTCTCCACACTAGATGGGCTATACCAGTTCTGGGTGATGCCCTTTGGGATGAAGAATGCCCCTGCCACCTTCCAGAAATTTGGTCAACCAGGTCTTGGCTGGACTGGAGGATTTCAGTGCCGCCTACCTGGACGACATCGCAGTGTTCAGCGCCAGCTGGGAGGAACACTTGCGCCACCTTCAGGAAGTGTTGTTGGCCCTGCGCGGAGCAGGCCTCACAATCAAAGCCAGTAAGTGCCAGATTGGGCAGGGTTCTGTGGTGTACTTGGGGCACCAAGTAGGGAGCGGCAAGGTTGCCCCCCTGCAACCCAAGATTGATACCATCCTGGCTTGGGCGCTGCCCAAAACCCAAACTCAGGTGAGAGCCTTCTTAGGACTCACGGGTTATTACAGGAGGTTTGTCAAGGATTACGGTAACATTGTGCACCCCTTGACTTCGCTGACTTCCAGGAAGCAGTCACGAAACGTGATCTGGACTGATGCCTGTCAAACGGCCTTCGACACCCTGAAAACTGCAATGTGCACAGTACCTATACTCCAGGCACCCGACTTTTCAAAAGAATTTATTGTCCAGACGGACGCTTCAGAGCATGGCGTGGGGGCTGTTCTAGCTCAGGTGAATGAAGAGGGCCGAGACTTGCCTGTAGCCTTTATCAGTAGGAGGTTACTTCCCAGGGAAACGAGGTGGAGTGCGATAGAGAGAGAAGCATTTGCTGTGGTCTGGGCGCTGAAGAAGCTAAGACCCTACCTGTTTGGGACTCACTTCCGGGTTCAGACAGACCACAGGCCCCTCAGATGGTTGATGCAGATGAGGGGTGAGAATCCGAAACTGTTGAGGTAGTCCATTTCTCTACAGGGGATGGACTTTACGGTGGAACACCGCCCTTGTACAGATCACGCCAATGCTGATGGTCTGTCCAGATTTTTCCGCCTTAGTGATGAGGACTCCCTAGGTCAAGGGTAGTTCTCCCCACATTTCAGCTGGAGGGGACACGTGTTAGACCTGACATCATTGGCTTGAGTCTCTCCTCCATTTTTTCTGTTTGCCTCCACTGTTTTTCGATGTTTTGCTGGTATATGCTTAGGGCGCCGTGCCACTGCTGATCAGTGCCACAGCGCAAGTGCTCCCGATGATAAATTGATGTATTGATTGTATCCATGTTTGGCTTGTTTGGTTTACTGTCAGTCCCCAGTCTAGTGCACCAGGAGTGCCGGGGCTTGTAAATACAAATGCCGCTCGTGGGCTGGCAGCACGTGTTGTGCCACCCACAAGAGCGGCCTCATAAAAGAATGTCTACGGGTCGGTCATTGCGAGACCCACGTGCAGTCTTGTACTGTCACGCTGGCTGCGCAGGTATACCTACTTGCCAGCCCCTCAAACCTTCCCTTGACTTCATGTTAGTCACCCCTATGGTAGGCCCGCGGGCAGGGTGCATTGTAAGTATAAGGTAGGACACGCCTGACCAAGTTGGCATGTCCTAATAGTGAACTACCGCCATCTTCGTTCTTCACTATTGCGAGGTCGCCTGCTCTCCAGTAGTTAGAATGGGCCGCCGGGATTATTAACGCTATGATCCTAGCTGGCTCGGGGAGCATGGTGCAATGCCGAGTTTGGTATCCCTGAACTCGGGGTTTAATTACGCATCCGTTGGTGTGGATGGTTTTTGGAATCTGGGTTCGAAAATAGCACTTTTAGAAAGTGCCTATTTTCTTGTCTAACCATTTCTGGTTTCTGCTGGTCTTGCGTGTGTGTGACAGGAGCTGGGTGGCTCCACAGGTCTGGATGAGTCAGTGTGGGATGAGTGGGAAATTTGCGTTGAGAGTAGGGGGAGAGTAGTTGCTGATAGCCTGCCCTACCTGATACAATGCCGGCTCCACCTCCTGCCAAGCGACTGATGGCTCTGTGCCTGCCATGGACGATCCTAGCCCCACCTCCTGCCAGGAGGCCGATAGCTCTGCTCCTGCCAGTGTCAATGCTGGCTCTACCTCCTGCTGGGCGTCTGAGGACCCAGCCCTGCTCAGTGAATAAGCCAGGTACTTCTGCCTGGCTCCGCCCACAACAGACCCAGGATGTTGGGAAAGTCCCCGGCATGGACAAAGGGATCAAAGACGAAAAGGGGTATAAGAGGAGGACCCCTGAACCAAGAATTTAGATCACTTCTGACAAGGAACCCTGTAACCAAGGACAAGAGGCCTGCTGATCTGAGGACTTGCCTACCCCTTCTGCCAGTGTGCTGTTGTTGGGGGAATCCTGCAGTGCTTCTTTATTTTTGCCAAGGAACCAGGAGAGAGGAACTGTGTGTGTACTCTCACGCTTGCTAAGAAAATCTCCAAGGACTGGAAGAGTGCCAGTCTCCTGCTGAAGTCACAGGGCTAAAGGACTTCATCTGCTTACAAGTGCTATTTGCTGGAACCTGTGAATCCAGCACCTCTGAAAGAGCCAGCAATCTCGACGCCGACGGACGTCGCCGAATCCAGCTCGACGTAGTGGGTAACGGCCCCAGTGTCCTGCTTCCTCAACGACCGGCCGCCGGGCCCGAACGACGCCAGCAGCAACGCCAGTGAGTGGGAGTACGGCTCCAGCTCCAAGGGACCTCGTGTCTCCTCCGCTGCTGATCGCCTCGCCCTCGTGCCCTCTCGACGCCGTGAGCGCTGCTCACACTTTGCAACCGCATCATCGACAGCGACGCCTGCTGAGGCCCGATCGACACCGAAGACGCGACGCCGGATTGCTCGACGCCGCTGATCATCGTGTGCTTCCTTTTCCTAAGGTACTATGTTGTTGGGGGTCCTTGTGACTCCGGGCTCGACGTAGCGCTCCTCGCGGTCGACGTCGAACCTTTGGATTAACTTTGCCCCGACGTCGTGTAGCCCCCGTGAGGGTTACTTTGTTGCCAAGAACTGGGTTGCCAAGAAGAAGATTTGCTTGATACTAAAGACTTTGTGCTAAAGAAGAAACTACCTTTGAACTATCCTTTTTCCCTTCCCAACGTATTTATTCCGATTGTGTAAATTTTTGACGTTATTTGGTCTTGTGCTAAGCCTTATATAAAAATACTTATTTTTATAATACTACTGTGTCGTGTCCATTTGTAGTGTATTAACTTTATTATTGTATGTGGTCATAAATGCTTAACACACAGCCTCTGAGATAAGCCTGTTCTGCTCTGCCAAGCTACCGAGGGGGTGAGCAGGGGTTATCGAAGGGTGTGATCCCCTTGCCCTGACTAGAAAAGGTGTGTCCCTATTTGTCAGAAGTGCATACCTCTGCCAACTAGAGACAGCTGGTTCTAACAATCAGCACTTCTGTTTTTTCACCATTTAATTTTAGCCAGTTATTGTTCATCCAACTGGCTATTTGAAGTAGCCCAGTCTGTAAAGAGGAAACTTAAAGATTGAATAGCACAGGGCTCAAAATCGAACCCTGCGGTACTCCATAAGGGGATTTATGGATCTTAGAGCTAGCTAGGGTGGAGAACACCTGGAAAGTTCTTCCAGTGAGGAAGTCCTTGATCCACTCCAGCGATGGACCTGCGATACCTTGTGATTGTAAAACTTTGAGAAGAGTGCGGTGCGACACCGTATCAAAGGCGGCACTTAAGTCTAACAAAATAAGTCTAGCCGTCTCCCCTTTGACAAGTAGTTGGCCAATACTTTGTGTAACCCCCAAAGAGTAGTTTCCGTAGAGTACTTGGCTGTAAAACCCGATTGAGATCCATGCAAAATCTCATTGGTTTCCACAAACTGAACAAGCTGTAAGTTCACATGTTTTTCTAAAATCTTAGAAAAAACGGGAAGAAGAGAGATCGGTCGAAAATTAGACGGTTCTGCAGGATCAACTTTAGATTTTTTCAGCAGGGGAACTACCATTGAATGTTTCCACTCAGCCGGCAGAACAGCCTCTTTCAATGAGGCATTAAGTAGTTCCATGATGGGCTGTAAAGTACTAAGCTTTTTTTTTTGAAGGATCTGAATTGGTAACGGGTCTTTAGGTAAACCTAATTAAGACCATTCAGAATATCATTAAAAGACATCAAGTCAAGTGGTTGCCAGTTCATAAGTTGATGAGAAGGAGCAACATCAGAGGTCTCTTCTGCTTTATTATCTTCAAGGTTAGAGGACATTGTATTCTTTTTTTGTTCCCCCTCTGTTGTTGACAATTCCATATAAATCTTTTCAACCTTCTCAGTAAAGAATTTAGCCAACGTTTCACACTGAGTTTCATTAAGTGCCTGGGGTGTCTGCTGACAAGAAGCTCTCGAAAGCTCGCCAACTAGTTTAAACAATACTTTGGCATTGCTCTGGGCAGATAGTATAGTGTTGTTACATACTTTGCACATGCACTTTTACATAGAGATTTGTAATTTATTTTGGCTGCTTTGTAAATAGACTTGGATTCGGAAGCATAAACTTTACGCCAATTTCTTTCCAGGGCTTTGCACTTAGTTTTTTCAGATTTTAGATTTTCCGTGAACCATGGGGCAGGAGGGCGGTGGTTATTCAGTTTCTTAAAGGATAGAGGAAGACATATATTTACAGAATCCATAATCCAAGTATGGATGGTATTAGCATCCGATATTCTTAAAGAAGGAATATCCAGCATATATTCGATGCCAGCTGGTGATTGAAGGAATCAATGTCCAACTTCCTCCAGTTCCTGCATTTCTGATTGGGTAAGGGGTTAGGAAATGATCATGGCGTGAAAGATGCATGGCATTTGACACACCCTAGAGATCAGGCGTACACATTTATTTCCTGTGTTCATGTGAATTGTTACCCTTTAGACTGTTTTCTAATGTCTCCTGCCTCACTAGTCTCCCTGAGTGCTTGTACCTGGGGGAATCTCTGATCATGCACTGACAGTTCTGGAATTGGATCTTGGGCATGTGTCCCTTGCGCTGGTGGCTGAATCTCTCTCATTATCATACTCTGGAGAGTAAACAAAAACATTCTGGTCATCTACGTCAAGTTCTATTAGATAATGAATTCTCTACAACTTTTGCACAGATATTATAAGCATCAGGGAAGGCCACCCTAAAATGAGAGTTCATGCGTGATACAGTGACCCTCAAGTCAAAAACATGAGATATGCAAACTTGAGTATAGAGTCTTATGTATTGCAACCCACCGTGGCTTCCTTACATCAGTTGGAGTGAGCAAAATACATTTTCAACATGCATCTTACAACGCAAGTGGACTTTCCCTGCTTCGCCTGAAGTGGTGTCACTGTGAGCAAGGCAAAAAAGCAGGTAGGCAGGCTTCTTGCACTTTGCCAACGAGAGGCCAATTCGTCCATTCCAGGGATTTGAAGTGAAACTCAGGTACTTCACACACATCCGGTGGAGAGTACAAAAACGTTCACACATTTCCCCTCTGCACTTTATAACATGGATTCTCCTGTTGATACATCCTCTTAACTAGATTTCCTGCTGAATATTTACCTTCCCTCCTTGTCTGAGCATGGTAGGCAGCTTCTTGTGGGGGAGATCACAGAGTAGAAGATTTCAGAGCCTATTAAGAGCATGCCAAACCCGGAGCAGGTGCAGCCAATACAGGTAAGAGCTGGGGTGTAAGGGGGCGGGTGTGGGATTCAGCATACAAACGAGGGAAACTTAATAAAAAAAGAAAACCATGGTTTTCATTTTTTGTATGTTTCGCTCGTCCTCATTTGTCGAATCCCCCCACCCCACCACATCCCCATCGCTCTTACCTGAACGAGCCATGCCCACCCAGCAGATGATGGTTCCCCGATTTATTTCAATAAGAATAACAGAGAGTTGATGGTCCCGCTTTTTAATAGGCTTTTTAAGGAGTTAGAGGCTGATGCAGTCATTCAGTTGGAGTTTAAAAGAGCATTCATCTGCCTTATCTTGAAGCCCAATAAGGATCCTTCTAATTGTGCGAGTTACCATCCTATATCGCTCAATAACATGGACATGAAGATTCTAGCAGATTTAACTATGTTTTGGGTGTGCTGCCCTTGATGATTCTTGCATGTACTTTTCACACTATGAAATCAGAGTATGAGGAGATTTGTCTTGGTGGGCAGGAAATCACACCTTAAATCATCAAGGTTGCATGCAGATACCAGATTCAGAGGTCTCCCGCTTCCTTACATGTGGCTTTACTATCTGGTTCAACATTTATCACATCTGGCCTATCTGTTGGTACCTTTCACTGATCAGCCTCATTGATGTTGTTGGTACCAAATACTTATGGACAATATTTATTCACATGACACTTTGCTTTTTTACTAAATCCTACTGGCAGGAGCGCTTGAGTGTGGTGTACTTGTAGAGTGACTGGAAGGACATTTTAGAATATCACGCTCACTCTCTCAGAGACGCACGATTACTTCAAAATCCTTCATAATTGGTAATGGTCCCCATTCAAATTGTACAGGGCATGTCTGGATCATAATGTGGCATGTTAGAGATGTCAGGACGTTGTATGTGATTTGTACCAATACTATTATCATACCCTGCACTAGATACCTGCTGGCGCTGCATATGAAAGACACTACGCTCAACTAGTTATATTCCTTTTGAGGAGTGAGTCAAACTGGCCTTGTTGCATGATCTTATCGCTATAGATAGTATGACATATCATTGTTGTAGATGGATGTCAACGGCTCTTATAATAGCTGAGATAAGCCTATTATGCCATTGGCGTACAGCAGAGGTGCCCACACATCAGGAAAGGTTAGCTGAGCTTTGATGGTTGGATCCATATGAATGCCCATTTTACAAGGTTCAAGATCAAATCTGGATATTCAACAAGGTTTGAGGTCCCTTTTAAAGACTTTCAATTGGAACGGTGCATGGAGTGCTTGCATCATGATTAGAGTCTGGGATTAAATATTTGGGGCATGAGGCCTAACCGATTTGTTTATGGTGTTTATGTTATCTATGGAGGGGTTATCTCAGGCATTGTTTAAACTGTGCTAGTTAAGTAAGATGGCTCTTTTGCTCCTAATTGGCTCTTCTTTTTATTTTTCTCTCTTCTTTCTTTCTTATGTTCTTTTTGTTACTTTTTTGGGATCTTATTTAGTCTGGTTTCAGCTGAAGTGGAGTACATTGTGAGAACACATTTTGTCACAGTTGTTTTCATGTATTATGAAAATTACAATAAACAAATGTTTAAAAAAATAAAAGAGACAGGGGGCGAAGTGGTAAGACAAGGAAATGAAGAGCACCCTTAATAATCAAGGTAGCATGAAGTATTATAACACTGTAACATGCAGACAAAAACATTGGCGTCGCACCACCACCTTGAAACAGTAAAAGAAAGGAAAAAATAAAATGATAATAACGTAATGTTTGTCCTCCTGCTGCGGCAGCTTTGCGTGGCATGGAGGGGCTGCAGAGCAGGGGAGGAGTGGTAGCACCCTCTTAAGGGCACAATGACTGTTTGGCCTGCATGGAGGACAAACCAGGCGCCCAGTCCCTGGCTGAGCGCTGAACCACAGCACTCAGACCGATCACAACGCTGCATTGCAGCGTTGTGATTGGTCAGGGGAGCCTGGGTGCCTCTTTTCTGTTTCATTCCCAACACGAGGAGCGAAGACGGAGAGATGCGGCGGTAAGGTACATTTTTTTTCTTCTTTTTAAATAGCCCCACTGCCTCCTCACCCCGATCGATGCCAGCCGCTACTGGACAAAAAGACTTCCAAATGAGTAGGATGAAGTTGAGGTTCAAGCAGATGAAAATAATGTGTTAACAACCTCAGCGCAATATCTTAATAGCTGTTAATGCCCTCCGATAAGGGCGTTCACCACTATTAATTGGCTGCCTCACAATTGTAATGAATGTAAGAACATTTATTGAAGGAATAGGGAAATTAACAGCTGTTAATGTTCAAGGGCATGCATACTCTCTGTTTCATGTTAAGTTTGACACTCTCTTTGATTGCAAAAAATGCTGGCAAGCCACAGTAACTAATGACACCTTTCTAAGAATTATGACTGGTTGGGCCAATCTCCTCATACAGGGTGCGAGTGAGATAAATTCTCCTCGGTAATAAAACACCAGAAAGAGGTCTCACATAATTTTTATATATTATGTGACCTGTGAACTTCCACCTATTTGCATTCATAATCCAGAAATGATGGCACAAGCTTCATTTTCTGCAGACTCTATTGTAATTAGTTATACATATGCACTGGGAATTACGTGTTTTTAAAATTGAAATACGCTGCTGCACGGATTCTGCTGTTTTTATAGCCAAAGGAAGCAGCATGGCGGAGTGCCAAAGGCAAGCACCAGTCTCAATCTGCTCTTTTCTTTGTAGGTGTTTGTGGGAGAGGAGAGGTGTTTGGTGGGAAGGTCGTGTGGGTAAGAGATCTGGACAGGTATGAATGACATTTGTGTCTCAAAGAGAAGCATGCAACATTTTTTGAAGTGAAACATTTTTTATATCACTGTGTAATATGGTGGGGTTAAAAAAGATTCAGCACCACAAGTATTCAAAAAGAACTAATGAAATAGTTATTGCAGTAGTGTACTCCTTTATATTTTCTTTATATAGTTTTTATTGATATTTATACTTTTATATATATGGCTATTTATTGAAGTTAGGAATATTATTTCATGTTTTATTCTAGCAAAATCTTCTTCACATCTGAAGGTGAGTACTTAGAACCAAAGGTGAGGGGATCAGTAGCACATCATTAAACATGTTACTAATCAGACGTGGGATAACATGGGAGACTCCATAAAGGAGCAGGGTAACGAACAGAAGATGGAACACACCTGCAAAAAACATATGTAGCCCACGCTAAAATGTTTTTGTTATGCAGATTTGAGACTTAAGTTTGTAGTGCTCTGTAAGAAAGGGATTTATTAATTGGGGGTCGTAGATGGTAGTACACCACAAGTAATAAAGTCACTAATCGGTTAGGTCCAGTTAGGGATTCAATCACTTAAATCGGAGCTCAACCTCTGGTGGTTATCACAAGAGCAGACAGGTTTAACTAAAAGAAAATGTGTAAAGCATTTAGGAGTACCAAAACAGTTAAAGTTCTACAACACAACACAATAAACATTCCACTCCAATTTATAAGACCAAGGTATAATTTATTTAACACAAGTACACCAAAATAACAAAAAAACAGAACCAGAGATTCGAATTTCAAAGATGCCCATAATACAATCTATGTTCTATTTATCATTGTAATACCATATCTCATTTATTGAAACAAGGAGTTTTCTGTTAACTCTCCTAGAGGCTCCCTAAAAATAGAATTGTATTCAAATAAATCAGAAAGGATACTTTGCACTTTTATGAACAGAATACTTGAGTAGCAAAACGCTCTCAGGGGGACCAGAAAGTATTCTGAGGAGTTCTGGGTGCAGTGCCAACTTTGAAGGTTTGACTGACTGACTGACTGAAGTACTTATAAAGCGCTCGAATGCCGAGGCGTCTTGGCGCTGTAGTAACGAGGAGAGCCAGGTTTTCAGTGCCTTTCTAAAACATTGTTTAAATTTTTGTGAGCGCAGTGCATGGGGCAGAGAATTCCATAATCTGGAGGCTTGGTACGAAAAGGACCTGCCACCCCATTGCATTCTTCTTATTCTTGGCTGACATATCAAATCATGACTGGCTGACCTTAATGTACGCGATGGTACATATCGAGGGAGGAGTTTGGACAGGTCGTCTGGTCCCGTACCATACAAGGATTTGTGGACCAGACAGAGGGCCTCATTTATGAGAAATGACGCATCGCTGCGTGAAAGCAGCGATGCGTCACTACTCAGTGCGCACTCCTTGTGACATTCCTGATGCATCATATTTAATGTATGACGCATCATGTCGCAAGGAGTTACAGATACGTCAGTATTTCTGACGTATCTGTAAGCGCAAAAGTGACGCATTGCTGGAGTGTGTCAGAAAAGTGACGCAACTCCAGCAATGCGTCCTTTCACATGGGGCAAGCCCCATGTGAAAGGGCCTGCGTCAGTCTTATGCCTGCTGTGAGGCAGGTGCAAGATTTTGACGCAACGGCATCCTAAAAATGACGCAGTGAAATCTCATAGATTTCACTGCGTCACTACTACGACACTTCCTTGCGTCAATACGCCCCCCCTTGCATACATTATACCTGGCGCAGGTATAATGTGGCGCAGGGGTTTACAAAGTGACGCACCTACCTAGATGCGTCACTTTGTAAATATGGCGCAACAAGACGCTTTTTTTACGCCACTGGTGCGACATAAAAAGTGACGCACCGGCGGCGTAAAAGTGACGCAGAGCTTCAAAAATGAGACCCAGAGGGCCTTAAACTGTATTCTGGATCTAATTGGGAGCTAGTGAAGTTCCTTGATGGCTTTGGACGTTGGGTGGCGGTAGGGTAGGTTTAACAGAACCCTGGCTGCGGCATTTTGGATTGCCTGAAGTTTATTAATTTGTTTTTCTCCTGTGCCCAAGTAGAGTGAGTTGCAATAATCCACTCGGGACATTACCAGGGCACCCATTACAGGTTTTTTTTAACGTTGAAGGGATGTAGGGTAGAACTTTCCTAAGAACCTCGATGGTGTAGAAGCAGGTGGAAGTAACCTGGTTAATCTGCGCTAGTGGGAGGAAACTAGTGGGACTCCTAGACACAACCTAACAAATGGGAAAATAGTTTCCAGGGCCAACCCACCAACATGTGCAGCGTATCCTGCCTGTTCTACTGCAAACAAGCACAGAATGCACTCTTCTATGGGTAACCTATGGCATAGGGTGCTTGTGTACCGAGGAGGGTTGTGTTTAGGAAATTGGGCAGTCACTTCCTCCTAGGCTACCCTAAAATGATTATGGAACCAGGTCCCACTCACACTGGTCTACTGCCTGGCAGGCAGTAGGTCAGCACAGCAGGGCAGCAGTTCCTTCAGAGCAGCAGTCCAGCAGAGAGAGGCAGTCCTTTCAGCAACACAGCAGTCCTTCTTCCTGACAGGGTATCTATCTACCGTCCCATAAGTGTACTGAAGAGTTGGTCTCTGAGGTCTAATATTTATTCCCAGTTGTGCCTTTGAATTGGGGAGAAGCTTCTGAAGCCATGCTGTTGAAGTGCACATGTGCCCAGCCTTTCTGGCTACAGGCCAACTACAGGGGGTATGCTCCCCTTAGGTGGCGACAGGACATAACCTACTCAAGTGTGAGTAGGGCTGTGCCCGACTCCTTCTTCGCATCTTACCAGGAATGGTCCATCCAGTCACAGCTAACCTCTCCATTGTGTTTAGCTGTCTAGGAGGAATACACAAATCCCAACTGTGCCCCAGTCATGTGACCCAGAAACAGGCTGCAGGTATTAAATGGCTGTGGCAAGCTAATGCCAACATTTCGAAAAGTAGCGATTTCAAAATGGTAATTTAAAATCCGACATCACCATAAATTAGGATTTTAAATTCCAATTTCAGAGACAGCAAAGAAGAAAGGGGTACTTGGTCCCATTTGGAAATGACACTTAGAAAATGTAATAAGGTAATTCCAATGTCATACCATGGCAGGGGTAAGCCTTGCACCGTCACCCAGGCCCTCATCACCAGCAGACTCAACTACGGGAACGAACAACCTCTACTCAGGTACAACAACCAAGCTCCTGAGATGATTACAACGAATCCAGAACGCCTCAGCACGACTCATCCTCAACGTCCCCCGACGCAGCCACATCACACCCCACCTGAGAGGCCTATACTGGCTCCCCGTCAACAAGAGGATCACCTTCAAACTCCTCATCCATGCACACAAAGCACTACACAACACCGGACCTACATACCTCAACAACCGACTCAGCTTCCACACCCCCACCCGAAGCCTCCGCTCAGCCAACCTCACCCTCGCCACAGTTCCTCGTATCCGGAAAGCCACCGCCGGCAGAAGATCATTCTCCTACCTCGCCGCCAAGACCTGGAACGCTTTCCCTACCAGCCTACAACAGACTCAGGACCTGCTGGCCTTCAGAAGACTTCTCAAGACCTGGCTCTTCGATCAGTAGCGCCCCCCGCCCCCCAGCGACTTGAGACCCTCACGGGTATGTAGCGCGCTTTAGAAATGCAGCGATTGATTGCAGTAGTGGAAAACGAATCTAAAAATCTAAAAACTGTCAAATACAGGATGGAGGCAACCATTTAAGGCTTTGTTTCAGGAAAGTAAAGTCACATTACTGAGTAAACAGAGGAAGGGCTTGTCATGTTTTCTATTCTGAAATTCTCTGTTGGCCATTTTGCAAGACATACCATAACTCCCCAATACGGAAGCATTAAATTATGAGTACATTAATTCATCAATGATAGTTAACATGTCCTCACCTACGCATAATCTTCACACCTGTTAACATGTCAATAATGTGCTTTTTGGGATTCAGCCATGTGCTGATGTGTTGCATCAACAGGCACTGTTTTTAGTCTTCAACTAGGGTGAGCTCTTCAGCATGTGGGGGTGTAAACAATTAACTGAAGGTAGGAGGCAAGTTGAAAAAACTGTTGTCCCAATTTGGGTCTTCTTAGATTTGCAGACACTAATCACAATATTTGTTATTCTCACAATGCACCATATGAAATAGACAAGTCTTTGAATATCACCAGACATTGGTTTAGGTTTGGGCGGAACTTTTAGAGTAATAGAGTGGGCAGGTAAGTGAAAGAAGAGAGCAGAGACGAACGTTGCACCAGATCCCACATCCTCAGTTGCATTGCCAACAATGCAACAACAGTTTATGGTAGCCCCAAAGATAGTCTTCTAAAACAACAAAGAGAAGATTCCAGTGAACATCATCACCACAGTACTAGTTTAAGGCTCATACTGGGATTGCAGCTTAGACATAGATGAGGCAGCAGTCAGTCTTGAATCAGGATAGAGCATACCAGTGCACCAAATTCCATGTCCTTATCTTGACTAGGTTATATCAGACAAACAGATCGTGGTCCATCTGGGTTTTGCCTCTAAAAACAAGAGAGTGAAGTTTATGATGGAGCTACTTAGTTGTAAGGAAGCCTTTGGTGCTCTGAAGGCAGTGTAAGAGACCTTTTAAGGCAATGGCAAAATGGGCTTTGTCCCAGGGCCCCCACCTGTCTAGGAGGGCAATCATTAAGCTTTCAGGACAGTCCCAGACTGTCCAGAGTTTTAAAATAACCACTTTATTTACTTACTTTCTTTTGTATATTTTGGAGTCAGACCAGGCTCTTCAGCCAGCACGCCCCCCACCCAAGGGATAGTGAGCGATAAAGAAAAATACCTATTCATTTCTGGATAGATTCAGCAAACCCTATAAACTTTTAGAATGCATAGGCCTAGCCCAACTTAACAGGCCTTTGCCGGTTTTGCAGCATGTGCCACTTACTGTGCAGTAAAGATTGGCATTGAGTGCCACTTCTGTGACTGTATTGTCCTTGTGGAGTTACAGCCTTACAAGTGCAATAATAGCCTACAGCCACCTGACACAGAATACTAGTCTCATGAAGCAGAGGGCAGAGGCTGTGCAATAAACAAAAGCACCAATCAACTGGCAAACCTCGCCTGGGTTACTTATGATTTTCTGATTTTATGTATGCCCAATATACAATATCCAACAGTGTCTTTTCCGACCCCTGGTGTCAACTCAAGAATGATTTCATAAACTGTCGACCAAAATGGTATCAATTTCGGGCATGCCCATAGCATATGCAGTAGTTTAGCCGACTGCATACAACTTCAAGGGCAGACATCTGTTGTATCAGGAAACATTTTGCTCAACTTGTGTGGTGTCAGGTATGCTCTATGCACTATCATGTATTGAATTAGTTTGAATTTAGGGTTTCTTGAGAATTCCTTGCGGCATTTCAGTGTTTTTTCCCCATTCCTTATCTTGCATATCATGGCCAATATCTTCAGACCATTTAGTTTTATGTCTTGTAACAAAACCGAAGCTTGTGCCCTGATGCTGCCATACAGTCATTTTACAAGGTGTCCTCCACTACCCATTAGGTACAACATATGAACAAGAGCATGTGTTGGGGGCTCCTGACCTTCTGAGACCAGGTATTTCTCACACATCTGCTGATACTGGCATGCAGTATGTATAGGGTATTAGGGACACCCTGTTTTCTTACAAAGGTGTTATGATCCTTGTACACGACATCCGGGATTAGCATTCCCACTGTGTGTACTCCTTCATCAACCATCTAGCCAAACCTTTGTTAGTGGTTATCCCTGTAGGCGTAGGGATCCCTAGAAGTGGTATATTAGGGGCATATGGGTGCACCCCTCTAGTGTATTTAATCGCTTATTCCAGTATGCTAATGAAACCTTGGTTAGTGGCGATAATGGCTGTGGGGTTTTACTATTTGTAGTGTAGTGCACCCTTATCCCAAGCAGACTGTGACATATCAATCTCATGTAGGTTACGTCCTGCCATCCAGTAAGAGAGCCACTGGAGTTGACCAGCGTAGCAGTACCACGTAAATCAGGTAAACCCTGTTTAGTACCTATTTGTAGTTTAACGAGGCCCACATGTTTTCTTCCTTTAGCGCAGACCAGTTCTGATAGCATTGTGTTTAGTGCTGTAAATATGCCTGGGGGAATTATAACTGGTAAATTGGTGAAGTAATATAATAATCTGGGGAGCATCACCATTTTCGAGATTGTTACTCTGCCTGCCACTGAAAGTGGTAATGAAATCCAAAATGCGATTTGTGTTTAATTGCTCTTCCCAGGTTACCCTCCAATAGATCTTGTGGTTTCCTGTAGATTTGAATACCCAAATATTTATATGTGGTGGGTGCAATATTGAAGGACCAGTTCCCAAATTGGATTTGACCAGATCTGCCGGTATCCATGAAGAAGTAAGCATAGGACTTGGTGTCATTTATAGCAAGGCCAGATAGAATCTGAAAGAGCGCAAACACCTCCGACAGAGATATCGTGGGGACTACAGAGATTTCTAAGGCATAATATTATATCATCTGCGTATGCTGACAGTGTATGTGTCGAGTTCCCTATCTTGATACCGTAGTTTCGTAGCCGGGGGTTCTAGTGCCAATATGAACAATAGGGGGGCTAATGGGCAACCCTGTCTTGTGCCCCTGGCCCCCTCATAAGAGAAAGAAATATGGGATCTTGTACGGGCACATGCTGTCGGCTCTGTGTACAACAGTGTCACACACTGTCTATATTTACGGGGTATACCGAACAAGGAAAGGGCACGCAACATATAATGCCAGGGCAGGGTGTCAAACGCTTGAAGTAAGCCAAGTGGAATAAAACCGTCTTCTGTGTCCTCCTCCGGGATTTGAGTGAGTATTTGGTGTAGGCATCTGGTATTCAAAGAAGTACTCCTACCTGGGACAAACCCTTACTGATTAGTATGTATCAGATGAGGTAGATAAATGAGCAGTCTATTAGCAAGTATTTATCTGAGTATTTGTAATCAGTGTTTAACAGGGAAAGAGGGCGATAACCCATCATTTTGGTTGGGTCATGACCAGGTTTCAGTAGTGATGTGACTAATGCTTGTCTTGTAGTAGGGGGCAGGTAGCCTGTTTTTTAGCGCTGCGTGATATAATTTTTTTAAATGTGGGGTTAGCAATACCGAGAAGGTTACATAGAATTCAGCGGGCAGACCATCTAGACCCGGGGTCTTATTACTTGAGAGGCCTTTTATAGCCGAGCAGATTTCAGTTTTCGTTACAGGCTTAGCTAGCTCCTCCTTTTGTACATCTGTAAGTTGGGGAAATTCTAATATGTCGAGGAAGCTAAGCAGATCATCCTCTTGTAATTCCACTGGTGCAGCATACAAGGTTGCATAATAGTCCCTAAGGCCCTATTTATTTTAGCTTGTGTAGTGACCGTGTTTCCCTCTGGTGTATAGACCTTGTGAATAGGGGTTCAAGCATAAACAGAACCAGATTAAGAGAACAGGCATTCTCCTAATTCTCATCCCATTCCACCAACATCCTAGACACTTCCGTTCCACAGGACTTCTACTTGCACATATCTCAAGCATACACAAAATCAAATCAGGAGATCGGGCATTCTCTTACATCGCTCCTCATATCCCATTCCACATCGGAGCCTCCTCTTCTCTTCTTGAATTCCACAAGAAGATGAATACCTATATTTTTAATTAACCAACCTATCGTAGGCAGGGCTAGGCACACAAACACACCGGCTCAGCTCCAGGATACAATTGCTGGTGATAGTGTGCTTGACAAAAACTCATAGCCTAAGACAACATAGCATAACAAAGCATAGAATAGCACATCACATATTTAACCCCTGTAATAAGGGTGTGTTGCCTCACTATGTTGGTAAATGTTACTTACCTTTCTTATACATATCTTCACATAATTTGCTTTTGTTTACTGTTGTTCTTGTATATTGTATTCGTTGAAACTAATGCACTGTGTTCATGCATACTTCGATGCAAAGTGCTCTAATGTTGAAATGGTTTCGTCTGCACTACATGAAACTTTAAAAATACAAATAATTTGAGCATTTACTAACTTAAAGATTTAGCAAGCATCTATGTTAGAAATGGGATTCCTGGTTGACTGAGGTATGCACCCAACCCAGGCAGGAACTATCACTCTACTCAGGGTAAGCTAGATACACAAAAGATAACCTCTGCTCACCTTCTGCTAGCTTGGCACAGAGCAGCCAGGCTTATCTACAAAGGCAATGTGTAAAGTATTTGTGCAACACACACACACACATGCAGTAACACAATGAATACACCACAAAAAGACTCCACACAGGTTTACAAATATAGGTTATTTTGCTATGAATAAAACACGACCAAAATGATAAAACTCCAGTAGAAAAAGAATAAACCAAAAACAATGCTTAGAAGTCAATAGCTCTAAAAATTTACATGAGGTCGCACTAGACTGGGGTAAATCCAAAGTTCAGCCTGACCGCAATAGAGCGTGTGTTAGATACAGTTCCAAACAGGTCCCGCTGAAGTTTTACCCTCTCAAGCTGAGCCAAGAGGTCCATTTGTGGGTGGAAAAGAGTCGACTGGGCGTCACGGATGGCAGATGGGACCTTGCGGTTGCGAGCAGTTAGGCTTGCTGTGCGAGGAGATGATGTTGCAATGGCTCTTGCTGATCTTTATAGCATGCAGTGCAGTACCAGTGTGAATGGGCCCGTTTGTGGATGTGAAGAGCCCAAAAGCTTGATTTCAGGGGCTCATGAGCTGTTGATGATAAAAGCAGCTGCAGAACCCATTTCTGAGGCTCGGAGCTTGGAGGGAGCCCCTCAGGAAAGGGTAGAACTCTCAGAATACAGAGTCCAGCACCACCAGCAGAATTTTAGGAAGTATTTTGTGTCACTGAGACTTCAGAAAACAGGAGGAAAGCCAGCACGCCCTTGGAGATCTCTTGGAGGGAAGGCAGAGTTCAGCTCTCCTCCCAATACTGTAAAGGAGAAGCAGACAGCAGGACAGCAAGAGAAAAAGCAGTCCAGAGGAGGCATGTAAAAAGCTCAGCAGTCCTTCTGACAGAGGTTCAGTTCAAGCAGTTCAAGACCCTGAAGTGTCTGATTTCAAGGGGTGTCAGAGACCCATTATGTACACCCAAAAGTGCCTTTGATGTAAGGAACAGTAAATCAGTGCTTTGTGTGTGGACTGGACACTACCTTTTAAAGTGTGTCAGTCCCCTTCCATTCCTCCCTACCCAAGAAGACCCATCAGAATGCATATGAATGCAGATGAGTGCTCAGAATGCAGAGGATCCTCACCTTTCTGTGTTTGTGGCCCAGGCGTGTATTGGAGACCTGCCTCAGGCACACAGAACAAAGTTAAGAGAAGGGAAATTTCCACTTTCTAAAAGTGGCAATTCTAAAATAGTAATGTAAAATCGAAATTTACTGCTAAAGATAATCTATCATTACCATTCCAAAGTTATGAAACTTGAAAACCCTACTCATCTCTGATCAGGAATTACGGCTTAAAAGTGTATTAAGGAATTCCCAATGCTGGCCTATGAGAGGGGTAGATCAAGCAGCAGTAAAACACAAAATAGGCTGTTTGTAACTAGCAGGACATGCAAAACATAAAGGTACATATCTTACCTTTTAGATTGGTCTGCGAGTAGGCTGCTAGTGGCATTCTGAGCTGGGCTGCCCTGTATTTCTTTTACATTTTCAATTGCGCCACATTTCATTGCCCACCTTATCTGCACCTTGTTGCTTCTTTCCTTTTCCACCTTGGTGTTTCTGTGCCGATTGTGCAGGGGGAGGGGAACTACCATTTTTGCCACTTCCTGTGGTTAGCATTCTAGTTGTTTGGGGGGGAGCGGCCATTTTAAAGCAGCCCTATCACATCCCATGACTTTTCTATGATCCCTGCTTCTGTAATGTTTGATGGTCCTAAAGGGACCACTTAGATAGGATTTCTCATCTACGCTAGATCGCTTGTTAAAAACAAAATAAAAGTGGCAGACTTCATCACCGCCCATGAGCCCAACTGGGTCTTTGTTACAGAGACCTGGGCCAAGGACTCATCCAGTCCTGACTTGGAGGATGTCATCCCCCCAAGCTACACCATCACCCGACTTGACCAAACTTGCAATGTAGGGGGAAGGACTGCCAATTATATATAAAAATCTGTATACATGATTTATTGAGCCATTTTACAGTTCAATGTCCCCTGTGAAGCATTATAATTTTCTCTCAAAATCAGCCTTACTGAATTATTTGCAGGGATTCTTGCCAGCTTTTATTTTGAAGCTAGCTTACTTAATTGAACACCATCTTGGGAAACATAACATGATCCTTTTGTGAGATTTTACATTCCATCTGAACAGTGAGTTGTGTAAAGATTCTCAGGCTTTTAAAAACATGATGTCATGCTGTGGATTCTCTCAATTAGTAAGAACATCCACCCACGAAGCAGGCCATTTCCTGGATGGTATTTTCTCTAACGATCCCTGTCTCAGGGTTGACAATCCTCTGCCCCTCATGTGGTCTGCTCATTATGCTGTTTAATTCTCCCTCTCATTCCCCACCACTCACAAGACTGTGATTGGTGGAAGTAATAGGGTTTCAAAAAGAAAGTGAATAGGCCTCACTAAGGCATCTTTATCCCGGGCTCTAAATGATGGTAATAGGACCGATCACAATGACACTGAATTGGCAGCTTCAGAGTTCTCTTCATGGCTCACTTCAGCCAACGATTCTGTAGTCCTGCTGAAGGAAGCCTATAGTCAGAGGACAAAGCCTACCTCCCCTTGGTTTTCTGACAGAATTCCTAGACAGGTCTCCCATTGACAAGAATGTGCCTGGCATAAAGGATATGAACTACACATTAGAGCCAGATACAAGGCCTCTCTGGCAAAATACAAACCGGCCATTAGGCAAGAGAAATCTCTTTATTGTAAGAATATGCTTGCATCAGCTAATGTCTCAAGAGGCCTATTCAGTGTGATTAATATCCTAACTGTGCCTACAGCCTCCTTTAGCATAGAGAACTCCCAAGCCTTCTGTAATTGTTTGGCAATTTTTTTCCAAACCCAAATCTCTCATATCTATGAAAGTCTGGATAGTCTTAAATCTGAGCCCTTCACTCTTGTTCAAATGGATGCCTATGCTGCCCCTGGCCTCACACAGTTCAGGAATATTTGTGAGAGTCTTGACTCTCCTCTGTCTACTTTCTTCCCTCTTACTCATGAACCGACTGAACAGTATATTCTCTGTGTGAAATCAGGCTCCACACTGGAACCCTGCTCTCCTAAGGCAATGCAGCTGCGAGCAGACACTATTATCCTCCACCTCACATCAACTTTGAATAAGATCATTGCTTCTGGCTGCTACCTGTTGGGACCCACTAAAACTTTAGAGAAACAGCTGAATATCCAACTGATGACCTATCTAGAATGATAATATCTGCTGGATCACTCTCAGTTTCGATTCAAGAGCAACCATGGGACCGAGACTGCATTGCCATCTGCAGTCAATTACATCAGTTCCTTGGTGGATGCAGGACAAGCTGCGGTGTTGATCCTTCTGGATTTATCCGCAGCCTTTGATATCATATCCCCCCCGGCTCCTTGACTGCCTTCAGGAAATTGGGGTTGCAGGCTCATCCCTTAAGCTCCTGTCATCCTTCCTGGCAGATAGGTCATAGACAGTGACTGTGGGTCAGTTTTACTTAGAGCCTATAACTAACCCATGTGGGGTTCCGCAGGGATCCTCCCTGAGCACCACATTGTTCAATATATGTTTACCTACTGGTAAAGCTAGTAAGATAATTCGGGCTTTAGGCCTTCTCCTACACGGATGACACACAAATAATTCTCTCTCTCAACAAGGATATAGGGGCAGTGGTTACCAATTTCAAGAACTGCATGCAGGCAGTGGCCATTTGGGTGGAAAAAAAATACCTCAGGCTCAATGGCGATAAGACCAAAATCTTGGTCTTTTGTAGCCAACCATCCATTTGGCTCCAATCATGGTGGCTGGAAATGCTGGGTCAATTACCCAACCCCATTGGCTCAGCAAAGAATTTCGAAATTCTGGTGCTGAATATCTTGTCCTTCAATATTAAAGTTAACCGGACGGTTTCAACCTGCTTGTAGGTGATTAAGACTTTAGTAAAGTGTTTCTTTTCCTTTCTTTCCCTGCAGGCAAGCAAGCTATTTTGGCATTGATTATGTCCAGGCTGAACTATTGTAACGCACACTAACTAGGCATCAACACAACATGTATTGCCAAATTGCAGTTTTTCAGAATGCGGTGGCAAGATTGATTCTTGATCTTCCCAAATTTTCCTCAGCTTCAGTGCAGACTCGTAAACATCACTGGCTTCCAGTCAATAAACAAATTACTTTCAAGGCTTTACGTATTGCTCACAAGGCACTACATAATACTGGCCCTGATAGCTTTAAGAATCTGTTCCATCGATACATTCCATCGCGACAGCTGCAATTTGGTGGGAAAAACTTGCTGGTTATCCCTAAGTCCTGCAAGGCAAGGTAGGGAGGAAGAGCTTTTTAATGGCTGCATAAAAGCTCTGGGATTCTCTTCCTCATTCCATTTCTTGTCTGGAATCCCATCTTCCCTTTTGTAAAGCTGTGAAAACCTGGATCTTTTCTCTATAATGTTTCCATTACGGCCAGAATCATTTAATTTACTTTCTGTAGCAGACTATCCGCACAAATGTAATGACACCTTCGGGCATTTGTTCGCCTTTAAACGCTGCTCATTTGTTCCTTCATTCATTACTGACACAGCACTCTGCCCTTAGGGTTACTTAAGGCCTACCTTAGTGGTAACTTATATGTAATAAAAGGGGAGTTTACATATTTTCTAGTAGTTGCAAAGGCCAAGTCGATGTGACAGTAAAAAGCACACACACAGGCATTGCAGTGGCAGGTCTGGAACAGGTTGAAAAGGCTACTTCTATGGGTGGCACAATCAGTGCTTCAGCCCACTAGTACCATTTGCAATACAGGCACTGGGTATATGGTATACCACTTTATAAGCGACTTACTAGTATAACAAACATTCCAAACAGGTGTACACCAATTATACCATGTATATTGGAGAAGCATGTTACAAAGTATGAATCTTCATGGAGTCAAGATGTAGGTTCCAAGTAAGTCTTTATTGTTATTCAGATACAGGAATTTTATGAGCCAAGATGGTAAATAAGCTATGAAGTATGCCCCACCAGGAGCAGGTTATCCTTCCTGCTCAGCCTGCTTACATCAACTGCCTAACCTCCCTGCACACCACATTCCATGCAGTCATCACATTCTATAGGCATCATAGGCTGAACAAGAGGAAAGAGCAAAGGAAGAAGAAGGGCATGAAATTAACTCACAACAAAGCACATGCACTTTAGCACAGATAAGCGGTGGTAACGTTTCCAGAGTCCTAATTCCAACAATAGGAAAGTCAGAAAAAGAGGAGGAAGAAGGCAAAAAGTTTTGGGTGACCCTTCAGAGAGGGCCATTTTCCAACAATCCAATTTTGTCATTATGAGTTGCACTCTGACATTTTTATATAGTTTGAGTCTTTCTCATTCCTACAAAATATCATTGTGTACCTTTTCTTCAGGAAATAGATGCCTCACTTTGAAAAACATGCTGCTCAACTCCTGATGTCAACACTTGATAATGCTATAGACTCCCTGGCATATATATTTTCATGAATTACTTTTGTAATGAATACCATCTGAAGGTGTTAGCTATTGAAGGGCTATCTGAAATGCTAATGCATCCTTATGAAAACACATCTTTCATGACAACAAAAAGGTTTAACTTTTGCTGGAGGTGTCAATCAAAAACTGTTCCCATGTTTTTCAATTTCTACTGCCATCAGCACCTGAAAAGGACAGCAGAAAGGAAGTGTGTAATTTATAGATCAAACATAAACGAAGTAAAACAGATTTGAACCTAAATACTGTCTCTAAACTCATAATGCACATTGTAAGAACTTGGGTTGTTGGTTGACTGGGGTGTGAGCCCAGGCAAAGCAACAACCACAATGCTTGTCAGGGTGAAGCTCAAGCCAACCTTAAATTCACCTGTGCTCAACCATCTGGTAGCTTGGTACAGAGCAGTCAGGCTTAACTTAGAGACAATGTGTAAAATAATTGTGCAACACTTCAAACAGTGACCACACAAGTAGGGGGCGTGGCCACAGAGGCGACAGCGATGGCCGCTTTCGACTGAAGCTCCGCCGTCCGGGCGGCTAATCTCCACCATCCTGCGGTCATAAGCCTGACCTGACCCTGCTCTGCGCCTCCATCCTGCAGCAGCGGCGATTTGCTGCCATCCGGCATCTGTTTTTGGGCTCAGGGGAGCCCCGTACGGGTAAGATCGGCGGAGGAGACGGATCGCCACCCCATCGGCATCCTCTCTCACTGCGCCTGGCTGACCGGTGAGTTCTGCGCGGGGGGCGCGTCGCCTTCTGCCCCGCGTTCGCTTGGGGCGCTGGGGGCTCGGACTCACCCTTTCCGGCTCTGCTTGGGGGTTTTGCGGCGCTGGCTCTGTGACTCTGGAGCGCGCTGCGGTCTTTAGGCCTGTGGCGTGGGCCGGGACCGGGGCCTTGGGTAGCTGCTGCTCCCGGCGGAGCTCGGGGGGTGGTGCGGTCTGGCCCGGGTGTCACGGGGGGACACAGGAGTGGGGGTGGGAGTCCCGGGGGCTTGGGTTTCTGCGAAGCCGGGTGGCCCCGCCTTCCCTCTAGGGATTACCCCTGGAGCTGCCTGCTGAGCGGGGTGCTAAGACGACTGGCCCGGTTGCTCCTTTCCGTTCAGCGCGACAGTTCCGGACCACCATTTTGTTGGGGAGCTCAGTCATTGTGGGCCTGAGCATCCTGATACCTGGCCGTGGCGCATTTCCTTCGCCTGCTGTGGAGTAGCAGGAATATCGTCACCTGTGTGTAATCTACCCTCACAGCTGCCTGGCCTCTGTTTGCTAGGGGTCGCTCCACTCCCTCTGGCTGCTTGATCTGTGCGTGGCCCCTCTTCTTCGAAGGCCATGAAGAACTGTTGCTGCACCCCTGCTCTGCACTCCCCCCTCTGGCCCGCCTGCTCACGGCCACTCCTCCAGCACTACTCCAGACCTGCTGTCGGTTGATCCACACCACACTGACCACCGGTCAACATGGGGAAAAGGGATCCTAACCAGCGAAAACTTAGTTTTGACAAGGCCTCCTTACTGGCTACAGACGCCGCAACTGGTGCCTCATCGGATGCGATGCCTCCCCCTTCTTTGGACAACACCTCCTCCTTGGTCACTACCATGATGTCCGAAATGAGAGCTGGCTTTAAGGCACTCGACAGCAGGTTTGACTCCTTGGAGAAAAAGCTTGCCGACATCGGCACTACGGTGCAGGCACATGATCACCGCCTAGATGTTGTTGAGGCTCGCGTTTCTGATATTGAAGACGCGGACGCCAAAACACTGAAGAGACTTCAACGAGTTGAAAAGATACTAAAGGAAGTGGCCATAAAAAATGAGGAATTGGAAGCACGCGGACGGCGCAATAACGTTCGGATTTTAGGTGTGGCGGAATCTACCCAGACTGGTCGGATGGAAGTCTTTGTGGAAAAACTACTCACAGAACTGTTCGGCAGGGATCAATTTACCCCAGGGTTTGCGGTAGAATGGGCCCACCGGTCCCTGGGTCCCCGACCAAAACCGGGTCAGCCGCCGCGTCCCATCATAGCCAGGATCATGAACTTCCGGATTCGAGATGCTGCCCTACGAGCGGCTCGTGAGAAAGGAGAAATACAGTGGCAAGGCGATTCCCTGTCCTTTTATCCAGACTTCACCCTTATGGTCCAAGAGACACGCCGGAAATATACTGGGGTCAAGGCTACCCTACGCAATTTAGGTCTTAAGTATGGTCTGCTTTACACTCCGCGCGCCTTAGGGTGGAAGTGGCCGGCAGGGCACGCATCTTTGACACCCTGACGGAGGTCCAGGAGTTTTGTCACTCTTATAAGACCAGAGACACTCAGGCTGCTACTAACTCCAGAGCACCCTCACCGGCACAGGGAGACTCCCAACACAGCGTTGATCTGATTTCGAGCTCAGGCCCCGGCTGACATTTTGACTCTTACCCATGATTCTCCTCTTATGGCTTGGACAACTCGGGAACTGTCTGAAGGTCCACTGGTTTGGTTGTTGCATGGATATTTGAATTGGCTAGCCCGGATGGCGTGGCGTTGCCACCCCCAATGGCGGACGCCTGTATATTTTGGGTCTTTGTTGTCTTGTTTCTTGCGGTGGACTTAGTTTACAATGTACTTTTACTGCACTCAATGTTACCTTTCACCGCCATATTGGGTTGGGTATTCCTCTTTGGGGTTTGCGAGAGGTTGGGTGAGGGGTGGGAATGGGGTTTTGTTTGTTTTTGTTTTTTTAGGATGTGTCACGACAATTTCACCACTGCACTGCTTTCACTGAGCTGCTCATGTCATAGGTCCCCTTTCTTTTCACTGTATTCATGGCCAGATTAGGACTGTAGCTGGGCCCCTCTGAACTTTTGTTGATGTCCTCGAAAGCTAGGGGACTAAATAATGCCAGGAAATGTAAGCAAGTTTTTAATTACATTGCTAGACATGGGATTGACAAAGTCTTCCTGCAAGTAACTCATTTATCATCGCCTGCTGTTTCACAAGTTGCCAGAAGCTGGGGATCACACCGCTTTTTCTCCCACTATAGCAGGTATTCCAGGGGGGTTGCTATTTGTATACATAAGCGGATACCTTTTGTGCTAACTCATACAGACCTTGACAAAGAGGGCAGATATGTCATTGTTGCTGGGACCCTTTCGGGCCACAAGGTCACACTTGTTGGAGTCTATGGCCCTAACACCGACACTCCTTCTTTTTTCAATGAGTTACAGGTACTTCTGCTGAACTCGGACCCTGGTTTCTTACTCATTGGGGGCGATTTTAATCTGCTGCTTGACCCGTCCAGAGACAGTACCTCCACTGCCCCAGACACTAAACCACACTCACGCCCAGTCCTACGTGATATATGCTCCCACTTTTCCCTCATAGACATCGAGGCGAACCTGCATGCCTCTTTACCGGCTTACTCGCACTGCTCCGGGTTTCATGACACCTGGACCAGGATCGACTATTGGCTGATTTCCCCGGAAGTGGTCGGGTGGGTTGACAACCTCCTTACGCTCCCATGTACCCTGTCGGATCATTCTCCTCCGGTGGTTATGAGAGGCAGTGGGGTTTCCCTGGGAAAGCTTTATCAGATCCAGTTTTCATGGAACAAATTAAAGGGGCCATTGAGGAATATTTTGAGCTCAACACGGGCATGGTTGACACTTGGGCTGTCCTGTGGGAGGGATTTAAAGCAACCATCAGGGGAGTGTGCATTGCTAAACATACTGGAGTGCTGCGCGATGTTCCCGCGACCCTATCCCGGATAGAACGTGACATAGCGGTGCTAGATGCGGACCAACTTCGACATCACACGGAAGAGAGGGAGCTTAAGCACTTACAATTGATGGTGGAGTTTAGGGAGGAAGC
The DNA here is from genome assembly GCF_964263255.1 of Lissotriton vulgaris. Classification (NCBI taxonomy): domain Eukaryota; kingdom Metazoa; phylum Chordata; class Amphibia; order Caudata; family Salamandridae; genus Lissotriton; species Lissotriton vulgaris. Next base: position 934,952,912 of record NC_141698.1, on the reverse strand, counting down.
CGACAGGGAGCTGTTGGACTTGGCCCTTATGGCAGGTTCACCCCTAATCTTTTTGCTTTTTATCTGTGATATGCGTGGATGATTTTCTGGTCTGTGCGCACTTTTTCTCTGTGTCCCAGAGTAAAATGCGTGCATGTAGTGAGGCTGGCCTGCTCTCCCATAGGGATGCATGGGGAATGTCTGTGTCCCTAGTAATTCCTGATGTGTAGGGAGTGCATGCTCGAATTCGGTATGTGCGTGTTCGTGGGAATGAATGCTTCGCAATGATGTATGTTGCGTGAATGTGGCATGTGTAGAAATGCCATTTCTGGGACTTGGCATATTGCTGGAAAATATGCCTGCAGTCTGATTGGCTGGAGCTGGCTGGTGAGCCTGGCTCCAGGAAGGCTGGATGGGTCTGCCCGGTGGTGAGTGTGAGATCAGCATGCTTGATGGCTTGGGAGGAGTGCACTTGGTCCCTGCTGGGCCTGGACTTTCCCCGGACAATGCTGGCTCCACCCCCTGTAGTGCGACTGATGGCCCTAGCCCTGCCAGTGAATAGAGAGGGTGGTTGGGGTAAACAGAGTACTTCAGAACCAGCTGCAACTGGTTCTCCCCCCACCCTGCACCCTGAGACAAAGGGGTTTTCCTGTATAAGAAGGGGCTGTGTCCCCATGCAATTTGTCCTGTTCTTGGTTCTGCCTAGGATCTTGCCAGAGGGGGCTGCTGCTGCTGCAGGGGCCAAGAGGACCGCCACTTGGCTGTCTCCCTGCCTGGAGACCCAGTGTGCTGGCTCTGGCCCTGCCTTGCCCCTCGGCCTGCCTCCAGACCCTGCTGGAGCTTTGTTGTGCCTGGGGGCACCCTGACTTTGATTTGTAGCGCTAGGAGCGCTTTCCTTGTGCCCCAGCGCTCTGCCGATATTTTTAGCGCTGAGCGCGCTTCTCCTGTGCCCCTGAGTGCTTGGGAGCGCTTTATTGACCTGGCCGGTGCCCACCCGGCATCGGAGCCGATTTGCCGATTTTCGGCATTAGCGAGTGCCACCTCGCTTTATCTTGTTAATTGAGAGCCGGTGCCACCCGGCATTGCCCCGTGGTATTTTCTTCATTTTCGAGCCGGTGCCCACCCGGCATTGCCAAGGAATCACCGCCGCAGCCCGGGACGAGAGAAAGCAGCCGCTGACGTCATCGCCCGGCCGCGCTGGGATTGGCCCAGCCGGCCGAGCCTTCCCCCGCGTCATCGAGGCAGCCGAAGGAGCAGGAAGCAGCCTGCCGCGTCTTGCCTGGAGCTCCCGAGTAGAGAGGAGCCCCGCCCGCGGCCCAGCTGATCCACCGAGGCAGCCGGTGAGTGCAGGGGCGGGTTCGTGGTTATTCTTCGAGCGGCCCCGTTGGGAGAGGGCCGCTCCAACGTGCACCGCATTCCTTTGTTCAGGAGCCCGGAGAGGCTCCAACCCGGCCTCAGTGTTCGTCGAGCCCCGAGTGGCTCCCCAGTTGTTCTGGGGTCCCCCGAGAGGGACCCCCCCTGCCCACAGTCGTGACGAGCCCTGAGAGGCTCAGGGCATTTCCTGTTCTTGAGCCCTAGAGGCTCATCGCCCACATCGAGTAGAGCCCTGAGAGAGGCTCTGGGGGCATTTTTGTTATTTCGAGAGCGCTGAAGCTCTATATTCCCAGCCCATTTGCTTTGCGAGCCCCTGAGAGGCTCTAGGGGGACACAGGCAGTCAGTTGGTTGTAGCCCCGAGGCTCCCACACTGTGTCTCCCCACCTTGTTCCTGAGCCCTCCTGGCTCCAACGTTGTGCATCTATATTTACAACTGTCCAGCACTTAGTGGACAGTTGCCACGTTTAGGTTGGTGTGCTGTGCTGCCTGCACAGCTGCCCTGACACTGAGACTCAGGGCATTCCGCCTCTTTCGAGGCCAGTTGGCCTGAGGGACACATTTATGAGTGTTGTGCTTTGTGCACCCCGCGTATTGTAATTTCTTGTGATGCAATTCTTGCGCATGTGTTCTAACCTGTACCTTTTCTAAAAGTGACCTGATTAGGTATTCTTATGGTTATCCCCTTTGGCTAAATGCGACCTGCAGAGAGGATGGTTTATGTTTATCCATTATGCTAGATGTGACCTGCATAGTAGATTATTGATGGTTTAGTTTATGTTTAGGTTTCCTTCCCTTTGCTAAGAGTGAACTGCTTAGGTGTTGGTATTCCTTCCTTAGGTCCTGGTTACCTGCGTGATTTACCTACAGTGAGTTAGGGTTGCGTAGGAGGTCCTTACTGTTCCAGTGATTACTGGATGTGTGTTGCATTTATGATTTTGGTGCTACTCATTCTATGTTTACGACATAAGTGTATATCTACCAGTATTATGATCTAACAAGTGCCTACCCCTGACAGTGGTCCAGGTGGCCCTGTCCTGTACATAATTCCCCTTGTAAATTCTGCCCGTGCCCCTGGCACAGTGTACAGTTTGCGTGTGTTATCTAATGTGTTTTGTTTATTATAATACCAAGGCTATTTTTGATATATATCCTTGTGTGGAGTCTTTTCTTTGTGGTGGGCCTTGGGTGTTGTTGCTGGGGTGCGTGCGCAGATACTTAACTCATACCGCCTCCAAGTTTAGCCTAGACTGCTCGCGCCACGCTACCTAGAGGGCGAGTGGGGGTTGCCTTGGTGTGTGACTCCCCTGCCCTGACTTTAGAAATGGTGATCCCTGACTGACCTCGACGCGAGTCTTGGCCGGCCAGGGTCCCGTTTCTAACATTGGCGGCAAGCGGTGAGGATAAGGATTTGTGTTTGCGCTGTACCACAGTGGCGACAGGCCACACTTCAAAGCTCTGCATTTTTTAGATAACCGCATTTTGGGGATTATTGTTTTTTAGGTGAAGTTCAGTTTTGCTTCTCCTGAAAGGTGTCATTTGTATTTTGTCCAGTACCTTGTTCCCCGCCCTGCTCCCAGAGTTTGGTACCTGTGTCGCTAGTGGTCAGGTTGAGAGAATCAGGGGTGGTAGAAACTGCCTTACCAGTCCGAGGGGAGGGTTGTGTGTGAATGAGTGTGTGTTACGCTGGACAGTGGAGTGCAAGTTCTCTGATAGGAATCTTGCTGAATTTTGTTGATTGTATTCTCCTGTTTAGCTCAGACCCCCAGGTTCCCTGTGTCAAACTTTTCCCGAGAACGTCCGTCAAAATGGAGCCAGTTTTTGATCTCTGTAGTCTGTTTAGGTACAGTAGGTTAGAGCTGGTCAGATTCTGCGAAAAGGGAGGCATAGAGGTGAGTGAGTTGGTTACTCAGTCCCAGCTTAGGGACAGCCTGATCCAGTGGCAAAAGGGTCAGTGGGATCTCGAGCACAGAGAGAGAGATAGGGCCCGGGCCGCACTCCATGAGGGTGGTGAGTCTGTGGGAAGCCCTGAAGATTCTGTTGATGAATGTGAGTTGGATGGTGATGACAGTGGATGGATGTCAGCAGAGAGTGAGGACCCCATAGATAGGGAGTCCCTTGCTGGGTCCAGTGTCAGTACCAGCGCCCCATCCCTTTCCCTGTCCCCAGAGGAGTGGTTGGATAGGAAGGAAGAGAGGGAGTATCAGCTAGCGTTGGAACAGCTCAGGTTGGAGCATGCCAAGCTAGAGGCTGAGAGGGCCTTGTTCAGGGAGAAGGTAGCCCAAGAGAGTAGGTTACCCCCTGAGTGCATGTGTAATTGTCTGGATTCCCCAGGGAGGGTGGAGTCCAGTGGTGGCAGCTTTTTAAGTGTTGGTGTTGACAGTCCCACTCCCAGTTCCCCGAGTATGTTGCCTGTTTCCCCCGCAGAAGAGTTTGGGTTGAAGTTCAGGAGACTTAGGAAACTGCCTCATCAGTCTTGGGAAGACTTTGAGGATGAGTGTTGTGGAGCACTGTTTGATTGGGAAAAGGCTCACGTGAACGACAAGTCTGGTGGATTGTTTTGCATGGTTGTCACAGAGCACCTGCTCAGTTATTGTGTGCCAGAGTTGCGCCAGCACCTGTTGAAGTTTGGATCGTTTAGTGCATGTGAGCTTGCAGCGGAAGCCGACCGATGGGAGAGTGCAAGAGGTTCCTTAGCGCCGCTAGCGAGTAATTCCAATAATAGTGGGTCAGGTTTTCTCCAACCCAGCGTGGTGGAGGAGGGTGAGAGTAGCCCAGCTAGGTCTCAGTATAGTGAGGAGGGTGTAGGGGCTTGCTGTCTGTCTCAGTGGAGCGGAAGTGAGTGTGAGACCGAGAGTCCCCAGATGCCCGAAGCCCTGCCTCAGAGCCTGGATGGTTTCTTTAGGGAACACCAGGGTGGGGACCTATGCTTACCTGTTAGTCCACTTGAGGGAGATCTCCTAGTGTGTGGAGGACCTGGAGCATCTGTGAGCGAAGCTTCTGTAGTTTTGGAGTCTGGCAGTACTGCTCCAGGAGGGAGAGTACAGAAGTCCAGTGAGATGAGTGATTTGGGAGTGACCTGTGAGTCCTCAGAAGTCCTGGAGTGCCAGGCAGTGATTCCACCAAAGGTTCTAGACCGGAGGTTGGAGGTCCAGGTTCAGGGTTTGCCTGACCTGAAGGGTGGGAATACTGTAAGCAGTGTCCTAACCAGTTCTTTCTCCAGAGGTACCGCCCCGGTTGGGAGGGAGCAGGAATCTGGAAGGGGGTGCAGAGGGTGGGAAAGCCCACCTCTGACCCCGGTACCACCTGAGGGGTTAAACCCTAGGTTGGGAGAGTGGTGTTTAGAGGGTACCCCTCGCAGGAGGAGGAGGAACCCTAGGAGAAGAGGTAAGGGGAGGAGAGCCTTCCCTGAGACTCCTGGTCCCCCTAAGGTTGTAGACCCTAGGCTGGAGAACCAGTGGCAGTCTAGCCCTGTCTTGCAGACAGGAAGAGTGGAGCATGGCTGTTATGTGCCAGGGGTTACTACCCCCCACTTGGTGAGTTGGCAGGATCCAGTGGCACCTGGGTGGCCTAGGGCCTGGTCCTCGCCGAGGGCAGCTGGAGAGTACCAGTGGGGTAATCCAGTGAGTCCCTACAGTAGCTTTAGAAGGAACCCTAGGGGTTCACAGTGGCGTAAAACAGGAGGGTGTCCCTGCAGTTGCGGGCCCGCGTCCGTGTTTTATCGCCCCAAGCAGGTAAGTCCATCACGGTGGTGATTGGTCTGCCCTGCGTTTTGGCTGGTAGGGGGTTGTGTTGGACTTGGCCCTTATGGCAGGTTCACCCCTAATCTTTTTGCTTTTTATCTGTGATATGCGTGGATGATTTTCTGGTCTGTGCGCACTTTTTCTCTGTGTCCCAGAGTAAAATGCGTGCATGTAGTGAGGCTGGCCTGCTCTCCCATAGGGATGCATGGGGAATGTCTGTGTCCCTAGTAATTCCTGATGTGTAGGGAGTGCATGCTCGAATTCGGTATGTGCGTGTTCGTGGGAATGAATGCTTCGCAATGATGTATGTTGCGTGAATGTGGCATGTGTAGAAATGCCATTTCTGGGACTTGGCATATTGCTGGAAAATATGCCTGCAGTGTGATTGGCTGGAGCTGGCTGGTGAGCCTGGCTCCAGGAAGGCTGGATGGGTCTGCCCGGTGGTGAGTGTGAGATCAGCATGCTTGATGGCTTGGGAGGAGTGCACTTGGTCCCTGCTGGGCCTGGACTTCCCCGGACAATGCTGGCTCCACCCCCTGTAGTGCGACTGATGGCCCTAGCCCTGCCAGTGAATAGAGAGGGTGGTTGGGGTAAACAGAGTACTTCAGAACCAGCTGCAACTGGTTCTCCCCCCATCCTGCACCCTGAGACAAAGGGGTTTTCCTGTATGAGAAGGGGCTGTGTCCCCATGCAATTTGTCCTGTTCTTGGTTCTGCCTAGGATCTTGCCAGAGGGGGCTGCTGCTGCTGCAGGGGCCAAGAGGACCGCCACTTGGCTGTCTCCCTGCCTGGAGACCCAGTGTGCTGGCTCTGGCCCTGCCTTGCCCCTCGGCCTGCCTCCAGACCCTGCTGGAGCTTTGTTGTGCCTGGGGGCACCCTGACTTTGATTTGTAGCGCTAGGAGCGCTTTCCTTGTGCCCCAGCGCTCTGCCGATATTTTTAGCGCTGAGCGCGCTTCTCCTGTGCCCCTGAGCGCTTGGGAGCGCTTTATTGACCTGGCCGGTGCCCACCCGGCATCGGAGCCGATTTGCCGATTTTCGGCATTAGCGAGTGCCACCTCGCTTTATCTTGTTAATTGAGAGCCGGTGCCACCCGGCATTGCCCCGTGGTATTTTCTTCATTTTCGAGCCGGTGCCCACCCGGCATTGCCAAGGAATCACCGCCGCAGCCCGGGACGAGAGAAAGCAGCCGCTGACGTCATCGCCCGGCCGCGCTGGGATTGGCCCAGCCGGCCGAGCCTTCCCCCGCGTCATCGAGGCAGCCGAAGGAGCAGGAAGCAGCCTGCCGCGTCTTGCCTGGAGCTCCCGAGTAGAGAGGAGCCCCGCCCGCGGCCCAGCTGATCCACCGAGGCAGCCGGTGAGTGCAGGGGCGGGTTCGTGGTTATTCTTCGAGCGGCCCCGTTGGGAGAGGGCCGCTCCAACGTGCACCGCATTCCTTTGTTCAGGAGCCCGGAGAGGCTCCAACCCGGCCTCAGTGTTCATCGAGCCCCGAGTGGCTCCCCAGTTGTTCTGGGGTCCCCCGAGAGGGACCCCCCCTGCCCACAGTCGTGACGAGTCCTGAGAGGCTCAGGGCATTTCCTGTTCTTGAGCCCTAGAGGCTTATCGCCCACATCGAGTAGAGCCCTGAGAGAGGCTCTGGGGGCATTTTTGTTATTTCGAGAGCGCTGAAGCTCTATATTCCCAGCCCATTTGCTTTGCGAGCCCCTGAGAGGCTCTAGGGGGACACAGGCAGTCAGTTGGTTGTAGCCCCGAGGCTCCCACACTGTGTCTCCCCACCTTGTTCTTGAGCCCTCCTGGCTCCAACGTTGTGCATCTATATTTACAACTGTCCAGCACTTAGTGGACAGTTGCCACGTTTAGGTTGGTGTGCTGTGCTGCCTGCACAGCTGCCCTGACACTGAGACTCAGGGCATTCCGCCCCTTTCGAGGCCAGTTGGCCTGAGGGACACATTTATGAGTGTTGTGCTTTGTGCACCCCGCGTATTGTAATTTCTTGTGATGCAATTCTTGCGCATGTGTTCTAACCTGTACCTTTTCTAAAAGTGACCTGATTAGGTATTCTTATGGTTATCCCCTTTGGCTAAATGCGACCTGCAGAGAGGATGGTTTATGTTTATCCATTATGCTAGATGTGACCTGCATAGTAGATTATTGATGGTTTAGTTTATGTTTAGGTTTCCTTCCCTTTGCTAAGAGTGAACTGCTTAGGTGTTGGTATTCCTTCCTTAGGTCCTGGTTACCTGCGTGATTTACCTACAGTGAGTTAGGGTTGCGTAGGAGGTCCTTACTGTTCCAGTGATTACTGGATGTGTGTTGCATTTATGATTTTGGTGCTACTCATTCTATGTTTACGACATAAGTGTATATCTACCAGTATTATGATCTAACAAGTGCCTACCCCTGACAGTGGTCCAGGTGGCCCTGTCCTGTACATAATTCCCCTTGTAAATTCTGCCCGTGCCCCTGGCACAGTGTACAGTTTGCGTGTGTTATCTAATGTGTTTTGTTTATTATAATACCAAGGCTATTTTTGATATATATCCTTGTGTGGAGTCTTTTCTTTGTGGTGGGCCTTGGGTGTTGTTACTGGGGTGCGTGCGCAGATACTTAACTCATACCGCCTGCAAGTTTAGCCTAGACTGCTCGCGCCACGCTACCTAGAGGGCGAGTGGGGGTTGCCTTGGTGTGTGACTCCCCTGCCCTGACTTTAGAAATGGTGATCCCTGACTGACCTCGACGCGAGTCTTGGCCGGCCAGGGTCCCGTTTCTAACAGGAGCTTATATTTCTGGTTTGGTCCCACACGTCTAGGCAACATGGTGAGGGCGATCGACCGGGCAAACTGTTGGCACACTTACTTCGCCCCCCCTGCCAATCTTCCTACATCACAACACTCAAAGGACCGACTGGGGACACACTGCACACCACACCTGAAATCTGTGATACCTTTTTGTCCTATTACACATCTTTGTACACATCTCAGTTGGCTGATGACACCACTGACCGTGGGAATTATCTTAATCAAATACCAATGGTGTATTTGGATAATTGGATGAGAGACTTTCTTGCCGATCCTATCACGCCGGACAACATCATCGAGGCTATCGACTCCATGAAAGGGTCTTCTGCCCCGGGATTGGATGGTTTTTCGGCCGATTTTTACAAGGCCAATAAAGATCTGTTGGTTCCCCGCCTGGTGGAGGTGTATGCCGAGGCCCTTGAAACAGGTTGTCTTCCCCCCACACTTAGTGAGGCGGTCATTGTGCTTTTGCCTAAGCTGGGAAAGGATGCCACTCTATGTGGCTCTTATCGTCCTCTATCTTTATTGAACTTAGACTACAAGATCCTAGCGAAGGTCATTGCCATCCGCCTTTCGCTACTAATGGAGTCCATCATATCCCCGGCCCAATCTGGCTTTGTTCCGCATCGCTCCACCTCCCTTAATCTCCGCACCATTTTTTCCGTTCTGCACCGTGTTGACCCCGCTACCCCGGCTGCGGCAATTCTATTAGATGCCGAGAAGGCGTTGGACTCTTTAGAGTGGCCATGCCTTATGTCTGTGATGCGCCGTATGGGAATTCCTGAATGTTTAGTGAACACGGTTGAATTATTGTATACTCTTCCCACGGCCAGGCTGCGCCTCAGCAGTACGATCACTAACCAATTCCACCTGACCCGTGGCACGTGTCAGGGTTGCCCCCTGTCACTACTATTGTACATCTTGGCGATGGACCCATTGGTCCAACATTTCCAGGAGAGACATTTACACTGAGGCCTCCAGTTTTGCACTGGTCCACTCTTGATTTCGCTTTATGCGGATGATACCATCCTTTATGTCCGGCAGCCCCAGATCAATCTTGAACCTTTGATCTCGGAGATAGCCCGGTTTGGCAAGTTCTCAGGACTACATATAAACTGGCATAAGTCTGTTATCTTTCCACTCACACCCAGTACAGTTGAATGGCCTAGCCCCTTTCCCCTCACATGGAACCGGGACTCGGTGAAATACTTGGGCGTCCATGTACATTTGGATACAGACTCCATCATCAAATTAAACTACGGCACTGCGCTGACTGCCCTAGAGGGCCAGATTGAACAATGGAATCGCCTCCCATTGTCCAAGGCCGGGCGCGTCGCAATCATTAAAATGATTGTATTGCCACGGTTCCTATATTTTTTCAATAATATACCTATACCCCTCACAAAAAAGTTTTTCACACAGTTACGTTCCTTATTACTGAAGCTTGTGTCGCAATGTGGGCGCGTCGCAATCATTAAAATGATTGTATTGCCGCGGTTCCTATATTTGTTCAATAATATACCTATACCCCTCACAAATTTTTTTTTCACACAGTTACGTTCCTTATTACTGAAGCTTGTGTGGGGAAACAAGACTCCACGTGTGTCTTGGCGCGTGTTGACACTCCCATACGAATGTGGTGGACTTGGTGTCCCTGATTTTTACCTTTATTTTTTGGTAGCACAATGTTCCTACGCATACCCAAGGTACCACCCTGAAGCCCGGATTGTTTATTTGAAACCGGAAGCCGACTTTGTCCTGCCGGGGTCGCTATCCACCACACTACCGTTGGGCTTTCCTAGAGATCCACGAGATGTTGAAACTGTGTCATCGACCTGTTGGGCATGGGGAAGACTGCGCCGACTCATTGGTCCTACCCAGCTGTACTCCCTGGCCCTACCATTGCCCAGTCCCACCTGGCTACCGATAACTGGGGAATCTGTAGTGCGGCAAACATTAACCAAATTTCACATTTCCACCGTTGGCGACTTGTTCCCTGATGGCCATGCCTTCTCACTTACAGAGGACCATTGCTTTACGGAGAGGACGTTTATGGACTCCTTTGTGCTAACCAGATTGCGCTCTCTGCTGCGTGCCACATTCCCCTCGTTCCCCCTCCCTCCTAAGGAGATGCTCCCCCTCACCTTTCTTATTCAACACCCATCCGGTACTCATTTAGTTTCTAAGTTATACCACATCTGTAGCGATCTTCTCCCTTCCCCGGATCAAGGGGTGAGAGCCGCATGGGAAGCGGACTTGGGCTACCCTATTTCGGACGATCAGTGGCAGTGGTGCTGTAAGGCGACCAGATACATATCTCTCAATAGTAAACACAAATTGCTACACTTTAAATTCTTGCGACGACTATACTACACTCCAGCGCGACTGCATAGAATAGACCCAGCAAGACCCCACGCTTGCCCCAAGTGCGGTGGGCCATTTGCGGACTTTGCGCACCTATCGTGGACATGCCCTTTGCTACATGATTATTGGACCCGGGTGCACCGCAAAATATGCTACTCCTGAATCTGGTCCCCATCCCTGAGATTGCCCTTTTTTGGATACACAGCCGACTTTCCGAGGGCGGTGCATAAGCTGGCAGCACTGAGTCTTTTATTGGCTAAGCATTAGGTGGCATTGAGATGGTGTGACCGTCGCCCCCCATTGCATAGTGCCTGGCTCAGGAGCATGGCGCACTGTAACGCCAACAGTGTTGAGTACTCCTCCATTGTTCCCTCTACATCCAGACCCATCAACATTTGGGGCCCATATCGTGCATATCTCACCAGCGCCACAACTGAGGACTGGACTACCCCTGCTCATGAGGAGGCTCCTGAGGGGATTGGTTGAGGGATTGCGCGGGGTCACTAACTTTGTCACTTGATGTGTATTACATAATGTATGGCACCCCTGTTTATACTGGCCATTCCTTCCAGCTGCTCGGGTGGCTCGAGCAATGTTCATATCCAGTTGATATCAATGCAGGATTCCACTCCCTCTGAGGTCTACCATTGGTATTGTGTCCCGCTGTGTGCCTTTCGCCCTGGCCCGAGAATGACGTTTTAGTATGCTCAGATTATTGTATATTTCATGTGTGTGACTAGAGTGACGCATTATGATTCATCTGTACGTTTTCAATATGTACGCTTATTTTTATTTGTGTATTTCTTTTGGAAAATGATAAATAAAGATTTTTAAAAAACAGTGACCACACAAATGGATCCCACACCAAATTAGAACAATAGAGTTATTTTTAATTAATAAAACAAGACAAAAATGACAAATATCCAGTCAGTAGAACCGGAGATATGTAATTATAAAGATTGCAGTGAAAATAGGGCGAAAATCCTAAAGCACCAACTGTGGATATCTGGTCAAGCTGGACTGGGACAAAGTCACATGTTCAGGCCGACCATGATGGAGAGCAGGCCAGCTAGAGGGACCCAGTTAGGCCTGCTGAAGAAAAAAAGCCTTAAATCCTGGTTTGGAGAGAGTTGCAAGGGTCCGTGTTGAAGTTGAAGAGATGTGGCGAGGTTGCAATGCAAGGTCCTGCATCATTGTCGAGGCTTCCGTTGACAAGAGATGTGAGGGCCTGCGCAGAGGATGTATTATGCAGTTGTGGTTCCAAAGAGGCTAGGAAGACGATGTGGGTCTTTGCAAAAGGGAAGATCCATGTAGAAGCCGTAATGCGCTGTTTTTACTGCTCTGGGTTGCGCTACATAGCAGAGGAGATGCGTCAGATCCGCTGTATGTATGTATGTATGTATTCGTTTTTATTAAGCGCCTATCTCACCCGTAGGTCTCATAGCGCTAGCTGAGAGCCAGATCAAAACAGAGTGTTTTTAGAAAAGCCACGTGTTTAGGGCTTTACGAAATGTCTTGTGATTTGTTTTAAGACGGAGTTGCAGCGGTAAAGTATTCCACACCTCCGGCACGGTTCTAGAGAAGGACCTGTTGCAGTTTTTCGCCGTGCGGACCTTAGGAACGGTCAGAAGGTGTTTACTGGCCGAACAGAGCATTCTAACTGGTTGATATTTACTCAGTTTCTTTCCCAGATGGGTTGGGCCATTGTTGTTGACTGTTTTGTATACTAGACAGAATATCTTAAATGTAATCCTCTTTTTAATTGGGAGCCAGTGAAGCGTCTTTAGGCTGGGGGCCGATGGTGAACTGTATGCACTGAGCATCTTAGGGTAACTTACAAGGGTCGAGGACTGGGGGGGGCACCTCTTTGCAGGGTAGGCTCACAGATGGCAGAGTCCAGGTGCTTCAGTTGAGGTTCTTGGAGTCTTCTGCCCCTGGGGCTTTTCAGGAGCACAGCCAACAATCCCTTGGAGTCCCTCTGGGGTCCTGGGTTCAACAGATGCAGGTTTAGTCCTTCTCAACCAGGCAAGAGGACAGCGGCAGCAGGTCAGCATAGTGGGGCAGCAGTCCTTCAGAGCAGCAGTCCAGCAGAGGGGCAGTCCTTCCATCAGCACAGCAGTCCTTCCTCCTGGCACAGTATCCACAGGTCCAGAAGTATACTGAAGAGTGTGTGCCTGGGGTCCAGTGGAGCGTTGTGATTGGTTGGGATGCTGCCCAGCCAGGGGCTGTAGGGGATGGCCTGTTGTCCATGTAGGCTGTAATGCAGCCTGCATGGAGAAGGGCAGAGTGCGCATGACTGGACCTAACCAGTAATGCATACTCAGGAGTGGGCAAACCACTCCTGCCCTGCCGAGGCAGCTCCACCCACTTGCCCGCCGCAATGCGGAAAGAAACATAAATTGCTAATAACCAAAAGTTATTACCATTTTATGTTTTGGCTTTCTCACACTGCAATAAAGCAGTGGGGCGCCGCTCCACCAACCTAGTGGAGGAGTAGCCCTTGCAGCCTATTAAAGTGTAAGTAGTGCTGTGCTCAGTTCCATCCTCCTATCTTGGCAGTGATGACCCATTCAGGCACATCTAAACTCTCTATTGTGTTTGGCTGTCTAGAAGAAATACATAAAGTCCAACGGTCAACTTCACCAAGTCATATGAATCACAGATAGCCTGAAGGCACTAAATGGATGTGGCAGGAAAATGGGAACTTTCTAAAAGTGGCATTTTCAAATTGTATTTTGAAATCTGACTTCAATATAAGTTAGGATTTTTCATTATAAATCCAAAGACTCCAAACATGAACTGGGTACCTCTTCCCATTTGGAATTTACAACTTACTAAATGTTATTAGGTAACTCCAATGTCATTGTATGAGAGAGGTAGGCCTTGCAGTGGTGAAAAACAAATGTAAGAGTTTTTCATGACCAGGACATCTAAACCTTAAAAGTACATGTCTAACTTTTTAAATACACTGCACCCTGCCCTCTGGGCAGTCGAGGGTCTATCCTAGGGGTGACATATATGTATCAACAAGCATCGGCATAGCCAATAGGTCTCGCCTTTGGGACCTTCTACGTTTTTAGCCATGCAACAGTCATGTTATTGCACCAAGGATAATGTGATGTGTAACTAAATACTTGTAAGGTCCCAAAAGTGAGACCTATTGGCTATATCAATGCTTGTATTACTGGGGGATGGGCTGGCCACATTTCCTGCTTGTTCTTTTTCCTCAACGCAGTGTTGTGTAGCATGTTAGCATCCCTCGAATGCACATGCCAGACTGTGAATAAAGGACACAGCATCATTTAAGAAAAGTCATTTGACAGTGTTGGCCTTCTGATGCCTATGCAAATTTGAGTAGGGATGGGAATTATGAGATGTATGTCAAAGCCAGTGCTAAGCAATGGGCGGAATGCATTCCCAGGAGAGCTTTCAGTATGCCCACAAACATTTTGTAGAACCAGACAGCTAGGCTGCTGTCTAAAAACTGCTTTGTGAAAAAAGCATTGTACATCAAGGCTATTAGACTCCTCCCTGGGAAATGGATCACATTGCCTAATTCAACCCGACGTATATTTAAGTGACTCTTCACTGAGACATTCCGCTTACCCAAGAGGTACTCAAGCCAGTGAATTTATTTTGCTTCACCTGAAAATAATAAAGAATTCCGATAACACAATCGCCTTGGAAGTTAATTTGAGAGCACGAGTACAGAATGCATTGCATTTTAGCCTTGATGCGCGCCTCTTCTTTACTTTATGGTCATTCTGTGATAAACGATTAAGCTATTTATTGAGTTTTATATATCGCTTGTTAGACCCAAAGGTATCAGAGTGCTTTTCAACACTAAATCTTTACAGCATAGATAAGTCTATACAGGGCATCTGAGTCATAGCACCCGACAACAGAAAATGCTCACAACATAGATAACAAGCACAGTAGAAAGTAGACTGAACTCTAAAAGACCTACAAGTGGCGCATATATTAGAAGAAAATTTGTACATTTAGACCCGTGCATTTTATCTTGAAATGCAGCGTGCAATACACATTCCTTCCCCTAAGGTGCATTGCTGAGTTAAACTCCCTAAGAACCATGGTAGAGTTGAAGCCCCCTAAAAAGTATCACAAAGAGGCTCCAGAGTAGGTAAACAATGTTCTATTTTTATCTAATATAGTAGAGAGAATAAGGCAGAAAACATACTATTTTTTCACATTAACCATTGATCATAGTGGTTAAATGAACAAAAACGCTCTGGTGATGGAAATTTGATGTTAAACGGCTGGTTGGTTAATGAGCCACCAATGCCCGGATTGTTAGTCTCACTGCTTTGGACCAATCCGCACAATTATAAGGAAAGCCTGCACTGGCGGAAAGCAGCTGACATTACACAAGAATATGCACAAGACACCATTGTCGCCGAGCCATAGGGTCCTTGATTAAAATGCAAACCACTTACCCATCAAGATTAAATGTGCACCACAGCACACCAAATGTAGTTGAAAGACACTGCTGCATATCCTACTGAAAGAAGCCCAAAGCACGAAAAAGAAAAAGATGGCTACTTAAAAACAAGGACAGGGTATTGGGAGGTGGGAAGGAGAGAGCACATGATGAAACCGTGGGTGGGAGGGGAAAGCAGTAACACTGGTCAGCTGTGCGTGTTTGCAACATTCCTAGAACATGAGGCAGGCAATCAGAAATAATTGTGAGCAAAACGAACTGAAATTGACAGAAACTAAATGGGCCTCTAATAGGGCCAGTTGTCATGGGACAGAACAACAGACCAAAGTGAGGACAAAATTAACAAGCAAACAAGCTGCTGAGCGGCAGGAGCATTTGAGCCTGGCATCCTTCATTCAGGAAGAAAAGATTGCTGTTGCCGCACAGTTCTGACATTTTAGTTCACCCACTGTAATCACTTAGCTTTTCCTGAAAACCATTTCAATCACTGAGGATCGCTAACTTGAGATGTGTGGAAACCTGCAGTGGTAAAGGCTAAATTAAGTTAACAGCGATAGTTAAAACAAGAATTGGCCGCACGGCTGTAAAAGTAACGCCGTGGGGCAATAAAAAAAACGCGAGTGGTGCGCACGAGCGTGCAACGGGAAAAAGTGCTGTGCACATCGCGCGCTCTTGTGCGCGTTATAGCAAGCTGGTGGCCGGCAAGGAAGCACTGTTTTATACAGCTACTAACTGTCTCGCAAGAGCACCGCATGCGTTGACTCTAGCAAGACCTAAAAAGGAAGGCTTGGGCCTGTCAAAAAGAGTACCAGTTCGAAATGGCAGTTTAAAACTGCACACATCTTTAAAAGTGCTACTTAAGTGAGTGTCACAATCAGTGCTGCAAGACTACAATTAGCATTTAATTTACAGGCCCGGGGCACAGGTAGTGCTACTTTATTAGGGACTTGCAAGTAAATGAAATATGCCATTTCTCTATAAGCCAATTCTACCATGTTTTAAGGAGAGAGCACAAGCACTTTAGCACTGTTATCAGTGGTAAAATGTGCCCATCCCTAAAAGCCTACAAAAACGGGTTTAGAAAACATGAGGTTGAACGCAAAAAGTTTGGGGATAACCCTGCGGAAAGGGCGAAGTTCAACACACTTTTTTAGAGGTAACATTTCAAAAACATGAGCCAGAAGCAATGTCACTTGGAGTTAGTGAGGCGAAGTATAGTTTAAACTCGTGTTTCCCGTAATAGAAATTGCAATGCAGTTACAATTTCTCCAAAGCATTCCAGACATTCTCTTTACTTTTTAATTCTCCTCTGTTTTAATGGAAACTGTTGTGCGGAAAACCTTTCAGTACATTCTCAAAAGAATACACGTATAGCTCTGCTGCCATCTACCGGCCGTTTAGGTATATTGCGTTATATTTTTGAAAATTATATCAAGCTATCAGGGAAACCTATATATGGATAGCCGTTGTCTTTCAAAACCGGGAAACATTCTACTTTGCAGGTTGTGGCATTGAGTCTTTTATGTTTTTGTTAGATTTGCTTTTGCAGGTGTATGACAAAATTATGCAATTTAAAAGAAAATGCCGAAAAGGCTCGTGAGAAGTGCCTGTGCCTGTTTTGATTTTGCTCCACTTTCACGATGTAAACTTTTATCGTGATTTTCCTAATTTTCATTTATTTCCCGACGACGAATAACTCCTGAAAGTGGCTCAAAAGAGACCTCTGAGCGTTTGTTATAAATCCATTGATAGCTCCTGATACAAAATTCATGGAAAAAAAGCAAGATGAAGTGTACCTGAATAAATAAGGACAGACAATGTTAATACATCCACAGTATATAACTATTACTACCCAAAACACTGTAGCCAAAATATTCAGGCTACACTATTTTAAGTTGCAATGATGTATTAAACACATGCCTGAACTGTGTATCGCACGCTTGGTGTACTTTCTTATATAATGTCTCTTGCAAAAATACCTGCATCAAAAGAGTTTTTCTTCCTTTACAAACACGTGTGTATCCTTATTGAAACTTTTGCAAAAACGACACTTCATTTGTATTTGCTAAATTGTAATATTTGAAATCACGGGTGTTGTGCATGTCCAATAAGAATGCTTGCCCATTAATGTACATAAACAGTAAATCCATGATACAGTGCCTTAATATCTAGTTAAGAATAGCAAATACGTTCTTAGGTAATAATTGTTGATGTTTAGGGTCCAATATTTTGGTGGCACAATATAGTGGTGCTCAATTTGCTGACATTCAGCCTAATTCATTTTGATTCATTTTGTTACATATAAAGCTAGAACCTGTACACTTTCTAATAGTTAATATTTTTATTTATTTATTTTTATTTAATGCGATTTTATATAGCGCAAACATTACCCGAAAGTGTTAGAGTTATCCTATGGACCTAATATAGAAAAGCTTTCTAATGATAACATTTTTTATTTTTTAGATGTGGCTTGATGATGCAGTTCTCTGCAGGGTCTATTGTTTCTAATACACAGATATGGTCAGTCTCTTTTAGGCAATGCTTTGAGACTTTGTCAGAGGAGCAGCGTTATTTTGGCTTCACCCTTTCATGTTTGACCAGGCCACATATAAATTTATTTTTACACATGGTCTTATGTATTGTTGTGATGTAACGTTATTTACGTAATGTAGTGTACCTCAACATATACAGAAAGTGCATTTACTGTGTAATCTCAACATTATTGTTAATTCGTATGTATTTGTGTGCTCATTTGAATAATACTCTGCATTTATTTTATAACTGAAAATGTATCAATTTGATTATTACTCTAAATCTATATTATAACTGTATATGTATCTGTAATCACACATTTAAACATATATTGAGATGTTTGTCATACTAACTTGACAAATGGCCTTTAGCATTTGGATTTCTTAATGTTAAACTTTCTATGTAAATGTTTGCTTCCCATGCAATGTTTTTTTCTCCTCTGCAGGTACAGTTGTGTGGACTTACAAACAGCAAATAGGCACGCTGTGTGAGAGAGCTAGTGAAGCTCGAAAGTAGCATCCTTTGGCAAGGGCGAGAAGCCTTAACGAACAAAGGGAAACGGAGTCAGGAGGAATGCTCCTGGACGTTCTGATATGTGGACCAAAGGAAAGTTTCAAGAGTAGTTGCAAAATTTACTGTTTGAAGGTGGAAAATAATGAGACATGTGACATGGGAGTCTCAAAGATTCTTTTTGTTGATATAATCGATGATCCTACTTCAGTGTATTCAGACTTCTGTTAGACTTAGAGAAGTTCAAACATTTTAAAGCACTTCTGCATTCTGTGGCTTCATGCTATACAATGTTCTTTTCCTTTAGAGTACTTCTACAGAGGTTCTGCTGTGCTGACACCTTTCTTGCTTCCCTAACTTAGATGGGGTTTCCCTGATTGCTAGTTTAGAATAGGGTTAATAGATTTTCGTAGTCAACCTCAAGTGTAGGCAGGTGGATCGAACCTATTAATCTAATCACCAGACTTTGTATCTCATGCTCTGTATTGTGGCTATGGAATTCCTCATTTGCTTTTTGTTATTGAGGATACATTTTGTACAGAGTTTTGGATTTCCATTAGTGTTTTTGTACTTTTACAATATGTTTCTGCAACAGATTTATATCTGCTTGGCTTTGAATTTGTAATAATTCTACTGACTCAGGGGTATATTCACTAGGAGCTATTGCCGAATTAATGGCATTTTATCGCATCCAAAGTCGTGATAAGTTTACTCAACCATTCACAAGCAGGTGCTAGCAGCCCACAGCACCAGTGTACCTGTGATAGCAGGCACAAAAAACATCGTCACAGAGGACCTCCGAAACTTTCACTAATGAGATGCAGAGTAGGTTTTCCTGTGCACAAAGCGGCGACAACAACACATCTCAACATTCACAATGACCAGACAGCTCAGCGATAAGAACACAAAAGCCACAGGAAATTTACACCTGCTCTGACCTGGTGTAAAGTCTAACGGCAGCCTGCACCACAATAGGGAGCCCAGCCCAGGGCGTCATTTGAAGGGCAACAGATGCCATTGAGCAAATGAACATGCAGCCCAAAAACCGAAGAGGGGCACAACAACCACTCGGCACCCCCACGGACCACCCCAGAGGCAACGCACACAAAAACAGCGCCCCCCCCAGGAAACATACCTGCCTCACATGCACAACATCTGACAATGTCACTTTTCGCTACAGGATGAATGGGACAACCATCCTACGCATTCTGGCCATCATGGCCCAACAGGCCAATGGCACCAACACAGCGGACAACCAACATCCCACCCCACACCAAGCGGCTGGCTGTGCTGCACCTATTGACCCTTGGCACACCCCAACCAACACCCGCCAGAGTTGGTGAGGTCTCACAGCCAGCCAGATCCAAGTCCCCCACACCTGTCCTGAACATAACGATCAACTGCACACGTGTTTAGGGCAATCCACTGCACACATGTCCCACCTGTGCCCCCTGGTGACACAGCACACAATCAGTGCAACAGAAAGCACAAGGTACACATCAATGTCCAGGCAACATCAGAACACCGTGGGACCTACACCAATGTCGCCTCCAAATACACAGCCAGTGTGCATGAACCATTGACCCTCCGACAGTCCATCAGCAACTAGCCTTCCCAGGAAGGCACCAAGGGAAATGCACAGCCCCTAGGCAAGTTCTCAATGAACACCCCACTCACCTCAACTTCATAACCATGCGATCCACAACTCTGGCAATGCACATGTCATAAGTTCACAAACAATATGCACAACAACATGCCCACCCACCAGACACAATAGAACAACTTACAATGGTAACCTGGGCAAGCCGTGAACATGACCAATCAACCACATGGCACCTCAGCCACACAATAGATGAATGTGGGGAGAGGAGGCAACCAGGCATGTGTGAAGGATGCAGTAGAACCATGATTGGAAAAGTACACAATGCCAAGAGTGTCGGCGAAGTGCTGGACAAACCGAGGTAAACAGAACACACCCATATCCACGGCAACATACACCTTTGGTGTATGGAGTGTAGGGGACAGTGGACGCAACCATGTCACCCCAGCAAGTGGGGGTTCTCTTGGAAAAGTAGCTTGTTATGCCCCCTCGCAAGCATGAGCAGAGTGGGATGGCCCGGCATACTCCAGGCCTGTGCAGGAGTGTGAATAAAAAGCATGTAGTCCTGGGCGTGGTCCTCTTCCGAAAAGCCCAACGTCTCTGCCAGGGCGGTGCCACCCACCCCACCATGAGGCCGATGCCGTCCTTGTTAGCGGAGTTGCCTGAGATACTATTTGCCTGCCATACCCCGGCCGGATGGACCATGAACCCATCAGGCTCGACCCTACGCAGCAAGGCCACACTGATTAGCATCTGACACCGGCGTGTGTCAAGGAGGGCCCATCACCTGCCTGTGTAAGCTCCAATCCCGAGGCCCACAACATGGGCTGCCTTTCAGATCACCGCTGTCCCCCCGACACTGGCCGACTGTTGGACCTGGGGCTACCAGTCCACATAGGGTAGCCTGGCACAGAGTGTAAAAACCTATCCCAAAGCAATTGTGTTATACTTGCATCGCATCTATACAGTAACCCAATGCCTATCCACCAAAAAGGAAACACCACATCATGTTTAGAAAAGTAGAACATCTTTATATTTTCTTTTAGTTACTTTCTTGTATTTCTCTTAGTTGCAAAACCAGTACCACATTCACATTTATGTCATTGCATTAAAATTACTTGCTTTTGTAAACTTTCCCAGTTTCATAGAGTTTTGGTTCTCTGCAATTCTTGCGTAGTCAAAACATTCTTTTGTAGGATAGCAGTGTAGTTAAACTCAATTTACTATCCCCCCTCCCTCCTCTGAAAGAGAATCAGGCTCTAGGCAATTCTGTTATATTCTGTCACCATAGCTAGGCCTCTACCTTTAGCATTCATAAATTTGTCACACAGATGTGGATCAATTTAAATTACTCTAATAATTATCCCATCCAGGGCATTAAATTCAGCAGACAGTTGTTCCCAGTCATTTAACAAAGCCCTGGTGTATTCGGCAGTTCTCACACACTGGGCACTTTCCTGCCGCTTAACTTTCCTCTCCTGCAGAACTGTGTGGAAAGTAGTATGGCTTCCAATGCCCCCCCACCCCTCTTCTCTGCTGTACTTATCTGTCTTTCAGCAGGACTCTACTAACTACAGAAGTGGCAATGAGGCCCTTAAAGCACCTGGGGCTCCCAACCACACTTCCACGATCTTACCAGGAGACTGCTGTGTTGAGTTTGTGTCCGCTCACTCCGCTGGCACTCCTGTCGCTTCAATCAATCTCCAGCCCTCACGTTGCAGGTACCCAGCAGCTATCCGGGTCGGGAATGCGCAGCGTTTCACTCAGCGTTGTTCCGGGCAATGTGTCCTGCCCTCCTCTCACTCGTCAGAGAGGGTGGGTGCTGAACACGGGCCGGCCTCCTCTGCTTCCCGCCACCCCTTCACCCGGCGCTCACTTGGTAGAGCGTACGATCTACCGTGCTGCCGCCACAGAGGAACCAACGCTCCGCTGACTAGAACCGGGCCCCCTCTCTACCTCTAGATCTCCTCAGCGGGGGGCCCGTGGATACTGTCAGTCCGCAGTAGGGGCACCGTTCAGCGGCGGGGATCTCAGCGGGCCAGACGCACTAGGGTAAGGTTAATTTTCTCTCTGCGATCTGCAAAGCAAAGTCCTGGGGCCAGTGGCAGTGATTCACCTGACTTCCCCCCTCTCCTCGTACTATGTCCGCAGTGTAGTTAAGATTGCGGCCAAAGGGGGGAAACCTGTCAGTCACTAGACCCCCTAACTCCGGGCAGCAGCAAAGTGACGGTGAACCCGGGCGGGGATCATATAACCTTATCCCACAACAACCCGGCTACTTTCCACCCTCCTTTCCTCCCGGGTCAGATGTCCCTCACCTGCTAGGCCTAATACAGGATTTCTTCTCAAGCGTTCAAAGGGAGAAAGGGAAAAAAACGGGACTGTCTCTTCCAAATCGGATGCTTCCCTGATGTATTCCCCAGAACAACGATTAACCGCTTCTCACAGGGGGTTCAATGACGCTGTTCCCAGGGATGCTACAAGGGTTATGTGGTACATAGTCAATAAACCGGTGGTGGGGCTCAGTCAATAACTAGAGGGTGACATCCTCAGAAAAGGCAGCCGACCCATGGGTCGATCTAGCCTCTATCAGTGTGCCTTCTTCCCTTTACTATCGCCTCACTCCTCACCAGGTTCCCTCCAGACTCTCTCTGGTCACTCTAAAATGGCCTCCCTGGTTCTGGCCCTTTTATAGACTGGGCCCTGGCTACTGGAATCAGCTGGAAGGTTCTAGAGCCTTCCCAGTGTAGTCCTATGGCTCAGGTCCCGGAGGTAAAAATGTTCCAGTTACAAGCCACCATTTTGTGTGTCTATGTATTCACCATGTTAAGAGAGCACCTAGGCTTCAAAAAGTTATAGGGATAAGAAGGCACTCAGAACTCTAGGGACAACACCAAAAATTGTAGTCAACGCAAAAATAAAAGAAAAATTAGGAGGCAAAAAGGAGAAAAAAAAAAGGAAGAATAGGAGGGACTACCCAAAGGGCTGACAGGTCTAATACCCACATTACTGCTTCCTCATTGACATATTCTACCTGCATCCTCTGCGGCTCAGTGGGTCCAATATCTGAAACCGTTTCCTGGCTCCTGAATGGCAGTGACCCCAAATCTGGGCAAGCGACCACAGCACCAGACCCCCTTCGATCCGTGAGGCATAGTTCCATATGCGCATCTTGCGACACATGCTGCCAAAAACTCTGTTCAAAGCCAGCCGGCGACACGTGCTGCCACAAACCCTGTTCAACGTCAGCTGGCGACACATGGATGAGGGACCAGTACTACCATGTGGACAAGCAGGTCTCCCATCCAGCACCTAGTCGCGATTCGCGAATGGCAGAGTCCACACCAGTGGTCGCATGGAGAGGAGTAAGAGGAAGATGCAGCTCAGACCAGACGAAAGCCGGGTCACAGTCACGGAGGTTACCAAACACGTGGTACCACTGAACCTGAACTATGTAGGCTGGTGGTGCCACCAACCTATACGGCAACACTCAGTGAATGGCCCGTGCTGACCGCTGCCTCCGGCCTACACTGCTCTCGGCCTAGGCTGTGCTCGAGTAGGTCACAGATTTGGAACTGAACAATGAGTATGCAAAGGCAGATTACATATCATTGCACGCAAGGAGAGGTGTAAGAGGTTGATGCCTTGCATCTTGGCGGAGAGAAAAGGATCATCATTACAGATGTATTTGTAAACTACCAACAACTGCCCTGGTGTCACTAGTGCAGTGTATCGCAAGCCAATGAAACGTGGCTGTGGCCCACTGCTGACCGCTACCTCTGGCCTACACTGTGGTCCAGTAGGTCACAGAGTCATGATTCAGTAATGGCGGAGTTCATATCAGTGTACCTGTATCATTGCAGATTGCATCCCCACTCAGCCCGGGTGTCACTATGTCTGTTGCCCGACATTCATGGACACTCTCTGGTCGAACTGTGGTGGTGTCTGAGCCTATGGACTAGGGGGCAGTTTCGATCCTCAAGTAGCTGATACCGAATTGGTGGTGGCAACGAGGCTGTCGCAATCCACTACTCCATTTGCTGCTTCCGGATAAAAACAAACCTTTCGGCGTCTTGCCCTGGAGGACACCTTCCACTGTCCCCCGAAACACTCCGAAACATACTCCTCGGACATTGATAATGACCCACTCAGTGCGCATGTCCCATCTGACTGCAATGCAAGTCACTGTCCTGTGGCTTGATGCCTGTGCCGGCCGCAGGGCATCTAGGGCCACTAACTCTGTGCTGGTCCTGTCCGGGACCCCTTCTCTGGAGACACTGGCTGACCCCTGAGGCGTAGGCCTTGGGATTATCAACGCCAATACTCTGGGGCATGCGCTGTATGCAGCCTTCGGACCCAAATGCGTCCCACCAGAGCTCACACACCAAGGCGAGTCCAGACCGTACGGTCGACGCATCACCCCAGGATGCACACGCCTCCACCGCAAGGACCACCTCCAATTGCCATCTGCCAGAGTTGAAGCGGTGGGCCTGACAGACTTATGGAGTTGCTCAGGCCTGTTGTGGATGCCATCATCGACCTGATACCCTGCTCAGCACTCCAGGTGCCAGTGACTCAGTGCACCGCGGGCCATTGTCCAATGTTGATTGTGTTTTGTGCTGTGGAGCGGTTACAGTGTGGGGACCCTGAGATGTTGATGGGGAAGATGATGCAGGTCTGACACACCCCACTGAATCTGCAAAAGGAATATATCGAAGGGACACTGTAGGACTTGGCCCTTTCCCCAGAATTTTTCGCTTTTTATTCCTTTAATTTAGGCTGCCCCCTATTGTAACAAAAGTGTATAGGCCTTGTGTAAGCGAGAAAGCCCTGTGTAATGTTAAACTAATGTTAAGGTGCAGGTGCTTTCTTCCCCTAACATGGCTGCCACTGACCCCTGCTACTGCAGCGCAGTCTTTGTGGGCGCATTCTAGTGGCCAGGAGCTGGCTGGAACCCTCAAACAATGTATCGATACTAGCCTGCCAGCCTGCCCATAGCCAGAATGGTGGAACCTCCTAGAACCACCTGGAAACTTCTGGAACAGGTGAGGTGACAGCAACTGCCACTGCCAACTGTCAACTGGCACTATATAAGGAAAGGGAGGGAAACTTTCCTGTCAGATTGAGGGAACACTGATCTGGGGGAGAACCTACGCAGGAGTTCTAGGCAGTGGGGCCTAGACAGGGACCTATGACACTGGGAGTGACAGGGCCTAGGTGCTGCCTTCCAAGTGTTGAGGGGTCCTGAACTTGCCCCCTGATCTGGCCCGGCGGAAGGGGAACCCAGGGACCACTTGAAGGGAACTGGCTGAGAAGATTTGATATCAGCCAACAACTCAAACCCCCCCCCCCCTCCCCCCTTCAAGGAACCCAGAGACTGCTATTTACAAGGGCGCAAGAAACATAAAGCGCCAAGAAGAAACCAAACCACCACAGGACTATTGAGAAATCAACCAGGTATTGGCGCTGTGTCGCTCCCCGCGCTCCCCGCGCTCCCTGACGCCACCTGGGACCCCTTTGCTGGTTTGCCACTGTTGTGTGGCCTGTCCTGTTGGTCCTGCTGATCTGATTCCAACTTAAATGAACTGTCTGATGGCTAAGCGCCCCTATTCCCTAGCGCTAGCATCCTGGACTACCTGTCCTGCCGGTGCTGACTGAACTGTCTTATCTATGGAAAGGGCCCCTGCGAAGCGCTGTACCAGAGAAGCGCTATCTCCAGGACTGCCATATTCCCTTCCCCTACAACTGACACCAGAAATCCATTACCAGCGCTGTGAATGGGTCGCACTGTGTACCTGATCCCTGAAACCCACTACCAGCGCTGTGACTGCGAAGCGTTGTGAACCTGTGAGCTCTGCTGCTGCCTGGTGGGGACCCTTGAGGTACTGTGAAGCGCTGTACATCCAGCATCTGTCATTAGTTTCAAGCTCTGCATCAGCGAGGCGCTGTGGGCCCAGGACCTGAATTTGCTGCTGTGTGAGCGCTGAGGCTGTGGAGAGCACTGTGAGGAAAAGCGCTGTTATGCCCCAGAACACCTCAGCCAGTGTGAGCGCTGTAGAAGTGTAGAGTGCTATGAGGAGTAACTGTAGTTGGGCCCTGTTGGCCCTGATCAGGCCCATAAAAGCATCTGAACTGGGCCTGGTCCCATTTAAGAATTACCCCCCAGTTAGGGGTCTATTATGGCCCTGGTGATTCTTGCCACTGAGAAGGGTTAACACGTTAAGGGGCTGCTGGGCCACTAAGGTTAACCCTGGCCTGGGAGTAAAGTTAAGTGCTCATTTTGGCCTTATACCGGGTTAGTGCTGGCTAATGCAATGGTTATCTTTGATTCCAGGTTTATTCTTGATGCAATATCTCCTTGCTGTAATGTTTATTCCTGATGTATTGATTATTGATGCTACAGGGATTAATAACTTGCTCCCTTTGCTCACATAATGAAATGTTGACCCCCAGTTAAATGCAAAGGTTATCCTGGCCTAATGAAATGTGTTTTTTTTGCATAAAGATATGTTGCCTGATTTTTAAGGAAGTGTTTTCTACTCCTGCCTGATGCCAGGGTCTCTGAAACACCTACATTTATATAATGAAATGTGTCTGCATAGGGAAGGGTTATATGCCAAGTGCAATGTTCCTTAAGTACAACTCCAGGAAATGTTTAATGCTGGGTAATGTAACATTTTAACCTTTATTGAAATAAGTTACTGCTAATGAGAATATGAATGGCTCTACATGAAATGTTGTTCTCACCTGCGAACAGGATACTTCCTAATGAAAGGCCCCTACTAGATTAAGGGGGTGTTTACCCTGGTATTGGACTGTTTTAGAGGTCCCAAGGCCCACAGTTTATAGGTCTCAATTCATAAAAGATTAACCCCTGATTTGAGGATGTAAGAGAATGCCTACAGTACCAGTATGAAGAGTATTAGCGAGGGCTAGGCCCAAACCCAGGGATTATCCCTATTTCGCCTAGTGTCCTGCTCAGCCTAGGCCTTATGCATGGTTTACCTGTTATTAAATGTTTACTTATGCTCAGAGAAATGGTTACTTCCTGGATGAAATGTTAGTGCATAACTAATGAAAAGTTCTACTTCAACTATGGAACTGCTTAATGCTCATTCCTGCTGGGAGTGATTCTTAAAATGGGTAATCCTGCACAAGGGGATGTTTATCCTTAATGAAATGTTTTCTCCCCTTTAGTGCCATATTACTGGAAGCCTACAGTTATTTATGTACATGTTCTTTGCTGTGGAACGCTCACCCTGGTTTGGTGAGGAGTGGGTAATATGCCTACAGAACTAATAAGATGCAATGTCATTTGGTTGCCTTTATAATGTATTTCTTATAGGTGCTGACAAGAAGCAAGGGTAAGGTCAGGCCTGTGGATATCTATACTTAATATGATCTAATATTCAATATTTATCTGATATTTAATATTTATTCCTCTGAGTATTTATTACAAAGTGTTAAAACATATGTATTCTGAAGGAAAACTAATAAGTAATTGATACTGTAATTTTTGATTACCCTGACTCTGCTCTATATAAAAGTCATGTTACTTTTATACAAACTAACTGGAGTGGTGTCACTCATTGCGTGCCCAATTTTACTGTCTCAGTGGATGCGTGTGCTGTATGGTCGCTTTGCACATAATCTTTCGGATGCCTACCCGCTCGTGCCATGCTATCCTCGGGGAGCTGGTGACCCCAGTTCCAACAGACACACTCCAAGATTTTTTCTTCACATGAGCACGCTCATCTCTAGTGTCCAAAGCCCAGGGCACTGCATCTCACAAACACTTCTGTTTGTATGTTGGGTGACCTCTGTACTTGCTCCGGCTCCCTCCATGTTGCTCAGCAGTTGACTCAGTATTGCATGTGTTTTCTGTTTCCGTTGCAATGGTGTACAATGTTCAAGTGGTTGCCAGCACCAGATATTCCTCACGGAATGGCTTACACTCATCCCAAACACATCCAGCACAGGCGTCACTGTACATGTGGCCCTGCCAATAAAGGGGCCGGGTGCATGTGCCCATTGCCTGTTCAACATGATATCTGCATGTTTCCCTGTGGTCTTGTAGCATGCATGTGGGCCTAGGGCCCTACGACATTACATCGTGCTGTGTACATCGGATGCAGACATGTCACCGCAGGCAGCGGGTTGGAACTTGGACATGTAACTTTGTCGTCACCCACTCATTTTGTAAGGGGAGTAGCCAGGGCCATCGCACGCACAGGCAACATGGGTGTGTGACTGCTATTTCAGCGCCCCTGGGAGTGGTTCTGTGCTATGAATGTGCATCTGCATGTTTCTCTATGGTAGTGTGGGTCTCCTTAGTGGGGTGTGGGTGGGCCCTGAAGGGTGATAGACCCCTACATATGTGTCCTGGTTCACATTCCAAGGGTTCGGCCCCCACCCACACCTCTTGGGCCACCTCCTTTTGGTGTGCTGACACATGGCATTGGGGTGTCATGTGTGGGTGAGTGAAGTGTCATGAGCCAGCTGTGCTTGCTGGTGCTTCCTGCTGTGTGGTTTGTTGCAGTCTCGGTGTTCCCCCCTGAGTAGCTTGGCTGGCTGGGTCCTGGTGGGGGGTTGCGTGTGCTATCCAGTGACTGTTGTAGGGCATTGGTGTTGATGGTGTGGTGGTCCTTTCTGGCATGTTGATTTGTTGTGTTCTGTGCTCTGATGAAGGTGTTGTGTGCTCCTATGCGATGTGAAGGGGAGGTGCGTGTGGACTTTGTGTTGACATATGTGTTGGTGCATTATGCTGGTTTGCATGCAGACTATATGGCAATGTACATTGTGACTGTTGGGCAGGATTCTTCTGCGGGACAGTGTACATTTGGACTACATGACAGATGTGAGGTTGTACACGAACATTTCCATTTCACTGTTTCTGGCACTGTCAGATGTAGTGGGCATGTTTCTGTGCATGTCCGGAGCCAGTTGTGTCCTCTGTTCTACAGGGTTGGCACTGCGCATTGTTCCACGTTGTCATCAATGTGGGTGTGCTGTTCATGCTATGTGTGTGTGCTGCAGTATGCCAAGGGGATCTGGGACATGATCCTGGGTGTTTGTGGGTGTGCAGTGTCCTACGCTTCATTGTGCATGTATGCCATTGTGCCCATCTCCAGCGTACAGTACCTGTTTGTTGCACTCCCTGTTGATGTTGTGTCAGGTCCTTTCGAGCAGTGTCCGTACTCCCTACTCCTTGCACAGTCTCCACACTGATGACTGTGGCCCTGGATTCCTCCAACTCCTCTGGGGGCACTGGACTGCCACCTCCTTTCTCCATTGCTGCCTCCCTGTTGGCAGCGGGTTGGTGCCTGGTTTAAATAGTCACGTCATGCCGGCGCCTATTGGCCTCCTGGATCTGCCTCCTCTGAACTCCAACTTCAATCCAGGTGTTCTGCTAGTGAGTCAGTTGCTGGTAGTGTTCTGTCCCCTGCGTGACGCTGGTCTTGTGTTCCTGTGACCTGCACCCCGTCTTCCTCTCCTTTTTCTCCTTGACCTTCCCCGACCCCGTTTTTCCTTGCTCGTAGTCTGTGGGGGTTGTGGGGTTTGAGTTGAACTCTGGGCTGGGTCAGAGTGCATTCATGTTGCTATATACTTTGGCTTTTTTCTGGTGTATATTTTCTGTGGTATTTTATAGTGCATTTTCCCGCCAGATGCGTGGTACTTGCAGGACTGTGGCTGATTTTTGCTACTTTTTGTACCGTGTTTGGCCTCATCGCATGTTTTCCAGCGTTTGCGTATCGCATGCTATCGCTGTGTTGTGAATTCCACGTTGACACAGGGTTATTTTCCTGCAATGGGCTGCGATGTTGAAAGTTGCTTTACGCAGTGTAGTTATCACATGTTCTTGTGATGATACCCATCAGAGTTTTACTGTGTGGTCAAATGGGTTACACTGTAACTGTTAAATTGTAGTTGATCTAGACCCCTTTTATTCCTCTGGCTCCTAAAATGCTCCATTGCAGGGTACAAGTAAAAAGGGGCCTAAATACAAGGCGTTGTCAACACCCTGAATGAGCCCAGAGGAAGATGGTATGTTATGTTATATTATTTGTATTTGTAGGGCTTTCAATCACCTGTAAGGTATGTTGGTATTGAAGCAGGTAGGTCTGAGACTATTCCAAGAACCATGGGACATATTTACCAGAATGGTGGCAGAGGGAATCACAGAAAGGTACCTTGCTGCACTGCCCTTTGTTACAGGGAAAGCGCAGGAATGCACCATATTCATTCAATAAGGTGCATTCTTGTCCTTTCCCCCTGCGCTGGTGCAGTGTCAGTAGCCTAGAGCCAATGCAAGCACCATTGCACCATGGTATAAGGGTGCCTGCATCACTCCAGGATTATTTTTGTACAGAAAAGGGAACCTTCTTGCACAAAATCAATCTATATAGGAGTTTTCCTCTTTTTATGCGTGCTGCAGAATACAGCACACATAGAAAGAGGAAAAAACAAGGAGAAATAAAGATATTTCTTATTTTTAAGTCTCACATGGGTGAGGCATAAGATTTTTACGCATTCCCAGGTTCGTACGTCCTTGTAAATCTGGGAATGCATATAAAAATATGGGAGTTGCATGGGAACACCCACCGCAAAGTCCATGGAACGCCTCACTTGAGCAGAGGAAGGCAATGCAGCGATTTGCACTGCTTTGCATTACTCCATATTTGGGAACCCATTCAAAGCTACACAAAATTACTTTGCATGACTTCATAAATATGACATAGGGGTTTGTGTCATGCATGTACCCCGTTGTGTGGCACAAGCATGACTTAAGGCCGTTGTAAAGATGCTGCCATGTCTTCAGCTTCTTCCAACATTCATGAATTGAAGAGGCAGCTCTGATGTGTTACAGCAGTTTACCAGATTTGGTTCTGCATATTCGTGGGATGTGTGGAAGTAGGAATCCAGTTGCGTAGAAGTGCCTGGTGGGTTTGTGGAAAGTGATGCAGTTGTTCGTGTAAGCTGTATGTGTTGTGTGAAGCATTGAAGGTGAGCACAATGAGTTTGAACAGAGCTTGCTTGTGAGCGGGAAGCCAGCGGTGTTTTCTTAGGTATGAAGTGCTTTACGTGGGGCGTAGCAGGTTGGGTGTGATTCTCGTTTGTGAGTTATGTATTGGCTGTAGACATCTGGGCAGTTATGTGCTGATTCTGGTGTAGAAGATAGTTACACCTGGCACCATTGGCGTGGGTCTCCCTTCCATTTTTTGCTGTTGCCTCCTGTGTTTTTGCTGTATATTTTGCTGTTCTATATGCTTTGGGAACTTTGCCACTGCTTTTCAGTGCCACAGTGCAAGTGCTCCCTATTTTAAAGTATTCCAATGGTTTAGTGACTCCATAATTGGATTATTTGATTTACTTGTCAGACCCTAGTACAGCGCACCATGTGTGCCCAGGGCCTGTAAGTCAAATGCTGATGGTGGGCTTGCAGCACTGATTGTGCCACCCACCGGAGCAGCTTGTAACCAATGGCTCAGGCCTGCCATTGCAGAGCATGTGTGCTGCCTGGGGCTGCCATGTCGACTTGGCAAGTGCACACACTTGCCAGTCCCCAAACTTTCCCTTTTCTACATGTTAGTCACCCCTAAGGTGTGCCCAAGGGCAGGGAGCATTGTATGTAAAAGGCAGGACATGCCCTGATGTGTGTGACATGTCCTGATACTGAATTACAGCCAATTTCGTTTTTCACTATTGCAAGGCTACCTGTTCCTGTAGGCCAGAATGGGCGGTTTAATTATAACATCTTATAATCCTAACTGACGCAGGGAACTAGGTAGAAATTCGGGTTTAGTATGCCTGAACTCAGAATGATAAAATACATCTTTTAGTGAAGTGGGTTTTAACATTCTGTGTTTAAAAATACCGCTTTTAGAAAGTAGGTATTTTCTTGCCTTACCATTCAAGCCTGCCTCTGCCAGGTTGTGTATTCCTTGTCTGGTTTGTGAGTGACAGGGGCTGGGGTGGCTCCAGGAGACATGGTGAGTCAGCACCAGGCTGAATAGACCCATCTGCATGAGTAGTGTTGGGTGGAGTAGCATCTGGGTCTGAATAGGGCTCTGCCTGCCTTCCCCAATGCTGGTTCCACCTCCTGTGGTGTATCTGATGACCCTGGCTCACACTGCCAAAGGAAGAAGTGGTGCACTGGCAGAGGGCACCCAGAACTGGTTTGGACTCGGTACAGACACCCTCTGCCTTCAGAGACAAAGGACTTATGAAGTATAAAAAGGGGGATTCAGACCCCAGAACTTTACATCACTTCTGGGAATCAAGATGACCCCTTTGCTGAGGAGAAGTACCAGAGAAACTGAAGGAGGAGACTACCCCTGTGCTGTGTGTTTGGGAGTTGGCCTGCAGTGGTTGCTTCATTTATAAAGAAAGGAGAAAAAGGACTGAGTGTGTTTTCATCATCTTGAAGAAAAATGTCCAAGGGCTTGAACTGTGCTTGCTTCCTGCTTGTCTTAGGGATACAAGACTTCACCACCAGCTCCCCCTGGGTTCCCTTGTTGGGAATGGAAGTGCCTGCTGTTGTGCTGGGTCTTCTGAGAGACTGCTGCTCACTGGGAGCTGGGAGCTGGAAGTGTGACTCAACGACGAGAAGCGTGTCCCCACCGCATTAATTGCCATCACATCGCCGAAGAAGGGTGTTGCAGCTGTCGCCATCACATCGCCGAAGAGCGCCGCATCACCGGAGAAGTGTCTCGCCACTGCAGAGGTTGCTGTTGCATCCCCGGAGAACCGTGTCACAGGGCCTGTCGCAGCTCAGAAGTTCATCGAGTCGCTGCACGGCCGTCGGGCATGCTCGCATTGCATCTATGTTGTCGCACCATAACCAAGATGCCATTTTGTTGTATGGCACCTGAGCATCATCGCATCGGATCGCACTAAGAAACTGACGCATCACCTCCTCACACAGTAAGGAAGCGAGCATCAACTCCCCTGCGCAGCAGTAAGGAACCAATGCATCCACTCCCCTGAGTGTAAGGAACCGACGGATCACCTTCCCTGTGACCCTTTTGTTTGTTTTGCATTAGGCATCCCAGGTACTGTGAGAGTACAGTGTTGCATTCACAATCTAAAGTGAACTAAGCTATTTCTACCATTTTTGAAAACTTATTTGGAATACAGTATTTTGGAATTTTGTCTTTTGGTCTTGTGTTAAGTCTAGTAAAGATTACTAATTTTTGTAAACCTGTGTGATGTTCATTTGTAGTGTTTTCACTGTATTACTATGCTTTACACACTGCCTCTGAGAAAAGCCTGTCTGCTCATGCCAAGCTACCAAGGGGGTGAGCAGGGGTTATTTTGGGAGTTTAGCCTCTTACCCTGACTAGAAGCAAGGGTACCTATTTGGTCAAAGATACCTACCTCTGCCAACTAGAGACCCCCAATTCTAACATTGGTGGTCTCGGTGGGGATTTGGACTTGCATTTGTGATTCATATTTTTTATATGTGAAACTTGGTTGAGGGATGATATGACAGCAGTACCTAATCTCGCTCTCCCCTCAGGTTATTCCATCTGTACCATAAATAGGGACTCCAGGGGAGGGGGAATTGCGGTAATTTATAAATTTCATTATTCCTGCTTGCTCAGTAAGGAAGACATTGTGGGCTGTGATGCCGCCAGCTTTAGGGTGTCTACAGGCCCGCACCTGTCCCTCTCTGGACTTTTGGTCTACCGCCCTCCAGGACCGGCTTCTAAGTTCATAGATGCCTTTCTGGAGACTGTTAGCGCACTTGTTGTAGGATCTGCTAATTTTACTCTCTTGGGAGACCTTAATCTCCATTTTGATCTCACTCATGAAAAGTGCCATCTGCAGTCTATTAGCTGACCTGGATGTTTTACAGTTGGAGCAACTAGTGTCTGGCTCACACGAATATAGCTGGACATCTATTAGATCCTTTTTTTCCCAACATACAATCCATGAAGATCGAAATGCCTAAACCCATGGGATGGACCGATCATTCCTTGATAGAGCTGTCTCTATCGGTCATAGAACCTTTTACGTTAGACACAGGCAACCCAGTCTTTAGACCTTTATGCCTTCCTTACTGCCAACCCCCTGGGAGACTTGTCGGATCCCGAGGTGGGCTACAATGCATTTTGTGTCTGGATCATAAAGGGTTCGGACACCTTCATTCCTGCAAGATGGATCAAGGAACGCACCTCTAACACCAGTCCCTGGTATAATGATTCACTGAGAATTCTTAGGAAAGCTTGTAACAAAGCTGAACGTGACTGCAGAAGGGACTATGCATGTGAGAAAAATTAAACTATATCGCTCAAATCAAGCTCTATCACAGATCTATCTGTTCTGTTCGCGCCGCCTTCTATGCAA
The DNA here is from genome assembly GCF_964263255.1 of Lissotriton vulgaris. NCBI lineage: Eukaryota > Metazoa > Chordata > Amphibia > Caudata > Salamandridae > Lissotriton > Lissotriton vulgaris. The sequence continues at coordinate 934,919,209 of NC_141698.1, read as the reverse complement.
ATGAAATAAGGTCAAGTTCTAATCCAGCTAAATGCATTTTTAAAATCTTTAAAGATCTTAGGAGTAAAAAAGCGGCTATGCCTAGTATAGTGTCCGCGCAGCAGTGTGATGAGCTTGCGACATTCTTTGTGGAAAAAGTTCAAAAGATCTATCGATCCTTTCCACACACTTCTTTTCATCCCATCAGCTCGTCCTCCAACGATGGGTCTCGTTCAACCTTATCGGCAATTCCGGACGTCTCCGAAGAGGAATTTACCAGACTGAGTGGTAGAATTAAATCAGGCTCACCCTCTGATCCTCTGAGACCTTCTCAATTTACAGAGTCGCTTTCGATTTTTCGGGAGCCGCTTTGTCAAATACTTAACTCATCCTTTGCCACTGCTACTGTTCCGGTTTCATGGAAACAGGCTTTGGTGTCACCTAATATTAAGAAGCCCACGCTAGACACTTCTAAACCCGAGAATTTTAGACCTATATCTCTTCTCCCCTGGGTGTCCAAGATCGCAGAAGCCCATGTTAATAATGTGTTCAATTCTTGAGCTCCAATAAGATCCTGGACCCATTGCAGAATGGATTTGACCGGGCCATAGCATGGAAACGGCTCTGTTGGCTACCACTGAACATCTCCGGTCAATCCTTGATGTCGGTCAAAGTGCAGCGCTGTTTCTGTTAGTTCTCAGCGCTGCCTTTGATACGGTGTCACATGGCATACTTATCCATCGATTAGAGGTAGCGGGGGTCACTGGGGCGGCCCAAGAATGGTTTAGATCTTTCTTGACAGAGAGATCTTTCCGAGTGTCCGCCCCGTTAATCTCCCAGTCCCACTCCATTGGGCAGGGGGTCCCGCAGGGCTCAGCATTGAGCCTGTCGTCGTTTAATCTCTATTTCCAGCCTCTAGCTGCTGTCGCTAAACAGTGGGACCTTATTATGGTCTTGTATGCTGATGACACGCAGCTTGTTGTCACCTTAGCTGAGGGGTCCTCTACAACAGTCACCAGATTTAGAGATGGGATGACGGCGGTGGCCGAATGGATGGCCAATAATTGTTTGCAATTAAATGCAAGCAAAACAGAGATTCTGCTGGTTGGCAAAAATATTACTCTGTGGAATGAACATTGGCGGCCGTCGCTCCTAGGAGTCATGCCCATGCCCAGGCCCAAGGCGATTTTAAATCATTATGTCTATCCTTCAAGATCTTGAAAACTGCCAGCCCGGCGCTACTGTGAGACTTCTTGATCCCTTATGTCCCCTCTCGGCAGCTGCGCTTGTTGGGGCAACACTTGGTGATTGTCCCTTGGGTTAAACAATGCCGTGTAGGAGGGCTCTCGTTTCGCTGTCTGGCTGCTAAGTTATGGAATTTGTTGCCTGTACATATTCGAGGTATGGACTGCCAGCTCGCCTTCAGAAAAGCCATTAAAACTTTCCTCTTTCCTTCAGTGTAGTCTAGTGGTTCCGTGACGTTTGTTACGACTTTTCCTGCTGTGTGTGTTGTTTGATCTGTTGCAGCGCCGGGACGCCCCTTTGCTGGGGCAGCTGTGCGCTATAGAAAATCACTTAACATAACATAACATAACATTGATGTACACTACTAGTAAGTGCAGACGATAACGTGATGACATACATTTTGGCAGAATTATTTTTTTTTTCTTCCTTGGAACTTCTTCTCTATTTTTCTTACTTGAGAATTGCCAGTCTTTCTACCATGAGTAAGCAAACTTCCATTGCATCTGTAGACATTGAATTGGCAGAGGAGAGGATTGATACCGACACTGTGCCAAACCTCATGGCTCAGTGCGAGAAATGTAAAATCTCTTTGAAAGGCTTCACCAGAAATTAGGAATACCACAAGGCGCTGAGGGCCTGAGTAGAATCTAAGAATAATCAACAACAAACAATTACCAGAGGGTCCAAGGGATATAAGGTTTAAAGAACTGAGCCTGGTTATTATCCCCAGCTCCTTCTACATGTATAACACAAAAACACAGGGGGTCTAACAGCCTAATTATGTAGCTGCGCTTTCAATACGAATTACCAGAATCTCGGAGTGTTTGAATCACATGGAGACAGCATATTTCAACAGAAGGTGAACACTAAGTGTATAGGCAAAACCAAACCAGTACAGATCAATCACAAATGGTCGACAAAATCCAAAACATTTAGCAATGGGTTACCATCAAATTGACTTGGTGATCAGTCCTATCATCTGGCCAAACCCAGGTGTAAGTTAGGCTAGTCCCCTGATTATTGGGACATCAAGCGCCACACCATTTGTTGCTGGTAAAGGACTTGGTCCACCAATACAAATGAACCATCAATGATGGCTGATCTTTGATGGTTAAGTGAATAATAGTGCAACAAAAATGGTGACTTTAAAATAGGATGGTGTGTCCTCCTACTAACAACTTTATTCTCGAACAGTGCAAGAGAGACAGTCAACAAATATCTGTCTTATAACGGGCCAACATGTTTCTGCCTAACGGGCATTTCATCCCTTGGCATTTGTCAGGGCCTCTGTTCTTTCAATAGTTGCACTTAGTGATAATGAAACAAAAAGAAACACCACCACCACCAGAGTGGAAAAAGTAAGTAAAACGGTTGAATACGATACAACCTGTAACAACCGAAGACATTAACCCTCCATGTCAATTAGGAAGTACGATTTCTATGGAGGAAAATGTATAATAGTTAATTGTCAACTGACTGTGTAATTAACCTAAAACCATGTGTTTCACCAAAAACAATTATAAGAAAAATAGTCTATTCATGCTCACCCTTCATGGTAGGGGAATTGACCTCACCTCACCTGGACCTTGCTCAGGTTCTACGAGGCACTGCTGAGGTTCCGTGACAATTGTAAGTGGTGTTTTCGACTCGCACGAATATGGTTGAGTCTGGTATCTATGAACCGCAAATGACGAGTTTAGTGGGTGTACGTGTTTTCCCTGTGCTAGCCTAAACCGTTCGTTTGTTTCGTGGGTTTCTTCATCTGAACCCACGGGTTCCATCTTAGATACGGCATCCATTTTGTTTCTTGCCCTCAAGTAGCCAGCGAACGGACGTTGTCCGCTTCGCGACCCTGGGATTCCCAAACTCTTGCGGAAGACACGTTTCCTATGAAGGTGTCTTTATGATGAGGGGGATGGCGCTGTAAGGCAGATGGCCCCGCTCGAGGCTCATCTTGCCGTGCCGGTCTATTGTCTTAGTTGTGTATTCATTAGGCACGTCCCCTTTGATGCCTGCAGCTCGTGTTTCCCGATACCTCCCCTTTCACACCCTTTTCGATCTGCTCACTGTTCCTGTCTTCCTCTGCACCTGTTTCTGTCTCTTCCTTGATTCGTTTACTGCTGATTGGAATGTACTAATGGTGGGAAGATGTGCTTTTACAGTTGGGAACTATCAAACGTTACTGTACTTATGTTCCGGGCCCTGAATACATGAAAGCGACCCCTTATGGTCTTTACGATGGGAACCAAGTTGTAAACCTTTGTGTACCATGTTATCCTATGCACGAAAACTGTATAAAAGGAGCGATCCACAGATACAAGTTGAAGCAGACTCCTCGAATCTACACGTGTTGTACTTCCTGTGACTTCTGTGTTTCCCTGCAGTAATAAACCTCGAATCTTTGACGCCGAAGGAAGTGTCCTGTGTCTCTGTCAGTTGTACGCCAGAACAGGTTACCCACGAAGGTTTTAGGTGTTATCCCTGGCACCGCTGGGTCTTAGAAAAACCCAGTCCTTCAGTTGGCGCCCAACGTAGGGCTGCATCAGTGGTACCGGTCCAAAGCCCGACGATCGTGAGGAACTTCGTGTGAAATCTCCGAGGGAAGGTGCACCCCGCTTCATCGATCCTGTTGTCGAAACAAGTGGCCCGGCGACTTTTCCCGCGAAGATCCCCGCCTCCTGACGGCTGCGACGGACTACTGCCCTGACTGTAGACCTGTTTTTGGCGCCTGGCGTAGACCTTGGTACAGCGAGACGATTGACGGGCCTTCCTGGTGACGCCATCGATCTTTGAGTTAAGTATTTGTGGGTCGCTCCCAGAGTCCTTAGTTGTGGGTGCTTAGTTGTTGCATGGTTCCATTGCATTTGTGGTTCTTAGTACTTTGTTCTTTGTTGTGATATTTGTCGTCTGCAGTCGCCAAAAAACGAGGGTTTTTGCTCTTTGCAGGGACATTGTAAATCCTATAACCCTTGACGTTTGTGAAACTCGGTTAGTGTGCACGATGCCTGGCCGTAGTACTTTGTTCAGTTGCTTCAGAAGTTGTGGTGCGGATTCCCGACTGGAGGACTCGTGTCCGATTCCTCCGGTTGGAACTCCAACTTATTAGCTGTACAGTAGACATGGTTTGGGTCCAATTACATTCAATGAGTGTTGGGTTCGTTATACTAAAAAAGACGGTGTCCTTAGTTGGCCACCTCATGGTAGTTTTGAGACCCCGATTTTAGATAATCTAGAAGCTAAATTGTTCCAAAGAAAAGCAAGGCCGGCCATGTTTGATTCCTTTCGGTTGTGGCGTAAAGAAGCCAAGCAGAAAGAAATCAAGCAGATTAAACGTAATAAGAGAGAAGGTGTTGTTACAACGGTAAGAAACGCAGAGCAGTTCCAGCGAGATAAGGAGGAAAAGGAAAAGGAAGTTTTCGATAGATTGCAGCGTATGACCATAGATAAGTGTTACCCCGCTTTACCGACGGGTACAGATAAGAAGGAGGAATCAGTAGAGGACCCCTTGTTGTCCTATCTCTTGAAGTCACCACCTCCGTACGCACAGGGTACCGTAGTTCCAGTGGTTCCCTCCGTCCCTGTTCCTCCACCTGCTCCCGTTCCTGCTCCACAACCTGTCCCCGTTCTTCAACCTGTTCCTGCTCCTCTACCTGCTCCCGTCCCTACTGCTCCCCCACTTGTACTTCCCCATACTCCTGTTCCCGCTGCTCCTACTGTTCTGGTTACTCCTGCTGTCTCTTCTGTTCCTGACGCTTCTCTTGTTACCCCGTTGAGTTACTCTTCTTCTCCATCTGTTCGACGTCGTACCCCCTCTGTTGCTGCTAACTTCTTTAATTCTCTTGGACCCATTCTTGAGTCCGCTGGTTCTGATGGTCCTCAAAGGCGAAGTCAGCTTCCCGGTAGTAGGGAACGTGACTCGCTGTATAATATGGCGATGGGTTGGATTAAATACCCCCTTAGAAATCCTCCGCGTGTGGTGCTTGATACGTTTTGTCAATTCAACGTACCGACAGAAAGGTTTGTGTTTGAAGAAATGTGCAAGCTTTTACGTGACCAAATATCGGCTGATGCATCTGACGATGTATTGACTGCTTTGACTAATCTTCAGCTTCAGTTTGCGAGCGGAATACTGGTGGGTACCAATGTTCGACGTGCTGTCGAGCAGTTACTATCTTTTCGTCCTTCTATAATGCCTCGGGCATTGTTTTTAGAGGACATTGAGGAACCGCTTGCAGCGCCTGGTCAGTATCCCATGCGCGAAGTTCCACCAGTATGGATGGCTGGTGATCCACAGGCTGTTCCTATTGTTCCGCCACATTTTCAGAGAGTGTGGATACATCTTCTGTGGAAGCGGTCAGAAGTTTTGCAGGTGAAGCAATCTCTGCCCGACCCTCGCAAAAATCCTGCAGGGTATTATAGGGAATTGTCACAGCTCGTGGATGCTACGATAATGAATATTGCCGATATCGATATGCTATTTGGCAATGTCGTGCCGCAACCGGTATGGGCAAAGATTCGTCAGGAAGACCATGCGGCGGAATTAGGCGGTGATTGGAATGCACTTCTTGCTGCGGATGCCTTGCAAGTTGCTGGGGCCATGCCTGAACAGCTAATTACGGCTTTGCCCCAGAGAATTATTACCCTTATGAAAACGCTTATGCCAGCTATGAAGGTGAATTGGGACAAACTGTCCGCTTGCAAGCAGAAGAAGGATGAGAGTGTCTCTGATTTCTTTATGAGATTTGAGGAGGCATTCATTGATCATAGTGGTCAGGATATGGGCACTGAGGGAGGTCAGCGATTGTTTGTGGACAAGTTTGTCTCAAATTTGTTGCCGGACCTAAGCAACAAATTACGAAATTCAGAAAGTGCGTGGGCTGTTTCCCCTTCTGCTCAAATATTGGCCACGGCCCAATATTATGAGAATAGAGAGAAAGAGGAAAGTGATCGTGCCGATAAAAAGACAAAAGAACTCAAAACTAAAGTGTTGTTGCAACAAGCGTATCCTCCACGTTCGAATCAGAATGATTCGCAACAGCGGAATCGATCGCAGTCTCAGTCGAATAGGTCGCAATCACGTAATGACTCCTCTTCGCAGAGATCTACCTTAGGATACAATCAGTGTGCCTATTGCAGGGGAGAGGGTCATTTGAAATTTGATTGTCCAGTTTTGCGTGATCGAAATAGTGGTAATTCATCTAGAGGAGGTCGTAGTGGTCCTCAACAGGCATCACGTGGTAGAGGTTGTGGTGCTCAAAATGATCGTTCTAACAATTCTTCTGATTCTAATAATTGCTTTGATCAGCGCGGATCGTCGCAAGGAAGATCTGCGCAGTACAATGTGGACGATTATTACGTCGATCAGGATGCTGACGACGGTAATTACTAGGACAGCCATAGACAAGGAGAGGGAGTAGTATCAGTTCCGGTTGATCAGAGAGGGCCTTACGTCGCAGTTGCCACCTCGGGCGTCGTTGAGCCTTTTCTGTTGGACACTGGTGCAGCGAAAAGTTCCATCATGCATTCGAAACTCCCTGGCGCACCTTTGTCTGGCTTAACAAATGTTTCCGTTGGATTCTCTGGCGCCCCTGTTAGCAATCCGGTTTCGTGCCCTTTGCCTCTTACAATTGGGCCTCGCGAGCTGAAAGCTCCTTTGATTTTGACTACTGGTTGTGGTGAAAATCTCTTGGGCCTGGATTTGCTAAAACGTCTGTATGTGACTTTGTATTGTTCTCCTGCGGGAGTAAAGCTTACGTTGGGTGAGAGAGTTGTCTCTCCTATGTACTTATCCATCGATAAGCTTCCACCGGAATTAAGTTCTCTTCCTGCATCTTTGTGGGCGACAGGCCCCAATGACGTGGGCCTGCTTGACATCTCCCCTTATGTTGTTCACTTGAAATCTAATGTGCGATTGCCATGTATTCCCCAGAATCGTATCTCCCTTGATGGTGAGCGAGCGTTGTTAGCAATCATCTACGATTTGATTGAGAAAGATGTTATCAAGGAGACTCGGGGAAACGTGTGCAATAGCCCTGTGCTGCCCATTCTGAAGCGCACTGATCCATCAAAGCCCCCTGTTTATCATTTTGTTATCGATTTACGGGAGGTGAATAAAATTGTGATTCCTCAGTTCCCTGTGGTGCCTGACATTACAGCTCTACTGACTCTGATTCCAGCCTCTGCATCTTGGTTCTCAGTGATCGATCTGAAGAATGCTTTCTTCAGCATTCCGATTGCTGAGGAGAGTAGGGACCTTTTCGGTTTCTCTCTTGGTGGCCGCAGCTTTAGGTTTAAACGCGCTCCTCAGGGCTACTGTGAGAGTCCATCGATATACAGTCAAGCCTTGAAGGGCCAACTTGATGCGTTTGTGTTGCCGGCCGGTGCGGCCTTGATCCAATATGTCGATGACTTATTGGTGGCTGCGGATACTCAGGACATTTGCAAACTTGCTACGGTGTCGTTGTTGCAGCATCTCTGTGACTTACATCACAAGGTGTCACCTTCTAAACTGCAATATTGTTGTCAAGAAGTAACCTATCTAGGTCACTTATTGTCAAAGGAGGGAAGAAGGTTGACCCCAGTGAGAATTGCAGCGATTGCTCGAATGACTGTGCCAACAACTCAGAGAGATGTGCGTGCCTTTTTAGGTATCACGTCATACTGCAGGCAATGGATTCCGAATTTTTCATTGCTAGCGAAACCATTGGTGGCTCTTACGTGCAAGGATGTTCCAACTCCTTTACCATGGACGGAAGAATGTCAGAAAAGTTTTTCTGAACTACGTGATGCGTTGTGTTCGGCTCCTGTGTTAGGTACCCCTGACTACAGTAAGCCGTTTACACTATACGTTCACGAGAGGGAAGGTTGTGCGTTGAGTGTTTTGACGCAACAATTCGGCGGTAAGCAACGTCCATGTGCATATTTTTCCTCGACCTTGGACCCAGTAGCTAGAGCATTGCCGAGTTGTTTGAGAGCAACAGCGGCAGCTGCGGTGTCCATCCGACAATCTGCAGGATTGGTCATGGATAATATGCTTACGGTGATGGTTCCGCATGCAGTTGACACTCTCTTGAATCGTACGAAAACTCAACACCTGACGAGTGCAAGGTTGTCTGGGTATGAGTTGACGCTTTTGGCAAGTCACATTCAAATAAAACGTTGCAACGTCCTGAACCCGGCAACTTTATTGCCAATTAGTATGGAATCAGACGAAGTAGCACCTCATGACTGCTACCTACGAACGGAGGAGGAAACAAAAGGTCGTGTAGACCTGAAAAATACTCCATTGGAAGATCCCGATGGGACCCTGTATGTGGATGGATCGTGTTTTAAGTTGCCGAATGGCGATGTAACGACTGCGTATGCTGTGGTGACATTGAGTACTGTTGTGGAAACTGCGAGATTGAATCAGAATTCTGCTCAGGCGGCAGAGCTGATTGCTTTGACTAGAGCGTGTGTTTTGTCGAAAGGGAAACGGGTGAATGTGTTTACTGACAGTCAGTATGCATTTGGTGTTGCGCATAGTTTTGGACGATTGTGGAGAGAGAGAGGTTTTATGACATCGCATGGCACGAAGATCCAGCACGGACAGCTCGTGAATGATCTTTTGGATGCACTTACATTGCCCACGCAGGTTGCGATTATTAAATGTAGTGCACACCGTAAGGTGACGGATGATGTTGGTTGTGGTAATGCGTTTGCGGATGAGATTGCTAAGGAGACTGCCCGGAATCTTAGCACTAGAATGTATGTGACGAGTTCGGTTAGGTGGCCTACAGAGACTGGTATGTGTGAGGACACTATCGAGAGTGTGAAAGCGATTCAGAACGAGGCCACTGAGTCTGAAAAGACGAAGTGGAAAGAGAGTACGGGAAAGCTGGATGCGAATGGTTGCTGGATTGATTTGTCGGAGAATAAGAGGTGGATGTTGCCGGATGCGTATGTACTAGCTGTTGTGACGATGGCACACAGCTTGGCACATATTAGTGCGAAAGGTATCTGCAAGTTGTTGTCCCCTGTATGGAAGAATGATGGTATCGCTAAGTGTGCTGAGAGATTGGTTAAGAATTGTATGATATGTATGATGTACAATCCTGGTAAGGGAACCCCTACACCTCCTGGCCATTTTGCTCCCCCTTCATGTCCCTTTGAGGTGATTCAGCTAGGCTTCATTCATATGGAGAGATGCAATAACCTGAAGTACGTTTTAGTTGTGGTTTGCACATTCTCCCGATGGATCGAAGCCTACCCTCTCAAAGACAACACTGCTCTGTCCACTGCGAAAATCCTACTGAAGGAATACTTTCCTCAGTATGGAATGCCACGGATTGTATGGTCTGATAACGGAAGTGAGTTTGTGGGGAGTGTGATGAAGAGTGTGTGTAAGGGCCTTAGAATTACACAGAAATTCCACAGCGCCAATCATCCCCAGTCAGCAGGTTTGGTTGAAGGGTATAATGGCATCCTTAAATTGAAGTTAGCGAAGATTCAGGCTACGACTGGTCTCTCGTGGCCTGACGCTTTGCCTCTAGCTCTTCTGTTAACTAGGGCGACTGTACACTCCCGAGTAGGGCTCAGCCCCTACGAGATTGTGTTCGGCCGCCCTGCCAATGTTTGGGGGGTCCCTAGACCCAGTGTGTTTTCTGATCTTGAGTATCCAATGTTGATCGATTATCTTCATGATCTGACTGCTAAACTGAGGTTAATTCACCAACAGGTCTTTGAAGCACTGCCGACGCAGACGGAGGGTCCAGGCCACCAGCTCCAGCCCGGAGACTGGGTGGTGACACGAAACTTTGGACGGAAGCGCAACCTTGAGCCCCGTTTTTCCGGACCCTACCAAGTGCTCCTTGCCACGAGGACTGCTGTTCGTTTGGAAGGACGCAAAAATTGGGTGCATGCCACCCATACCAAGAAGGTACCTATACCTTTACCAGCAGACTCGTGGGTGAGGAAGGGCATTGCCTCGTCTGAAGCAGAAACTGTGCCGACTTTCGTCCCTTTTAGCGACGCTCAGCCTGTCGGAGAGACCTCAGTGCAGCAGAACGACATTGTTGAACATTTGCCATCGCAAAACTCAAGATCTGAACAATTGACTGATCAGCAGAACTCTGCCTCATCATCGGATCAGCTGTTTGACGAACAGACACGTCCTGGGAGAAGCCGATATTTTCTTCGATCCAATGTCAAAGACTAATAAATATTTTTGCTTACTCCCCTGACATCCACGATACCCCATTGCCACCATTCAGTCTGAACACACTTGTATAATTGTGATTTTTGTAAATTTTGAGCCTTTTTCTACGTATGTGTTTTTGCTTCCACAGCTAGGAGATTTTGTATATATATTGTTGATTAAAGATACCTTACATCCGGGTGGACCGTAGGGCCGCGCGGGTACTTCCTTCTGGTTAGTAGGTCTTGACACTATGTGAGAGACCGTCGATTCCTAGGAACTCCTGGGGATTGACTATTGCTACACAGAACGAAGTGCGTCAAGAACGTAGCGGACGGTTTTAGAGGATGGCTTTCTCAAAGCTGTCAGAATTGGAAAAAGCTCAGGCCCAAAGATTCAAGTTGCAACAAATTGCTCGTACAAAATGCTTCATGTTTCAGGTGTTCCTTCTGTTCTTAACTGTTTCTTTGTTATTGGTGGGTGGGGTGTATTACATGATACAGTCATTGTTGCCTTCTGCCTCACCTACCCCTTCTTCTGAACCTAAACCTACCTCCACTGTTTCTCCTCATTCCTTCCACATCTTACCCCAACACAAGCAGGTTAGACGTGCGGAATTTATGAACAATTCCTTCGTTCAGCTCCTTCATCAGCATCAGTTGGTGGTGAATACTACCAATTGTTGGGTGTGTGGGTTAATGCCACATACCACCGATAAGGGAATTCCGTACTTGGTCCTTCCTTATAGTTCCCAGGGTTCAGCTCGAGCATTCCAAACAATGTTTCGAAGCGCACTAGATTCTTACCCCAATCGAGAGCCACGTTCTCCACACTTTGGTCCCGGTCCGTACCATAAGCCTTTGGCAATAGCGATTGCTGATTTAGATAGGGATATCTATGAGCCGTCGCTCATCCCAGAGGAGGAGGTGCGAGCCTATAGGGATCTGAGTGAGGTTGAGTATAGTGCGCTTGTGGACGAAAGACAGCTTAAAAGCTCGTCCCCAATATGGATCGTACCCCACCTTGGTAATTTCTGTCTAAAAGGTCGTGGCCGAAGCCCGAGAGCTCCCCTTGGAGAGAGTGCTTGCTCTGAGACGTATGTCTTACCAATGCTCTCTTCCCCTGTTCTCCTGACTGCCAAGGGTACGTACTTTGTCTGTTATGATCGTGCATATACATGGTTGCCCCTTGACTTTGCGGGCACATGTTATATTGCAAACTTGTTGCCACCGACTTTTACAGTCGCTTCCGATTACCACAAGACCCGAGTTGTGAGGGGCGTGATTAGCAAAGAGGACACTGCCGGTCCAGAGGCAGGAGACTTTTTCAAGGGTTTCTTTCCGTTCTGGGGACCTATGGTCAGTAGTAGGAACCTGAGACAGTTGACTCGAGTGGTGGAATCGACAGCTAATATCACTGCCAGTGCCCTTGGTAATATCACAGCAGAGCTTCAGGCGGATCGATTGATGACGTTACAAAATCGTATGGTTTTAGACGTTGTCTTAGCATATCGAGGTGGAGTATGTAAGGTGATCCATTCGAGCTGTTGTATTTTCATTCCAGACAACGCTCCGACTGTCTATCAAGCCATCTCGAAGTTGCATAAGATCTCTGAGTCCATACACGTGGACGTAGGGGATTGGACGCTACTTGGGTGGTTTTGGGGCCTAATGTCGACTTGGGGTTGGAAAATTCTGATGATTATCGGAGTTGTTGTAGCATTCCTGTTCACGTGTTGTCTTTGTGTGCAGTGTGGTCCTGCCTTATGTGGCCTCTGTGCTACGACGTGTATAAGGCAGCCGCCTGTTACCAAAGGAACTCTGATGGATATAATTATGTTGCAGCAGCATCTAGATGGTCTGATGAATATCGAGATCGATTATGATTCCGACTAGTGCTTGCCTACATGAGGGCAAAAGGAGCGTCTGAGGTTCCGTGACAATTGCAAGTGGTGTTTTCGACTCGCACAAATATGGTCGAGTCTGGTATCTATGAACCGCAAATGACGAGTTTAGTGGGTGTACGTGTTTTCGCTGTGCTAGCCTAAACCGTTCGTTTGTTTCGTGGGTTTCTTCATCTGAACCCACGGGTTCCATCTTAGATACAGCATCCATTTTGTTTCTTGCCCTCAAGTAGCCAGCGAACGGACGCTGTCCGCTTCGCGACCCTGGGATTCCTAAACTCTTGCGGAAGACACGTTTCCTTTGAAGGTGTCTTTATGATGAGGGGGATGGCGCTGTAAGGCAGATGGCCCCGCTCGAGGCTCATCTTGCCGTGCCGGTCTATTGTCTTAGTTGTGTATTCATTAGGCACGTGCCCTTTGATGCCTGCAGCTCGTGTTTCCCGATACCTCCCCTTTTACACCCTTTTCGATCTGCTCACTGTTCCTGTCTTCCTCTGCACCTGTTTCTGTCTCTTCCTTGATTTGTTTACTGCTGATTGGAATGTACTAATGGTGGGAAGATGTGCTTTTACAGTTGGGAACTACCAAACGTTACTGTACTTATGTTCCGGGCTCTGAATACATGAAAGCGACCCCTTATGGTCTTTACGATGGAAACCAAGTTGTAAACCTTTGTGTACCATGTTATCCTATGCACGAAAACTGTATTAAAGGAGCGATCCACAGATACAAGTTGAAGCAGACTCCTCGAACCTACACGTGTTGTACTTCCTGTGACTTCTGTGTTTCCCTGCAGTAATAAACCTCGAATCTTTGACGCCGAAGGAAGTGTCCCGTGTCTCTGTCATTTGTACGCCGGAACAGGTTACCCACGAAGGTTTTAGGTGTTATCCCTGGCACCGCTGGGTCTTAGAAAAACCCAGTCCTTCACTGCACTAAAAAGATATAAGAAGAAAAACAGAAAGAGAGAGCACCATAAAGCATAGTTTCACAGCCTTCTAAAATGCCCAGAGCTATTCCTGTACAACAACTCTACTTATAGCTAGAGAACACCATATGTGGAGACTCCAGCACTCAAACTATGTGTGCCCAGCCTCAAAATCTCCCAGATATATCTTCTAACACAGAATTATATTTGAAAAGATTAATTACATATTCTCAGTGGGAGTAGTATTAATCTACAGACTCTACCACCAAACATTTATTTTAGCTGTATTATCCAAGCCTATGTAATGTGGCTCTAAATAAATATGGTTAAGGTTCTGTGAACTCACCTCTCCGTCGGTACCTCAAGCTCCCATCTGAGTCTTGGGGGAGGTACCGAATCGTAGAGGATCTGCTCTTTAATAGTGTCTTCGAGGGGTATTGGTATTGTAACCCTCCGCCTCAATGATCAAATAGGGAAAAACCAGGGCGGGTTTATGATTCCTCTTTACCTCTCCATACCTTCTTTGTGACGCACAGCACAGGATTTCTTGTTTTAACCCCGTTTTTTTGTGAAGTATGAAGCGCACTCCTTTGCGCTCGAAGTCCCGCGAGAAAACTCGCGCTCGGGACTACCAGATGATATCATCCCCTCCATTGTTGTAGTTCTGTTGCTAAAACTAGCATGAGTAACTAGTGTCTGCAAAGACCGGCGGGAAAAACCGGGGCGAGTTCCTGATTCGGTTTATTTATCAAGCCAAGCGCCGGTTTACTAGTCATACCCCCGATTCTATATGAAATGTAAAGCGCTCTCTTTTGCGCTCAAGATCTCGCGAGATCAATCGCGGTAGGGACTACAAGATGATATCATACCGCCCATACTAGTAGCTCCCTTGCTATAACATGTATTGACAACCAAAATATGCAGCATTAAGCTACATAAAGAGGATCTATAACCCCAATATTCGTATCGAGCGGGATTGGTGTTTTTTAGTTTTGATTTACTTGGTGCTCTAAATCTAACAAAAAGTTTTGCTGTAAGAACTACTGGATGATGTCATTATGTCCATATTTGTAGTTCTTGCTCGCTTGATACTCAGAGTCCCATGGGGTACCATCAAGGCGTGATACACCCTCTCACCCATATTAGTGGTACAGAATCCACCACTCCTATGATAAACATGCAACTATTTTAATAGATAAAGCTGTGTTCAAAGGGTCTATATTAGATGGTAATGGTAATGGTAAATATAAAACCTACGCTTTAGCTCGCTGTTCTATGTGTTATTCAACAAATGCCACACCCACACATGTGGTATATTTATGTTCACCTCATAATGTCTTATGTGGCGCTTTTCATGTCATCTATATATATTGATGAAATGTATGTTAAAGTACATGAAGAAGAGACTTTGCCTATTGTTGCCCCAATCAACTATCTAATAGAACCTGTGTAAAATACTATAGAATGGATTGCATCATCTCTGATGGGGATTTCGATTACTGTACATAATCATGTAATACTCCTTCTAAGTTCGTGCTGGGGTACATTATCCCCCAGCCTGGATCTCTATAGCAGGGTCCAAGAAATATCATCGTTCAATCCATCTGTGTCAGTCCGGAGCTTATAAATCCATTTTTGTTCTTTTAAGAAAAGGTACCTAGACACATCACTTATATGTCCAGGTGTTAGACCTGACATCATTGGCTTGAGTCTCTCCTCCATTTTTCTGTTTGCCTCTACTGTTTTACGATGTTTTGCTGGTATATGCTTTGGGCGCCGTGTCACTGCTGATCAGTGCCATAGCGCAAGTGCTCCCTATGTTAAAATGATGTATCTATTGTATCCATGTTTGGCTCATTTGGTTTACTGTCAGTCCCTAGTCTAGTGCACCAGGAGTGCCGGGGCTTGTAAATACAAATGCCGCTCGTGGGCTTGCAGCACGTGTTGTGCCACCCACAGGAGCGGCCTTGTAAAAGAATGTCTACGGGTCGGTCATTGCGAGACCCACGTGCAGTCTTGCACTGTCACGTCGGCTGCGCAGGTATACCTACTTGCCAGCCCCTCCAACCTTCCCTTAACTTCATGTTAGTCACCCCTATGGTAGGCCCATGGGCAGGGTGCATTGTAAGTGTAAGGTAGGACAAGCCTGACCAAGTTGGCATGTCCTGATAGTGAAGTGCCGCCATCTTAGTGCTTCACTATTGCGAGGTAGCCTGCTCTCCGTTGGATAGAATGGGCCGCCGGGATTATTAATGCGATGATCCTAGCTGGCTCGGAGAGTACGGTGCAATGTCGAGTTTGGTATCCCTGAACTCGGGGTTTAATTACGCATCCGTTGGGGTGGATGGTTTTTGAACTCTGGGTTCGAAAGTAGTACTTTTAGAAAGTGTCTATTTTCTTGTCTAACCATATCTGGTCTCTGCTGGTCTTACGTGTGTGTGACAGGAGCTGGGTGGCTCCAAGAGGTCTGGATGAGTCAGTGTGGGATGAGTGGGACATTTACGTTGAGAGTAGGGGGAGAGTAGTTGTTGATAGCCTGCCTTGCCTGATACAATGCTGGCTCCACCTCCTGCCAAGCGACTGATGGCTCTGTGCCTGCCATGGACGATCCTGGCCCCACCTCCTGCCAGGAGGGCGATAGCTCTGCTCCTGCCAGTATCAATGCTGGCTCCACCTCCTGCGGGGCGTCTGAGGACCCGGCCCGGCTCAATGAATAGGCCAGGTGCTACTGCCTAGCTCCACCCACCGCAGGCCCAGGGTGTTGGGAAACCCCCGGCCTAGACAAAGGGATCAAAGACGAGAAGGGGTATAAGAGAAGGACCCCTGAACTAGGAAATCAGATCACTTCTGACAAGGAACCCTGTAACCAAGGACAAGAAGCCTGCTGATCTAAAGGACTGCCTACCCCTTCTGCCAGTGTGCTGTTGTTGGGGGAATCCTGCAGTGCTTCTTTATTTTTGCCAAGGAACCAGGAGAGAGGAACTTTGTGTGTACTCTCACGCTTGCTAAGAAAATCTCCAAGGACTGGAAGAGTGCCAGTCTCCTGCTGAAGTCACAGGGCTAAATGGCTTCACCTGCTAAAAAGTGCTATCCGCTGGAAGTGTGAATCCAGCACCTCTGAAAGAACCAGCAACCACGACGATCGGACGCTGGGCCCAACCGACGCCAGCAGCAACGCCAGTGAGTAGGAGTACGGCTCTAACTCCAGAGGACCTCGTGTCTGCCCCGCTGCTGATCGCATCAACCGTGTGCCCTTCGACGCCGTGAGCGCTGCTCACTCTGTGCAACTGCATCATCGACAACGCCTGCTGAGGCCTGATCGACACCGAGACGCGACGCCGGATTGCTCGACGCCGCTGATCATCGTGTGCTTCATTTTCCTAAGGTACTGTGTTGTTGGGGGTCCGTGTGACTCCAGGCCCGACGTAGCGCTCCTCGCGGTCGACGCCATACCTGTGGATTAACTTTGCCTCGACGTTGTGTAGCTCCCGTGTGAGTTACCCTGTTGCTAAGAACTGTGTTTCCAAGAAGAAGATTTGCTTGATACTAAAAGACTTTTGTGCTAAAGAAGAAACTACCTTTGAACTATCCTTTTTCCTTCCCGAACGTATTTATTCCGATTGTGTACAGTTTTTGCCGTTATTTGGTCTTGTGCTAAGCCTTATATAAAAATACTTATTTTTATAATACTACAGTGTCGTGTCCATTTGTAGTGTATTCACTTTATTACTGTATGTGGTCATAATTGCTTAACACACAGCCTCTGAGATAAGCCTGTTCTGCTCTGCCAAGCTACCAAGGGGGTGAGCAGGGGTTATTGAAGGGTGTGATCCCCTTGCCCTGACTAGAAAAGGAGTGTCCCTATTTGTCAGAAGTGTATACCTCTGCCAACTAGAGACAGCCGGTTCTAACATTGGTGGCAGCGGTGGGATTTGGACCTTGCATTTATGACCCATGTACAGTGATTAGTGTGCGCTACGTAGTGAAAGCAGACCATAACGCAGTCACAATCTAATTCGGAAGGATCCTATTTTTGTTCTCCGCTTTCCTGAAACTTGATTTTCTGAACACTGCCAGTTTCATCATGAGTGACAACGGAGTCACTTCCCCTGCTATCGTTGTTGTTGAAGAGTTCGAGAGGAGTAAGCTAAAGAGATACAAGAAAGATGAGCTGAAACACTTTTGCAACCAGTTTGAAGTTCCTACCACCGGCCTCTCGAGAAAAGATGATTTTTATAAAGCATTACAGGCCTGGTGGGAATCCAGAAATCCCTCTGATGTGGTGGTGGTACCCACAGAGGAAGGGGATGAGGAGGTGCCAGTGAAAGGACCTGTGCCCTCTCCCGGGAGCAGTGTTTCCTCCAAAGGTCTTTCCCCTGAAGAAAGAGAAGAAAGGGCGAAAGAGCGAGCTTACAACATGGAGATGGCAAGGCTAAAGATAAATGGGCAGTTGGAGTTAGAAAATGCAAGAGGTAGAAGGGAAGCTGATTTAGAGATCAAAAAGTTGGAGTTTGAACGAGAGAAGTTAGCTTTGGAGCGTGAAGCCAGGTTGAGGGAACTGGATATCCAAGCTAAAAAGTTAGAGTTGAATCCCTCTGGTGGCAGCATTCCATCCGAGCCTGCAGAAAGTAAGTTTTACTTCCCGAAAGATGTGATCAAAGATTACAATAAGAATGAAGATATTGGTCAATGGTTTAAAGCATATGAGTTAGCATTGTTGGCCCACCAGGTCCCTGAGAAGAATTGGGGAGCGGGGTTGTGGGGTCGCTTTGTGAATGAGGGAAGAGATACCCTGTTAGACATGCCTGTTGCAGATAGGATGTCGTATGCTCATATGAAAGATGCTTTAATGTTGCGATATGGTTTAACCTCCGAGCAGTACAGACAAGCTTTTAGAGAATGTAAGAAGTTGCCTGGTACGACGTGGGTTGAAAATGTGTCTTATTTTTGCAGAGCCATGGATGGTTGGGTAAAGGGCAGCAAAGTGGAAAGTTATGAAGCTCTCTATGATTTGTTTGCGTGGGAGCACTTGTCTAATAACTGTTTTCCAGTGCTGCGCCAGCATCTGATTGATAGCAAGATATCTAACCCTAGAAAACTTGCTGAGGAGGCGGACGCTGGGTCAGTACCAGGGTCCACAAGGGTCCAGTGGGAGACTCAGCCAAAGGTGGGCAGGGTCCCCAGCAGAAGAGTGGGGGGGACAAGGGTAAACAGAAGGAGTCTCAGAAAGGGCCCCAAAGTAATCCCCAAGGGAAAGGTTCCCAGCCTCCCCCTGAGAAGAAGCCAGGGGCCCGACGGGTAAACCTGTTCATAGGGGCCCCCTAACCTGCTACGGTTGTGGGCAGGTGGGACACCGGTTTTATGACCCCCAGTGTCCCAAGAAGGATTCGAATGCACCGCCGCGTGCACCCCCTCGTCAGTTGGCAAGTGTAGCCTTGGGAAGGGAGGAGATGGTTGTCCATGGTGGGAGGGGTCCCGCAGAAATGTCCCTGGTCTCGCTAGGAGACATGCAAATGGTCCCTCCACCCCCTCTGCCTAGTAACACTAGTAAATATAGGCAGTGGGTGACCATTAATGGCCATAGAGTGGAAGCTCTCAGAGACACCGGAGCGAGTGTGACAGCTGTCAAGTGTCACTTGGTGTCCAGAGAGCAGGTGGTTCCCCACGCATTCTACCCCGTGATAGCTGCCGATAACTCCCAGAAAGAGTGTGAGGTGGCTCAGGTTTCCTTTGAATGGGGGGGAGTTTCCGGTACTCTTCAGGTTGCTGTGAGGTCCGCCATGCCTGTCGACTGTCTCCTGGGAAATGATTTGGAAGACTCCCCTTGGGCTAAGGTGGAGCGAGCGGCGCACTTGAAAATGTTGGGTGTACCAGAGTGGGTGTGTGCAACCACTCGATCCATGACAGCGAGTAAGGGTGTTGATGGGGTCCCGGAGCCTGAAAGTACGGCCCAGGACCCAGCTGTGAAGAGAAGAGGCAGGAGGCGCAGGAAACCGGCCCCCGTTGTTCCCGTGGTCCAGAAGGAGGTAGACCCTGAGGGGGATGCCCTGGAGCCCACAGGGGAACAAATTGCCGAACTGGGAGATCTACCCGAGCTGACCCACTGGCAGCAGGATGGTGGTCCCTCCAGGGAGGAATTCTGTGCGGAACAGAAAGTGTGCCCTTCTCTTGTGGGCATGAGGCAGCAGGCCTCAGCCCAATCCTCAGGTGATCAGTCAGGGTCACATTTTGTGTACTGGGAGAACGACCTCCTGTATAGCGAGCCTAAGGCTGCTGAGCCTGGGTCAGCCCGTGTGCTGGTGGTACCCCAGCGCTTCAGAGCCTTCCTACTGGGTTTGGCTCATGACGTACCGTTAGCTGGACATCTGGGGCAGGACAAGACCTATGACAGGCTTGTCACCCATTTTTATTGGCCTCAGATGCGTAGGGATGTAGACATCCGTTGCAAGACTTGTCGCACTTGCCAGGCAAGTGGGAAAAGCGGAAGGAAGCAGAAGGCTCCCCTCCAACCTTTTCCGGTAGTCAGCACCCCCTTTGACCGGGTGGGTATTGACATTGTTGGGCCCCTGGACCCCAAGACAGCCCTGGGCAACAGGTTCATCCTCGTCTTGGTGGACCATGCCACAAGGTACCCGGAAGCCATCCCTCTCAGGACAGTGACGGCCCCCGTGGTGGGACGGGCACTGATGGGTGTTTTCTCCCGGATGGGGTTCCCCAGAGAGGTGGTGTCTGACCGAGGCACCAACTTCATTTCGAACTATATGAAGTCTCTGTGGAAGGAGTGTGGGGTAACCTACAAGTTCACCACTCCTTACCACCCTCAAGGAAATGGGCTGGTTGAGAGATTCAACCGGACCCTGAAAGGCATGATTATGGGTATTGAAGAACCAATGAGGCGGAAATGGGACGTCCTCTTGCCATGCCTGTTGTTTGCTTACCGTGAGGTGCCGCAGAAGGCTCTAGGGTTCGGCCCCTTTGAGCTCTTATACGGTCACCCGGTAAGAGGACCTTTGAGTCTGGTCAAGGAAGGCTGGGAGCAATCTCCCAGGAAACCTCCCCAGGATGTATACAGCTACATGCTGGCCTTTCGGAACCAGACTCGGCGCTTCAGAGAACTTGCTCAGGCAAATCTGGAGGCCAGCCAGGAGGAGATGAAGCGATGGTACGACCGGAATGCCACTCTGGTAAAGCTTCAGCCTGGTCAGGAAGTGTGGGTCATGTCCCCTGTGGAACCTTGTGCGCTCAAGGACAGGTGGACTGGACCGTTTAAGGTTGTGGAGAAGAAGAGCGATGTCACCTACTTGGTGGACTTGAAATCTTCCAGGAACCCCTTGCGGGTCCTGCATGTCAACCGTTTGAAGCCCCACTTAGAAAGGTCCGAAGTGGGCATGCTCCTAGCTACAGATGATGGAACGGAGGAGGAGAGTGAGCCTCTTCCTGACCTCCTGTATGCTAAAGAGCAAGACGGGTCAGTGGATGGTGTGGTCCTCTCTGACACACTGACCTTTGAGCAGAAACAGGATTGTCGCCACCTGTTGGGACAATTCCCGGATCTGTTTTCCTTGGTTCCGGGTGTCACGCATTGGTGTGTCCATGACGTTGACACCGGAGACAGCCCTCCTGTGAAGCACAAGGCTTACAGGGTGACTGACAAGGTCAGAGCGTACATTAAGGAGGAGGTCTCCAAAATGTTCGCGTTAGGGGTGATTGAGTCCTCTAGCAGTCCTTGGGCCAGCCCAGTGGTCTTGGTCCCGAAGGCTGCAGCGCCTGGTGCTTCACCAGAACTCCGGTTCTGCGTGGATTACCGAGGACTCAATTCGGTCACGAAGACTGACGCGCACCCCATCCCCAGAGCTGATGAGCTCATCGATCGGTTGGGGGCTGCCCGGTACCTTAGTACGTTTGACTTAACGTCTGGGTACTGGCAGATCGCCTTGACTGATGGGGCAAAAGAGAGGTCAGCGTTCTCCACACCAGATGGGCTATACCAGTTCCGGGTGATGCCCTTTGGGATGAAGAATGCCCCTGCCACCTTCCAGAGGTTGGTCAACCAGGTCTTGGCTGGACTGGAGGAATTCAGCGCCGCCTACCTGGACGACATCGCAGTGTTCAGCGCCAGCTGGGAGGAACACTTGCGCCACCTCCAGGAAGTGTTGTTGGCCCTGCGCGGAGCAGGCCTCACAATCAAAGCCAGTAAGTGCCAGATTGGGCAGGGTTCTGTGGTGTACTTGGGGCACCAAGTAGGGAGTGGTAAGGTGGCCCCCCTGCAACCCAAGATTGATACCATCCTGGCTTGGGCACCGCCCAAAACCCAAACACAGGTGAGAGCCTTCTTAGGACTCACGGGTTATTACAGGAGGTTTGTCAAGGATTACGGTAACATTGTGCACCCCTTGACTTCGCTGACTTCCAGGAAGCAGCCACGAAACGTGATCTGGACTGATGCCTGTCAAACGGCCTTTAACACCCTGAAAACTGCAATGTGCACAGCACCTATACTCCAGGCACCCGACTTTTCAAAATAATTCATTGTTCAGACGGACGCTTCAGAGCATGGCGATGGGGCTGTTCTAGCTCAGGTGAATGAAGAGGGCCGAGACTTGCCTGTAGCCTTCATCAGTAGGAGGTTACTTCCCAGGGAAACGAGGTGGAGTGCGATAGAGAGAGAAGCATTTGCTGTGGTCTGGGCGCTGAAGAAGCTAAGACCCTACCTGTTTGGGACTCACTTCCGGGTTCAGACAGACCACAGGCCCCTCAGATGGTTGATGCAAATGAGGGGTGAGAATCCAAAACTGTTGAGGTGGTCCATTGCTCTACAGGGGATGGACTTTACGGTGGAACACCGCCCTGGTACAGATCACGCCAATGCTGATGGTCTGTCCAGATTTTTCCGCCTTAGTGATGAGGACTCCCTAGGTTAAGGGTAGTTCTCCCCACATTTCAGCTGGAGGGGACACGTGTTAGACCTGACATCATTGGCTTGAGTCTCTCCTCCATTTTTCTGTTTGCCTCTACTGTTTTACGATGTTTTGCTGGTATATGCTTTGGGCGCCGTGTCACTGCTGATCAGTGCCATAGCGCAAGTGCTCCCTATGTTAAAATGATGTATCTATTGTATCCATGTTTGGCTCATTTGGTTTACTGTCAGTCCCTAGTCTAGTGCACCAGGAGTGCCGGGGCTTGTAAATACAAATGCCGCTCGTGGGCTTGCAGCACGTGTTGTGCCACCCACAGGAGCGGCCTTGTAAAAGAATGTCTACGGGTCGGTCATTGCGAGACCCACGTGCAGTCTTGCACTGTCACGTCGGCTGCGCAGGTATACCTACTTGCCAGCCCCTCCAACCTTCCCTTAACTTCATGTTAGTCACCCCTATGGTAGGCCCATGGGCAGGGTGCATTGTAAGTGTAAGGTAGGACAAGCCTGACCAAGTTGGCATGTCCTGATAGTGAAGTGCCGCCATCTTAGTGCTTCACTATTGCGATGTAGCCTGATCTCCGTTGGATAGAATGGGCCGCCGGGATTATTAATGCGATGATCCTAGCTGGCTCGGAGAGTACGGTGCAATGTCGAGTTTGGTATCCCTGAACTCGGGGTTTAATTACGCATCCGTTGGGGTGGATGGTTTTTGGACTCTGGGTTCGAAAGTAGTACTTTTAGAAAGTGTCTATTTTCTTGTCTAACCATATCTGGTCTCTGCTGGTCTTACGTGTGTGTGACAGGAGCTGGGTGGCTCCAAGAGGTCTGGATGAGTCAGTGTGGGATGAGTGGGACATTTACGTTGAGAGTAGGGGGAGAGTAGTTGTTGATAGCCTGCCTTGCCTGATACAATGCTGGCTCCACCTCCTGCCAAGCGACTGATGGCTCTGTGCCTGCCATGGACGATCCTGGCCCCACCTCCTGCCAGGAGGGCGATAGCTCTGCTCCTGCCAGTATCAATGCTGGCTCCACCTCCTGCGGGGCGTCTGAGGACCCGGCCCGGCTCAATGAATAGGCCAGGTGCTACTGCCTAGCTCCACCCACCGCAGGCCCAGGGTGTTGGGAAACCCCCGGCCTAGACAAAGGGATCAAAGACGAGAAGGGGTATAAGAGAAGGACCCCTGAACTAGGAAATCAGATCACTTCTGACAAGGAACCCTGTAACCAAGGACAAGAAGCCTGCTGATCTAAAGGACTGCCTACCCCTTCTGCCAGTGTGCTGTTGTTGGGGGAATCCTGCAGTGCTTCTTTATTTTTGCCAAGGAACCAGGAGAGAGGAACTTTGTGTGTACTCTCACGCTTGCTAAGAAAATCTCCAAGGACTGGAAGAGTGCCAGTCTCCTGCTGAAGTCACAGGGCTAAAGGACTTCACCTGCTAAAAAGTGCTATCCGCTGGAAGTGTGAATCCAGCACCTCTGAAAGAACCAGCAACCACGACGATCGGACGCTGGGCCCAACCGACGCCAGCAGCAACCCCAGTGAGTAGGAGTACGGCTCTAACTCCAGAGGACCTCGTGTCTGCCCCGCTGCTGATCGCATCAACCGTGTGCCCTTCGACGCCGTGAGCGCTGCTCACTCTGTGCAACTGCATCATCGACAACGCCTGCTAAGGCCTGATCGACACCGAGACGCGACGCCGGATTGCTCGACGCCGCTGATCATCGTGTGCTTCATTTTCCTAAGGTACTGTGTTGTTGGGGGTCCGTGTGACTCCAGGCCCGACGTAGCGCTCCTCGCGGTCGACGCCATACCTGTGGATTAACTTTGCCTCGACGTTGTGTAGCTCCCGTGTGAGTTACCCTGTTGCTAAGAACTGTGTTTCCAAGAAGAAGATTTGCTTGATACTAAAAGACTTTTGTGCTAAAGAAGAAACTACCTTTGAACTATCCTTTTTCCTTCCCGAACGTATTTATTCCGATTGTGTACAGTTTTTGCCGTTATTTGGTCTTGTGCTAAGCCTTATATAAAAATACTTATTTTTATAATACTACGGTGTCGTGTCCATTTGTAGTGTATTCACTTTATTACTGTATGTGGTCATAATTGCTTAACACACAGCCTCTGAGATAAGCCTGTTCTGCTCTGCCAAGCTACCAAGGGGGTGAGCAGGGGTTATCGAAGGGTGTGATCCCCTTGCCCTGACTAGAAAAGGAGTGTCCCTATTTGTCAGAAGTGTATACCTCTGCCAACTAGAGACAGCCGGTTCTAACACCAGGTATAAAAGGCTTTTCCAGGACAGTCCATTGAAAGTCAGTTTCATGATGTTGTTTCTCCAAGAAATGTCTCGTGAGTTTGGTCAGAGACTTCTTGCAGAGGAAAGAGATCTTATGCTCTAACATTCTTGTGCGGACTTTTTGAGTGGCCATACCCACATATCGAATGGAGCAAATGCATGTCAACATATAAATGAGATTATTGCTGTTGCAGTTGCCGAAGTTGCACTGCACCCAAGGTTTATTCGTGCCTATGTCTATCTCACTTGAGTGTTTTGTCTGGAGGCAAACAGAGCAGATGCCACAGGGGTGGTGCCCCACCACAGGAGGGAGATTCCATAGGGTTTCACCAATTTTCTTGTTGATTTATTTGGGGCGTGTATGCACCAGCCGATCCCGGATGCTACTTGCCCGTTTAAATGCAAACAAGGGCTGCGCAATCTTGTCCTTGCTGTGATTAGGAATGCGCCAGTGTCTACTCACAATTTTCTGGACATTATTGCTCCTTGTGTAGTAAGTACTCACGAAAGTGAGTCTTTGTAATGGGGGTTTTGGAGTGGGAAGTTCGAGTCGAGCTTCTCTGTTGTTATTCATTGCTATTTTCTTTGACCTCTTAATCAATGAACGTGGATAGTGTCTCTCCTTCAGTTGTGTACACAGGTTTCTGGCATGTACATCGAAGTCCTCCTTCCTAGAACAGTTCCTACGGACTCGTAAGAACTGCCCATAGGGTAAATTTTGGCGTAAGGACTTAGCATGATAGCTCTCGTAGAGGAGCAGAGAATTACGCGCCATGGGTTTCCTATAGAGCTCACTCTGCAAGTCTGCAGGTGTTGCATATATAGACAAATTCAAGAAGGCAATACTTTCTTTATGCGCCTCCATCGTGAATTTAAGAATCTGGTTCCTGCTGTTCAGCCACAGGTGGAATTCTTTGACTGAGTCTATGGTGCCTCTCCACACCACCAACACGTCGTCGATATAGCGCTTCCACCACCTAATCGAGGTGTGGAAGGGGTTGGTGGGAGTCAGTGCGTGCCGTTGCTCGAACTGGTGTATGTATAAGTTCGCCAGGCTCGGCGCGAAAACGCTGCCCATACTTGTACCAGATATCTGGAGATAGGTTTTGTCTTCATATTTGAAATAATTTATTTTCATGGCCAAAGTAGCTAGAGCCATTATGAATGGTACCGGTGTAATTGTCTCACAGATATTATCCCTCAGGATGGATGTTACAACTTCTAGAGTCTCATCCTGAGGGATAGAGGTGTACAAAGATTCTACATCGAAAGAGACCAACAGGTCTCTTTCGGTATCAAAATCAATTTCAGGGAGGACTCATAACACATCTTTGGTGTCCTGCAAATAGGTGGGCATTTGTTGTACAATAGGCCGTAGAAAGACATCTACAAAGGTGGACAGCGGCTCTAATGCAGACCCTATCCCTGAAATGATAGGCCTTCCAGGCGGAGGCCTCTGTGGCTTGTGCACCTTTGGTAAAAGGTGAAAGTAAGGTGTTACAGCATGTTTTGCGACTAGAAAGGCAGCCTCATTTTGAGTAATCCATCCCTCGGAGAGGGCCTCTTCTACTAGGTCCCTTATCTGTTTGATGACATCTTCAGTAGGGTCTTTTGGCAGAAGGGAATATGCCTGTCTGTTATTCAGTTGTCTCAAACACTCTGCCTGATAATCAGTAGTGTTGAGAATAACTATAGAACCGCCCTTGTCCGCGGGTTTTATAGTTTTTATAGGTGCTGCATATATCCTTTGTTATACTTCCTGGTTTGGAGTGTTGACAGCCAATTAATATGAAGCTCGTGCTCGGGAGGGTCCGCGGATCCACTGCGGCCATAGATATCACTATCTTTATTCCTTAATTTCTCAAAAACTACTGAACGGATTTACACCATTTAAAAAAGAAGCACTTTCTGAACCAAGGGCTACCTTTTTGCAACATTTGGTGTAATTCCGTTCAGCAGTTCGGGCAGTAGCCTTGTGTAAAATGTCCCAAGGGAAATAACATGGGGAAAACACGTTTTGGGACCTCCCTTTTTCTCACAAACCAAACTCAAGTTTTTTGGACACATATTCTCTGATGGTGGAATAACTCCATACCCTGACTTGGGGCCAGCACTGTCATCCACTTGCCCTCCCCCCCTCAAAATGTTACCATGCTGCACTACTTCCTAGGCATAGACAGTTATTGCTCAAGATACATTGCATGTGTGTCAGTGAATGCGTTGGTGGTTCCTCGCCCCCTGGGGCCCATACTGTACGGATATATCATGTTGTGTGTGCATGGAGCAGAAATAATGAGTGGTAATGTGCTGAGCTCGTCATGACCACACCCATTTGTGTAGAACGTTCGCACAGCAGGGGAATTAGCCCATCGTGTGAGCGTTCCAATGGTCATGACAAGCTGCTCGTCATGAGCACACAAGTACTATGGCTCATGACAAGCTGAGATCATCATGAGCATCGAATGTGTTAACAAAGGGGGAGATGTAGCATATTGATGTTATGCGCTGCAGGACCCACGTGGTTCTGGGCAGACTCTGTAGAGGAAACACAAGATATACGGAGAGATGTTAGGGTGTGGTTCATGTTGAGTATGAGATAATGCACAGTGTGTGAGTGTATGCTAAGGAATAAAGAAGTATTTGACTGCAGCTTGTGTGCGGCATATTTCATTTGCAAACTCCATGGCTGTTGAACAAGCTACAACAGTAACACGAGATTTGAAGTGAATTCCTCTCAAGGTGAGGGAGGTAAATTCTTGTTCATTCAATTCAGGCTTTACCATTCAAGACACTTATCATGGCATTTGAAGAAGTGTTGTTACGCTTGTGGATTTGTGTGAATTTTGCTTTTCAAGTCCCCTTCCCTATAACACGCTCCCAAATTTCCCTTCCCCAATATGGCCACTCCAACACTCAGTGGATTTCCCAACCAGAATTGAGGCTGACAGAATTTGGGTTTCTGGGAGGTATTGCACCTTAGAATGCTAAATCCCTGACAGTGGCAGGGAGAACTCTCCAGTTCATGTGAAAATCTAAAAGTAGTGGGCGTAGGGAAGAAACAGTTGCAGTCAAATCAAAGGAATTCACAACCTCCTTGTCTTGACCCAGTAGGTTAGCAAAAGAATGTTCTTTGTCCCTTGCTCATGATCTAGTGTAGACTCTGCACACCATCATCATCGAGGAGAAACAGGAGGGAATATTGCCCTGAGGCTACCTAAATGACAGCACATCCACTTGTCAAGCTCTCAGATCAGGAGATCTGCAGTAAAAACTGGTT
Source organism: Lissotriton vulgaris (assembly GCF_964263255.1). Lineage (NCBI taxonomy): Eukaryota > Metazoa > Chordata > Amphibia > Caudata > Salamandridae > Lissotriton > Lissotriton vulgaris. The sequence goes on along the minus strand of NC_141698.1, from coordinate 934,891,492 downwards.
AGTAAGACATTATTTTGGAGAGTTTACTCAAGAAATGTGAAGAGTATAAAGGAATAATATTATTCTGCACCTCCACACGTAAGTGGAAGATTCCAGCTGTGAGGGCACAAAGACTATTTTATGTCAGGATGTTGAAATAGGCCATTGTCAAGCCCTGGGGGATATCATTTTATTTACTGCTTCATGAAATTCTTGCCATTTTTAAGCATTGACTGTAATAGGTGTTATGAATAACCAGTACTAGAATATGCAAACACAGTTACATGAGGGAATTCTCCATGTGCAACAATATGTTTTTAATCCTAGAGTGATTCATAGATGCTTTGTAAGGTACTGCAGATGGTGTGACATCAGTGAAGGTTGAGTGAAGCAGGGCCTGGTTTAGCGCTGTTGGCGCCTGGCGCAACACATTTATTGGCACCAGAATGGCCTCCTTCTCCATGGATTCCCTCACTACCACCCTTTACTAATGCCCCTCAAGTCTCAATAACCACCCCCTTCCACATTCATTTTTTTGATATGTTTTATGGGACCACTCATTCCAATGTAAGGTGTCAGAGCACTTTACATCACATACATTACACACAGACAAGGAATCATACGTTTGTAAATTAGTCTATTGGAAATGTTACATAAGGCATTGGACTACAAGGTATGGAAGTCACATGTCATCCATACTGTTAGGCAGTATAGTTAAAGAGAGCGTGGTCTGGAGAAGCGCAAAGTCAGAAATTAAAACGTGCCACAGTGGTTCGCGGTTGTCTTTACTAATAATGACTGAATTCTACCCAAATTAACCCTTTATGCAACACTAGGATGATGAAAGTTCTGGGGGAAAATCATGGCGCTCAAACCTATACCTTGAAGTTTGCATGCAGGTAGCTTTTTGATGACAGCATATAGCTCACTCTGCCATACTAAGAAAGTAAACTATAAACGGCAAGCAGCAAAAACATCTCAATGACAAAGGTGGTAACCCACTGAACTATTCACATTATATGCACTTTTGTGATATGGATGGTACATGTGCTATTTTGGGTCAAAAGTTCCACTGGACAAAACTCTAATCTCTCTCCAGCAGCTCCATTAATCACCAGAGCTACCTTTACCTTTAAATTGTGCCTGAAAATTGCTTGAGGCGAGGAACGCTGTAGCAGTTGCTTTGAAATCCATACCATATTTAAAAACACGGTGTCTCCCTTAGTCAGCGGCCGGTGCAGTGGCGCCCCTTGCTCTGCCCTACAGCCGGCCCTGATCAGTGATGCGCCCCATACACATCCAGCAAACAACTGACCACCTTCCACTGACTATCTAATTTATTGTCTTGTGTGCATACACTGCATCCCCGTGCACGCAGGCCCTAATGCACAAATAAGGTGCGCAGTTGTTTGGTGGAAGTGCATGGGGCCCATCTCCATTGTCAACAACTTACTTCAAAGCTGGTGTTGTCGATGGGGCTTCTGGGGTATCATTTTCACTTATGGGGCAATCTGAGTGAAATAGTTACTGTGACCACTTGATGCAAATGTTCACATTACCCATCAGAGCCTGATAGTTCCATAGCATGTTTTATTTTGGAAGAACAACTATTCGGGCTATCGACTCGAGGGGGCGTGGCTTATACGCTACAGAGAGATGGCGGACTCTCCGTGAGCTCCGAGGAGCTTCAGGACTCTCAATGCCGTATGGACCTCTCAGAGCGCCCCTAGAAGCCTGCTTTTTTGATTTCCAGTTGGCGGAACATGGTCCGCTCACACTTGAAGCTTCGTTTCCCGATTTGTGGCAGTTTTACTACAGTTTCCAGGTATCGGTGATTTCCGTTGCTCTCTTACGCGGCCGGCCGCCATTTTGTGCCGCTAAGCCTGCGTCCCCGTTCTCCTGACCACAAAGGTATACTGCAGATGTATTGGCTCTCAAACTGCCTTGCAAGTCGCTTTGCCATCCATCCTCTAGCGCCAACTAAGATATGGCCTTGACTGCGGCATTTTTGATGGTTTTTTCCCTTGTAGTCTACTTTTTCTGCCTTTTTGAAAATTAATGGCCGCCATTTTATGATGCGAAGGCTTCTGCTTACAAGTTCTTCTGCTCATTTTTCCTCACTGGCACATCCACCTTTCGTCATTTAAGGACCCTTCACAGTTCCCCTTCCAGTTTGAGGTCTTCTGCTATTAATTTTTCGTCAGAGGATATTTATGCTATCAGCTATTAGCAGATAAAATGGTGAAACTTACCTTATTTTATTTTTAAGCAGGTATTCTTGATGCTTCTCTCTTGCTAACTGAGTGATCCTCTCTGTGTCCTCTCATGGAGACGTGTCTCATACTTGTACCACAGTGTTTTTGTTGAGCATCTGTTTTCATTCAGTCCTCAACTTTACGCATCATTGGGGTCTCTGCTCTCCAGCTCACGATGTCACATGACGCAAGTAATACAAAGTCTTCAAATACAGGAACGAAACCTAAGCAGTTGAAAAATGACCTGCCTTCCCCCATTCTCACCTCTCCTAATCCGGTTCTGGATTCCATTTTAGAGGAAGTGGGAGGTCTCCAACCATTTATGTCTGCGACCAATGAAAAACTCAAACAAATTGAAGATAGGTGGGTCGTTATGGAAGGCAAAGTTTCATCTCTGGAACAGCATGTCAGTGACATTCAGGATATCTCTTCTAAAATACCGCTACTGGAACAAGAGATCCACAAGCTTAAGCTACATACTGAGGACCTTGAAAATTGTAATCGCAGAAACAACCTGCGTATTTACGGTCTTCCAGAAAATATAGAGGGGTCTGACATGGTGACCTTCATACGGAAATTTTTACATGAACTTTTGGGCCTTCAACCTGCATCACATTCTCTTAACATCCAGAGGGCTCATCGTTTGGGTCGTCTTCTCTCTAAGGCTTTCAAACCTCGAGGCATTATTCTGTTGTTTCTCGAATTTACTGAGTTATTAGCGGTCCTGAAGGCATCAAGGCTTAAATGTCGTCTTATATGGTCCGGTCATAATATTTTTCTCTCCCAGGATCTTTCGAATGCATCGAATGCTCGACGAAAGGAATTTTTGAAACTTCGCCCTCAAATGAGACAATTGGACATCCAATATGGCATCCTACACCCATGCTTGTGCAAGATTACACATATTGGTCGCACTCGTACATTTGATGATCCTCAGAAGCTTCGCGAATATCTACAAAGTTTCTCCTACTCTACCATGGACATTCATTCTTAATTATTTTTCTTCCTCTCCGCTGCAATTGTTCCGTTTCATGTGATTTTCATGACTCCTTTCGGTCTTTTTTCTATTCCATGTCTATGTTTTTGAGGTTCTGTCTCTTCTTCTTCTTTGTTTTTTGTTCCTGCTCTTTCGGTGTTCGCTGTGGTCCGTATCTTCTTTGGCGTCTCCTCGCTCCTGCTCTCTTGGTTTCTCTTTTCTTCTCAGACCTGGCTTCTCTGCCTTGATCTGCATACTCAAGTTTCCTTCTTTCTTTATTCCCCTTTTCTTCTTTCATTTCTTCTTTGTTTCATGTTGCTGTCCACAATGAGTGTGGGCGTACTTAATCTTCTCAATGTGCATGTGTTGGGTATTTTATCTATATGTAATGTATTTCTTTGCTGTGTCCTTTCTTGTAGTTGTTCTCCTGCAGTGTGTCCATTCCAAATGTGCCCCGTCTTCCTCGCCTTCCATCATATGTAATTTTGTAACGTGGAATGTTCGAGGTCTTGGACACCCTGTCAAGCGTCAAAAGGTATTGTCTCACTTATCCAAACTTAATTCACAAGTTGTTTTTCTCCTAGAGACTCACTGTACACATGTGGAATCAGCCAAGCTAAAGAGACAATGGGTGGGTCAAGTTGTGTTCTCCCCTGCTGTCCTCAAAAAAGGGGGTGTTGCTATTCTTTTTCACAAAGGGTTATCTGTTCAAATTCTATCCTCTCAATATGATGCTGAGGGGCGTTGGGTAATGGCTAAGGTTGTGATCCAGGATAAGACTTTGGTTCTCTTAAATGTATACGGTCCAGTTCGACCAGACCCCAAATTTTGGAATGATATTAAAGTTCATATTTCATCAATAGATTGTCCAAAAAAAAGTACTTGCTGGTGATTTTAACCAATGGTTAGATCTGTTTTCCGATAGACTTTCCTCAAGCAAATTCCACCCTAATAAGACCCATAAACGTTTCCAATCTGCCATTGCCTCACGTCCCTTATATGATGTATGGAAAACTTGTAATCCTGATTCCCCTGAATATACCTTCTTTTCAAATGTGCATCATACTCATTCCAGGATTGACTATATTTTGGTCAGTAAGTCTCTCCTTCCCTCAATTCAAAAATCTGAAATTGGTTCTATTTTTATTTCAGACCATGCTCCTGTCTATGCGGCCCTTGACCTTACCCTTACATCGTCTAAATTTAGTCGTTGGAAATTCAATACATTCCTATTGTCTGATAATGTTTTTGTAAAGGAAGTCATGGTGTTTATTAATGAGTTTTTCACTTTTAATAACCCATCAGATACCTCTATCCCTAATAACTGGGATGCGTTCAAGGCTGCCCTTTGAGCATTTACTATCTCCTATGTTTCTAAAAAGAAGAAAATAAATAGAACTAAATATGAAGATCAACTCAAAAATATTAAACGGCTTGAACATTCATATTTTTCCTCTAAGTCTACTGATGCCCTTCAGAACCTTATTAAAGCAAAAACTGAGCTAAACAAAATAGCTACAGTTGAAGCATGCAATACCCTATTAAAGGTCAAATCTAAATACCATGGGGGCCAGAACAAGGTGGGTTAAATGTTGGGAAATTATCTAAAAATCAAATCTGAACGTAAAACTGTTGGCCCTATTCTTAATGTTTCTATCAATAAAGTGGTTACATCAGATGAGGACATTGCAGAAGTATTTTATAATTACTATCAAACTCTTTATACTGATGACACCCAACCTTCTGCTCAAAACTTAACTTCCTTCTTTGCTGGTCTCCTCCCCCGCCATCACTTCCAGATGAGTTCCATGAGTTAGAGAAGGACATCTCTCCTCAAGAGGTTCTGCGGGCTCTCAACTTCTTGAAAAAATCAAAGGCACCTGGTCCTGATGGCCTACCAGTTGAATTCTACTCTGCATTTCATGCCATTTTTGTGCCCAAATTGCTTCAACTTTTTAACTCTTTTATATCTAATGCTAAGACTTCAGGGTCTTTCCTGGATGAGCTAATTATCATACTCTCCAAACCCGATAAAGATCATTCACATTGTAAAAATTATCGCGCCATATCCTTGATCAACTATGACTGTAAAATATTTGCTAAAATACTTGCTTCCAGTCTTGAATCCCTCATCCCACATTTGATTAAAACTGACCAGGTCGGCTTTGTAAAAGGCAAATTAGCCGCTGATAATGCTCGTATGTTCTCTAATAACATCTCCCATAGCAAAAATGTTAAAGCCCCAATGGCAGCCTTGTCCTTAGACGCGGAGAAAGCCTTCGATCGCATTAATTGGCAAGTCTTGTTCCGTACCTTACAGTGGTTTGATTTTAGACCCTATTTCATTTCCCTGGTTAAACTCTTATACTCCTCTCCTCGTGCCAGTATTTTTGTCAATAACCAATTTTCCAGGTTTTTTCCCTATCTAGGGGTACTAGACAAGGGTGTCCTCTTTCCCCGTTGTTATTTATCCTATGCCTTGAACTTTTTTTGGAACGTATCCGTACTAACTCTAATATCAATGGTTTCAAACTCACCTCTACTGAAACAAAAATATCTGCCTATGCAGATGATATCTTGGTTTATATGGCTAACCCAGTCACGTCGCTCCCCCCCTTTATGGAAGAAGTTTGTTTATATTCTTCAGTATCAGGTTACAAACTTAATTTATCTAAAACAGAAGTTTTACCTTTAAACTCCACTTGTTACCACTACATGTTTAACTCTACTGACTTCGCTTGGTGTCCTTCTAAAATTAAATATCTCGGCATTTGGTTTTCTTCCTCCCTTGCAGACACTCTCAAATTTACTTTTGATTCCCTTATCAAGAAAATCCAATCCCTTCTCCAAATTTGGTCTCCCTTATTTTTATCCTGGTGGGGTGGACTTGATACGATTAAAATGATGATTACACCGCATATATTGTACACTGTATCTATGCTCCTTATAAAAATACCTAATTCACATTTTGCTCATATAAATTCTATTTGTTCTGAATTTTTATGGAATGATAAACACTCCCGTATTACCTTACAAAAACTCATCCGTCCTAAGAATGAAGGTGGTGTCCGTTTCCCCAATTTTAAAACCTACCACTCTGCCTTCCTCATTAAACAATCCTTTTCTTTAGCGTACGACTTTAAGGATACCCCAATACCTAGTTGTGTTGTTTTTGAACGCTCGTTGCTAAAAGACTTCTCGTTTCAACACATTGTTTTTATGTCCAACTGTTCTTTTTTGACTAAACACCCGGTTCTAAAATATTCCCAAACACTACTTCATGACACTTTCTCTAAGGACTTATCTCCTCTCCAATGTTTTTTGTCATCCATTGTGTGGTACAATAAGTTTCTCAGATATAAGGACAAGTCCTTCTATTACAAACATTGGAAAGAAAAGGGTATTTCATTTGTACATCAATTTTTTTCTAATAACTCTATCCTTCCTTTTCATGAATTGCAAACTGTATATCAATTGCCCATGTCTTGTTTGACTGAGTTTACAAATATCACTGCTGCCACACAATCTCACTTAGCAACCCTTTCTGTACCTGATATTTTTCCCCCTTTTTCTCCCTTAACTCCACTTTATCCGTTATTCTCTCTGCACCAACCTAAAGCTGCCTTTGTTAATAAACTATTGTTATCAAATGTTATAGCTAGGCATAAATCATCTGTTGACTTTGCTTGGGAAACTGATTTGAATGTTTCTTTAGATGTTGATGTTTGGGATCGCTTATGGTCCAAATTATTTAAGGTTTCTGCTTCTGCACGCATTACTCAATCACTTTCTTTTATCTACCATAGAGTTGTTATCACGCCTGTAAGTATTTCTAAGTTTTCGCCATTATCTTCCACGCTATGTTGGTCTTGCTCTGATGACACAGGTGCACTTAAACATCAATTATATGAATGCCCTTCTGTTCTATCCTTTTGGAATTCTGTTTGGAATATATGCATGCGAATGTTTCACTGTTCCCCTTCTTTAACATTATTGAATGTGTTTTTAGGCTCTGTTTCGGATGATATGGATATTGCCCCTTCTAATGATAGGTCACTTGATCTTTTCATTGCTATTGCGTTTAAAGTGATTTTATCCTGTTGGAAAGACAACTCCAAATTATCTGTAATTACTTGGTGGAACTTCATTTGTGATGAACATAGGATTGCTGTCGCCTCCTCTTCTTCAGTTTCCCTAAAAATCAAATCTGATCTCCTATGGCTCCCTTTTGTTTCATATCTCTCGTCTAAATCTCCTAAATGATTTCCTGCTCCATTCTTTCCTGGCATATATTCTCCTTACCCTTGGTTTACATCTCTCTCTCTCCTCCTTTACCCCTATCCCTCCTCATCCTTTCCTTTCTTCTCTACCTTTCTTATTCTTTTCTTTTCTTTTTTTCTCCTATTCCCCTGCTTTAACCTCTTATTTTTCATTCATTCATTTTTTGCCTTCTGTTTTATAATATATTATTTTGTTCATTGATATCAGTGTATGGCTTGGTTTTATCTTTGTTAAAACCAAATAAAAATTTCTTAAACTGAAAAAAAACCTATTCGGGCTATCTAAAATAGTCAATTCCGTTTTTGTTTCTGGAATCCCCCCACGGTGTTCTGATGTTCCAGAGAAACAACAGGTTTGCTTCTCTCTTCCTCGCTCAAGGACGAGAGGTTAAGGTGTTAAGATGTACAGTTTCCAATGAGTTGAATGTCTGTTTTTTTACAGTCATCTACATTGAGGTGAGATCAACTCACCACCACGTGCTGTATGCAGAAACCTTGCTATCGGGCTCCATTTCTTGTAAGATCACCAAATATCTGTGGATCAGAACCCCTGGGCACGACAGGAGAATGAAACTGTGGTGTCCCTGTCTACCTGGAGGTTGATGCCTAGGTGTTCTAGTAACCCTGGAAGCAGGGCGTTAAGTGGGCCGGGTCTCAGCGGGTCTGAGCACCAGCAGTTTTTTAAAGGGGTGCCCGAAACGGGTCTCTATCTGCTCTGTTTTATTTTTTCCGGACTGAAGTGGATGTCACTTCGATGTGCGCTGCTTACACTGCTCACGTCTCACTAGTGGAAAAGTACTGCATGACGTCATGCCGGGTGAGCCTTGTAGGGGAAGGGAAATCCTTTAGAGAGGGTGATTTTCTCTCTGGATTTCCCTTCTCTTTTTGAAGCTCAGGTGCAGCAAAATTGTCCTGGTGTTAAGAGGGCTTTAAGTGGAAGTAATTTCAGCACTATATACAAGCCTTAGTTGCTGCTTATTTATCTAATGAAACTAACAACCATTGACAAAGCCAATAGTCCAGACTTGTTGTAGGTATGAGGTTACTTGTTGTATCATATATCAGGATGCAATGACAGAATCAGCCTAATACAAGTCGGGCGGCACACTGATTTTTAGGTTATGTGTTTTTAAGCCATGCTCTTAATTACATTGGCCACGCCCCTTTGAGAGACCCACCCCGTTTTTTCATCCCACTGAAAGCCCTGTCTGGAAGCATATTTAAGTTGGCTATGTGGTATGGTTAGAATGACTGTCTCCAAATAACCTCTGGAGAGAACACAAAAGTGCTAGCATCTTTGGTGGCCCGTGATCCTGATAAAAGTGGCAGATGTGCGGGTTCTGGTTGGTATATTGGCAGTATTCAGAAAGGGTCCCATGTAGGTCTGCTTGCTAGGAAACACTGTGCATCTCTCCCAGGGCCAGAATGGGAACGCAAAGCAGCCCTGACAGTTTTTTCAGACCGGCCCCCCCCTCGTGGAAGAGGGGTGGGGTGCAAGCGTGAAGCACTGCCACTTAACAAAACCAGCCCCCAGCACTGCTGCTTTTGTTACTGGGGGCCGATATCGAATCATCGCTGCAAACCCGACCTTCAAGACTCCAAAACCGGGCCCTAACCTTCCAGCATACCAGGCAAATGTCCAAAGGGCCACTAAGGCCAGTCCGGCCCTGATCTTTCCTATCCACTAAACTACTCTGGTCATCTGGCCATTCCTTCTGCTGACCAATTGACACCTGCAGGATCAACATGTTCTTCCCCTGCAGCGCCAGTCTGCGAATAGTACCAGCCAGTGCATTGACATTAGTTGAACCTCATCATTAGTTACAGGGACACATATGTTTTTCAATGCCTGTAATACACATTCGTTCAACATACACGTTTAATAGGTCACCCCTTTAGTGGACACGATGGCCCATTGTGTTAAGAAATTGCCACTGAAGTTTATTTTAATTGTAAATCATGAGTTAGAATTCTAGGTTTTATCTTTCTGAGTTTAATGATTGAACTCCATGAGACTGAGAAATAGTTGATATCTGGGCCCTTATTTATGAGGCCTTGCGTCAGTTTTGCGCCGCCGGTGCGTCACTTTTTGTGACGCACCAGCGGCATACAAAATGCGCCTTGTTGCGCCATATTTAAAAAGTGACGCATCTAGGTAGATGCGTCACTTTTTAAACCCCTGCGCCACATTATACCTGCGCCAGGTATAATGTATGCAGAGGGGGCGTTCCCCCGCAAAAAGCCTCGTAATAGTGACGCAGTGAAATCTATGAGATTTCACTGCGTCACTTTTAGGATGCTGTTGCATCAAAATCTTGCGCCTGCCTCACAGCAGGCGTAAGACTGACGCAAGCCCTTTCACATGGGGCTTTCCCCATGTGAAAGGACGCATTGCTGGAGTTGTGTCACTTTTGTGACACACTCCAGCAATGCGTCACTTTTGCGCTTACAGATACGTCAGAAATACTGACGTATCTGTAAGTCCTTGCGACATGATGCGTCATACATTAAATATGACGCATCATTGGTGTCGCAAGGAGTGCGCAGTGAAAAGTGACGCATCGCTGTTTTCACGCAGCGATGCGTCACTTTTCATAAATGAGGCCCCTGGTATTTACAGTGCCTCGAAGTGAAAACGCAATGCGATATATAAACTGCACAGCACACATTACTGTTACCATTAGCCTAAGCAGCGGGCCAGTAGTTTGTATGGAAGTCTTACAGAGAAGATGTGCAGAGCTTCGGACTTGGCACTGACCCCTCCCTTTCAAATTGTCTCTTTGCTCCTGTTAGCCATAGCAAGAGATTTCAGCCAGGCCCTCCGAAAGTAAGCAAAGGATGCTCACATTTTCTCTTGGCTTTATCAAATTGAGTCAAATTGCCTATCTTTGAACTCCAATAAAAAATTATGACACAAATTGAGTCAAAGATGCAACCTAGGACCAACATTCCCAAAAAACATTATGGCCAATCTGTAATTTTGTTTTACTTCAGTGCATCAGCGACACAGGGGATGCAGTAATGCACTTTATAATCAAGGTTTAGTGAGTCGTAAATCATTCGCAAATCAAATGATCAAGATTTATTGCGTGGCGTGCTCTACAAGAAGCATCCTTACAATTAAAAGTGCGATAATATTTCCTTCACGACCAAATTAAAAACAGCTCCAGCCCTCTGCTTGTAGCATAAACAGACTGTTTCCAAATGCAAATAAAATGAATAATCCAGCCAGCAGCAGAGAAATCCTGGGTAAGGATTTTGCTGTTGCATCTTTACATAAGAATATATTAATGAAAGATGTTGTGGGACCCTGAAGGAACGTAGGAAGTAAAAAGTGCAGACACCACTAAAGGCGTCATTCTAATTGGTACAAAAAGCTGGCAAGCATATGCTTCAAAAATGAAAAATATGCGGATGCCTAAATGTGTCAACCATATTCTTGCAACAAAAAAATTTGAATTATTAAAAATTAACCATTGAATATATTTTAAACAGAAAAGTATGGATGTACTTAAAACTGGCAAATAAGCAATTTCTATTTACGTCCTTTTTAGTTAACCGCACAGCACAGGAAAATATCATTCTCGTTGGTGCAAAGTCTTATTGTCTTTCAATTACTGTACCCTCATGAAATACTTTAAACAGAAAAGGATAGAAAAAAAGAAAAAAACGATAAATAAGGAAAGAAAAAAGCATTGGCAATATAAACCATTGGCCCTTATTCCGGGCACTGAACTGCAGTTCCTTTTATGCACACATGCAATTGTGAGCAGGTGAAGTATTATCACTCACAGTGCAAGAAGGCCAATAGCTGAAGTTAGCTGACCCATTGCCCCATGCTCCGTGGTGTGATGGGTGGAAGAAAAGTGTGAATGATAGATAAAAAGGTCATTAGAAGAGAGCTTAATGTAAGACGCTCTATGTGTGTATATATATATATATATATATATATATTCACTGAATAAACCATAGGTTATAGACCATATATAGTTAGGAATTCGCATTTACAAAACCTTATTTTACTCACACAAAACCATTGAAATTCCATATATAGTTAGTTGCACTAACTATATATTGCGCACCCGCAATCCACTGCTGATGATGTCACATATTACATCATTCATGACATGGTCAGTGACATCACTGATGACATCACTGATGACATCTCAAATGACATCACTGATGACATCTCAAATGACATCACTGATGACATCACTGATGACATCTCATTTGACATTACTGATCACATCACTGATGATATCATTCATGTGATACTACGATGAACCTCTTCAGACTCTAATATAACCTTAGATACAATCAGTGTAAACAGACACTCACAGACTGTCACTCATCCATGGAGTTACTCACACACCTAGTCAGTCATGCAAAGAATCAATCACACCTCCATTTCCTCAACTATACAGTTATACAAACTTTACTTATTCAAACATATACTAACACATATTTACTCTCTTATACAATCCCTGATACAAGTTCACAATGATCCATACAGCCACTCACACATTCACTGGCTCTTATGCACAGTTATTTATATATGTCAACTCTCACATGTACTGTGTTTTACATATGTACTTACTTTGACATGTAGCACTGAGATATCCATTCACTCACCAATACACTCATGCACACAGTCAACCGCCCATACAGCTGTTTCCACATGCACTTTTGAAACCATACATCTAGTGAATCAACTGCTCACACATCTATGCACAGAGTCATACACCTCCCAGCCACCCACACACACACTCAGTCTCCCATACAAATACTTGGGCAACCAATCAATAACCCATATAGTTACTCATATAGCTACTTATCAACACATGCAACAGTTTACAGAACAACAGACATAATGATGCACAAATTAAGACAGTTTAGTCACTTACCCATGCACTCAGTGAGACACATTTAATCACTCACTCATACAGTCAGTCATGCACCTACTAAATCCTTCATCCAGACACTTATACATCCACTCATTCTTCAATATGTAAGACATATTTTAACTTTACAGAAACATACAGTCACTGGATGTTGTCATCAGTGATGTCATCAGTGATGTCATTTGAGATGTCATCAGTGATGTCATCAGTGATGTCACTGACCATGTCATGAATGATGTAATATGTGACATCATCAGCAGTGGATTGCGGGTGCGCGATATATAGTTAGTGCAACTAACTATATATGGAATTTCAATGGTTTTGTGTGAGTAAAATAAGGTTTTGTAAATGCGAATTCCTAACTATATATGGTCTATAACCTATGGTTTTTTCAGTGAATTTTCAAGGTTTTGTAAATGCTAATTCCTAACTATATATGGTCTATAACCTATGGTTTTTTCAGTGAATTTTCAAGGTTTTGTAAATGCTAATTCCTAACTATATATGGTCTATAACCTATGGTTTTTTCAGTGAATATATATATATATATATACATACATATATAAACATATATCATCTGTATATCTATATAAATACAAACATAAATGCATGCATACATATACATATATGCATACAGATGCATGTTATTTACATGAAAGTTGAAAAAACACTAATAAAAGCAAAGCTAAAAAGCCACCTCATTACAAACAGAATGGCTTTAACTTAAACGAGGGCGAGATCTATTGCATTTTCAATGCTTGTTTACTTTGGTTCCATCAAGAAGGCATTCAGATGTGTCACACATTTGCCATAAATTCTGAATGTTAGCACTCTAGTTGCACATTAGATCACTGTAGTAAAGCTACTGCTCACCAGGGACGTCTGCTGCTGGTATTCAAAGTGCATGTTTCAGTCTGCATGTCAGAATTTTTTTAATGAAATAGAAGAGGATTTGAGAAGTCACTCAAAATGATCCCTAATTTTTCTTTCTGAAGCACTAATCATACTTTCTATGGCAACATTAACCCCCTCATGTTGTTCCTTTTTAAATTGAGTGTTTTCAGACTTACCACTTCATTCCAATCAAGATGGCTTCTGGTGTGCCATACTTTTGTCATAAGTAAGACTGTTAGCGCTCTAGTTGTTCTTTAGAACACTCTGGGACATTCTGTCATTGGGGTATACTTGGGGTACATCTGGGTGATATTTGGGCTACATTTAGGCTCTTTTGTCTCTGGTGGCCATCTTGGGAGACTGTATGTCAGAATTTTTTAATGAAATTGAAGAGGGTTTGAGAAGTCACTCAAAATGTGCCCTAATTTTTCTTTCTGCAGCACTAATCATAATTCATATGGCAAAATATACCCCCTCATTTTGTTCCTTTTTAAATTAAATGTTTTAAGAGTTACCACTTTCTTCCAATCAAGATGGCTTCAGGTGTGCCATACATTTGTAATAAGTAGGACTGTTAGCGCTCTAGTTGTTCTTTAGAACACTCTGGGACATTCTGTCATTGGGCTATACTTGGGCTACATCTGGGTGATATTTGGGCTACATTTGGGCTCTTTTGTCTCTGGTGGCCATCTTGGGAGACTGCATGTCAGAATTATTTAATGAAATAGAAGAGGATTTGAGAAGTCACTCAAAATGTGCCCTAATTTTTCTTTCTGCAGCACTAATAATACCTTCTATTGCATAATATACCCCCTCATTTTGTTCCTTTTTAAATTAAATGTTTTAAGAGTTACCACTTTATTCCCATCACGATGGCTCCAGGTGTGCTATACCTTTGTAATACGTAGGACTGTTAGCGCTCTAGTTGTTCTTTAGAACACTTTAGGAGGCTGCAGTAGAGCACAAAGGAATCAACTGACAGTCTCTGTCCTTGTTGGATGTACATGTTTTACTGAGAATGTCAGACTTCATTTTCACATGACTGAGAAAGATAATGTGAATTTACAGAAAATATGCTTTCAGTTTAGCTTATAGATCCCCTTCCAAACCACTGTGGGAAAATCATGAGATATTAGTTTTCTTTCAAACAATATTCATGATATCACAGCAGAAGGCTTTTTCACATGGTAAAATCACCTTAGAACACACCACAATTCCTAAAACGAGTATGGTACCATCAACAAATGATTTATAATGTAACTAAAGTCCTAAAACCCTCTATTAACTACAATGCTTTTTAATGAGGTGCTATCATGTATATTGGTCCCAAGATGGCTGCCAACACTTCTTGGATGAAGTGCTGACAGCCAATCAGATCAGATGTGTGGTTAGGCTCCGCCCAGATATATATATTTTTTTGAACCTAAATTACTCAAAATCCACTGGAGCACATATATTGAGACCTAGCAAAGGCAAATCGGGCTAACAGTCCCTACAATTTTGCCAAGTTTCGTGCAAATCCATTCAGCCATTCGAGCTAAAAGTGAGGCCAACCGCCCTATGGAAATTAACATGGGAAAAACGCGTTTTGGGACCCCCCTTTTTTCTCGGCCCCCCCTTGATGAAACCCCCCCAAATCTTCAGGGGCCGCTCAGAAACAAAATGTTCCATTTTCCTGAAAATTTCAGCTAATTCCGTCCACAAACGCCAAAGTTATTAGACATAGAATTGTCAAAAATCCCATAGAGAAAAAATCCTAACTATATATACCTACTGGCGACTGCCAGTAGGTAATATATATATAAATATATATATATATATATATATATATGTATATATATATATATATATATATATATATATATATATATATATATTCACTGAAAAAACCATAGGTTTCACACCAGTTATAGTTAGGAATTAGCATTTAAAAAACCTATTAAATTCACTGACAAAACCAGTTATAGTTAGCTGGAAATTTTACTGATATAAAACCAATGAAATTCCACGTTATAGTTAGTTGGACTCACTATAACTTGCGCGTGCAATGCACTGCTGATGACGTCACATATTACATCACTCATGACATGGTCAGTGACATCACTCATGACATCACTGATGACACCATCCAGTGAATATGTGTCTTTCTGAAAAATAAATATTAGTGAGTAATGTTTAAATATTTAAATATATATATTATTGTTTCACTTTGTGTATAAGTGGCTACATGTGTTGGTAAGTAGCTACATGCGTATGTATATGGGTTATTAGATGTTTCTCTTAGTATCAGTATGAGTGTCTATATGGTTTGGTGGGGGTATTACTTAGCACATAGATGCATGAGTGACTGACTCGCTGTTTGTATGTGTTTTGAAGACAGCATATGTGCAGGACTGTATGGATGGATGAGTGTGTATATGTGTTTGTTAGTGAGTGAATGACTGTCTCACTAGTGTCTTTATCAGTAACTACATATGTTTTAATCTAGTATATGTGAATATTGATGTATATAAGTGAGTATATGTGAGAGTAAGAGATTGTAAGAGTTCCTGTTTAAATAAGTATGTGTTTCTATAAGTGATTGTTTAAGAGAATAAATATGTGTAATTTTCAATACAAGTAAGGTGGAAGTGTGCGTATAACTCTATATTCAAATAAATGGATGTTCAATAGTTTATTTGCACGTGTGAGTATGTGTGTGAGTAACTTTTGGATGACTGTCGGTGTGTAACAGGATGTATAGGTGTATCACTTCATATGATGAGTGAGTATATGTATGAGTGACTATATAGAACTGTTGGTGAATGACTGGATGTGCATATAGATGGTGGAATTACTGAATTGCTTGTTGTAACTGATATGGGTATCTCCATTTTTTTTTAAATTTCAGTTTCTATTTTTGAATATGTGTTTCAAGGGTTACATTACAGTGAAAGGAGGTCTGTCACTATGTCACAAGGATGGTGTCATCAGTGATGTCATGAGTGATGTCACTGACCATGTCATGAGTGATGTAATATGTGACGTCATCAGCAGTGCATTGCACGCGCAAGTTATAGTGAGTCCAACTAACTATAACGTGGAATTTCATTGGTTTCATATCAGTAAAATTTCCAGCTAACTATAACTGGTTTTGTCAGTGAATTTAATAGGTTTTTTAAATGCTAATTCCTAACTATAACTGGTGTGAAACCTATGGTTTTTTCAGTGAATTTCAAAGGTTTTTTTAATGCTAATTCCTAACTATATAAGACCTGAAAGCCCACCAGGAATCTCCAGTATGCGCCAGGGGACTGCATTGCAGAGAGGTGTAATGAAGCCACAACCCTTTTTACACCTCTCTGCAACGCAGCCCCCGTGCATGTTTGAAGAGGGGAAACTAATTCCCCTTGCATACTGGGGGCCCCTGGGGGCCAATTAGCCCACCTGGAACCTCCAGTATGCGCCTGGGGCTGCATTGCAGAGGTGTAATGAGACTATGCCCCTTGTTACACCTCTCTGCAACGCAGCCCACTGCCGCGTTTGCAGAGGGGGAACTAATTCCCCTTGCATACTGGGGGTCCCTGGGGTCAACTAGTCCACCAGGAGCCTCCAGTATGCGCGAGGGAGCTGCATTGCAGAGAAGTGTAATGAGGCCACACCCTTGTTACACCTCTCTGCAATGCAGGCCACTGGCGCCTTTGCAGAGGGGGGACTAATTCCCCTTGCATACTGGGGGTCCCTGGATCATATCTGCCCAAACACCGATATTCCGAACGATTGTAAATGACTTTTCTTGAGAAACATTTGGATTTGGATTATCATGTCCTATACTTTGGAATTTTTGAAAGACTGACTTTGAGGATGCTATAAATTACTCAAGTCTGCCCGAATTGTGTGGGTAAAATTGATACCTAGTCACTTTTAATAAGAATATACTTATGTCTCGTCTAACATTTGGAAGAAATATCTAGTTATATGACAACGGGATACCGACATAACTTGAAGGAAATAAGAACGCCCTGAAGAAGTTCTGTTGTACAGAACGAAACGTTTCGGCTGGCTGTGGTACATAAACTTAAGGAAAATAAAAGCATTTGAATATACACCAAGATTCAGCGCTTCAATAAGTACTCTAAGTGATATGATTTGATTGGACTCATTGTGAAAGTGGTGCTGTGCCAAACTTTGGAATATTCTCCACTACTCTCTACTACTTACTCTCTCCCACTCTCTACTACTCACTCTCTACTGCTCTCTACTACTCACTCTACTACTTACTCTCTACTACTCTCTACTACTCAGTCTCTACTACTCACTCTCTACTACTCTCTACTACTCACTCTACTATTCACTCTACTACTCTCTACTACTCACTCTGCTACTCTCTCTACTGCTCTCTACTACTCTCTACTACTCACTCTCTACTCTCTATTACTCACTCTCTACTCTCTACCTCTCTACCTCTCTACCTCTACACCTCTACCTCTCTACCTCTCTCTACACGCACACATATAGACATATATGCATATATATATGTGCATATGCATTTATATATATGTATGTGTATATATAAAAAAAACAACTAAACATTTTTTTTTCTAATCAGCTACTTTTAAAACTGTCATTCTTTTTCCCCATGGTACACTCCCCGGTACGCTTACCGGTGCGCGTACCGTGCGCTCACCCCGCGAAAATAAATTTTATTTATTTATTTTTTTTGCCCCGTGGGGCCCTTTTATGGCCCCCACATCAAACCTAGGGGGTCAAGGGGGGTCTACTCTGCCCCCTTATGGTCATTTCCCCCTTTGTTTTGGCCACCTCTTGTGTCTCGATCCTACCGAGACACAAGATGGCGGCCGCTCCGGACTGTTTAGAATGTTTACAGACACCCCAGAGCCAATCAGCTTTCTCCGCGCAAGTCGCGTGACGCGCCCGGTGCGCGTACCGGTGCGCTTACCGGAGCGCTGCTATAGATATATATATTTTTTTGAACCTTAATTACTCAAAATCCACTGGAGCACATATCTTGAGACATAGCAAAGGCACATCGGGCTACCAGTCCCTACAATTTTGCCAAGTTTGGTGGAAATCCATTCAGCCGTTCGGGCTAAAAGTGAAATCGACCGCCCTATGGAAATTAACATGGGGAAAACGCGTTTTGGGACCCCCCTTTTATCTCGGCCCCCGCTTGACGAATCCCCCCCAAACTTTCAGGGAAGGACCGGAACGCCGCGAGGCCATTTTGAGGAAATTTTCAGGCAGATTCGTCAACCGGCGCCAAAGTTATTCCAAATAGAATTTTCAGATTTAACATTGAAAAAAATCCTAACTATAACTACCTACTGGTGACCGCCAGTAGGTAATATATATATATATATATATATATATATATATGTATATCGCAGAAAAACTCCTAACTGCTGCTTCTTTCCCTCGCAGGATGTGGACAAAAAAGAGCACGAACCACCAAGCTTTAAGATGCCTTTAGTTTATTCGCCTTCATATATATATATATTCCAAAGGAAGTGATGAAAAGAGCACCCATCAGTTATCATAAGTTCTTTATTACTGCATGACAAAAAAACGCGTTTCGACCATGTCCGTGATCTTTGTCATCTGAGATTTGGATATATATATATATAAATATATGCAGACGAAAGCCGACAGGCTGAAACGCGTCGTTCTTTGTGCACATTAAACCCCCTTTGTTGCAGCTCCTGGTGTGCCACCTCTTTTCTATCGGGAAAGGATTGTATGCATAATGATGGTTGGCCGCCACATCTGGCACTGGCAGGGCGAGGCAGGAGGACGGCGTTTGGTCTAAAACCCATGTGACTTGCAATATATAAATATATACCAAAGTCCACAAACAACCACAGAGCGGGGGGCACTCACGGTCGGTGTTAATCAGGTGAGGTGAGAGCCCGGCACCTCCAGCATCAGCAGGGGTCTGACACGTTTCGGGCATACGCCCTTCTTCGTACGCTAACTGCTTACAAATGACTGCCACAATCAAAGGGTTGACCCAAAGGTACTAGGCCGTGAACATCTTCACTCTATATTTTTTACTTTTAGATTGATACGCCAATCAGCAACCCTGCGGGGATCACTGAGTTTGACCCTTCATACACTGCCACTGACGGACAGTGAATAGGTATTTAACCCTGAACCTAAATAGTCGTTGTTTCGCAATGTATGTTTGTTAGAACTCTATAACCTTGCCATGCCCAATTCAGTCGGTCATTTAATTGTTATAACATGTATCCAACAAGGACGTTCCCAGGTGGTCTCCCATAATCGTTAAGGCACTGCGCTTAATGTGATCCATTTGAACTTGGTGTCTCTCAAAACCCTTTAAATTTAACGTGTTCATGGTGGTTGTTCTAAGTGTTTTCGCTGCAACAGGTTTACACCTAAGGCTGCTGGCTGTGACTAAATCACGTTGTTTGGAATCTGAACTGGCTGGTTCTTTACCAAGTCACCATGCACAATCGTCTTTTAACCCGGCTGGGTATTGTTATTTCTGCCTAACTGCATAGAAATATTTGACATGTTGTGACATGCAGTGTCTCAACATGTAAATATATATGTTTTGGTTTTAATGTTATGCCTCAGTATGCATGTGTTTATTAGACTTTGGTTTCCCTTTGCTGGAATTTGAAATATACATGGTTTAATTGTGTAACCAACCCTTAATCGTTTTTTTGATGATTAGTATGCTACTCTTACCATTCACAGGTATTTCCCATGCTCACCCACAAGAGGAGCCCGCCGGCCCTTTCAAAACTCCCCCCCTTTTGGTAAATAATTTACATTAGATGTAAGTGTAATTTGACCCATTCACAGTCCTTTTATCTAACTTCCCCGTTTTTAACTTTAGGTGCCCCCCTCACTGCACGTCCTGATGAAGACCCCACTGTAAGGTGCAAACAACCTACACACAACAGGGGTCATAACGTCAACTGTTATACCTACGCCCTACCCAGCTTATAATGATGTATAACTACTGTGTAACAAAACAATTGGGATAGGATGGAATGTGTTTGTACTTATGTATTGGGTGACTAATTACAGCACCCCTGTGATTTAAACTTACGGATTACTGTTATATCACATGCAACTTTTATAACTGTCCACTCACTACCTTACCCTCACAAACCTTCTTTCCCACGATCCCCCCCCCCCTTTCTTTCTTATGGGCACTAAGCAGGGTCGTGGACTTCGGTCAGCGGACTCGATAATTCTAACTTCGGTGCCTACTCTAATCAGGGGTCACACTCGGCAACTCTGGGCATTAGCTTGCCTAATCTCCACAACGGCCCCTCCAACGCCGGGGATGCTTGGCTCCACCTTGGGGACTCCCAGCAGGGACCATCCCACAGGGAAAGCCAGGACGGGTTCCCCAGCGTTACACAGCGCCAGGAAACCTCCGGGTAACAGTGCGCTTTACAAGCTCAAACATAATAATAATAATAATATAAATGTGGATTATGCATTGCACATGAAATGTAAGATTAAGAGGATGTGAATAAATAACATTCCTCTTCAAACTCAGGGTACGAGTAATATGTATCTAAAGTTTATAAACTCTTCTGTGCATATTAGTTCTAATTAGTCTGGGACCCCATTCTCTGTACTACAAATGACTGCCAGCATACAAACAATCCAGTGTTTGGACCCTATATTTATAGTATCACACTCCAATTCAGGTACGTAATCTCCCAAATGCATGATGGGACTGGAAGTCCATAAAATAACACCCCAGTGGGCTATAGGCAGTCAAAATGTAAAAATCAATTTGACTAATCACGGATTTGCCTTGCTCTCCTTCCCATATTCTGCCAGTCACCAGTTCGTCCCACACCTCTGAAACACCGTCCAGCAGCGGAGCCACTTGCATCTGGGGCAGTGTGCCCCATGGCCGGGCCGGCCCTATTTATCAAAGTCCACAACCACACACAGAGCGGGGCGCACTCACGGTTGGTGTTAATCAGGTCAGGTGAGAGCCCGGCACCTCCAGCATCAGCAGGGGCCTGACACGTTTTGGGCATACGCCCTTCTTCGTAGGCTAACTGCTTGCAAATGACTTCAAGCATAGGAACAATCTAGTGTTTGTCCCTTTATTTATACAATCACACTCCAATTCAGGTACGTAATCTCTCAAATGCATGATGGGACTGGAAGTCCATAAAATAACACCCCAGTGGGCTACAGGCAGTCAAAATGTAAAAATCAATTTGAATAATCACGGGTGTGCTTTCCGCTCCTTCCCTTATTCTGCCATTTACTAGTTTGTCCTGCACCACTGAAACACCGTTCAGCAGTGGAGCCGCTTGCATCTGCCGCGGTGCACCCCACGGCCGGGCCGGCCGTATTTATCAAAGTCCACAAACACCCACAGAGCGGGGCGCACTCACGGTCGGTGTTAATTGGGGAAGGTGAGAACCCGGCACCTCCAGCATCAGCAGGGGCCTGACGCGTTTCAGGCATACGCCTTTCTTCATAGGCTAACTGCTTACAAATGACTGCCAGCATACGAACAATCCAGTGTTTGTCCCTTTATTCATACAATCACACTCCAATTCAGGTACGTAATCTCCCAAATGTATGATGGGACTGAAAGTCCATAAAATAACACCTCAGTGGGCTACAGGCAGTCAAAATATAAAAAATCAATTTGAATAATCACGGATGTGCCTTCCGCTCCTTCCCTTATTCTGCCAATCATCAGTTTGTCCCGCACCGCTGAAACACCTTCCAGCAGCGGAGCTGCTTGCATCTGCAGTGGTGCGCCCCATGGCCGAGCCGGACGTATTTATCAAAGTCCACAAACACCCACAGAGCTGGGCGCACTCACGGTCGGTGTTAATCAGGTCAGGTGAGAGCCCGGCACCTCCATCATTAGCAGGGGCCTGACGCGTTTCAGGCATACGCCCTTCTTCACAGGCTAACTGCTTAAAAATGACTGATTTGCATATAGCCATGTCTGAACTGGGGTGGCAGAGTGGGCTAAAGAACGGTGATGGATTAAACCCAGATCTTTTGACTGGGTGTGAGTGTTTGATTGATTCAGATGCTCCGTCCATCACCACCCCCTTTTGTACCGTAAAAATGACTGCCGGCATACGAGCAATCCAGTGTTTGTCCCTTTATTTATACAATCACACTCCAATTCAGGTACGTAATCTCCGAAAATAACACCCCAGTGGGCTACAGGCAGTCAAAAATGTAAAAATCAATTTGAATAATTACGGATGTGCCTTCTGCTCCTTCCCTTATTCTGCCATTCACCAGATTTGTCCCGCACCGCTGAAACACCGTCCAGCAGTGGAGCCGCTTGCATCTGCGGGGATGCACCCCACGGCTGGGCCGGCCGTATTTATCAAAGTCCACAAACACCCACAGAGCGGGGCGCACTCACAGGCGGTGTTAATCAGGTCAGGTGAGAGCCCGGCACCTCCAGCATTAGGCCCCTGCTTTGGGAGATTGCGTACCTGAATTGGAGTGTGATTGTATAAATAAAGGGCCAAACACTGGATTGTTTGTTTGCCGGCAGTCATTTGTAAGCAGTTAGCCTATGAAGAAGGGCGTATGCCCGATTCGCATCAGGCCCCTGCTGATGCTGGAGGTGCCGGGCTCTCACCTGACTTGATTAACACCGACCGTGAGTGCGCCCCGCTCTTTGTGTGTTTTTGGATATATATATATATATATATATATATATATATATATATATATATATATATATATATATATATATATATATATATATATATATATATATATATATCTCTCTATATATATATATATATATATATATGGCAGAAAACCAAGCCACAATCACGGCGGGCAACACGGCAGGGAATGCCACTCCCACAAATTCCAACATAACCCAGTTTTAGGAAAATAAATGAATCCACTGGTGCCGTGGCCACGTTTCATAAACGGTCTTTAATTCAGGCTTTTTGCCCGAAAGCCTGAATTAAAGACCGTTTATGAAACGTGGCCACAGCACCAGTGGATTCATTTATTTTCCTAAAACTGGGTTATGTTGGAATATATATATATATATATATATATCTCCACAACTTTTCCCAAGGGGGAAACAACGGGTCGCACAACCAACTGGAGTTTTAACAGCAATCTACTTTTATTTTTCAAATAAACATAGGGCAAATAGCGCACTTGATCTACGCGTTTCGGTGTGTCGCCACCTTGCTCACGATCATCGGGTTTGCCCCACCCATGTACATTTATAACCATTCTTTTTTCAAAGTAATGTCACTTCCTGTCACATGTTATACTAAGGATTCTGGTCCTTGTAGTTTTACAAGTTGTTCGAAACAAAATACCAACTTATTAGTGCACCAAAACAAAATAATTTGAACTCATTATTACTGAGCATCTTACTAGTCCTTCATTCAACTTGTTAATATAACTATGTCAAACGCCTTCCAATAGGCTGATGTCTATATTGTTGTTCTGCCTCCAAATAGGCACACTTTGCCATCTTGCTTTCAAGTTCATATTCATTGTCCTTTTCTAAGTTACATTGTGCTGTTTATTTACAGGTGTACATATAATTCCTCCGATTGATTCAACCCATTCGGGTGCAGGGTCCTCAGGTTAATGATAAATCTCGATTCTGCTTGCCTTAGTTTTCTTTCTCGATCACCTCCCCGCTCACCTTTGGCGATCGTTTGTATGCCATAAAATCTCAGTTTTTGCCAATCACCCTGGTGTGATTGTTCCATATGTTTTGCTATGGCGTTGGAGCGGTCCTTATGGATAGTTGCACGCATGTGCTGCAATATGCGATTTTTTAGTTCTACAGTCGTACTCCCCACATATTGCATTGGGCACGGGCACTCTACTACGTAAACAGTGAATGGGGTTTTGCATGTGATGCACTGTCTGATTTGCCATTTCTTCTTATTTGCCAAAGTTATTTCCTTCGTTTGCTTGGCTATTTGGCACATTTTGCAGCCGTGGCATTTCACGAAGCCTTTAGTTTTAAGCCAATCGTCCTGTCGTTTTTTCTGGAAATGGCTGTGTATCAGATGGTCCTTTAAGTTTTTTGCACGTCTGTATGTTATGGTTGGGTGAGTGCCAACAATTTCCTTCACTGTGTTGTCCAACTGTAGTAGTTTCCAATTTTTTCTTAGAATTTTGGATATTTTTTCACTTTCTTGGGAGAAATCCATAATCAGACGGATTTTGTCTGTTTCTGTCATCCTCTGGTCTTTTTCTTTTGAGGCATTCCTCTCTGGTTTTTGTGCTGGTTTTTATCAAACAGTTTTTCACTATTTTGGCTGGGTATTTTCGTTTTATAAATCTTTCCATCGTTTTTTTGCTGTTCTTGTCCCACTCATCTTGTTCACTGCATATCCGCCGGACTCTCAGGAACTCTCCGTACGGGATGCTGTTCAGTAATGTTTTCTGGTGGAAGCTGGTGGCTTCTAATGTCGCATTAGTTGATGTTAGCTTTCTGTGGAGAGTAGTGTGTATCTGCTGGTCCTTGATGTAAATTTCGGTGTCCAGGAATATGATTCTGTCTCTGCTCATGTTGTAAGTGAATTTCAAATTTTTCACACTGTTGTTCATTATCTGAAAATATTCCTGGAATTCTGCTTCGGTGCCATCCCAAATGATCAACAAGTCGTCGATAAATCTCTTCCAACTTACAATTTTGTTGACTGATGTTTCATTATTTGAATTCCAAGCTATTTCCTGCTCCCACCATCCCATTGTGAGACATGCGTATGATGGGCTAAAGGAAAATCCCATTGCGGTGCCGTTTCGCTGTTTGAAGATTTCTCCTCCGAATGTGAAGATGTTTTGTTCCAAACAAATTGTAATCATTTCCAGTAGCATCCGATTATGACTACTGAATTCCAAGTTTCTCTCCTTTAAGAAAAAATTGCATGCTTTCACACCCATCTCGTTATCAATGTTAGTGTATAACCCAATTACATCCATTGATATCAGCCAATAGGATTCTTGCCAAGGTGTGTCCAGTAGTGTTCGTAGTAGGTCACTCGTGTCCTGTATGTAGGAGTTTAGTTTGGCAACATAAGGCTTTAGGAAGTGATCGACATATTCCGCAACCGGTTCCAACAATGATCCTTTTGCAGATATTATCGGTCTTCCTGGGGGATTTTTTTGGTCCTTATGTATCTTAGGCAAGAAGTAAATAGTTGCCATTATTGGGTGTGATACTGTTAGAAATTTTCTCTCCATCTCATCGATTAATCCTTTTGTTGTCCATGCACTTGTTTTCTCATCAATTTTTTTCTTTATATCCATCACTGGGTTTTGTTTCAATTTTTCATAATGCATGTTATTCCTTAATTGCCGATGAGCTTCTTTCATATATGCATTTCGGTCCATGATTATCACGTTTCCGCCCTTGTCGGCAACTTTTATTTCTATTTTTTCATCCTCCGACAAATTTTTTAAGGCCACTCGTTCCTCTTTTGTTAGATTGTCCTGACCATAATTCCATTTAAGATTGTACAGATCCTGTATTACAGCTTCTTGAAACAAATCCACTTTGTTTCCAGGAGTTAGTTGTGGGTAGAATTTGGATTTTGGTTTTTTTCCACTTAGTCCTGCCCCACATTGTGTTACGGCCTGTGATAGAGACACTTCTTCAGTTGGGTCTTGAGTCATATTTATAAGAGTCAGAAAGCCGTCTGCATCTTTTAGTTGTAGATTTTCCTCCGATGTTTCAGATTGAATAGTATTTTTTTCTTTCAATGTCTTTTCCTTAAAAGCTTTTGCTAATTTGATTTTCCTGATGTATAGGTATAGACCGATTCTCACCTGTGCAAGGTTCATGTGGCTTTTTGGACAAAAATGTATGCCTCTCTTTAATAGGGATGTTTCCGTTGTTGTCAGTTGCCTACTTGATAAATTTATTACTTGCAATTCGTCCGTTGTTACTTCCGTCTCTGCCTCATGGTTCTTGTTTCCACTCCTGTTCTCTCTGTTCCACCACTTGCTCCTTTTTCCTCTTCTGTTACATTTCTTCCAGGCCATTGCCTTCCTCTTCCCCTTCCTCTCCCTGGCTGGAATTGTGGGGTTGGACGATTTCGCTCCCAATATCGTTGTTGTAAAATGAGGCGCATGTCCCCTAAAAAAGGAACCCTTCTATTAGTATCATTTTCATTGCCAAGTGTTTGTTCATTTGATAGTGTGGAGGATGCCGAGCTCGACATACTTGACATACTTGTCCAAGCCATTTGTTCTTTTAATCCGTCAAATTTTCTGGCAAAAGAGAATATGCGGCCTTCCGCATAATCATTTGTGTCTCTGATAAATTTTGAGTGTTTTCGGTCCATCACAGTTTCCTCTTGTTTGTCTATTTCTGTTTCCAAGTCTTCTTTGAATTTTGTCATTTCCGATGATAATTTGAGGGTGGCTATTTCTTTTTCCACTTCCTGCAACTCCTCTTTGAGTTTTTCCAGAGCTATCTCAATGTGTTTGATAAGGACTACAATTAATCCCAATGAGGATTGCAGTATGAACTCACCCCATTCCTCTAACAGTTCGTTGGATGCGTCATTGTTGTTGGGCATAAGTAAGATCCTAAGTCCTCTAGGAACCATCTTTGCCTCTAAGTATTTTTTCAACGTGATAATCTCCCATGATTTGTTGATCTCTTTTCTGCTCAATTTCTCCCAATTTTTAAATTTACTTCTGGCATCAGTTTTTCCTGAGGTTGATGCTGCACCCGTCTTCTCTTTTGGGTTGCTTTTGTCAAACAGCTCATTAACTCGTGCTGTGCGTTTTGCTTCTCGTTTTTCCATAATTGCGCTATTTGATCACCTTCCCTTCTTTGTTGGGATCGTTTTTCACTGTTTGAGCCTTGCTGTCGTCCCCCCTGTGTTGGCCGGTAATCCCAAAGTGACTATTCAGTAGTGCTATTCTCCCGCTTATCCTTTGGAAACATTGCGGTTTTGCAACTAAGTTACTTGGTTTCCCGATGTCAAGCCGATTTTAGTTGTTTAACAATTTGCATTCACACGCATTCATTCAGTCCACACGCTTACCGGTTTCTTCAGCGTGTGTTCTGTTCTGCGTACTCAAATCAGATGTTGTTATCAATGTTCACTTCCTTGAGTGGGATTCTGTTTGTAATCCAAAATATCGGCGTATATATATATATATATATATATATATATATATATATATATATATATATATATATATATATATATATATACATATATATATATATATATGTATATATATATATATTAAACACACAAGGTCGCCCTCAAGAAAGGAGGCCACAAGCAGGTAAGTATTTCAGTTTCTTTATGGAGCCAACCTGCCAGCAAACAGCAACGAGGACATTAACATCAGTTCTCCAGGCAGCCAGACGCGTTTCGAGAATCTCGGTTCCCTTTGTCAATGGCTAATTTCCTCTGCATCACTCTAGACGGCATTCGCAGCATACTATATACTCAGGGTCCTGCCCCAGTGGGCGTGGCCAAAAGGCATTGTGGTTCCTGTAGTGCCGCCAATGTTTTAACCTTCAGTGAGTCCGTTATCACAGGCAAAGAAAGTAAATTAAAACCCAAGTGGGGCGATGTCAAGTCTCGTACAGCCCCTTGCCCTGCTTTATGGTGTGCTCCGCTGAAACCGCTTCCCGTGTATGCTGACATCTCATGACGCCAGCCGGGTCCGCTCTACGCGGCGTGCTTCCTTTCGCGGCTAGGCAAGCCGCTCAACATTAAACACACAAGGTCGCCCTCAAAAAAGGAGGCCACAAGCAGGTAAGTATTTCAGTTTCTTTATGGAGCCAACCTGCCAGCAAACAGCAACGAGGACATTAACATCAGTTCTCCAGGCAGCCAGATGCGTTTCGAGAATCTCGGTTCCCTTTGCAAATGGCTAATTTCCTCTGCATCACTCTAGACGGCATTCGCAGCATACTATATACTCAGGGTCCTGCCCCAGTGGGCGTGGCCGAAAGGCATTGTGGTTCCTGTAGTGCCGCCAATGTTTTAACCTTCAGTGAGTCCGTTATCACAGGCAAAGAAAGTAAATTAAAACCCAAGTGGGGCGATGTCAAGTCTCGTACAGCCCCTTGCCCTGCTTTATGGTGTGCTCCGCTGAAACCGCTTCCCGTGTATGCTGACATCTCATGACGCCAGCCGGGTCCGCTCTACGCGGCGTGCTTCCTTTCGCGGCTAGGCAAGCCGCTCAACATTAAACACACAAGGTCGCCCTCAAAAAAGGAGGCCACAAGCAGGTAAGTATTTCAGTTTCTTTATGGAGCCAACCTGCCAGCAAACAGCAACGAGGACATTAACATCAGTTCTCCAGGCAGCCAGATGCGTTTCGAGAATCTCGGTTCCCTTTGCAAATGGCTAATTTCCTCTGCATCACTCTAGACGGCATTCGCAGCATACTATATACTCAGGGTCCTGCCCCAGTGGGCGTGGCCGAAAGGCATTGTGGTTCCTGTAGTGCCGCCAATGTTTTAACCTTCAGTGAGTCCGTTATCACAGGCAAAGAAAGTAAATTAAAACCCAAGTGGGGCGATGTCAAGTCTCGTACAGCCCCTTGCCCTGCTTTATGGTGTGCTCCGCTGAAACCGCTTCCCGTGTATGCTGACATCTCATGACGCCAGCCGGGTCCGCTCTACGCGGCGTGCTTCCTTTCGCGTCTAGGCAAGCCGCTCAACATTACACACACAAGGTCGCCCTCAAGAAAGGAGGCCACAAGCAGGTAAGTATTTCAGTTTCTTTATGGAGCCAACCTGCCAGCAAACTGCAACGATGACATTAACATCAGTTCTCCAGGCAGCCAGACGCGTTTCGAGAATCTCGGTTCCCTTTGTCAATGGCTAATTTCCTCTGCATCACTCTAGACGGCATTCGCAGCGTACTATATACTCAGGGTCCTGCCCCAGTGGGCGTGGCCAAAAGGCATTGTGGTTCCTGTAGTGCCACCAATGTTTTAACCTTCAGTGAGTCTGTTATCACAGGCAAAGAAAGTAAATTAAAACCCAAGTGAGGCGATGTCAAGTCTCGTACTGCCCCATGCCCTGCTTTATGTTGTGCTCCGCTGAAACCGCTTCCCGTGTATGCTGACATCTCATGACGCCAGCCGGGTCCGCTCTATGCGGCGTGCTTCCTTTCGCAGCTAGGCAAGCCGCTCAACATTAAACACACAAGGTCGCCCTCAAGAAAGGAGGCCACAAGCAGGTAAGTATTTCAGTTTCTTTATGGAGCCAACCTGCCAGCAAACAGCAACAAGGACATTAACATCAGTTCTCCAGGCAGCCAGACGCGTTTCGAGAATCTCGGTTCCCTTTGTCAATGGCTAATTTCCTCTGCATCACTCTAGACGGCATTCGCAGCATACTATATACTCAGGGTCCTGCCCCAGTGGGCATGGCCAAAAGGCATTGTGTTTCCTGTAGTGCCGCCAATGTTTTAACCTTCAGTGAGTCCGTTATCACAGGCAAAGAAAGTAACCTACTGCTTGTGGCCTCCTTTATTGAGGGCGACCTTGTGTGTTTAATATATATATATATATATGTGTGTGTTTTTGGATATATTACCTACTGGCAGTCGCCAGTAGGTATATATAGTTAGGATTTTTTCTCTATGGGATTTTTGAAAATTCTATGTCTAATAACTTTGGCGTTTGTGGACGGAATTAGCTGAAAATTTCAGGAAAATGGAACATTTTGTTTCTGAGCAGCCCCTGAAAATTTGGGGGGGTTTCATCAAGGGGGGGCCGAGAAAAAAGGGGGGTCCCAAAACGCGTTTTTCCCATGTTAATTTCCATAGGGCGGTTGGCCTCACTTTTAGCTCGAACGGCTGAATGGATTTGCACGAAACTTGGCAAAATTGTAGGGACTGTCAGCCCGATGTGCCTTTGCTAGGTCTCAATATATGTGCTCCAGTGGATTTTGAGTAATTTAGGTTGAAAAAAATATATATATCTGGGCGGAGCCTAACCACACATCTGATCTGATTGGCTGTCAGCACTTCATCCAAGAAGTGTTGGCAGCCATCTTGGGACCAATATACATGATAGCACCTCATTAAAAAGCATTGTAGTTAATAGAGGGTTTTAGGACTTTAGTTACATTATAAATCATTTGTTGATGGTACCATACTCGTTTTAGGAATTGTGGTGTGTTCTAAGGTGATTTTACCATGTGAAAAAGCCTTCTGCTGTGATATCATGAATATTGTTTGAAAGAAAACTAATATCTCATGATTTTCCCACAGTGGTTTGGAAGGGGATCTATAAGCTAAACTGAAAGCATATTTTCTGTAAATTCACATTATCTTTCTCAGTCATGTGAAAATGAAGTCTGACATTCTCAGTAAAACATGTACATCCAACAAGGACAGAGACTGTCAGTTGATTCCTTTGTGCTCTACTGCAGCCTCCTAAAGTGTTCTAAAGAACAACTAGAGCGCTAACAGTCCTACGTATTACAAAGGTATAGCACACCCGGAGCCATCGTGATGGGAATAAAGTGGTAACTCTTAAAACATTTAATTTAAAAAGGAACAAAATTAGGGGGTATATTACGCAATAGAAGGTATTATTAGTGCTGCAGAAAGAAAAATTAGGGCACATTTTGAGTGACTTCTCAAATCCTCTTCTATTTCATTAAAAAATTCTGACATGCAGTCTCCCAAGATGGCCACCAGAGACAAAAGAGCCCAAATGTAGCCCAAATATCACCCAGATGTAGCCCAAGTATAGCCCAATGACAGAATGTCCCAGAGTGTTCTAAAGAACAACTAGAGCGCTAACAGTCCTACTTATTACAAAGGTATGGCACACCTGAAGCCATCTTGATTGGAAGAAAGTGGTAACTCTTAAAACATTTAATTTCAAAAGGAACAAAATGAGGGGGTATATTTTGCCATATGAATTATGATTAGTGCTGCAGAAAGAAAAATTAGGGCACATTTTGAGTGACTTCTCAAACCCTCTTCAATTTCATAAAAAAATTCTGACATACAGTCTCCCAAGATGGCCACCAGAGACAAAAGAGCCTAAATGTAGCCCAAATATCACCCAGATGTACCCCAAGTATACCCCAATGACAGAATGTCCGAGAGTGTTCTAAAGAACAACTAGAGCGCTAACAGTCTTACTTATGACAAAAGTATGGCACACCAGAAGCCATCTTGATTGGAATGAAGTGGTAAGTCTGAAAACACTCAATTTAAAAAGGAACTACATGAGGGGGTTAATGTTGCCATAGAAAGTATGATTAGTGCTTCAGAAAGAAAAATTAGGGATCATTTTGAGTGACTTCTCAAATCCTCTTCTATTTCATTAAAAAAATTCTGACATGCAGACTGAAACATGCACTTTGAATACCAGCAGCAGACGTCCCTGGTGAGCAGTAGCTTTACTACAGTGATCTAATGTGCAACTAGAGTGCTAACATTCAGAATTTATGGCAAATGTGTGACACATCTGAATGCCTTCTTGATGGAACCAAAGTAAACAAGCATTGAAAATGCAATAGATCTCGCCCTCGTTTAAGTTAAAGCCATTCTGTTTGTAATGAGGTGGCTTTTTAGCTTTGCTTTTATTAGTGTTTTTTCAACTTTCATGTAAATAACATGCATCTGTATGCATATATGTATATGTATGCATGCATTTATGTTTGTATTTATATAGATATACAGATGATATATGTTTATATATGTATGTATATATATATATATATATTCACTGAAAAAACCATAGGTTATAGACCATATATAGTTAGGAATTAGCATTTACAAAACCTTGAAAATTCACTGAAAAAACCATAGGTTATAGACCATATATAGTTAGGAATTAGCATTTACAAAACCTTGAAAATTCACTGAAAAAACCATAGGTTATAGACCATATATAGTTAGGAATTCGCATTTACAAAACCTTATTTTACTCACACAAAACCATTGAAATTCCATATATAGTTAGTTGCACTAACTATATATCGCGCACCCGCAATCCACTGCTGATGATGTCACGTATTACATCATTCATGACATGGTCAGTGACATCACTGATGACATCTCAAATGACATCAATGATGACATCACTGATGACAACATCCAGTGACTGTATGTTTCTGTAAAGTTAAAATATGTCTTACATATTGAAGAATGAGTGGATGTATAAGTGTCTGGATGAAGGATTTAGTAGGTGCATGACTGACTGTATGAGTGAGTGATTAAATGTGTCTCACTGAGTGCATGGGTTAGTGACTAAACTGTCTTAATTTGTGCATCATTATGTCTGTTGTTCTGTAAACTGTTGCATGTGTTGATAAGTAGCTATATGAGTAACTATATGGGTTATTGATTGGTTGCCCAAGTATTTGTATGGGAGACTGAGTGTGTGTGTGGGTGGCTGGGAGGTGTATGACTCTGTGCATAGATGTGTGAGCAGTTGATTCACTAGATGTATGGTTTCAAAAGTGCATGTGGAAACAGCTGTATGGGCGGTTGACTGTGTGCATGAGTGTATTGGTGAGTGAATGGATATCTCAGTGCTACATGTCAAAGTAAGTACATATGTAAAACACAGTACATGTGAGAGTTGACATATATAAATAACTGTGCATAAGAGCCAGTGAATGTGTGAGTGGCTGTATGGATCATTGTGAACTTGTATCAGGGATTGTATAAGAGAGTAAATACATCACCCCCTCTCAAACCCTCTGCGACTCCCTAGCCTCTTTTTTCCACAACAAGATTGCAGACATCCACAACAGCTTTGACAACCAACCCGGAAACCAACCCACCCTACCGTCTGCTATCCATCCTCCCCCCGTGAACACCCTTAACGACTGGAAGCCAATCTCCACTGAGGACACCATCCGCCTGATGCACTCCATCCACTCAGGATCCCCCACAGACCCATGCCCTCACCACATCTTCAACAAAGCAGACTCCGTCATAGCACCGCACCTCCGGGACGTCATCAACTGCTCCTTCAACTCCGCTACCTTCCCTGAAGACTGGAAACACGCTGAACTCACCGCCCTTCTGAAAAAACCAACAGCGGACCCCACCGAACTCAAAAATTACCGCCCCATCTCGCTTCTTCCATTCCCGGCCAAAGTCATCGAGAAAGCCGTCAACAACCAGCTCGCCGCCTTCCTCGAAGCCAACAAATCCCTCGACCCCTCACAATCTGGCTAATCACGGGGTACGAACTACCGTACTCTGTAACTTCCTGAGCGCATACTGGAGGTTCCTGGTGGGCTAGTTGGCCCCCAAGGACCTTCAGTATGCAAGGGGAATTAGTTCCCCTTCTGCAAATGCACCAGGGGGCTGCGTTGCAGAGAGGTGTAAAAAGGGGAGTGGCCTCATTACACCTCTCTGCAATGCAGCCCCCTGGCGCACACTGGAGGTTCCTGGTGGGCTAGTTGGCCCCCAGGGACCCCCAGTATCCCAGGAGAATTAGTTCCCACTCTGCAAACGTGCCAGGGGGCTGCGTTGCGGAGAGGTGTTAAAATGGGCGTGGCCTCATTACACCTCTCTGCAATGCAGCCCCCTCTCACTTACTGGAGGTTCCTGGTGGGGTAGTTGGCCCCCAGGGATCCCCAGTATTTAAGGGGAATTAGTTCCCCCTCTGCAAACGCATCAGGGGGCTGCGTTGCAGAGAGGTGTATAAAGGGGCATAGCCTCATTACACCTCTCTGCAAGGCATCCCCCTGGCGCATACTGGAGGTTCCTGGTGGGCTAGTTGGCCCCCTAGGACCTCCAGTATGCAAGGGGAATTAGTTCCCCCTCTGCAAACGTGCCAGGGGGCTGCGTTGCAGAGAGGCGTAATGAGGCCACGCCCCTTTTTACACCTCTCTGCAATGCAGCCCCCTGGCGCATACAGGAGGTTCCTGGTGGGCCATTTGGCCCCCAGGGACCCCCAGTATGCAAGGGGAATTATTTCCCTAACTTAGAACATGCTACAGGGTGCGTTTGCACAGTGGTGAAGGTAGGGGGCGGGGCTTGAGGTGATGTGAGTGCAAACATGCCCTGTGGCACATTTTGGTTCACGTCTGTTTATTGTGGACACAGCGTTAAGCCTACAACCTCGTGTCGAGGCCGGCCGCGTACAAATCAATTTTTTTAGCTCGGCGCCAGTGCGAATGAGGGAGGCTGTTTAACACAGCGCCATGCCTACAACCCTCCTGGAGAGGGCCGGCCGCGTGGTTTACGTATGGGCCGTGTAGGGGTGCACTGCTAGCGGGCATGTGTCCATTTCGGTGGTAGGGCGTGTGGCGGGCAACTAGCCCAACTGTCGCAAACTGCGCAACAGGGCGCAACTGTCTCGTTGAGAGTCGAGAGCCAGAGTGGCAAGTAGGAAGAAAGAAAGTAGGAAAGACAGAGAGGCCTAGGAGAAGTCAGAGAAGAGGAGAGAGTGTTGAGCATGTGCAGCATGCTGGTAGGGCAAGTGCAGGGGGGCGCGCGCAGGAGCAGGATCCTCATCGGTTCCCGTGGTGGTCAGGTACACAGCCTAGTTGGATCCGCAGGGACGAGCGCATCATCAAAGAGGTGCAAAGCACGAAGTCTAGTGGGCATATGGCGTGCATATTCTATGGAGCAGAGGTGTCGCACTAGGGGTTCCCAAACTGCCTTGAAGCGTGTGTCTCGCGCTTGTAGCCTTGCCGTGAGAAGCTCCATCGCCAGGACCTGCCAGAGGCGTACAAACCATGAAGCTACAGGAGGCGTTTCCTTTCGCTTCCAGAATAGGGCTATGAGTTGTTTGGCTGCCCCTAGCATTTGAAGTGTGAGGGTCCAGTCACTGCGGGTGAGTGCTTTGAGTGTGGTAGGGCGGATGCCGAGTAGAATTGTGCGAACTTCCTCAGGTAGAGGGAAACCCAGCACCCCCTTGCTGTGACTGAGCACCTCCTTCCAGAAGACGGTCAAGGTCGGGCATGACCACCATATGTGCACAAAGTCACCAGTCGTAGAGTCACACCTCCAGCACATCGGCGAGGTATTGGGAAACATTTTACTAAGACGCAGAGGGGTGTAGTACCATTGGGTGAGCAATTTGTAGGCATTTTCCCTCTGTGGAATACTGCGATATATCTTGGGAATGTCCCTCCATAGCCTGTTCCAGTGGGGGAGGTCTATGTCTGTGCCTGTCGCTAATTGCCATTGTCGTTGGTAGGGATGTGTAGGCGTCGACGCAGGGTGCTGCAGAATGAAGTATATTTGCGAGATCAGTCTCTTCAGGCCCCCTAGGGAGCGTGCCAGCTTCTCAAAGAGCGTGTACGCCCGGGTGGCCGCTCGATACATGACCTCCCCTGCTGTCCAGTGACGTAGCTGAGTGTGCTGTAGGGCAGCCGTCGTTGGTATCTCAAACTCTTCCCTACAGTCCTGCCATGTTTTGGGCGAACTCCCTATGAAGAGGTCCCCAATCACTCTGCAGTCCCCTTGTGTCCACTTGTCAAACGCCCGGGTCCGATGGGCCGGGGGGAACTGTGGGTTCCCGGCAATCGGTGTGTGTGGAGATGGGAACGTGGTAAGACCCCTAGACACTGCTACTTTATCCCAGATGTCCAGAACCGTTTTTGTGGGAACCGCAAGGTACGCACTTTTGGAGCGTGCGGTACATGGGAGCCAGGGCAGGTCCCATATGGTGCGCCCTGTGACTGCCCTGTCCATATGGAACCAGTGCTTGTCACTTTCGCGTGAGCCCCATTCCACTACGAATCGGAGATGAGCTGCCCAGTAAAAATGTACCAGGTTGGGGCATGCCAGTCCGCCTCTATCCCTTGGTTCCATAAGGACCTTCGGCGAAAATCGGGGACGTTTCCCGCCCCAGATGAAGGACGTGATTTTGCGCTGGAGGCTCCGTATGCAATGAAGCGGAATAGGGGTGGGTAAGCATTGAAAGACATATAGGATCCTAGGGAGGATCGACATCTTCACCGCGTTGAGACGTCCCAGCCAGGATACCATCAGGGGCCTCCATTTCCGGAGATCCTCTAACACCGCTCTCCGGCACTCCGTCCAGTTTATCGAAGACCAGGAGCCCAATTGGGGAGTGAGGTCGAGGCCCAAATACCGAATGTGTTTTTCCACCCATCGGTAGGGCACAGCCCTCTGCAGGGATGGGAGCTCCTCAGCAGGTATAGTGAGGTTAAGCACCCAGGATTTAGTGTGGTTTATTTTCAGGCCCGAGGCCTGCTCGTACAGGCATAGTACCTCATGGGCCGCCGGTAGGGATTCGCGAGGATGCGTTAGGGTGAGGATCAGGTCGTCCGCAAACAGCGCCACCTTGTTATCTCTTCCCCCGTGCGGTATGCCTTATATTCTTGGGTCGTGCCTTATCAGCGCCGCGAAGGGTTCTACTGCGAGGGCGAACAGGAGCGGCGAGAGCGGGCATCCCTGCCTCGTGCCTCTGTGTATCTTCAGCGGCGACGTCAATTGGCCATTAACCCTGATTCTGGCTCGCGGCCCTAGATACGGGGCCATGATCCTCGCTATCATTTTGGGTCCCAGACCTATTTTCTGGAGAACCTCCCTCAAGAAGACCCAGTCCACCCGGTCAAAGGCCTTCTCCGCGTCTAGCGAAAGGAGACAGGCCCAGTGTCCCACCTTACCCACCAGATGTGCCAGTCTGCGCACATTGTCAGCACCCTGTCGGCCATGGATGAACCCCACCTGGTCCGGGTTCACCAATCCTGGCATGTGAGGGTCGAGTCGCTTAGCCAGTATTTTAGTATAGATCTTCAGGTCAGTGTTCAGGAGGGCGATCGGGCGGTAAGAGGCACATTGCGCTGGATCTTTCCCTGGCTTCGGTATCAAGGTAACCTCCGCCAGTCCCATGTCAGGGGACGGACCGGACGTGTCAGAGAAGGATTGGAACAATCTCAACATGTGGGGACGGAGTTGGGCCTGGAAGGTTCGGTAGAAGGTCAGCGGTAAGCCATCTGGCCCTGGGGTTTTCCCCACGGGGAGATCCCTCAGTGCCGCAGAGATCTCGTCCTCCAATATGGGCTCTTCTAGCTCCATCGCACACGCTGGTGATAGAGGAGTCCCCTCGTAGTCAGCAAGAACGGCCCTCCGAGCCTCCGCCGACGTAGGTTCTTCCACGTAGAGGGAGGTGTAATAGGCTGCAAAGGTGTCCAGTTTAGCTCTTTCCGTGACGGCACGGGTGCCGTCCTGGCGGTGTATCAGTGCGATGTGGGCCTTGGCCGTCCTCGCCCTCAGCCGTCCCGCCAGAAGGCGCCACACTTTGTCCCCCCTTCGTAGTACTTCTGCTTTAGTGCCAGTAGAGTGTGTTCCGCCTTGTTAGTGCGTAAGAGACGGAGTTTTCCCCTAAGGTTCGCCAGTTTTCTCCTGGACGCCAGGGAGGGCCGGTCTCTATCCTGTCCTTCCGCCTGCTTGATTTCACCCGCCAGGTCAGCCTCCAGCTTGTGAGCTGCCCGTCGTCTCGCTATCGCCAGTGAGGTAATGTGACCTCGGATGGTGGCCTTAAAGGCGTCCCATACTGTCGGGAATGGGGTCTCCGGGATGTCGTTGAGGGTGAAATACGAGTCTATGGCTTCCCGGATGTTGTTGACATCCTCCGGGTCTCGAAGGATGCTCGGAGGGAGGGTCCACCTCCGTGCCCGAGGGGCGTGTGCTAGTGGATCTTGCAGTAGCATCTCCACGTGCGCATGGTCCGATAGTGAAATGTCTGATATGGTAACCTTCAGCGTGTCACGGCTCAGGTCAAGAGAGGTAAAGAGGTGATCGATACGTGAATAAGTTCTATGGGAGTGCGAGTAGAAAGTGTATTCTCGGATTCCCGGGTTGTGGTAGCGCCATGCATCAACGAGTCCCAGTTCAGT
Organism: Lissotriton vulgaris; assembly: GCF_964263255.1. Taxonomy (NCBI): domain Eukaryota; kingdom Metazoa; phylum Chordata; class Amphibia; order Caudata; family Salamandridae; genus Lissotriton; species Lissotriton vulgaris. The sequence goes on along the minus strand of NC_141698.1, from coordinate 934,853,384 downwards.
GATCTGCCCTCTTAATGCGGCCGACATCGCGCCCGTGCCGCTAAATGCGCCGCACTAAATTGAAGTCCCCTCCCAGTATCGTGCGCGGTCCACCGGTCTGAAATTGTTCCCACAGAAGCGTCTGGAGGTATTTATTTTGCGACTGGTTAGGTGCATATACATTGCCAAGGGTGAACTGCATGCCTCTCACCTGCACCGTGGCCCGAAGGAAGCGTCCGTCTCCACTCTTATAGGGTTTTATGGATCCCTGCCTGAAGCCAGCTCTGCACAATACCGCCACCCCCGCAGTTTTAGTGTCAGCCGATGCCCAGAATTGTGGGGGGTATTTGGGGTGCGCCATACGTCTAGTGTCCCCCCGCAAGAGATGGGTCTCCTGAAGAAAGATGATATCAGGGGAATGGTGGAGAAGGTAGCGCCATATCTGAGTTCGCTTGTTAGGGGAGTTGAGTCCTTTGACATTGAGTGTCAGGACCTTTAGGGGAGCAGGGACATTTACCGCCATGGTACTGGGGGGGGAAGAGCCGCTTCATCACCCTGTGCCGTCCACCCCGCAGGACAGAAGGGAGTGGCCGTCCCCACCCACCACAATCGCGTAGGCACCTGCAGTGGTTGCCGGGTCACCGCGCTGCACAGAGAGAGGAGGGGCCAAGTGGGGGAAGAGCTCAGATGAGAGGCAAGAAAAATAGAGCAAGTAGGAGACGAAAAAGTACACAGAAGGTAAATAACCACAACAGGCCAACAGGGCCGTAGTAGAATGTCCCAAGTTCCGGGCATCCGCTACCCTAGGGTTTGGATGGTCTCAGGAATGTCACCTCCTTTGGGACAAGCTGGGGGGCGTATTGCCAAAGGTGTGGGTCTCAATTAACTCGAAGCTCGTCCACACCGCTGCCCGGTGTGAATTCGGGGGCTAGGTAGTACAGGTTCATCTCAAAGGTGGGTGTGTCGTGTCCGCCAGAACAAAGAGGTTGGTCCCCAGCGATGTGGAAGTCCCACCCAAGTCGCAGGGCTGCCGGGTCCGGCCCCAATCACCTCTCATCGGCCCGTCTGAGCCGCATCCATTGTTCAGTTGCCCCCCTGTAGAGATTCGGCGGGCTCAGGGCCAGGCATGTGCTTCCCCCGCATTGCCGGGGTGCGTGAGTTCATGCAGGCTGCAGGAGTGCAGGTGACGTCATATCGCCCTTCAGTGGGCGCACGGTCACGGAGGTTTCCATTCCAGCATAGGTGTTTGCAGTGGCATTTCCCTCTGCAACCGTTGGTCATCTAAGTGTGGGAACTGGCCGATTGGGGGTCATGGAGTATGAGGTTTCGAGGGGTGATCCTCGCGGTCACTCTCAAGGGAGCGAATGTGGTCTATGATGTCTTGCTTGGCCTGGGATGTGGAGCAGTCTTCCTTCGGGGTCGTCCGGCGACGCCGGGTCACCGTGGTCCAGTCTGGTCGAGCCGGGGGTCTCTCCTGGCGCCTGGAGCGGGATGGGCTATGTTCGGGGGATTCCGAGAGTCCAATCAGCTGTGCCGCCTCATTGTAGGAGCGGAGTACTCTGCGCTTGTCACCCCAACGAAAGATCAGGGCGAAGGGGTGCCCCCACTGGTAGGGGATGTCGAGAGCCCGTAGTTTTTCTGTCACAGGGCGGAAGACTCTCCTTTTATGCAGCGTGTTGGGTGCCAGATCTTGGAAGAGTTGAATCTTGTGCTCTCCGAATTGTAGGTCCTGTTTGTCCCTTGCTGCTTTCAGTATGGCCTCCTTCTCCGTGAAGTAGTGTACTCGGGTTATTATATCCGGGAGAAGGCCCGTCTTGCCTCCCGCGCTGAAGACTCGATGTGCGCGGTCCAGAAGTGGTAGGGAGGCCCCTTCGCCGCCTCACACCTCGTGCAGGAGTTGAGCCGTGTAGGCCATGATGTCAGTCCCTTCTTTCCCGAGTGGTACGCAGCGGATTCGGAGGTTGTTGCGGCGCCCCCTATTCTCAAGGTCCTCCTGTTTGACCTGGAGCTCGATGTTTTGCTCCTCCAGGGCCGCCACCCTCTGCCACAACTGCTCGATATCTTCAGTGCGCGTGTCGACAATTTTTTCAAGTCCATCGACCCTGTCTCCCAGTTCTGTGACTTCTTTGCGCATTTCTTTGACGCATGTATGCACCTCCGACCGCAAGGAGCCTATCTCTGATTTCAAGTCCGCCATGAAAGAGGACATGAAGGCCTGGGTCACCGGGGGAGAGTCAGTGACGGGCGGCGGCGTTTCTTCATTCGGGGCCGACACCCCTGCTTTGCCCCACATGGCAACCACCGACGTGCCCTTGGACTCCGTCGCTGGGTCCGCCTTGCCCCCCCCTTCCTCGGGTCATCGTCCACCTAGAGTGCAGCGTCAGTGGTGTGTGTCCCTCGTCGCAGGCACGGTTCCTCGATGGCGTTGCCGGGGTGTGGGGATAGTGCGGAGCGCCACCAGTCTTCCACTCCCCTCTCAAGCACTTCCCCACATGCAAACTCGCTCTGTCCGCAAGGCGGGGTTCAGGCCTGGGTCCTTTTGTTGCCACTCGCGCGCGGGGAACACGCCGCACAGGCCGGCCCCCCCTCGAGCTCCGGGTGTCACTCCTCTCGTCCCCCGGGAAATGGCGTCGCCGCCCAGGAGTGGCGCTGGTCACCCCGGAGCCCCACAGTCAGCGCAGGGGTACTCACGCGCCTGCCGTAGCTCTGTTCTCTCGCTCCAGTTCAGCCGGCCCGGCCCCGGGGATGTAGATGCCAGTGGGCGCAGCAGCCGGAGGAGTCAAGATGGCGGGCAGGGTCCGGTCCAGAAGGCTCAAGACGGCAGGCGGTGTGCGCAGCAGTCCCCGCCGCAGTCCAGCAGCGCCGGGTGGCAGTGGCGCTCCAGTCCGCAGACAGGGGGCGGAAAAGCTCTGGCATGGGAAATTTCGTTGGGCACACCGGCCTCGGCTCCTGCCGATCCCTGGTCACTTCCGACTGGGCCGCCTGAACAGGACCGAAGGGCTTCCCTCCTCTTGCAGGGTGGGCCGGGGGGACGTCTCAAATGCTGTGCTTGGTGTGCTAGTTGCAGCACTGCAGACAACCGCGGGTCTCAGGGGCCGCCGCCATCTTGGGGTCAGGCAAATCGGGCTGACTCTGGCCCGCAGCGACAGCTTGCTCCAGGTACTCTCACCTCAGTAACAAGCGGAGGCGTTGGTTGGGTGACTCTTTCCTCCTCGCAGTCTCGCAGGAGGCTCTCGCTGGCGTGGGGGGCTAGGTGCAGCCTTCGGCGTCAGGCTAGGTCGCGGTGACAGGGCGACGCCATCTTAGGTCCCGGACAATGCCTGAGCGTGCTCAGCAGGAAATCGGCGGGGTGGTGGCTTTCAGGCATCCACGGGCTCAAATCTGGCAACCGGAGGGCACCGCATGAAGCGAGGCAGCACAGTCCACGACTACCAATCGCCGTTAGGGGATGGAGTACCCGCGGAGGCGCAATCACCCAGGCGCCGGTCCCCAGTCACAGGACCGAGATGGCGGGCGGGTCCTCCGGCGGCAAGACGTCCAGGCCCTCCGATCTGCACCCCCCGGCCTCCCTCGCCGGGTCCGCCTCTCCGGTGGCCACCCTGTGTTCCAGGCACCAGCAGCTGTGGAGGTACCCCTTTTGGTAGCCCCCGAATATCGCTTTAAGAAGCTAATGCAGGCAACGGGGCGACAGAGCTCGCCCGGGCACGTCCGCTCACATTGCTGTCTTGGCCACGCCCCCCCTGGGGCACATTTTAAGTTGGGGAATTAATTCCTCTTCAATCCAGAGGTCCCCTAGGGGGCAACTAGTCCAACAGGTATCTCCAGTAAGCGCCACAGAGCTGTGTTGCAGATGGTTGTAAAAAGGGGGCGTGCCCTCTGAACACCTCTCTTCAAAAAAGCTGCCTGGCGCATACTGGAGGTACCTGGTGGGCTAGTTGGCTCACAGGGGACCTCAGGATTGAAGAGGAATTTATTCCCCAATCTAAAACGCGCCACAGGGCATGTTTGCACGCATGTTACCTCAGGCCCGCCCCCTTCCTTCACTGTTGAGCAAAATATTCCTGTAAAATCAGCCGAACTACGAATTCCGATTTACTCACCTGTTATCACAAGAAACGTCAGTGCTGCATCTTTGAGCGCACTACTGATCCTGAAAAGTAATTCTAACCATACTTACAGTAACTTGAATTTCCTTCCATAGGCTAACATTGACTGGTTTCACTTGGAAATTTTTTTAAGTGTGGAGTTTTGGAACTTTAAAAAATTCCTCTAAAATCAGCCGAACTACGAATTCTGATTTACTCACCTGCTATCAGGAGAGACCTCAGTGCTGCATCTTTCAGCCCACTACTGATCCTGTAAAGTAATTCTAATCGTAGTTACAGTAACTTGAATTTCCACATTGACTGGTTTCACTTGGAAATTTTTCTGAGTGTGGAGTTTTGGCACTTAAAAAAATTCCTCAAAAATCAGTCGAACTACGAATTCCAATTTACTCACCTGTTATCAGGAGATACATCAGTGCTGCATCTTTCAGTTTACTACTATTCCTGAAAAGTAAATTTAACTGTACTTACCAGTAACTTGAATTTCCTTCCATAGGATAACATTGCCTACTATATAAAATATATATAACTTTTTACCTGTTTAGTGGAACTGAGGTTTGGAGCTCTTCACCTCTCCTTGAGTGCTCCTCACACGACGACACTAAGCTTGGAGCATTAATACAGGGCGGCGGTTGTGCTGCCGAGGTGCACCACCCTCTGAAGCAGGGGGCCACAGGGGCAAGCCAAGAGCCTCTGATATGGAGCAGAGGTGCTGGATTTAGAAGACTCACGCTGACTGGGGCTCAATCCATGAGCTTTAAATATGCACAGTATATAAAGATGCAACGAGAAAGAAATGGATGCAAATAATAATTTTTTCCGACTACAACTCCCACAAAGCACTGTGCAGCCTCATCACGAGCAGCTCATCAGAGGGAGTGCTACCCAGCTAGAATAGGGACTGTGGTTGGATACTGCACATTGCTTTCCTTCACCATCAGCCTCTGATGAAGAAAGTATTCAAAACGCGTAAGGCTACGATGGTAGCAGGACTGTGAAAAGGGAACAGCCGGCTGGAGCCTTTTTACCTGTTTAGTGGAGCTGAGGCTTGGAGCTCTTCACCTCTCCTTGAGTGCTGCTCGCACGACAACACCAAGCGTGGAGCAGTAATATATATATAGGATTTAACCTGCCTGCGAATGTCTTTGTGAACTCCACCTTTTTCAGCATATCCGGCATTGATGAAGGCACAATGCCGAAACAGGTCTGCCTGGGGCTGAGAGGAAAGGCAGCATGAACATTTTGCAGTGCTGTATTTGGTGGCAAATAAATCTTCCTGAAAGCAACTTCAGCATGTGTCAGACCCGTTTTTCACAAAAGTGGGATTGGAGGAGAGATTAGTGGTGGCGGGTCGGCCGCCCTTTACTGGCACGCCTCTTGGTTTGGTGCTCCACATTTGCCGACAAACTGTGTGGATTGTGTGCATGCACTGCACAAATGCGGCGCCCCCCCAGCCTGGACTTCTGTGTGGGCATTTGGGGAAAGAGCGACAGCTGGTCTGTTGAGGAGTTGTTTTCGGGGGATGTAATTCACCATGTTCCACACATTATCAAAAAAGGAACGGGATATGCTGAGAGCTGACTGTGTCAGGGCACAACTGCGTGTTTGTGAGGGGTCACTGTACCTGGCTCACTAATCGGACGTCTTCGGTTCCTTTAAGTGTGTGGGAGGCACACTATGAGTCATCTTGGGCCTTGGGAGGGGAAAACACTCTAAGTCCTCCCCCTGTGATGTCATCTTTTGGTCCAATGATAAGACTCACCTGGCGGATTTAACCTGCCCACGAATGTCTTTGTGAACTCCACCTTTTTCAGCATATCCGGCATTGATGAAGGCACAACGCCGAAACCGGTCTGCCTGGGGCTGAGAGGAAAGGCAGCGTGAACATTTTGCAGTGCTGTATTTGGTGGCAAATAAATCTACCTGAAAGCAGCTTCAGCATGTGTCAGACCTGTTTTTCACAAAAGCGGGATTGGAGTAGAGATTAGTGGTGGCGGGTCCGCCCCGCTTTACTGGCACGCCTCTTGGTTTGGTGCTCCGCATTTGCCGACAAACTGTGTGGATTGCGTGCATGCACAAATGCGGCGCCCCCCCAGCCTGGACTTCTGTGTGGGCATTTGGAGAAAGAGCGACAGCTGGTCTGTTGAGGAGTTGTTTTTGGGGGATGTAATTCGCCATGTTCCACACATTATCAAAAAAGGAACGGGACATGCTGAGAGCTGACTGTGTCAGGGCACAACTGTGTGTTTGTGAGGGGTCACTGTACCTGGCTCACTAATCGGACGTCTTCGGTTCCTTTAAGTGTGTGGGAGGCACACTGCGAGTCATCTTGGGCCTTGGGAGGGGAAAACACTCTAAGTCCTCCCCCTGTGATGTTATCTTTTGGTCCAATGATAAGACTCACCTGGCGGATATAACCTGCCCACGAATGTCTTTGTGAACTCCACCTTTTTCAGCATATCCGGCATTGATGAAGGCACAACGCCGAAACCGGTCTGCCTGGGGCTGAGAGGAAAGGCAGCGTGAACATTTTGCAGTGCTGAATTTGGTGGCAAATAAATCTACCTGAAAGCAACTTCAGCATGTGTCAGACCCGTTTTTCACAAAAGCGGGATTGGAGTAGAGATTAGTGGTGGCGGGTCGGCCCGCTTTACTGGCACGCCTCTTGGTTTGGTGCTCCGCATTTGCCGACAAACTGTGTGGATTGTGTGCATGCACAAATGCGGCGCCCCCCCAGCCTGGACTTCTGTGTGGGCATTTGGGGAAAGAGCGACAGTTGGTCTGTTGAGGAGTTGTTTTTGGGGGATGTAATTCGCCATGTTCCACACATTATCAAAAAAGGAACGGGACATGCTGAGAGCTGACTGTGTCAGGGCACAACTGTGTGTTTGTGAGGGGTCACTGTACCTGGCTCACTAATCGGACGTCTTCGGTTCCTTTAAGTGTGTGGGAGGCACACTGCGAGTCATCTTGGGCCTTGGGAGGGGAAAACACTCTAAGTCCTCCCCCTGTGATGTCATCTTTTGGTCCAATGATAAGACTCACCCAGCGGATTTAACCTGCCCACGAATGTCTTTGTGAACTCCACCTTTTTCAGCATATCCGGCATTGATGAAGGCACAACGCCAAAACCGGTCTGCCTGGGGCTGAGAGGAAAGGCAGCGTGAACATTTTGCAGTGCTGTATTTGGTGGCAAATAAATCTACCTGAAAGCAGGTGCTCAAAAAGCGAAAAATCCAGGCGGCCCTAGTGTCAGAACCACCTTCTAACAATTTCGCACTAAAAGACTAACTGTTTACAAAGAGTTACATCTATTGGAAAATGTAATAGTCTAACAATCGTTTGTTTTATTTTCTCCAATTAGGTAATTTGATATAAATGGGCCAGCCACTGGGGCAGAATTGTAGAATGAACTGTGCTTTTGAAAAGTGTTGACAACTTTGAAAACATTAAGCTATCAGAAATTAGGAAATCTATTTTAGAACAAAGTGCACATATATTCCTTTTGTACTTACGATTGTAGACAAACTAATAATTTTGTAAAACTCTGCAAGAATATTTAATAATAAGCAAGCGATTTCGTATGTGTATTTGTATGTGTATGTGTGTATATATATATATATATATATATATATATATATATATACATATATATATATATATATATATTTTGATTATACCGGCAAGGACACAGCAACTCACTCGAGTAGAATAGCGGCACTACCATCATGTCACAGAGTGGCCACGCCCACGGAGGCGGAGTGTGTGAACAAAAAGGTGCCGAAAAACTGCCGTACTTTGCACACAATCTCCATTGCCCATGAAAAAGTGATTGACACGAAACGCGTTGGCAGTATGGACTACAATTCTTGATGCAAGGCCGTTTTCCTCTCTGGTGCTTCAACAAACGAATGTTGGCAATAGACTCACCTGGCATGGGATCTCTCCACAGCAGGCACTGAAGAAAACGCCATTCTTTCCACAGGTTGTCCAAGAATAACGAGAGTGAGCCCAGATTTTGTGCCAATTTCTCTGTGATTTATTTAGTAATCACACCAGCCATCCGCCATAACGCGTTTCACCTCTCAAACGAGGCTTGATCACATGACGTTGGTTGAAACAAACAAGGGTCTTAAATACACAAAAAGATGGGAGCGGCATTGCGCTTAAAGTGGTATGTGCATTAACATATTTCTCAAATGCCGTCAGACTAGTACAAAAAACGGCAGTAGTAAAAGATTGAGAATACAAAATTGAGGGCCAGTGCCCGACATATTCAAATTAAGCTCAATGGTGTTTGACGCCATAAGCTACATTTCAGAGTATTTTAGTAATACTTGATTCATCAATCGAAACACATCATATCCAAAAAAGTTCATTGAAAACAATTTAACCAAATTTATCAAAAATATATATATATCCATATAGAAATGTTATACTACATATATACAATCTTATGTACAAGACGATGTGCTAAAAAAATATAAAAATATATATATTGTTTCCAATTCATCTATATACACTAAATCAATATTTACATATTTCCACATGAATCTGATTCCACATTTCATATAGAACCTCTAAATGCACGTGCATTCATGTGTTAATCTAGACTTATAAATCAATAAAGTTTTACAATTAATGTTGGATAAAAGTGACTTCATCGAAGGAAAACTTTATGCCGCTACATACTGAAAAAATATCAATAAGCACTGCACTTTTGAGTGATGTGTAAGATCCTTGCAGGCAGCTGTGAATTCAAAAATATATAAAAACCTATATAAAGTGCTCGTGTTGCCTAATAATTAAACAGATTGTAAAAAGAAAATAATTGTTTCACAGAAAAAAAGCGGAGGAAGTGATAGGGTGCCCAAAGGGGAAATTCCACTTAAATGTGAATGGTAATTAGATGTACTGAGATACCAATTATACAGTTACATATGAATAAGTGGAGAAAACCTCCTACCACTGGGAATGATTGAGGAGGTCCTATTGTCTTAAAAGTACCGGATCAAGTCAGGGGTACACCTCGCTATACTGGTGTATGCATGGGGAGATGGAATCTTGAGGATGGAAAATGGGCATTATAGATCCTTGAGACATGTGTAGAGGTCCTCTCGATCGTTCAGTCCAGTTGGACTCTTACTGTTCATTTCAAGAATGTATCTTGTCTCAAGGAGACGCAGTTTGCCCTCTTTATCTCCCCCCCCGTTTGAGTGGCATGACCATGTCCAATAGATAGTATTGCAAATCACTGGGGTCACTGTTATGCATTGCCTCAAAGTGGCGTGCCACAGGGTATGCTTGATCCTTGCTGACTATAGCTCTAATATGCTGGAGAATGCGTTTATGTGCTTCCGGTCGAGTGCTGCCCACATAGCTCAAGCCACACGGGCATTGTAGCACATAAACCACGAACTCCATCTTGCATGCCAGTCTTTTCGTAATTGAAGGATGTTCTCTAAAGGGACTGATGTAATGGGTTTTGTTTATTCCAAATTTGCACGCTTTACAGAAAGCGCATTTCCTGAAACCCGTGCTCAAGGCTTCCCATGTCCCTGATATTACAGCTTCTAGAGTGTTGCTAGTTAATGCATTCTCCATTGAAGGGGATTTGCGGAAAGTGATCTCAGGTCTGGGTGAGACATCGCTGCCAATTATGGGATCTCCCCTTATCAGATTCCAATTTTTTAGGAAAATCTTTTTAATTACGGAATGCTGTTGGCAAAAGGGAACTATAACCCTAGAATTAACATGCATGTTATTCAGATTATCTATAGGGTCTTTGCTCTTAGGTGTGAATGCCGCCTCTCTAGTGATGGAATTAGTTTTTCTTATGGCTACCTCAAGAGTTCTATCGTTGTAGCCCCTTTCCAGAAAACGTTTCCTACACTCTTGTTGTGATGCTTTAAAGACAGCCTCCGTGCTACAAATCCTTCTCATTCCTAGCATCTCCCCATAGGGGATGCTATTGATTAGGTGACGGGGATGGTGACTGGTGCCGTGGAGCACTGTATTGCCAGCTGTGTCTTTTCTGTGTAACCTGGTTTGTAGTTGGTGATTTTCAATGTAGACTTGGACATCTAGAAAATTTACAGTGGTTTCATCTACGTGAGAAGTAAATTGCAGATTATATGAGTTGACATTCAATTGTTCCACAAATTGCTCAGCATCTGATTTCCCACCTTTCCAAACAACAAAGAGGTCATCGATGTATCTTAAATACAGTGGCACCTGTAAATTCATGATGTCACCATATGTGCCCATGAGGACCCGCTCCTCCCAAAGCCCCATATGAAGGCACGCAAAGCTTGGGGAGAAGCAGGCCCCCATAGCGACCCCTCTCAGCTGTTGGTACGCCTGCCCATTGAAAAGGAAATAGTTCTGTTCTAAACACAGTTTTAGAATGTCCAAAAGCATACGATTATGATTAGAACATAGATCCGATCGTTTAGACAGGTAATATTCAGCTGCCTTAATTCCATCCCGATGTCTAATGGAGGTATATAAGGCAGTGACATCCAGAGTCATTAAAATATAATCATCTTTCCACACCAGGTTATTGAGCTTGCAAATGAAGTCTGTGGTGTCTTTTACATAAGATGGTAATGTTAGTACCCATTCCTTTAGAAAGAAGTCTATGTATTTGGAAATGTTTTCAGTGGCGCTGTTTATTGCCGAAAGTATTGGTCTGCTTGGTGGTGAAGATAGATTCTTATGGACCTTTGGCAACAAATAAAGTGTTGGTATAACAGGACAATCCTTTTTGAGGAATTTAAATTCATCATTTGCAATTAAACCTGCACTCTTCCAGGCCACAAGTTTGGAATTCAATTCAGACCAGGCAGCTTTAATTACAATGAGGTTGCTCTTTCTGTAGCAGTCCGGGTCGCTAAGCTGTGATTCTGCTTCTTTTATATAGTCGTCCCGATGCCACAAGACGATGTTTCCCCCTTTGTCCGCCTGTTTCACAATAATGTTCTTATCAGCCTTGAGTTTCTTTATAAGGCTGTTGTAGCGTTGGTTTTGTCTGCTCAAAACAGCGTGTTTTTTATTTGTGGCTGTGTACAGTTTTTTCAAATCCTTGATGATAAAGTCTTGGTAAAGATCTATATTGTCATGGGTCATAATTGGGAAAAAGGTTGACTTCTTTTTGAAAGGCGTGGATATTGGGATGCCAATTCCATCCCTGTCAGTTTGCTGGGATTGTGTGTTCGAAAGCCCCTCTTGCTGCAAATTCCATAACTCATTGAATGTTGTGTCCGCTTCAACTGAGAATAGTGTGGGGCTGGCTGCCACCGAGGTGTCACGTTCTTTGTACCGATGTGTACAATGGTATTTGCTCAGTTTAAGTTTTCTAATGAAGCGGAAAGTGTCCATTCTGATATTTGCATAGTTCATATTGCTGGGGTGGCAGTAAGACAGACCCAAGCTTAGGATTTGTTTCTCTTTATCACTTAGGGTGATGTCTGTCACATTTACAATTGTTGTGCTGACGTCGATGGTTGGGTTTGAAACCTGTTCCAGTTTCCCCCCTTTCCCTGATTGCCTCTCTTTCCTCCAGCCGAGTTTCCTCTCGTTACATTTCCGGCTTGGAGGCGTTTGAAGTTTGCCCTCTGGCGTTTTGTTGGGGGTTTGCTTTCGATTTGGATCTTAGAGTGTCTCGACGGCTCTCGCAGAGGCAATTTACCTCTTGTGCCGGCGATAATTTGGTAAACCCCTCTTGTAAGTTTTTTCTCCTCCTTTGCTCATTGTCAGAATCGCTCTCCGCCGCTGAACTTAGATCAGTGGATGAGGCAGATGCTGTTGCCTCTTGCCTTGTTTTAGGGTTGTTTTTGCCCACTTGTGCTTTTATGGTATCAAAGCGGCGAGCAAAGGTAAAAATCTGGCCGTGTAGGTAATCCAGCCTGTCTCTTTCAAACTTGAAGGCCTTTCTTTTTTTAATTATTTCCTCTTCCTTAGCCAGCCTTATCATCATTTCCTCTCGTAATTTTGTGGTTTGCTCCGTTACACCCATTGTTGTTAACTCAGCCTCCACTGTTTCGATTTCCATTTGTAGTTTCTTTCTGTCGCTGTCAGCGTACTTTGCCAGTATTGCCATTAAGCGAGCGGAATATTCCAGGTTTGTATACGCCCATTCGGCCAACATCGCTGGGTCCGGGTTCTCATAGCTCGGGGCTAGAGTGCTTCTCAAACCCCGCGGAACGCGCTTGACATCGAGGTATTTAGTGAGGGAAGTATGCTCCCACCACTTCGACTGTTCTCGTTTCATCAGTCGCTCCAATTTTCGAAATGTCTCTTTGATGTTGGGACTGTCGGTACCTCCCACGGCACCCCCAGTGGTAGTTGTAAACGTTGTCGAACCCTCTGGGTTTTCCACAAACATGTGGCCCGCATCCTCCTCCATGCGTTTCAACACGTCGGCCAACATGCTGGCTAGTTGTGGTGTATTAGTGATCTAACACCGAAGAAAACAAACGGATAAAGCGCTTTTTGACAGTTCTTAGCGCTTTCCGCTTGGCACACTCCCCACTGCGAATTTGGACAGCTGTCCTACCTGGGCTCGGCTGTCGACAGTTCCCTCTGCACTTCGCCAGGTCCGCCGCGACTCGTTTTGCCTGGATAGATACGTGTGCTCTCTCGCAGGGGCTCGGGCAGCTTCCTCCTACCGGAGTAAAGATTCCAATTCCGGGTTACGGGATTCCAGCTTCCTGCTGCTCCACGCCCAAAGCTCGGGGAGGGGCTTTCACTCGTACCACGAACGCTCCTTGGTACAATTAGATGAAGAAAACGCCATTCTTTCCACAGGTTGTCCAAGAATAACGAGAGTGAGCCCAGATTTTGTGCCAATTTCTCTGTGATTTATTTAGTAATCACACCAGCCATCCGCCATAACGCGTTTCACCTCTCAAACAAAGCTTGATCACATGACGTTGGTTGAAACAAACAAGGGTCCTAAATACACAAAAAGATGGGAGCGGCATTGCGCTTAAAGTGGTATGTGCATTAACATATTTCTCAAATGCCGTCAGACTAGTACAAAAAACGGCAGTAGTAAAAGATTGAGAATACAAAATTGAGGGCCAGTGCCCGACATATTCAAATTAAGCTCAATGGTGTTTGACGGCATAAGCTACATTTCAGAGTATTTTAGTAATACTTGATTCATCAATCGAAACACTTCATATCCAAAAAAGTTCATTGAAAACAATTTAACCAAATTTATCAAAAATATATATATATCCATATAGAAATGTTATACTACATATATACAATCTTATGTACAAGACAATGTGCTAAAAAAATATAAAAATATATGAATTTTTTCCAATTCATCTATATACACTAAATCAATATTTACATATTTCCACATGAGTCTGATTCCACATTTCATATAGAACCTCTAAATGCACGTGCATTCATGTGTTAATCTAGACTTATAAATCAATAAAGTGTTACAATTAATGTTGGATAAAAGTGACTTCATCGAAGGAAAACTTTATGCCGCTACATACTGAAAAAATATCAAGAAGCACTGCACTTTTGAGTGATGTGTAAGATCCTTGCAGGCAGCTGTGAATTCAAAAATATATAAAAACCTATATAAAGTGTTTGTGTTGCCTAATAATTAAACAGATTGTAAAAAGAAAATAATTGTTTCACAGAAAAAAAGCGGAGGAAGTGATAGGGTGCCCAAAGGGGAAATTCCACTTAAATGTGAATGGTAATTAGATGTACTGAGATACCAATCATACAGTTACATATGAATAAGTGGAGAAAACCTCCTACCACTGGGAATGATTGAGGAGGTCCTATTGTCTTAAAAGTACCGGATCAAGTCAGGGGTACACCTCGCTATACTGGTGTATGCATGGGGAGATGGAATCTTGAGGATGGAAAATGGGCATTATAGATCCTTGAGACAGGTGTAGAGGTCCTCACGATCGTTCAGTCCAGTTGGACTCTTACTGTTCATTTCAAGAATGTATCTTGTCTCAAGGAGACGCAGTTTGCCCTCTCTATCTCCCCCCCGTTTGAGTGGCATGACCATGTCCACTAGATAGTATTGCAGATCACTGGGGTCACTGTTATGCATTGCCTCAAAGTGGCGTGCCACAGGGTATGCTTGATCCTGGCTGACTATAGCTCTAATATGCTGGAGAATGCGTTTATGTGCTACCGGTCGAGTGCTGCCCACATAGCTCAAGCCACACGGGCATTGTAGCACATAAACCACGAACTCCATCTTGCATGTCAGTCTTTTCGTAATTGGAATCGGATGTTCTCTAAAGGGACTGATGTAATGGGTTTTTTTTACTCCAAATTTGCACGCTTTACAGAAAGCGCATTTCCTGAAACCCGTGCTCAAGGCTTCCCATGTCCCTGATATTACAGCTTCTAGAGTGTTGCTAGTTAATGCATTCTCCATTGGAGGGGATTTGTGGAAAGTGATCTCAGGTCTGGGTGAGACATCGCTGCCAATTATGGGATCTCCCCTTATCAGATTCCAATTTTTTAGGAAAATCTTTTTAATTACGGAATGCTGTTGGCAAAAGGGAACTATAACCCTAGAATTAACATGCATGTTATTCAGATTATCTATAGGGTCTTTGCTCTTAGGTGTTAATGCCGCCTCTCTAGTGATGGAATTGGTTTTTCTTATGGCTACCTCAAGAGTTCTATCGTTGTAGCCCCTTTCCAGAAAACGTTTCCTACACTCTTGTTGTGATGCTTTAAAGTCAGCCTCCGTGCTACAAATCCTTCTCATTCTTAGCATCTCCCCATAGGGGATGCTATTGATTAGGTGACGGGGATGCTGTCTGGTGGCGTGGAGCACTGTATTGCCAGCTGTGTCTTTTCTGTGTAACCTGGTTTGTAGTTGGTGATTTTCAATGTAGACTTGGACATCTAGAAAATTTACAGTGGTTTCATCTACGTGAGAAGTAAATTGCAGATTATATGAGTTGTTATTCAATTGTTCCACAAATTGCTCAGCATCTGATTTCCCACCTTTCCAAACAACAAAGAGGTCATCGATGTATCTTAAATACAGTGGCACCTGTAAATTCATGATGTCACCATATGTGCCCATGAGGACCCGCTCCTCCCAAAGCCCCATATGAAGGCACGCAAATCTTGGGGAGAAGCAGGCCCCCATAGCGACCCCTCTCAGCTGTTGGTACGCCTGCCCATTGAAAAGGAAATAGTTCTGTTCTAAACACAGTTTTAGCATGTCCAAAAGCATACGATTATGATTAGAACATAGATCCGATCGTTTAGACAGGTAATATTCAGCTGCCTTAATTCCATCCCGATGTCTAATGGAGGTATATAAGGCAGTGACATCCAGAGTCATTAAAATATAATCATCTTTCCACACCAGGTTATTGAGCTTGCAAATGAAGTCTGTGGTGTCTTTTACATAAGATGGTAATGTTAGTACCCATTCCTTTAGAAAGAAGTCTATGTATTTGGAAATGTTTTCAGTGGCGCTGTTTATTGCCGAAAGTATTGGTCTGCCTGGTGGTGAAGATAGATTCTTATGGACCTTTGGCAACAAATAAAGTGTTGGTATAACAGGACAATCCTTTTTGAGGAATTTAAATTCATCATTTGAAATTAAACCTGCACTCTTCCAGGCCACAAGTTTGGAATTCAATTCAGACCAGGCAGCTTTAATTACAATGAGGTTGCTCTTTCTGTAGCAGTCCGGGTCGCTAAGCTGTGATTCTGCTTCTTTTATATAGTCGTCCCGATGCCACAAGACGATGTTTCCCCCTTTGTCCGCCTGTTTCACAATAATGTTCTTATCAGCCTTGAGTTTCTTTATAAGGCTGTTGTAGCGTTGGTTTTGTCTGCTCAAAACAGCGTGTTTTTTATTTGTGGCTGTGTACAGTTTTTTCAAATCCTTGATGATAAAGTCTTGGTAAAGATCTATATTGTCATGGGTCATAATTGGGAAAAAGGTTGACTTCTTTTTGAAAGGCGTGGATATTGGGATGCCAATTCCATCCCTGTCAGTTTGCTGGGATTGTGTGTTCGAAAGCCCCTCTTGCTGCAAATTCCATAACTCATTGAATGTTGTGTCCGCTTCAACTGAGAAAAGTGTGGGGCTGGCTGCCACCGAGGTGTCACGTTCTTTGTACGGATGTGTACGATGGTATTTGCTCAGTTTAAGTTTTCTAATGAAGCGGAAAGTGTCCATTCTGATATTTGCATAGTTCATATTGCTGGGGGGGCAGTAAGACAGACCCAAGCTTAGGATTTGTTTCTCTTTATCACTTAGGGTGATGTCTGTCAAATTTACAATTGTTGTGCTGACGTCGATGGTTGGGTTTGAAACCTGTTCCAGTTTCCCCCCTTTCCCCGATTGCCTCTCTTTCCTCCAGCCGAGTTTCCTCTCGTTACATTTCCGGCGTTGGAGGCGTTTGAAGTTTGCCCTCTGGCATTTTGTTGGGGGTTTACTTTCGATTTGGATCTTAGAGTGTCTCGACGGCTCTCGCAGAGGCAATTTACCTCTTGTGCCGGCGATAATTTGGTAAACCCCTCTTGTAAGTTTTTTCTCCTCCTTTGCTCATTGTCAGAATCGCTCTCCGCCGCTGAACTTAGATCAGTGGATGAGGCAGATGCTGTTGCCTCTTGCCTTGTCTTAGGGTTGTTTTTGCCCACTTGTGCTTTTATGGTATCAAAGCGGCGAGCAAAGGTAAAAATCTGGCCGTGTAGGTAATCCAGCCTGTCTCTTTCAAACTTGAAGGCCTTTCTTTTTTTAATTATTTCCTCTTCCTTAGCCAGCCTTATCATCATTTCCTCTCGTAATTTTGTGGTTTGCTCCGTTACACCCATTGTTGTTAACTCAGCCTCCACTGTTTCGATTTCCATTTGTAGTTTCTTTCTGTCGTTGTCAGCGTACTTTGCCAGTATTGCCATTAAGCGAGCGGAAAATTCCAGGTTTGTATCCGCCCATTCGGCCAACATCGCTTGGTCCGGGTTCTCATAGCTCGGGGCTAGAGTGCTTCTCAAACCCCGCGGAACGCGCTTGACATCGAGGTATTTATTGAGGGAAGTATGCTCCCACCACTTCGACTGTTCTCGTTTCATCAGTCGCTCCAATTTTCGAAATGTCTCTTTGATGTTGGGACTGTCAGTACCTCCCACGGCACCCCCAGTGGTAGTTGTAAACGTTGTCGAACCCTCTGGGTTTTCCACAAATATGTGGCCCGCATCCTCCTCCCTGCGTTTCAACACGTCGGCCGACATGCTGGCTAGTTGTGGTGTATTAGTGATCTAACACCGAAGAAAACAAACGGATAAAGCGCTGTTTGACAGTTCTTAGCGCTTTCCGCTTGGCACACTCCCCACTGCAAATTTGGACAGCTGTCCTACCTGGGCTCGGCTGTCGATGGTTCCCTCTGCACTTCGCCAGGTCCGCCGCGACTCCTTTTGCCTGGATAGATACGTGTGCTCTCTCGCAGGGGCTCGGGCAGCTTCCTCCTACCGGAGTAAAGATTCCAATTCCGGGTTACGGGATTCCAGCTTCCTGCTGCTCCACGCCCAAAGCTCGGGGAGGGGCTTTCACTCATACCACGAACGCTCCTTGGTACAATTAGATGAAGAAAAGGCCATTCTTTCCACAGGTTGTCCAAGAATAACGAGAGTGAGCCCAGATTTTGTGCCAATTTCTCGGTGATTTATTTAGTAATCACACCAGCCATCCGCCATAACGCGTTTCACCTCTCAAACGAGGCTTGATCACATGACGTTGGTTGAAACAAACAAGGGTCCTAAATACACAAAAAGATGGGAGCGGCATTGCGCTTAAAGTGGTATGTGCAATAACATATTTCTCAAATGCCGTCAGACTAGTACAAAAAACGGCAGTAGTAAAAGATTGAGAATACAAAATTGAGGGCCAGTGCCCGACATATTCAAATTAAGCTCAATGGTGTTTGACGGCATAAGCTACATTTCAGAGTATTTTAGTAATACTTGATTCATCAATCGAAACACTTCATATCCAAAAAAGTTCATTGAAAACAATTTAACCAAATTTATCAAAAATATATATATATCCATATAGAAATGTTATACTACATATATACAATCTTATGTACAAGACGATGTGCTAAAAAAATATAAAAATAGATATATTTTTTCCAATTCATCTATATACACTAAATCAATATTTACATATTTCCACATGAGTCTGATTCCACATTTCATATAGAACCTCTAAATGCACGTGCATTCATGTGTTAATCTAGACTTATAAATCAATAAAGTGTTACAATTAATGTTGGATAAAAGTGACTTCATCGAAGGAAAACTTTATGCCGCTACATACTGAAATAATATCAAGAAGCACTGCACTTTTGAGTGATGTGTAAGATCCTTGCAGGCAGCTGTGAATTCAAAAATATATAAAAACCTATATAAAGTGCTCGTGTTGCCTAATAATTAAACAGATTGTAAAAAGAAAATAATAGTTTCACAGAAAAAAAGCTTAGGAAGTGATAGGGTGCCCAAAGGGGAAATTCCACTTAAATGTGAATGGTAATTAGATGTACTGAGATACCAATCATACAGTTACATATGAATAAGTGGAGAAAACCTCCTACCACTGGGAATGATTGAGGAGGTCCTATTGTCTTAAAAGTACCGGATCAAGTCAGGGGTACACCTCGCTATACTGGTGTATGCATGGGGAGATGGAATCTTGAGGATGGAAAATGGGCATTATAGATCCTTGAGACATTGTGTAGAGGTCCTCTCGATCGTTCAGTCCAGTTGGACTCTTACTGTTCATTTCAAGAATGTATCTTGTCTCAAGGAGACGCAGTTTGCCCTCTCTATCTCCCCCCCGTTTGAGTGGCATAACCATGTCCACTAGATAGTATTGCAGATCACTGGGGTCACTGTTATGCATTGCCTCAAAGTGGCGTGCCACAGGGTATGCTTGATCCTTGCTGACTATAGCTCTAATATGCTGGAGAATGCGTTTATGTGCTACCGGTCGAGTGCTGCCCACATAGCTCAAGCCACACGGGCATTGTAGCACATAAACCACGAACTCCATCTTGCATGTCAGTCTTTTCGTAATTGGAATCGGATGTTCTCTAAAGGGACTGATGTAATGGGTTTTGTTTACTCCAAATTTGCACGCTTTACAGAAAGCGCATTTCCTGAAACCCGTGCTCAAGGCTTCCCATGTCCCTGATATTACAGCTTCTAGAGTGTTGCTAGTTAATGCATTCTCCATTGAAGGGGATTTGCGGAAAGTGATCTCAGGTCTGGGTGAGACATCGCTGCCAATTATGGGATCTCCCCTTATCAGATTCCAATTTTTTAGGAAAATCTTTTTAATTACGGAATGCTGTTGGCAAAAGGGAACTATAACCCTAGAATTAACATGCATGTTATTCAGATTATCTATAGGGTCTTTGCTCTTAGGTGTTAATGCCGCCTCTCTAGTGATGGAATTGGTTTTTCTTATGGCTACCTCAAGAGTTCTATCGTTGTAGCCCCTTTCCAGAAAACGTTTCCTACACTCTTGTTGTGAAGCTTTAAAGTCAGCCTCTGTGCTACAAATCCTTCTCATTCTTATCATCTCCCCATAGGGGATGCTATTGATTAGGTGACGGGGATGCTGACCGGTGGCGTGGAGCACTGTATTGCCAGCTGTGTCTTTTCTGTGTAACCTGGTTTGTAGTTGGTGATTTTCAATGTAGACTTGGACATCTAGAAAATTTACAGTGGTTTCATCTACGTGAGAAGTAAATTGCAGATTATATGAGTTGACATTCAATTGTTCCACAAATTGCTCAGCATCTGATTTCCCACCTTTCCAAACAACAAAGAGGTCATCGATGTATCTTAAATACAGTGGCACCTGTAAATTCATGATGTCACCATATGTGCCCATGAGGACCCGCTCCTCCCAAAGCCCTATATGAAGGCACGCAAATCTTGGGGAGAAGCAGGCCCCCATAGCGACCCCTCTCAGCTGTTGGTACGCCTGCCCATTGAAAAGGAAATAGTTCTGTTCTAAACACAGTTTTAGCATGTCCAAAAGCATACGATTATGATTAGAACATAGATCCGATCGTTTAGACAGGTAATATTCAGCTGCCTTAATTCCATCCCGATGTCTAATGGAGGTATATAAGGCAGTGACATCCAGAGTCATTAAAATATAATCATCTTTCCACACCAGGTTATTGAGCTTGCAAATGAAGTCTGTGGTGTCTTTTACATAAGATGGTAATGTTAGTACCCATTCCTTTAGAAAGAAGTCTATGTATTTGGAAATGTTTTCAGTGGCGCTGTTTATTGCCGAAAGTATTGGTCTGCCTGGTGGTGAAGATAGATTCCTATGGACCTTTGGCAACAAATAAAGTGTTGGTATAACAGGACAATCCTTTTTGAGGAATTTAAATTCATCATTTGAAATTAAACCTGCACTCTTCCAGGCCACAAGTTTGGAATTCAATTCAGACCAGGCAGCTTTAATTACAATGAGGTTGCTCTTTCTGTAGCAGTCCGGGTCGCTAAGCTGTGATTCTGCTTCTTTTATATAGTCGTCCCGATGCCACAAGACGATGTTTCCCCCTTTGTCCGCCTGTTTCACAATAATGTTCTTATCAGCCTTGAGTTTCTTTATAAGGCTGTTGTAGCGTTGGTTTTGTCTGCTCAAAACAGCGTGTTTTTTATTTGTGGCTGTGTACAGTTTTTTCAAATCCTTGATGATAAAGCCTTGGTAAAGATCTATATTGTCATGGGTCATAATTGGGAAAAAGGTTGACTTCTTTTTGAAAGGCGTGGATATTGGGATGCCAATTCCATCCCTGTCAGTTTGCTGGGATTGTGTGTTCGAAAGCCCCTCTTGCTGCAAATTCCATAACTCATTGAATGTTGTGTCCGCTTCAACTGAGAAAAGTGTGGGGCTGGCTGCCACCGAGGTGTCACGTTCTTTGTACGGATGTGTACGATGGTATTTGCTCAGTTTAAGTTTTCTAATGAAGCGGAAAGTGTCCATTCTGATATTTGCATAGTTCATATTGCTGGGGGGGCAGTAAGACAGACCCAAGCTTAGGATTTGTTTCTCTTTATCACTTAGGGTGATGTCTGTCAAATTTACAATTGTTGTGCTGACGTCGATGGTTGGGTTTGAAACCTGTTCCAGTTTCCCCCCTTTCCCCGATTGCCTCTCTTTCCTCCAGCCGAGTTTCCTCTCGTTACATTTCCGGCGTTGGAGGCGTTTGAAGTTTGCCCTCTGGCGTTTTGTTGGGGGTTTACTTTCGATTTGGATCTTAGAGTGTCTCGACGGCTCTCGCAGAGGCAATTTACCTCTTGTGCCGGCGATAATTTGGTAAACCCCTCTTGTAAGTTTTTTCTCCTCCTTTGCTCATTGTCAGAATCGCTCTCCGCCGCTGAACTTAGATCAGTGGATGAGGCAGATGCTGTTGCCTCTTGCCTTGTCTTAGGGTTGTTTTTGCCCACTTGTGCTTTTATGGTATCAAAGCGGCGAGCAAAGGTAAAAATCTGGCCGTGTAGGTAATCCAGCCTGTCTCTTTCAAACTTGAAGGCCTTTCTTTTTTTAATTATTTCCTCTTCCTTAGCCAGCCTTATCATCATTTCCTCTCGTAATTTTGTGGTTTGCTCCGTTACACCCATTGTTGTTAACTCAGCCTCCACTGTTTCGATTTCCATTTGTAGTTTCTTTCTGTCGTTGTCAGCGTACTTTGCCAGTATTGCCATTAAGCGAGCGGAATATTCCAGGTTTGTATCCGCCCATTCGGCCAACATCGCTTGGTCCGGGTTCTCATAGCTCGGGGCTAGAGTGCTTCTCAAACCCCGCGGAACGCGCTTGACATCGAGGTATTTATTGAGGGAAGTATGCTCCCACCACTTCGACTGTTCTCGTTTCATCAGTCGCTCCAATTTTCGAAATGTCTCTTTGATGTTGGGACTGTCGGTACCTCCCACGGCACCCCCAGTGGTAGTTGTAAACGTTGTCGAACCCTCTGGGTTTTCCACAAATATGTGGCCCGCATCCTCCTCCCTGCGTTTCAACACGTCGGCCGACATGCTGGCTAGTTGTGGTGTATTAGTGATCTAACACCGAAGAAAACAAACGGATAAAGCGCTGTTTGACAGTTCTTAGCGCTTTCCGCTTGGCACACTCCCCACTGCAAATTTGGACAGCTGTCCTACCTGGGCTCGGCTGTCGATGGTTCCCTCTGCACTTCGCCAGGTCCGCCGCGACTCCTTTTGCCTGGATAGATACGTGTGCTCTCTCGCAGGGGCTCGGGCAGCTTCCTCCTACCGGAGTAAAGATTCCAATTCCGGGTTACGGGATTCCAGCTTCCTGCTGCTCCACGCCAAAAGCTCGGGGAGGGGCTTTCACTCATACCACGAACGCTCCTTGGTACAATTAGATGAAGAAAAGGCCATTCTTTCCACAGGTTGTCCAAGAATAACGAGAGTGAGCCCAGATTTTGTGCCAATTTCTCGGTGATTTATTTAGTAATCACACCAGCCATCCGCCATAACGTGTTTCACCTCTCAAACGAGGCTTGATCACATGACGTTGGTTGAAACAAACAAGGGTCCTAAATACACAAAAAGATGGGAGCGGCATTGCGCTTAAAGTGGTATGTGCATTAACATATTTCTCAAATGCCGTCAGACTAGTACAAAAAACGGCAGTAGTAAAAGATTGAGAATACAAAATTGAGGGCCAGTGCCCGACATATTCAAATTAAGCTCAATGGTGTTTGACGGCATAAGCTACATTTCAGAGTATTTTAGTAATACTTGATTCATCAATCGAAACACTTCATATCCAAAAAAGTTCATTGAAAACAATTTAACCAAATTTATCAAAAATATATATATATCCATATAGAAATGTTATACTACATATATACAATCTTATGTACAAGACGATGTGCTAAACAAATATAAAAATAGATATATTTTTTCCAATTCATCTATATACACTAAATCAATATTTACATATTTCCACATGAGTCTGATTCCACATTTCATATAGAACCTCTAAATGCACGTGCATTCATGTGTTAATCTAGACTTATAAATCAATAAAGTGTTACAATTAATGTTGGATAAAAGTGACTTCATCGAAGGAAAACTTTATGCCGCTACATACTGAAATAATATCAAGAAGCACTGCACTTTTGAGTGATGTGTAAGATCCTTGCAGGCAGCTGTGAATTCAAAAATATATAAAAACCTATATAAAGTGCTCGTGTTGCCTAATAATTAAACAGATTGTAAAAAGAAAATAATAGTTTCACAGAAAAAAAGCTTAGGAAGTGATAGGGTGCCCAAAGGGGAAATTCCACTTAAATGTGAATGGTAATTAGATGTACTGAGATACCAATCATACAGTTACATATGAATAAGTGGAGAAAACCTCCTACCACTGGGAATGATTGAGGAGGTCCTATTGTCTTAAAAGTACCGGATCAAGTCAGGGGTACACCTCGCTATACTGGTGTATGCATGGGGAGATGGAATCTTGAGGATGGAAAATGGGCATTATAGATCCTTGAGACAGGTGTAGAGGTCCTCTCGATCATTCAGTCCAGTTGGACTATTACTGTTCATTTCAAGAATGTATCTTGTCTCAAGGAGACGCAGTTTGCCCTCTCTATCTCCCCCCCGTTTGAGTGGCATGACCATGTCCACTAGATAGTATTGCAGATCACTGGGGTCACTGTTATGCATTGCCTCAAAGTGGCGTGCCGCAGGGTATGCTTGATCCTTGCTGACTATAGCTCTAATATGCTGGAGAATGCGTTTATGTGCTAACGGTCGAGTGCTGCCCACATAGCTCAAGCCACACGGGCATTGTAGCACATAAACCACAAACTCCATCTTGCATGTCAGTCTTTTCGTAATTGGAATCGGATGTTCTCTAAAGGGACTGATGTAATGGGTTTTGTTTACTCCAAATTTGCACGCTTTACAGAAAGCGCATTTCCTGAAACCCGTGCTCAAGGCTTCCCATGTCCCTGATATTACAGCTTCTAGAGTGTTGCTAGTTAATGCATTCTCCATTGAAGGGGATTTGCGGAAAGTGATCTCAGGTCTGGGTGAGACATCGCTGCCAATTATGGGATCTCCCCTTATCAGATTCCAATTTTTTAGGAAAATCTTTTTAATTACGGAATGCTGTTGGCAAAAGGGAACTATAACCCTAGAATTAACATGCATGTTATTCAGATTATCTATAGGGTCTTTGCTCTTAGGTGTTAATGCCGCCTCTCTAGTGATGGAATTGGTTTTTCTTATGGCTACCTCAAGAGTTCTATCGTTGTAGCCCCTTTCCAGAAAACGTTTCCTACACTCTTGTTGTGAAGCTTTAAAGTCAGCCTCTGTGCTACAAATCCTTCTCATTCTTAGCATCTCCCCATAGGGGATGCTATTGATTAGGTGACGGGGATGCTGACCGGTGGCGTGGAGCACTGTATTGCCAGCTGTGTCTTTTCTGTGTAACCTGGTTTGTAGTTGGTGATTTTCAATGTAGACTTGGACATCTAGAAAATTTACAGTGGTTTCATCTACGTGAGAAGTAAATTGCAGATTATATGAGTTGACATTCAATTGTTCCACAAATTGCTCAGCATCTGATTTCCCACCTTTCCAAACAACAAAAAGGTCATCGATGTATCTTAAATACAGTGGCACCTGTAAATTCATGATGTCACCATATGTGCCCATGAGGACCCGCTCCTCCCAAAGCCCCATATGAAGGCACGCAAAGCTTGGGGAGAAGCAGGCCCCCATAGCGACCCCTCTCAGCTGTTGGTACGCCTGCCCATTGAAAAGGAAATTGTTCTGTTCTAAACACAGTTTTAGCATGTCCAAAAGCATACGATTATGATTAGAACATAGATCCGATCATTTAGACAGGTAATATTCAGCTGCCTTAATTCCATCCCGATGTCTAATGGAGGTATATAAGGCAGTGACATCCAGAGTCATTAAAATATAATCATCTTTCCACACCAGGTTATTGAGCTTGCAAATGAAGTCTGTGGTGTCTTTTACATACGATGGTAATGTTAGTACCCATTCCTTTAGAAAGAAGTCTATGTATTTGGAAATGTTTTTAGTGGCGCTGTTTATTGCCGAAAGTATTGGTCTGCCTGGTGGTGAAGATAGATTCTTATGGACCTTTGGCAACAAATAAAGTGTTGGTATAACAGGACAATCCTTTTTGAGGAATTTAAATTCATCATTTGAAATTAAACCTGCACTCTTCCAGGCCACAAGTTTGGAATTCAATTCAGACCAGGCAGCTTTAATTACAATGAGGTTGCTCTTTCTGTAGCAGTCCGGGTCGCTAAGCTGTGATTCTGCTTCTTTTATATAGTCGTCCCGATGCCACAAGACGATGTTTCCCCCTTTGTCCGCCTGTTTCACAATAATGTTCTTATCAGCCTTGAGTTTCTTTATAAGGCTGTTGTAGCGTTGGTTTTGTCTGCTCAAAACAGCGTGTTTTTTATTTGTGGCTGTGTACAGTTTTTTCAAATCCTTGATGATAAAGTCTTGGTAAAGATCTATATTGTCATGGGTCATAATTGGGAAAAAGGTTGACTTCTTTTTGAAAGGCGTGGATATTGGGATGCCAATTCCATCCCTGTCAGTTTGCTGGGATTGTGTGTTCGAAAGCCCCTCTTGCTGCAAATTCCATAACTCATTGAATGTTGTGTCCACTTCAACTGAGAATAGTGTGGGGCTATATTCATATATATATATATATATATATAAATATTTATTTTCAAACATTTTCCGGCAATGATCCTTCTGTAGCGAGAAAGAACACCAGGGCTGCGGCCTTAATTTTGCTCAAGTGTATCTATTTCGGCAACAAAAACACCAGACGCGTTTCGGAGTTAACTCACTCCTTTCTCACGGGTAAGGTTACAAAGTATTACTTTACTTTTAAAGCTACATACAAAATATATATACACACATAGAGCATCTATGATCTAAGATGAAACGTGTGTCCAATCTCATAAGTTTGGCTTCCCTGTTGCCTTCTCTTTTGTGTAAAGGAACAGCATCCACTAAAAAATATTTAAGATGTTTCAAATCACTGTTGTGGGTTTCTTTAAAATTGCGTGCTACAGGGTAAGTGAGGTCCGAGTTGTTAATGGCCCTGATGTGTAGGAGTATGCGTTTATGATCTTGTAATTTGGTGCTTCCAACATATTGCAGTCCACATGGGCACTCCAATACATAAATCACATGGTCTGTTTTGCAGATGAGATGTTTGCTAATTGTGTGCACTCTGTCACTGAATGGTGTCAAATATGTGGTTTTATTGACACCAAATTTACAAGCTTTACATAAAGCACATTTATAGAAATGATTTCTCTCTGAAAGCCAGGTCCGTACTTCCTTAACTTCCAGACTTCTCTTAACCAGAGCGTTGCTCGTGGATGCTGTCCTCCTGTAGGTAATCAAGGGTGAATTAGGCATAAGGTGGCCTCTCTTGGGGTCATCTAGAATGATAGAACAATTGCGCTTGATGATATCCCTCGGCTGTTTCTCTTGTCTATTGTAAGTTAAAATCAGTCTAGTCGGTTTTGTTCCCTGACTGACTTTAGTGACTGTATCTCTGTTCTTATCTTTGCTTTTGCCAAATAATAGCTTGTGACGTGATTTAGATTTGGTTGTAGCTGCATCAATTGTTTTGGTGGAATAACCCCTTGCAAGAAATCTCTCTTTACTTTCATTCTGTTTCACAGCCAAATCTGCATCATTACTGCAAATTCTCCTTAATCTTAACATCTCACCATATGGAATACTCTCTACGAATGGTAAAGGGTGGGAGCTGGTAGCCTCTTTAAAGAAGTGTAAATAAATCTCAAGTCTATTGTTGACAATACAAACTTGGACGTCTAGAAAGTTGACCATCTCTGGGCTGATTGTGGCTGTAAAATAAATATTAATGTCGTTCTCATTAACTTTTTAGACAAAATCTAAAGCACTTTGTTCTGTTCCACGCCAAACTACAAATAAATCATCTATATATCTAGGCCATGTTACCACGTGCTTCTTTAACTCGTGGCTCAATTTCTTGCTAAGGTCCAACTCCTCCCACCAGCCCATATGTAGACAGGCATAGCTGGGAGAGAATCTGGCCCCAATAGTCACCCCATGCAGTTGTTGGTATATCTGGTTCTGGAACATAAATAAATTATTCTCTAGGCAAAACAAAGTCATGTTAATCAGTCATGTTAATCAGCATTTTACTATGCTGTGCAAATTTTGTTGGGCTGTTGCTGAGAAAATGATCCAATGCATGGATGCATGGATGCCATCATTTCGCCTGATGCTGGTGTATAACGATGTGACAGAGTCATCAGACCATACTCATTATGCTACTCTATACCTTCTATCTTGCACAAGAAGTCTCCAGTGTCCTGGATGTATGATTGGAGACCTTTGACATGGACCTGTAAAAAGTAATATATATTGAGATATTTTTTCCAATGTACCATCACAAACTGATGTTATAGGCCTACCAGGAGGTCTCCGAATATTTTTGTGGACTTTGGGTATGACATAGATAGCTGGCATAACTGGATATTCCTTTTTCAAATATTTGTACTCCTCTAGACTCAGCAATCCAGCACTTTTCCAAGCCAGGAGTTTGGTATAGAACTCCTTGTGAGTGCATCTGGCTGCATATATGGAACTCAATGTCATTTATTTGAGATAATGCCTCCTTCATGTAATCTTTTAATGGCCAGATGACAATTTCCCACCTTTCTCTGAGTTCCTGATTACAACTTGCTTCTCATTTTGTAGTTTGGTGATCAGTTGGTGGTAAATCCACTCTTGAATCGTACATCTTGGTTTAGCTTTCCAAAGACTAAAATTCAGTTTCTTTATTTGAGCCACCACCTGTTCATTAAAGATATCTAGAGAATCACCAGGCATGATTGGATTAAAGGTAGATTTCTTCTTGAAAGGGGTATGTGGTTTTTCAAATGTTACTTGAGGTGATACACTTTGGTTGATTGGCTGTATATTGTCCTCTTCACCACAGACTTGGTAGATATTTTCATTTTGCAAATCCTGGAGATCTTTGAGTAATGAGAGATCCCCTATTGCCAAATGCATTGTAATAGGGGATGTGAACACTTCCTACTCTGTATTTTTGTCATGATTGGTTTTCTGATACAGATGGTATTTTCTCAGTTTCAGTTTGCGTATGAATTTGTAGATGTTGGTTCTTGTCTGTGCATAATTAAAATTGCTTTCTGGGCAGTCCCAATGCCAGAAGTTGCGTTTCAGCTGCATTTAAGTCAACTTGCGCCAAAATGATTATCATGTTGGCATCGTTTTTGTATTACTAGAGTCTCCAACGTACGCTCATTGTTTTCTTGTTTTTTAAGTTTTTGACTTGCTTTTCACCTTTCCTGTTGTCTTTTATTATGCCTCTGCCGGGTTTGCTGCTACTCGGGCTTAGTGTTTCTCTTCTGTCCTGATGTAAAAAATCAAGTTCCTCAGCTAGGGATAATTTTAGTGTGAAATTGCTGAATCTTTCCGGATTTATTTCCAGCTCTGATTCATTTTCCAAAGCTGAGCTCATGTCTGATGCTGATGTTGTAGCAGCGGAACCTGTGTTGTACCTGTCTCCAATGTCTTGTAATTTCGGCTGCTAGATTTGGAATTCCTCAGTGAGTCACATTTGCGCGAGTGTTTCCATTCTCATGGTTGGCCATGTATGTTTTTTTCTGGCCTTGATCGTATCCTCTTCCTTTTGTAATCTGCTCAACATCTCTTCACTCAGTTTGGACAGAGGTTGAGTGGCCCCCAGTTTTTTAACTTCTTCATTGAGAACGTCGATCCGTTTTTTAAGTTCAATTCGGTCAAGTTTCTACATATTTCACCAGAATTTGAACCAACTTTATTTATAATTCCAGATTGCATTCTGTCCACTCTGTCATCCTTTGCGGGTTGGGATTTTCATAGATGGAGGCTATCATTATTCTTAATCCCTTTGGGATTCTGCCCACATCAAAGTAACGTTGAAGGGACTTGTGCTCCCACCATTTAGATTGTTCCTGTTTCATCAATTTCTCTAATTTGCAAAAAATGTCCTTTATGTTGCCAGGATTGTCTTGTATTACTTCACTGGTTGATTGTACTTCCTGCGTCAGGGAATTCTGAAAAATTTCTTCTGCTGCTGCCTCCTAATCGCACAGCGTGTCAGCAGACATTATCCTTCCAATATATCAAACCGGCACGTCTGTGAATTATAATACACTCGAACAGTCTTGCCCGTTGCACACCTCTCCACCAAACACAAATTTATGCAGTCTTACCTTTTAAATCCTGTGAACCGGCATTCACATTGTCCTCGGTTCAGCCAACTCGAATCTCGCTGCGCGCTGCAGAGGTCGACCTCACCTTTTGCCGTCAGGGTGCCACTGCGATACTCCTTCGCCAGTAACACTATTACTTCTTGGTTTCCGTGTGGCCACAGATGCAGATGCCGCAAGCCTTTCGCCACAAGGTTGACTTGCCTTTCGCAGGGTCTACATGCAGAGAGGGGGTCCGTGTGAAACCGAGGAGGTCTACCTGGTTAACAATATCCAAATCTCCGTTGACCTCCACCCCCAGCTCGAGACAGAATGGACACGGACTGCCAATTGATGTGCACAGATATTAGGTTTATTGTGGATTGTCCACCATTATGCATTTCAGCCGCCCACGGCCTTGATCTCATGACAACGCTGTAATTTCCGATCAGCCATTTAAAGTGACATATACAGTTAATTTCACAGATACAACTGACAGACTTACATCCAAAAATGGCAGTAACTTTGCAATATTCATATGCAATGTGATGGTGTTCATGTAGCTCTCAGCTATCCCAGGCATTTATAGTCAAATAAATACATAAATACATAAACATATATATATTCACTGAAAAACAGGTTTCAGGCAGGTTATAGTTAGGAATTATCATTTAAAAAACCTTAGAAATTCACTGAAAAAACCATAGGTTTCAGGGTGTTATAGGTAGCTGGACATTTCACTCATACAAAACCATTGAAATTCCTCTGTTATAGTTAGTTGTACTAAGTATAACTCGCGCAATCCTAACTATAACCTGCCTGAAACCTATGGTTTTTTTCAGTGAATTTCTAAGGTTTTTTAAATGATAATTCCTAACTATAACCTGCCTGAAACCTATGTTTTTTTCAATGAATTTCAAAGGTTTTTTAAATGTCAACATCTAGCTACAATATCCCTATAACCTAGAGTGTTTATTAAGTAAATTCTAAAAACACCTGTATACTTTTTGTAGTAAAAACAAACTTAATAGTAGTGTTTTATAACGTATAATGATACCTCCTGGTTTTATGGTATTTTTTTGGGACATTTCCATTTGTATTTATCCATATTTTTTTTTAATAATTGTATGTGTATTTACCCATATATATTAAAGGGTTTTGTAAAAAAATGAACCTGAAATTAGTATATTTCCATATTTATTTTACTGATAAATATGCACTCATGGATGAAAGACTGACTGTTTTCACTCATGTAAACACTCTTAGATGATAAACTATACACAACCTTCATATTAAAATGTGCAAGTTTTCTTATACGAGGATATATATTGCTCTTTAAGGCTTTTTACTAAAAGTCTTTTATTGTTTTTACCCTTTTACTTTTAGAACGACAGACCTATTGGCCTACTACTCATCATTGACAGCATTTACAATCGCTCAAAAAACAACCCAATTTTTGTATTTATTCACACTTTAAAATAAATACAGAGATGAGAATAAATACTTTTCTGACTGTATTTATCTGTAAAAATCAGTAAAAACATAAATCAAGGAGCCCTACTTATAATTCAGCTTAATTAGCAGTAATTAATGTATAAGTGTGGTAAAGGTATGACGCAGCACCTATAATATATGACTTAGAACAACAGCGTTCACAGTTCGATTCCAAAGTCCATCAGCATCTTAGCCCACCACGATCTCACTGCAGGTAACACCTTGCTTAATCTTCCCAACGCCCCAAGCGCCGGCACACCTTTCCTGGGGTAGCTTTACGCTTTACAAATGCTGGCATTTTTTTTATTAAAAAGCATAGTTATAACAAATATTAACACGTTTTTTTTTCTTCTATTGTAAACGATATATTTTTGTAATGTCTTCTATTTAGATGTATTTAATCATGAGAATGCAAAGGACACAGTTTACCGGGTAACACTGTTTAAACTCTCCAACGTATGTTGATAATAATGACCTTATAAGTGTTACTATGGATATCGAAAACTTTACAGCTTCACAGTTTGTAACATTTCCCAACACGTGCAGAAGTAAAACAGTTAAAACGTGAGCACATGTAAACTGTAAAAAGTGACATCTACATAGGCGTTGCCGAATCTTCCTTCCACAGACTACTAAACAACCAAAAACTAAATAAACCACACCTATTGTGCAATTAGTTTAGTTTTCGCTAGTTATTTCTGCGTCGCCAATCTATGATGCAGGTTCCCTTTTCTAGCATCAGATTCTTGTTTTGCGTCAACAAACATATTCCGGAGCTGTAAGTTGTTTCAATATGGCATAGGCCTAGTAGATAGTTATAATTTGTGGCTATTTGTCAACATTTAAACATTTATATCTATAAAAAAGTGTTATTGCATGTTTTTCCCTTTTTCTCTGTAACGTCAGCAGCTTATTTTCAGAAACAGATAGATTACAACAAACATTGCTACTTTTCTGGCTCCTTTCAGCTTATATATTGTGACTTTCTATATTACAATATTGACACTGTTCTTCGCTTGAGGGGTGTTGGTGACCCGTCGGTGCAAACCCTAAACATTTACAATCAACGTCACCACCTTCCAGTTGTTACTGTGTTTTCCCCTAGGGATCATATACTGTTAACATGTATATTATAATATTAACAGTTATTCTGATCTCAGTGGAGTTCATGACCCATCGGCACAAAGAGTAAAGATATATAAGCAACGTCACCGGCTTCTGGTTTTTAGTCTTTTCCCCCCTTTTGATCATATACTGAGAATATATATATATTACAATTTTCACAGACATGATCTCATTTATGATCCGTCGCAACGAAGATCAAACTTTTTGACTTCCCTGAGAAAAGAAGCTCAAAATAATTACCGCTCGAAAGTATTTCGTTATGGATGTTCTGTGAAATAGATAACTTTATTTTCCTTTTCTTTTTACTGTAACAATGGTATCAATCGTTATATTGTAATAGATTGTCCTATGGTTACAAAAGAGGAATAGGAGATTTTTCTGCACCATCAGGAATACAGCTTACGAAATATTAGAACGTACTTGATCAGATATTTTTTTCAAGAAACACATTTTACGAAATTGCAGAATAAAAAATATAGCTATCATGCATACTTTGTTACTTTAAATAGTTGATAAA
This sequence comes from Lissotriton vulgaris, assembly GCF_964263255.1. NCBI lineage: Eukaryota > Metazoa > Chordata > Amphibia > Caudata > Salamandridae > Lissotriton > Lissotriton vulgaris. Next base: position 934,820,817 of record NC_141698.1, on the reverse strand, counting down.
CCCTAAATTTCTGAATGTTATTCTTTAATTTCTATTCTTGTCATTTGCTGTTCCTATTCACCTACTCCCTAAAGAATATATAGGACCAGTACTGTATATTATAATGGTACTATCCTACATAGTCTGCTGCTGAGCGATAGCGCTCAGCAGCAGACAGCTGTTGTTGTTGCCCTAGTCCCGCGTCTTGCCGCCACTTCCTGGTTGAGGGACCCGCCAGACACGCCCACCGCGGCTGGCCACGCCCCCCCTCCCAGGCTCATATAAAAGCGCGCTGTTCACGAGCGTCGCCATCTATGACACGGAGAACTCCTGAGGCGGAAAGCCGGGAGCAACGACCTTTTTAAAACTTGTGCCCTATTTTACAGTGTATTGTTGTGTTTTTTAAGACCTGCGTGCACTTGAAACCCTTGGCATTACCGCGATAGCGCTCAGCAGCAGACAGCTGTTGTTGTTGCCCTAGTCCCGCGTCTTGCCGCCACTTCCTGGTTGAGGGACCCGCCAGACACGCCCACCGCGGCTGGCCACGCCCCCCTCCCAGGCTCATATAAAAGCGCGCTGTTCACGAGCGTCGCCATCTATGACACGGAGAACTCCTGAGGCGGAAGGCCGGGAGCAACGACCTTTTTAAAACTTGTGCCCTATGTTACAGTGTATTGTTGTGTTTTTTAATACCTGCGTGCACTTGAAACCCTTGGCATTACCGCGATAGCGCTCAACAGCAGACAGCTGTTGTTGTTGCCCTAGTCCCGCGTCTTGCCGCCACTTCCTGGTTGAGGGACCCGCCAGACACGCCCACCGCGGCTGGCCACGCCCCCCCTCCCAGGCTCATATAAAAGCGCACTGTTCACGAGCGTCGCCATCTATGACACGGAGAACTCCTGAGGCGGAAAGCCGGGAGCAACGACCTTTTTAAAACTTGTGCCCTATTTTACAGTGTATTGTTGTGTTTTTTAATACCTGCGTGCACTTGAAACCCTTGGCATTACCGCGATAGCGCTCAGCAGCAGACAGCTGTTGTTGTTGCCCTAGTCCCGCGTCTTGCCGCCACTTCCTGGTTGAGGGACCCGCCAGACACGCCCACCGCGGCTGGCCACGCACCCCCCTTCCACGCAGCCAACTCCCTATATATTATGTGTCTCGGCAGGAAGCGCAGCGGACGAGCGCAGCGGGCGCGACGAATGCGCGCCGAAGGCGCGCATAAGGCAAGCTCGTCTGCGCTCGTCCGCGCCTCGGCAGCGCCGGGAGCGCCTCCCGAGGCTCCTATCCCCCTGTCCACCACTAGCCCTCCGCACCTGGCGCGTGAGGCTCTACTCCACCTCAGAGACTTCGCACACAAAGGTCATCTGTCCTTCTTGGACACCGCCTATCCTCTGCACGACTTTGCCTGCAAAGGTTTACTGTCGGGTGGCCTGCTGAACGTCAGGTCCCTGCCTAAACACGCTCACGAAATCGCTCAGCTCATCGACAATCATCATCTTGACGCTTTATTCCTGACGGAGACTTGGACCCACTCTGATTGCAATATAGAACTGGATTGGGCTTGTCCACAAGACTTTAAAATTCTGCATCTCCCAAGACCTAAGGGTCGGGGTGGTGGAGTCGGTATAATCTACAGAGCTTCCTGGTCAATAAAAACCCTTGTGATGGACCCAGTGGCTGGTACCGAAATACTTGGCCTTTCAATCAACTGCCACTTCGGAACAACTTTCACGGCTGTGATTTGTTACCGCCCGCCGGGAGCTTTCAACTCCACTCAGCAGCAGTCGCTCCTCACCACTCTTACCAATATGGCTACCTCTCATAACAAGTTGGTCGTTTTGGGCGATTTCAACCTTTGGCCTAACGGCAGCCTAGACTCCGCCCTTAACAATCTTCTACTTTCCTGTGAAGGTATGGGACTTTCCCAGCTGGTTAATAAACCCACACACTCAGCAGGGCACCAGCTCGATCTAATCTTCTCCTCTCCCCAGCTAGTATTCCTGAGCGACATTCTGCCGATGTGCTGGACCGACCATGCGCTTATTAAATTTCACATAGCCGGCAGCAGGTCTTGCAGACCGGCACTCCGCCCCGGCCTTGACTCCTCGTACAGAGACTGGAAGGCTCTGGATAAACTAAGACTGACTGGCCCAGTATTTGAGGTGGAAGACAGTTTTTCCATCACTCAATCGGTAGAGGTCAACTATCTGTCCCTTTGCACAAGGATTTCCAACATCTCGGAACGCCTCGTCCCTCAGAAAAAGCGCAAACCAAAGAGACGAGTACCTGCCCCATGGTTCGACGACTCATTAAGAGCACTCAAACTAGCCTGCAGACAAGCAGAGAGAAGATGGAGGCAAGGCTGTTCTGACACTAACAAAACTCTTTGGAAAGAAAACCTCCGGGCGTACAAAACTGCCATTGCCCAAAATAAGGCCAAATATTACTGTTCCATCATTACCAATGCCACCAATAGTTCAAAAAGTATTTTTCAGATACTTAAAAACTTAACCCATCCAGACTGTGTCATCTCCACACAGCCCCCCACCCAAGCCCTCTGTGATAATCTTGCAGCGTTTTTCATCAACAAAATAAACACCATTATTCAAAACCTGAAAACACCTCCCTCCTTGGGAGCCCCCAATATGCAGGGACCAAACACCAGCTCTCAAAACTTGACGTCTCCAGGCTCTGGCCTTATGGCCAGATTACGGGAATTTCCTCCAATCCCGGCCTCCGAGTTTGAAAGACTGGCGCACGGTATCACCTCGGGTTCTCCTCTCGACCCCCTGCCTCCTAAAATTTGGAAAAATTTTGGAACTGAACTTTTTGGCACCATGCGCCTAATATGTAACCAGTCCTTGCACAGTGGTTATGTCCCAACCCCGTGGAAACAGGCGCTTGTCACGCCACTCCTAAAAAAACCCTCCCTGAGCCCAGATTGTCTATCAAACTACCGACCCATCTCCCTATTGCCATTTCCAGCAAAAGTCGCCGAACGATGGGTCAGTTCTTGCCTTTCCTGCCACCTAGAACAGAACAACCTTCTAGACGATCATCAGTTCGGGTTCCGTCCTGCCCACGGCACCGAAACAGCGGTCTTGACAGCCATGGAGGATCTTCGCATGCGTGCAGACAGGGGCCAGCCAGTGGCTTTGATACTGCTGGACCTGTCTGCCGCATTCGATACGGTCAACCATGGTACGCTGCTGCAGAGACTCGGTGAAGTAGGAGTGGAGGGCACCGCGCTGCTCTGGTTTCACTCTTATCTGCGGGACAGAAGACAGGCTGTCTCCCTACCCCCATTCCAATCCTCCTTTGCACCAGTGCCCCAGGGAGTTCCCCAGGGCTCCTCCATCAGCCCCATTCTTTTCAACGTGTACCTTATCCCGCTAATCAAGTTAATCAAGTCCTTTGGGATAAAAACAATAAATTACGCTGATGACACGCAGCTCACTCTCTCGTGGGAAGGAGAAGATTCCATTCCTTTTTCCACCTTCCACGACTGCTTAAGAGAGACGGCTGGGTGGCTACACAGAAACTCCCTACAATTTAATTCCTCTAAAACAGAGGTTCTGTTTTGTGCTGGCACCAACATACCCCGCCAGTTCCCGAGTGAATTCTGGCCTCCAGAGACTAGAGACAAACCTCTGCCAGTCTCCTCGGTCCGCAACCTGGGTGCCATGCTCGATTACAAGCTGAGTATGGAAACCCAGGTAGCAAAAACAGTGGGGATCTGCACAGCCCTGCTACGCTCCCTGCGTAAAATCATGCCACTTCTCCCTGCACAAGCCCGGGCGTCGATAGTCAGGTGTACGATACTTAGTCTCCAGTCACGCTGATGGACCGACTACAACGAATTCAATCTGCCGCCGCCAAGCTGGCTCTTGGCTGGACGAGGAGGTCTTCGGCCACAGCAGCTCTGGCCGAGCTACATTGGCTACCCCTAAAACAGCGTGTGGCATTCAAGTCCCTCTGCATTGTCTTTAAGGCTCTACATGGACTCGGGCCCAAACCTCTGCAAGCCTTGTTTCTGTGGTATACTCCCACCAGAGACTTACGCTCATCTTCGGCCTGTCTGGTAAAGGTGCCCAGATTTAATCAAGCCAGAACCGGGGGCAGATCCTTCAGGGTTGCAGCGGTTAAGTAATGGAACAGCCTGCCCATTGACATACGCCAGATCCCACAACTTCTTCCATTTAGGAAACGTATCAAGACCTGGCTTTTTCCCTAATAAATGCCCGTCCGACAGTTATTCCGGTTATCCGTCAGCAGAGTATTCTCCAGCGCCAGGAAGCCTGCAAGGTATCAGCCGCGCTTTACAAATACTCAAAATAACAAAATAAATAAATATTCTTAAGTGAGTATGTGATTTGTTAGCGGAACAGTGTGGAACCTCTAAGCACTATGACAGAACGTTCCTAAATTCTACAGAATACAAATTTGAAAAATAATAATGCATACATTTCTATGTAATATGAAGTCACTTGTATGTGACTGTTTTTTACTTGTTCTCTTGACCTCAGATAATGTAGTGAGGTAGGTATTTGTTGTAGCACTTCTATTCAACTTTTTCTAAAAGTAACTGATGCCCTCTTACATTATCAAGAATATGGAGCATCACTTTTACAAACTATAGCAGAAAAAAAGGATATAGCCACGCTTAACTGATATTTTATTAAATTCCATTTTTAATTGTCACCCCTTTCATATATACTGCATCAGTTTCTGAAGAAAGCTTATTTGTATTTGCTAAATAAAAACTGTTTCAAACCTAGACTGAATTTTTAGCTGCGCAACCACACCTCCCCATCAGAAAAGTAAATATCACTTTATAAGTAAACTAGCAGCCCGTCCCGACGTTGTCCGGGTTTGAAAAGTAAACTGTGTAATCTTGTTGGCGAAAGGTCTCTCTAGTTAATGTTACTCGTGTTTCCTTGGTTGTCCTTGCCCCCCCGTGAGAATGTTGTTGCTTCTGCCAAGACGATATTTTATGTAGCACTTGATGATGTTGGCGAGTGAAATATTTCTTTAAGCCCTGAAGTCAAGTTTTCTCCTTAGCGCCGCAATAAGTGGGAGTGTTACAGAGGTAACACAGATAGCGGCGAGTGAATCCGTAGCTTTGTTCTTAGGTTTAGAATGCAAGTACTGTGGTGAACGCTGACTCGCTTAAGGGCCATGCGAAAGCCTGTTTTTTTTAATGTATGATATCTCCATGCGATAAATATTGCAGCTTCAGAACGGCAGAACGCTTACTCACCTAAGCCCTGAAACGCCGTGTAAGCCGCACCTCTTTTGCTTGAGGTCATCCCCCTGTGACAAACATGAGCGTGAACAATGGTGAAATCGTTTATAAAATATTCCTCGCAAGGCTTGCATGTGTTATGCAAGTTATGTGGGGTGATTGGTCGGCTGTGAATGCTAGCCGCACCCCGTCCCTGATGTTAGCTTACAACGGTAACGCCCAGGTCAATGAATCTGCCTCCCCGAAGTGTGTGTGAGTGAATATTTTGCGCTTGCAATATGCTGCACTGTGATTATTGCGCGTTTGAAATACGCTGCATTGTGAGCTCAAATGGTTGAAATACTCTGCACTGTGAGCGCGAATGGTGTGTTTTGGTTTTGCACCGTGAAATCTCCTCGCATCTCAATGTTCTCCTCGCACATCTAACCCCCACAACTTGCCTCTCTGAATGTTAATGCCCACATCTAACGCCCACATCTCACGGCCACATCTCCTCACTGTTTGGTTTTGCACCGTGAACTACAATGTTAACGCCCACATGTAACATCCACAACTTGCCTCTCTGAATGTTAACGCCCACACCTAACGCCCAGAAGGGACTACTTTACCACTGATGGGGCCCCCCCTTTTTAGTGTATATGGTGTCCATTTATATAGCCTATGTCCATCTCCTGGACATCCCCTTTCCAACGCTGTATTGGGTGTTGTGATTGGTGGTGTACTTTTCGAGTTTACCTGGCTCAAAGGACACAGTTCTCTCTTTATAATAATAGTAGTATAGATAATGCTCCTGGGAAGTATGTCACCCGCAACCTTAATAAAAAAACAGCAAACAGCACAAGAGACTGTCATATTTCCGCAGTGATTTGTACACCACAGGGCAATTATATAAATGTCCCTAAAAATAATTTTTACCTTCATAATCCATCTCCACCACCTTGTGACCACTGTACCGAGTTAATAGTGTTCCTAACCTCCCCTCAACTACTTTCTTTTCCCATGCTCCTTTGGAACTGCGTCACAAAATCACTGACAACAGTGAACCGTTCCCACCCAATAATGAGCAAACTTGTGCTCGAAACACTTTAGCCGATAAAATGTCCATGTTGTTCCACAGAGGAGGAGGGAATGGCTGCCAACACTTCTACTTTTAATGCTTCACAACCAATGAACATTAAGCTCCGTAAGGTCCCGCTTGGAACACGTTACCCAATTAAATGTCCCTAATACTCCGCGAAGAGGGAAGGAATCGCTAAAAACACTTTTACTTTCAACAGTTTACAGCCAATCAACATTAAGGCCCTCATTAGGATGAAATGAAATGAAATGAAATGAAATTTGATTTGTAGAGCGCATGGCTTCCCGAAAGCGTCCCAGCGCTTGATTAGGGAACCCGTCCTGGTATTCCCCTGCGAGATAACCCATTACTGGGCATCCCCAAGGTGAAAGCCAGGCATCCCGCTGCGAGGGGCCGTTGTGGAGATTAATCAAGCTATTGCCCAGTGTTACAGAGTGGGACTCCATGATTGGAATAGGCACCGAGGCGAGAATTGTCAGGTCCGGGGAAATTTTGAGCCCAAGACCCGCCGAGGCGGGGAATTGAACCCTGGTCCGGGCCAGACCTCTGCATCAGGGTCTGCCGCTCCAACCACTTGAGCCACACTTCTCCACTGGACCTGCGTCCGTCCGCCACCCCAGAGTAGGAGGGGCAGCAGCGGTCCCTCCGTGCAGATTAGGATGTGACCGCTCTATCTTTGACATTGCGGCGGGTGCAGCTTGAAGCTGAAATGCAAGGCTGAAAATGCATGCATCGCATTTGCATGCACAAAGCGGAAGGCACCGTGCAGTGCCTGCTGGTTTGTGCATTCAAATGCAGGGGGGTACCATAGGTACCCCCCATGTGCACCCCCACCCCCCCTTCACCCAGGGGGCCCGTAATGGGCCCCCAAAGTGAAAGTCCGTATGCTTTTCCATGGTGGAAAAGCTGCAGCGGAAAAGCATGTCTGTCACACCATCCTAATATGGCTGGCGGTGTCTGATAGACACCGCTAGCCATGTTAGAGCTTTTCCGCCGCGGTCGGAAGGCGACCGCGGCGGAAAAGCAGCGGACGTAAAAATGACCCCCCAGTCATTTGTGTGTCCGTTGCGCTGAATCCGCATACTCCGGGCCGGCGGTGGCTTCCGCGGCCCGGAGTATGCGGATTCACCGCAATCGTAATGAGGCCCTAAGCTTGGGAAAGTCCTCCTTGGAACACGTCAGCAAATAGGATGTCCCTCCTACTCCGCAGAGCGGAAATGAATGGCTGACAACACTTCTACTTTCAATAATTCGCAACCAACCAACATAAAGCTCAGGAAAGTCCTCAACAACATGTAAGCCAATTAGATGTCCTTGCTACTCTGCGGAGGAGAAGTGAATTACAGAAAATACTTCTACTTTTGATAGTTCGCCCCCAAATGAACATTAAGCTTGTTGTTGGAAAACCTTAGCCAATTAAATGTTAAATGTGTTCCACGCACACATACAGAACACGCCGTCCTACATATTAATAAACTTCCTGTAACAAAGTGACTATATCCATAACAAAAGTGAACACTGCCTAATAAATAAACATTATTCTACATTAAATTAAAGAAAAGCCACAATAAGCCGCATTGTTGTTTTCCCAATATAATTTCCACAGTCTACGGCACCCCCCTCTCAACATGAGTGAAGCCCCGGGACTGTGGGGGCCTCAAAGAAACCCTGCTATTATTTTTATTATATTTTCCACTGACTTCTTCTACGACTAACAGTCCCTATGGAAACATTTTAAAACTCCAGCACAGTAACTGTTTTGATTAGCATCATAGTGTGATGAACTTCTAACCTCTGTGCTCACTTAAGTGTTTCATGAACTGTTACTATGGTAACAGGTAATAAGCCGTTTGAGGGTAGGGTTGAAAGGTACTGGCTGGACAGAAACCATTATATTTACCCAGGATCCTCTACATGACAAAAAGGAAAGCAAAGTGAAACAGATCACTGTGTACCAGATTTACAACCCCCTTGTGCCACTTTCACGTCCAAGGCCCCCTCTGCAAAATTAGAAGTGTGGGGGCCTCAACGACCCCCCTCAAGCCCCCGGGAAACACCTTTGCGTATTGGAAACACATTTGCGTATTGTGGGAGGCAGATTGCGTGAACCTCCGCCTGGAGCCCTCGAGGGCCCTAGGAACTGCCATGCCCCAGGGCCGGGTCCTGGTCCTGCAATGTCCCTCGGGACACTGCTATTTGGTATGAGAGGGCGGGAGTCTCGCGGCTCCCGCCCTCCCATAGCAAACTTAGGTTGCATTTTGAAAGACAGAGCAGTGAAATCTGTTCTCACTTTCAAAATCCAAACCAAATTGCTTTTCCACATGCAAGTTAGCATCTCCAAAAAAACCTTGGGGTGGCTTTGGAGACCTTGGACCCCTCCCCCCACCATTTTTTTCTTTTAGCCCCGGGGATAATGATCTCAGGGGCTGGGGGGGAGGGGACCTCTGGGCCCTCCATAAAATGTAATAATTTTGGCCCAGGTATTTAGCCGCCCCGGGGGCTAATTATAAAAAAAATCCATTTTACAATTTTTTTTACTTCAGAGTCCGCGCACCCTACATGCACCTGCCGGGTCTTCTTATAAAAAAAGAAATTGTGGGCCCTGGTGGTCCTTCTGGGACCCACTAAGCAGGTCTAGAGGGTAAAAGTATTTCTACCCTGCCCCCTTTCTACGTTTTGCACACATATTCCACTGACTTCCTCTGCCTCGCTTCTACTGAGGCACAAAATGACTGCCAACAGTTCCTGGTTTTGAATGTTGACAACCACTTGACGGCCAATTAGCATTCAGTGTGTGATCAGAATTGTGAGCTTATGGTGCAAAAGGTTTAAGCAAAAGGCACAATTTGAACTGAGGACTACAGCTTTGCCAAATTTGGCGTAATTCCGTTCAGCAGTACAAGCTGTAGCTGTGGCTAAAGGTCCTATGGGAAATTGCATTTTTTCTCGGCCCCCACTTGATGAATCACTGTGAAACTTTCAGGATAGGAGCGGACCTCCCAGGCTCATATAAAAGCGCGCTGTTCACGAGCGTCGCCATCTATGGCACGGAGAACTCCTGAGGCGGAAGTCCGGGAGCAACGACCTTTTTAAAACTTGTGCCCTATGTTACAGTGTATTGTTGTGTTTTTTAATACCTGCGTGCACTTGAAACCCTTGGCATTACCGCGATAGCGCTCAACAGCAGACAGCTGTTGTTGTTGCCCTAGTCCCGCGTCTTGCCGCCACTTCCTGGTTGAGGGACCCGCCAGACACGCCCACCGCGGCTGGCCACGCCCCCCCTCCCAGGCTCATATAAAAGCGCACTGTTCACGAGCGTCGCCATCTATGACACGGAGAACTCCTGAGGCGGAAAGCCGGGAGCAACGACCTTTTTAAAACTTGTGCCCTATTTTACAGTGTATTGTTGTGTTTTTTAATACCTGCGTGCACTTGAAACCCTTGGCATTACCGCGATAGCGCTCAGCAGCAGACAGCTGTTGTTGTTGCCCTAGTCCCGCGTCTTGCCGCCACTTCCTGGTTGAGGGACCCGCCAGACACGCCCACCGCGGCTGGCCACGCACCCCCCTTCCACGCAGCCAACTCCCTATATATTATGTGTCTCGGCAGGAAGCGCAGCGGACGAGCGCAGCGGGCGCGACGAATGCGCGCCGAAGGCGCGCATAAGGCAAGCTCGTCTGCGCTCGTCCGCGCCTCGGCAGCGCCGGGAGCTCCTCCCGAGGCTCCTATCCCCCTGTCCACCACTAGCCCTCCGCACCTGGCACGTGAGGCTCTACTCCACCTCAGAGACTTCGCACACAAAGGTCATCTGTCCTTCTTGGACACCGCCTATCCTCTGCACGACTTTGCCTGCAAAGGTTTACTGTCGGGTGGCCTGCTGAACGTCAGGTCCCTGCCTAAACACGCTCACGAAATCGCTCAGCTCATCGACAATCATCATCTTGACGCTTTATTCCTGACGGAGACTTGGACCCACTCTGATTGCAATATAGAACTGGATTGGGCTTGTCCACAAGACTTTAAAATTCTGCATCTCCCAAGACCTAAGGGTCGGGGTGGTGGAGTCGGTATAATCTACAGAGCTTCCTGGTCAATAAAAACCCTTGTGATGGACCCAGTGGCTGGTACCGAAATACTTGGCCTTTCAATCAACTGCCACTTCGGAACAACTTTCACGGCTGTGATTTGTTACCGCCCGCCGGGAGCTTTCAACTCCACTCAGCAGCAGTCGCTCCTCACCACTCTTACCAATATGGCTACCTCTCATAACAAGTTGGTCGTTTTGGGCGATTTCAACCTTTGGCCTAACGGCAGCCTAGACTCCGCCCTTAACAATCTTCTACTTTCCTGTGAAGGTATGGGACTTTCCCAGCTGGTTAATAAACCCACACACTCAGCAGGGCACCAGCTCGATCTAATCTTCTCCTCTCCCCAGCTAGTATTCCTGAGCGACATTCTGCCGATGTGCTGGACCGACCATGCGCTTATTAAATTTCACATAGCCGGCAGCAGGTCTTGCAGACCGGCACTCCGCCCCGGCCTTGACTCCTCGTACAGAGACTGGAAGGCTCTGGATAAACTAAGACTGACTGGCCCAGTATTTGAGGTGGAAGACAGTTTTTCCATCACTCAATCGGTAGAGGTCAACTATCTGTCCCTTTGCACAAGGATTTCCAACATCTCGGAACGCCTCGTCCCTCAGAAAAAGGGCAAACCAAAGAGACGAGTACCTGCCCCATGGTTCGACGACTCATTAAGAGCACTCAAACTAGCCTGCAGACAAGCAGAGAGAAGATGGAGGCAAGGCTATTCTGACACTAACAAAACTCTTTGGAAAGAAAACCTCCGGGCGTACAAAACTGCCATCGCCCAAAATAAGGCCAAATATTACTGTTCCATCATTACCAATGCCACCAATAGTTCAAAAAGTATTTTTCAGATACTTAAAAACTTAACCCATCCAGACTGTGTCATCTCCACACAGCCCCCCACCCAAGCCCTCTGTGATAATCTTGCAGCGTTTTTCATCAACAAAATAAACACCATTATTCAAAACCTGAAAACACCTCCCTCCTTGGGAGCCCCCAATATGCAGGGACCAAACACCAGCTCTCAAAACTTGACGTCTCCAGGCTCTGGCCTTATGGCCAGATTACGGGAATTTCCTCCAATCCCGGCCTCCGAGTTTGAAAGACTGGCGCACGGTATCACCTCGGGTTCTCCTCTCGACCCCCTGCCTCCTAAAATTTGGAAAAATTTTGGAACTGAACTTTTTGGCACCATGCGCCTAATATGTAACCAGTCCTTGCACAGTGGTTATGTCCCAACCCCGTGGAAACAGGCGCTTGTCACGCCACTCCTAAAAAAACCATCCCTGAGCCCAGATTGTCTATCAAACTACCGACCCATCTCCCTATTGCCATTTCCAGCAAAAGTCGCCGAACGATGGGTCAGTTCTTGCCTTTCCTGCCACCTAGAACAGAACAACCTTCTAGACGATCATCAGTTCGGGTTCCGTCCTGCCCACGGCACCGAAACAGCGGTCTTGACAGCCATGGAGGATCTTCGCATGCGTGCAGACAGGGGCCAGCCAGTGGCTTTGATACTGCTGGACCTGTCTGCCGCATTCGATACGGTCAACCATGGTACGCTGCTGCAGAGACTCGGTGAAGTAGGAGTGGAGGGCACCGCGCTGCTCTGGTTTCACTCTTATCTGCGGGACAGAAGACAGGCTGTCTCCCTACCCCCATTCCAATCCTCCTTTGCACCAGTGCCCCAGGGAGTTCCCCAGGGCTCCTCCATCAGCCCCATTCTTTTCAACGTGTACCTTATCCCGCTAATCAAGTTAATCAAGTCCTTTGGGATAAAAACAATAAATTACGCTGATGACACGCAGCTCACTCTCTCGTGGGAAGGAGAAGATTCCATTCCTTTTTCCACCTTCCACGACTGCTTAAGAGAGACGGCTGGGTGGCTACACAGAAACTCCCTACAATTTAATTCCTCTAAAACAGAGGTTCTGTTTTGTGCTGGCACCAACATACCCCGCCAGTTCCCGAGTGAATTCTGGCCTCCAGAGACTAGAGACAAACCTCTGCCAGTCTCCTCGGTCCGCAACCTGGGTGCCATGCTCGATTACAAGCTGAGTATGGAAACCCAGGTAGCAAAAACAGTGGGGATCTGCACAGCCCTGCTACGCTCCCTGCGTAAAATCATGCCACTTCTCCCTGCACAAGCCCGGGCGTCGATAGTCAGGTGTACGATACTTAGTCGCCTCGACTATTGTAACGCCCTGCTCCTTGAGTCTCCAGTCACGCTGATGGACCGACTACAACGAATTCAATCTGCCGCCGCCAAGCTGGCTCTTGGCTGGACGAGGAGGTCTTCGGCCACAGCAGCTCTGGCCGAGCTACATTGGCTACCCCTAAAACAGCGTGTGGCATTCAAGTCCCTCTGCATTGTCTTTAAGGCTCTACATGGACTCGGGCCCAAACCTCTGCAAGCCTTGTTTCTGTGGTATACTCCCACCAGAGACTTACGCTCATCTTCGGCCTGTCTGGTAAAGGTGCCCAGATTTAATAAAGCCAGAACCGGGGGCAGATCCTTCAGGGTTGCAGCGGCTAAGTAATGGAACAGCCTGCCCATTGACATACGCCAGATCCCACAACTTCTTCCATTTAGGAAACGTATCAAGACCTGGCTTTTTCCCTAATAAATGCCCGTCCGACAGTTATTCCGGTTATCCGTCAGCAGAGTATTCTCCAGCGCCAGGAAGCCTGCAAGGTATCAGCCGCGCTTTACAAATACTCAAAATAACAAAATAAATAAATATTCTTAAGTGAGTATGTGATTTGTTAGCGGAACAGTGTGGAACCTCTAAGCACTATGACAGAACGTTCCTAAATTCTACAGAATACAAATTTGAAAAATAATAATGCATACATTTCTATGTAATATGAAGTCACTTGTATGTGACTGTTTTTTACTTGTTCTCTTGACCTCAGATAATGTAGTGAGGTAGGTATTTGTTGTAGCACTTCTATTCAACTTTTTCTAAAAGTAACTGATGCCCTCTTACATTATCAAGAATATGGAGCATCACTTTTACAGACTATAGCAGAAAAAAAGGATATAGCCACGCTTAACTGATATTTTATTAAATTCCATTTTTAATTGTCACCCCTTTCATATATACTGCATCAGTTTCTGAAGAAAGCTTATTTGTATTTGCTAAATAAAAACTGTTTCAAACCTAGACTGAATTTTTAGCTGCGCAACCACACCTCCCCATCAGAAAAGTAAATATCACTTTATAAGTAAACTAGCAGCCCGTCCCGACGTTGTCCGGGTTTGAAAAGTAAACTGTGTAATCTTGTTGGCGAAAGGTCTCTCTAGTTAATGTTACTCGTGTTTCCTTGGTTGTCCTTGCCCCCCCGTGAGAATGTTGTTGCTTCTGCCAAGACGATATTTTATGTAGCACTTGATGATGTTGGCGAGTGAAATATTTCTTTAAGCCCTGAAGTCAAGTTTTCTCCTTAGCGCCGCAATAAGTGGGAGTGTTACAGAGGTAACACAGATAGCGGCGAGTGAATCCGTAGCTTTGTTCTTAGGTTTAGAATGCAAGTACTGTGGTGAACGCTGACTCGCTTAAGGGCCATGCGAAAGCCTGTTTTTTTTAATGTATGATATCTCCATGCGATAAATATTGCAGCTTCAGAACGGCAGAACGCTTACTCACCTAAGCCCTGAAACGCCGTGTAAGCCGCACCTCTTTTGCTTGAGGTCATCCCCCTGTGACAAACATGAGCGTGAACAATGGTGAAATCGTTTATAAAATATTCCTCGCAAGGCTTGCATGTGTTATGCAAGTTATGTGGGGTGATTGGTCGGCTGTGAATGCTAGCCGCACCCCGTCCCTGATGTTAGCTTACAACGGTAACGCCCAGGTCAATGAATCTGCCTCCCCGAAGTGTGTGTGAGTGAATATTTTGCGCTTGCAATATGCTGCACTGTGATTATTGCGCGTTTGAAATACGCTGCATTGTGAGCTCAAATGGTTGAAATACTCTGCACTGTGAGCGCGAATGGTGTGTTTTGGTTTTGCACCGTGAAATCTCCTCGCATCTCAATGTTCTCCTCGCACATCTAACCCCCACAACTTGCCTCTCTGAATGTTAATGCCCACATCTAACGCCCACATCTCACGGCCACATCTCCTCACTGTTTGGTTTTGCACCGTGAACTACAATGTTAACGCCCACATGTAACATCCACAACTTGCCTCTCTGAATGTTAACGCCCACACCTAACGCCCAGAAGGGACTACTTTACCACTGATGGGGCCCCCCCTTTTTAGTGTATATGGTGTCCATTTATATAGCCTATGTCCATCTCCTGGACATCCCCTTTCCAACGCTGTATTGGGTGTTGTGATTGGTGGTGTACTTTTCGAGTTTACCTGGCTCAAAGGACACAGTTCTCTCTTTATAATAATAGTAGTATAGATAATGCTCCTGGGAAGTATGTCACCCGCAACCTTAATAAAAAAACAGCAAACAGCACAAGAGACTGTCATATTTCCGCAGTGATTTGTACACCACAGGGCAATTATATAAATGTCCCTAAAAATAATTTTTACCTTCATAATCCATCTCCACCACCTTGTGACCACTGTACCGAGTTAATAGTGTTCCTAACCTCCCCTCAACTACTTTCTTTTCCCATGCTCCTTTGGAACTGCGTCACAAAATCACTGACAACAGTGAACCGTTCCCACCCAATAATGAGCAAACTTGTGCTCGAAACACTTTAGCCGATAAAATGTCCATGTTGTTCCACAGAGGAGGAGGGAATGGCTGCCAACACTTCTACTTTTAATGCTTCACAACCAATGAACATTAAGCTCCGTAAGGTCCCGCTTGGAACACGTTACCCAATTAAATGTCCCTAATACTCCGCGAAGAGGGAAGGAATCGCTAAAAACACTTTTACTTTCAACAGTTTACAGCCAATCAACATTAAGGCCCTCATTAGGATGAAATGAAATGAAATGAAATTTGATTTGTAGAGCGCATGGCTTCCCGAAAGCATCCCAGCGCTTGATTAGGGAACCCGTCCTGGTATTCCCCTGCGAGATAACCCATTACTGGGCATCCCCAAGGTGAAAGCCAGGCATCCCGCTGCGAGGGGCCGTTGTGGAGATTAATCAAGCTATTGCCCAGTGTTACAGAGTGGGACTCCATGATTGGAATAGGCACCGAGGCGAGAATTGTCAGGTCCGGGGAAATTTTGAGCCCAAGACCCGCCGAGGCGGGGAATTGAACCCTGGTCCGGGCCAGACCTCTGCATCAGGGTCTGCCGCTCCAACCACTTGAGCCACACTTCTCCACTGGACCTGCGTCCGTCCGCCACCCCAGAGTAGGAGGGGCAGCAGCGGTCCCTCCGTGCAGATTAGGATGTGACCGCTCTATCTTTGACATTGCGGCGGGTGCAGCTTGAAGCTGAAATGCAAGGCTGAAAATGCATGCATCGCATTTGCATGCACAAAGCGGAAGGCACCGTGCAGTGCCTGCTGGTTTGTGCATGCAAATGCAGGGGGGTACCATAGGTACCCCCCATGTGCACCCCCACCCCCCCTTCACCCAGGGGGCCCGTAATGGGCCCCCAAAGTGAAAGTCCGTATGCTTTTCCACGGTGGAAAAGCTGCAGCGGAAAAGCATGTCTGTCACACCATCCTAATATGGCTGGCGGTGTCTGATAGACACCGCTAGCCATGTTAGAGCTTTTCCGCCGCGGTCGGAAGGCGACCGCGGCGGAAAAGCAGCGGACGTAAAAATGACCCCCCAGTCATTTGTGTGTCCGTTGCGCTGAATCCGCATACTCCGGGCCGGCGGTGGCTTCCGCAGCCCGGAGTATGCGGATTCACCGCAATCGTAATGAGGCCCTAAGCTTGGGAAAGTCCTCCTTGGAACACGTCAGCAAATAGGATGTCCCTCCTACTCCGCAGAGCGGAAATGAATGGCTGACAACACTTCTACTTTCAATAATTCGCAACCAACCAACATAAAGCTCAGGAAAGTCCTCAACAACATGTAAGCCAATTAGATGTCCTTGCTACTCTGCGGAGGAGAAGTGAATTACAGAAAATACTTCTACTTTTGATAGTTCGCCCCCAAATGAACATTAAGCTTGTTGTTGGAAAACCTTAGCCAATTAAATGTTAAATGTGTTCCACGCACACATACAGAACACGCCGTCCTACATATTAATAAACTTCCTGTAACAAAGTGACTATATCCATAACAAAAGTGAACACTGCCTAATAAATAAACATTATTCTACATTAAATTAAAGAAAAGCCACAATAAGCCGCATTGTTGTTTTCCCAATATAATTTCCACAGCCTACGGCACCCCCCTCTCAACATGAGTGAAGCCCCGGGACTGTGGGGGCCTCAAAGAAACCCTGCTATTATTTTTATTATATTTTCCACTGACTTCTTCTACGACTAACAGTCCCTATGGAAACATTTTAAAACTCCAGCACAGTAACTGTTTTGATTAGCATCATAGTGTGATGAACTTCTAACCTCTGTGCTCACTTAAGTGTTTCATGAACTGTTACTATGGTAACAGGTAATAAGCCGTTTGAGGGTAGGGTTGAAAGGTACTGGCTGGACAGAAACCATTATATTTACCCAGGATCCTCTACATGACAAAAAGGAAAGCAAAGTGAAACAGATCACTGTGTACCAGATTTACAACCCCCTTGTGCCACTTTCACGTCCAAGGCCCCCTCTGCAAAATTAGAAGTGTGGGGGCCTCAACGACCCCCCTCAAGCCCCCGGGAAACACCTTTGCGTATTTGAAACACATTTGCGTATTGTGGGAGGCAGATTGCGTGAACCTCCGCCTGGAGCCCTCGAGGGCCCTAGGAACTGCCATGCCCCAGGGCCGGGTCCTGGTCCTGCAATGTCCCAGAGTGCGTACCCTCGGGACACTGCTATTTGGTATGAGAGGGCGGGAGTCTCGCGGCTCCCGCCCTCCCATAGCAAACTTAGGTTGCATTTTGAAAGACAGAGCAGTGAAATCTGTTCTCACTTTCAAAATCCAAACCAAATTGCTTTTCCACATGCAAGTTAGCATCTCCAAAAAAACCTTGGGGTGGCTTTGGAGACCTTGGACCCCTCCCCCCACCATTTTTTTCTTTTAGCCCCGGGGATAATGATCTCAGGGGCTGGGGGGGAGGGGACCTCTGGGCCCTCCATAAAATTTAATAATTTTGGCCCAGGTATTTAGCCGCCCCGGGGGCTAATTATAAAAAAAATCCATTTTACAATTTTTTTTACTTCAGAGTCCGCGCACCCTACATGCACCTGCCGGGTCTTCTTATAAAAAAAGAAATTGTGGGCCCTGGTGGTCCTTCTGGGACCCACTAAGCAGGTCTAGAGGGTAAAAGTATTTCTACCCTGCCCCCTTTCTACGTTTTGCACACATATTCCACTGACTTCCTCTGCCTCGCTTCTACTGAGGCACAAAATGACTGCCAACAGTTCCTGGTTTTGAATGTTGACAACCACTTGACGGCCAATTAGCATTCAGTGTGTGATCAGAATTGTGAGCTTATGGTGCAAAAGGTTTAAGCAAAAGGCACAATTTGAACTGAGGACTACAGCTTTGCCAAATTTGGCGTAATTCCGTTCAGCAGTACAAGCTGTAGCTGTGGCTAAAGGTCCTATGGGAAATTGCATTTTTTCTCGGCCCCCACTTGATGAATTACTGTGAAACTTTCAGGATAGGAGCGGACCAGAGCTGGCCAAAAGTTTGAAAAATTTCGCAAAGATTCATCAATCAAAGTTATTGGGAATAGAATGTTGCAGATTTCCTTTGGATAATAGGTCCTAACTATGACTACCTACTGCCAAAATTGCAATTAAGGGCAACTTTAGTTGCCGCACGGAGTTTGCTGTGTATGTTCTGACGTGCACCTGCGGCCTGTTCTATGTGGGAAGCACGAGGTCACAGGTGCACGTCAGAATTCTGCAGCATCTCCGTGCAGTCGTGAATCACGACTCGGCCTACTCCGTGGCACGGCATTTTAATTCAACACATGATAAGGATCTGTTGTGCTTGAGTTATTACGTTATAGATGCAGTGCCTGTGCAAAGACGAGGTGGAGACAGGGACAAAATGTTGAGAAAGTTGGAAACTCTGGTTTACTTTATAAGTCCTGGTTTTATCCCATAAGTACTTTAGAGTCAAATCTGAACCTATCATCATTAACCCATCAAGCAACACATAGGTACATATAGAGGGTGCATTATGAAACAACACACCAGATCAAGTACTGTATGTGTTAATGGAATTTTATCTCTCTTCTTGTAAATTTTGTACATAGGTTATAAAATATCTATTTTTATATCAGCATTCATTATTATTTTTCTCATTTCGTTTTTTTCCCCATATTTTTTTCTCACTTATCATTATGCACATGTACAGAAATAGCACATATACTTTGAATTTTTAAAGTATATATAGTGTGAATAGGTCTCAATATTTATGATGTATATAAATTCAAGAAATTTGAATTTTTAATTATTATTTAGGACATGAGCTTGTGGGTATTAGGGTGGAGTGCCACCACACTTATATTAAATGTCACATGATTGGATTGATTTAAGGCGATAACAATTTTATAAATCTGATTGCTATTCAACATCAACTAGTACTGATTATACCAAATGATATATGCATTCATGCAGCAAAGATAAAGCACTAGTCACTTTATTAGCCCTCGGGCATTTTGCATTCACGCAGTTATGATAATGGTTTAAGAATATCAATGAGATATGTGCAATGTTTTAAATGGAAATAATTTTTTAATGCAAATTTTATTCATTATAAAATTATAAGCCAGATTGTAATTTTAAAAACAAGACTAACTTGTTTCATAATTTGCATTGGTTTCAGGCAAAAAGTATTTTTTGACTGAACACAAATGTTTAATATGGTCTGTTTTGCACTCCATTTTGTAATTTGCACCTTTTCTATGCCTATGATTAATGGTTATGTGATGCACGTTAGGAGGTGTGGCCCATAGGAGGGGTCAGGGAAACTAAGCATTCAAAAATTACAGGCTGACCCATATATCGGTGTGTGATCAAGAGTACACAATACTCGAAAAGCGTCGCCAGAAAGGTTACCAATAAAAGCAACATCTTGCCTGAAGCCGGGGGGTCTGTCTCCTTCTTTCTCTACGCCGTGCGGTGTGGAGGTTTGGGGATTTTCTTTTGATATATATATATATATATATATTTACTAGCAGCCCGTCCCGACGTTGTCCGGGTTTGAAAAGTAAACTGTGTAATCTTGTTGGCAAAAGGTCCCTCTAGTTAATGTTACTCGTGTTTCCTTGGTTGTCCTTGCCCCCCCCGTGAGAATGTTGTTGCTTCTGCCAAGACAATATTTTATGTAGCACTTGATGATGTTGGCGAGTGAAATATTTCTTTAAGCCCTGAAGTCAAGTTTTCTCCTTAGCGCCGCAATAAGTGGGAGTGTTACATTGGTAACACAGATAGCGGCGAGTGAATCCTTAGCTTTGTTCTTAGGTTTAGAACGCAAGTACTGAGGTGAACGCTGACTCGCTTAAGGGCCATGCGAAAGCCTGTTTTTTTTATGTATGATATCTCCGTGCGATAAATATTGCAGCTTCAGAACGGCAGAATGCTTACTCACCTAAGCCGTGAAACGCCGTGTAAGCCGCACCTATTTTGCTTGAGGTCATCCCCCTGTGACAAACATGAGCGTGACCAATGGTGAAATCGTTTATAAAATATTCCTCGCAAGGCTTGCATGTGTTATGCAAGTTATGTGGCGTGATTGGTCGGCTGTGAATGCAAGCCGCGCCCCGTCCCTGATGTCAGCGTACAACGGTAACGCCCAGGTCAATGAATCTGCCTCCCCGAAGTGTGTGTGAGTGAATATTTCGCGCTTGCAATATGCTGCACTGTTATTATTGCACGTTTGAAATACGCTGCATTGTGAGCACAAATGGTTGAAATACTCTGCACTGTGAGCGCGAATGGTGTGTTTTGGTTTTGCACCGTGACATCTCCTCGCATCTCAATGTTCTCCTCGCACATCTAACGCCCACAACTTGCCTCCCTGAATGTTAATACCCACATCTAACGCCCACATCTCATGGCCACATCTCCTCACTGTTTGGTTTTGCACCGTGAACTACAATGTTAACGCCCACATGTAACATCCACAACTTGCCTCTCTGAATGTTAACGCCCATACCTAACGCCCAGAAGGCACTACTTTACCACTGATGGCGCCCCCCCCCCTTTTTAGTGTATATGGTGTCCATTTATATAGCCTATGTCCATCTCCTGGACCTCCCCTTTCCAACGCTGTATTGGGTGTTGTGATTGGTGGTGTACTTTTCGAGTTTACCTGGCTCAAAGGACACAGTTCTCTCTTTAGAATAGTAGTATAGATATATATATATATATATATATATATATATATATATATATATATATATATATATATATATATATATATATATATATATATATGTATATATATATATAATGACAAAAATCCCCTGAAAGAAGAACTCAGAGGCCAAAGGGGATTTCAGGCCAAACAGCACGCTTTATTCCGATAGTCTCAGTGGCGGCAAATGCATTTCAGCACTCCAGCCTTCCTCAGCGCCCAACACTGTAGCATGTCCTTTACCTATTGGCTCCATCCTGTGTAAAATACCTGCTGGCACCTAGCGCTCCTCCCCCTAATGCTGTCGGCACACCCATGGTAGTTCGTAGTCCATTGAAGAACAGCATATCCCAGAAAGCACTGTGTCGGCCAAACTGGGAAGGTGGCGTGGGAGAGTGAGGCGAAACAGTGGGTCCGTGCTAGCAATTCAGGTAAGTGGTGAGGGGAGCCTCAGATCACAAGAAAGTTCACGGCTGCTACCCTTTGTCCCCTCGTACTCTCTCTCTCTCTCTCTCTCTCTCTCTATATATATATATATATATATATATATATATATATATATATATATATATATATATATATATATATATATATATATAAACAAGGATCCTGACGAAATGCAGATCACGCAAATCAGTTACAGACCACTCGAGTGAGGTGAAAAATGATAGTGCTTTATTCCTCCATTGATGGAAGCATGACGCGTTTCGACTGGGTAAACCCGGTCTTGGTCACATGACATGGCCAAAAACCAACGAGTTTAAATGCTGTAATGCTCACATTAACTCCTCCTATTTCACCAGAAACAGTCAAAAAAACTCACATATAAAGTCACATTTGTATCACCTTCAATGGTGATAGAGCTAACAGTGTAGCAAACTAAAATATCGGAGTCATACTGCATATCACATAATATACATAAATATTTACACATGATAAATAACAAATGTTTTTCACCATAAGCAGTATTAAGTCAATCAAGGGCAAGTGCCTAAAAACTACAATCCCTGAAGTGATATCAGAATAATGGCGAAATAAGATTTTAACAATCACCAATATGGCAGGAGTTCATGTACAATGTGAATATACCACAGCGTCATAAAAACTGTGCAAAATTGCACTATAAATCACTTATTTATTCATAGGGGATTTGTTAAAAATTCATAAAAGCGGATTCCCAAGTGCAAAAAATTAATTGAGAGTTCATCAAAAGTGAACTACAAAAATAGTCCCCAGACATATATTCATAGGAAGAAAGTTTTCAGTGCAACAGAACACACATTTCATCTACATAGTTCATGTTAATGGGCCCAGAATTAACTCCTCCCACAAGGGTCCCATCAAGCAATCAAGTCAAGTGCCATAAGCCAACTTTTGCCCAATAAACAGCTACCCGGACCGTACACCTCATCTCCACCGAACTAAAACCAGTAAAACAAGAGATACTAGTAAAACCAGTTAAAATCCGATAAAAAACAGGCATAAAAGGACACAGATAAAATTCACGAGTACAAAAAAGAGCTTAAAATTCATAATTTATAGTAGCAAAATTGAGCATTAAAGAGGTTCTTTTACATATATCACATTTAAGGAATGTTAGGGACAAGCCTGCCCCATAACAGAATAGCTGGGATCGGAGTTAACAATGGCCCGAAGATGCTGTAAGATACGGTTGAAAACCTGGAGCTTAGTGCTTCCAATGTATGGAAGATGGCAAGTACATTGTAAGACATACACTGCGTAGTCAGTTTTACAGGTAAACAAACCTTTAATCTTGCAGACATCTTGGCTGAAAGCATCATGATATTCCAGAGTGTTAACCCCAAACTTACAGGCTCTGCAGGAACTGCATCTATAAAAACCTGAGCGATTGGAAAGCCTATTGGATGATTTAACTACTTCTGGGCTGGTTGTAACAAAGGCATCCCTCATAGAGTGTGCCCTCCTGAAGTTAATGAAGGGGGCCTCACTGAGTAGTGGTGCTGAAGTAATGTCTGTTCTCAAAATCGGCCAGTTAGACTTCAAAATATTCCAGATCTTTTTTTCATAACAACTATAAGTCGTAATCAGTCTAACTGCAGTTTCCTCTTTCTTAGGCAAATTGTCTTTAATGGGGATCACTATCTCAGTATTAAAGGCTTGAGGGGGTTCTTAAGTTTTTAAAAACATTATTTTCAGAGCATTTCTAAGGTCAATCCCTTTGTATCCACATGCCAAAAATCTTTGAAAAGATTCATTCAAACAGAATTCAAGATCACTCTCATTACTGCATATTCGTTGGATTCCTAAAAATTCCCCATAGGGGATACTTTTAATAAGATGGGTGGGATGGGCACTAGAACCACGGAGAATTGAGATACCAGCAGTTGTTCTCCTATGTAGCTTGGTATATATATGTAATTTTGTAAGTTTTTTTTTGCTTAGATGAGGCTGATGGAATGGCTGTCTGTTGCGGTAATTAAAAATAAAACACATCAAGTATTTTCCCCTCAGTACCAGTTGTTACGCAATTAGTGCAAATGGTGCTTATTTTTGAGCTTATCATAGTAAATTTCCTCCAGCTCCGACCGGTAGGATATTTCCTGGGGCTGAATAAACAATGTACTGTGGTACTACTGGAAACAAAATTAGGTGTAAAGAACTTTTGTGCACAATATTCCCTATTTAAACTTCCCAAAATAATAACAGGGTTCTAAAACAGAATCAATGCCATGCCCAAACGGTATACTACCAGGAAAATTCTGCACCCACAATACCTCAGCGTGGGAATGATATGCCTCTTTTAGGACTGTCACACTCATCAATAACATTTTTAAAGTATCCTGAAAATGAACATAACTGCCCTGAAAAATGCATTCATTAATCGTGAGTCAGTCCCATTTGTTTGAGGAAACAAACATAGCTGTTATATATGCTCTTTATGCGGTTTTTTAACATTTATTCATCGAACCAATCCTCATGTTTTAAACAAGAACTATATGATAAGCGTTTGGCTTATTTTCATTAGGTTGGTACAATTGAGTTTGGATGTGTGATTTACATGTGTTTTTAGAAACAACGTGGTTTCATTTGGTTTTCCGACCATGTATAGACTAGACTGGATCCATGCAAACGTAATCTTACGTGTGCAGTTTAGTACCTCGTTTACCACACACATTCGTCACTTTCTTGTCATTTACATTTATGTGGTATTCCCTCATTAATACCAGGTTGCAGTATCTGAACTCTGTCATCTTTAAATGCAGAAAAATTCAAGTAAATACTATTTCAGCATGTTGTTCCCCATTCTAGGCTAAATCCACACTAATGCCAAAATTATTGAGTGCACACATTTAAAAAGAAAGTCTAAATGATGGCAGTAGTGTGATAAAACAATGTGGGCATTTGTGCCCTAGTTTTTATTTTACATCCCATGAAAATAATGAGTTATTATCTAAGTGTCAGGCTTTTTGTGTTATTCATTACCATGAAAAGTCAGCCCCTCCATTGCTTTGTTTGGATTGAAAAACACTGGCACAAAGGATTTGATCTAACAAAGGTGTTCTCAGGAAAGAAGGTGAATATGTTTTACTTACTGTAACTGGACGAGTTGGGTTTTCTATACCTCAGCCTCAGAGAATAGTCATTAAATAACCCCTGCCACTGGTCGAATGGACATTTGTATGTCAACAAAGAGAAATATGGAGGAATCATCTACATAACAATTAATCATTAAAGACTTCAGTTCAGTCAATAGGGAGAACTGGTGTGAGTTTTAAAAAGTTTAATTTTTTTAATTCTCACGTATTTCAATTTTATTCAGTAAGGATTAATCTTTTAGGCATTAGTATTAGAAATTAACATAGTCCAATAATTATTATGTCATTATAAGGTAAAATAATACCTTAGTCAGAATAATAGTGGTAATAATTATAATGCTGCAAGCGTATTCCCTAATGGAAATTTCCTAATCTAAATTTAGTTGGAATAATGAGAGATACGCATTTCCTATGCAAAAACTATTGGCTTTATTAATGTTTTTAGCCTTGTTGTATAGCAGCATGGCTGCTGTTCAACAAGGCTGTGAGTCAGAGAATAAAGATGGCTGAGAGTTACGGAATAAAGCACTATGACACTGCTATACAACATTGCTAAAAGACAAATACATAGTATTTATAGTGAAGCTAAAAGTCATATGCAGCTGCACCAGCTCCATGGACACACCCACAAACTACATGGAACACATCTCATTTGAGCTGCACATTACTGGCAACTTCATACTGTGTGGAACCCACGCATACAAGCCACCAGAACCTCATAGAAACTTCGCCGGCAACATCACAGACTTGATTACAACACTCATGATTGACTCCAGTAGTGTCATCCTTCTTCGAGACCTGAAAGACAACAACGACCCCAACTCGACAGTCCTCCTGGAAAAGGACTCATCCAATCCATAACCAAACTCACTCATGCTGCCATACATCCATTGCAACCGATTTTTACCTCCTTTGGTAACATCACTGTTGACAAGCTACCCGTAATCACCTGGTCAGACCACACTCTCGTCAAGCTCAACATTCCTATCATTTACTAGACCTGCCTTTCAGAGCTGGAAAGACACCCCAGAGAAGTACTCAACCACTAGCCCTCTATGCAAGCTGGCCCAACCACACCATCATCCTGCTAGAAACCACTGAGAACTTCAACAGCTGTATCCCCACATGAGCCAACACCCTAGCACCCATAAAGCACAATAATACATCAAGTGTTCAACCTCAAACCGGCTGGTTAACAGAAGAACTCAGAATATGAAGCATAACTGTAAGCAACTGCACTGTAAATGGCGGATGAGTCAAGACACCACAGACCAGGACACCTACAAACCAGCCCTATGATACTTACCCCAACAGATGGGGAGCACCAAGTGTGAAGCACATGCAGACCACATAGATGCTGGCACCAACACCAGCAAAGAAATCTTCACCATCATAAAAGATTTCATCATGCCCACAGCTGCCGCCCACCACATCAGCCCCTCACAGGACCTTTGCAACAAACTCTCAGAATTCATGTGCAACAAGATCACCTCCATTTATTGCAACTTTGACCCCCAACCAGATGCAGTCACCCTCACTCACCTTTTCATTTCAGCTAAAGAATATATTCTGACCTCGTGACCTGCCATCAACATGACCAAGACAGCATCTACTAAGAAGTTCCTCCACTCCGGGCCCCATCTGACCTCTGCCCCCACCACACCTTCACTAAACGTGTACATCCCATCAGTGAAGCTTTAGCACCCAACCAGAATGCATCCATCCATCACCTTTGCTACCTTCCTGGGTGCATAGAAATACACCACACTCATTACCCTGCTCAAGAAGCCTCCTAAGGACCCTTCCAGACTAATCTACCTGCTACCTTACCCATACAAAGTCTTAAAGAAACTCAACAGATGCACCAGTGATCACCTTATAAGCCACCAACTCCTCTAAATAATGCAGCCTTGCTTCAGGCCCAACCACAGCATGGACAAATCACTCATCAGTGCCACATCTACATGACCTTGTACAGTGGATAAATGGCAGACCTCATCCTCCTGGACCTCTCAGCAGCATTTAATACAATCTCCTATCCCTTCCTTAGAGTTGCATCCAAGGACCTATTTTCAATTGGATCTGCACCTTCTTGAAAGAGGAAACCTACCTGTTAGCCTGGCCCAGGACGTGTCATAAGCCTGAAAACTCATCTGTGGAGTGCCCAATAGTTTGTCCCTCTGCCCAAAGCTCTTCAATGCCTACATGGGCCCTCTGGCCAATGCTACAGAAGCACACAACATCAACAATTTCTCCTACAAGTCAAGTCAAGGAAACTTTATTCGGTTGTTTAAGATGACAACCATAAAAGCATTTTACATTATACACATATTTGCTCATATTAGCATAAAAAAACAGTTAAAAAAATGACTTAACAAGAAAGAGATGCTCACAAAACGTTGCAGGCGTATTAGACATTCCGATTAAAATAAAAATGTTCAGATGACATAAAATATATCCTTTCAATTAACAATACTATTATCCTTCCATACTTTTCCTAAATTTCATTGCCTGTTTTAAAAAACTACATACATACAGGGTGCAATCACAACTTAGCAGCTGAAGATAATAAAGTGCTGTTCTGAATTGAGAAAAGTTCAGTTTTTTTAGGCAAGGTTTTAAATATATCCTCCTTGGTATATTGTAGAAGGGACAAAAAAATTAAAAGTGTGCCAGATCTTGCAGAGACTTCTCGTCGCAGCCGCAAGCCGGCAACACTTGTCCACGATGAGATCCTTTGGGCACAGCCAAAAGTAAATGAAATAAGCCCAGCCTGAACCTTATCAATAAAAAGCGGTCATAACTGGACATTGACCATGTTAGGTACGGTTCCATTAACAGGGTTGTTTTTATTAATACATGATTTCGTACACTGTCTTTCCTCATTTCACCAGTCTCCCTGTCTAGGTATCTGGAAGAAATAAAAGCATTCTTCACAAAGATAACATCTAGTTTGGTAATGGATTCAGGGGCTGAGAAAAGTTCAGGTCGCCCTATATCAGTGAAGCAATTACTCAGATACTTTATCCAAGGAACCTTCAACCTATTTTCCCATGTTAGTGCCTCTCTCAGTATGAGCTGAGTAAGTGGTATTTTCTCATTTAACCAACAGTTTAGCCAGCATACTAGGGGATTTACTGCCATTTTATCACTTAAAAAAGGGATACCCAGTTCTTCATGTGCAGAAAAATTTGCCGTTCCCCTGGGAACTCTCAGTAATTGCTTGAGGAAATTGTTTTCAACTATCTCTAGAGCTCCTAGTGGGACATATCCCCATATCTCACTACCATAGCATGCAGTAGTAACACTCTTGGCCTGGTAAAGTTGGAGTAGTGCAGCAACTGGGCTATTTCCCATTTTTCTTGAGAAATCAAATATTGCCGCATTTGCCCTGATTACCTCTCCCTTTTTTTTTGTATTACGGGTCCCCAGTTCAATTGATGGTCGAACAGGACTCCAAGGTAGGAGAATGTATTTGTTACAGGGATTGGTACTCCATTAACATTTAAACGATTTGACTTTTTGTTTCCCTGGCTAACCTTCACTACGAAGGATTTAGAGTTGTTTATACTCAGGTCTCTGGATTTCATAAAAGTAAAGAAAGAGTTTAGTAAAGTTTGAAGACCATTAGCAGTTCTGTATAAAAGGACTGCGTCATCCGCATAAAGCAGAACCGGCAGTCCCTTTCGTCCGATATACGGGTAGTCTGCGTTTGTACTTAAAAGGTGCTCCTCCAATTCATTTATATATAAATTAAAAAGGAACGGGGCCAAAATGCATCCTTGACGGACTCCCCGGTATACTCCAAAATCTTTTGTCACGTTTAAATCTAGTGTGTACCTGACATTTGCTTTTGTATCGGAGTGCATGTCTTCTAACAGATTAATTAAATTCTGCTCCACGCCCATTTTCGCCATGGCGTCCCAGAGCTTTCTACGGCTTACACAGTCGAAAGCCGACGAGAGATCCATGAACGCCATGTGAATTGTTCCTTGTCGGGCCTTGGTATACTTCCCTATGATTAGGTATAAATTTAGGCATTGGGTAATCGTAGAATGACCAGGCCTAAATCCATATTGGATTGGGGATATTATGTTATTTTCATCTGACCATGTGACCAGTCTGTTTAAAATTACTCCCCCCACTACTTTGGCAACCGAGTTAATTAACAATATTGGTCTATAGCAGAGGGGGCTATTACGGTCACCTTTTTTAAACACGGGCACAATGGTAGATACCCCCCAGGACTTTGGGCAACCACAAGTCACAGCCGCATTGAGTACGGCTGTGAGAACTGGTGCCCAGAGTGTTATACAGGATTTAAAAAGGTCCAGTGGAAGACCGTCCGGTCCTGGGGCCTTGTTATTTGACAGCCCTTCGATTCCCTTTGCAACCTCGTCAATTGAGAAGAACAGCAAATTTTCTTTAGATTTAACCGGAATGTGTTCAGCCTGCAACTCATTATTTTTAAAAATAGAACTAAAATGATTGACCCACTCTTCCTCTGGGATATTAGTACCCACAGTTGAATTTCTAGGTGGATCAAATAGGGGTTTGTTTATAATATCCCAAAACTTGGAGCTGTTTTTCAATGTTTCAGGATCTAGCAGAGACTCCCAACCGCTTTTCTTCACCTCTCTCTTGCGATTAGTGAGGGACTTTTTATACCTGGCCCGCATATCTTTGATAAGCACCGGATCTCTAGGTTTTGTTTTCAGTGCTAACTTGAGCTCTCGGCTGGCCTTAGAGCAGTCTTTATCAAACCACTTTGGATTACTATTTGCATTCCCTTTAACTGGCACCGGTAACAGTGATTCTACTTTTAAGGCAACATCCTCAAATGATGCTAGAATTTGTTGCGGTGCTGATACAGGTGATATACATACTGAAAGTTCAGGGCTACACATATTATTAATAGAAGTGTACAGGTTTTCACAGTCCACCTATGACCATTTTAAGCGACGCTTTCCATTTATACATTTTGTGGATCCACGATCCACATGTGGATTTCGTTTTTCAAAAATGTTCCCACCCATTTTAATGCATATAGGGTTATGATCACTATAAATGCTCATATGAATGCAGTAGTCCAGAACAACGTTGACAAGGTCAGCAGACAATAAAATATGGTCTATATATGATCCTGTTGCGTGGCCTTTAAAAGTGGGAATAGGGAAGAGAGTTTGATCCGCCACTGTGGACATTGCTGTGATAAGGTTGTTTTCATTCATTAGCGCGTTTAGTTCTGTTCCGCGCCGCGAGTGGTCAAAATGAAAACCTCCCAGGCTATTACAACCCAGTTGGCCAACAGTGGTCTCTCCAGGGTTCCCACATGGATGTGTATTAAAATCACCTGCAATTATTGTTTGGCGAGGCAAATATCCAACATTTTCCCTTAAGAATTCACATAAAGGCTGTATGTTACAGTCACCAGTCTGATTCACTGCATTATAAAAATTAATCAGTATAAGCTTGGTTTTTCCCCTCTTTAGCTCTAAAACCTGGATATTTCTATTTCCAGTGTAGGGTTCAATTTTGAGACAAGTAAGAGCCAAGTTGACATATATTGCCAATCCCCCTTTTGCTCTACCACTAGCTGAGGGAGCTGCTGGAATAAAGAAACTTTGATAACCCTCAATGTGTACGTTTTTATCCACCAACCATGTTTCTTGGAGGCATATTACCGCGTAATCCTGGACAAAAGACAGCCAACCTTTATCACTGGATTTATCATTAAGCCCAGCTATGTTCCAAGATATTAAACTTTCATTACATGTTAGTGGTGAACACAGAGTTGTATCTACAGTTTCCTTTTCATCTGGGGTAGGGAGCATTAGTCCTGTACTACAGCCTACCCGTACTCCTACAGAATTATATATAGTGGGAACTAGGATAGAGACAGGATTTGTTACATTAGGTAAACTTGTTGATCCATTTATCTGTGCCGATGGACCCATCATCTCGACATTGAGTCCATGCGACGCAGGTACATGGTCCTCTTTTCCTTGTCCTACGTCTCGTTGTGTAAAATCATCAAAAGTGAATGGTGTATCAAGTAGACATTCCACCCCTTCCAACCCTCCCTGGCCATAGAAGGCATCAAACCTATTAGAAATGGGAATGTTGTACTGGTTATTAAAATGGATAGGGTTTTGATATTCTTGTTGGTGTGTCTGTTGCGGTGCATCCCATCTATCTTAACTATACCCCCAGTTATTAGTTGGGGCACCTTGGCCCCAGCTATTTATTGTTCCTGGCCACTTTGGCCCAGTGTAAGTATAAGTTGTCTTGGGGTATGTCATGCTTCGCTGTTTTTTACCAAAAAATTCTAGGGTAAGTGGAACAATGATGCCTCTCCTGCACTGCGGAGGGAGAATGTTTGATAGAATATTTGGTAACAGAGCGGAGTTTGTACGTTTTTTTGGATTTTGCCCTATCCAGGGTACCCTCCTGGCTGATTTAAGGTCTCCTGCTAGCTATTGTTTCCCCCAAGGGGCCAACTGCATATTACCAAACAACCAATGCAGGGCCTTACTTGTCAGTGCTGTGGGGGATTCTAGTTGACCTGTAGCCAATGGGGGGACATTTTCCAGTACCAACACTAGGGGTGATGCATCTTCTATGAATTGTAGTGAGTCTTCTTCTGTACCTGATGTGGTCGATACAGATGGTATTGGGGGCTGATCCTCTCTTATCATTGATTGATTGTGCACTGTTACTGGAGCCTGTCCTGTGGGGTTGGCATGTAATTCATTTGTACCTCCCTCCATTTCTCTCGCGGTAAGCTCTTTTGTGGTAATGGCTAAATTTGTGACTATGGTTGATATATTTGTCACCTCTTCCGCTATCTTTTTCTGGTCCACACCTAATTTCTTTACATCAGCAGAGAGCTTATCTAATTTAGCCACTACTGGTTTAATTAGTGCCTTAAATTTACAATCAATCATGTCAGCTATCCTGGTTAGAAGCTCTTCATCCACATTTTGTTTCACAGTTTCATCTTCTTTCCCTCTATTTTTATCCTTAATTTTCGGTGGTGACGCAACCCTCTTCCTCCCTGAATGAGAACCACCCGATGTATTTGTGGTTTTCTGCACTTTCTAAACGCCCCTGTAACCGGTACAAGAGCAGGGGGGTCTTCATCTACAGTGTTCACCTGTGCACCCTCCTGCACAGGGAGATCTTGTTCTGTATCATCTATCTGGGAATCGGTATCATTATCATGGGCTAGATCTTGGTCGGATTCTATGAGTACACTCTGATTAGGTGTCCCATTATCATGTGTCTCTGTGTCTGGGATTTCATTTCCCACATCCTGAGATGGTATATCTACCCACGGTGAGTTTGGAGGTCGGCTCAGGGGGGAAAGATTAGGGGATTGACTTAAACCTAATGACTGTCTCCTTTCATTATTAATCTTGGATACAACATGTACCATATAATTATCCATGGTATTTCCCACAGCAGCTGGAATCTTTTTTGGCATCCTCAAAAATATTAATAGCAATGCTTGAGTTTTTTCGTATAGGTGGGTTTGGCAAAATATATATAAAAAGTGCTATATAAGTAAATCACGAGAAGAGTATATTCATGAACAAAAAGTCTTACTACAACCAGATGAGTCGTGTTCAGCAAGGACAGTATGACGTGCCCAGTCCAGTCACGGCCTGTCTCGGACTGTCTAAGACTGTCCGCCCTTTGTCTGGGCTTCGTCCGGCGTCCCGCACACGCGTCCCGCTATGCATCAAGGGTGTGTTTTTATAGGAGGAGCAGGGGGCGGAAAGAGACTCCAGGTGCGCTGCGGTGATCCTGCCAGGAACCCTGGGTCTCGCAGTCCCGGCCCCTGTTGGAACAGCCTCACTCACTCCTAGTAGATGTTTTTCTTCTTTCCTCAGGGCTCGGCAACCAAGGGAACGAAGAAGCAAAGTCGCGGTTTCAGTAGTCAGCTGCGAGCGGCTCCCGCGAAGCGGGGCCCCGAGCTGTTAAGAAGGCAGGCAGGCAATCAGGGAGGAGCAGGGGGCGGGAAGAGACTCCAGGTGCGCTGCGGTGATCCTGCGCGGAACCCTGGGTCTCGCAGTCCCGGCCCCTGTTGGAACAGCCTCACTCACTCCTAGTAGATGTTTTCTCCTTTCCTCAGGGCTCGGCAAGCAAGGGAACGAAGAAGCAAAGTCGCGGTTTCAGTAGTCAGCTGCGAGCGGCTCCCGCAAAGCGGGGGGCGCGAGCTGTTAAGAAGGCAGGCAGGCAATCAGGGAGGAGCAGGGGGTGGGAAGAGACTCCAGGTGTGCTGCGGTGATCCTGCACGGAACCCTGGGTCTCGCAGTCCCGCCCCCTGTTGGAACAGCCTCACTCACTCCTAGTAGATGGTTTCTCCTTTCCTCAGGGCTCGGCAAGCAAGGGAACGAAGAAGCAAAGTCGCGGTTTCAGTAGTCAGCTGCGAGCGGCTCCCGCGAAGGTGGGGCGCGAGCTGTTAAGAAGGCAGGCAGGCAATCAGGGAGGAGCAGGGGGCGGGAAGAGACCCCAGGTGCGCTGCGGTTATCCTGTGCGGTACCCTGGGTCTCGCAGTCCCGGCCCCTGTTGGAACAGCCTCACTCACTCCTAGTAGATGTTTTCTCCTTTCCTCAGGGCTCGGCAAGCAAGGAAACGAAGAAGCAAAGTCACGGTTTCAGTAGTCAGCTGCGAGCGGCACCCCTAATTTCTCCTACAGTAATGACACACATCTCATTCTTTTTCATATCAGACAAACCCCCATCAATAGGAACACTTTTTCCACCTGCATGACTGAAGCTGCCCACTGGATGAAGTTCAAATGTCTCGAGCTCAACACTGACAAGAAATAAGTAGAGATCTGTGCTAAAACAGCTCACATATAATTCCACTTAGTGACCCGCCATCCTTAGTATCAAACCCACCATCTCCACCAGAAACTTTAGGATTGACATTGAAAACAGACTGGACATGACGCTCAAATAAATGCCGCCAGAGCATCCTACTGCCCCACCCTGAAGATGCTGAATGAAATCTTTTAATGGCTCCCAAACAACACTTACAAGACCACTGCACAAGCATTTGTCACAAGCAACCTGGACTATGGGAACACCCTTTATGCCCAAGCCAGCAAGCAGCTGATCACAATAATTATAAAGACGGCAGCCCACACTCAC
Organism: Lissotriton vulgaris; assembly: GCF_964263255.1. NCBI lineage: Eukaryota > Metazoa > Chordata > Amphibia > Caudata > Salamandridae > Lissotriton > Lissotriton vulgaris. The sequence continues at coordinate 934,787,275 of NC_141698.1, read as the reverse complement.
CTTTAAACTCCCCCTCAGAAAGCACCTCACACCACACCTCATTTAGTTCCAATGTCTCCCTCTACACAAACATTCACAGTTCAGACTTCTCACTCACAACTTGAAGGTACTACACAGTATAGGCACAGTCTACCAGAACAATTGCATCTCCTTGCAGCACCTGTCCAGACAATGCAGCTCTGTCAGACTATTACTCCCACACAACCCACACATAGACAGAAATAGATCTGGAGACTTTTTGAATAAATTTACTCCCACTACCCTAGTGGATCAATGCACACACACCTGCTTAGCGCCAGGATAATCTCTCAGGTGATAGTGTGCACTACAAACTATCATTAATTAACATCCAGCAGTTTGGGGCAGATACTGTATCCCCATTAAACCAGGGACAAAAGTCTGTAGATCAGTTTTCCAGCAACCAGTTAGTTAATACATAAGAAATGTTTTGCCATCCAGTTGCCCTTCTTTTTAAAATGCACTGCAAAGTGTTTTATTTAAACCCAGCATACTTGTCAAGCAGGATTTGACAGTCAATAAGACTTTGACATTGTAATGCCAAAAATGATGCTCACAGTACCTACCCTGCATATTCTGAGAAGTTTAGAGGAGTGTTCTCTGCCCATTCAGGTCATCCTCTTATTTGCTCATGGGAGGAATTTTGCACATTTTCCCACCTATTCAAATGATAATCAGTGACTGGAAAAAGTCTGAGTCCAAATGTAATTTAGCCTTTAGGAAATTCAGGCAAGGAAAAGGTAACTTTTCTCAAAGTAACTTTTCCTCAATATTTGTTGTAAATCAGACTTCACCATTCAATTGGTCACTGTAAGGAAATGTCACCATTACATTTCACTACGTCTTAATTTTAAATACCATGCACCCAGTCTTATGGGCTACAAGGCCTATATAAAGGTGATTTATTCACATTTTAAAGGGAGGTTTTTGACCTGTCTAAAGGTTTTTTTTCAAGCGTTAAATTGCGGTTTTTACACTGCTCCAGACAAGCTACCATGGCAGGCCTGAAGCCATGTTTTTAGCTGCCACTGTAGTGGATTGTACAATAGGTGCTACAGTCCTCTACTGACAACTAACGTATAGGCCCTGGGTACATTTTGTACCATAGCCTAGGGACTCATAGGTAAGTAATATGAAGCAATTGTGTAAAATGCCCATCTAACATTGGTTAAAGGGGGAGCACATGCACCTTACCACTGGTAGCAGTGCAGAGAGTTCTAAATCCAGCAAAAATATAATGTTCAGCAAAAAGCGAAAAATGCGGATTGGCAAAGGAGAATGAAAAGGTGGATTTCCTACAAGCATGTATCCTGAAAACCTTTATGACCCATTGAGTATAAAAAACTCATTTTGCCTTCGACCACAATTCCACAGCTCCAATATGTGATGTGTTTCAAACAACCACCTACAACCTCAACTCACACAGACATCTAGTTTACACTACAGGCTGTATAAGAGTAATATGCAGCACCAAAAAAAGTACAGAAATGCATCATGAAAAAATCAAACACACTATTAGTTAGTGCAAAATTAAGAACAACCTGCGCAAAATAATCAAGAGCTACATCATTGACAAGTATTACCTTAACAATTTTTATCATCATTGTTAGGAAATCGATCAGTGGCTTGACTGTAAAGTTAAGGACATGAAAATAGGGCCCAATAGAAACCGGTTTAAATGTAGATTTTTAATTACTTCCTGGTATAAGACTTGGAAGGGCCCGCCCCTGTCGTGGGGCTGAGCCTTGCATACACACAGTGTTAAGTTGACATGAGCTTATTAGAAGTTTAAACGCCATTTTTCCTTTCTGCTGCCTTTTGCACACAGCACACACTTTATTAATTGTTTAGAGTTTAGCAGAGTGTTTTGCTTCACACGAGAATAGTATGTTTTTCTACATTAGTAGCCTTGCTTGGTAAGCTTAGTCTGAACAGTGAGTGCCGAGGCCTTCAAGGTTATTTCAACACAGTGGTTGTTGTTCGGACTGATCAGCGCACGTTCTAGAAATAACACATATGCAGCTGTGGCCACCTCTGACATTGGCGCGTTTAATAATGCACTGCGTATGCATGATCAGACACACTTGGAGAACATTCGTATGCTGAGAGCTTGTGTGGAATTTGATGTGATCCACTTCTGCTAAATACCAGAGGTATGGCGAGCTATGTAATCCCAAAAAGACCTTCTTTAGTTATAAAATAACCTACTAGCAAGGGAGGGTGAAATATAGGTATATGTTTAACCTGTTTCCGTTTAGGAATATAACATGCTTTATCCCTTTGTATTTTATGGAATAGTAACAATGCTGACAATCTTGTTTCTAATAATATGTTTGCTTGTATTAGCTAAGGTGCTGCGCATGAGAACACGGCGTTAGAAATAAATATTTCAAACTTGCTCGTGTCTCTTTTTACTCCCTGTTCTTGTTTTCCACGTTTTGGATATTTGGATATTTGGAGGGGTATTTATAGAGCGCGGCGTTCGCTCCGGAAGGAGCATCATGGCGCTGAAAGTCCTTGAAACCAGGTCACAGAGTGATAGGGGGGAGGCTAGATGGAAGCTTTAGTCCAATCGTCGGAGAGATTGAAAATCCATGTTTTGAGAAGTTTTCTAAAAGGCTTCTCAAGTGTCTGAAGTCTGAGGTGTCTGGGCATACTGTTCCAGGCTTTGATAGCCAGGGTGCTAAGGGTTTTTCCGCCTTTAGACTTCAGGTTGAACTTGGTGGAGGTCATGAAATTTTCTTGTGAAGATCGGAGGGAACGACTCGGGTTGTAGTGTGGGAAACGTCTGGTAAGATAGATGGGACCTGTTTTGTTAAAGGCTCGGAAGGCAACGGTGAGAATCTTGAAGAGTATTCTCTTGTGCAGGGGAAGCCAATGTAAGGTCTTTAGGGCTGAGGAGATTGAGGATTTACGAGGTAATTTTAAGACAAGGCGTGCGGCAGTGTGTAAGACACTTTGGAGTTTGGAGAGAGTGGACTTCTTGGTCCCTGCCAGGAGGCCGTTACAGTAGTCTACATGCAAGAGAATGAGGGCTACTGTTACCGTTTTTCTAGAATCGAGGGGGAGGAAATCAAAGAACTTTCTCAGGGATTTGATTATGCCAAAGCATTTGCCTGCTACGGTCGTGGCGTGGTGGTCAAATGAAAGGTCAGAGTCAAAAAGAACCCCGAGGTCTCTGGCAGAAGTGACGGTCTGGGGGGGGGGAGGCAACAGAGTTGTCAGGCCACCAAAGGGCAGGACAGAAAGAGGCGTTCTTTCCAATGGGGAGGATCTCAGTTTTATTTGAGTTGCAACGGAGGTGGTTAGCGTCCATCCATTGGAATACAGCAGTTAGGCAGTGTTTAAGATTGAGCTCTGCCTTGTTGGTATTGTCGTCTAGGGGGATGATCAACTGAGTATCATCGGCATATGAAGTGACAGTTATGCCGAATGATTCTATCAGGGTGAGAAGAGGGATGAGATAAATGTTAAAAAGGAGGGGGCTTAGGATGGACCCTTGGGGAACTCCGGAGGACACCTTTTTCTCATTGGATTGAAAAGGGCCCAGGGTGACAGTTTGGGTCCTATCGCTGAGAAAAGATCTGATCCATGATAGGGCTGAGTCGGAGATACCGATGTCCATTAATCTATTGATCAAGATGGAGTGGGATATGGTATCGAAAGCTGCCGTAAGGTCAAGAAGGATCAGAATGGCCTTCTTCATTTGGTCTTGCAGTGATTTAATGGTGTCGGTCAGTTCGATTAAGGCAGTTTCGGTTGAATGTTTTGACCTGAACCCGGATTGCTGGGGATGGAGTATGTTGTGGGTTTCCAGAAAGGTTTTGAGTTCTTTGTGGACTAGCTGTTCTGTTATTTTACCCAGAGCGGGGAGAAGGGTGATGGGACGAAGGTTGGCCAAGTCCACTGGGGATTTGTTAGCTTTTTTCATAAGTGGCTTGACAACACCTTTTTTCCATGAGCGAGGAACATAACCAGAACTGAGAGACAGGTTGATAATGTCATTGACGATAGGGTTAATCTCATCAATGATTAGATGGAGAATCTTAGGGGGGCAGGGGTCGGAGGGGGAGCCGGATTTGCAGGAAAGGATCGCTTCTCTGGTTTGGGCCAGAGTGACCGGGGTGAAGTTTTTGAGACTGTCAGCAGTCAGGCAAGGTTGATCGGGATGGGGGAGTTTATGGGTGGTAGGGGGAGGGGGGTAGTTTTTTTGAATGGAGGTAATTTTATCATCAAAGTATTCTGAGATCTTGTCACATAGCTCTTGGGATGGGGGGATTTCGGGTTGGAGAGCTTTGGGATGGGTGAAAGTCTTTACTATAGTAAATAACGTTTTTTGCTTTTGGCTGGCTTCTTTAATGGCATTTACGTAGTATGTTCTCTTGGCCGATTTGATGGTGGAGAGATAGTTTTTCCTCTGAAGTATGTAGGCGCTTCGGTCATCATTGTCGTAGGTTCTACGCCATTTACGTTCCGCTTTCCTGCAGAGTAGATGTGCGGAGGCTAAGTCAGGTGTATACCAGGGAGCTTTGATTTTAGTTTTCTTCAGGATTCTATCCTGATGATTGGAGGGGCACCGTTTAGCAATTTCTTGTGAGAGCCAGTTATGGAAGCGGTCTGCATCTCTGTCGATGTTACCGGATAGAGAGGGGGAGTTGGTTTGGGAAAAGGGATTGAAAATGAGATTTTTCTGGACCGTTTTCCAGTTTGTAGAGTGACCATGGTGAGGAATGCGTTTATTGCTGGTTGGAGGGTGGCAGCTAGAGATGTGGAAGGGGATCATGGCAATGATCAGTCCATATCTGGGGTAGGGGGGGCAGGGTGGTGAGAGAAGGGAAATTGGAGCAAACACCATCTAAGGTGTGACCAAGAGAATGTGTAGGCAACGTGACACTTTGTTGTAGGTTGAGAATTTCAAGTGTCTAAAGAAAATTGCTTGTTTGAGAGTCGGCGGAGGTCTCCAGGTGCAAATTAAAATCTCCTAGCAGGGTAAAGTGTGGGTAACGAAGTAGGAAGTGTCCCAGAGCGTCATTGAGAGAGTCGAGAAATTTAGCAGCATTGCCGGGTGGGCGGTAGATCAGGCCACCTGAGAGGGAAAGGGATTGGCTGAGTTTGATTGAAAAGCCCATTCCCTCTGCGTCGATGAGAGGGTCAAGGCAAAAGGTGTGACAGTTAAAGGTGTTCTTCAGTATAATTGCAACACCTCCTCCTCTACCTTTCTGTCTGTCCTGTCTGTGGAAAGAGTAACCCTGGGGGAGGGCTACGGCTATGTCGGGGTTACTGTCCTCAGTGAGCCAGGTTTCGGTGATCATGAGGCAATCAAGGTCATAGTCAATGATGAGATCGTGAATGTCTTGACTATGTTTGCACATCGACCGGGCATTTATCAGGCCACCTGTGAAGAATGGTGGCTGGTGCTTGGGGGGGTTGGCTGGTCGTGGTCGAAAGTGAGTGACCAGCGGCATTTGGTGCAGCTTGCAGAGCCGACTACTTTTGACAGATCAAGCTTGCAGGAGCAGCCGGAACTGCCTCGGAGTCGGAGGAGGTCGTTGGGTGCATACCTGATACTTGGAGGGATTGGGGCAGGGGTTCCTGCGCCTGGCGCGGTCTTGGCGTGGACGGGCGCAGACGGGCTTGCCTTAGGTTGCCTGAGGTAACCTAAGTCGCATGTTCTGGGTTGTCTAATCATTGGTTTCTTTGCTATAGGACTGAGAGCTAATGAGACACTGATGCTAGTCTGGTAGGGGATGTTGGGTACTAATGTGAGTTTTGGCACACCCTCATTCACGAAGGTGCCACAAAAATCGTGGATCTCGTTATAAGGGCCTAAATGTAAATTGTTTACCATCCAAGACCCTCGTATATTTGCACGAACTGCAGAGGAAGAAACTTATTCCCATGGAAATGCATTTCTTGTGTAAAGATAAATACAAAACCTTGTACACTTTCCAGCAATATGCAAAAAAGCGAATTGGAACCACTGGAGACAATCTGCTGGAATAAGAAGTAAACCCCAGAATCTTCCATGTTAGTAACAATCTTGTTGTTCTCTTGGAAATATGGGTGAACCTCAAAGTATCCAAACACATAAAGAAAAGGAAAAAGGAAAATATACTTCAAACAAACAAGAACCCTCTCTGGGAAACCCTCAGTGGTTTTAAAATAGCCCTCACACACTAGATAGTGACATGCTTAATCTGAGGCGTTCTACAATATTGTGGCGCAGACCAATGCTCAGTGTGGAGAAAGTGTTTTGTATGGAGCTAATGGCCCAACTTTACAAGGGATCCACTGTGCAAAACAAATGTAAAACTCCCTCCTTACTTTATTCTGAGCACCTCTTGGCAGGGCTAAAACTATGAATTGTGTTGAACCCGGATAGTCAGTTCCCTCTCCCCCCTTTCTGCTGTTATCAACATGTTTCAGCCTTCCTACCACCTCATCAATATTTAGATCCCTTCTAATACTTCACTCTAAGGCCCTCTCCCTTTCATTGACTTTGAGTGGGTAGGGATTTAATATGTGGCCATACTTGCCAATTCTGGAAACACACTCAATCAATCAATCAATCAATCAATCAATCAAGACATTTATAGAGCGCACTACTTACCCGTAGGGTCTCAAGGCGCTTGGGGGGGGGGGGGGTGCCGTTACTGCTCGAACAGCCAGGTCTTGAGCTTCTTCCTGAAGGAGAGGTGGTCTTGGGTCAGGCGCAGGTCGGTCGGGAGGGAGTTCCAGGTCTTGGCGGCCAGGTAGGAGAAGGACCTTCCTCCTGTTGTTGCTCTTCGGATGCGGGGGACGGCGGCGAGGGCGTGGTTGGCTGATCGGAGGTGGCGTTTGGGAGCGTAGAAGTTGATTCGGTTGTTGAGGTAGTTCGGGCCTTGATCGTGTAGGGCTTTGTGTGCGTGGGTGAGGAGACGGAAGGTGATTCTTTTGTTGACGGGGAGCCAATGCAGGTCTCTCAGATGTCCGGAGATGTGGCTGTTTCGTGGGATGTCGAGGATGAGTCTGGCTGAGGCGTTCTGGATCCGCTGGAGTCTCTTCTGGAGCTTGGCGGTGGTTCCGGCGTAGAGGGCGTTGCCGTAGTCCAGTCGGCTGGTGACGAGGGCCTGGGTGACAGTCTTCCTGGTCTCGGTGGGGATCCACCAGAAGATCTTCCGTAGCATGCACAGGATGTTGAAGCACGACGAGGAGACGGCGTTGACTTGTCTGGTCATGGAGAGGGAGGAGTCCAGGATAAAGCCCAGGTTGCGTGCGTGGTCTGTCGGTTTGGGTGCGGTGCCCAGGGCGGGGGGCCACCAGGAGTCGTCCCAGGCGGAGGGCGAGGAGCCCAGCATGAGGACCTCCGTCTTGTCTGAGTTCAGTTTCAGGCGGCTGGTCGTCATCCACTCGGCTACATCTTTCATCCCTTCGTGCAGGTTGGCTCTGGCGGCGGCGGGGTCGTTGGTCAGGGAGAGGATCAGCTGGGTGTCATCGGCGTAGGAGATTATGTTGAGGTTGTGTTGGCGTGCGATGGCCGCGAGGGGGTTCATGTAGACGTTGAAGAGGGTGGGGCTCAGCGAGGATCCTTGAGGGACGCCGCAGATGACTTCGGTGGCCTCTGACTTGTACGGTGGTAGGCGGACTCTCTGTGTTCTTCCGTCGAGGAAGGAGATGATCCATTCCAGTGCCTTCTCCTGGATTCCAACGTTGCTGAGGCGCTGCACTAGGGTGCGGTGGCAGACAGTGTCGAATGCCGCAGAGAGGTCTAGGAGGATGAGGGCCGCTGTTTCTCCGTTGTCCATCAGGGCTCGGATGTCGTCGGTGGCAGCGATGAGGGCGGTCTCGGTGCTGTGGTTGGCTCGGAACGTTTTTTAGAAACAAGGGGGACCCAACGGATAGCTAAGGACCATGGGTATAACTTCGTTATAGGAAACAATGGCGCCTAGCTTATTCAACATAAATGCAATGCAGTATAGGAACACAATGGAAAACTATACGATTTAAGGTTTCCTGACCCAGCCGGGAAAGGAATTTATTCTCAAGAAACAATGTCAAATATACAGTACACAAATAACATGACACAAGCCTGTGCCATACCGACAAAGGAAAAGGAAAATAGGAGTAGGGTGAAAAGGGGTGTTTTTCAGGCAAAGAAAGAGAGCAAGGACAGGGCACTGTAGATAATAAAAGATCAATAACAGTGTCGCCTGGAGTGGAATGTACACAAGCTCATTTGACAATATTGTGAGTGTCAACCCACTCTTGGGTGTCGACGTTTCGATCCCTATTGCTCAACTAGATGCATGGGATCATCATCAGGACTTAAACAATAAACAAAGCATGCCTGAATGAGATAAGCCTGTTTAGGAGAAACAAAAAAGGTAGAAGAATTTTTAAGAACAGGTTACCACTAAGGAGTAGTTTAAGAGTTATCTGCCCACGTTGTAACACAGTCGAAATCGCAGTGTGTGAACCAGTGCAAGGTGTTTGTGCCAAGTAAAAGAACTCAACATTGCTATTATGACAGTATTCGGAATCGCAGTGGCATGCGTGAAATTGCTGCGTTTAACGGACTGTGCGGTGAATGTGATTGTTCCAGTTCGTCTTCTGGTCTAATGGGAGTGCAGTGATAGTGCAAGTTTTCATAGTTCTGATTATTAAGTGGCAACGGGAGGAGAAGTGACTGGGGTTGACTCTGTGAGTCCTTATGTTGGACTGGTTATAATGGTTATAACGGAGAAGTAGTTCATACCTCTGTGGTGCGAGGTAAGAAGCCTCACAATGGAGGTTTCTTGTACTTCTAGATCAAGGCGGAAGTGGTAGCGCCAGGCTAGGGACACAATAAAGGACAAGTTAGTTGGAAATCTACCTCTTTAAATGGGCAGTGAAAAGTACACATACTAAAACATACCAAGGGGTTGTGTGTCTTGGAGGTCCTTAATGGGGTTCAGTCAAAATGTTATATTCGACAGTAGAAAATAAAACCTCATCGCCCGTTTCCGTTTTTTGTCAGGTGGCCGCACTGAAAACAATTAAAATTGTGACAAGGATTGAATTTGCTTCAGATTATTATGAGCTAAGGTATAGGGGCTCCGAGCATTAGTGGTGGGAGGGTGTCGCGGGACCTACCTTTCTCCACTCTGCATGAGAGCGAGGAACGGGATTCAAAGTATAGGCATCAGTGGCCATATACTCAGGATACCAACAATGTGGTGTACATGCGCTGCAATACAAAAAGGAAAGTCGGCTCAGTACGCGGCTCCCGACGGGGGCCATGACTGGAAACGACTTTTAATTAAAGGATTACTTACTCAGTCACAAATGCGACTTGCCTTAACCGGGGGTCCAACAATGTGGTATTCAAGCCCTGTAATGAAAAGGGGGAGTCGGCTTAGTGCGCGGCTCGATACGGGGCCCATGACTCAAGCCTGCTGTTAAGTTCAGGATTACTTACTCAGTCAGAATGGGACTCGCCTCTACCGGAGGTACTCCGACAATGCCGATTTCGATGTAGTGACCCGTCCGCTGGAAATTGTATAGTTTTCCATTGTGTTCCTATACTGCATTGCATTTATGTTGAATAAGCTAGGCGCCATTGTTTCCTATAACGAAGTTATACCCATGGTCCTTAGCTATCCGTTGGGTCCCCCTTGTTTCTAAAAAACGCTTGAGCGCAATCACCAGGATTGCAGGGTTTGATGTAACCTCTAAATACCTCACCGCTGAGGTTGACCTTCCTAGTGCTTTTGTACGCACACCTCTATATCTTTTTAAAAAACTCCTTCTTTCTTTAGCCTTAGGAGATGTCAGACCATGCCCCCTTGTACACCGTAGATCATATTAAACATTTATGCACATTACCATCACTCTTATCTGAAACCCCAGATGCCCCAGAAACTGTTTCGTCCAGTTTACCAGAGCAACTAGAAAAGCTCAAAAAAAACAGGTCAGACTTCAATTGATGGTTTTAATGCTTACGGATTATCTCAAATCCGGAGTAATTCCACTAGGTTTGCAGGTACGCAATATCCCTGGCATATTCACGGACAATCCTAAGTATATTACAAACTTCAGCCATATTGGGACCACATGTTCGAGACAGTGGTTAGCACTTGGCATTGACATTGCTACTGAGACATTAAAAACACTGGAGACAGAAATTGCTGACCTTTTTAACAAATTAACGACTCCGACCCTACTGCTGAATGCAAAAAGTTGCTAGAACAAGTAGATAAAACAGTGGCCGACTATTACCGCATCGAACAGAATAAAAAATCTAACAAAATTAAAAAGGATATTAAGAACTACAGTGCCGAGTCTACTTATCCATATCTGAAAAAAGATTTTTATACAAACAGGCCCTACTTTAACCCCCAGAATAGACCCTGGGGCCGTTTTAACAAACGACAAAACATAGTGGGGTTCTCAGATACTTCAGAGGACTCATCTGATAACTCAGATCCAGGTGAGGGAGGAAGTAACCCAAGAAGAGGGCGGGGAGGTGCACAAGGTAATTTTTTAGCCAGAGGTCAGCCAGGTACCCCACAGAGAGGGAAGGCCAAGAAACCCAGGAAATGGTTCAACGCTCCAGGAGAGCGGAGGACCCGCAACAACTTTTATCAGTGGTAGCATCCACAACACAAAATATGACTGAAACCTTACCAATTTTCAACCTGTCAATCCATGTCCTTCAGCATTCTGAATTAGAACTCTTGAAGAAAGGGCTTTCATTTGTCCCTACGGTGCGCCCAAATTATATGGAACTACAAACAGAGTTACTTCGATTCTTTAGACTGGTTCGGTTGAAAGCGTTCTTCCAATTGCACCCTGCGCCTGAACCGAATCGTAACACTCCTTTTTGCCCCCCTTCCACCTTTCTGCCAACGGCGAGCATGATTCCGCCAGAGATTATCACGTTTGAGAAATTGATTCTCAAAGAGCTTGAGATACTTGAAAAAAAGAGATTGTTTATTCCATATAATATTCCCAAAATTGAAAAGGAGGCAATAGATTCACTTAAATCCAATACGGATTTAATCATTAAAAGCGCAGATAAAGGTGGAGGCATTGTTTTGCAAAATATTGACACATATAAAGATGGGATTAACCGCCAGCTGAGTAACAGGGAACATTACCTGAGACTGGGCCGTAATCCAACGCTGGAAATCCAAACTCTGATTAAAAGAATCACCACAGATGCCAGAGACGAAGGTTTCCTCAGCAGAAAGGAATACAATTTCCTTAATGTTAAGTGGCCAAGGCTCCCGGTTATCTATACCCTCCCGAAAGTTCACAAGAACATTGAGAACCCGCCAGGCCGACCGATAGTATCGGCCTGTGGATCAATTTTGGAACCATTAGGGTCCTATGTAGATTTTTTCATTAAGGACTTTGTGCCTTCTACGTGCTGTTATGTTCGTGACAGCATGCAAATGATCAATCTTGTGGAACATCAGCCCTTTGACCCCAATACTCAAACACTCTGTACATTGGATGTAGAGTCGCTCTATACTAACATACCCCAGGGAGCGGCTCTACGGGTCATTGAGAGGACACTCGACTCAAGACCACGACCACACAGAGTACCCACAATGTTCATACTACAGTTGTTAGAACTATGTCTCACAAAAAATTATTTTGTCTTTGACGGTGTGTTCTTCTAGCAGATAAAAGGCACCTCGATGGGAGCGATTTTTGCTCCTCATCTGGCCATTCTGTACATGGACGCACTAGAGACGGGCACAATCCTAGCTGACACCAACCCATTCAGAACAAGCATCGGGGTCTGGCGCCGCTATATAGATGACATCTTTCTAATGTGGAATAATGACAAGGAAATTTTAAATTCATTTCTGCATTGGTTGAACAATAACTGTGACAACTTACAGTTCACTCTCTCACATCACAAAACTGAGATACCATTTCTCGATCTCACGATTTATCATTAGGCAGGCGAATTACTAACTCGCCTATATAGGAAACCAACTGAACGTAATACCTTACTAAGATACGACAGTAACCACCCCAAAGCTCTCAAAGACTCACTCCCATACTCGCAGTTCCTCCGGATCAGACGGAACTGCTCTTCAAAGACTGATTACTTAAGGGAAGCAGGTGTACTTTGCTCGAAACTTAAAACACGAGGTTATCCAAACAGAATAGTAAGAAATGCCTCACAACGAGCATGGTACTGTCCTGGGGAGGTGCTACTCGAACCAAAGACTAGGCCAAATTCAGAGAGAATAGCCTGTGTTACAACCTTCTCTCCAATTTCAAATAAAATCAGAAAAACAATTCTGCGGCACTGGCCAACCTTAAACTCAGGACAACTAATGTTTGACAAACCTCTGTTTGCATTCAAAAAAAGTAAAAACATAAAAGACCATCTTGTCCGGGCCGCCCTCCCTGCACCACCTTCAAACAATACTATTGAGTCGAATTGGGGTTTACCACCGTTGAGAGGTCATGTTAAATGTGGAAATTGTATTGTTTGTGATTTGACACTTGAGGGGCGCACTTTTAGTCACAATAACATCACAATCCACATGAAAGATTTCACGAACTGCAACAGCTGCAATGTGATTTATGCGATTTTATGCCCTTGCCCTCGAATGTATGTGGGGCAAACGACACAAAAAATAAAGACCAGAATAAGCCAACATCGAAGCCGCATACGGTGTGGAACCCTGAACGCCCCATTGGTTGAACATTTTGCCAACATGAACCACACTGCGGACGACCTGAAATGGACCATCCTGAAAACCGTCAGATTACCACAGAGAGGTGGCAATTTGCAGCAACTGCTAAACAGGGAGGACCTAAAATCCATTATACAATTTAACACCATTCATACAGGTCTCAATCGGAGCGAGGACTGGACCACATTGCTGTGATTGGACTATTGATCTATGCAAACATTTTCCCGAAACAGAAAAAGTGGGAAGTAAGGAAAAAACTTTTTGGTTACAAAAAGGTAATGAGTAAAGATGAAATGACCGCAACATGATGAAGAGATGTTTGTGATATAATCTGACATCTGGGGCCGGAAAACTGTAATAGTTGTTTTTATAACCAGTCACTTTTTCACACCAGCCACCTTTGTCCTGTCACATTGTCACTATCACCGTAATTTAAGTCCATGCACTTCCACATCCCTTTGACCAGTCCTTCCCACTCTCCATTCCAAGATGGCTGCCACTAAAGCGCCATAGCCTTTCCAAGATGGCACCCGCACTAGTAAAAACGTGACCAGGGAGGAAGTATACAATCCGCTCCAGCGGACGGGTCACTACATCGAAACCGGCATTGTCGGAGTACCCCCGGTAGAGGCGAGTCGCATTCTGACTGAGTAAGTAATCCTGAACTTAACAGCAGGCTTGAGTCATGGGCCCCGTATCGAGCAGCGCACTAAGCCGACTCCCCCTTTTCATTACAGCGCTTGAATACCACATTGTTGGACCCCCGGATAAGGCAAGTCGCATTTGTGACTGAGTAAGTAATCCTTTAATTAAAAGTCGTTTCCAGTCATGGCCCCCGTCGGGAGCCGAGTACTGAGCCGACTTTCCTTTTTGTATTGCAGCGCATGTACACCACATTGTTGGTATCCTGAGTATATGGCCACTGATGCCTATACTTTGAATCCCGTTCCTCGCTCTCATGCAGAGTGGAGAAAGGTAGGTCCCGCGACACCCTCCCACCACTAATGCTCGGAGCCCCTATACCTTAGCTCGTAATAATCTGAAGCAAATTCAATCCTTGTCACAATTTTAATTGTTTTCAGTGCGGCCACCTGACAAAAAACGGAAACGGGCGATGAGGTTTTATTTTCTACTGTTGAATATAACATTTTGACTGAACCCCATTAAGGACCTTCAAGACACACAACCCCTTGGTATGTTTTAGTATGTGTACTTTTCACTGCCCATTTAAAGAGGTAGATTTCCAACTAACTTGTCCTTTATTGTGTCCCTAGCCTGGCGCTACCACTTCCGCCTTGATCTAGAAGTACAAGAAACCTCCATTGTGAGGCTTCTTACCTCGCACCACAGAGGTATGAACTACTTCTCCTTTATAACCATTATAACCAGTCCAACATAAGGACTCACAGAGTCAACCCCAGTCACTTCTCCTCCCGTTGCCACTTAATAATCAGAACTATGAAAACTTGCACTATCACTGCACTCCCATTAGACCAGAAGACGAACTGGAACAATCACATTCACCGCACAGTCCGTTAAACGCAGCAATTTCACGCATGCCACTGCGATTCCGAATACTGTCATAATAGCAATGTTAAGTTCTTTTACTTGGCACAAACACCTTGCACTGGTTCACACACTGCGATTTCGACTGTGTTACAACGTGGGCAGATAACTCTTAAACTACTCCTTAGTGGTAACCTGTTCTTTAAAATTCTTCTACCTTTTTTGTTTCTCCTAAACAGGCTTATCTCATTCAGGCATGCTTTGTTTATTGTTTAAGTCCTGATGATGATCCCATGCATCTAGTTGAGCAATAGGGATCGAAACGTCGACACCCAAGAGTGGGTTGACACTCACAATATTGTCAAATGAGCTTGTGTACATTCCACTCCAGGCGACACTGTTATTGATCTTTTATTATCTACAGTGCCCTGTCCTTGCTCTCTTTCTTTGCCTGAAAAACACCCCTTTTCACCCTACTCCTATTTTCCTTTTCCTTTGTCGGTATGGCAAAGGCTGTGTCATGTTATTTGTGTACTGTATATTTGACATTGTTTCTTGAGAATAAATTCCTTTCCCGGCTGGGTCAGGAAACCTTAAATCGTATAGTTTTCCATTGTGTTCCTATACTGCATTGCATTTATGTTGAATAAGCTAGGCGCCATTGTTTCCTATAACGTGGTTGGCTCGGAAGCCAGACTGTGAGGGGTCGAGGGATCCATTCGTCTCGAGGAAGGCGGCCAGCTGTTTGTTGACGGTCTTCTCGATGACTTTGGCTGGAAACGGGAGGAGCGAGATGGGGCGGTAATTCTTGAGTTCGGTGGGGTCCGCTGTAGGTTTCTTGAGTAGAGCGCTGAGTTCGGCGTGTTTCCAGCTCTCGGGGAAGGTGGCGGTGTCGAAGGAGGTGTTGATAATGTCCCGCAGGTGCGGTGCGATGACAGCGTCGGCCTTGTTGAAGACGTGGTGAGGGCAGGGGTCGGTCGGAGAACCGGAGTGGATGGAGTTCATCATGCGGACGGTGTCTTCGGTGCTGATCGGAGTCCAGGCGCGGAGGGTGGTGGTGGGCGGCGTTGCTGCCGTCGTGGCGTGCGTCGGTTGAATGCTGAAGCTGTTGTGTATGTCCGCGATCTTGTTGTGGAAGTAGGAGGCGAGGGAGTTGCAGAGGTCTTGCGATGGGGTGATGTCGTTGTTTCCGGCGTTGGGGTTGGAGAGCTCTTTCACGATGTTGAAGAGTTCCTTGCAGTTGTGTGCGTTGTTGTCCAGCCGGTCCTTGAATGCAGTTTTCTTGGTGGCGCGGATCAGTTGGTGGTGCTTCCGGGTGGCAAGCTTGAGGGTGGTCATGTTGTCCGGTGTTGGTTCCCTTCTCCATACTTTCTCGAGGGCTTGGCAGTTCTTCTTGGAGCTCTTGAGTTCGTCGGTGAACCATGGGGCTTTCTTGCTGCCGGGTCTGCTGGGCGGGGTCCTCAGAGGGGCGAGTTCGTCCGCACAGTTGCTGATCCACTTCGTGAGGTTGTCAGCGGCCTGGCTGGGGTTCGCTGAGCTGGCAGGAGGGTGCTGGCTCAGGGAAGCGGCGAGCTGGTCGGCTGTGATCTTGTTCCAGCTTCTTCAGGCAACCTGTTGGCGTGGAAATATCAGTCAATCATCCCTTGAGGGTCGATAGTTGCTGCTGTTCATGTATTAATTGTCGATGCTACAAATCATCCCGGTAATACACCTTTAACACCCATTGTTCGCAAAAACTCGGAAGTGGACACAAGTGCACACACACACACACACACATACACCATGGTGAATGAAAACCACATGGGTTCCTTACCCAAGTTTTACTTTTCTCGTTCCAAAACTGGGGTAGGAGTGAGGCTATAACCCTATAGTCAAACACTGAATGGGTATAGGAAAAATGTAGACCCACATGCTTTTCCTTCTCTCCCCTGTATATAAAAGAAACCATTCCACGCTCCTTCTAAAAACAGGGCCTACTCTTACATCTATTACCACTTATTCTTCACATTGGACCTGTGTCACCAACATTACAATTTTGGTTCTCCCATGTGGCAAACACGGGTTAGTTACCCCTGTTGACCTACATCTTTAGCCGCCCGCCTTCCCTCTGTGCACTAGGTACCAGTAGTACACATCCTGTGTCTCCTCACCAAATTAAAAGAACATCGTCGATAAAGTAATGCCACAACTTTATGGAATCAGAGAAAGGGTTTGCTCTTTCAAATTCTAAGGCATCAAAACATGACAACCTTGGTGCAAATGTACTCCTCATGGATGTCCCATCTGACTGGAGGTATATTGTATTCTTGAACTGGAAGTAATATCTGCTTAGGGCTTATTCTGCCAAACTCAAGAAGAAAGACCTTAGAGTCTGATATTTCCACTCCTCTTTGTACAGGATGTTTTCAACCACCCTCACGGTCTCTTCTTGGGGAATATTTGTGTACAGTTACTCGATATCGAGCCCTATCAAGAGTTCTCTGTGGGGATTTAATACTTCCCTTGTTTCCTTGAGGCAGGATGGCATTTTCTCAACTAGGGGTCTCAGAAAAAAGTCACAAAATTGTGACAAGGGTTCTGGTGCCTACTCAATGCTAGAGACTGTTGGCCTATCTGGTGGAGGTCTGGCGGGCTTATGTACTATAGGCAACATATAGAAGTACAGAACTACTGGTTCTTACTATTTCTTGGGATTGTAAATAGCTTTTTATCTGGGGATCATTAACTGTGTCACAAAAACTGCCGATTGTAACTGGCAAACATGTACTTTTGGATGTGCATCTCTAGATGTCCATGATAGTTTAGTCACGACTCTTAAAGCTGATTTTATTAAAACACGGACAGCCCTAGAAACTCATTAAGAGAATGGTCCATAAATCTGACACCTTGCCCTTTTTCATGACACCCATCGCACCTTGTTGATTATACTGTATTCCAGTTTGTATAATCTTGTAATTTTATGGATATAGTGCAATTTCAAAATGAATTTTAACTAACCTTTCTATTACAAAAGTGTCGCTTTACGCATTTTGCACACGTGTTTTACTATGTAGTTGATTGTAAAGGTGTTTATAAATCATGCGCTAAAGAGTCTTACTTACTTACTGGTTTGTCTCTTCACAGAAAGGAGGCCTCATTATGTGATCTCCAGCCATTGTTCAGCGCTTCCTCAAACAAGGATCTCATCTCCCTTTGTAAATCTGGGGTGGAGTCTTTCCCTAGAATGTTGTAATTCCATCTATCTGCTAGTAGACTGAGACATTCCGCCTCAAAGGCCTCCTTCATCTGAATAACAATGGCAGCCCCTTTGTCTGCAGAATGTATGACTATTCTGAGGTCCTGTTTCAATTTCTGGATGGCTTGCTCTTCCAATCTCATCAGATTCGTATGAGGGTCTTTTCTTATTATGGTTTACCTGCTTTATTTCATGAATTACTGCCTGTTCATTGGCCCCTATCTCTGGAGGGAGTTACGAGAGTGTCGTTGTAAAAGTTGATTTTGGGCAGAGGCCTGTGTCCCCATACTGTGTAATTTCAGAATTTCCCAGGCGTTCTTTTCTGAAGAACTCAGAGTGAGGGGGATTCAAGATGGTGAATCAGGAAGGAGATTTATGTTCGATGGATTTGCTCAAGTATTACAGAGTAATTGGAGGTAATCACATGACTCTCAACTCCTGAGCAGCTTAGGATAAAAGTGGCAGGCAGACACAATTGAAACAGACATCCGAGAGTGGCAGCAATAAGAAGTGTCAGACTCTTGATGAAGTACGTGCGCGGGGACTGAGGGGTGCAAGTGACTAGGAAAGAAAGAACCCCCCCCTGGTGGTGCAGGTGGCAACTGACCGCAGGAGAAGGATTTACTAGGGTCTGAGATATTGTGTATGTGAGACACAGCAGAACAGAACATTGTGATGGTACCGGGGTTTGAGAAATTACTATGTAAGGAGAATGTGTAGTACTGGTATCTAGCGCATAGAGGGAATGCAGGTGGCTACATATATGTCAACAGGAGTAACCAACCTGTACATGGACAGCAGCAGCTGTCGACCCTCAGGTGATGATTGACTGATATTGAGATATTTATCCTTAAAGGTAGCTCCAGATCTAAATCTTGATGAACGCCAACGACCCATGGCGGCAGTAAAAAAGGACAAAACATGTTGATAATTGCACAAAGGGGGACAGGGGACTGACTTCCAAGGTACATCCTAATTTATAGTTTTAACCCTACCAAGAGGGGCTCAGAATAAAGTAGGGAGGGAACCCTCTTAAGTAGTTTTACATTTATTCTGCACAGTGGATCCCTTGTAAAGGTGTGGCATTAGCTCTATTTAAAAAGTCTTTGCTCCAATCTGAGCGTTGGTTTGCACCAGAGTGTTGTAGCAAGCCCTATGATGAAGCATGCCACTATCTAGTAGGTTAGGGATATTTTAAAACACTATGGTTTCCTAGGGAGGTTTTTTTTTTTTTAGATATGTGTTCCTCTTTCCTTTTTTTGTGTGTTTGGATATGTGTAAGGGAGGACAAGGGACAAGTGAAACCTCTCACCCATTTGTCAGTGTGTGTATAGAACCTCCAAGTACGCAAATTATTTGCAGTTCTAGGAGAAAACCTACGAGCCTATATTTCCGTTTTTGTAAAGAATACGATAAGATGTTTTGATCATTTTAATGTTATTTAACCTGTCCTCGTACGTTAAATTTGTCATAAACAAAAATGCATGAATATTGAACATGTTGATGAATATGTATTTTGGAATCACCATCTTTTTTGCACTTGAATTTACATCATACTTCATAAACCTAACCAGTTTAGAGCCATTTTTCAGAGAAAAGATTATGGCTGAAAGAGACTTGTGGATCCACAGTCCTCCATTTCCGCGTTAGCAGTTTTTTTACAGTGAAACAGGAAGTGCAATTCAATTTTGAGTTCATTCTATCACCACAAGGTCACATTCTATCATTTTACAAAATGATAGGCCTGTGATTCGTTTTGGACTCTCACTTCATCTGAAAAGAAAGGAGCGACGGGAACCTTTGAACCCTGAAATGACTGGTTTGTGGGAGGCATTTTGTGCTCCATATTTTTCTTTCACTTTCACAGGCTGAAGTAATGTTTTCAATTGGAGTGACTTCGGTTGGACATTTAGTGTCTCTCCAAAAACACAGCAATGCAATGGATAATTTAGGAGGAAAGTGTACGGTTCTTCGTTTTTACGAGGCTATGTAAAATACTCATAGGTATTTTGAGATGCTGGCAGTTTTGAAATCGATAAATGTGGCTGTCATGAAGCCAAAGTGTGTGGAAGTAGATTCTGGAAATCCGGAAAGAGAGAACGTGGATTGTTTATCTTTCGGACAGTGTTTAAAATTGAGAAATATTAAAGCAGTCCGCACTGCACTGAGACAAGAAGTCCCATCCTTAGAGGAATCCAATATTCATAGGGTATTTCACTTTTACAATTCATGATTTTTTGAGTGTTCTCTTGAACCGTGTCACAGATTTAGGGGTAGATGTATCAAGCTTTTTTCTTGTCGCAAACGCTGCGAATCGCAAAATAGCAGCGTTTGCGACAAGAAAAACGGGAAATGAGATGTATCATGCAAAAAGTTTGCAATATTAAGGAATCGCAAATATTGCGATTCCTTAACATTGCGCAAGCATATAAGAAATCGCAAATTGCGATTTCTTAAATGCTATGTATGAAACATTTCATTTTAGCAAATTTTGGCTAAGAAATCGCAAATTACCACCAACTTGTAGTTGGTGGTAATTTGCGAATTCTTTCACAAATGCACTTGATTCAATTTGTAAAGGTGCCATGTGACGCTCATACATGGCCTTAGGACATGTATGTGCGCCATATGCGCACACATGTCATTTTCAGGGGTGCAGCAGGGTGTCCTTGAGACACCCTTGCACCCTTGAAATTATTCTCAATTTGCGATTAGCAAATTGCGAATTGCTAATTGAGAATAATTTCACATTCATTCCTATGGGCCTCCTGGCCCATTGAAATGAATGGGAAATTATTCCTTAATTGCGATTAGCAATTTGCTAATCGCAAATAAGGAATTTTAGGAAATCGCTAAAAAATTGCGATTTTCTACATACATGCCATTTTGCTATTCCCAAATAGCGATTCCTTAAAAATCGCTATTTGGAAAACGCAAAAGGGTATGTTGATACATCTAGCCCTTAATGTTATCCCTGCTATGGCGATTTCCCAAGCTATTGCACCATGACGACATCTAAAGTTGCTGACTTGAACAATAGAGCATGTAGTCCGGGCACTAACACAGGAAAATTGGCCCCGAACTGTCACAAGCAGTAACTGATGCAAGGAAATGATCCAGGTGTGAAGGGCTCCATGGTAATATGAACACTCTACCCAAATAGGACTGAATTAAAAACATCATTTTCTTGGGACCACAAGGGGTATTAAACTATATCCACAAGCCATCAAAAAGCATGTACTAGTAGAACTAATGTAATAATAACCATGACACATGCAAAGAAAAAGTGCAGCAAATATATACAAGAGACAAAAATGAACCTCGATTTTGCTGCAACAAAACAACGCAGACTGGTGTAAAAGGAAACAGAGGTAAATAGAATATCCTTAAATTATAAGCCCTAAATGTTTTGCACCTGTTTTTTCACTTTGCCTTTTTTACTGATTTATTTGCAATGTGTTCACACTTGTGTTTTACAGTCTGCTTCCACCATGACATACTTGGAGGACATTGTACAGAGCCAGTGTGAACTAGAATTAATACTGTGTGTACAGAAATGGTGGCATAAACAATTGCCACACTTTTGCAAAAGATGTAAAACCAGGCTCCAAAAGAGAGCATTTCACGGTCTGTGTCTGCGCCATTACAGTATGCCACTGAATAAAACCGCTGTACAAATTATAATCACAAAGGCAATGCATTCAGACCATCTGCGAGTTTTCTCGACTTTATGTCTATTCCCAGGTGCCAGTCCCTGTACCTAAGTCATTATCCGCCTCGAGCTGACCTCACAGCTCCCAGTGAACGTTGCAACCTGCAGTTCCTTTGAGGTTCCATTCCATGACGCATGTGCCATCTGCCATCTGTCACTCTTCTCCTGCACAAATTAAGTCAAACGTGAACCAGACCATACTTTCTATTTGCATACCCCACAATACTGAGCGAAGCGTGCCATCTCTTCATTCTACTTTGCCTCAGAGACTGCACCATAGCAGACAGTCAGGTATCCGAGGTGGGTCCCTGTGGCAGCATGGGTGCATAGCATGTCATGATGGCAGCTGTGTCTTTCTACAACTTTCAATATTTGAATACACTGAACATAATTCACCTCCCCTCTGCTGAGGTTCACCGAACCGTGAAACGGGCCCTGAAGTTTGTTAACGATGCCTGAAAAATTACTGTGAATAGAGAATGCTGAAATCCTAATTTGCCTTGTGATATTGTCTACCGCAGAAAGACTAAGGGCCATATGTACAAGGAAGCTGCAGAGCATGGCGTTAGCCTTCCTGGCTTAACGCCGCACTCCGTCACTCTAAAAATGCAAGGCTGCACCATATTTACAAGAATGTGGTGCAGCCTTGCATTTCCTCTGCGAAGGCGCTAAGTTTAGCAATTTAGCGCCAATGCAGGCCCCATTGCACCATAGTGCAATGTTGTCTGCCTGTAGGGAGAGATTGTTCATGTGTAGGATGGTGACCCTTCCTGCACATAAACAATCCTAAAATGCCATTCTGTCACTTTCATGTGTGCTGCTTCATGAAGCACACATGAAAGTGACAAAATGGCATTTTAAATAGGTTTGTTTATGTACAGGAAGGGACACCTTCCTGTACATAAACAAACCATGGCATTTTGCTTTTTGCATTTTGCTTTTTCCATGTGTACTGCACAAGGCAGCACACATGGAAGAAGCAAACACGAGAATAAATAATTAATTTCTCCTCGTTTTGCCAACTTAAGACCAGGATTTACCTGATCTTAATTTTGGTGCTGCCTCCTATGTATGCCACCCTTGTACATAGGAGGCAGCGTCAAAATGAATGGGTGTTGCGCTGGAACGCCCAGAGCAATACCCACTGCCCACCCCTTTCATGCTAACCATAGCGTGAAAGGGGGCCTTATGTACAAGGCTATATTTACAACAAGGGGTGGTGTACAAGGCAGCATTAAGCCACGTTAAGTGGCTTAACGCTCCCTGCACATAAGGCGCCGCCCCTATTGCCACCACAATGTCGGTAGTAGTGATGTTGTGGTGGCCATAGGGGCTTGTAAATATGTCCCTAAATTCGGTTTTTTGACTATTCAAAATATAGTTATGCCAAGCGTTGATAAAGAGCTATTCTGTAATTTAATGCTTGAGACTTTTAGGTCAAAGCTTAAGACAACATTAGAGTTAACCACTCATACAGATGCTCAGTGTTTTTTTCATAGGGAAGATACAGAAAACCCAAAGTGTTAAGAGGTTCCTTTTCAGAAACTGCTATTACCCATAATTTCTGAATCACAACTACAATTGCGACAACCAAAACAAAAGCATTAATAGATGGTAAATCGTTTTGTAAGAAATTGGGTTTTTACTAAACACCATATGGTTAGATGAAAAAAGAAATTTGCATAGAAACTCCGCTCAACACCCCTCGAGCTATGGCACAAGAAGCAATCAACCGAGAAGTGAGTGTAAGTTCAAACAGTATCAGCAATACTAAAGAACATATCACAGTAACATTTCCAAATCAGTTTACGAGAAAAAATAAATGATGAATGAGCAGAAATGCACCAAGAACATCAAAATAGAATAATGTGAACCGGTTATAAGAATTGTTAAACTTTTAAGATAAAGAGCACCTAGAAACTACAATTCGCATTTGACCGATACCTAGGCGTGATTTCAAGCCGACTGCAATGGAGTGACAATTGGATACACCAAGAAGTTGGTTCCAGTAAAAGTTTTTGGCCCACTGCACCAAAGTATTTTTCATTTGCAAGTGGTGTGAATCGTTAAATTTGCCCGTTGGGAATGTAAAATGGCCTTTACTTATGTATGAAAAGCTTTGGCATTCGCAATTTAGGTAAACACAACTTTTAGAGATGACCTAAATTGTGAATGCAAATAGGGAATCGCAGTTTGCGAATCCCTAATGCACATGTAAGAAGCCTTTCCAAAATGCGAACTGTGCATTTAGGAAATGCCATCACCATCAACGTCAAGTTGATGGTTACCATGTGAACATTTTGAAAAATGAATAAAACAGCATTTTTTTAAAGTGCCACATAGCACACACATGCTCCTAGGGCATGTGTGTGCCTTACAAGTGCACCTTTTATTTTTAGGGGCGCTTAAAAGGGGGTCTTTTTGCCCCCAAAACACACTTGCCTTTGCATTTCCTAATTTGCGATTACCAATTAGGTAATCACAATTTAGGTAATGCAAGACCATTCTCAGCTTATGGCCTTGAGGCCCATTTGAAGAATGGAGTCGTAATTACAAATAGCGATTACCTAATTGCATTTGCGATTTTTAAGAAATTGCAATTGGGAAATCGCCATTTCCTGTCTGTTTTATTACATTACATCTTAAAAATCACTATTTGGTAAACCCATAATGCTATTTTCATACATCTGGCCCTTTATCTGCTGACTAAGTCTTTGAAATGGAAGTCAAAATCTGCCAGTAGGGCACGGTCCAAGGCTGTGGTCAATGACGTTCGCTTGAAGTTGGATACGTTTATCATTGAGCTCCCATGGAAACCATTGTTTTTTTTGCATTCTTCGAGAGGATCGAAGATGGATTCTGTGGCATCGGCATTCCTTCTCAAAGACAAAACATTCGCCACGTTGCCCTCATTTAAGGTTTTACCTTCAGGCTTAGTTACTTTGTGGAAGTCAAATTTCTCTAGTAGCCAAGACAGAAAGCTGCAGGCAGTGTCATCAGTCGCAGCTGCAGTTGCATCCTGTTACCACTTATATACCTAATATGCAGTTTGCCATGCAAACTGTCTAGGTGTACCCAAATATAAGGTTTGCCATGTAGACAAATCTACGTTTTTCCATACTGCACCTTATCAGTCATTGAAATTTTGCATTAACTCACGTCATGTATTGCTCTGGAAGGGCATGAAGAGGGCAGAGTTGTACAATGGATTGAATGACTTCACACTAGTAGAGTTAATATGTTATTGACACAAAGTCTTGCAAGCTCCTTCAAGTCTCATCGGCCATTTTGGAAAGACCTGCTTATATAAACTATGCCAGATTGCCTATACTTTACTAGGCAACAGAAACAGATCTGATTCACCTGAAGAGGCATTGGTAGAAGAAGATCTCTTACCTTTTTATCCTGGAATTCAGAGGCAGCGATTCTTCGACCGGAACACAATGAGTTTAATTTTGCAAGCTATTGGATAACAGACTTCGGATCAGAATAAGACTTTGGGGCATATTCTCAAGGACCTATTGCCAAGTTAACAGCACTTTATCACAGCCAAAGTCACAATAAATGTATTGCCCCATTCACAAGCTGGTGCTAACAGCCCATAACACCAGTTTACCTGGGATAGCAGCCGCAAAAAACATTGCCACAGATGACCCCCGCAACTATCACTAATGAGATGCAGAGTAGGCATTCCCAAACAAAAAGCAGCGACAACATCACTCTGCAACATTCTCAACAACCAGCCAGATTGGCGATAAGATCGCAAAACATGCTATAGGTGCGTTAGCAGCAGGAAACTAACACCTTCTCTGACCTGGTGTAAAGTCGGACCACTGTCTACACCACAAACTGGAGCCCAGCCCAGAGCCACACCTGAAGAACAACAGATGGCATGGAGCCACTGAACATATAGCTCAGACACCCAAGAGGGCTACAACACCCACCAACACGACCCCCAGGACTCCCCCTCCCTGGGCCCCTCCCCGACAAAGACATGCAACATCGACTACACAGAAACATTTACCAAACATTCCGCCTGATGTCGCACAATCACATCTGGTTACATGCATGTGTCGACACACAAATGAGCATCACACATTCACCTTCGAAGCAACAAATGAAAATGTATTAAAACAAATACAGAACAGAAATGAAGACACATGGTGGCACCCCTCAGGACACTCCATAGGTCAGAGCCTGCAAGACAAAAATCATGATGAGAAGGTGTGTCCTGCACACATAAAGGGACAGAGAGAGAGCATAGGAGAGAGAGAGATAGACGGACAGAGAGAGGGAGAGAGAGAGACAGACTGACAGAGAGGGAGAGAGAGAGATAGACGTACAGAGAGGGGGAGAGAGAGACAGATGGACAGAGAGGGGGAGAGAGAGATAGATGGACAGAGAGGGGGGAGAGGGATAGACGGACATAGAGGGGGAGAGAGAGGCACACGGACAAAGAGGGGGAGAGAGAGATAGATGGACAGAGAGGGGGAGAAAGATATAGACAGACAGAGTGGGGGAGAGAGAAATAGGTGGACAGAGGGGGGAGAGAGAGAAAGTCGGACAGAGTGGGGGAGAGAGAGAAAGATAGACAGAGAGGGGGAGAGAGACACAGAGAAAAGAAGAGAGGGACAGGGAGTGAGAGTGCCGACACTGCGCACCCAGGCCACACTGCTCACCTGCTGCCACTGGTGTGTCTCCAACTACGTGCCGGTATATAGTGCAGTTCACCAGGTCCCACATCTGAGACAGACCCGTCATCTGAAACAAAGTCCAGATACCTGAATAGCAAAGTACATACAATTGCACGCGACATCATCGCCTGTCCGCCCCTGTGCACCCAGGCAGCTGCACCCTAGCCCCTCCCGCCGTCCAGCGGTGCATGCCCGCCCCTGCGCACCCAGGCAGCTGCACCCCAGCTGCTCCCGCCACCCAGCGGTGCATGCCCGCCCCTGCGCACGCAGGCCTCACTGCTCATCTTCTGCCACCGGCGTGTAGAAAAGAAGGCCTACCAGGTGCCACTGCAAGCCCAGGGCCCAACGACATGGCACCCTCCACATCATGCAGCTCCGCTGGCCACCAGGTCTCACATTTGGTGCTGGGTCTTGACTTCTCCATGGAAGAGGACATTCCAGTGCACCCAGCATCATCGCAGGCTGC